>NC_134935.1:7109578-8359578 GCF_051020765.1 Lasioglossum baleicum | reverse complement strand
AGAATGGACATAGGACGTTTGGACGTGAACCGTACGTTTTAGGGACGTACGTGGCTACTTGGGATGATATCAGAACGAAATTGCAGGTTATGTCGTATAAAGTAAAGTAATAATTAGACTGCGGATTTTATGCTTTCATGGTAGACACGAATCGGTAAAATATGAAACAATAGAAGGATTAAAGGAATTTAATAGTGTCGTTATATTATCATCAACTTATTCAAATTATTGAAGGAAGAAATACATTTTTATTTGGTTCCAGTACCTTGCAATTAATGCACACAATTTTTATTTTGCATAAAGATCCGCAGTCTAGTAATAATAGAGGGATAATGAGGAATAATGGATAAAGTCATTCAAAATTAGGATGACAGCAAATTCGCTCTAGATTACAAAATCACAATCATTTTGCACGCCATTATTAGCGGTGACTAGACTGCGGATCTTTATGCAAATTAAGAAATGCTTGCATTGACTGCAAGACACAGGAGCCAAATAAAAAATGTATTCTTCTTTTATTTATGCTATTAAGCTGTGACTTATAGATTGATGTCCTTAAATATTTTCAACACGTCTACTGTTTTAAATTTTACGTGGCCATTTTTGTCATAAATGCATAAAATCTGCAGTCTAGTTATAATGAATGACTAAAAGAGTTTAAAAAAATAAAAAATGTTTGCATTAATTGCAGGACACAAGAGCTAAATAAAAATTGTACTCTTCTTTTAATTATTCTATCAAGCTGAAACGAATACGTTGATGTCCTTAAATATTTCTAACACGTCCACTGTTTTAGATTGTACGAACTGATTTTTGTCATAAATGCATAAAATCTGCAGTCCAGTTATAACGAATGACTTAGAGTTTTAAAAAATGGTTGCATTAATTGCAGGGACACAAGAGCCAAATAAAAATTGTATTCATCTTTTAATTATCCTATCAAGCTGGGACTAATACGTTGATGTTCTTAAATATTTCTAACACGTCCATTGTTTTAAATTGTACCGACTGATGTTTGTCATAAATGCATAAAATCCGCAGTCTAGTGATGACAGTGCACAAACCTGCGTCCCATTGTTGTTTTGGTCCGTTGATCCTGATGGCGTCTAGGCTGTGTTTTCCATAAAAAAGTCGAGTGGTCTCTTTAGGCTCCATGGCTTTCGCATACTCTTCAGACTGATTCGCTATCGAATGGCCGACTAGTGGATTTTCTCGAATCGTTCTTTCCGTCGCTTCGTTCCCGTTTGCTCCCTGATACGACGATTGGCGACTGTGTACTCGTTATGTTTACGAAAGCCGAGCCTTCGGGCCTGCGACCATCGGCGATCAGCCTCGCAGGATAGAACAATGAAGGCAAACGCGTACGCATCCGATAAATACACGCGCCGAATAGATACCGTTTTGACGGCGAAATTGTGTTCGCTACCCTTATTGTTGTTTTTACGACGCGACTGTCTTATCACGCCGGCAGATATACGTTAGACTCGATTCAGTTGGTATTTATACGTGCTCGTTCTGCAGATCGCCGTCGACTCAATTAGACCACTCTCCGGCTCGTAGTAGATTATTTTAACCCTCGTTTCAAACCGATAGCGCTCGGCGATCTTGACCTATGCTTCAACACTCTCGGCTGGTCTTTCCTGTTTTGTCACTGAACGCGTGTTGTCTCCGGCTGCTGTTGATTCAAACGGTTTTGAAAGTCATTCTGTTTACTACAATTTATGTCAGACTCTCAACAAATGCACCTATTCTTCTTTTGTCGAATATACTCTCGTCCGCACCTCGAAAACAATTAGCCCAGTCAACGAAAAGTTGTAGAGGGAATTGGTAGGAACACAATTTTTAACTTTGGGTCTTTGTTTGGACTAGTTAGAAGGTAAACATACTAAAACTCCTCACTCCTAGGAGGTGAGCGGGGCGCAGGGGGGCACGTAGAAGGTCCCCTTTTTCGGTTTTCCGCTTATATCTCGGAAACTTTGCGTCCTAGCGATAAGACCATTCTATACAAAATTAAAGCTGACAAAATGTGCTACAAGACTGATTGGATTCAGTTTTTCGCTATCCGCGCTCAAAGTTCACTAATTGTGCTGAAGAGTTAGCTAGTCAAATAAGGCAAAAAACATGAAGCAAAAATTTCTTTTTCACAATTATACATCCACAGTTATACTGAGAACTTAATAAAACAACATTCAACATTCGTAGACGCACCTCGAAATAAATAATCAGGCAGACCGGTGTACATTTTCAAAATTAAATGAAACACTTAAAGGATTAATAATTATACTGCGAATTTGACAAAAAAAAAAACATTCAACACGCACGTAAGCCAGAAACGGTAGAAATATATAGAAAAAACTATAAAATACTTACATATTGTCTCATTTTCAACGAATTAAGGTCATTGAGAGAAGAAATGCAGTTCTTGCAGTTAATACAGACAACTTCCTAGCTGCAATATGTTCGTTTAGAAAAAAACTGATAATACACTCTTATCTGCAAGGCTCGGGTATCTGTACTGACCGAAACACCGGCATCCGTTCTGTTATGTTGATATATTATATTCAACTGGCTTTTGAATGACATGTGCTAACAAGCGAGGCTATGACACTTAAAGCGACATGAGTCATTCCTCGCGTTCGGTTACCGTCTGTATATAGAATCTTGAGCAGTAAGACTATTTGTGTAGTCATTAATATAAATTGTAGAGGCAATAACGACTTTGAAAAGCAACACCTGAGGCCAATGTTTCTCTTTTTTTTTATCAAAATAGACTTATCAGCTACAGATCAAATAACAGGTGTTGCACACGTGGATAAACGTCATTTCCTCATTAATACGAGGAAGTACTTTGGCCATTATTAGTCTGATTCGTACACAAGGAGAATCTTGAGGTGTAGAAGTGGTTAATATACATATACAGGGTGGTACAACTCGTAAAAATAAGATGAAAAAAAGGAATAACATTTTTTTGTTTGACACTTCGTTTTCGAAAAGATCGAGATTGAAAATGCAGCGAATACGCGTGCTATTGCATAGGAATCGTCTGATGCGTCTGACCATGATCAACCAATTCTACTTTGTGCTTATACTACATAAAACTAAAGTACGTGAATCTGGCGGAACTTAAAGGTCGCTGCACACTAGACCGCACCACACCATCGCCGACCAGCGTTTTCAGTGGCGCTCACCGCTATAACGGTCTGGGTTGGGTCGTTCGACGGGTTACGGGCGCGTGATGAGCGCCAGTGAAAACGCTGGTGCGGTGCAGGTGTGGTGCGGTCTAGTGGGCAACGACCTCTAAACTCCATTTTCTCGAAAACGAAGCGTAAAACGAAAAAATGTAATACCTTTCTTTCGACTTATTTTTACACGTAGTATCACCCCCTGCTCGGTTGTACCACCCGTCCGGCCACACCTTGTATAACGTCAGGCCCACTATAAGCACACTTTCCGACAAAATCGGCCGTACTGGCACCAACACATGCCTCTCGAGGGGCACGAAACGCTCGTCTGTGTGGACCGTTGTCGGACGCCGGACGAAAACGGATTCACTGTACGCGCACCCTAATAGATGAACAGAGTTGGTTCTGAGGATGTATTTATTATTAACCCTTAGCACTCGAGTGGTGTGCGACTCAGAATCACCACTAAAAATTGCTGTACCATTATTTAAAATATTGTTTATACATTATTAAATATATTGGCATCTAATCAAATACTAAACATTTACACATACACAGTAGGGTGGACCTTGGCTATACCTGGTAAAATTTCTTTTGCGAGATTTTTTCACGCCTCCCCCATCCCTAAAATTGTGCCATTGGGTAAGAGTACATTTACATCTAACAATAAGAGTACATTGACATCTAAGTACATTTAGAGTTTGCATTAACACTGAACTAAATGAAACAATTATTGAAATTATCAAGTTGCTTATATGTACATAAATTGATTCGACAAATTTCTTTGTCCAAGCACATATTGTGATAAAAATTGCACAAAATCTAAATAAATAGAGCCTTGTCATTTTTGTAAGCTAAAACATTTTAATCGCTTTTAGTGCTTGGTAGGTTTAGTGTTAATATTGTGTACTAGAATGTAAGACGTGCTAGTCGTAAGAACAATTGAAAGATTTTCAATGAAGATCTTCCAAATTAATATCTATGATCAGAACGAGTATGAAAATATCTAACAATATTTTTATTCAAGGATACAAATATTTACGATTGTGTGAAAATTCGAAGATTATTATTAGTCAATTGTTGCAACAAGTAGAGTTATCAGATGTAATCGACGGTACTGTATCATGGTCATTCTCCATTACCACTCGCAGGGCAGTGAACAAGGAGAACGCGTTCGAAACATACTGAAAAATCGAAGAAACAATAGAAATTACTATGCGATGATACGGGAGAAGAATCGTTTCGATACGAGTGACGAAATCCTACCGAGCAATAGTAGTTCAAGGAAAGTGCTGCCATCACGAATCTCAAGCTAATCACTATCGGCTTTTGCGGTATCAACATTTGCAGCACAGTCTTTTGCACCCTTAAGTTTTGATCGTACCATTTCGCTTCGTATACGCCATGCACAGCGGTCTCGCTCTGATTTTGAACGATTAACAATCAATTATAATTCAGAAACACTACTAGCAGCAGAACACACTGCAAAACTATACCGTCACAACCACTTGCTTCAATTTTCTACAAGATCACACATTTTCGCAAATTTGCAAAGAAAAATTGGATATTAAAACTAAAAGCAGAGAAGATATTCTTTCCGACGACCAAACTATACTATCTGAAACGGTAGCATGGTTCTTTGTCCGCCAAAATCACTCACCAGTTCCATCAGAGCATCAACCGGCCACGCGCACATGTATACCTCGATGAGTGCTGACCCGGCCAGAAAAATGAATTGAACTTTTACCATAATTGGTTGCCGCTGTACAAACAAAAGCATTGTTCTCCCGGTATCACAGTGATCTGTAGATGGAACGGCTACACTCCTCTGAGAGTACTTACTCCGATGATGTTCAGCCCGCTAAGCACGAGGTTCCCACTGCTAATGATTAACGTGATTATGGTTATGTATTCGACACCGTGGACAACATCTTGCGCGAATCTGCAAGAAAATCATTTCGACCTTCCATCTCAATGTTGTCTTCTGTTTCGTTGATTTATAGCGCTTTAAAACATTGTTCTCGTCGATCATGAACCTTCAGTTACTCGCACTCCATTTCCTACGTTTACATGGAATTTTACACGACTCCAACATAAATAAAGTGTTATTCAATCAAATAACTACTTCATTGCAAAATAAATATTTCCTAGATTGTAAGTATTAGATGCGAGTAATTAAAAGTTAATAATGAACTTTTCTCGAGGTTGTTGTTTACAGGAAAATGGCTTAGTCTTTTGAAAAGTAGCACAACGATTAAAAGAAGTCTTGAATGGTAAATGGCCCCAGTTTGTCACGGTTGATACAGAACATTTGTATTTCGCATAAAGATCCAGCGTTCATCTTACTTTCTGATGACGTAGCACTGCTCAATACAGTTCCTCAAGTCGTCGATGCTGCTAGCAGCCCGTACATCAATCATCAAAATCTCGAACCTCCCCGCTGCGAACAGAATCAGTATCGCGGCCATCATGTTCGAGTTCAGAGTGCACATACACTGCACGCAAACGTAAGAGTGCTGCAGGTATATTGTGGACCTAACTATTTCATGATCGACTGGGAACGGGTATTCCGCCGCCATTGGGAATGGTTGTCCCGTGACGAAAGGCCCGATCATCACGAAGAACGCTGATAACGCGTTCCAACCGGTAGACACCCCGTAAAACGGCGAATACTTTCTCATGTAGCGTTGGTACACCTCCCTTTCGTACGGCTTCATGTTCCGGAAGTAATCCATCATCTCCTCGACTAGGTACTGGAACGGTTTATCGAAGTTCTTGGTGAACATCTTAAATTTATCTTGAATCTAAATTCAAATTCAACTCTCTCAGCAACCCAATATAAAGCTAAGTTCAAATTCAACTCTCAGAAACACAATTTAGATCTAAATTCAAATTCAACTTTCAATCATTAAAAAAGTAATGATATTTGGTCCCCTCAGGGTTTCAAATCCAATCGGCAGTTCTCCCCTTCTTCCACTCTCACTATCGCCTAATTTCAGCCTGCTTCAGCCTAATTTTCAGCCGGACCTACTGTTTATTGCGGTGGGTTCCGAACCACACACACCTTTTTTATTATATTATATTATTATTTTTATTATATTATATTTATTATACAGGGTGTCCCAAAATTCCTTCAACAGCCGGAAATGGGAGGTTCCTGAGATCATTTGAAGCAACATTTTCCTTTGCAAAAATGTTATCCGCGGCTTTGTTTAGGAGTTATTAAGGAAAAACACGGACCAATCAGAGCGCGACCTAGACGACAGTTGGCAACCGTCGGCCAATAGACAGTTGGCGCGCCGGGCAGACTGTGCCAACTCGCCATTTCCGGTTGTTGAAGGAATTTTGAGACACCCTGTATTATATCTGTGGTTGCAAGGAAAAACGCCGCATGTCACAATTTCAAAAAATTTGAGTTTATGCATTCATTGAGCTTCGTAGTATAGGATTGACGTATTTACCAGAAAAAAATCATGAAAACAAATTCGAAAGGCTCGAAAAAATAATACAGTGTTCCCGCGATTGATGTGACTTTCGGGTATGCGGATGATGTGTGACTTTTTTATCCCCTCTACTAGGGGGTTCCCCCTCGGGCGGTCGCGGTCGATCGCGCTACGAAGAAATTAAGGTATTAGGGTGTTTAAATTGGGATTTTATGATACTTGATGTATCATTCTCAGGTACGGAATAGCATTAGTACAATACAACAATTTCCCGCTTAGCACCGTTGTTTACCCAGGATCGTCGTTTACACTTGGAAGTTATCCAAGAAATCTATGTTCGGCACACATACGTAAAAAAACGTAGTACCATTTCTTTTCCTGAGACTCGATACCCCCGAGGTTCTCACAACAATCGCGGGAACATTGTAGAATTTAGTGGGCGCCCAGAACTCTTCTTTTTCCCGTAATTTTCAGGATTTTTTAACAAGCTCATAATAACTTTTCAGCATCTATTTATAATTTTTGATATTTGTGTAATTCAATCTTGTTCTTCCCTTAACCCGGCGTTGGTAAGGTGGGGTCTCAAAGACCCCCTGAAATAATATATTGTATTATAGAAATATAAATACCTTTTTCATAAATATAAGATTAGGTATTGCTTAAGCGGCTTGTAATTTATCAGAGTAAAAACGCAGATCCACGAAATTAAATTTTTATTATTCAAAAATACTTAACAACTGTCACGCGTTGTTACAATGTTACGATCAATCTAAAATCTCTGGGGTCTGTGAGACCTCACCTAACTAACGCCGGATTAACTTCAACATCGAATGTACTTCACATACACTTAGTTTTTTTAACGCTTTAGTATGTTGTTTTATTAAATAAGCACGGAAGAAACTAGTACCCAGTTTATCAATTCCGTTTTGCAACGAATGTTTGCTCTTCAGTAACTTCTACACAACTGACAAATGTAAAACTGCTATTTCTGCTATCATTTTGTCCCGCTTGTGCCCCCCCCCCCAATATTAACGTTTTCATTTCGAAAATTCTATTGAAGTATTGTGGATGATATTCAGTATATTGTACGTACAGCCATGTCAGAATATGTTGACATATTAAAATATTCATTTTCTACAGTTTAATGTACCAAATGAGGAAAAATAGACGATTTTTGTCCTGGAGTGTATTAAAATCTCAGCCACCCAATTGAAATTGAAATTCGACTTTCAATCATTATATTTAAATCACATTATTTGAAACAAAATTAATTCAATGTAATGTTTACGATACTGTCAAAAATGAACCATTTGTTAGTGCTCGTTATTTCCACTTTCCACATTATATATAATACATTTAGTGTTAATATTCTTTTCCTTTAAAAGAAATAAATCACTTGGACCACTTTCAAAATTATGGGTACATATCACCTGGATGAAGGGTAATCATCTTCCGAACGAACTGGACATCCATGTTAGAGAAGATGTCTGAAGAAGAAAGTTCCTCAAGACCAATGAACTAAAAATAATGAATGTTCAATGAAAAATGAATAGTTTATTGGAAATTGACCTGTAGCTGATCGTGTTGAAAGAAGCTGACTGCGGCCTGTCCCATGACATGGATGGAAGCGAGCGTCATGCAGGCTGCCTTGGAGAAGTGGGTGTAGTCGTTGCGTTTCAGATTTAAGTAGACAGAGTACAACAACGGTAGAAACACCGCGATCGTGCAGAGCAAGCTGAGGGCTTTTAGAATATTGTGTAGAACCCTCCAAAATTTGTTGGTGGTTGGCTCGAGGGGCCAGTACATGTTCAAACACACGGCAAGCCGTGTAAAGTTGACTGCCTTCTCCGGCGTTGCTTTATCGAACATAACGACAGCGTTCCTCTTGCCTCAGCTGAACGTGAAATTAATTGTTGCGCAGCTCCGGGAATCGCAGGAACATTGTACATTTTGCAAACGAGACCAGGAAGCAATGCGTTTTTCATAGGCCCCTTGGATAGCCGTGAAACGCTAATCGATATTTAGCCGGCGAAGAAAACGTAGACGCGATGAATTAATCAAGGGTAAACCAGCAAACCCCTAATAATATGTTACACCGCCGAGATCCACCGCTGAAGGGTGAATTTATAAGTTAGTTACGACCGTTACACCTATAATCACCGACAACTCTTTAATTTTCTTCTTCTCGTCGTCGACAACTGTGGTTTATGTCTCGCTATTAGACTCTTCGAGATTGCTCTGCACTTTCGAGCTTTCATACGGCTGTGGACGACGTTAGGGAACGTGTAAAAACAGAACGAGGTCCTCGTCTTCTATAGAATTTTTATTGTTGCACGTAATTACAGTTGGTGAAGTTGTAAGAAGAACAGAGGAAAATTGTCGGTGTGTTATATTTCTGACTTTTAACGTGTTGCAGTCGTGATATACAATTTCAGCAACACTCGTTTCGGGATTTCGACGGTGAAATTGCAAACGAAATGAACGAAGAGAGTAAAGAGAAATCTGTTTGACGAGTTGGCTTAACGCAATGAAATAATAATGAATTCTCCGGAAGCAATCGTCGCAGCAAATGTTTGATTCACAGCTACCGTGCAGGTGGTAATACTATGTTACCAGTTGGCAATACAGGAGGGTGAATTCATAATTTGTTACGACTGTTGCACTACAATTACGCCTACAGTGAGAATGAACCTTATAATTATAAACTATCGCTTTATTCTTCGCATCCATGTAGAATCGTGCAACTAAAAATTGGTTTGATAGCTGTGCGAATATTTTTATTCGAGATTGTACACGACCGAAGTGTTGAGGATTAATATTGGGACAGCATTATCGCCACGACAGTGCTGATTGTTAATTGTAACATTGCCATCGAGTTGCCAGCAGAATTGTGTCCTGGCGTCTTCGTGGTTGTCGGCGTTCCTGTTGCCACCTCTATCTCCTTAACTTTCAACACGTACGCTGCGTTCGCGCTGAGGATCAGTTTGTCTGTGGGGATTGCTCTCCTAAACAGCGAATCAGTCATGTTAATTAAAAGTTGCAATATATATGTATGTATAAGATATATCGACAATTTTTCGTAGGAAGATGCTTCGAGTCATAATAGCTGTCTACTCCACTCCTATGATTTTACATTTACAGTATACGAGCGGGGTGGACATCTATTATGAATTCGCGTGTCTACTTATCGAATTTATACTTGAAAATTTGTTTCGATGAAATTGATACCGACCTATTCGTGACACTTTTCTGATTTACCCTTTGCACTCGGAGCTATTCTAATTCGGAAACCGAATTTTTCTTCTGACCCGAAATATTTCTATTTTATATGATTTTCTTAATTTTATCAATATAAAACTGATATATTAGGTTGGAAAGAAAGTTCTTGCGGTTTTTATTGTAAAATCAAAATAACAAAAACCGTAAGAACTTTCTTTCCGATCTAATAATACCTCATACAATACTTTTAGTAGTTTATTAAAATAGTAAATACGTTTATATAGTAATTTATTGAATATAAATTTAACAATGCAACAAGTCACCACTCGAGTGCAAAGGGTTAATTACTAAATTTCATTTTATATTATTAAAAGTCGAGTTAGACTACTACCCGGTCCCAACCCTACATTAATTAAAAATTGCAGGCTGCTTCTACGAGATAATTCTATGATCGAAAGATCGACAATTTTTCGGAGGAAGATGTTCGAGTCATAATAGATGTCCACCCCACTCCTATATTTTACATTTACAGTATACGAGTGGGGTGGACATCTATTATGACTTCGCGTGTCGAGTTATTGAATTTATACTTGAAAATTTGTTTCAACGAACTGACACTTTTCTGGTTAACGTCATGAACATGTCAGTAAGCAAATCTGTTGCTTTTTCTCATGAACACATAAAATGCGCAACAAGCATCAAACAGAGAGTGCAACTAACGTGATTGGAACAGCATTGCTGGAAGCAACAACAATATCCATGGATGCTTCAATGTTTGGATACAACGTTCTCAAATTAACATTCTCCTCGCGCAGTCCTACGTTGACAACGACAATATACAAAGGCTGGCCCATCAGAAATCTATGAACAGAATTAAACATGAAAATTGGAATTGTCTCTTCAGGCATTGGTTTGAATCATACCATCATAGTTTACGCACCTTTTCAGGACAAACACGCGATCATTGTTCAAGGTAGCTAATTCGTAGCCCCCATGGGTGAACACTTTGTTTTTCCTAAGTGCAGAGAGCTGTTTGTAAATGTTTAAATTACTCTGTCGTTCTTGCAGTTGCGATTCCACGTTTATGGTTCTGTATTCTTGGTGAATTGGTAGGTAGGTGCTGGTGTTGTTCGAGAATCCTGCTGATGTGTGAATGCTCCACTGCATTGGTGTTCTAGCAGGATCTCTGGAGTATTTGTGATACGTTTCTTTGGTTTTTGATCTTCCCATCGGATCAATCGTTTCGGCCCATGATAGCTCTCTGTCTAACATTGCTATCTCATCCCCGTAATAGGTGAACGCTTGTCCGGGTAATAGTAAACTCAGCATGTGGAGACCGTCCACGCGATTTAGGCCAATTCTGGACGCTGCTCGCGAGTTGTCGTGATTGGAAAGCTAGAAGTGCACGATCAAATTGTTTAACAATATGTTGTTACTAGGGGTGCGCGAGAACCCGATGGTCGGAACGAGTCGGGTTTCTCGAAAATTTTGAGATATTGCGAAGGAATCAAGTTTCCCGAAGATTTCGAGAATATGACAATGACCAGGAATGTGCGAGAACTCGAAATATTGAGTCGGGAACACGAAATTTTTTTGGGATACGGACGGGTACCTGAAAATTTCGAGATTCTCGAATATTGGGTTTCCAGAAGATTTCGAGATTCTCGAATTTTGGGATTCCCGAAAATTTCAAGATTCTTGAATATTGGGTTTTCCGAAAATTTCGAGATTCTCGAATTTTGGGATTCCCGAAAATTTCAAGATTCTCGAATATTGGGTTTTCCGAAAATTTCGGGAATATTGTATACAACATTCTTTCAATGGAAATAATTTTGTATAATAATTAAATATTTATATTATATTAAATACATAAAGAATAAATTATTTCGAGAATCCTGACTCTTCCGAGAATCCCTACTTCTTCGTCAATCCCGATAAACTCGAGAATCTCGAATATATTTCATTCTCATATTTCTCCAATATTTCATTTTATAATTTAATATTAACAAAATATTACTACAGCATGGTCTTACCACCCAGTTCGTGCTCGCATCATCGGGAATGATGTCCAACCAATTTTGCAGAACATTTTTAATCTGTTCAGCTGTGCTGGAGTTCTGGATGGAAGATATGAAACGGAAATTGAATGGGGGAACACCATCGTTGGTACTGTTGCCATAAAGCGCTATCAGTTTGTCGTCGGAATCGTAGGATTCTAAGATCAGCAATCTATAAGTAAACAATTAAGTTAGTTTAGCATTAACACGTCGACTTTCTATATAAGAAGAACTGATAAATAAACGACATTGTTGTGTTTACTTTGGGGTTGATTTTTTCGTCAATATCCAATTATTGATGTAGGAGCGAAATTTGTATACAAGATCTGTGTTTTCAGGTAATCCGCTGGTGTAATCTCCGTTTCCAACGACAGGCTCGTCTCTTAGAGCCTCGTCTTCGAATAAGTATGATACAGCGCCAATCCGGAAGCCATCGACTCCTTTATCTAACCAGAAGCCGATGACATTCTGTGGAATTGAGGATATAACAATATTAGGTGGTAACGTAAGTACCTTATTATGTTACAACTCATACGAATTTATATTACAACTCTTATACCACTAATTCTTTCAACACATGTTCATTTCTCAAGTTGAGGTCAGGTTGACATTCGTGGAATTTATGGTAATACCACTGTCGTCTTCTCCTCTCCCATTTCCATGCTGATCCAGGTTCATTGCTATAGGTGCTCACCTAAATATAAAAGCAGAGAGCACAATATTACACCTTCTAGAATTATACTGATCAACGAAACTAGCTCGTTGATAGACGAATTGAATTAAATTCGCGGTGACCAAAAATAAAAACGCATTAAAAAATGCACTAAAAAGTATGAAATAATTTCCATTTAACTTATGTGAATACACACGATCTTAAATACAATACAATCTTTTCGGAGGCGACGGAAATTACGAGAATCCTTAAATTCTTCTACATGCTTTCACATATTAATGTATCTTCTCTTCCCACCTACTGATTTCCAAGTCCTCCATATTCCAATGAAATCATAATTACCAACATCTGTCATTTGGAAAATTTTCGGAAACGTTTTCGACATTGGAAATTACGAAATCCTTAAATTCTTCTACATACTTTCACATATTAATGTATCTTCTCTTGCCACCTACTGATTTCCAAGTCCTCCATATTCCAATGACATCATAATCAGCAACATCTGTCATTTGGAAAATTTTCAATTTCGCGCCGCCTCCGAAAAGATTATATTGTATTTAAGTTCGTGTGTATTCACATTAATTAAATGGAAATTATTTCATACTTTTTAGTGCACTTTTTCAGTGCCTTTTTTGTCGGTTCAATTTTTTTTATAAGATTTTTTTATTTCACGCTTTTCAGTGGAACGAGCAGAATTTGTAGAACACCGATGGTTTTTCGGTCTTATTGGTTATTTGCAATAAAAACCGCAAAGAATGAGAAAATGCAGAATTTGTTTTCAAGGGACCAATCGGGAGACATACTCTACAAGATGCAAAAGGTTTCGTTCCGATTGGTCCATCCATCTCGGCGTAATCGGTGAACATACATAGGAAAAAAGCGAAAAAAGGCACATACAGATCGAATTGAGTAACCTCCTCCTTTTTAGAAGTCGGTTAAAAATACCTTTCGTTTTCTAAATTCAATTGTTTGTCTCAGAAAACTCATATAGCGAATCGGTTTCAATATTCTTTACGGAAAACATTCACTTACCCAATTATTAGGAGGCACGCGACTGCCATTTTTATGGATAGAACCGTCTGCCCATATGTAGTAATCACTATATTCTCTGGTACGCCGCACAGATGATATGAACCATTCGTGTTGGTCACTGGAATGATTCGGTACTAGATCCAAAATCACTTTTATATCTGGAACCGCGATTGTTATGATAAGAAATTTTTGGAAGTATATTATTAAAATAATACTCGTACTTACCACGATCATGTGCTCCCTTGACGAGTAAATCGAAGTCGTCGAAATTACCGAATATTGGATGTATAGAATCATATTTAACAACGTCGAATCCAGAGTCGACCATAGGCGACAGATAAATAGGATTCAGCCAAATAGCATCGACGTTAAGATCCTGGATGTAATCAAGACGGTTGATGATGCCTGCACACGAGATCCATATTTTTCAAATTCAATTTACAGAGCAAGGAGACACGATAATTCTTTTTGCACATCATCACTATACTGCGGATTGTGGGAAGCAGGAATAAAATAAAAATTGACTTCATCCCTTAATGACTTTGTTACGTTAAAAACAACATTACAATAATCTTGAATTTTTCTAATCCATTATTATTTTATATCTCGCCCAACTAATTTCTTTATAAATGCATAAAGATCCGCAGTCTAATCATTAGTAAAAGCTCGAATTATTTATTTCAATAATTAATTCCATGATAGATCCCTAATCCGCAGCCATAGATCGAATTTCAAAAATTCAATGTACATATTCCCTCCGCTCGTAATTTTCCAATGGTAAATCATGCTCCGACGATAACAGACATTCTTGTTCCAGGAAAACCAGTTCACATCGAACGGTATCATGGCTGTGCTACATTACCTACCGACTGTGAATCTTTATTTCCAAATTTCCATTTTCATAGAGGATTATAGAAAAATCGGAATAAAATAAAACACCTTTTCCTACGCTTTACACTGTTGCATACGTCAGAAATGCACAAATTCAAATGCTTAACTTCAATTGGTACTACAACCAGCCAACGATAAATTAGATCTCGCGCAGTAACTACGTTTTTCTCGCAGCTCGGCTGATATTAAAGAAACGGGCAAAATTTAAATTTCCCCGCCGCGCCGCGACGCGCGCCGTTGCAATTGCATCGTTTGTTATGCAGGTAATTATAGGGGCAAGTAGCCTGATTTGGGTCAGCAAGTATCAGATAAATTTCTCTAATGTTGTTAATAATATCGATAGACAATCAATTTTGCTTCGTGTCTCTTGCAGCAAAGAATATGCTGCACGGTATTTGTCAGGAAATATTCACGCTTTTTAACTTGAAAGACAGATTTTGAGGCTTGATTAAAATTGGGAACAGATGAAATGAAAAGCAAATAAGTCATTAACAATTAGGTTGTAAAGAAAGAAATGCAGGATTTTTGTTCCTTTGTTTTAATTGCAATTTTATACCAATAAATATTAACCTTAATTTAATGAGTTATATGTCATTTTAAAGTTTGTTTTATGCTCTATTTAAATATGCTTCTGATATTTAATTTGATTCAAATTTTTATTGAATTATTTGGCTTTTATTTCAGGATGTCAAAACGCATTTTTTTTCTACGAGTTTAAAGTGAAGTATAAATGTAATGCGAAAATCGCGTTTAGACATCTTGAAATAAAAGCCAAATAATTTAGTAAAAATTTGAATAAAATTAAATATCACATCACAAATATCATAATCAAATAGAGCGTAAAACAAGCTTTAAAATTACATGAAACTCATTAAATTAAGATAAATATTTATTGGTATAAAATTGCAATTAAAACAGGAACAAAAATCCTGCATTTCTTTTTTTACAACCCAATATTTTTTAAGAAGGATTTTAACATTTACCACTGCCGTTCAATAAAACCGGTCGTAGATTTTTAATTTTACAATTATTGAAACGATGACGTTGCTTACGTGGAAATTGATTCGATGAATTTATTTATCCAAGCACGTATTGCAATAAAAATTGCACAAAATATAAATAAATAGAGCCTTGTTATTTTTATCAGATGAAACATTTCAATCGCTTTCAGTGCTCGGTAGATTTAGTGTTAAGAGAGAGAAGGTGGAATCAAATAAAATCTTATTTTCAGTGGTAGTAGCCTTTGCAGGTGTGAAATGAATAAAAACGGTATTAAATTCTGTCAAACTTTATACTCTGGCACTTTTTGAATATTTTCAGAAACCATAAATGCCTAAAGATTAACAAGTTAGCTTAATGGCACAGTAATTCGGACAAGTAGCAGTAAGTACGTACCTCTAAGATCTCCTTCACCGTCCCCATTGCTGTCCTGGAATCCTCTCGGCCATATCTGATAGACCAACGCGGTTTCCCACCATTCTTTGTCGATGAGATTTTCCGCGCAATGTACACTGGTGCAGAGGAACGCCAGAAAAATGAACAAACGTCCGCGAAACTTGGCCATGACTGGTGCCACACGCGTGCCGAAAAGAAAAGTTCGCGGCGACTCGCGTCTTCGTCCTGTTATATATTTCCGGCGGTGACCGATTTATCGAGGTTTATCTCCATTATCATGGTGACTCTTGCGTCCTTATCAAGCCTGTTCCTTGTACCCGATTCCCCAATGGAACCACGCCATTGTTTACGCTCGACGAGAGCAACAGCAAAGGCTCTCCCTTCCATCCTTTTCGTTGTACAATGCCGGATTATCAACTTCGTTTTAGTCGAAACTGTTTCAGCCAAATACTGTGTTTTAAATAATCCTTAAAATATTATTTTCACCCTTGGACAGGGGACCATTCTTACGGCTGTATAATTAATAACTAGACTGCGGATCTTCACGCAATTATGGATTTCGAAAATTTTCAAAGAACGCTACGATATAAAATACGACAGAATTTAATATGATTTTCATTGATTTCAGATCTAAACAGTAGCTGAAAATTCGTCTACAAAAATTGCAAATTGCATAGACATCCGCAGTCTATTAATAACTAGATTGTGGATCTGTATGCGTTTATGGCTTCTGAACATTTTCAAAAATGCTAGAATATAAAATTCCACCCTGTGGACAAGTTGAAATTGGTTCTTCGGAGAAACAAAATGGAACGTTCGCGTCTAAGAAACCTGTATAAATATTTTCCACGTAATAGCAACTAAAATGGACATTTCGCTGGCTACCTTTGGAGATAGCAACTGGCATTTGGCAAGCCGGTGAGATAACAGGATGATGAACGGTATTAGAGGGAATATCGCTGGGTAGTAGATGAACTAACCGGGTTAGGATAGACGAAAAGAAATGGTCAAATAGACTCAGCCTTGTTGGTGCGAGACTTACGTTGGAAGTGTGCAGTGTTCTTGGAACATTTCTGTTGATATGTACTTCGAGTCGGCCAGATTTATTTCAGGCTTTGCTTCCTTATCTGAAGAAGTTCTCGAACTTCCGCGGTCTTTTGTCTCGAGCACCTATCGACGTAATGGTCAAGAGGTATCGGATGTATCACATCGTGGAATGCGGGAGAGAGAGAGAGAGAGAGCCGCGGACTGCAACGATTCTTGCCAACGAACTGATATTTACCTCCCTTGGCATTGTGGATCTTGGCGCCTATCCGAAGTAGTTTGGACGTGGGCTCGGGATATCGGGCAGCATCTCTCGATATCAAACCTCATCAGACGGATACAAACACGTACAGAGCCGCTCAACTTTTCTATGAAACTGTTATTGTTCGATCGATCTGCTCCTCGTTCAGGTATCGTGCTTTTAATCGGCGATCTAATTGACCCGCCCGAACGTACAAGTTGCAATAGTTTGAAGGTAGATAGACATTCATTTCTTAACCGTTAGCACTCCAGTGGTGAATCAGAGTCGCCACTAAAAATTGCTGTGCCGTTATTGAAAATATTGTTGACATTACTAAATATGTTGGCATCTAATCAATTACTAAACATTCAAGTGTTGTATGAGGTACTATCACCGACGAGATATAGGAATAGACCTGACACCCAATGCATTTTGGTGTCCGTCGGTATTGGGTTCCTAGCACCCCATTTCCTATATCTCGTCTGTGCTAACACCCCGTTACCATTCAGTGTCAACACCTCTATACATAGAATTAGAGAGATGTATTATTATTATTTCTAGGGGCACAATATTTATAGCCGGGTTAATAGCAAATTATGGATATAATTTAAAGAAAGTTATTGCTATCACTGGCATTTTAAGGTGTCGGTAATAAGGTGTCAGGTCTATTCTTATATCTCGTCTGTGGTACTATATCAATTCCATATTTATAGAAACAAAAGAATCATATACATGGATTTATTCTAGCTAAGAAGAAATGTTTCATTTTCAGCTAGGTAGAAATGTTTTTCTCGCCACTAAAAATTGCTGTGCCATTATTCAAATGACTGTTTAGATGATTAAAAACATCGATATAAAATTAGTTACTAAACATTCAAGTATTGTACGAGGTACTATATCAATTCCATATTTATAGAAAGAAAGAGAATGGAATTATTCTAGGTCGGAAGAAACGTTTCATTTTCGAGTTGAAATCCGAGTGTGAAGAGTTAATAATTCTGCAAAGTAAAAATTGTCTGCAGTAGGTTCAAATTACAGGAGCTACGTGGACATTTATTTTATTAGTTTTCTGTTCTAAGAAGTGCTATGAGATTACAAAGGACGGAGAGGTCCCATCGACTTTCTTCACTCGGCTTTGGTGCTTCTAGAATTAATTCTTTGTTCGTTAGTCTCGCCGCCATTTCTTTTCGAGAGAGCCACTTGGTCTCGAGCGACAGACGGGAAATAAGCGAGAAGAATCGACCGACTTGCAGCGGGTCATCGTTATCTGCCGGCAGACTATGTAAATGGCACACGTCGTTATTTTTCCTCTGGTTGTTCGTTAAGAGACGAACGATAACTGCGACGTCCGAGCGATGTCCACCACGTGTGCGTCGAGTGCTACAGCTCTCGATGGACGTAGAGTGTAGAGGATCCTCCTGACCAAAGAGCTAGTCAACGTCTCGAATCGTGTGGTTCAATTACAGTAAAGTCACGATCTAGCTCCCATCGCCTGTTCCGAGCAGGGGCAGAGATCGCGTAGGGAAACTATTTTTTTATGACTGCGTCGACCGCACCGAAAGTACAAAGGATGCCGAACGTAGAAAAGGACAGCATGTAAACACGGACCGCGCGACAGCTCCTCAGGGAGCTGGATCGCTGACTTTACTGTATAGCTAAGTTTAAAAAATAGAAAATGAGGAATAACAGAAGGGATATAGTGATCGTGGACATCCTCAGGCAGCTGGATCGCGACTTTACTGTATAGCTAGATTTAGAAAAATAGGAAATCAGGAATAATAGAAGGGACAGTGATCGCGGAGATCCTCGGAGAGCTGGATTGCGACTTCTTCTGAACCGGTTTTTGTGAACCAAGGTATAAACTTTTGAAGAAACCACCGACGAACAAAAGAAGGAGAGCCGATCGGAGATCGGAGGAGACGAGTTAACTCGTCCAGGAGGTTATTGGCCGGGTTCGTTTTTCCACCGTCTAGCGTCTGGGGGCTAAACGCGGAATCCCGCGAGCTTCGTAATTAATTCCTCGAGCCTTCGGTTGATTAAAATTCCCCGGTACTCGTAAAAACAAGGCGGCACCATCCGATCGGCGAGGCGCGGTTCGGTTTCGTTTTTGTTTCGCATTTTGCGCTGAAACCCGACCCGAAAATAATTAATGGCCTCGGGGGTTAACCGTTTGCTCGCGGTCCAAGATGGTGTCCCGTCCTCGGAATACTTGAACGCGTTCGCGTAATTCATCGCGAAACCTCTTCCTAAGCGATACACGGGTCCCGCGAACGTTGTTCCGTTTTGTTTATTGCAAATTGGAGGGCGACACGGTGTCGCTCGTATCTCGCCGGGGATCATTGCATCGCGTCGGGACAGCCAGTATTTTCCGGCGAATGCTCGGCTTATCGTTTATTATAGTTTCGCGTTCGCGATCGATAGCGTAACGCGTTTACCTCGGCCGGACGTGATTTTTTTGTCGGAACAGCGACAAGGCAACGAGGCGCGAGCTCTACTCGCGCGTACGCGCTCGGTTAATGCCGATTTATTTGTTTATTTGTCTGCGGGAACGAGCATGCTCCACGCGACGATGATTCCGCGTTTCACGTCCGGGGAACACTCGCGGGATTCCTCCTCGTCGCTACCGAACCGCGAATGTTTATGCAAATTATACCATTTTCGATTCTACCACATTCTGATCCGTTCCTTTGATCTCCAAGTAATTTTGTAAAATATTCGGGTAAACTTTACTTTACCGGACTCAAAATTAGTACCTTTCTCCTACGAATTTATGATGTATTTGGTATGTAATCCAGTAGATTTGTACTCGGCACGGATGCAGATCGAAGTTTTGATCCTCTATGATCAACAGTTGAGGAGCTATGGTCGCTTAAAGTTGAGCATTTTTGACAGGTAAGGGCGTCGCCATATTGGTTTGTAGTGACGACCGCGAGCCGCTTATCTGTCAAAAATGTTCAACTTTAAGCGACCATAGCTCCTCAAGTATTGATCCTACAGGATCGAAACTTCGATCTGCATCCGCGCCATGTACAAACCTACTGGATTACATACCAAATACATCATAATTCGTAGGAAAAAGGTACCAATTTTGAGTCCGGTAAAGCAAAGTTTACCCCAGTCATTTCCTATGAAGGCGTTTTTATAATTTCAATAACTCTGACATAGAGAAAACCGGCCAATTTGACGGATAAACCGAAGATCGTATCAAGACTTTTGCAATGACGCCAATGACCTGATAGTTCAGCGACGATACTTGCAATTAGTTGATCGTTTGCCGGAGAATCGCGTCATTCAGCTGCGCAGTCTTCTTCTTTTAGGGTTGTTCATTAAAAAAAGCAAATTGGCCGACTTGTTTGGATTGGAGCGGTCCGATGGAGAAAACATTGTTCGAGGCCGCGAGAAATTGCACGGTTGCTGCGAGAGAGAGAGAGAACGAGAGAGAGTATGCTACCCGTTGATATTAACTTCGTTAGCCGCGGTGAACCATTAACGGACGCGTTGCCGTCGCGTCGGGGGCGTAATGAAAGTCAATTTAGTATTTGTACACCGGAACCAATGAAAACCAGTTCGTTTTCGCCGCGGCTTTTCGCAAACAATTGTCGCCGGTCTTCGACGATCGCGAGCAAACACCAATCCTCTCTCGCAATTAAATCGAAGGGGTGAGGGGTGAGGGGAAATGTTGTTGCAGTCCGTATTTCGATCTGATCGGTCGCGAGGAACAAAATCGGGAAAATGGAAGCAGAACCGGTTCTCGCGGAAATGTTTCTAAAAAAAATATATTAAAGTCGTTTGCCGAATCTCTAAAAAATCTTTTCAAAGTAGTTACTGTACACGCGTATCTTTTTGTTCGACCGAATAGGAAAAGCGTTTGCCGTGAAGTCTGTTGAAACAACGGTTTGATCACGTGACACCGGAGCGTATAGTAGCAATCCTTTAACATTAGAGTGACGAAGCTCTAGAAATAACTATTTTACATTATTTTATAAACACAACAAGAATGTGTCTATCCAAATTTTTGGCAATTTTTCCAATACATAGAGAGCCGAACATAGAAAAGGACAGAATGAAATACGGATCGCGTGGCCGAAGCATGTCGCCGTCGCCGGCACAGTTTAAAGAGCCGCGTGTTCTCACAATATATCGTAATACCGATTAAAAATGCTTTATTTTTCATTACATATTTTTTTATGGGACTTTCACTAACTTATTTCTGGCATTTTTCTGATTAAAATAGGACCAAACACGATATAATTTCAACTGTATTTAGTGGTTTAATCGACGATGAAAGTTACGGTCGCAAGGAAGGACAGCGTATGGGAAAGAAAGAGACGCAGACAGTTCAAAGATGTCCCATACGCTGTTTATCGTTGCGTTCGAAACTTTTATCGTCGATTAAACCACTAAATACAATTGAAATTACATCGTGTCTGGTGTCATTTTAATCAGAAAAATGCCAGAAATAAGTTAGCGAAAGTCTCATAAAAAAATAATGACAATTAAGAAGTTTGAACATTCGATTTATGATGTGAATGTAGTGGTGTTCACACCGATATACCCGAGCCGAGATCAATCATCGCCGCCCTGCGGCGCAACGGCAGTGGAATGGGTAGGCACTGGACAGCGTTCGCACAGGCGACCCCGGACAGCGATTGAGGATTTACTGTATTCACAAATTAAGAATATTAGAGTCCGTCGTGTTGACGGGTTCCGTAAACCTAGTGTTAGAAGCAGAACTGTTACTTGGTGCTACGAAAGGAACCGTCGTTCGAGCGAATATTTCGAAGCTCGTAGACGAACATTGAAGAAATAAACAATCAGTAACGGCAACGGCGATGGCTCTCCGGTTGGAATTCTATAAAAATCGGTAGATCGGCTTCGTGTAGCACTCCAGTATCATCCGATTGTTTTTATTTCTCGTTTCGGGACTCCGAAAGTGATCGGGATCTCCCGAAAGCCGGATCTCGCGGGATGATTTACCGCGGGACGAAAACAATGGAAGCCGAGAAGCTGCGGATGAATGTTCCGGGCCGGAAACGAGCTCGCCCGATCGGATTAAGCGTGAATAATTCTCCCGGCGTGGTGTCGGCTTATCGTTTTATTTATTTATAATACAACTTATCGCGAGTTATCGCACGGCGGAATCGACCGGGAGGCGACATACTTTTCCGCCGATTTCTCAGTAAAAACGGAATTGCTCGAACGCCGATCGAATGAACGATATCTGGGCCCTGTGCAACATAGGAAACTACTTAACGATAATAGACTGGCATTCTTAGTTACCTCTCTTGTTGTAATAATGTCTTTTGATACATGGGAGAGAGATGAGAACGATTTTTCGGAAGAATTCAGACCCATTACTCGTCGCGAAGATTGTATAACGTGATAAGGAAAATTAGTCTTGCAATAATTGGGACCGCGCACGAGTTTCGATATCGTTTGTGTTTTTTCTTTTCACCACGCTTGTACGTATTAACTTGCCGCGTTGTTGTTGTATGCGTAAAATCTTCCATAGTCCAATCTTGCCGAAATTTTGTTTACACACTTGCTTCCGATGACAATGAAAGTAGAAAATAAAATATATAAAGAAAACTTTTTAAAAACCACGCTTATAATAAAATGCACTGAAAAGGAGAAAATAATATTTTCCTTGGTTCTACATAAAATACCGAATTCAGTTAAATGATTTAAAAAAATTTCAGCAATTAGTTCAAAATTTCTTCTGCTATAAAATTAGTGTCGGAATAGATGAAAAATTTCATATATTTAAATAAAATCGTGTCATTAGTGACGGTAAAAATAAGTAGGCGGTCCACGCTTTTAAACGAACGCTTTAAAAACCACGCTTTAAATACGAAGATTACGTCAATATAGTTTAGCGCTCCACGCTTTTATTTTTATAGTTACTAATGCCATGATTTTATTTAAATTTATATTAAATTTTTCTATCTATTCCGACACTAATTTTATAACAAGAAATTTTGAACTAATTGCTTAAAATTTAGGGGAAAAATATTATTAATCATTTAACCGGATTTGGTATTTTATGGAGAATCAGGAAAGAAATTATTTTCTCCTTTTTAGTGCATTTTAATATACGTGTGGTTTTTAAGAAGTTTTCTTTATATATTTTTTATTTTACTTAACCTTCACAAGGTACTGTGGGCTCTCAGAGACCCCAGCTTCAGATTTTTTAAAAGAATTTTTATAGGAATAAAATTAAATCTGTTTATTTATATAAAATTGTTCTAAAAATTTTTCTCTACAAACACAGTTTATATTCGATTCCCACAGTTCAAGAAACCCCGAAATACCAATTTTGATTTTAAAACATCCTTAAAGTTGGGAGATGAAAGTTTTAAGGGTAGTAAAAGGATGTCGGTGGTGTTCTTCAAATAAATAATTAATTAATGTACTTAATTGCTGATCTCTGTGACTGTATATCAACTGAGATCTATCTCTGCTGCACTAAGTAAGATAAAGTACATACACAGCCTACATTAAATCAAGTTAAATTCGTAGCTTACAGTTTTTCAGAAATTAACACTGAATCTACCACGAGGGGTGAAATGACCCATTTTAGATGTATTATTTGATAATTATTGAAATTGTAAAGGTGTTTTCATGATAATTTATTGAATATATTTTTTTACCTCAGTATACATATATTATAGTAAAATTCGGACAAAATATAAATAAAAATCTTGTTGTTTTTATAATACTGTACACATCAGTCACTTTTGATGATCGGTAGGTTCAGTATTAAAAATGAGCAAACAAGCTGCAATATTAGGTCGGATATCGTTTCTGTTTTCAGTAAAAAGTCTCGAGGACAGAATTCAACTGCAAATTTTTCAATAACGTTATTTCAGATAATGCTAATCCAATGATAAAAAACCTTTTGTTTTTTATTATTTTATTATGACACATTTCGGATGACGTTTGCCTGATTAAAATTCGAACAATTTCACAATTGCAATATCGAAAGCAGTTCTCAAAAGTTGTTCCCAGAGATTCCCTGGGGAACTCAATTGTCTCAGACTGTCGAAGAGGTTTCTAAGTAACAATACAGATGTTTGTCTAGCCAAATGTCATAGGAGGAGGTCTCGAATCCGCAGTTCAGCTGTCCGAAGTTTGGCAAAGTTGTGTCGATTTAGGCGAACGTTTGATCCCGCTTCTATTCCGACACGTTCGCCATCATGCTGCATATTATATCGTGGCGGTGCAGCGATCCAGAGTTGCATTGTTCCACGAGTACAATGGGGCCATTTCGACGCCAATCAAACCGTTCTGAAAAACAATTAGCGTCCTCGCCGCGACATATCAGCCGGCTAATTCGCAAGTTGTCTTCGAGCGCCACCGACTAGAATCGCTGGAACGATTATTATTGTTCAAACATATCTATGGCTTCGAGGTAGGACAAAAGAAACCTTGAGACCAACGGGACAATCGTTTCGATCGATCCTTAGCTGCAGGCTCGATTCGTTAGTGGGTCTAACTTTGTGGGAGCTATGGTAACTGGTTCGTCTGTGATGAAAGATTTTTAAAATGGCTCACTCGACGATTCACTGGATTTCCATGGATTCGGTATGAACTGGATTAGATTGTACATGGTGACGTGGTGGTGCGTCATGCGACTGCGATGATTCGTAAATTTGTTCGGAGAAAGCTGACATACTTAATTCTACTTAATTGGATATTCAGTTGCTAATTTTATGGTGCCATTAAGACAAATGAACAGATAGAGAAACTTGAAAGCAAGCGGCAATAGAGATCAGCAAATAAGATAATCTTGGTAATGGCTTTGATTTGAAATGTCGCTACGGAAATACAAGAAAGAACTCTACCTAAATTATCATTTTTGTTAAGAATTCTAGCTTGTCGATTTTTATAGTTGGACCATGGGGATCTATTGGAAGATTGAGGTAGGGCTTTTGTCAGGAGACCTAAAACTCTAGCTAGCTCTCTAGCTAAATTGTTATTTATGTAAAGAATTGTATCTTGTAAATTTTTGTAGTTGGACCATGGAGATGTACTGGGACATTGGGTAGGGCTTTCGCCAAGAACTCTACCTAAATCACCATTCATGTTAAGAATTGTATCTTGTCAATTTTTATAGCTGGACCATGGAAATGTACTGGGAGATTGAGGTAGGGCTTTCACCAAGAACTGTACCTACATTATCATTTTTGTTAAGAATTTTTTATAGCTAAATCCTGTAAATGTTCTGGGAGATTGAGGTAGGGCTTTCATCAAGAACTCTACCTACATTATCATTGTCGTTAAGAATTCCATTTTCTAGCTGAATCCTGTAAATGTACTGGGAGATCGAGGTAGAGCTTTCGACAGGAGACCCAAAACTCCAGCTAGGGCTTCCATCGGGAAAGGGTAGGGCTTTCGCCAAAGGCATTATCCAGGACTCCGGGAACGAGGCAGTGGTTTGCAATAAAAAGCTCGCCGGTGTAATAACATTTAATTGTCTGTATATTTTGCACTTTCGACTCAATTACAACGAATTGATTCTTACGGTCGGTCGCTCGTTACGTTTCTCACTGGCACACGCGGCCTCCTGCGACCGAGCAACGTCCTCGGAGGAACCTCTAGAAACGATTGAGAAACGGTTCACGGAGCAATGGAACCTGTTAAAATATCTTTTACATTTTGATCGTGGACTCTCTGCTCCGATCATACACACGCATCAACGATGTGTATATATTTTCCTGAGTTCTCCGTTCCGTTGCGTCGGTGGCAAGCGGCCGCCAAATCATTGTTATCGAATCATCGCTCTCGCCAGGAGCTTCCCTCGGCTCTAGATTTTTAGGGGTTCTCAACGAGATCGTACATCAACAATTAACACGTGTCGCTTGTCCATTGGTCATCCGCTAGCTGTTCGAATTCTTTCGTCCCTTCTTTTCGTAGTCGAACAGGGAAGCTGTTCTTTCGTTTATTCTCTCTCTCTCTTTCGGATCGAAGCGGTTCGAAGTTAACGAACGACCAACGGACCGCGTAATAATGCCAATAATAATGAGCATAGGCATAAAACGGCTTAACGTCTTACAACGATTTTAGGGGGAACCCCAACGGGGTCCACCCACGCTCTCCTGTACAATAGGAATTATACATAGAAGACGGAAGATAAAGCTTTGTCGGTCCGCAGAAAGAAGAACGGTCCAGGAAGATCGATATACTCTCGCGTGATCGAGCTTGAACGAATCGGAAGACCCAAATGATCTTTGCACATGGCTAGGCATCTCGCGAACCAGATCTTACATCTTTCTCAAAAAACTGTCTCAAACACGATGCTAAAAATTTCGTTAACAAAACAATCAAATACATAGGCAATAGAGGTTACTCTGTTATTAACAGTTCAAATTTTTCGAAAACTCTTTTTTTTCATGAATTTTCAAGGTCACCTACAACTTTTTTTTGCAAATGCTATAATTTTTCCACGCCTATTTGTTAGAGGATTTCACGGCGAATTCGGTAAATATCATAACATAAAAAAAATTGCTTTTATATAATTTTTTTTACAAAAAATAAAAATCAAAACCATGCTATACCTGATAAAAACATTTTCGATCGGACAGGTGGTACAGGTGGTTCACTCTGTATGTTGATATTCCTAACTTCTGTTAATCAAAATATTAAATCAATTTATTCAATCAATTTAAAATAAAAAATCCGCAGTCACAGAAGGGAAGTTGGTAGGGAAAGCAAGAGTTTGAGGGGCCCTACCACGCCCACCCCTGTTGTAGATCGTATAGTCTGGTCGCATCATCACTGAGTCAAAGTGCATCGTCGAGTAGTGTTATCGGTATCGATAAGACCGGCAAGATAAGCCGATCAGTTGATAATTCTCGACCTTCCCGGGCCGGGCTGTCTCTGGGTTAGTTAAACAGTGTTTCCCGGTGATGCGAGCGATACAGGGAGTATCGTGCGAACGCTTTCACACCGGCGCAACGTAAAACGTAATCGCGTTTCGTTGTATGGCGCGAATGTCGCTGATAACGGAAGTTCGTGCGTGACGTGTATCGAAATGCGGGCCGGACCGAGAAACGGAAACGTTTTCGGGCGCACGAGGTACACGGAGAAGCGAACACCTTGCCTTACAATTGTCAATCTCGTCCCATTGTTTCACCATTATCTTCCATAGAACAGAAAACTTTGACCAGACACCGCTAGACTGACTTCTAAAATTGAAGCGACGAGAGCACAATATAAACAATGTGCAATAAAAGTGAATTATTAGAGACAGACTTCGTAGAGACATAAAATAGCTTAAGGAAACACAAAATATATTTAGAGACAGACTTGTTAGAATATTTTTATAACAACATTATTCTAGAACATGTTCTACAATGTTTATTTAAGTACACTACCGTTCATGAATTGCTGGACAAAATGGTAATCAAAGAATACAAGCTACCAGCTTGATTTGATCGTTTTATCTTGATTAGATATAGCAAAATTAAATGTTTACATATACTATTTGAATGAATGTTGGGTAAAAGAGATTGAGAAATTATGGGACCATTATGGACAGCTCTAGAAGCCAAATTGGAAAACAATTACCCCACTTAATTTTAAAAATTAGAAGATGTAAGAATAATAATGAAAATTTGGAAAATGTAAGATATTTTGGTCTGGTCTGATTTAAGTTTTCTACATTCAAAAAAATTAGTAAGTACCATTTTTATTTAATAATATGGGTATAGGTCCTTCAACCCTTAACTCCCGAATGGTGAGTCTGAGTGGAAAAAAGTGGAAAAAAGTCGATTTCTAAATTTTTGCGTATGTCATAAAATTTTTGTTGTTCGTTATAGTTAAAGGTCTGAAGGCTTTAATGTTGTTTTTTCTATTTGTACACCCGTGAAGTTTAAGTTTGCGTTCTTAAACAGTGTCTAAAGCAGCGTCCGTTCACTGGCGATTTTCAAGTGGTTTAAGGAAAATTGTGTAAATTCTTTTATTACAAAAGTTTTTCAGGTGGGTGTACAGAGCACTTTCGCACAGATTTCATTTTGTTATCATCTAAATTAGTATAGTTATTAATATTTGAACATTACCAATAATTCTGTAAGTTTTTTACGGTTACAAAACTTTATTGACGATTTTGGTATAGTTCTGTGTGAGTCTGAATGCTCTTTTTGGTCTGATTACATTCGGTAAAGATTTGTGATTATAAGCCAACAAAATTTGATTCCGACTATGTCCGAATTGAAATGTTGTAGCTAATTTAGTTTTAAGCGTTTCGCAGCGTTTCGAATGTAGAAGAAACTAATGTTTCTTAGGAAGTTTCCGAGGAAGAAATTTCTGATGTATTCTCGGATGAAAATTAATGGTAATAATTTTAAAATGTTCTTATAATATATACCGGGTGAGACATTTAAAGTGAAACAGACGTATATCTCGGAAATGAAGTATTTTGGAGAAAAATGTTTCAGACAACAGTTGTATGGTTTCAAGGGGAACATAAAATGGTGTCATTGATTTGACCTTGAATAGTCGTTTGAAAATCACATGAAGGTCATCTTCAATTTCTTAAATAGAATTCCCTATTTTTTATTGCATATTCTTGTAGCTTGTTTTGAGAGATTTCCAAAACACGATACTAAAATATTTTTTCCTTAAATATTTTTCAAGTTATAAGGCTTGAAAGCGACAGTTAAAATATTCCACTATCGCCACGCTTTTTCATGGGTTCTCGATAATTTGAGGAAAACATGTTTCGAACAAAAGTGGGAACAGTATTCAGACGTCTACAAATTTTAATATAAGAAAGTTGGAGAAAGATTTTTTTCTACAAAAAATTGAGGCGATTTGATTGTTTAAATGTTAAAATCTATTTTGGATTTCATAATGTCGTAGCTGATCTTAAGACGAATCCAACGATATATAATATTATAACCTTGAGCCGCTTTTTCCACTTTTTCTGGCCAAATAGGAGAAGAAATGTTTAATTTCTGATAACAGAAAATCCTCTGCATCCAAATTTGAATAAATGTTCGGTGACTTGTGGAAGGGAGTGTGTAAAGATCGTCCACAAATCATTCAATTTCCGATGACCAAACAAATCGAACAACCGTTCCATTACGATGAAGATGACTGACTATAACCATGAAAAGAGACGATAATCGACAGAATTGCAAGGCGAGGTGTGAACAAAGGCATCTCGAGGTTGGTTCGAGAGTTCGCGAAAGAAATTCGCCTAGTAATTGGGACAGTGTAAAGAACAATAAATACCGTGAAGTATTCAACGGACAGCGTTCCCGTATTTCTGCGGTGTAGTATTTTCGCCACTGGATCGTCTTCGTTCGACGTTCTGCGCGTGTGTGTATGTGTGTGTGTGTGTGTGTCTCCTCTAACGAAGTTACATTGAAACTCGTCGATTTACCTTGGCTAGGACTTACGTTCTATCGGAATTCCTTAGTGACTAATCGGGACCTGGTGTCCACCGTGGATCTTAGCAATCGATCGAACAGCGAGAATTATTCGAGGCCTGTGAACGACCTGCGAAGAAACGGTCAACGAAACGACGAATTTTTCGGCGCCGTCCGTTAGAAATCCCGCGAAACAATTTCCCACCGAAACAGTTTCGCTTGATTGGAAATATTCTTCGAAACCGGCGCAGCAATTTCAATCTCGAACTACTCCGGCTCGCTTTAGCTTGATTAAAAATCGTTCGCTCGAGATTCGTCGCTTCCGCGAGGTTTCTCACGGACGGGGCGTTGGTATATCATAAAATCAGCGATTTTCATCATCTATTTACAACAGGACTATTTATATCGTAATCTACAATCATCCTAATCACCGGACAGACGCTCCTGATGGCGAGGAAGAAGAAGGGAGTCGAACCGTGAAAAGATCTCTCGCGAAAAACTTGCGAATTCGGAAATTCTTGACGAGAGACGACTCCGCGGCTTCTCTCTTCGCGATAACGAATACCTATCGTTAACTTTAGGCAATAACGCAACAATACAATATATATATATATTTTTTTTTTACGTATATATACACGCGTGTATATTCTATCTACTGGCGAGCAGAACTTGTGGTATGTTTCGCTTCACGGTACAAAACTCAGATTCAATGTGCAACATCCGTTCTCGTCTCCTCTCGTTCGTTTTTCACCATTTCGCGTGACTGAGCGCCTTTCTCCGAAGGGCTAGTCCCTTCCCACACTTTTCCTATATATATATATGCTATATTTTATACTTTACAAAGTTCTCTATCTTACAGTGTAAACTTTTAGTCTCGCGGCGACGACGCCGACGTCCCTGAAAAACAAACGCGGCGACCGGACCCGGCTTCTTTACTTCGAGCTTCCCACTCACCTCTTCGTCCGATGAAACTTTCATAATCCAATTGGCCACTGCGCCGCCGCGAATCACGGAATGGACAAAGCAGCCAAGGATAATTGTTCCGGCCGGTCTCGGGGTAATTCAGTTCGGGACACTGCGGTGGCTACTTCTGAAAATCGGCAACTTCTTCCTTTGATTTCGGGAGACGTTGCTCTCCAGCACTCGGGATCGAGATCCCCGTTTCACGTGTACGTAAATACACGTGTAGCTAACGAATCCGGATCTCGATCCGTGTAATGATTAATACTGGAGATCGTGATTTTGAACGTGTTTTTACATACATGTACTTTAGTGCGTGGCATTTCACGTGCATTAATACATCCTCGTTAAAATTTGTATCATTTTTAGAACACTGGTATTCATTTACGTGTCGAGACTACGGTAAATGCTCGTTTTAATTTGTGTAATTTTTAGAACACTGATATTCATTTACGTATCGAGACTATGGTTTCATTTCTGTGGTTGTTGGTAGAACAATAAATTTCGACATCTGCGAATTGTAGAGACGGTAAGGAAATATTTATACATATCAGTTGCTTCGGAATGGTGTTCTCCAACAGCTAAGAATGTTGTTCTTATCGTCATAACATTGAAACATAGCAGATTGATGCTCGTTTTAATTTGTGTAATTTTTAGAACACTGATATTCATTCGTATCGAGACTACGGTTTCATAAATTTCGTGGTTGTTGGTAGAACAATAAATTTAACGATCTGAGAATTGTAGAATCGACAAGGAAACATCTAAACATATTAGCAATAGTAATTGCTCCGGAATGGTGTTTTCCAACAGCTAAGAATGTTGTTCTTATCATCAGAACATTAAAACATACAGATTCTTCTTTGACAAACCAGAGAGCCAGCTGATTACATGTTTTTAATGGGACTGGTTTCCAAATTAATTTTTCTATCAATTTATAACTGTATCCTAAAAATTGATACGCATTAAAATGTGGATAAGCTAATACACGTGTACTAAAAATGACACGTACTCAAGTGCATACATTAAATACACGTTAAAAACCGCGGTTTCTACTATCCACTAGAAACAAATCGTCACTCTCGAAAACCACTCTGTCCTCGCTATTATTGCTTATCTCCGCGAGAGAGCGACAATTTTTCTCCACGAGAGAGCAACATCGTCCCTCCGTCTCTCTTTCTGCGTATCCTGCCGATTTCCAGGCTCCGAGTGTCTCAGAGTCTCCCCGGGCAAAGGTTTCTTTCGATTGCGTATCAGAGAGTCGCCAGATTAATTCGATAATGGCGTAGAGAGAGAGGGTAAACCGCATTTCCCCTGAATCCGAGTAAACTCCCCTGATCTGGCGACTCCGATCGGAACGCGTTTCGCACCGGTCGCCGGGCGCGGGCGTTTCGCAGACGCCGTCGCCGTCGCATCGATTCGCGAGCGGGAGACTGCGCGCGAAATTTCGGAATGGTCCTACGTGTTTACTGCGACGCGTCTCCGCCCCGTTTTCTACGAGTGTATCGTGCAAATAGTCTCGGCCGGCTTGTTGCCGAGACAAAGGACTAGAACGATAGATCAAAGAGTTAGAGAGTAGTAGGTATTACGTTTCGCTGGTATTAGGTGCTAGAGATAGGGATACGTGATTCATTAGTTAACCGTGGGTGTACACAGTTCGAGAAAGAGAGAATAGAGACAAAGTGCGAATTCGCGTATGTATTTGTATTTTAGGTGTATATATGTATGTATATATATATGTATAGATAGGAAGGATCCTTTGGTAAAATCGAATAGAAACCTCGATACGTTCTCCGAGCTGATTAATATTTACAGAAGAACGTGGCCAGCCCCGTGCTCGATTTATTAGTCTTCGAGGGAAAACGATCGTCCGACATAACCGCCGAAACAGAAATCGCTCCTCTCCGTTTCTTTGTTCTCCTACCTTTTTTTTTTTTATTTTCGATTGTTTTCCTTTTTTCTGTTTCATCGCGAATGTTCTCGTTGGTCCGGATTCGAAGATTTTTCGCACTAACGTCTGTTCGTTCGTTATTTGGTCGTTTCGCGTATACAGTTCGACTAATTCGTGCTCGACCTTTTTGTAGTAGGTACGTTGAACTTATTCGCATGACAGGCTACTCGTTTTAAATGTTTGTCATTGTATTTTTTTTTTCGCTGGTCCAAGCTGTGCGTATAGGTAGATCGTTTGCAGAGCTTTGTTTAGCTTTTGTTCCCACTGAAATCAACTCGACCGAACTTTCTAAATGAAATCTCGAAGTTTTCTCTGTTGAGTCTGCCACTTCTGTCTTGTTTTTTTTGTCTGGTTTTGGTAAATCATCGTAATGATAACCAAACGGACCGTGACGTGGTAGTTCTGAGAATAGAATTCGTAAGGTGTAATTGGTTAGTCGGAATTGATAGTTTGATTGTCCTTAAAAAGGTAACTGAACTACGCTTAAAGGTAAGACTGAACGGGAGAACGAATAATTATTCGTTTGGTAAAGTGGCAAGTATACTGAATTTGGTCGGGAAAATACTCGACTTAAAGTCTTCTAATTTTCGAGACTGATATTCTGCGTCTACCTTGATATTGGTTCGGTTCGTCCTGCTCCGCAACAACGAAACCCTAAATTCGAAGTTGCACCTTTCCACCTTGCAACACTCGCCGTTAGACTGCGGTTTTCCGACAAAAATCTTTGATAATTAATAGGACTCCGGATTTTATGCACTTATAACAAAAATGAGCAAGTGGAATTTAACACAGTGAAAATATTAAAATAGACTTTACGAGTATTATATATTATTTTCACCACATTAACATTATTAATGAAGAACATAAAGTATTTAGCTCCTGCGTCTTGCAATTGATGCACAAACTTTTCATTTTTATGTAATTATGAGGAAACTAGTTGGGTGAAATACAAAACAGTAATAGATTACAAAAATTCAAGAATCTTGTTAATTTTTAACAAAGTCATTAAGGGATGAAATTAATTTTTATTTTGCTCCTGCTTCCCACGAACGGTGCAGAATATTTTTATTTTGCATGAATTGCAAGAAATCGAATTGCAAGAATCTTGTGATGTTGTTTTTAATGTAACAAAGTCATTAAGGGATGAAATTAATTTTTATTTTGCTCCTGCTTCCCGAAAACAAAGCAGCATATTTTTATTTTCGTGAATTGCAAGACATAGGAACCGGGTTGGAATTTGTTTCTCTCTTCAGTGGTTTTATTAAGCTGTAAGAATTGTATTGATACTGTTACATTCTCGTAATCTCCTCATTGTTTAAAAATACACTCACCCATTTTTGTCATAAATGCATAAAATCCGCAGTGTAGTGATAACGTTTAAGGAACCCAAAAATTCCACCACACTGCCTCGAGCTGATTCAAATAATTCAACAAAGAAATAAATGTCTATGCAGTGCAGACAACGTTTCTTTCGCATGAAGATCCGCAGTCTTCTCATCGCGAACCATCAGCCGAAAGGTGCAACAATTCGGTACCGATCTAGAATGGCCAATTCCTAAACTAAAACCCTAAACTGTTCTACGAGACGGCTCATAGAAAACATACAAAACGTATATAAATTACGGAATGCAATCGATCCACGTTCGCTAGTCGGACGCGCTCGCTAATTTGAAGTGTGAATTTGGCAATCGGTGTTCTCAGCAATGAAATAGTATACAGAATGATCCAAAAACGTAGTACATCCTTGAAAAGGATTCCTCACATAATTTCAAACAACTTTTCCCTTTACGAAAATCTTCTCCGTGGCTTCGTTAAGGAGTTATTCACGAAAAACGTCGGACCAATCACAGTACTGGTACAGCGGACGCTGCCGCTGATTGGTCCGGCGTTTTTCGCGAATAACTCCTTAACGAAGCCACGGAGAAGATTTTCGCAAAGGGAAAAGTTGTTTGAAATGTTCTGAGGAATCGCCAGTTTCAAGGAAGCACTTCTTGGACACCCTGTGTATACCGTGTCTCGTGTTTCGCTTGCTCGCGATCGACTCTACACTACTCGGATCAATTCGATGTCGATCGAATAGCGATTGATGAGGGGCTGGCCACGCGGAAACACGTCCTTAGGGCAAACAGAATCTCCATCGAAGGGCAACACGACGCTCTTCGCAGTTTCCGTTCTACCTGGCTACGTTTACATTTAGTCTATATGGTTCGATGGAACGCTCGCGCTCATGCGAATGTTGGCACTGCCGTTTCGCTGATTGACGGCGAGCCCAGGAGCTTTGAGTGCCAATATGTATGGAGCTTTTCAATTTACAAAATTCCAATGATTTTGTAGCTCGCAGAATTTAGGCAATCGACTGATTCTGGGCAAACGGCGATGCTTTCTGCATTTATGGATGCATTGGATATGCACCGTTCTAATAATCGTTCTTGTTTGGATTCTCTTATAAATAAGTCTTACTTGAAATTTTCCTTTCAAATATTCGAGGTTTAGCAAGCGTATAGACTATGTCTATTATATGAATGACCATGGAGCTCTTCAATTTACAAAATTCCAATGATTTTATAGCTCGCAGAATTTAGTAACTAACTGATTCATTGTATATGCAACGTTCTAATAATCGTTCCTGTTTGTATTCTCTATAAACAAATCTTATTTGAAATTTTCCTTTCAAACATTCGACGTTCAGCAAGTGTATAGACCTCTACGGCTGACTCTATAGCTTGTTCAGTGAATCGAATCGTATATCTCTGCTACTCTATTATATGAATGACCATCGCATCGGTGCTCTCATTCAGAGTTCTAAGTAATTGTGTATACAGTTTGCTCGATGAGACAAGCCCTCATTTAGCGGATTAATTAATCATGAAACTGTATCGTTTGCTCAATGAATCGAGTTCCTGCTTCGAATAATCATTCCTAGACTGCGGCTGATCATTACTAAACTGCGAAAAAGACCAAATTATAATTCTTTCAAATATCTGATTAGTTTTCAACACTGATATTACTCTCAACAGCGAAAACAGGCGAGGGATGAATCATAAAAAATCATTAAGGGATGAAATCAATGTTTATTTTACTCCTGCTGCCCGAAATTAATGCAGAACATTTTTATTTTACATAATAAGCTCCGCAGTCTAATCAATACTCTTTTACCTACATACAATAACGATTGTTCAGATCGTTCACCGAATTAATTCTTTCAAATATCTGATTAGTTTTCAACACTGATATTATTCTCAACAGCGAAAACAGGCGAGGGATGAATCTTAAAAAATCATTAAGGGATGAAATTGACTTAAAAACTTGAAGTATAAAAGCATTTGATAAACAAAGCTATTGGCATTACATCTGCAATTGAAGTAGATGCACATATTAGTGTGTATTCACGAGCTCATCTCGTCGAGCGAACTACATCTGATTAATTCGTCAGGGGATTGGCGCAGCCGCTTCTTGAATTTTTCAAATTTTAATAGAGCCCACGGCAGTAATTGTAGTTCAGGGTTTCCCGGCGATCCCAGAAGTACCTAGTCGATTAGCTTGCGCCATTAGGAGATAAGTAGGGCTCTCGCGCAACCAGAGGCGCACACCCTTATCCACTAATCACTTCAACCAAACTACTTTAAACATTAACTCTCGACCCTTGGCCTCAAGTAAATACTCGGAATTTTTCTCATGGGCGCGAGCTAAACGAATCTTTCGAACCCATCAGCGAAATCGTGCTCGTTAAAACCATTACAGTTATTTAACAAGATCGTGGTGCTGATCTGATAGCAGTGTAACGTTGGTTAGCGTCCATCATCGGATGGTATAGTCCTGAAGAGTGACAGTGTCTCGTCCAATGGAAAAAAGTCGGACAATCAAAGTGTAAATGTTCATAACAAAATGTAGTTTCTAAAACTACCCTCGATTTTAACTGAATAAATTTATTATTCAAATTGAGGCTGAATTACTGTCGAAATTCAGAAGGACATTACTGTTGAATTCCGTGCATTTTTTCAAACATGAGTCCCTCGTAAGGTTTTTTAATTTGAGTTTTACGCGGTGTGTTTAATATTACAAGACCTTCCAAAAAAATTTTGTTGAAATAATTGCAATTTGTCCTAATTATTTATGTTCAACATTTACCAACTTTGATTCGAGTTTTAAAAAAGGTACCAAAATGTTCTTCGTGAATTTGTTTACATTAATTGGTGGTATATTAAACTTGGCATATGAAATTCAAAATTGCTGGAAAATTTCCGAAACTGAAGATGTCAATAACATATTACATTGGATTGGAACGAAAGTTCGTAGCGTTTTCATAGATTTATTAAATAACACGGTAAGTCACCTAAAAAATGGCAAAAAATAATAGAGAAAAGTAGAAGCGAATAGAAAATATGTTATTTAACAAAAACTATGTCTAAATATCCTAATTTTATCTTTGAATTTTACTTTGGAAACGCTACGAACTTTCGTTCCAACCCAATATGATTTCTCCTCTATTATAATTAGACTGCGGATTTTATGCATTTATGACAATAATAGGCGGATGTAATTTAAACAGTAAAAACATTAAGACAAGTTAAGAATATATGTTATTTTTAATTTGTTAAAATTATATACAAAAATGTTTGTATAGTTTCTGTGTGTTGTAGTTAACGAAGAAAATGTTTATATTGCATAAAGATCCGCAGTGTAATTATAATCATTAAGCGAAGAAATAATATTCAATTTAGTTTCTATTTTCGATGATTTTGTACACACGGTGCGTCCCAGTGAATTTTCAAAAAGATCCATACGAACAGGAAGTTCTTCTAAGGGCATCGATGATTTCCACGACCCTCGAATGCTTCATCGAATCAGAATTCGATCCGTCACCGGCGACCGTCACACAGTAAAAACAAGCTCGAACGATTTTCTCGAATGGAACATCAAAGAATCTTTCTGCAACGAACGTGCAGAGCAAACAGGAGAGTGGAGCGTTCCATCGATTCGCGGCTGCAGTTCTTAATTCTAGCGAGTGAAAATATTTTCCCACGGGCTGTTAGGCGTGTGTGGAATCTCTATTCGAAACGGGGGAGCAGCGGTGGAGCGAAAGGGGTAGAAAGGAAAACAGAGAGACGTGAAAACGTGAAAGGAAAGCGTGAAAAGAGAGAAAGAGAACGAAACGGAACGAAAGGGAAAATCGAACTCGTTTGTTTCGATTCTCGCGCGAGGGGCGTTGGTCGAGCGAAAATTCGCTCGGTCTCTCGCGCACAGACATATACGCGTGTATAGATGCACATAGAGATGGGAATACACATCGAGAAGGCAAGGGACAGGGAGATGGGAAAAACCGACGAGGGACGCGACGCCAAGCGAAATAAAACGAGCGTTCGCCGAGATATTTTGCAAGATTCCTCGCGCATGTGCGGCGATTTTAACCTCAGTAAAGTAAAATTATCGATAAAATGGGGTACCTTGAATGCCCCGTAAAATATCGGTCCTTTCCCGCCAATATAACTGGCCCAGGGCTCCACTACCTCCTCATCATTATCAGTGGCGCGTTACCCTATGGGCAAGTTGCCCTATGCTCAAGTTGAGCAAATTCGGGGCCCCAAGCAAAAGGGGGCCCCGAACACAAACCAAGATCCAAATTGTACGTTTTTCTCATAAAGTTATTTAGTCGGGATTGGGGGCCCTGAAATTCTACTGTGCCCAAGGTCCCAACTAGTTATAACGTGCTACTGATCATTATATAGATACGTTACTGTTTTAGACGCGCATGCGCGAGAAATGTTGTGCAATACAGTAAATATTCGATGGACGCAAGGGCCTCGGGGAGGTTCGTTGCATAGTTTGTAGAGAGACACTATCTTTTGTGCTTCAAAGACCGAGCCGAACGTAGGAAAGGACAGCGCGGGTAAATAGAGACCGCGCAGAAAATAGCGTACCAATGAGACCGCTTCGCGCAATTAATGAAACTTGTTTGTTTTTACTGTTGGATTAGTAGTGGTTCACACCGATATACCCGACCCGGGATCCAATGTCGCCAGATCGAGGAAATCGAGGGGAGTACAGTTTACCCCCTCTCTGATTACCAGATTAATACGTGACCAGTTTTAGTGGGGTGTTGGAGTATGCTCATGGTGTTGGAATGGGTTAGTGGAAGGGGAAAAGGAGGAGAGGAAAAATCGACCAGTTTTGGTCGATTCTGGCGACATTGGACCGAGGCAGCTCGAGCTTCGTGGCTCCTGCGGCGTTGCCCCGCAGCGGAGGGGATATTTTTTTGCATCCAACGTGTAGCACCTTCTTGCGTCCATAGAATATTTATTGTATCTCTCCACTGCCTCGGACCGGTTCGGTTCTGATCGGTTCCGTTCGTCTCTCGACTCAATCGCATTCGGTGCAGTTCGAACTGGTTCGTCTCTTGGCTCGGTTCAGATCGGCTGGCATCGGCCACGCTTGTTTTTCTCGCGAAACTCGCGCCTCGGCGGAATTGAAAGGACGCGCACGGCCGGATCAACAGTAAGTGGAGTAAATGCACGAAGAAGAGAGATCGTCCGCTCCCAGAGATTCCCGGCGATTACGCCGCTGGACATACCGATCGTCGTGGATCGCGATTCGACAAATTTTCTTCTCTCTCTTTGGTTTATCTGGTTTTCCATTCCGCTAGTTTTGCGAAGCATGTTTGCCAGTTGATTGGGATTGATTGACGTCTGCGCAACGACGTGGATTGAGAACCGACGCGATTCAGGGGCTGCGACCTGCTAACCGGATGAGTTTTGACGAGCGAGTTGTTGCACGAGTGAAATCGGGATGTTACAATATTTTAGGAATTGATGGAGACGTGTAGACGATTCTTCTGGGGATTAGATCAATCCGTGAATTCAACTACACTTCAGAATACTCGGCTTCGTAATTTTTAGAGGAAATTTTAGTTATTCGGACATTCTGAGTCTCCATTTAGGAATCCTTGGAGTAATTCAGTAGGACCTCGATTAAATATGATTATATTATAAAGGGAAATAAATTTTTGAAGATAAAAAATTTGTTTTGGAATATAATGTATTATACATTTTAATTATCTCCTCGGGTCTCGATTATTTATCCATCGGGCTCTTAATTTATCCGGGCTGTTTGTCTCCCGATCAAGCCGGTTAACCGAGGTCCTACTGTACTTTTATTAGAAATGAGACCAATTCAGCCGAAAATCGAGAAATACACTGTGGTAATTTTTATAGGAACTCCACTCTTGGACGGCGGTGCTCGGGTCCATTTTGACCCATAGGTGAGAGCTCTAGAAGCCAAATTGGAAAACAATTGCCCCACTCAAATTTGAAAAATTAGAAAATATAAGAATAACAATTAAAATTTAGAAATATAGAATTTACATGTTCCCCACTTTCGAAAAAATTAGTAAGTACCATTTTTATTTTATATAATGCGGGTCCTTTAACCCTTAACACTCCAATGGCGACTCTGAGGCGCCACTAAAAATTGCTGCTGCATTATTCAAAATATTGTTTATATTATTGAATATATTGGTATCTAATCAATTACTACACATTTAGATATTATATGAGGTACTTATACCAATTTCATATCCATAAAATTTCAAAAATCATAGGGAATATTCTAAAACGAAACAAATGTTTAATTTTCGAGTTAAAATAGCTCGGAGTGCAAAGGGTTAATAAACTAATAGTTTTTCCATAAAGAGTGTGGTTTTTATATACCCGGAATCCAGCAGAAATCGAATGCAAATGAATTGGTTCAGCCGGTGAACAGGTCGATAATCAAGCGAAAAAACGATCAGCAGGATCGCGATCGAGGAACGATCACGTGCATCGATGTAGCGCGTTCGATGCACTGGAGGGCCGCGTTGCAGATTGCATTTCGATGAATGGAATCAGGTACTCGGTAGCAGAACGTATCATTCTTGGACTATGCTGTCCGAAGCGGTCCGTTTTGTTTTCTCTTTTTCATGAAAAGGAAGCTCTGAGCTTTGGATCGCGTCGGTTCTACGAGGTATTGCGTTGATTTCATCGATCTTCATCGATCTTCATCGATCTCTTGTCGATCAGGACGACGATCGTTCGGCTAGCGACGAACCACGGGAACTCGGCAACGTTTCGGATCCCATTTACGGTTTTTATCACTTCAACGCTTTGCTATTGAGTGTCGTCTATATACGTCCTACTATTAGTACATTATACATATATATATGTATTCGTGTGTGTGTGTATAAGATATATATATATGTATACAGTAAATCTCTTTTTGAACGATTCTCTTATTAAAATATCTATGTCGTGTGTGTGTACGTACACTATGCATACACTTCTTTTCGCTCCGATTTATAAATACATACGTATGGGTGTACTGTCCGTCGGAAAAGTTTGCACGTGCCACACGAACTCTGAATGCTTGACACAGAGAATATAAATTTTAATCGAAACACAGAACAAATTAATAACATTACGATCTTAATGTTAGTTCAAGTTGGATGGACTCTGGAGATTATACTTGTTAATAAGAATAAAATAAAATAGATTTGTTATCGTTAGACTGCGGACTTTTACGTGGTTTTTCAATAAAAATGGGCAAATAAATCAAATTATTGAACGAAGATACAAGTCTCTAAGATCCGCAGTTATAATTGTAGTATTCTTTTCGATGTATATAGGGTATAGCAGACAATAATACGTAAAGCAACTTGGTTGACTCAGATGTATATTTGGTTGCTGTTGTATGCGCTGTTGTTGCCGTAGATCGTTAAAAATTCAAGTGGTACGACTTGAGCAACCTTACCCTATGTTTCTCTTGTTAGTATATTTACATTTAATTTTGTAAACAAGTCGAAAACGAATTTCAAGTGAATTGAGCTCTTGCATAAGTGAATATTTACGAGTTGAAGTTCTTTCTGTTGCAAGTATCCAAAATTTGGTAGCTGTAACAGAACTTTTGCGACCGACTGTAGCTTTCAGTGATGTTCGGCTGGCGTCACAGCGACGTCGTCGTCTCCCCGATGATTCCACTGCTTTTCCCATCCATTCCCTCCTTTTACATTACCTTTTCCCTACTGTTATAGTCTGTTTTTCGAGGAGAGACCCCCCAGATACCATTTGTCGTCGTAATAACTGTCCACTTCGATTCTGTTGGCCATGTGTAGACTAGAACTTTCGAGTAATTGAAGTGGGGAGGGCATCTATTACGAACGTTGTACTGTGCAGAGATGGGAAGGTGGTTATCGAATAAACTGCTGCCATGATTGGTTACCGGAACATTGGCACGAGCAATTTCCTACGAACTGACCAGAACAATCAGCATATTCATTACGAATACAATCGTTACACCTATAATTTAAAATTTAAAATAATTAGATCGGCATATCCATTACTGATACAATTGTTACACCTATAATTTAAAATGTAAAATAATTAGATCGGCATATCCATTACTGATACAATCGTTACACCTATAATTTAAAATTAAAAATAATTAGATCAGCATATCCATTACTGATACAATCATTACATCTATAATTTAACACATTAAAAATAATAAAAAATTTATTCCATAATTTATGAAATCTAATAAATGAATTAAATTAATAGACATAAATCATGGCTCTAAATAATCACCAATACAGCGATTTAACGAACGAATAAACAAGAAACGTTATTATATCAATCAAGCCGTAGCATTAACCGATCGTAAACAGAAATAAATAATAATCCTACAGTTCACACACACACACAATCAAGCAATCAAATTCCCTATAATCCCACAACCAATCCTCTCGACTCTGCACAGTACACTATAATTCACAATAAACCTCCACTCGACTCCAATTACTAGACTGCGGATCTTCTTGCAAGGTAAAAATAGTTTGGATCAATTGCGAGAACCAGAAGACAGATCAACATTTCTTTTTCCTTCTAAGGATCTTCATAAATTAAAGATAATAACATAATACATCGACGTGTCCAGACTGTTTTAAATTGCACGAATGCATAAAATCCGCAGTCTACCAAAAATTCGCTAAACATTTATGCTGTTAATTGTGCCCATAATGAATTGTGTCAAAATTTTAAAAAATTACTTATTACATTATTTGAAACTAAATGAATTCGATGTAACTTTTACGATATTGTGTAAAATTATACGGAATTCATTTAGTGTTAATATTCTCTTCGTTGAAATATCTCGAAACGAGGAATGTAATTATGGACACGGTTATTTCGATTGAAATGAAATTCTATTTTATCGTAGACCATTTTAAAGAACACGTGGGCATATTAATCTTTGTTTCATACTGGTGGTCAAACTGATTTCTGCACCCGCTATTTCGAAAAACCGACCACGGAGGATGGTATCTACCGATCGCATCGTTTGCAGGCAGTTTGCACGGCGTGTGTCCCCGATATCTCGCTCCATTTCCCTTTGATTTCGGTCGCCGAATTTTTGCGCGCATCCACGCTAATTAAATGCACCTCCCACGCGTGCCGGATCAAAGGGGAACCGACTCCGTTTAATTAGCGCGACGCGCAGTGGGCTGTTACCATAAAATAGATCGGATTAATTCACAAAATAGTCATCTCTCGAAATAGGTGGAAACAACTTTCAACTGTCTTCAAAATGAACTCTTCACGGAAGACTTATTTCACTGTTACGGTTCTTATTGGAATTAATATTTTTTCCTCACGGTTCCAATTTATCTTTGACGAAATGAGTACGTTGCGAGATGATTCACCGGTTTTTCTTTTCTCCGACGGATTGATGGATCCACGTTAATTTCCCGGAGGATCGCTGCTATAGACTCGGGGGATTCTTTTATGCGGAAAATTCGCTTTCTTTTGTGAGCTGTGTATGCCGCGACGTTTGTCATCGATGCTCCGATCTGGAGCGATTGATGGATCTTCCGATGGATTGGTTTGCGTCTTTGAATCGAGATTTGTATACGCCATTGTGTCGGGAATAAATGGCCAGTTTGAGTTGTTATTTATTGTGGCCAAGGTTCGCTCTGCGAATTTTGCGTTTTGTAGTATCTGTTTCATTGTATTATACAGGGTGTCTCAGCTAAGGCCACCTAAATATCTCCTTTATTTTTAATGGCACAAAAATATATTTTTGGCATAATTTTGATGAAAGAATATCATAGAAGAACAATTTTTTTGTCCGGTTATTTTTTCATAGTTTTTTCAAGATCATAGTTATTTTTTATCCGGAAACCTTATTTTTTTTTATTCCATCTTGTTAACGACTTAAGCATATTCGAATGTATTTTTTCATCCGCTATAAGATGGAATAAAAAAATATAAGTTTTCCCGATAAATTCTTCGATACCGTCTAAATTACAGCAAAGTCGCGTGTACTGTCCGCGATCGGGTACGCGATCACTGTCCAGTGCAGAACACAGGCTGTTGGACAGTAAACGCGATTTTACTGTATGCCATAAATATTCTTTCTGTCATTAAAAATAAAGGAGATATTTAGCTGGCCTCCTTCAGCCGAGAAACCCTGTATGTCTATTTAATATACTGTTTCTGTTATTTTGTCGTGCGACATTCTGGAAAACATTTTCTTATATTTTCATTGGAATATCTTGATGCGGCGATTGAAACGTATCGAAGTCCGTGGCATAAATTGTATCGAAAAATGGGAAAATATCCGACAGCCTACGGGGAAATTGAAAACCGTCGGATCAAGTGTGCGGAAATTAAAAACTGCCGAATACAATGTACACGCGATTAAAACCTGTCCAATTAACCGTAGGCGAATGAGAAACTCCCGAATAAAAAGCATAGAAGATCGAAAAGTGTCCAATGAACTGTACGCGAATTAAAAAAGCTGTCGATTAAAGTACACGAGAGGCTGAAAGCTATTTCGGTAAACATACAAGCCCGAAACAATACAAAACAAGAAAACATTGCCGAGGAAAACATAAAAATTGAAAGCGAGAATTAAAAATTGTCCAAGAAAGAACGAGCACGAATTAAAACCGTCGACACGACTGCTCAAAAGTTAAATCCAAACGAGAGGAGGCAGCCCATCGAGGAAAACGTCGAAAAAAGAAAGATCCATGAAAGGAGATGAAGATCTCGGACTCCTTCGGGACAAGAATGAAACCTAACCGAGTACGAGATGAGAAAAAAGGAGCAAGAGGTTTTCGAGGCGAATGATTCGGGTCAGTTCGACGTTGGAGTCTCACAAAGGGGGTAGACGGGCGTCTGAACCGGAAATCCGGATGGCGGGTTCTGGTAGCCGACGTCCCGGGACATCCCACGACATTCGGACATCCGGAGGACTCCTGTCCAGTCGTTTCTCGCTTTGGGTATCACGCGAGTGACCCGCAGTTATTCCTTCTATCCTTCTTCTCCCCTTCTCCTTTCCTTCTTTTGCTCTCTTTTCATTTATTTTCTTTCCTTCCCGTTCGTTTCGCCTGCCTGCAAACGATTCTGGAGGTCGCGCGCGATTGATTCGTTCCCCGTGAAATACGGTACCCGTACACATGTATGTATGTACCTTCTCGTGTCTCCCTCGAGGATTTCCTCTCGACTTCAATTCCCTCTTCGCGGCATCCACCGACTTTCTACTAGCTCTCTCACTACGTACTGATTCTCTGTCTTTCGTTCTATGTATTTCTGTACGGCGAGATCGCTCTTTGAGATCGATGTACCTCGCGCGTGTCTTCGCTACGATTAGGACGATGAGGCGAAGCTGCGAGCAGCTGTAAATAACATCCTTCCGGAACGCTTTTCTCTGGCGATAAACTTTACTTTACCGGACTGAAAATTAGTACCTTTCTCCTATAAATTATGATGTATTTGGTATGTAATTCAGTAGATTTGTACCTGGCGCGGATGCAGTTCTAAGTTTCGATCCTCTAGGATCAATAGTTGAGGAGTTATGCTCGCTTAAAGTTGAGCATTTTTGACAGGTAAGGGCGTCGCCATATTGCGTCGCCGCCCTTCCGCTCTCGACCCCTCGATCTAATCCTAATCAACTCAGTAAGCGGCGTGCGACTGGCACTACAAACCAATATGGCGGCGCCCTTACCTGTCAAAAATGCTCAACTTTAAGCGACCATAACATACAATATAATAAATACAGTTAAACAAGTTTCTTTGATGAAAAGACAAAACGAATGAAGATGGCATAAAACAGAAAAATATGTAGACCAAAGGAAAGGAAACAATGGGCAAGAGAGAATAAAAGAAAAAAATCTGAGAGAAAATGGAAACAGAACGGGTGAGAGAAAAAGTGAAAGAATAAAAGTTGACGAGCACGAACGAACGAAACGGAATTCCTCGACTAGAATCGATTTTGTTTCGGTCGCCACGTGACGGACACAAAGGAATGCCACATCCTTTTTACACCGAAACTAGATCCAGGAAGCTTAGAACAGACCTAACATCGTTCGGGACACTTTCAGCTGAAAGTCATGTTACATCCTCTTCGCATCTGTCTCCTTTCATCCTTCCTTTCTTTGAATTTTGACGCTTTTCGTTCACGGATCTTCAGAAAGAATTTTCGATTGTTGTTCCTCATTCGTGAAATTAAATAAAAATTTTATGTTTCTCCCAATTCTGATGATTGTGTTCTGTTGTTATTAATCTTGCATATTTTCTCCTGCTGTCCTCAATCTTTAAAATGTTATCTTAACAATTTCATTGCATCATTATGGATCTGTAATACTAATTTTGATCTTGAATATTTGATTACGTTACTATTAATCCTGAAAATTTGATGTTGTTCTGAAATGTTGCTGTTCTCGAGTTTAAGATATTACACTGTTGTTAGAAATTCGCAAAATTATTATCAACTCTCTACACTTCATTGTGTAATCATCAAAATTAGAAAATTATTATCAACTCTCTACACTTCATTGTGCAGTCATCGATCTGTAATCTTCAGGTTTTTATGCTGTTGTTAGAAATTCACAAAATTATTATCAAGTCTCTACGCTTCATTGTGTAATCATAAAAATTAATCATCAAAATTAGTAACATTATTATCAACTCTCTACACTTCATTGTGTAATCATCAAAATTAGAAAATTATTATCAACTCTCTACACTTCATTGTGCAGTCATCGATCTATAATCTTCAGATTTTTATGCTGTTGTTAGAAATTCGCAAAATTATGATCAAGTCTCTATGCTTCATTGTGTAGTCATCGATCTGTAATCTTCAGGTTTTTATGCTGTTGTTAGAAATTCACAAAATTATTATCAAGTCTCTATGCTTCATTGTGTAATCATAAAAATGAATCATCAAAATTAGTAACATTATTATCAACTCTCTACACTTCATTGTGTAATCATCAAAATTAGCAAAATTATTATGAACTCTACGCTTCATTGTGCAGTCATCGATCTATAATCTTCAGATTTTTATGCTGTTGTTAGAAATTCGCAAAATTATGATCAAGTCTCTATGCTTCATTGTGTAGTCATCGATCTATAATCTTCAGATTTTTACACTGTTCTTGTCGATGTAGGAAACGAAGTCGAGAGCAAATCCATCAAAGTCGCGAAATCCTCCGTGCGTTCGCGAAGACATTTCACCCCTCCCAGTAACCCCCACCCCAGCAATCTGAGCAGTGTCATTGCGGTCTCCGCAAAGTCAACAACATCTTTGACCGCGCAGCAAAGCCTGGAATCCAGGATAATCTTCCCAAGATGCCTTGAACAGTGGTTGTGCTCTCACTGTGAGAACATTTCGCACAGGCAAAGAGAGAGAGTAAGAGCATGACTTCGAATATCGATTCGCGATGATTCTCGTTTAGTTCTCTCATTGTCACGTTTTGCTGTAGTCAGGCTAGATATAGTCTCGGCCGCTGAAGATATCCTCTATAGTTCTCCATAGTCTTCCAACAATCATTTCACAGAAAAAGAAAAAATGAGATTGCAACTTCTAATTAGTTTCTCTATATTTATGATTGAACTTGCCAAGATTCAACAGTGCATTCAATGTATAATATATTCAAATATTCAATATTTGGTACGTTCAACAAATTGCAAAAAATAATGTACATTTATTGGTTGATTAGCGTTTTTTCTTGCGAATGGAAATTCAGATCTAGAGCGGCCGGAGCACGTTGTTTTAAGGGTGAAAATTAGACTGCGGATGTTTATGCAATTTGCAGTTTTTATTCCTATTAACTCTAGAGGATTATATTAATTTCTAGAGGAATTTTAAGAGAAGGGGAAATCAAACAAAATATTATTCTGAGTGATAGTAGCCTTCGTAGAGCTGAAATAAATCAAAATCGTACTAAATTCTATCGAATTTCATACTCCAGGATTTTTTGAAAATTTTTGTAAATTATGAATGCATGAAGATTCGCAGTCCAATAACAACACAGGTTTTCTGACGAGTAATCGCTCGTGTCGCAATTCTTCCCGACGACTTTGTCGACATTGTATCCTGAACGCGTCGCATTCGATAAGCGACCCTCGATCAAAGGCAGTGAACACCAACGAGAGAACCTAGACGTTCGAGCGAAGGCCGCCATTTGTGTTATAGGTTTTTGCGAGCCGCGGTAATTAATCTCGTAATTAATCGTTATGCTCCTTCGGGCTACCTAACGATCTTTAACAAACAACAAACGCGCCCGAAATCGTCGCATAGCTGGCGATCGGGTCGACGACGATCGAGCCATTGTCTAGATCCATTTCGAGGATCTTTCACCGATCACAGTTGTGCGGAATCATTGTTTAATTACTCCAACGATTATAATTACATATTACGAATACGTTGTATCGTTTAATTGTTGAATCACTGAGTCATCGAGTCATTGAAATTGACACATACGAAGCTAATGAAACATTTATGTCCCTGTTAGAACAAAGTAAAATGTCTCAGTACGTCTTTTCTTAACAAAATATTGTGTTCTAAGATAAATTCGTTGCAGAATATAAATGAATTCTAATCTGTGAAGCTAATAAAACATTTACGTCCCTGATAGCTTGCACAATAACACTCTTAGAACAAAGTAAAATGAGTTTTTTTTCTATCTTGTACAGAATAGTTTTCGAACAATCTTTGCAAGCAATACAAAAATTGTCTAAAATTCGCGCGCCCGACAATGTCTCAGTATATTTTTTCTGAACAAAATATTGTGTTGTAAGACAAATTCGTTGCGGAATATAAATGAATTCCATTTCGAACAATTCGATTGTGGCTGCTTCGCGATCGAAACACAAGATTTTCTATTCCCCACAACTCTTCCATGAAAAAATCGAGAAATAAATACATCGTACGATTTTTCTTTGTGAAATAAGTTAGTAAAATATCCGGAGAGCACATCGGTGCGCTATTTCCCCGGTATAAAACGATGACACAAAGCCCCATAAAATTTAGTGGGCCAATACTTTGCACAGCTCCGCGACCCATTGTACAGGGAAACGAGGTTTCCTCGCAGTAGAGTAACTTGAAAGCGGTTCGAATCCTCGCGGGACTGATTTTTACGATCTCCGGTCTATCTATTCCGCGGATACCTTTTCTCCGCGAATTTCTCTGTGAAAAAATTCCCGCATTCATTGTACATTCCCCTGCTTTGGCTCGCGTCGTCGACCCGATATTCTCTCGGAGCTTGCGACTCGGACGTTTGCGATGCAAATCGATCTGATCCGATCCGCCGCGCCGGCTTCTTTAGCGATCTATCACGAACCTGACAATCCCATGTACCATTGTGAATTCCTCTGTGACTTGAACTTCCAAGATAATCCCTGTATTCATTTATTGATGCTGGAACTGTCGGGAAAGTCGATTTATTCTATTCGTTAAGAAAACAGTCTTTCGCGGGAATTTGTGACGGAACTTGCTGGAGTTTTGATAAATGATTTTTCGAATTTACGTGGAGGAGTGTTCTTGTTTGTTTCAGGCTAAATTCCCCATAGACAGATCATTACGATTTCAACTTTTAATGAATCACATTCTCGATTAATTGAATAAATTAAACACTTTGGCAGTTCCAGCAGTAAATAAATGTTGAATTCTCTCGGTTGAGATGGGATCCAGACGATGGATCTTCGGAAGAGGCTCGGCTGATCGGAGCTCGGTCGATCTCTATCGTTAATAATACACTTGAATAGAAAATTAGCGACACCGGTTCCTCTCGAAATAGGTGTCGCAAGTTCCGCTACTAAAATACCATAGAAACCTGTGTTCCTCGGAGGATTAAATAAATACGCTATTTACTGTATCCGTGTGACTGCTTCTGTGTAACATATTCACCATAGCACGTCTGTTTGCGAATGTGTTCGTATATTGCATCGAGGCTTGAAACTGATCTGACAATAATTTTTTATTCCGAATTACCCAGTTGAAAACCAGCAAAATTTCCAAATGGTATCTGCATCGAACATGGTTACTATTTTTGCTTCTCAACCGAAAATTTCTATTTCGCTGCAGCTGGTTGCAATCCAAGTAGAAAAGTCTTATTTTGCTCGATTATTTTGATCGATATTAAAACAGTTTTCTCAACCCCCAATATCTATGTATTCGTGTATGTATGTATCTATTTATGTATGTACTTCTGTACGTATTTATGTGTGTACCCATGCATGTAAGTATATATGTATATGTGTACTGATGTATGTATTCTATGTACGTGTGTATACATAATTCTATTCATTAATTCGACGGCCGTGAACGTACGAGGCACGGCTTCAGACTAGATCGCGCTTTAATATCGTCTTACCTATTGTAATCCTCTGGTGACTGGTATCCGTTAAATTATGTTAAGGCAAACTCACTGTACTCTTCGCACGCTTCTTTCTCATTCGTCATTCGTCGTCTCTCTCTCTCTCTGATTATTCATCATCTTCTTCTTCTTTTCATTCGTCGTCCCAACGCAGCAGCAGTGTTTTCGTCTTCTCAGAACGTTTATTTATTACTTTTTCTTTATTTTTTTTTTCTTCTTTTCACACGCACCAGTGGTTCTCGGTAGTTCTCACATTCGTTCAACCCGACGCATTCCGGAAGTGTTCCCATGTATACTCTTTCATTTATTTTTGTTAATTCACGCACTCGCACACTGTGACGTCACGCGGTCTCGTTCGTTGTTAAATCGTCCCGGATCGAGGGAATAGGGTGGAAGCTTAGCCGGTCGCAGGTGTTCACCGGCAAGGTGAGTTCGTTCGCCCAGCGAAATCGCACACCTTCGATTCCACTTCCCTTCTGTCCTGGAAACAGAACGATAAATCGATCAGAGAACTGCCCTTTTTCTATCGGATCCCCGAGTCCAGCTCGTTTCCCGCGTTTTTCAGCTTTTCTGCGCAGAGAATCGCTTCTCATTCCGGTCAGACAGAGTGCAACCCTTGGTAAAATACACCGGAACCTTTTTATCCGTAATTATTTCTTTGGGAAACTTTTATTTACGCGTTCGCGACATTTTTCTGATTAATATAAACCCAAACATGACGCAGTTCGATACATATCTGTGTGTTTGATACACAAGTTAGTAGAGCCTCCATTTTCCGAACCGTCGACTTTTCAATTTTTAGTAATTTTTTCACGTAACACGCCGATTTTAATGAAATGTTGGACTACATCATAATGTAGAACTTAAAGAAATAGACGAAAATTTCAAAAATCCAATTTGTGCGTCCTTGAATGACGAATCTTTTAGTCTAAACTGGTTAAAAAAATCATTTGTTTAAGAAGTATATTAAAAATTAATTTAAAAGTAACCTAACCCAAAATGAACCAAGTTAGTTAATTTTTTAGAGAAGTTATGCTTGAGTTTGCATTAAGCTCGGTACAGAAAATACAATGCTAGACTTTATCAAACGAAGTATTGTTAAAAGAATTGTAAATTGATTTTTAAAAAAATAATTTGTTTAAAAAGTATAATAAAAATTAATTTAAAACTAACCAAACTCAAAATGAACCAAGTTAGTTAATTTTTTAGAGAAGTTATGCTTGAGTTTGCATTAAGCTCGGCACAGAAAATACAATGCTAGACTGTATCAAACGAAGTATTGTTAAAAGAATTGTAAATTGATCTTTAAAAAAATAATTTGTTTAAAAAGTATATTAAAAATTAATTTAAAACTAACTTAACCCAAAATGAACCAAGTTAGTTAATTTTTTAGAGAAGTTATGCTTGAGTTTGCATTGAGCTCGGCACAGAAAATACAATGCTAGACTTTATCAAACGAAGTATTGTTAAAAGAATTGTAAATTGATTTTTAAAAAAATAATTTGTTTAAAAAGTATAATAAAAATTAATTTAAAACTAACCTAACTCAAAATGAACGAACTTAGTTAATTTTTTAGAGAAGTTATGCTTGAGTTTGCATTAAGCTCGGCACAGAAAATACAATGCTAGACTGTATCAAACGAAGTATTGTCAAAAGAGTAGAATCATAAGAAGATATCCCCCGACTTCCGTCTGTGAAGTATGTAGCATGTTCCAGAGAATTTCTGAGCGCACGGGGCCAAATCTAAATTTAAATTCTGTGCAGGAGACAACCACGAATAGCAGACTAAATTTTCGGTGCTCGTTAACGGCGTGCCACGTATAAAATCCGTAGGCCCGAATATGCCTGCTGTTACATTCTCGTAACTTAGCTGCGAAAATAGCAACGCGAATGTAGGGCTTCTCGTTCGCTTGTGTACGTAGCCCGTCTACAGGGTCTATTAACTCGGAAACTCCAAAGAGAGGCCATTATCCGAACCCGCGAGCCAGAAAACTTTGAATAAGAGCCACTTCTCTTGCGTAGAACCTTCTGAAAAGATTGCTTATTTGTTTTCAGGCACGGGAAAGAGCGAAGACTGTTCCTTTTGGTGTTGTTCGAGCGGTTGACAACTGAAGTTCTTTGGCCTGCGGCGACGAATGTCTACGAGACTACGAGTTTATGGTTGGAGGATCTCTTGAGAAGCTTTGTTTTCTCGAAGAAGTAGATACAAAAATTTAGCAATGGCCACTACGAATAGGTAACCCTTTGTCGTTATTTGTAACAGTTTTGAAATGATTAAATTCTCCTGTATTCTCGAAATTGCTAGAAATTCAAATGTCGCATGAGAATAAAAATAAGATTATATGGAATAAAAATCTTCTAGGTTGAACGATGCACTACCGGTCACACGTATGCGGACACACTTCCTTTTTTCTCTACAAAACGTAGTTTAAGTTAGTAGGAAAAATATTTAGAAGAATTTCGTCACTCGTAATTATTATTATTATGTATGTATATTATGGTATCATAGCACAATAGAATTTATTTTTATGTACAAATTATATATAATGTGAAAATGCAATAATATATAATAATTTCTATCCACAAATACGAAATCTAGTGGAACGGTCTCGGTGCTTGAAAGGATTTCAAGTTTCACTGTGTTTCATTTCTAAGGTGCAGAGCGAATTCAGAGAATTTTTCGATACAAATACTAATAACAAAATACTATAATAATAGAATAAAAAACTAATAGAAAGATTGCTGCGATTACTGCAAGCGATAATTTCTAATCGCGGTGGATACGTCGCCACGACGAATCTCGTATTTAATCTTACTCTAATATTGGTAAGTTTCCACGTAGGTAGTTTTTAACTTAAAACGTTAGATATTCCATAACAAAGTAATAAAGATCGATTTTAGTCAATATATTAGATGCTTAACACTAATCCCACCGAGCCTTAAAAGTAACTGGTAAATGTTTCCTTATAAAAATGACAAGATTGATTTTATCTAGACTTTGTGCGGCTCCTATTATAATACATCATCTACTACAGATATTTATACAATCAATTCTTATAAAGTCATTTTTATTATTTCAATAATTGTAAAATAATAAATCTGGAACCGGTCATTTTGACCGGTGGTGGTAGGTTTAGTCTTAAGTAAGTTAGATGCGTTGCTTTTACACATTTCGCAAGTGTCCGGATACTTTTGAGCGGTAGTGTACGTCTTGATTTCGGAATTAAAATTGCTTCGAGTCCGAAGGATTGACAGTGGTGATTGTTTGAGGATTAGACGTGTCATACTTGCCGAGAGAACGTTTCGTTGAGCACACGCCTTGGCGGACGCAAGAGTTTAAGTTAAGATACGCGCAGCAGTGGGTAGGCCGACGTTTTCGCGTGACTCTCGAGCTGTTTAGAAGCCCTCGATCACGCCGTAGGCCTCCAGGGTCGACATGACGAGGTAGAACACCCACAGGCAAAAAAGGCAGACGGATGTGACCACCTTCGGTACAAAAGGCCCGCCCAGTTCGCCGCCGATACTCTTCGTCCGCCTCAGGAGCAGAACCATGATCACCAGACACGCTTCCGTGCAGAACAACGTCACGGAGAACGCCAAGCTGCGACAAAACATCGTACAATTTTTACAGAAATATCAAAAATTCAATACAGATCAAAATCGAATAGTTTAACACGTTCGCTATCAGCATTTGTTTCGTTGCTTACCTTCCTTGTTCGAAAGTTTTATTAAATGCAACGTATCCAATTTTGTATTATCAAGACAGTTTAGCAGACGAAAGTCACGGATTCTCTGAAAGTTATGCATTCTACTATGAATTTAAACAACGAAAAGTGCATAAAATTAATTTCACTGTTTTTAAGTGAACTGTCAGATTATCGGATGTCGGATGTCGCTAGATAAAAGATTAATCTAGGCCGCAATCGCCCTCAAAAGTCCTATTTTTACGTTTACGAGGAGTAATTTGCATTATTCGGCAGCATGTGCCTTCTCATTTCACGATAATGCAAAGATGGGTTTTTTTTCTGTAATCAAAAGCGCTAGATAAGAGATCAATTTAGGCCGCAATCGCCCTCAAAAGTCTTATTTTTACGTTTATGAGGCGTAATTTGCATTATTCGGCAGCATGTGCCCTCTCATTTCGCAATAATGCAAAGAGATGGGGGTTTCCAGTAGTCAAAAGCGCTAGATAAGAGATCAATCTATGCCGCAGTTGCCCCCGAATTTCCTGTTTTTACGTTTATGAGGCGTAATTTGCATTATTCGGACGTATAAAGTAAAACTAAAGTAAACTATTTGCATAAAGCTAATAATGAATAATGCAAATTACGCCTCGCAAACGTAAACATAGGACTCTGGACTATTGAAAACCCCCATCTTTGCATTATCGAGAAATGAGAAGGCGCATCCGGCGCCCTTGTAATCCTATAAACGAGTCTACCCCCTTAAAGTCTAAAGAGATAGAATTGCGCGCCGATTTGCAGGTTGATTCCGCAAATTCTTGCGGACGATTTCCGGATGGCAGCGATATAAACGGATCAATGACAGATCCATGTCAGTCCGATCGAAATACAATACAATACAATACAACATATCCGGCGCAAACGATCGGGGACAGGGCTGCGCCATCTGCGTCATCGTTGCGCAACTACGATCGCTTGTCCGCATCTGTTGCAACCCTGCAATGATGTACGAGCTTTCCGACGGACATCAACGTCGGACAATACCGTGCCGGGGATCAATCACGTCAACAGCTGACGCGCCGCTCTCTTTTTTACAAATTAACAGCCTTCGGACTACTTTATTCCTAATCGCAATCCCATTCCGCTTGAAAATCGTCCGGCGACCATCGTTTTTGGATTAATCGCTTTTTCGGCAACTGCGCGTTCGAAAATTTCGGTCACTAACCATTCAAAATTGTGGCGCTGTCGATCAAAGTCGACACGGACGTTGGAAAAATTATATTTATTCAGCGATCAAGGGTTGGTCGGCGTGGATACGAGATCCCAGGATCGTTAGGAAACTCGTGAAATTCACGCGAAGCAGGGACCGGGCCAACGAAACCGCCAACGGAGTGAACGGAGAAAATTGAGCTCGACCCGTGGATCGTGGAAACGCGTTCTCTCTTGCATAGGAAATGCCTGATTACCGGGTTGAGCTACGATTCCCGTGGCTAGAACCGTGTGCAGTCTGCGCCGCGTAAATATTCATTACCGAATCGCGAATCTCCTTCCAGTTTTCGCGGGGAAACACCCGACCACGTTCGATACGCGTTGTCCGTACCAATTGGACCCGTTCATGATCCAAACCGAGTTACCGTTTCCCTCGATCAAGCGATTTTACCGATTTCTTGAATGGACATTCAGAGAAATTTTGTAATATTTTTAGAGGAACACAGTGCCGTAACGAGGGTGTGCCGAAAGTGGCGCCCTCCACCGGCGCAACTGGGTTTGGGGCGCAAACCAAAGAATAACGCTGTTTTATGTTTTTATTATATTATTCTAACATATACCCCTACACAGTGACTCCCATTAATATTCGGACACTTTATTCTATACGATTCAATCTTTTTCCGGAAGCTAGGGCACTTAGTTCACTACAGGATGTGAAAAGAAATTTTTTCGGAAATTGCAATTGGTCGGAATTGTAGAGAAAATACTAAAAGATCCATTTTACAACTTTTTTATGTGGGCCTATATTGAAAATTTAAAAAATACATTTTGTAGATCTGTTTCAATTAAACATATCCTGAAAATTTCGTCAAAATCGGTCGACGTTGCAATGAGCTACAAGCGTTTAAAGATGGTAAAAATTGCAGATTTTCACGATTTTCGGCCTATAACAACAGTAAATCTAAGAATTCTTACATCTTTCAATGACTGTCATTTTTCCCCGCATCAACCGATTTCGATGAAACTTTCACAATGCATATAACCCACACAGATCTACAAAACATATTTTTCAAAATTTCAATATAGGCCCGCATAAAAAAGTTGTAAAATGCAACATTTAGTATTTCCTGTACAATTCCGGTCAAATGCAATTTTTGAAAAAATTCCTTTTCACATCCTGTAGTAAATTAGTTGTTCTAGCTTTCCAAAAAAGTGCAAATCGCATAGTCCAATATATGAAAAGTTACGGTGTTTTTAAGAGTGTCCGAATATTAGTGGGAGTTACTGTATGTTTTGTATTTCTTTTATTTTGTCGTCATTGAATATGAATAAAAATTTGTTCGTATTTAGGTTGTAGATTATTTATTCATACAAATACCTTGACAAATACGTTATTGTATATACAGGCAACTCATTTTGAGACGAGGTTATAATAGTATTTAATATATTGCATTTAGTAAAATTTAACTTGTTACATTAAAATTGTTTATTTTTTTGTCATTATTGGGTTATGAGGAGGCGCAAGTTGGACACTTGCCACAGGCGCTTCATACCCTCGTTACGGCACTGGAGGAACACTAACAAATTGTTGCAAGAAATACAGCAAATGGGTATTCGGGTAGCCGGTTGACTACACAAGGGTTAAATAAATAAAGGAAGAACTAAACACATATAAGAACCGGTTTTATATACATTTTTCTCTCTCTGATGTCGAATCACACTCGACCAAGGAGTGCAATGGGTTGATATAAAAGAAATCGCGGTGGTGTACGCTGCATGGACAAAAGGTGTTTGTGGTACATAAAAAAAGAAACAGAATAGAATAGCATAAAGTAAAACATTATTGAAACACACTAGAGACAAACGCTTGAAGTATACAGGGTGTCTCAGATGAAGGAGGCCACCTAAATACCTCCTGTATTTTTAATGGTACAAAAAAAATATTTATGGCATAATTTTAATGGTATCGAGGAGAAATATCATAGAAGAACAATTTTTTTTGTCTGGTTCAAATGTAATCTTAATACTATCCGACAATTTTATCACATTATTTGATACTCAAGGTCACCTGAAGGTAATGACTTAAGCATATTCAAATGTATTTTTTCAGCCGCTACAAGATGGAATGAAAAAAATAAGATGACCTTGGAAAAAGTATGAAAAAATAACCAGACAAAAAAGATTGTTCTTCTATGATATTCCTCGTTCGATATCATTTAAATTGTGCCATAAATATTTTTGTGCCATTCAAAATAAAGGACATATTTAGGTGGCCTCCTTCAGCTGACACACCCTGTATAGCGCATCAACTTCGAAGAACGTGTCATGCTCTCAGGTAGGAACGAGGGTCAAATCTGAATCCTGAGCGAAGAGTAAAAGCTGTCGCCGATATTGGACAGGATATCGACACTATACTAGGTGCAGGGAAGTCTTGCTGCCAATACGGTCGTGGATAACAGTGAACCAGCCAGGAGACACTGTCATCGTCACTGGCCAGGTTTCAACGGGAGTATCGTCGGGCCAAATTTCTTCGGGGAGTTTGTTCGAGCGTGAACGAACACATCGAACGAGACATGACGGCCGGTTATCGAGGCCATGTTATCTCTCTCTCTCTCTCTCTCTTGATCCACCCGATATTGTTTCGTCCTTATCCGTCGCCTTATCCGATTCCGAGTCGCGTCGAGTCGAGGCATCACGCCACGGATAAGCATCTTGCCCCTTAAATCCGCTTTCCAATGTTCTCTTCATTCCACCCGGAGATCTCTCGACGGATCGTGAAACCGAGATTTGTCACCCTGTTCTTCTCTCCTAGTTGTTACTATTGGCTTATTGTTGCTTTTCGGTTCGCAGTTACACCACGCGAAATGCTTTTTGATCCTTGGGAAATGAAGCAACCGAGCTTTCTTTTAACACATCCCGTCCACTCTGTTCTATACTGCTTTGTTCGCAATCCCTCCATCTTTTGGTGGAATTATATTCTACATTCTACAGTGTTAAGCTTGTTGTAAAATACATGTTCTTAGTGGTGGTACCACTTAGAAATTTCTTTCTTTGTAGTTCGTAATTTCCTAAAAAAGGAGAAAATTTATATCTATTGTACGCCGACATGTTCTCTAATAACTATACATTAACGAAACCAAAATATATAATAATTTCATCTCGGTTTAAAAGAAATTAATAACGTATTGATAAATTATATATTCATAAATTATAATATATACATATTCATAAATTAACACATATTTATTCAAATTTGTTCACAATCTTCATCATGAGTCTGACACGATATTGTAGGGCATTGATGCGCTAAACACATATATTTCATAACTTTAACACTGCAGAACATATTTCCACCAAAACAATGAGACACGAACAAGGCGGTACAGAACTGTAGGAAAAATAAATATAGAGTCTAGATTTGTTTCTATAAATCAAATTATACAGGGTGGTCCACCTAAATGTAGCCACCTAAATATCTCTTTTCTTATAAGCAGCACTTCTTGATACTCCAAACGCTCACCAGAGTCCGACGCATTCACACAAATCAACACAGACTGCCAAAGACAAATGTATAAGAAACTAGCTGTACCCGCGACTTTGTCCACGTGCAATAACAAATCCAAAAGTTATAAGCAGAAACGTGCCCAAAAGAGGGCGAAAAAGTCGTCTTTGGTCACTATTGACGTCACAACTTTTGAACAAATGGATTTTTTCGAATGCGGATTTCTTCTAAACCTTCCCGAAGAAACACTGCGTCTAATGGCTCAAACCCCAATGTTCTACGTTCAGCCGTTCTCAGTTGATGCTGTCACAAACAGACAGACAGACACGATTTTATTATACAGGGTGTAATAAATATAAATCGAATATTTCGAAAAGTATGAAAGATATTAAAAAAGTGTAAAATACGTGTTCAAGGATTTCGAGGGGGAAAGAGGGAGGCAGTATCGGTTTTTTTTATTTGGGGGCGTTTTTAAGGTAATTTGAAGGTCAACTTTGTTTTTTCAAATGGAAACCTATATTTTTTTATTATGGGATCTTATTGTATGTAAAAAGATCAGCAATTTTCGTAGGATACTTTTTTATCCGCAGGTTTCCATTTGAAAAAACAAAAAGTTGACCTCCAAATGACCTTGAAAACGCCACCCAAATAAAAAACTGATATTGCCCCCCCCCCCTGTTTACCCCTCGAAATCCTAGGACACGTGTTTTACACTTGTTTAATATCTTTCATACTTTCCGAGGTATTCGGCTGGGAAGTTTTCAACTGAACACCCTGTATATTTTATTATACATATATAGAGATAGAGATGTTACACACTTTCCAACAAGAACAAAGCACAAAAGTTTGTTTAATTATCGAGCAAAAGCGACTCGGAACGTGTTAATAAGATGATCGTTAAATTTTTCACGAAATTTCGATCGATTGGTACTTTTATATCTGGACACTGTTTGTTCAACGTCCGTAGCAAACAATATGTCAAGAATTTATACCCCTGGGTATAATAATTGAAGCTCGCAATTTTCTCATTTACAGACTCTCGCTCCCCCAAGAATTCGAGGGCAAGCTGAGAATGTATTATGTGCTTTCCACGTGGAATTTTAATTTTAATCGGTATGTAGGGTCTAATAGACGAGCCTCCGGTCCTTTGAATCCCTTATCGATCGCGGTGAACAGCTTTAGAAGCGTGCAATATCGTTAGGATAAACCTGGGATACTGTGTCGAACACGCTCTTTTTCCGGGGACTTTCTCCAGGAAAATCTCCCGCGCATAGAAAGTGTAGAAAGAGTTAACGACAAGCGTCGATTTCCTCGCTCGGAGTTCGAGGAGATGGGTCCTCTGTGGAAGTTTTCTCGTTTTCGTATCAGGTCCACTGTGAAAATCGACTTTCGAGGATCGAGCCTACGTCGCCGGCAACTCTATCTCTTTACGTTCGAATGAAAGAAAGTGTCTTTGAAAGTTTAAATTACGTTGTGAGGGCATACAGGTCGGTTCAAAGGCGTGGCATCCGCAATGGGCGGGGCCAAGTTAAACTCCGCCCACAGGGGGTAGGAGAAACAAGCTAAACAAAAAATCAAAGATCTTTTTTTTAAGATTAAAGATCTTAAATCTTAATTTTGTTTTTTTACCTCGTTTTTCACGTTCAGGGTCAATTTTTCGGGGGTTCCTTATGTCATCCTCGACTAAATCGGGGGTGTAGAATCGCGTGGTGGGGTCTGCGACATATATTGGGTTGGCAACAAAGTAATTTCGGTATTTTAAGGTGAGATAAAACCGAATTTCTTTATTGAAACAAAGAACTTTAATCTATAAAATATTTTTTTATTTATTCTTTTTTGCAAACGATCATCGAACAAAAGGGAAAATATCTAATTCATTAAAGTTTATTGCTCTGTTTATTGCTATTTCACCTTAAAATACCGAAATTACTTTCTTGCCAACCCAATAATTTTGTGACACACCGTAGGATAAAGTGCCCAAATATGGTATAGTCCCCTATTATGGCACTACCTTATATCTTGTACAGGAGAAGTCGCACTCTAGTCAGAAAATCCTCAAACAATAATTTACCATGTTTACTCAACAGCGTGCAGTTCAATCGCACCATTCTATAGATTTTAGTATCGATCCTCCGCCAGTTGTGTCTCCACGTGTTGAATATTTTTGTGGTTAGATTTTCGCTTGTATCTTTTTCGAGGAAGGTAAGTGATTTTTGAAATGTTTGAACATATCTGTAGCTTCAGTTTATTTATATTAATGTTTGCCAACTGTTGGTTTGAGCTGAAATTTATCATCTCTTTGTCAGTAGCTAGTATTATCAACCCATATGGGTATAGCTATGGACATTCTTAGTGTGGGTGCCGAATATGGCACTAGGTGTCATATTAGGGACTCAAGGTGTACCATATTAAGAACCCCTTTCGCTGGAACCTGCAAATGACACACCACAAAAAAAATATTTTTTCCAAGCTGTATTAATTTTTAAACAAACTTGTCCCCAGAATCTTATAGGGAGGAAATGCATCCACAACTGGTAACTTTATGGTCGAAAAAGAGCATTCTAAAATAATCAAGAAATGACATCAACGAAAAATGGTTCATATTTGGACACTTTACCCTACTTTCGGCGCGGTCGATGCATTCATAAAAAGATAGTTTCCCTACACTATCTGTGTCCCTGCTCGGAACAGACAACGGGAGCTAGATCGCGACTTTCTCAAAAGAAGAGCTTGAAAAGGACAAGGAAGGGCCTAGAGAAAAATGTGTTATACTGGAAAGGGGCGGAGTCAGATGAGAAGCTGCTTTGGGAAATGTGATGTAAAGGATTGCTCGAAGGGTTTACTGTTGAATCGGTACTGACTTGCCGGGTTCCACTTCGAACTTTTCGCCGTGGCAGGCATGGTAAATGGCTGCGATGCTCCACGCGATGCCGATCCCCAGGAAGACGTTCACCGCGTTACTTCCGGTCACGTTCCCAACGCTCGCGTCGGCGTACTTGTCCTGGCAGGCGGCCACCTTGCTCGCGAACGTGTCTGCAATAAAATCACATGCTCAGATTTTCTTTGCCTACCACTCGGCGAGTGTTTGCTTTCGTTTTGTCAAACGGTCGCCAAGCTTTGTGCATCGATTCCTATCGCTGCCCTTTCGATCTCGTTACGACGTATATCCTGTCAATCTGAACAAGGAGTTAGACTGACATTAATTCGATCTCGTTACAATGTAGAGAGTGGGCGTACAAAGTATTCGTGCACCTTTTAAAAACGAAGAACTTTTTCAAAATTGGACCCAACAGCTCGAGTTTTCTTTTTGCGACGTTAGAAGGATTAGTTTACTAGCTAATTTGTAAATAATTTTTTTTAGAAATTGTTATTCGTTAACTCAAGCTGTTCGGTCCAATTTTGAAAAAGGTATTCGTTTCTAAAAGGTGTACGAATACTTTGCACACCCACTGTATACCTCAACTTTCTATCATCTGAAATCAACAAGGAGTTAGACTGACAGGATGTCATACTCGACGAAATTGATACAGCCAATCGCCTTCTCCAAGTTCACGGAACCACCGTAACAAACAATATGTTCATTAGGATTGTTCAGCATCCCCGCAGCACTCTGTTGAGTCCATACTCCCTTATCAGGCAGTAAATTACCGTCCATTAATTTCGCGGCTGAGCCCCCTCCAATTCGGCGTTTCTCCCGCGCGATGCCCTGCTGGCCCGCTCTCAATCATTCGTCCGGGAAGCGGTACAATCGAACGCAATTACGTTTCTAATACAACCACGCGAGAAGAAGCTCGCACATGGTCGCCGAAACATCGTTCGTCAATATTGAATGTCGCCTAACCCTGCTAACTCGGTGCCGCTGGTTGTATGTACAGTCGAGGTACACAGAGTTGGGCAAAAATTTTATGTAAGTAAAAATTTCGAACAGAGTGGGTTTTTTTCCAAGTGGGTGTTAAACCCATTCATTCGAAATTTTTATTTAAATACAATTTTTACTCATTTTTCTCATTTTTGTTATAAACGCATAAAATCCTACCTGTCTATCCGCAACTTAGTTGGATAAAAAAATATGCAAATGAAGCTAAAATGTTGCTTAACGCTCGACCTACTACCACCGGTCAAAATGACCGGTCCCAGACTTATTATTTTACAATGATTGAAATAATAAAAATGATTTTATAAGAATTGATTGCATAAATATCTCTAGTAGAGCACGTATTATAATAGGAAAATTATAACAATAATTTTTATGCATGAGTATTGTTCATTTTTCTTTCGACTCATTCATTTTATTGTTAAATTTCATATTTCCATTGATACATTCATTTTTCTTGTGATTCATTCATTTTATTGTTAAATTTAATTCTTCTTTTGATTCATATCTTTGTTTGAATCATATTTAAACGCACATTTATTTATGTTAATCGAGGTCCTACTGTAATACCTTAATACGCAAAAGAATGTTATATTTACTCGGTTTTATTAGGCGTAGAGCGGAATGAACAGGCGCCTATGAAGCAGTATAAGAAAACGTCGTTCCTTCAGGCTAATAAAACCTGGACCAGAGAGGGAGGGAGAGAGAGAGAAAGAGAGGAGGGGGAGAGGTAGGGATCCTAAACTGGACGATTTCCCGGCATCCTCGTTTATTGGCGTCCCGGGAGTAGGTTGAATGGCGGCTTTGATTGGGAACGGTCGAAAGTTCGTGGCCGTTGGCATAGTTGCCCCGAAGAAAATTGATCGTAGAGCGCGGTGCATCGGGTCGAATAACTTCTTCCGTGGGGTTGCAGAGGCAAGGTTGTCAAGGGGTGACGGACATTCTTGGCCAGACAATATTGGACCGGCCGGTTTCCGCATCGGCGGGCCACGAGCACGGTAGCCGCCATTGTTCGGCCGCAACACAAAGCCCCCAGAGTAATAAATTATCACCCGTGGTCGACAAGCATATTACCGCCTCCCTCGACTTACACGGCCGAAAATCCGGCTAGAATGCGGTACCGAACCCCGCGATTCCTTGATAAATTCGCGACACCGGAGCGTTAATCGGGTGACCGTAATTCGCGGACGCGTTCCGGACCGCTGCACAATGTGCACTGTGCACAAACCTAGGATATCTCGATACTCTTTTATACTAGCTGTGGACGGACGGGTGATACAACCGAGCGGGGGGTGATACTACATGTAAAATTAGTCGACAAAAAGGAATAACATTTTTTTGTTTGACGCTTCGTCTTCGAGCAAATCGAGTTTGAAAATGTAGGGAATACACGTGCTATTGCATAGGAATCGTCTGACGCGTCTGACCATGATCAACCAATTCTACTTTGTCTATTACATACTAAGCACGCGAACCTGGCTTTTCGATTTTCTCGAAAACGAAGCGTCAAATGAAAAAATTCTATTCCTTCTTTTCGACTTATTTTTACATGTAGCATCACCCTCTGCTCGGTTGTTCCACCAACATTCATTTATTTCATTGTTAAATTTCATTTTTCTTTTGATTCATTCATTTTATTGTTAAATTTCATTTTTCTTTTGATTCATTCATTTTATTGTTAAATTTCATTTCTCTTTTGATTCACTCATTTCATTGTTAAATTTCATTTCTCTTTAGATTCATTCATTTTATTGATAAATTTCATTTTTCTTTTGATTCATTCATTTTATTGTTAAATTTCATTTTTCTTTTGATTCATTGATTTCATTGTGAAATTTCATTTTTTCTTTTGATTCACTCATTTCATTGTTAAATTTCATTTCTCTTTAGATTCATTCATTTTATTGTTAAATTTCATTTTTATTTTGATTCATTCATTTTATTGTTAAATTTCATTTTTCTTTTGATTCATTGATTTCATTGTGAAATTTCATTTTTTCTTTTGATTCATTCATTTTATTGTTAAATTTCATTTTTCTTTTGATTCATTCATTTTATTGTTAAATTTCATTTTTCTTTTGATTCATTGATTTCATTGTGAAATTTCATTTTTTCTTTTGATTCATTGATTTCATTGTTTTTCATTTTTTCTTTTGATTCATTCATTTTATTGTGAAATTTCATTTTTTCTTTTGATTCATTGATTTCATTGTTTTTATTCTTTTGACTCATTCATCTTATTGTTAAATTTCATTTCTCTTTTGATTCATTCATTTCATTGTTAAATTTCATTTCTCTTTTGATTCATTCATTTCATTGTTAAATTTCATTTCTCTTTTGATTCATTCATTTTATTGTTAAATTCCATTTTTCCTGAATAATTACCGTTGCATATACATTACTCGACAATCAAATATGGGATAGGCATTATTGCGATGCATCAAGATTTGTATGAATCTGATGTATCACCATCACCATATCCCCCGTAAAATCGTCGAAAGCACGCGTCTTACGAGGTTATATCTTTGTACCTGCTCAGCAACTTACAATTTCTCAGTGGTCATGAAAAATTTATGAAAGTTGTACGGCTCGTTAGAATTGTAGATTCCGCGGAAGATCTCCGTTCTGTCATTTTGCGGCCCTATTTCACAGAGAATTCGCCCCCTCGGTAATTGAATCGTAAGAAGCGGCGAAAATTTTCGACGACCCCATTACCGGGACGCTTTTACGGCCGCGTCGATACTAAAAAGTGTTGAAGACTTCTCCGGTTGATCACGGGAGGAGAAGCGCGAGGGGCGAGGTAAGGGTCACGCGCTTCTGGGGGTTGAAAATTCCGGGGGCAATAGCGAGGGCGAGTCGTAAACGCTCTCTCTCTCTCTCTCTCTCTCTCTCTCTCTCTCTCTCTCTGTGTGTGTGTTTGGGTGAAATCGCGAGAGAGGGTGCGGTATCGACGGAAGACGAAATCCGCGGTGCAAATAAATAACGCGATGCGAGCTGCCTCGTCGGGGGGATCTTTTATTGGCGGAGTTCTCGTGAGTTTACTGCCGTAATTTTGGAAGCTCGCATTTACGGCCAGTCTCGGACGAAAGTAACGTAATTAACCGCGGCTGATTTACCACCGGCGATAGCGTGTATCGCGAGCCTGTTCGTGGAGCGTGTTCTTCTTCCGAAAAATAAATGTATAAATCTTCCTCATTAAAACAAAAGAAGAGACATGAGTAGACTGCGGATCTTTATGCAAAATAAAAAATGTTTGCCTCGATTGCAAGACACAGGAGTGAAATAAAAATTTCTTTCTTCTTTTAATTATCTGATTAAGCAGAAACCAATACGCTGTCTTTAAATCTTTTTAATATGTGCACTGCTTTAAATTGTGCTTACCCATTTTTGTCATAAATGCATCAAATCCGCAGTCTAGTCATGAGAATAGGATAAGTGATTTTCGAGATATAACAATTTAAAGTGCAGGTACTTTCGTGGTGACACAGAACGATCGTATTGTTCAACGGTCTGTATTTTATTAACTATCGACGGTTTTTATTAACTATCGCGTACATTATACATGTGTAATAGTATACATTTCGAACCACATCGGACTGATGGATCTGTGCGGAACAATGAATTTTCGTGGCATCCCCAGAGTTCCCAAATAATAGTTGCTTCATGAAGTTTCGAAGCTCTACACTCTACGCTTTCTAGACAAATTGAAAACCAGCGAAATCATGACATAAATCCTCCCTAATTTCGCGGACACTGTACCATAGTATATTTCGGACTACGTCAAACTGACATGGAACAATAAGTTTACCTAAAACGCGCATTCCCGAACGCAGACGTAATGAGAATTGTTTCGAGAAATTCAAAGCCTCCTGTACTTCATAAACAAATTGAAGACCATCAAAGTCATCACTAGACAGCGGATCTTTATGCATTGATAGCAAAGTTGAGAAAATGAAATTCAACATTGTTGAAAAATTTTAACAATTGAAAGTGTCAATATACAGGGTGAGTCACCTAACCTCGAATATCTTTGTTGTTTTTAAGGATTCGTCAAATGTCTGAAGGACAAAGTTGAATGGTTTAGTGGGGCTCACATGATACCAAAAATATCTTTGTTTTTATGTAATTTTTTTCAGAGATATCAAAGTCACCTTAATTTTTTTAAATGGCACTTGGTATCTTGGACTTAACAGTATTATAGCCCGTATCAAGACGAATTCAACGACCTAGTATACCATGACCTTCGGATGACCTTGAAGAACCATTGAAAAAAATGAAGGTGGCCTTTTCAGTTACTTGCGATAATCTGACAAAAAAATATTTTAAACGTAAGTCGATCAGCTCTCGATTGGCTATACATTGCAATAAAAAAAGTTCGAAAATTTTTATGTTTAAACAACAAAGATATTTGAGATGGCAACATTAGGTGACTCATCCTGTATAATTTCTCCTGGAAAACAATTTTTATTTTGCATGAAGATCCGCAGTCTAGTCACTTAAACATCTAGAGACCTAACTTCAAACTAAAACTCCTTAACGAGCCAACCTCGAAAACTGATTCGATCTGACCTGGCGCGACCCAATTCAATTTCTCAACAATTTCCACGCAGAAGCTTGCGGGATAGGTTTGGATCCGGCGAAGTGTCCGGGGGGTAAAAAACGGGGGAAGAAGCGGAAAGAGATATTCCGCAGGCCGTTTAATTCGGTTTTCCGGTTCATTTGAACTGAAACGATCCGACTATCCCGCCGCGCCGCACCAGTTTCCGGTGTAATCGCGCGGCGCGCCGGACTCCGATAACGGTTATTAAAAGCCGTCGGCGAAATAATATCGCGGTTCTGTGCCCGGCGGCTCGTTTCGACAACTTTTATCCGCCTGTCCGTAATTTATAGACGTCCTTGATCGCGCACACCATTAACCAAAACGGATCCGCACCATCCGAAACCGGGTTATCCAATCTTATGCGGCTATGGATCCGGGGGGACGGGACACGCCTACCTAATGATTCGCGAAGTGCGATCAATCGCGCTCTGGCCGACCGTCATCGTCTTTTTATACTGAGCCCACGGGGAGCTGTACAAGACTTTCGCATTTCCATTAGTATCGCGAAGCTGGGGAGCCGACATCTTTTCAAATCATGCGACGTCTTCTGCTTATTGCCGACTCATGAAGGAAAATTCGAGGAAAGAAAAATTGTTCGTTATAAAGCAGACATTGCTTAAGCGAATGCAGGAAGTTTCGTTAAAATATCTTTCGTCGTTCTCCCCCCAAAAAAATCCGAAAGACTTAGTATCGCGCAGCTGGGGATGCAACATCTTTGCGAATTATGTGACGTCTTCTGCTTATTGCCGTACTCATGAAGGAAAATTCGATGAAACAAAAATTGGTCGTTATAAAGCAGACATTGCTTAACCGAATGCAGGAAGTTTCGTTAAAATATCTTTCGTCGTTCTCCCATAAAAAAAAATCCAAAAGACTATCTTTACGCTCATCCGTACTGCAAAATCAGTCTTCAATTAAACACACTGTAGCTTGCACTCGAACTTCACAAGGCCTGATAAGAAAATGTTAAACTAAAGTTCAAACACTGAAGAATCGACCGCGAAAAAGCTAATTTCAAAATATTTGTCGTTCCTCCCACAAGAAATTCCCAAACGCACCCCTAAGAATGCGTACACGATAAAACCAACTGTTAAATAAAACACGCCAAAGATTTCACTTTACTCCCAGCGAAACGGTGCAGAAAAATTTCGCGACGTCTCTCAAAGCTGTCCCCGAAGTGTACTCACAGATACGGTCTCGACTGTCCGTGTAAGGAGCGTTACAAACGCGACGTATATCTCGACTTAAATCGCGAGAGTCGAGTCGCTCCACAATCGAGCGTATAAATCTGAAATTGCTTGTGCCGGGCTGTAACTCACGGAATCCGGTGGCGAGGAACCGAGACGTTTCGTCATAACAATCCGGCAAAAGTTTCCGGAAGTCGTCTTGGCCGCGATATATCGATAGGAGGCTGGTCGAAGTCGACGGACAATACGAGAAGATCGAGAGAGAGAGAGAGAGAGAGAGAGGGAGATCGCGAGCAGCCGACGCGACGGGAAAAGCCGATACTATCGTTGGAATCTTGGCTGGAACGTGGACCGCATAAATATTGATGAGATCGTGCCGTAGGAAGTTTCGGCGGCCTCTGCGATAAAACCATAGGAAAGCAATTCCTTAAATAATGCCGGCCGAGCCCGTGAATTATACAAATTCGCCCCGATATCGAATCATGAGAACGGAGGCAACGGCAAACGCGCGATTGATTCGAACGATCGGGACACCCCAATCTGCATGATACGACGGCTGATTGCCTTCTCCGGGTTTACCGTTTCGTTAATACTGCTTTCACTGCACGATCGACTTTGGGATGATCGAGTGGCTCGTTCGTTTGGTATGCTCATTTACACGGGGCGAGTCTCACCTAGCGTTTGTACAGGGTGTTTCAAAATTATACAGCGTGAGTCACCTAACGTTGCCACCTCAAATATCTTTGTTGTTCTTAAAGATACGTCAAATGTCTGAAGGACAAAGTTGAATGGTAAAATGCGGCTCATATACGATATCAAAAAATTTTTGTTTTTATGTAATTTTTTTAGAGATATGACGGTCACCTTCATTTTTTAAAATGGAATCTCCTATTTTTATTTACCACGTTTTTATTAGCTCGCTTTCTTGTTTGTTTGTCTGTTTGTCTGTTTGTTCGGTGGCAAATTTTGCAATTGATTTTAAACTAACTTCCTGATGAGCTAGAGGCTTGAAATTTTAAACATAGCTCAGAACTGGATGACAATGCATTATTCAAAAAAAAATTGTTTAAAAAGTCTATTTATACCATAGATCGATGGAATATCAAATTCTGAGTATAAAAGTGTTGACCTTCATATATCTTAAACCTAATAGTTAACGAGATAATATCCAAAGAGGAAAGAAAATTGTTTGAATAATATCTCTATTATCTAATAGTAAACTATTCGATTTTGGACATGTGGAGGTCAATACATTTTTACTCAGAATTCTACAGTCTATCGATTCATGATACACAAAGCAGGTGTTTCCAGTTAAAAAAATCAAGGTGACCTTCATATCTCCTCTATGCCTCCACCCAAGCAGAAAATGTTTGTCACAATATGCCCCCCTCTATACCAACTTCCACGATTTTCGGCCTCTATAACTGCAATAAATTTAAAGATTCTTACATCTTTCAATGCCTATCGTTTTTTCCCGCATCAACCGATTTCGATGAAACTTTCGCAATGCATACAATTCACACAAACCTGCAAAACGGATTTTTTAAATTTTCAATATAGGCGTACATAAAAAAGTTTTAAAATGCAACTTTTAGTATTTTTTCTAGAATTCCGATCAATTGCAATTTTTGAAAACATTTTTTTTCACATCCTTTAGTAAACTAATTGCTCTAGCTTCCCGAAAAAATTCAAATCGTATAGTGCAATATTAATAAAGTTATCGTCTCTTTTAAAGCGTCCGCATATAACCATGTCGATGAAAACATAGTGTCGGTCAAATCATGTCACGATGAAGACATTTCTCGATGAAAATATAGTATCGACGAAAGTTAGTGTCGGTCAAATAGCGTCGATGAAAACAGTGTCGGTGAAATGAGTTGTCGACGAACCCAGGGTAACCCCCGGAATTCATGTTCACAGGAAACTCGAAAAAGACCCAAAACTACTTCCAAACTTCCGTCCCAGTATTCCCAGTGGCGCGCTCCATCGATTATTCCCGCGATGTGTTACCTCTCTCACAGGTGGCAACTTTATTATCAATATCGCTAAAAACATGCGTCCGCACGAACCCGGCTCCAATCGAGCCACACACGTACACACCGACTATACCATACGTTCGCGCAGAGTGTGGTAGGGAAAAAGACAGACAGATAGGGAGGTGGGGCGTTTTCGGTTGACGAACGATGGTTTGATCAGCTGCGCAATCGGTAGAGAGCCGCCTAACGAATTTACGCTGGGCGGATTACACGTTCGTCGCACGTTCGGCGCATCATTATTCCGGCTGGGCTCGTCGCAGCTCGCCAGTCGACCGGGCTTTATGTCGCCTGGTGAACGCAGGGCAGCACCGACACAGGCCCACTGACCGTAAACTGTGAACCGGTGTACGAACGACGACGCTACGTGTCCGAGCTATGCCAAGGCGTTCCCGCAAATCGCGGTGCGCCGCAAACTTTAGTGCACTCGAAACTGCACTATAACACACTCCAGCACGCTGCCATTCCACGAAAATCCCCCCCTTTGCTGCTCAGCAAGAAGCTACGAAAAAATGCGAGAACGTTCTACCTAAAACGGCCCCTAGACGATGAATATTATCGTCAACTAGCTTTTGCCCGCGGCTTCGCTCGCATAGAAAACTGTTTAATGCCCGCGGAAATTGATATTGTTTCTCCATAAAACCTTTTAACCCCCCATTCACCCGTATAGAGTTTTAATTTTATGTCACGCCGCCATCTTAGACTTCAAACCCCCTTTTCACCCCCTTAGGGGATCAATTTTTTAAAATGCCGAAACAGGTGTTTGATTAATTATATCAAAGAGCATTAAGACCAAGTATGAAGTAAATCCGACCACGAACAAAATATTCCTCATACAAACGTTGCAACCCCTTTTCACCCCCTTGGGGGTTGAATTTCGAAATATCCTTTCTTATCCCTTGTATAGATCATAAAGGAAACCTCTGTGCAAAATTTCAGCTTTCTAGGTCCAAGGGTTTAGCCTGGGCGTTAGTCGGTGAGTGAGTGAGTCAGGATTGTCTTTTCATATACGTATATAGATATATGGCACAATATATTGCAAAATAAGACTGCTTTTTACTTTACCGGACTCAAAATTTGTGCCTTTCTCCTATAAATTATGATGTATTTGGTATGCAATCCAGTAGATTTGTACCTGGTTCGGTTGCAGATCGAAGTTTCGATCCTGTAGGATCAATGGTTCAGGAGTTATGCTTGCTTAAAGTTGAGCAATCTGCAGCGCCCTTACCAGTCAAAAACACTGCAAATTGCTCAACTTTAAGCAAGCATAACTCCTGAACCGTTGATTCTACATTCTACAGGATCGAAACTTCGATCTGCAACCGCCCCGGGTACAAATCTACTGGATTACATACCGAATACACCATAATTTATAGGAGAGAGGCACAAATTTTGAGTCCCGTAAAGTAAAGTTTACCCCACAATAATATTGCACAATAATATCGCTGGCTCACCCACACGAGACAATATTATTGCCTAATAAGTTAGTGCACGACTGATAACGCTGCAGTTAACATGTGGAATAAAAAGGAAGCAAGTTGTATGGCTATTGCATTAGTTATAGCTTTAAAAAAGAAGCGCACGTGGATGAAGGAATGGTTTAAAGAAGAAATGAGTACACTCACGAAATTTTGTTAAGTGATCTAAGAATAAGTGAACCAACTGATGTTCGAAACTTCCTGCGGCTATATGGTATATTATTTGATCAATTTTTCAGAATGATTATACCTGAAATTCAAAAAAGAAATACCATAATGCGAGATGCTATTCCTCCAGGTCGACACATTCTATAATAAAATGAATTTAAAATTAATCTTTTTCCTTCGTAGCCACACTTGAAAATTGAATGTTCACTTTGCGACTATGAAGATAGAACTGAGCCAACATTGCGCAATATTACCCACAGACGAAGCAATATTTACGAGATTGTACAATCAAAATCAAACTCTTTTTGATTGACTTTTTGAAATGTAAGACTGGTCATTTGACCGGCAATGGTAGGTTTCGTGTTAAAGGGACATTCGTCGCCGCTGGGGTCGTACAACGTCAGTGTCTCCCTGCCCATTCAGATCATTTTGAAGTTGCAAAATATGAAAGAATACCTTATTATATCCATTGTTAAAGGAATATTAATCCCGTATTATGAGATGTTACCGCACCTCGCCGTTCCTGCAGCGGTTTAGGGTATATACCTGTAAAGGACGTTATAAAATGGCGAATCTTCGACCCCGACAGATGGACACTGATGGTCATTGATGACCGTAAACAATGCCAAAACGGATTTCTTTGATAGTTTCCCCACTTCACAACCTAAGGTCCTTCCGACACACCCCTGTCCAATTAACAAACGCAACATTTCCCACCCTTAACCATTCATGAAAAATCGAGCTGACAACCGCAGTATTATTTTGACCGTGGTTGGAGTGACTTCTTCCCGTTCGCTGTCACGATTTCGGAAAGTGTGTTGTGTAGTGTCCAGTGATTGTGTAGAAGTGTGGTGTTTTGTGCCTCATCGTTAAAAAGACGTAATCGCAAAAATGGCAGTGTCCACTTGATCCGACGGAGGAACAGAAGATTCGGAAAAATTTGTAAGTACCTATGATTACCTTTTTTAATCGTACACATTAATCAATCAGTCTTGGTTAAAATTTTAATTAATTAATGCCCAACTCTGGCATGATGTGATATTTTGTGAAAATGCGTTGACTAATCAATAGACCGCGGATTTTATGCATTTACGGCAAAAATGAGCGGGTGCAATTTAAAACGGTAGAAAGGTTACAATGATTTAAGAGTGCTAATCTATGTATTTTTCTCGGCTTGTTAAAATTATTAAAGCAAGAATTAAACTATTTATATGGCTCCAGTCACTTGCAATTGGTGCAAGCAATTTTTATTTTGCATAAAGACCCGCAGTCTACTTACTAATTAACGCACCATTTGTTAGTAGTAAAAAAACAAAATAGAGATGACGATCTTGTAAATGAAGCAATGTCTACCATAATACAATTCAGAAACGTGTGATTCTTTGATCAATAAGAAATAGTTGCGGTTGTTCAACGTTACTGTTCAAAATCGGACATTTCATATGTAACGACCTAAGAATTATAATTATTAAAGAAGCGACGAGTCCTGGTCACGTGGTGATTTATAATGCCGAATTTGATGAATTGTGGGATTCTTGGTTCTGCAGTGCAGCACGTAACGGAATCCAGAAACCTTCCAAAAAAGTTATTGCCTCTTAACCCTCATCCGTCCCTCGTGTCAATTTAACACAGTTTTCCTGAAATAAGTTATACTGTTCCGTTATTTCCAGGTAAATTTTCCCGAAACTTCGTGTCTTTTATTTGTTTAATGCGAAACACGTAACCGAAAATCCTATGGTATAAATATTAACTCATCAATTTGAATAAAGAAACATCGAAAAATAACTGTTTACATACCTTGTTATTTCATCGATCTTTTATCACTGTGTCAATTTGACACCAAGGGACAGATTCAGTTCGTGAAATGAGGGACGAATGAGGGTTAAGAATGTTCGGACTTCCTCACCGACTAATTTTCTGAATAAATAACTCCTCGCGATTAGGGCTGTAACTTTCCTTCGAAGGTCGAAGATTTCGAAGCTTCGATTTCAGAAACTTCGAAGTTCGAAGCTTCGAAGCTTCGAAATCTTCGACCTTCGAAGGAAAGTTACAGTCCTACTGAATACGTGAGTTTTGTCAAGCGCCAAGCCTGTCTTGCCTTTCTTTTCATTTAGTCCGCGATATCCGATTTCACCGAATTTAATAAAACTCATTAAAATTTTGTTTGCAAAGTATTATTTTTTAAGTACATTCGTGATATGACCCCGAAATTTATTAATAGAATGCACTCTTTTAAATTTAATTTAATTACGAAAAATCAAAACGGAAAGTTCAGTGTCAGTCACCGGTGACTGAAAGTTAATATTTTTATTTATCAAAAATCGTGACATGGTATGGAACTCATAAGTTACAACTTCATACGTTTCGAAGACTTTGAAATTTCGAGCACTTGGAAGACTTCGAAGCTTCGGAACTTCAAAGCTTCGGAACTTCGAAGCTTCGAAGCTTCGAAACTTCGAAACTTCGGAAAAGTTACAGCCCTACTCGCGATTTTTATTAAAATTGTGAAACGTTACGCAGCCCAAAAAGCTCCGTCTCTTTTTTTTGGAGATATATACTGCACCGTGTCACGGCCAGTAGTCCGACCATTCCCAGCGAAAACACAGTCAGAGGACTCGTGTCCAGGTCCGCATCAGCGTCCCAGGATCTTTTTGCTCGTCGTGTTCAGTTGATAGGGATTTTTCAAGCGCGAGCCCGCCCCGATGATAAACGACCCCACATAATTCTGCTCTCGATGAATATTATGGAGTTGGCCCGTGGCGGCTAGGCAATCATATTTCGTTTTTATCGCACGTACTTAGGTACATCGTTGCTGACCGAAAGCGTGGCACTGAGGCCCGGTGATTCATGAAGGAGAACAGTACGATTTGATAAGCGAGTAATAAAACCTCCTTTGTGATTCATTTGTGGTCTTCCGCCCTGCATCCCGTTACAAAACAATTGTTAAAATGATTCTCGGTCCTTTCTGGATGGTATCGGATGTACAGACTAACACTAAACCCCTACCGAGCACTAAAAGCGACTAAAATGTCTTAGCTTTACAAAAATTACAAGGCTCTATTTATTTAGATTCCGTGCAATTTTTATTACATATCTGCCCGAGTAAAAGAATCTATGGAATCACAATTTTCATGTAACCAACTTCATAGTTTCAATAATTGTGAAATTAAAAATATGAAACCGGTCATTTGACCGACAGTAGTAGGTTTAGTGTTAATTCGTAGCCCTCTCCTCGTAAATTAATCGACTATTCTTTATTAACACATTACCGACCGGTCATTGTTGCATAATTTTGAAAAATCTATGCTTTTTAAGGGAACCTTCAATAGCAACAGCAATTTTCATTATGAACTAACATTCACTCTCAATAACGTCATCTAATAATTTCATTTAAGATTGCAATGTAAAAGAAAATTTCTATGCTTTCTTTTGGTACAGCACAATTATTGAAAATCTTAATATAAATAATATTAATAGAAATATTAATAGGCGCATTTGATGCTATATTAAAATAGTATACACATTAGAAGAATTTAAGAATACCGTTACATTATTTTCATCCCATTAAACATATTAAGAAATTGAAAATAAATTTCCATTTCGCTCTGTCATTGTTGGGCAAATTTTATTTTAAATAATAAATAATAAATAAACGTGTGATTCTAATTGCAAATTATAACTAAACTTTTTATATTCAAATAGAAGTATAATTTAAACAATTCCAAAAGTGATCTATTTACTATTTCTTGAAAATAAAAGATTATTTTATTACTTGGATTGAGGTGGAAATAAAATAAATAGTTTTTGGTCTGCTCTTCTTGTATTTTGTATATGTATACAATGAACACGTGCGCGTTTTTTATCTGCTATGGCAACCTTACCAGGCATACCGCCAGTGGTCGGGTCCGTCCGGAGGGCCTATCTCTGTCCATACAAAAATACAATTTTATCTATTATTTGTCAATACAAATAATAATTGAAATTGTGTTGGTAAATAACAATTAAATTTGTCATTTTAAATAATTCATTTAGACTTGCTCAAATAATAGATAATTATTTTTGCTTTTTATTTGAATATCCAAATAACAAATAACATTGTTATTTAAATTTTTATTGAAATAATTATGTATTTAAATGTTGCCCAACACTGACTTTGGTTTGTTGCAATTCTGGTAGAACATTGTTAGTTTGCATAAAGATCTACTGATAACTTTACCGGACCCTTTCTGTAATTTTTTTTTAATAAATCCGATAAAAACATTTAATTATTATTCAGCGGTAAAGAGAGAGATCGACTCGTACCACCGTTATAGTTGAACCACGAACGATCCGAGTTGCTCGCAATTTAAAAATTCCTCGAATTCCCAGTCGGCTAATCTCGCGTTGGAAAAATCGGTGATCTGCCGGTTAGAAAAATTTGCATTTCCCATGGCCATATGTTTCAGCAAAAAAATGCACGCACGCGTTTCAGTGCATAGAGGCGACGCAGCGCCGTTCGTTTCAACATGGAGCAGCCGGCTTTAATTGCGCTAGGGCACGACAGTGCGTTCTTTTTCTTTTTAAAAGCCGGACAGTTTAAATGAACACTCCGAAGCAATCAAGCGGCCGTAATTGATCACGATAGTGCACGGCCACGGTCCCGTGGCGCGCGTTCGACCGAAATGCAATAAGTAACGCGTTCCATTGCGGCATGGCAGGGGTCTCGCGCTTGTTGTTGTTCCTACGCGTTTCTTCCTTAATTAAAGCTGTATTAGTCGGCGATACGGCGAACGCGCCTCCTCTCCGAGCTGAATTTAATCGCGCGGCGGAACAATACGAGCTGGATTATCGGCCGGATTTGCATATTCCGTGACCTCGGGGACCGCTATCGGCCGCATCGTTTTCCTCGGTACACGGTCGTAAAAATTCATGGGAAATATGTGGCCGTGGTTTCCCCGCTTTTCCCGCGACGCCACACACTGGGCCCGATTGAAGAAGCACGCGACATGTTTGAATAACTCTTAAACTATTAAAAATATTGCAATGAAATTTCAACTGGAGATATTTAAAAAAAAAAATTCCTTCTCAATGATTTGTAACCAGAGTTGTGCTAATTCAATTACGCAATTGAATTACATTGTATTTCAATTATACAGTAATTCAATTACGTCGTAACTGAATTACGTAATTCAAACCTTTCAATTAATTCAATTAGTAAGTATTTTAATCAGATGTATAATTGAAATACAACATAATTGAAAAACAATATACATAATTGAAATACAACATAATTGAAAAACAATATAATTGAAATACAATATAATTAAAATACAGCTCTCCAAATTATAGCCAAGAACTATGAAGAAGTGCGATATATTTTTACCACGCTTATATTAGCTTGCCGAGTTGTCGTTGTCGTTGTCTTGTAATCGAATTTTAAACCACTTTCCGATGAGCTAGAGACTTGAAACTTTAAACATAGCTCATAACTGGATGACAATGCAATATTAAAAAACAAATTTTAAAAAAAACTGCGTTCTGGAGAAAAAAAATGGTAATATTATCCGTCACACCTCGCCGCGCGACGCTTGGTAGTATGTGATCGCGTTCAGCGATCCCCACTTCGCGCGGCAGCGCTCCCTACTCCACTACGCGTTCCCACTCTGACTCATCCCCACTCCACTGACCTATTTCGCACCGAAGGAGATCAGTCAGTGTGGTGTTCCGTTCATTCAGTTGTATTTTGGACGATTTCGTACTTCGTCAAGAGACATCGTATCTCGGAGTCATCCCCTCATTCTATCTCGCGTATTTCCATATCTTGCGTTTCTATATATGTATATCTTACTATTTCATACCAGTATTACTATATCTTGTGTTCCATTTAAAAAAGACGTAAAAAATAGAAAATTCTTCAATCAGGCCCAGTCTGCGCCGATCCATTTCTCTTCCGCGAGAAACGCTTTTCTTCGCTCATCGATTAAGCGTTCAAAGTTCCAGCGTTATAAATTGTTTCGCGTTTGGCTCACGAAATTGTTACAACTTTTAAGACGCTCATCATGTCGGTGAAGCTCCACAGAATCAATTGTTATCTTTTTACTCGAGTTGGCGGATGGAAACGGTACGAATTTGTTTAAAAATCTGGAACTGCTATAAAGATTCGCAGTGTGGTTATAACCCGAGCGAACGGTTTGCTGCATAAAAATTGAAACGAGGTCCGCGGTAAATTTAATTACAACATCCTTTTTAATCTATTCCGCTCCATCGCGCCTGCTATAAATGTATAAGATCCATGGACTATTCATTCGCTCTGACCTTTCATTGAAATTTCGCGGGATTCAGTTATTTTCGCTATCCTGCCCCTCTCTCTTTCTGCCTTTCGCAATCTGCATCGAAAACTTTCCTCTCACTTTTTCTCCTCTCCCTTATCTTCTTTCCGGCTTTCGTATATGCGCACATAATTATGAAAGTGGTTTAAATCATATATTTCTTGATTCGAGATATTTCAATGAAAAAGATGTTAACACTGAACGAATTCTCCATACAATGTTGAAATCACAACGGTTCATTTTTCACAATATCGTAAACGTTACATCGAATTAATTTAGTTTAAAATAATTGATAAACTCTTTTTTTTAAATATTTTGTCTTAACGCGCCCAGAGTTGGGCAAAAATTTTATTTAAATCAAAATTTCGAATAAAGTGGGGTTTTTCCAAGTGGGTTTTAATAATGTAAAATATAATGAAATATATAAAATTAAATATTAATATAAAATTTATATTAAATTATGAAATGCTTAAAATGTAAAAGTTTTGCCCAACTCTGCTTACACCACTTTCACCTTCATCATATTATTCATATATTATTTTTATTTTTTTATTTATATTATTTCTTATTATTTTCTGTCTACTGGATTTGTTAGAGATTTTTATAATCATTCGAGAACACACAGTACAGTCTACTGTATTCATAAGCAATTTTCATTTTGCTTTAGTTATGAAAATCATTAAAGCCGGGAAGACATCTTTATTCGAGGCTCCTGTGTGCTTCGTGTAATTAATGTAGAGAGTTCTTATTTTACGTGAAGATCCACATTATACTAATTAATAATGCACAGCAGTTACTTTCCGCTCGCAGTTTTCCCAACGGTGCGCCATGAGAAATGAATCGGTGCACACGTGGCTCAAGCTTAATCCGAGGGTACACGTGGGTGCATGATGCAGTGGGCTGCAGTAGGATGCAGTAGGATCTGCTGCACGCCTTCGGCCATTTCCGTCACCTGGCTCTCGCCCCTGTACAAAGCCAGTTCCCGGCACAATAGCCAATAAAGAGAACTTGCCCTAGGCTGTTTACTTCGATCCAGTTGCATTATGCTACCGATTAAACTTCGGTGCGAACGTATCGACACTTTTAGCGAGCACGATTAACCCACTGTGAATTCTCGTGCGTTTATGACACATGCGAAGTTCCCAAATGCTAGATTCAACATCCAGAACGACGGTCCTACGAAAAACAAGATCCCCATTTTCTCAAATTTCTCAAATTTTCTCAAATACTGAGATAATTAAAAGACTGCGAACATATTTTCAATCCATTCGGATTACTAAACACTCAACCGACCACTGCCGGTTAAATGACCGGTTACATATTTTTCATTTCACGATTATTGAAACTATGAAGTTGGTTACATGAAAATTGATTCCATAGATTTTTTTACTCGGGCACATATTGTAATAAAAATTGTACAGAATCTAAATATATAGATCCTTGTATTTTTTGTAAAGCTAACAAGGGAAGAACGCCAAGTGTCCGACTTCGATTTTGACAATCTTTTGTGACACGATGGTATATGGATCCCTAATGACGTCTGCAAAATATTAGGTGTAGTTACTCAATAGTTTTAACGATATAAACAATTGAACTTCGAAAACTTGAGCTGCAAACCATGTTATATCAACAAGGTATGAAAGTTTAATTGTTTATATCTTTAAAACTATTGAGTAGGTTTAGTGTTAAAGGAAGAAAGAATTTGGATTAAACGTTTCAGTCAAGTAGCTATCAGTAGACCGCGGATCTTTGTGCAAAATAGAAAATGTTTGCATTGGTTGCAAGACACAGCTGCGAAACAAAAATTTCCTCTTCTTTTAATTATCTTACTAAAACTAATACACTGATCTCCTTAAATCTTTTTAATACGTCCACTGCTTTAATTTGTACGTAGCCATTTTTCTCATAAATGCATAAAATCCGCAATCTAGCCATCAGTACCGGTGAGCTGAAAATAAATAAAAAGCAGAAACAACGTGTAATTCCCAAAGGAAAATATCCTGTACGAGGGAACGAACAGAGGAAACATGACAAGAGGATAACGTAATTAACAACAGAAAGTAAGGAACAAGAAAGAAAGAAGGAAAGAGTTCGACGCAAGCGAAAAGCTCGGCTATTAAATGAACGTAAGGCGATTCCGTTCAATACGAAAGTAGAATCTCGCTCGAAAGAAAAGGCTACGTACTGCCGACACAGATGACAAATTATAGAAGTCAGAGTGGAGTGGGCAACGTTAAGCCGAAGTTGCCTCTCTCCGCGGAGAGGGAGAGACAAACAAAACCCAAGTGCCATTTTCAAAGTTCGGGAAGAAGTTTCTTTCCGTAAATCTGAAAGTTGTTCGCGTCGCTCGCAATTTATTTCGCGGGCAAACAGTTCTTCCGACCGGAACTACGATTGTTTCTTCTTGCGATAGTCTCGAACTTCCGCCATTGTCCCGTATGCGCGAAACGATACGCTTCTCGGTACGTCGAATTCTTTTGGTATCGGTTCGGACGGCTACCAAAGCAGTTTAAAAACATTATTGTCTCGCAAACCAGTCGTTCGATGGATTTAGCGTTAACGAATCCGTTGCGAAGGCAACAGCGAAAGTCAAAGTACCTTACCGTTCCTCCAGCGGATTAGGCAAAATCCCTGGGAAGGATGTTTCAAAAAGCACATCCGGATCGGCGTACGAATATTTTGTACACCTCACTGTCTTTGTTGTTCTCGAAGATACGTTAACCCTTTGCAGTCGGAATTATTTTTCAATTTTATTGCCAACAACTCGCTACTAAAGGGTGCCTCAAAATGACCTGACATTTTAATTTATTAATAAAACGTATTATTTATTTGAAAAGTACGAACGTAATTAAAGTATCGTGTAATTCTCCATGACTAAACTTCAATACTTTCTGATGCCAGTTGTCAAAGATCAGTGCTCTATGTTCGCCACAAAAAAATGGCGCGCAATTGAAAATGTCGGGTCATTTTGAGACACCCTTTGTTTTAAGTTTTTTATTTGAAATTTACTTCAAAGGACAGTTCCCTGACTGCTACTTATTTTAAACAATTTTTTGTTTACTAATTCTATTAAATATAGCTCTCTCAAACTTTGTTGTAATTTATATTTGATTTTAACTAAAACACGTTTTATTTACGTTTTATTTATCGAGTCACACTCGACAAAGGGGTGCAAAGGGTTAAATGTCTCGAGGACAAGGTGAAATGGGGCTCAGGCGATACCAAAAAATGTTTTCTAGAGACGTCGAGGTCACTTTCATTGTTTAAAATGGAACCACCCTTTTTTATATTATTAATTATATTGTTGTATATGTATATTATTGGAAAAATGGCCAAAAATTTGAATAGACGCATGCTTGTTATGTTTACACAATAAGGCCAGAGATGGGCGAAAATTTTATATAAATAAAAATTTCGAATAAAGTAGGTTTAAAACACACTTGGAAGAAACCCCATTTTATTTGAAATTTTTATTTAAATAAAATTTTCGCCCAACTCTGTCTAGACTTCCGTAAACCTAGTGTTAAACACCTACAATGGCAGTCCCTTTCGTCGCGAATTCAGTGACAATAATATTAATCAAGGTCATTCAAGGTCGCGGACAAAGAATCAGAGATTGAACACTATCCAATTCCATAGAAAAACCCAACAGTATTGCTCCTCGAAGGTGCAACAACGCGATCCGAAGCTATAATGCATCGAGTATAGTTCAACGCGTGCACCGAGAGATTGTCTCAATAGCTCTCGAGGCAAGAATCGTTCAAGAGCCCGGAGCGAGAGGGTGAAACGCGCCCAGACGCACAATACCGAAATCGCTTTCCCCTCTAAGAACGGGGTAAACACGCAAGAATTTAGAAGCCTCGCGTAAAAAGATCCGCGGTTCGACGAAAGAAAGTTTCAAGGGGCATCAACAAACGGGGCGGTTCGACACGGGCGGCTAGTAAAATGGAGGCCGGTGAAAAGAGTGAGGCGGGACGTTTCAAAAGAGCTGGAAAATACGTCGAGCTATCGTACGATAACTTGATACTTGATTCGGTGAAAAGCTGGACGATGAAAGGCCGTCTTGACCGAGCTGGTTACAAATCCTCGGCTCTTTCAAGATGTCCGGGTAAACGCGTCCGGTGAATAGCTACCCTAGTGAAGCGGGCTGCTGCTGCTGCTGCTCGACCAGCTTAACGTAATAATGTTTAATTAAAAAATCCTCCCGGAATTATACCTGCGATTCAACTCGCTTCGTTTCGGCTACCCGAATAGAACCCTTGCTGCGGTTACTCGCGGGCACGAAATCCGAGTGCCTTTGCTGGAGGAGATGTGTAATATCAACCGTGTAGTTTCGAGGATAGCCGCGCAGAAAAATTTGCGGCGGTAACTTAATCGTATGCAAATTAGCCTGCGAAGTTTTAGAAGAATTGGTTGTTCGGTTTGTGAATGGAAAATTGTGAAAGTGGACTTGTGGGGGATGAAGTTAGATTCTTTTTACTGCATTGTTAAAGATAACGGTTTATGAAAATTCGTGGATATAGTTTAAACATGTACCAACGCACTTCTAAATTTTCAGAGCGGCGTTTCGCATACTTTCGGCAATAAAAATTCTCAAAATGTGCAGACATTTTCAGGAGAAGCTAACTCTGATTGTCGGGGTGAATATGTAGCTGTCCATCAGCGCAGACAACTAGCAACTTGTTAAAGATAACGATTTATAAAAATTCACGAATATAGTTTAAACTTGTACGAACGCACCTCTAAATTCCCAGAGCGACGTCTCGCATACTTTCGTCAAAAATAATTCTCAAAATGTACAGACATTTTCAGGAGAGTTAACTCTGATTGTCGGGGTAACTACGTAGCTGTCCATTAGCGCAGACTGTCAGCGCGTACATGTAACTGTATGTAATTTGTATTTCGCGCTATACTTGTTATGTTTTCTGGTCACCTGAGCTCGCTGTATTTAAATGTATATGTCGATCTATATCTTGTATGTTCTCTCTCTGTCTGTATTGTCCTCAGTCGAGGCAGTATAGTTCGCAACGTCAAAATAAACGGATCTGTCCTCGGGTAACCAGTACGTTTCTTTGTCTGTTCACCTCGTATAAAAGACAATCGTTAACCTCTATCTCCTTATCACAATCGGGCTTCAAGATTAAAATATTAAACCAATCGCTCTCAACACAGACAACTAGCAACTTGTTGGAGATACCGATTTATAAAAATTCTTGGATATAGTTTAAACACGTACACACATACCTCTAAAGTTTCAAAACAACGTCTTGCATACTTTCGTAAAAAAAAAAATGTTCAAAATGTACAGAAATTTCCAGGAGAGCTAACTCTGACGGTCGGGGTTCCTACATAGTTCTCCATTAGCGTAGACAACTAGCAACTTGTTAAAGATAACGATTTATAAAAATTCATGGATATAGTTTAAACACGTACACACACACCTCTAAAGTTTCGAAACAACGTCTTGCATACTTTCGTAAAAAAAAAATGTTCAAAATGTACAGAAATTTCCAGGAGAGCTAACTCTGACGGTCGGGGTTACTACATAGTTCTCCATTAGCGTAGACAACTAGCAACTTGTTAAAGATAACGATTCATAAAAATTCATGAATATAGTTTGAACATGTACACACGCACCTCTAAATTTCCAGAGCGACGTCTCGCATACTTTCGTCAATAAAAATTCTCAAAATGTACAAATATTTCCAGGAGACGGAGCTGACTCTGTTTGTCGGGGTAACTACATCTGTCCATCAGCGCAGACAACTAGCAACTTATTAAAGGTAACGATTTATAAAAATTCATGGATATAGTTTAAACATGTACACACGCACCTCTAAAGTTTCAAAACAACGTCTCGCATACTTTCGTCAATAAAAATTCTCAAAATGTACAAATATCTCCAGGAAACGGAGCTAACTCTGTTTGTCGGGGTAACTACATCTGTCCATCAGCGCAGACAACTAGCAACTTATTAAAAGTAACGATTTATAAAAATTCATGGATATAGTTTAAACATGTACACACGCACCTCTAAATTTCCAGAGCGACGTCTCGCATACTTTCGTCAATAAAAATTCTCAAAATGTACAAATATTTCCAGGAGACGGAGCTAACAAGTCTGACTGTCGGGGTAACTACATCTGTCCATCAGCGCAGACAACTAGCAACTTGTCGGTGGCGACTTTGACGACGGACCGTGCTCGTCTAAACACAGGTAATAGTGCAGTTTCATTTATGTATAAGTGTGCGATCCGCTATCCGGCGGATCGAGTTAATTCACTCGTTAATCCAGAGGCCGGGTACGGAATGGGGTAATTTCAGTGACAGGATAGAACGTGTTGCGGTCCAGAGTTTGTAATAATTATTATTGTCATGACGTCTTTAATCCCTCGGCGACGCGACGGGCTGCGCGTGTCGCCCGGGCTCGCGTTTGTTGACGCATGGTCGCGCTGGTACATCGCGAAAATTCTCGCTGGTTGGTCAAAAACATGGCAGATCGTTGAAGCATTGCTGGTGACTATGTGTTACGGATTTCCCGACGATTTTCCGGGGCACGGAACAATTAACCGTTTGATATCGAGTTTAAAATCGGCACCGAGACACGAATAGTTCCACTGGAAGTTCAAATAATAGCATATGGTAATGAAGTTGTCGACGCTGCGCTGTTGCAGCGACAGATGCAATTAGAAACGACGATGCCGGTGATGAGAAGCAAACAACGTTGCAGCGAGGCTTTGTCTGTCCACCGACGAGCTATTATTCGGGACAAGGACTAACGTTTATTGATAGTTAGCAATTTGTTAGGTATTTAACGGTGGGCTTGCGCGAACATTACTGTTTCGATTGACGAATTTTGAATTATAGGAATCTTTTTAAACGAGAGCCAGACTCGTGATGTAGGTTTTTAACAAAGTCTAATAAATATGAATGTTAAGCGTTTCATTTTAGATGAAATGAAATTTGATTCGTTTGTGATCAATATTTAAGCATTAAAATAAATGGAGCCGTACAAAAAATATACATTTTCTTTTCCCTTCTACGACATTTCTGTAACTGTAAATGAAAATGTACGGCAAGACGTTAACATTTAACACTAAACCTACCACGGTCAGATTGACCGGTTTTCTATACCATGGTTATTGAAATTATAATATAAAAACGCTTTCATAGGAAATGACTGAATTGTCTTCTTCATTTAAGCACGTATTATAATGAAAACCGTACAAAGTAAATCCAATCTTCTCATTTCTATACGGTGTTTCACTTTTATATATTTTGGGCTTGGTAGGATTAAACATTTCGAATTTTCATTTGCGGCCCCGTACAATGAACTTCCCTGTGGTTATTTTCTTCCGGTTAGTTTTTTTGATAAATTGCTGTAATTGTTAACTAGCTCGCCGTGCCTCCAGCAGATCGTATTAAAGTGATTTATGAAAACAGCTGAATAAATTTTCCGCGCAGTATGCAAATCACTCGCGACCACGCTAGGTGAATAGCGAGAGCGCAATAATTTTTCACGATTAACATACATTACACCTCCCTTGTTAATCCACACAACCAGATCCAGATCGCACAGCCTCCAGTTACGCGATAGTGCACCGTCTGACCTAGTTCGCAATAATTATTACCGTCATGACCTCATTAAGGAAGCGTCCCGTTTCAAAATTCCACTTTGGAAATTCTGATGTCTTGCTGAAACCTTGCACACTCGTTTAGGAACATTTCGGCTGTACGTGTGAATTTTTATACGTCACTGTTGTCAAAGTTCCGATGATTATTCAACGAGAAAGTTATAGATTTTGGGAGAATGGAGTTTTTGTACACGATGTAAGTGACATTTCAGTCCGAAATTTTGCCACACATATTGAAGCGTTACTTTAATTCGCGTCCCGGCAGTTTCGCTCAGCGAGAAGTCGTGATCGAGCGGAAGTGGGCCGTTGGGAAACCACGTGGACCACGTAAAATCCTCGACAGTGACGGGATCTGCTGCAAGATTTATCTCGTCCAGTGGTTGCTCGGTTCCCAACCCGTTCCTCGTGGACCCGGGATAAGAAACGGCTCGGAAAAAGGCCGAACTTCCGGTGGAGTGGTCCTCGGATGATAAATGCGCCTCCGGGAGACCGTCGCGTCGCGCCGACACCTTTTGTCGCCGTCATTAAGGAACTTTTCGGATCGACGACCACTGAGAAATTAAATCTTGCCGTCTTTTGTTCGAGACCGACGCTTCCGAAGAAATTGCGAACGTTTTAACGCTCGAGCCGCACCGAAAGAATTTCTACCACTCTCCTACAGTATTCCTGAACTAATACTACCCAGACAATCGTTTGCAAATCGTGCCGATTAGCCGACAAGAATCTAAATGGCCACAATAAATGTTGCCTACAAGTAACACGTCGAACATCTCCATCGAGGTTCAAACATTATCCTCGGCATCGAAATCAATCGGGATTCGAAGACTTAAAGTCTTCGCTATGCAACGACACCGTAAAAATTGATGGGCGATATTTTCCCACTATTTTATCGCACTTTGAATGGACAAATGTGTTGCTGACATTAAACGGACGGGGCACGGTTTTCACTCAGATTGCAATAAAACCGTGTGAAAAAATCGCACATCCATTTTTATGGGCTCGTCATGTGCGGGACACTTTGATATTCGAACCTGCGAGCATTAATGGCGTTCACGAATTTTTTAAACTTTGCACGAACGTTTTCGAAGTACATATCATCTTTAAAAATTTGGATTACTTCGTACAATGTTAAAGAAAGTACGCTATATGTCCAACAAATTCGTAGAAATTGATAAAAAAAACTAGCTTGTACGGACTTTGAGCGGCAAGACGCGACGTTGTTGGGCACGCACGCACTTAATTAGCGCTAATTGTTCCCGTTGCTTTCTCATTATTTGTTTGCCGGCTGCGTTGTTCATTGAGTGCGGTGAACTTATCGTTGAACGGTGTCGGGGAAATTTTATCGCGCGTAAAACACAGTGGTTCTGCCAGTCTCGCTCACCTGTAAATTACACGCGTCTCTGCGGCGTTTAGGAGCTGCGCTCGAGGACTTACCGGGAATGCTGGTGCCGAGTGCAACGAATGCCACTGCGGTCACGGAATCCTTGATTCCCAGAGTGCATCCGAAGTAGGATGCCACGTCCCCGATTACCGCCGTCACCACGCCGATACCGCATATGCTCACGACGAAGCACAGGTAACCGCCGGCGATGTCTGAAATCATACCAATTACGTTTCTCACAAGTTCCAAAAGATCACAGCTATGCGGCTTTTATTTCGTTTAATTAATCGTCATCGTCGACGTTCCTGCTGGAAATTACTGTGATAAATATTCGTCGATTCTGCGAGGCCTGTCCTGCAGAATTAGTGGTTTCAAAAGTTGTACAAATTTAATATTTCAAGGTACAGCGACGATAATTAACACTAAACCTACCGACCATCAAAAGTGACCAATGTGTATACTATTATAAAAATAACCAGATTAAATTTATTTATATTTATATTTAGATTTATCAAAACGTATATTCAGTAAATTCCCATAAAAACACTTTACAATTTCAATAATTGTTAAATAAAAAATCTAAAATGGGTCAGTTGACCCCTCGCGGTAGGTTTGGTGTTAATATTCGAACGCTCTTAGAAAGACGGTCACTTTTTTAATATTGTACTATACGGTTTGGACTTTTTTGAGAAGGTAAAGCAATTGGTTTACTACACGATGTGGAAAAATTCTTCTTTACAACTTTTTTACGTGGGCCTATATTGAAAATTTAAGAAATTCGTTTTGTAGATTTTTAGTATCGTAGATACGTTCTCGTAGCTTGCAATTTTTTTCAAAAATTTTGGTCTCGTTGCGTAGCAAACCAATTGTTCTAACTTCTCAAAGAATGATCGTCTTTTTAAGTATCCGAATATTAGTGGGAGTCACTGCAAGTGTTCAATCTTGAATTTAACATTGTTCTGATCGAAAAAACAACCAATCGATTTTTTCAAGCAATCCCTTCAAATTGACGCTTAAAAATTTTGCGATTCCATCGACATTTTAGAAAAATAGAACCAGAGCTGGGAAAAAATTGTATCTGGATAAAAATTTTGCCCAACTCTGAGTAGAACCGATGTAAGTTTCCGGGCCGAGTAATTTCGAAAATTGCTAGATCGGCACAGTACTGAACGGTGATTTCGCGGGTGAACAAAGACTAACGAGACCAGAATCGGTCGTTTATTAAAAATAAAAATAAAAATAGGATCGCAGGCAACTAGCTCGCATATAGCTCGCGTTTCATAATTCGCAGTATCAACATCGCGCGGGAACCGGTGCGCGCCGGGTAAAAGGAGACAGAGATTAATTGTGAGCGGCTTAATTACCTCTGAAGCGCGTAGTTAACCAAAACACAAGAGGCCCCCGGGAAAAAAAAGGTACGGCTCTGCCGCGCCCGGGGGAGCTTAATTAACGCTTTAACCTGCGCCGGTGTGTAGGCGCGTTACGCGAACAAACATCAACACGATACTGGAACAGCTTTGTTCCTCTGCCTCGTCACGGTGATATCGCTGATAAAGACCTGCCGTTCTACTCGAAACATCCAAACAACCTGCGAGGAAGAAGCTCTCTCAAGTTTCCTGGTTAAATCAGTATAATTTTATGCTACTATATTTTTACTCTTTTCTCCTAAAGGATTGCAATAATTAGGTTGTGATTTTTAGCCCAGAAATTTGTAGCATAAGTTTTCATTTTATTTTGTTCCATTGGGACTGGTTCTCTTTTTCAATTTATTTCTTTAAATTCAACACACACAACGTGTGTCAGATCGACGAGCTCTTAAATCAATTATTAACAGCATAGAACAACTTTGAAAATTGAATTTGTTTTCTATGCGAGCAGTAGACTTCCAATATTTCTGCAATTTTCAATTTCTACAGACAAATTTTAAGTTAAGTGGCATGAAATAAAATTCTATTTATAATGGGAACAGCTTTATGGATCCAAAACAAATAGAAATCTTACTAAATTCTATCGAACTTCGTATTCTAGCATTTTTTAGAAATTTCCATGAGCCGTAAATGATCGAAACAGAGTTGTTCTATGCTGTTAATAATTGATTTAGGAACTCGCCGACCTAAAAAATTCCACAAAATCAACATTGTGTGTGTCCCATAATTCTATATGGAGAGACAGATGCAAGAAATCAGACAGGAAATAAATTTGGATCAGTAATCAAAATGAATTAGATGGTTTTGAATGGGTTCATTAGGAGAACCCATGGACCCGTTCAAGCGTTCCTGGGACGGTTATCGGAGAACGGATCTCCTCGATTCTCCCGTTCACTGATCGCGTTGAATTATTCGTTGCCAGCATTCCTGGCGTAGTCGTGTAGCCTTGACAGTCAGCACAGATCGATATACACAGACGGATTCGAACAGAGCTCGCAAATGGAAGCGACGTGTTCCTCGCGCGCAATTTGCATTCCATAAACCTATTCTCGACTCCTTTCTCCCTGGGAATCAATCCGTCGAACATCGAATCGATTGTTTTCTCTCGAGAACGTGTCGGGCGTTCGAACTGGTCCATCCATTTCCCAATGTTTAGGCTATCAGGAAACAATAGGGGACGAATCTGTTGCTATCGTCGTCTCTAGACTGCGACTTTTATGCATTCGCGAGGAAAACGAACTGGTAGAATTTCAAACAGTGGAATAGATAAAAGAATATTTTTTTTTCGACTTATTCAGATTGTGTTAAAGAACGACAGAATCGTATATATATTTGATAAACAAAATGCTGTTTCTCAGAAGAAGAAGACAATTTATATGCCGATTGTATTCGTATATTTTTACTATGCAATTTTATTTCAAACAGTGGAATAAATAAAAGTATATTTTGTTCAGCTTATTGAGATTATTAAGGAACGACAGAACCGTAAAATTTATGCACCCATTGTATTCGTATATTTTTACTATACGATTTTATATCACTTCAAACTTTTATTTCAAACAGTGAAAAAGATAAGAGTATATTTTATTCAACTTATTAAAAATTGTCAAAGAGAACGACAGAATTGTATACGTATATTTGAAAAACAAAGAGCAGTTTCTCAGAAGAAAAAAGAGAATTTATTAGTTCAAGGGAAATCAAAGACACAGCGAACGTAAAGATTTGCAGTCCGTTTGGATAGAGTGTTACGATCGCTCGAGCATGTTACAGGAACTTGTTAGAGTAACTGGATGTTCGAGTAACTGCGAACTGTTACGTGTGCTTGAATATCGCGAAATTATCCGGTGTTTGACACGACGCGACGCGAGCCAGGGGGCTCAACATCATTCTCAGGCGTCGAGATAACGAGCAGTCCTTAATGCTGCTCGCGTTGACTTAGCCCGAACTCCGGGGAGCTTATGCTGATTAGCAAACAGCGCCTGAGTTTGTAGTGCGCTGATCAAAACCCGACGAATCGTGCCCCCGTATAATGCCTGGGCCGAGGATTCGTTAATGCGTCGCACGCATCGACATTTCTGCAACGAATTCGTTCATCTATGTATTAGGTTGGCAACTCTAAATTCGCAAACTTTTGTTTCGCAATTCTTTTATTGTATCATTAATACCTGATTCAGTGACCACTTAGTTGCCAATTTAACATACAGTGGCCGAAATTTCTATAAAGTCACTGTGTTTTGTGCCCGTGCGAAATCAATACGGGCCGGTTTATGTACTTCTTTAAGGATGTTCTGGAGGTATATAAAAACGCAACAAAATTTTTGAAAATTTGACAATGTATAATTCTTACTAAATTAATGCAATTACCAAAGTTTGGGTTCGATTCACTGCACCGTTTAAGAATTATAGCAACTTCAAGTTTGCACATTTTAACACGTCTTCTTATGGAGAATTCATGAAATTCCACTTCAAACCCTATTTATAAACCTTGAAAAAACGCAACTAGAAACTCCAGTTTTTTTGTATATGTAGTAAAAATTATGTAATTAATTATGTGCAATATTTATTAGGATTCACTAAACAGTTACAGAGTAAAAAAGTTATTAACTGCTGTAAAACGTCAAATTTATCGTGTTGTCTCACACTAGCGTGGAAACGCGACAAGCGTAGACCACTGAATATAGCTACAGAGGGTACAGTATTCGCAAAAGTTTAATGCAAAATATACTCATGAATGGCTTTCATTGCCATGTATTGATGGATTTCGTATTTCTTGTACTTTTGTCTCCCATTGTACCTCCAGAACATCCTCAAGGCCTGGTTTACGTTGTATTTTTGTCCAGAAGAATTTAAAAGTTGTTGCACACGTCTTGTTGTTACTGGGAGCTCCAATTCAGCTCGAAATTGTGCTGCATTTTTCCTTTCCTTAGCTGCAGACCTCATTAATATTGAATGTTGTCTCTTTGACTATTTTTTATTACTACCTTTTAGATGATTTTTCCCGTAATTTTCACGTAAATTGATATAATTATGAATCACAGTATATGACCGATTAGTTTTCTTAGCAACTGCGCGATTGGAGCAGCCCATATCTTTATAAGCATCGTTTGATGCTTTTTCTTCACTTGTTAGTACTTTTCCTCTCGGCATTCTCATACACGTGGATCAAATTACATAACAAACAGGATTTCTGTGAGTTCAGAGAAACACTAAGTGACTTTTTATAGAAACTTCGCACTTGTGTGTTCTGCACCACACAGAAAAAAATCAAAACAAACGTAAATAGTAAACATAGCGGTCCAGAGTACGCAGTCCCTCTATCCGAGTGTCTACAAGGCACAAGACCAGATATGATAAATCAACAAAAATGGTGATATTTTTAAAATATCTATGAAAAAGAAGATGACTTTATACTGTAGTATGTCGATTCTGCGGAGTTTCCCTTAGAAAATGAGAGCTTTGAAAAGATTCAGTGATTTTGGCTAGCCGAGGAAAAAACTAAAGGTTCCGTGCCGAGTCGTTTTTGCTCGACAATTAAGCAAACTTATGTGCTTTCTTCTATACTGCATTTTTTATAATGGTGGAGACATATTCTACAGTCTTAAACTTGTTATAAAACAGTTTTAGCGCATTAAATAAATATGTCAGCGTGTTTCAGCTTCAATTTAAGAAGAGTTTCACCGCTCGATATGAATTATATGAGGAACAGCGGTCGTATGAAAATGCAGCGAGTGGCTTAGGTTTTTATTTTGTTTTCACTCTAAAAGCGCTGTCAATCGTGGGGGCGAAAGGAGGACTACATCCATAATCTCTCCGAACGTTGGCTATTCATATAATTACGATCGAACTTCATGTACAAGTAAGTTCGTTTGATCGTTTAATTACATGTATCGAGAGTTGTGCGACTTTGTGACGAAAGTGGCCGAATGATTCCTGAATTTGTATACGCTGTCTGATCCTCCCGAAGATCCTTTAGATCCGGCCGGTCACGGACAGACAAGTTTCTTGCGGGATTTGGAAAGTTCGTTGTTCGTAACGATCGTAGTTCCCGGCGACCACGCGAGAAAACGCCCACGCCCGAACAGTTCGACGGAACAATTGCTGTTTCCTCGAGGAAGCGGGACTCGAGGTTTGGATAAATCATACTTCCGAGATTGTTGGAGGCGAGAGCTCGATGCAGGCTTTGCGACACCGACGTGGCTCTTCTTCTGGTTTCTCAGCGGTTTCTTCAGATTTGCCATGTCTGCACTCTTTCATTTTTCTTTGTCTCTGTTAGATTATTCCGCTTATTCATGATAGGGCTGTCTGAAGATACGCTACCGGCCAAAAGTTTGGAATCACAATTTGATATTTTTCCTCATGCTTCTTGTAGGAGTTGCCAAAGATGTCCCTGTAGAAAAGTGCGTTCCGAGCATTGTTTTGCACTGTGTGTATATACTGTACAAGAGCTTGATGGACATAAGAAAATGCTGAAATCCGTTTAGAAATAGATGATTGCATAAGTTCGTGCCCGATGTGCAAATAAACTTCAATGGTTAAATGTTGAAGATTTGGTGAAAGATTGGTGACATTAAAATTAAAGAATGGTTAAATTTTCTACAATTAGAAAAGAATGGCGTATAATTGATTAGTAAAATTGTATTCTTTAAAATTTAACCATTGAATTTTATTTTCAAATCGGGCACGAACTTACGCAATCATCTAATATTATTCAACCAGTTAATATTTGATATAATAACGTTGGATCATTTCAAAATTTCATAGATATATTCGATTTTTACAAAAATCTGCAAGTAATTCCAAACTTTTAGCCGGTAGTGTAAATCGTAGTTTCACTTTCTCCTGTTCACAAAACGTTCGAGTTGCATGAAGCTTCGCAAGTTCGACATAGTCGGAACATCTTCCAAAACAAATAGCACAGTTTCGACCGAAAACAGTAGACAATTTGGTCGAAGCGCAGGATCACGGGACCTCGTACACCTCTCTTTGCCAATCGAATGAAGGTCCAGAGAACGTGTTCTCCGTCAGAGCGTGAAACGTACATAATCCAGGTTCTCGTTTCGTTCCTCCACGTCGAGTGACTCTCGCAATCTGTAATTCCGTCGTTTCGTGGACTTTCGGATGCAAATAACCAGAAAGTGGGAAATCAGATTGTTGGCCGTCTCGCTGCGACACTCTCCGCCGCCTCTCGAGGCTCTCTATCGAGTAGAAAGAGAAAGGGTTGACTTCGACCCTCGTTAAAGCGTTAACTTCCGTCCGAGCGAGTTCCATTGAATTTTTCTTGATTCTGGCATGCGAAGCGGAAACTCGTCTCGTCGAGACTCAATATCCGCCCGCAAGAAACAGCATTGTGTATCGGGAACTAGCCTGGTCGGCCGTGCGTCTGACACCACGTGGACCTACACTACTGCCGCGATCACTATAACTGGAAGACACGTTCCCTTTGTTCCACTATTATCATATCTAGGTACTAGACGGTTTAAATGGCTCGAAATGAAATGTTCCAGATGAAATTGTTTGAAGTGTATTGCGAGTGTCAGTCTCGCCACCACCGAAACACAAAATTCGACGCGCCCTTCCAGTACAAACGTCACCAAGATCGTCCACATTTTCGATTTTCCCGAGTTTAATGCAGGGCGATGATAGGTAGACTGCGGATCTTTATGCAAAATAAAAATTGTCTTCGTCAATTACAAGATGCATGAAGCATATAAAAATCTCTGTACGTCATTAATAATTTTGATAACTTGATAACTACATATGGACCTTATTAAATCGTCTTAGTGTTTTTTCTGTTTTCATTTAGAACCACCCATTTCTGTCATAAATGTATAAAATCCGCAGTCTGATGACAGGCATTTTCAATTTTTAAAATTTTTTAACAATTTCAAATTTCATCTACTTAATTTTCGTATAAGTGCATAAAGATCCGCAGTCTAATGACAGGGCTTGATTGGGATACTGTTTTCTTGCCGAATTCTGTGGGAAATTAGGGGGTGTTTGTTTACGAAAAATAAAAATTGTTGGGATCTATTGCAAGAAATAGAAACCAAATTGAATGTTATTTCTTCTTTTAATGATTCCAGTAGAGGAGAAATCATATAGTGGCATTTTCAATTTTTCAAATTTTCCAACAATTTTTAATTTCATCTACCCAATTTTTCCATAAATGCATAAAGATCCGCAGTCTACTCACCAGTTTGCGGATTTCTAATTTGTTTCGTACAATTTTGATACGCTGCTGCGTCCATTTATTACTTGGACGACAAAAAATGACGAAGCTATCATGTGCGAAATTCCTTTTCTCCCTGAAAGTCAGAACTATCCGTGTTCAACGTCCGCCGCGGACTTATCGAATATTTAATGCCGTCGGACACGGCATCGATATTCTCCACTGAAATATGCAAAGAGGTAGGAACCGCTTAATAACCGTGGATCGAAGAGAAGCCGGATCGAGGGGATGGCAGTTCGAGTGAAGCTCGAGCCAGGAAAAGCTAGAAAGAGACGGGGCGATATCTTGGAGAAGCTTGCTCCGTGAACCGGAAACGACGACGCGCCCCGAGGCCCGAGGGAATCGCGAAACCGGTGTGCACCACGTGAAATGGCGCACGTGTGTCCGTCGCTGCTGGTGTAATTTGAATAATAAGAACAATGTCGCCTTTGATGTGCGGCGGCGGAACGTTTGCGACGACGACGGCGAGCAAGTACTTTAGAGAACGATCAAATAAGAATGCCAGCACGGGAGCGCGGAGGATGCGAGAGGCAGGGAAATGAAGAAGTTAAGTTAAGTTTAGTTTGTTTGTAGACACGACACGTTAACGAACGAACTAGAATAATGCGCTTTGAAGAGCATGTCGTGCACGAAACGGGGAGGCAAAATGATTAAACAAATTTGTTAAACTTTGTTGGGAAGGAAACGTGAAATATGGGCGTTGATATAAAGTAAAAATTCTGAAAAAATTCTGATAGATTCTAGACACTGAAATGCATAACAGAATTTTTTCAAAATTTTTGGTCGACAAGCCTAGTTGTACAAAATGAACAATGTGTAATCTGTACCTCGAAACGTTGCGGTGGTTAGGGGATGAAAAATGCCTTTGCAGGTGGCAAGATACGCGTTCCAGAATTTTTCTCGATTTTTTACCACGCTTATATTAGCCTGCCGAGTTGTCGTTGTATGCGTTGTATCGAATTTTAAATCACTTCCCGAGGATCTGGAGACTTGAAACTTTAAACATAGCTCAGAACTGGATGACAACGCAATATTAAAAAACAAATTTTAAAAAAACTGTGCGTCTAGGAGAAAAAAAATTTTAATATTAACCGTCGCACCTCGCCGCGCGACGCTCGGTAGTACGTCATCGCGTTCAGCGATCCCCACTCCACGCACCAGCGCTCCCTACTCCACTACGTGTTCCCACTCCGACTCATCCTCACTCGACTGACCAATTTCTCCGTTCATCCAGTTCCATTTTGGACAATTTCGGACTCCATCAAGAGACGTCGTCTCTCGGAGTCATCCCCTCATTCTTTCTCGCGTATTTCCATATATCTTGCTTTTCTATATATATATATATATCTTACTATTTCATATCAGAATTACTGCATCTTGCGTTCCATTTAAAAAAGACTAAAAGTATCAAATAAAAGAATATATAAAAAAAAACTTTTTAGAAACCACACACGCTTATATTAAAATGCACTAAAAAAAGAGAAAATAATTTTTTTAAGCATCAGTGACTATAAATAAAAGCGTGGAGCGCCCACGAAGATTACGTCAATATAGTTTGGCGCTCCACGCTTTTATTTATAGTCACTAATGTCTAAAAAAATGATTTTCTCCTTTTTAGTGCAATTTAATATAAGCGTGGTTTTTGAAAAGATTTTTTTTTATATATTTTTTTATTCGTCCACAGCTCCGGCTGTAAAAATGAAAACTCTGAAAATCTATTTAAAAATTTAGAGTTTCGGTGAACTGGAGGCCACGAGAAGTCTTCCAATTAGCTGACAAAGTTGCCGAACCTGAATGTAGAGTGTCCAAATCGTTTTTCCACTCGGAAACTCTCCAATTTGATACGCGGACGGGTGCGAACGTCGCAGAAAGCTCGAAAATAGCGGAGGACAGCGTGTACAGATTATTCTCGGGTACACAAACGGGGGTGAATTTCGTGTCGTCCGACCCCCGGGGGTGAATTTAATCAGGGTCGCGGGTTATCTGACTGGCCCCTACCCCTAGTTTTCCCCAGCAAGAGTTTATGATCCACCGGTTTATCATAAGCCGACCCCGGAATGGCTAATGAAGTCCGGCACGAGAGGCGAATAACGAGCAGTTAGCCGGCTCGCAATTTACTGCTTCAGAAACCGGAAATTCGCGAGCACGGAACGACGAGACTCGTTCGAGACGATCTTTCGTCTTTTTCCCAACGCGTTGTACCGCGTTTTCTGACAAAATAAAACAGCTGCCCGAGGACTGCACGTCACGGTGATTTTACTCGGGGAAGAAACAGATGCAGTCGGAAGATCCATCATCGTAAACAGTTTGAACGACGCTCGCGCGTCTCGTAACAACTTTCTTCAGTCTATTAATATTCCTTCGCGCTGCGTTTCATGCATATTCACCTTGCTAAACTCCTCGCCCGTTATTAGAGACCTTTCCGGCTTCCATTATGGCAGTTTCTGCTCTCGAAAGCCGATCTTTCCACGCGAATTTTCCGCCTGCCTCCGTCGGAATATGAATCGGCGTTATGAAAGGCTTCTCGCTATTTTAATTATCCATCTTTTACTTTCAGTAGTTCAAGAATTCGCGATTGCCGATTTAAAATTTCCTTAGGAAATACAAATGAAATTTTAATGATATTTCTCGCGATTTTCTTTCGTGTCCCTGTAAAAACTTTATTTTTCACATTATGAATTCTGGAAGGAGTGTAGCGATTTTCCACGTGATGCATAGTTTTCGTAATTGATATTTAGGTAGTCGAAGAGACGCGAATAAATGTTTCGGATTTTCTTCAGAGGAAACATTGCACAGCATCGTGAAATACGAGGGATGAGTAACGTGTCGGATCTGACAGGGTGTTATCGCGAATCTTTCCGAGCGCCGCGTCGGGAAAGATCGGATAGCGTTTTCCGTGTTGTAGAGCCACCGAAAAATGGGACAGACACACGATACCGTGACAAGTGGGATCCCTTTTCCCAGATTCCCGCGATAACAGCATGAACACGGAGTGATACATCGAGATAGACGCCTTTCACAGATTTCGAAATCTTCGAATTACTCGTACATATTTCCTTCTCCGGGAACTACAATATTTATTTAATATGACCATCGAGTGGCGAATTTTTATATCCACGCACATTTTGAAATAGTCGAATTACAGTAATGTCTCGACGTGTAAAATAATAACTCAGAATTTTATTATTTCAATCATTCGTTTGTGAAACGAGTTCGTGACATTTTTCGGATTAAGACGAGTCCGAACACTAATTATTAGAGACAAAAAATTTGTGCTATCAATACGCGACACGCTTTCTGTTATTTATTAGATAACCTGGATCGGATGAAATCGATCAAATAACGAATTTGGATAACATTCGCAGCTTCTGGGGTGCGAATGGGTTCGGAAGCAAAGAGTAGGGTGAATTGTCGATCGGACGAAAGTTTAGAGGTTCGTAGTGATTGATGACACCGATGATCTAGCGGGCCGCGCACGGTTGATCTCATTTACGGTGTTCTCAGGTCAGTTCGCGGCTATCGATCTTGAACTCCCTGTGAATATTGGTCGTGTCGAGTCGAGTTGATGGCCAGGCTGCTGCTGCGGCTTGATTTATCGCAGGCGAAACCCGTGTCCTGATCACCGCACGTGGGCCACCGAATTTGTCCTCCGAGGACTCGGCCTCGTCAATTACGCCTGTTTTACCGGGAGCAACAAAGTAGGATCGATGGCCGTGCTTGGAAAATCGTGCGAACTTTCTCGGTGTCAAAGTGGGACCGTGTTCGGTCACTTAACACTTTATTAACTTGTTAATAGGCTTTTCAATAATTGTGCGGTACCAAATGGAAGCTTAAAGATCCTGTTTTACACAGTAATCTCGAAGGAAATTATTGGACTTTGTTGTGGAGGGGTGAGTTGTTAGTTTATGATTAAAATTGTTGTTGCTGTTGAATGACATATAACTAATTAAATTAAGATAAATATTTATTGGTATAAAATCGCAATTAGAACAAAGGAACAAAAATTTCTTTCTTTACAACCTAATAATACCTATCTGCATCGGTTGCATAAAATAGAAACGAAATTGAATGTTATTCCTTCCCTTCATGATTTTAATACAGGAGAAATCTTATATGGACATCTTCAATTTTTAAAATTTTCCAACAATTTTGAATTTTATCTACTCAATTTTCCTGCAAATGCGTAAAGATCCAATAATTGATATTCAAGAAAATAGAAATAGAAACTGAATTGAATGTTATTTCTTCCCTTAATGATTTTAATAGAACAGAAATCTTATATTGACATCTTCAATTTTTTAAATTTCCCAACAATTTCGAATTTGATCTACTCAACTTTGCTATAAATGCACGAAGTTCCGCAGTCCACGAAAATAACTTGAAGTTCGAACTGTTCGAACAATAAAAACAATTTCAAAGAATCGAAAATACCATGTTCAAGCGCCACCCGTCCGAACGAGCAAGTTCCCCTAGAACAGTTCGAAGCAAGTGTCAAAGGTGAAGTTGAAAGCGTTGAAGGGACCGCGCCGTCGGCGCGCGTGCAATTCAGAAACGCGTGCAAGGCCCCGGATAATTCGCAAAGTTGATTTCACACTCGCTAAACAGCCGGCACGGTGTGCATACGTACCCGGCTAACCAACTATTGACCGAGGCCTGCTAAACAGCTCGTCACGTCTGCAAACTAGCCGTAGCGCGAATAGCCGCGTGTTAAAGCTTTCAGCTCTCCATCTCTCTCACTGAACATCAGCTTTAATCAAGCCCATTGTCGCGAATCACCGGCTAATTCGAAAAACAGGTATCGTCCTACGTTTGCTTCGTTAGCCGCCGCCGCCGCCGCGACCGGGAATGGCTAATTGCCCTGGCGCGTGGAAATAATTTAAGATCTCGATGGTTCTGGCTAGGCAACTTCCTGCCGAATCCTCGGATACAAACTACGGCTGGTAGAGAGACGGAGGTGAGACAGGCAGACAGAGAAAGGAAGAGACAGAGAGAGAGAGAGACACTTCATCTATTGTGTACCATGCAATTAGCCCGGCGTTTACGTCGCTGTTCAGGATTCTGTACAATCCGCGCGAACACCTCTGTGTATCGCTGGACACCGGGTTCCGCAGACCATCTCCGACATACCATTCCATCCGGGCACTATTGCTGTTGCGTCTGCTACCGCCACTAGAACTATTATCTCACAACTCCCTGTTATCCGAGGGATATCGCCTATCAGCTTAGACCACCGTCTCCCACGGCTGACAACCGGACTAACAGCTGCCGAGACTATTGTTGCTCCACGACTGGGTACTTGCTCTTTCGAAAATGTGTAAAAAGAGAATAACGCTGTAGAATGTGTTTTAATTGTTCGTAATTATTAGACTGCGGATTTGATGCGTTTATGAGAAAAATGGGCACGTGCAATTTAAAGCAGTGGACGTGCTAAAAATGTTTGAGGACGTCAATGCATTAGTTCCAGCTTGATAGGACAATTAACAGAAGTATACAATTTTGATTTGGCTCCTGTGTCCTACAATCGATGCGAAATAAAAATGTTTTGCATTGGTTGTGAGAAGCAGGGATAACATAGAAATTGATTTCATCCCTTAACGACTTTGTTACATTGAAAGCAACATTACAGCATTTTCCTGAATCTTTTAAGTCTTTTACTGGTTCATATTTCATCCAATCAATTTCTTCATAAATGCATAAAGATTCGCAGTCTAGTAATTATCAATAGACTGTGGATCTTTATGCGACATAAAAATGTTTCGCATTGATTGTGGGAAGCAGGAATAACGTAAAAATTGATTTCATCCCTTAACGACTTTGTTACATCAAAAGCAACATTAGTAGATTCATGAATTTTTTAAAGTCTTTTAGTGGTTTATATTTTATGCAATCAATTTCTTCATAAATAGATAAAGACCCGCAGTCTAATTATCAAATTACCGAGGAAACTGGATCAATGTCGAGTCCTGTACAACAAGTGCCAGAAATTGTTAAAATTCATCGGTGAATTTTAGATGAAGCGTTCTCAAATGAATGACTTATTGCTGCCGGAATGTTTGTGCGTGTGTTTCCGTTCAAAGCTACGCGCAGCCTCGTGTTCATCGACGACATTGTTGGAATTCCAGTCCAATTCCAAGATAAAAATCTTATGAAATCTGAATGAATTAGAATCCTGTCATTATCACAGAGAACATCAGTCGCGTTCAGAGCTCGGTAGTTGTAGTCAGTAGCGCGTCATAACTAGTTGGGGCCTTGGGCAAAGTAGCGGCCCCTAATCCCAACTAAATGACTTTATGAGAAAAACGGAGAATTTGGATCTTGGTTTGTGTTCGGGGCCCCCCTTTGCTTGGGGCCTCCTTTAGCTTGCGGCCTCTGACATTTGCCCAAGTTGCCCACAGCGTAACGCGCCACTGTTTGTAGTGTTTTTTTTTTACCACGTTTTTATTAGCTCGCTTTCTTCACTTATTTATTAAGGTCGCGTCAACAGCTAGGTTATTAGCGACCACGAAGGGCTGACACACTTTATAGCGCAGTGGATTACATATTACGAATAATATAAGTGTGAAAGGCGTAATTTTCCTATTTATCGGTTAACACATGTGAGGTACTGAGGTTAGATTTTGTTATAAAAGTCAGTTGCTTTGCTTTGCAATATGCAGCAAGGTCTACAATGACCGGTTTTAGGAGGAAATTGTAGCAGTAAATCTGAGCTCGCATCGAGCTCGATGACAAGGGCAAGGTAAAGGCTCGCCTAGGCGTTAATAGTCGGCTACCTTCGTCGGCCGGTTCACGCCCAGTTAGGCCACTTGCCGATCGTAATCGCTAAGCAAGCAGGATATCCAGCAGGCCTTATAAATCGTAGGCCGACGCTCGATTTACCTAAAGCTCTGTCGCGTGACGGCGACGAACCAGTCGGCTGTTGCGTTGGCTGTCTCGCGAATTACACGATATTATCCGTAGTAAACTTGCTCGAGCGTGACAAGGATAGCTCCAGGTGGATTTCGAAGGGATCTAGGATCCATGGAAATCCTCCTTCGCGCCCACTTTCCTCGACATGCCTCTGTTTTACTACGGTGTGAACAATCTTCGATTTAACGAGGTTGGAACACAGATGTTCCAACTTGAATTTGTTACAGTAAAGTCGCGATATTTGTTAACGACCGCGTACGCAATAGTTGTCAGGTGCCTATCCACTTCACTGCCGGCCAACGCCGCAGGGCGGCAATGATCAATCACTCGGCTCGGTTCTATATCTTTCATTACTTTTTTATGGGACTTTCATCAATTTATTTCTGGCATTTTTATGATTAAAATAACGCCAAACACGATATAATTTCAACTGTATTTAGTGGTTCAATCGACGATGACAGTTTGGGGCGCCAGGTTGCACAGCGTATGGGAAAGAAAGTGACAGGGACAGTCGCCGTCGCCGGCACTGTTCAAAGGCCCGCGTGTTCGCGTGTCCTTCCTCGCGCCCGAAACTTTCATCGTCGATTAAACCACTAAATACAGTTGAAATTACATCGTGTTTGGTGTTATTTTAACCAGAAAAATGCCAGAAGTAAGTTGGTGAAAGTTGTACATTCGATTAGTAGTGGTTCACACCGATACGCTTCGGCCACGCGATCCGTATTTCATGCTGTCCTTCACTACGTTCGGCTTTCGTTTGAACTCTCGTTCAAACGGCTAATAGTCGGAGCGGTCATAAAAAACTAATGTCGGTATGCGATAGTTGTCCGTGCAGAACACAGGTATTTCGTGCAGGAAGAGATGATATGTAAATTTCTAGCTACACGAAAACGTCGAAAAATAGAAGCTACTAGAAGTTGCTATTTTATTAGCGGTCCCGGTCCGTGCTTCATTATAACAGTGGAAAGTTCAGGCGACTTCGGCCGACTACTGTGTACACGCCAAGGGTACATATGTTCATGGTTCACGTTCGGAATAATGGTTCAGCAAGCGAATATACGGTTAGCAGGTGCCGTCTCGTTCCTCTCGTTCGACGAACGTGACCCGATTGCATCGTATAAATTATACCGGGTACACGTGACAGCCATCCTAACCGGTGTTATACGGTTTCGCTGATACCGTGTATCCGGACGACCCGATCGCGTCCTGCAGCGTCGCGTCGGACGTACCGTCGTCTCCGACCCGTCGATGTATATGCAAACAGATTTCTCTGGATTATACCATCAGCCACCGTGTCTCGCTCTTCAACACAATTCCATTCATTCTTTACCGCATCCGCGATATCAACTTTAACTATTCAACCACAAATTTTACACGTTTCTATCAAAAAAGGACATTGTTACAGTATTTTAGCCTTTGCACTGTGTTATCAGCATGCTTTCTTTTCTTTCCATGTTCTCTCAATTTTACACTCGCCGTACCGGGTGTAAAATGTGTCGGATATACTTTTTTCTTTTGTAAAAATTACACGACTGAAGTTATTTAGATGCTTCACAATTTTTATAATAATACGCGATTAAATAAAGAAATTTATTGAATAATTTCTGATGGAAGCACTTTTATAATTTCAATAATTGAAAAATGTGAAACCTAATATAATTAGACTGCGGATCTTTATGCATTTATAGGACAATTAAGCAGACGAAATTCGAAATTGTTGGAAAATTTAAAAAATTGAAGATGTCAATATATGAATTCTCCTCTATTAAAATCATTAAGGGAAGAAACAACATTCAATTTAGTTTCTATTTCCTGCAATCGATGCAGACAATTTTTATTTTGCATAAAGATATCAACACTAAGCCTACCAAGCACTAAAATCGATTAAAATGTTTTACCTCACAAAAATGATAAAAACTGTATTTACTTGGATTGTGTACAATTTTTAGGATAGTATGTGCTGGAATAAAGAAATTTATTAAAACACTTCCCATGAAAGTAGTTGTACAATTTGAATAATTGTAAAATAAAAAATATGGTAGGTTTGGCGTTAACGTTCCACATAAAATAATCAATAAATTCATGCTTCACACTTATTTCCTCAATTTTATGATAGTTAATGCTACTCCGGACGATTTTACTTCCTCGGTTAACAGTGTTACGTTTTACGAGACGCTTCTTCCCATCCAAAACAGTAATTTCTCCAAACAATTTATTATGTATATACAAGGTCGAAAAGCGTGTAATTCAGGTATTAAGAATGGCAAACACCATCCGCAATCCCAGAAGCCAACCTCAAAGCACAGATTCTAGACGGGAGACAAGACGCTGGATCTCGCTCAGAAATTCGCTTCTGAAATTCCTCGCGTTCGAGGGTCACCAGGCTTCGCACCGCAGTTACGTTTTCCGTAAGCGGATTTCGCGCCGGGTTTTCGTCACGGCTCGGCTGAATTATTGCGGCGATTTCGTTGCGGTCTCGTCCCCGCTGACGAAATGGTAAACACCAGCGAAGTGTCTGCAAACACGCGCGGCCGCGGTTCCACGGCAAACAGCCTCCTCGTGTTTAATGAGATCGATTTGCCAGGCTGCAGGCGCAAAACTGCACAGCCTTGGCTCGATCGTGTTCCTCGAAAAAAATTAGATTCTAATTACGTTCAAACTCGGACCTGGGCTTGAACATATTATATGGAACACTTCAGACGAATCAGACTTGAACTTTCCATCTGGAACATTTCAGACAATTCGATCTTGGATTTGTTATCTTAAACATTTTAGAGACAATTTAATGTTGAACATATTATAGTGAACACTTCAGACAATTTAGATTTGAACTTTTCAACTAGAACATTTCAGGCAATTCGATCTTGGACTTATTATCTTAAGCACTTGAGCCAATTTAATGTTGAACCCATTATATTGAACACTTCAGACAATTCAGACTTGAACTTTCAACCTGGAACATTTCAGGGAATTCAATCTTGGACTTATTATATTAACACTTGAGCCAATTTAATGTTGAATCCATTATATTGAACACTTCAGACAATTCAGACTTGAACTTTCCACCTGGAACATTTCAGGGAATTCAATCTTGGACTTATTATATTAACACTTGAGCCAATTTAATGTTGAATCCATTATATTGAACACTTCAGACAATTCAGACTTGAACTTTCAACGTGGAACATTTCAGGGAATTCAATCTTGGGCTTATTATATTAACACTTGAGCCAATTTAATGTTGAACCCATTATATTGAACGGTTGGCAGGCGAACATATTATATTGAACACTTCAGACAATTTAGACTTGAACTTTCCAACTAGAACATTTCAAACAATTCAATCTTGGACTTACTATCTTAAAGACTTGAGACAATTTAAAAAGTTGAACCCATTATATTGAACACTTCAGACTTGAACTTTCCAACTAGAACATTTCAAACAATTCAATCTTGGACTTACTATCTTAAACACTTGAGACAATTTAAAAAGTTGAACCCATTATATTGAACACTTCAGACTTGAACTTTCCAACTAGAACATTTCAAACAATTCAATCTTGGACTTACTATCTTAAACACTTGAGACAATTTATAAGTTGAACCCATTATATTGAACACTTCAGACAATTCATACTTGAACTTTCCATGTGGAAAATTTCAGGTAATTCAAACCCATTATGATGAACAATCCAATGAGCATGTCTTTTACAAGCAACGTTGTATTTCGAGCATACTTGAAGTGGAAGGTCTAAGACCGTAGAATTGATTGGTAAATCGAGGAGATTCGAAGAAAATGACTCGCCGCTATCTAAATCGAAAATCGCGAGCACCATGTCGCATAGCACCGATAAACAAGCGTATTTCACGGAGACCGTGTAACTTCCGCGAAAGTTTAATACGTTTTCTTGCGGTAGCGTTACATCAGCCACCGGTGCATTAACTTCGATCCCCCGATGAGATTGAATTTGCATGTTCCGCGAGGTTTCTCTTCTCTTCCTCTCTCTCCAAGCCCAATCTTCCTCTCTCGGTTTCCTTCTTTCTGCATGACCCCCCCAGCAATAAATCTTCCGTATGAAAATTACTCGAAAAAGAGTCGACAGAGAGCGCGTAATAAATCTCGGTGAAATTTCGGGGTAGACGCGTTCATCGCGGCAAAACCTCCGGGTATCTTTATGCGTTCCGTACAATATGAGACACGGAATTGGACTGGCGCGGCGCGGCGAAGAGATTCGGGGTACCTGGTTGCCTCCACTGTCTCTTCGGAGCATTTCGAGACCTCGTTGAAAGAGTGCCGGAGCTGTTTTATCTCGTTGATGGAATTCCTAATGCTGCGGGAATCTGTTTTCCTTCGATTTTTACGACGGCCGTGAAAGGTTTAATTCAGACACTCTGAATTAAACACAATTTAAGACACAATCTGAGCGCACTAAATTTATTTAAAATAACGATTGTTCTTCTGAAAGAATTGTTCTTCTCAAATCCGTGATACCTCCCATCGCCTGTTCCGAGCAGGGACAGAGATCGTGTAGGGAAATGATTTTTTTATGGCTGCGCCGTCCGCGCCGAAAGTACAAAGGATGCCGAACGTAGGAAAGGACAGCACGTAAACACGGACCGTGTGGCAGCTCGAGCTTCTTGGCCCTCGCGGGGATGCCTCGCAGTAGCAGGCGAAGGGACAGTGGTTGTAGAAATACCCAGGGAGTTAAATTTCGGTATTTTAACGTGCAATAGAGAGCACAATTCTTTTTTATCCAAGCAATGAACCTTAATGAACAAGATATTTTCCATTTAGTTCGATGATCTTTTGCCAAAAGGAATAAACGAGAAAATATTTTATTGATTAAAGATCATCGCTTGAATAAAAATAAATTGGTTTTTCAACCGAATAGATCGCGACTTTACTGTAATTTGGATCCCCGAGAAAATTTTAGAACGTCGCCAGACCCGGTTGAACATCGACAATTTTCGAAAGCAAGCTACCATCGGATATATTCCGAAACGAAACAGTTGTTGTTCTCTGTGGAGATCAGAAGAGAAAATTCTACTCGTAACAATTTCGAGCGGAGAGACGACGAGAACGTTTTAAGCCGGTGTAGGACGGGGTTTGGTGAATAATACATTGTCTGCCAGCCGAAGAATCCCCTAGGACCCCGAGACGTCGGTATGAGAAAAGCGGGGCAAAAGAAGGGAAAAGAGACGCCGACGAAAAAAGAAGCGAAGAGGAGACCTCGCGGGGGCGTAGAATGCCGCGCTTTATTTCGCCGGGCACAATCGGACAACGGCGCGAAAGCCTGCTGAACTGGCAAAAGCCCTCGAAAGCACTGTATCAAACTGCCGGAGCTTTACTTTGTTTATTCCTCCCCCGTTCTTTAGACCCGGGCCCCGGGCTCTTCTATAAATCAACGTCGCGACGGTGAATGCCGCCGCGCGTGATGCACCCTGCACTTCACCCTCGCTTGCAGTCTCGAATCGAAACGAAAATGCGGCCGGCCTTGTTCAGACGTTGGTCAAGATCGTATGTGTGCCACTCGTTTGCAGAAACGAGGTTTAAGTTGCTCTTTTTCAAGAATATCAGCACCGAAGGTAATTAACCCCTTGCCGTATCATTTTCTTTACAGCGATTAAAACGTCTTCGTCCCCAGAAATGTAGAAAATAAAAGAAAATTTATATTTTTTGTATGGCTACATTTATATTAATTCTCAAATATCGATTGCAGACGATTCAAATTTGATTTCATTTGAAAAGAAAGGGGTAGCATTCATATTTATTAGGTATTCGTATATGTGCCACTCGTTTGCAGAAGAGGTTAAAGTTGCTCTTTTTCAAGAATGTGACTATTGTATTTCTTCTTTGTTAGGATTCAAAAATGATTACTATTAGTCGCATTAGACTTCTGTTTTAACTCGTCCAACAGGTCTTTATGCAAAATAAAAATTATTTGAATCGATTGCAAGGAGCAGAAACTAAATTGAATGTTTACTTCTTCCCTCAATAATTATTTTAAAGATGATTGACATCTCTCTCTTCAGTTCTAAAAATTATCCAACAATTTCGAATTCCATCTACACAGTTTTTCTATAAATGCATAAAGATCCTCCGTCTAAGCATTGCAACGATGTGAAAGCAGTTAATGAATAGCAGACAGCTGATCGATCGACAAGCGCACGATTCGTTGAATAAACCGTGGTTGCAGGAGGTGGGTGGCCCGTAATCTTTCGGATATTTTTCTCAATTAAAAGTGTAATTCCCCGGGCAGGACTCGCGCAAAAATGAGCGCCGGCTCCTCGGGAAAATGGCGATCGATCGCGTACCACCCGGCGCGGCGCGGCGTGGCTCCAGTTGCTGGGATTGCGGCCCGCGCGGAAATTACCTGCGGAAATTTCATTTCGTCGGGTTAGGCTCTCTAATACCGGTCGAGAGCTATTGCTGTATACTGGATCGTAATAGGAAGATACGATGGACCTACTCTACGGATTATTACTACTTATCGTCCTCCGGAACGCTGCGAATTTCCTGATTCCGAATGGCTACTGCGGGATCCACCCAATCGTTCACGCTCTCGATCCTCGATCATGTGATCTTTGTTTTTCTAATCGCGTCCCATCAACACGTGGACCAACCTGTGTCCAGCGAAGATTTTTAGCTTTTTTTTCAGACCCGATTGTGCGGGTTTGTCTGAAACTAATACACCGTGATGTCCTTAAATCTTTTTAATATGACCACTGCTTTAAATTGTGCGTAGCCATTTTTATCATAAATGCATAAAATCCGCAGTCTAGAACTAGAAATGACTTGTCGCTGATTTGTTCTTTTAGAGATATTAAAGTTATAAATATGGTTTGCCGAGACATTTCCTTAGTGAACTTGTCTATTGAAGTACATATTTCAACAAAACTGGTACGAAATCTAAATAAATGCAAATTTGTCATTATTTCTGGTGGTTTCTAGTGTTAATAGGATTTTCAATAATTGTGCTGCACCAAAAGAAAGCATCGATATTTTCTCTCACATTACAATCTTAAATGAAACTATTAGATGACGTTATCGAGGGTGACTTGTTAGTTCACAATGAAAATTGCTACTGAAGGTTCCATTAAAAAGTGTTTAGCTATGTATCATAGATTTTTCATTGTTATGCTATCACCGGTTGATGATGTATGAATAAGACATCAAAGACTTTTAAGATTTCTTATTTATTTGAGTCGTTCTTTTTTGTTAGGATGTCGTTTGTCAGGATTTCTGATTTAATTAAGTATAATTGGACGAGAATGGAAAGTTTGATTGAAAAAATTTACAATTTGTTGGAAAATGAGTGTACACTTCAAAAATGTGAAAGTGAAGTAAATATATGATGTACACGAAGAGCGTAAAGCGCAGAGAAATTGAAACAACGGGATGAAGGGTGAAAGAGCGCATGAAAAGGGTAATGAACGCAAAAGCTATAACTGTGTAGGAAGCATAAAATATAAAAGTAATATGAACAACGCCGGTATAAAAATCTTTTTTATTTAACTCGTTCCTTGTGATTACACCATGGTTTCTGTGCAAAGTGAAGTTGTCCGAGGTAATTGGACGAGAATGTAGCTAATAAGTAGACAGCGGATTTTATGCATTTATGAAAAAAATGAGTATGTGTAACATAAAATATTAAAAACTATTGTAGAATTAAAAAATATTTTTATATTATTTCTAGCCTATTACATTAAGAGAGAAAATCAATTTCTATTTCACTCCAGTTTGTTGCAATTCAGGTAGTAAATTTTTATTTTGCATAAAGGTCCGCCGTCTACAAATAAGTATGCAGGCCGTGATCAAAAAAACTTCTTTTCGTTTAATTCGCAATTTTAGAATTTGTTGGAAAAGTGCAAACTTCAACAATGTGAAAGTGAAATTAATATATTATGTACAAGAAAATTTATATTTTTCGTATGTCTACGTTTATTTTAATGCTTAAATATTTATTACAAACGATTCAAATTTGATTTCATGTAAGGTCCACTGTCTACAAATAAGTATGCAGGCCGTGATCAGAAAAACTTCTTTTCGTTTAATTCACAATTTTAAAATTTGTTGGAAAAGTGTAAACATCAACAATGTGAAAGTGAAATAAATATATATTATGTATTCGAAGAGAGAGCGAAAAGCGAAGAGAAATTGAAACAACGGAATGAAGGGTAAAAGAGCGCATGAAAAGAGTAATGAACGCAAAAGCTACAAACTGTGTAGAAAGCACAAGATACAAAAGTAATATGAACAACACCGGTATAAAAAGGGGAAACGAACAACGCGCGGCTAGATTTAATAATGCAACCTCTCTGCCCCGTTTATTTTCGTTGACGGACCATGGGTAGTAGTTTTAAGCTTTGTGTCCGATGATCGGGCACGGTTTACAGCGTGCGTTTAAAATTCGCTTTGCGCGTTCCGGTCGGGAAAATGCGGGATCGGTTCCGCCGAGCAACGTTTGGATAATTGTGCATATTGATTTGTGCACGAGCTGTAAAAACGTGCACCGGAAAAGGTCCGCGTGTCGATGGAGCCGACGAGTGGAAACGAAAATTGGAATGTAAACGCGAATTCGAATTTTTTGATTATTTGCGGTTCAGTTCCGTTTTTGACAGGGAAACCAACAAATTCACCTCGTTAACTATTTACAGAGTGAACAGCGTGAAACGCGTTTTGTTTGCGTGTATATAATCGATGAATAAATGATTTAAATATAAAGGTAAACAACGTTCTTAGAGGTTCGCTTGAAATATTTTCGACGAATAATCTTCCGGCATCTTAAATTCATTGTTTCATCAACATAAAATCGTGCTACCAGTAAAACGAAACTGTGTGCTCTCGCATTTTCATCTGCAACACAAACCATCCCCTGCACCGTGCTGGACAAAAATGTGCCAGCCGTGCAATTCATTTCAATAATCACCGGCTCCGTTTTAATTTCACCGTCTCCTCCGATCATAATTACCAGTGTACACGTTCGCTAAAGATATTTGCATCGCGAATTATTCCCGGCAGCATCGCAGAAGCATTCCAGAGCCAAATGGGGATCTGTAATTTGCTTTTCGCCGATGGAAATTAGAATTTCATTGCTCGCAAAAAGCTGTGCGACGAGATTCGCGTATCTGCGCGAATTCTATGTTATTCATTGCGAACGGAACTGCCCCCTCCGAATTTTTGGGGTCGTTGGATCTGACCATTGTGTCCCTTATTTGTTAGGATTCTCTCTTTTAGCTTGTCCAATAACTTTCTTTTATTTATTACTAGACTGCGGATCTTTAAAATTATCTGCATCGATTGCAAGATACTAAATTGAATGTTATTTCTTCCTTTAATGATTTTAATAGAGGAAGAATCATACATTGACATGTTCAATTAAAAAAAATTTTCAACAATTTTGAATTTCGTCTGTTCAATTTTCCTATAAATTATGAATGCATAAAATCCGCGTCTAATGATAGGGTTTGATTGGTATACTGTTTTCTTGCCGATGTCGAGGGTTTTTGGGAAAATTGATTGTGAGGGGGTGAACTCTGTGGGAAATTGGGGGGTGTTCATTTGTGCAAAATAAAAATTGTCTGCATCGATTGCATAAATAGAAACCAAATTGAATGTTATTTTACATAATAGAGGAGAAATTATATATTGACATCTTCAGAATTTTTTAAATTTTCCAACAATTTTGAATTTCATTTAGTCAATTTTTCTATAAATGCATAAAGATCCGCGCTCCATTTATTACAAAATAACCAATCCAATTATTTAATCATTTATTTAATTCTTATTTGGACTAACTTCTGAAAATTGTAGTATGATATACATAGATCGTTGAGTTTTCTATTTTCGCACATCCATACGAATTTCTTGGAATGCAAATTCTGGATGGCATTCGCATAATTCGCGACGCACACACCGCCCCGCTCTTTATCTGGTTCTCAAGCAGGTCTCGTCCACCTTTCGCAGTCTATAATTCTCATTTCTGCAGGTTTTTCCACCGGAACTTCCACGCCGTTGACTGTCTTATCTCCACGGTGCTTTTCCGCGTGCTTTTCCCGCCGGTTCCGCGGGAAAATTGCTCGAATAAAGTTCCTTTTCAGCGGAACGGTGCCGCGAGGACGGTCCTCGACGCCTCGAGAGCCATTTATCGATCGAGATGTCGAGGATCTTTGCTCGGATAAGCGTTTTCGGCTCGGGAGAAACTCGTCGCGTGAAAATCTACGGGAAAACTGTCGGGGAAACAGCGCGGACGAGACTGGAAGCCGACGTGCTCGAAAAATATTGGGATTTTCGACGCGAGCGTTCCTTTATCAGTTTTGACAGTCTCGATTCGTTAAACAATAAATGCATTTCATACAAAAATGTTTTTACATATTCCGTGAAGTCCACTGAATTTTCTAAGCTCCACATTCGTACATTCTAGAATATTTTCGGGGAAGAACGAACTAAGAAAGACGAATAAAAAAGCCGAAGCTAATTAGCTGGACAAAACTCATCAAGTAATTCCTTAAGTCGGTAGACTTGTTTCCAGGATTGCAAGGATGTTGATGGAATTTTGAGACACCCTGTATAACAGTAGTTTTAAATTCCTCTAAGCTATTTACTGTTTTAAATTACAACTATTAATTTTTTCCATAGATGCATAAAGATCCGCAGTCTAGTAATCATAGACTGCGAATCTTTATGCAAAATTTAAAATGTCTGCATTGATTGCAAGACAGAGGAGCGAAATAAAAATTTCTTTCTTCTTTTAATTGTCTAATAAAGCTGAAACCAATACACATTGATGTCTTGAAATCTTTTTAATATGTTCACTGCTGTAAATTGTGTCAGCCATTTTTGTGATACATAACTGCGTAAAGATCCATAGTCTAGTAATCACAAAGAAGGTTTTGTCCATCTAACACCTCGAGTCGCAGTACTGTGCAACGGTTGAAAATGTTCGCCACCAGCTTTAAGAATCGAGCTCCATGACCAAGAGGTTAAGAGCGCACATAATTTTCCCAGGGGCACCTAATACACAGAGCATGGTCCAGACTCGAATGAATAGACCCAGCTTGGGACAGCGTTAATAGACCGGTCGATCTCTCCTGCGAAAAAAAAAATACGAGGCTCCGATTGAAACGATAAATCAGATGGGGGATGAAGACGTACACCGGCAAGGTCGCTCGATATCGGAGGCGAGGAGATCCGCCCCCGCACTCGCCCGACCGATGACTCGCCAGGGAAAAATGATACAGTAACTGTACCTCGTGATTAACGTGATAGATCACGTTGCGGCTATCAATCACTGCGTCCTATGTACACGGGAAAAGTAAGCGAGTGAAAGATACCCATGGAAAGAGTTGTTTTTTATAATTAATATCTGTCTGTTGATGTTCTTTTTCCACGTGTCAAACATTCAGCTGTATAGGGCAAACATTTAGCTGTTATTCGCTGTTTAATTCGTTCAGATAGCTTGTACGGAACTCGAGAAACAACAATTAATATTTCACGAGAAAAATAAACTGAGAGAGATACTTTTAGAAAGTGTTGTTTTTTGTAATTAATATCTGTCTGTTATTGTACTTTCTCTACGTGTCAAACATTCAGCTGTATAGGGCAAACATTTAGCTGTTATTCGCTGTTTAATTCGTTCAGATAGCTTGTACGGAACTCGAGAAACAACAATTAATATTTCACGAGAAAAATAAACTGAGAGAGATACTTTTAGAAAGTGTTGTTTTTTGTAATTAATATCTGTCTGTTATTGTACTTTCTCTACGTGTCAAACATTCAGCTGTATAGGGCAAACATTTAGCTGTTATTCGCTGTTTAATTCGTTCAGATAGCTTGTACGGAACTCGAGAAACAACAATTAATATTTCACGAGAAAAATAAACTGAGAGAGAGATACCTTTAGAAAGTGTGGTTTTTTATAATTAATATTTGTCTGTTATTGTGTTCTTTTTCTACATTTTACAAGCGACAGAAGGAAACGAAAACATTCACCAATATACAAAACAAACATTTAGCTATTATTCACTATTTAATTCGTTCAGATATCTTGTGCAGAACTCGAGAGACAACAATTAATATTTCACGAGAAAATGAACTGAGAGAGAGATACCTTTAGAAAGTGTTTTTTGTAATTAATATCTGTCTGTTAATGTTCTTTTTATACATTTCAGAAGCGACAGAAGAAAACGGAAACATTCAGTAATATATACATATATATAAATATATATATATATATATATATATATATATATATATATATATATATATATATATATATAGAGAGAGAGAGAGAGAGAGAGAGCAGACATTTATTAATAATTCACCTTTTAATTCGACCATTTTACAGATCCCAGCTGCTGCACCAAGCGTGCCTAATTTATTATACAATTTGGTAGAGAATTTCCGACAGTTTCGAGGTGTTTTACAAGTCTGAAGCCTGTAATTACCTGTTGAGAAATATTTGTGAATCAAGCGATGCCCGTGTCAGCAAAGACCGCTCCCAAAGGAAATAAACAGGAAATTTGATGCGCGTAGGTGCGTGGCCGGACGCGTAAGTTCGCGCGCAAATTATTACCTCGAGGGCGTGTCGGGAACACACTTCACTCTGCTCGAGCTTTCATCGAGTGGCTGTCGACCTCGGCGCGATCGATTCTCAATCGAAAACCCACCTACGAATCCGCATAATCCGGTGGATGGAGGAAAAACCACTTTATACCTCGAAACCACTAGATTTCGATGGAGGACTCCTTGCCCGGAGCCAGCTTTGCTCTATCGTTCCGATTTATCGCGATCTTCGATCCCCATCGATCTGCATATTATGATTTGGAATCGTTGCGCTCGTATTCGCGAACATTGAAACTTTTCATATCCATCAAACGAGATCTCTAGCACGAACCTTTTTAGTTTAGTGTACAAATTATCTTGATTTAATTTCTACCATAAAAAAAGCTTTTTAAAAACCACGTTTATGTTAAAATGCACTAAAAAGGAGAAAATAATTTTTTTAGACATTAGTCACTATAGATAAAAGCGTGGAGCGCTGAACTATATTGACGTAATCTTCGTTCGGCCAGTGGAGTGGGGTGAGTCGGAGTGGGAACACGTAGTGAAGTAGGGAGGGCTGGCGCGTGGAGTGGGGATCGCTGAACGCGATGACGTAGTACTGAGCGTCGCGCGACCAGGTGTGACGGTTAATATTAACATTTTTTTTTCTCCTGAAACGCTCGGTTTTTTTAAAAATTTGTTTTTTAATATTGCATTGTCATCCAGTTCTGAGCTACGTTTAAAGTTTCAAGTCTCTAGCTCATCCGGAAGTGGTTTAAAATTCGATTACAAGATTTGACGCAAACAACGACGACAACTCGGCAAGCTAATATTTATAAGCGTGGTAAAAATTGCTCAGTCAGTAAGAGAAATTTTGTTCCTGATTTTCGTTTTTATGAAAATCGTTTTTATAAAATTCGAGAAAACAGGGACTTTTATAACGATCCACTGGCTCTGATAATTGCGAGTACAAATGAAACTTATTTTGTAAAGAAATTCGATGCGAAATTCCTAAGGGTTCCTGTTAAAAAATGCCGAGTGTTTTTATTGCTCCGCGTAACCCAATATTTCGAGGATTAAATTCGATGAGGGCGGGCGTTCAATTAGGGGGAAAAGCTTGTTTGTAACTCGATTATGTATGAACCGGCGGTATTGAATTAATTTATGTATTTCTGTAACATCGGTTATTATTGGAAACGAAATGTTTTGTTTCTGGATTAAATTTACCCGGCTGGAGCTCACTGCTGGTAAATTGTTTTCGCTAATCATATGTCTGTTTCCCTCGCTAATTGGCGGCTCATTAGCGCACATTCCCTCGTTTTTCATTAATTCTGTCGTCTTTTTTTTCAAATGCGCAAAGTTATAATTCAGTTTATTTCATGGTTTCCGCTGTTTAACTGCATACGTACACAGTCTCCGCAACAAAGGCAAATAAAAATATTAATGATGTACATTTTTCACGAGGACTCTCGCGGAAATAGAGCAATAGACTCCTTGAGAATATTGGAAAAAGTTTCGTTCGAACCCACGGCAGTTTTAATCTCGAGAATTATTTAATTGATCCCCCGTACTGGTGACGCAAAAGTTGCAGGATTTATGGGTCGAGAATGGTCCTTCGAAGCTTATGCAATTTTTATTATATCTCGTGGGATTTTTATCTCAGTCTTTCGCGATAAGAGTAGAACCAAGCTGCAATTTCTTCGCTTCGAGATATGAAATAAACACGTAAACATAAATAACTTGGTAGAAACAAAGTTTATGCAAAATTCATGCAATGAATATCTTCTGTGTCGGGGATGTAGATTCATCGTCTGCTGCCATAACAATAATTCTTCCGCACTTTATGCGACATTGTTAATATTTTATCCGCGTGTGTACCGAAGGAAAGTTTTGAAAGATCAAACTTTCGAGCTCGATGATTTATCGCGCTCGAACTGTAAAGATTATAAATAGACTGCGGATCCTCATGAATTTATAGGAGAATTGAGTAGATGAAATTCGAAAATGTTGGAAAATTTCCAAAATTTATGTCACACACACTTTAAATCAGAATAACTATTTTATGAATGGACCAAACGACTTCAATTTGGAGCTTTATGCATGTATAGGAAAATTGAGTAGACGAAATTCGAAATTGTTGGAAAATTTTCGAAATTTAAGATGTCACACACACTTTACATTAGAATAACTTTTTTATGAATGGACCAAACGACTTCAATTTCTCAGTAAGGCCAGATGAATTAGTTTAGTAAACGACGTCTAATAAAAATGTTGAAAAAATGCATTTGGTCGGAATTGTGAAAAACAATAGCAAAAATTGATTTTCACAACTTTTTTTAGCTGTGCCAATAACGAAAATTTCAAAGATGTGTTTTGTAATCTCGTATGAATTATATACGTTCTGAAAATTTCATTGAAATTGGTTTTGAAATTGAACGATCAAAGGTGGTAAAAATAGCAATTTTTCTTCGGTCTACAACTACCAGTTTTACCCACTCTTGATCGTTTATAATTCGTAAACCCGTTAACCAATTTCAATGAAATTTTCAGCATGTGTATAACTAACATAGATCTACAAAACATATATTTTAAATTTTCATCAAGGAACATTTTAAGCAATGCCTTTTTCTATTTTTGCGTGTGACCTTGTAAATTATAATTTTTGGAAAATCTTTTTTTCACATCATTTCAGCTTCTAATTGATTATAAAAAATCAGGTCGTTTGGTACAATTATAAAGAAAAGTTATTAGTTTTTAAAAGGTGTACGAATACTTTGTACACCCATTGTACTTATTTCCCGTAGGAAAAAATCCTACAAACCTTCCGGAACACTACAATATAACGTGCTCAGACCTCCAGCGGTAACTTTTTAATCGACCAAACAATTTCTCGCAAACAGTCTTTACAGCGCACCCCGAGCATCAGCACAGTCAATTCGCCCCCGTGGCCACGATCATTAATTCTTTTACACCCGTTACAACGACCCCCATCAGATCACTATCTCCGAGCTGGAAGGTTCCGCCAGGATTCTTGGGGTAAGGTGTCCCCGAGCGTGGATTCAGCAAGCTTGTAAAGAGAAATTTCTCTGCTCTCTTTTTCTCTTCAGGGGTGGCCTTTACCGTCGGAATTGCCGAGGCCGGGACGTTAATTTTACGGCCGGCCGTTCGTCCCTCTACATCGGAAGATGTAAAACATCTCTTATGCTATCCCCGTGCAAGCCTCATCTATCTCGTCGTTATTCCACCCCCCATTTTACGCGAGTCGTCAACTGGATGGCGATTTAAAAAGCTTCGCGCGGAAACCATTTCTCCGTCGCGCCACGTACAAAAAAGAAGAGAATCGACTGGAAAATTGATTAGAATCCGCGATGAAAAATTGATCGACAAGTCCACGCTTGGTCCGTGGGAATGCCGTTGAATCTCGTTTCGTTTTCGCGTCGCATGCGAACCGGCCGCTTTCGCCAATTAATTACTCATCCCGCTCCGTCCGTGTCGCGTTCCTTTGTTGTCTCTTTTTTGTTCAGCTTACGCCAGGGAACACGAACGCTGTGAATAGTTTATCGCTGTCCCATCGGGATGCTCGTTAGATTGGTTTTATGATTATCGAGTGTCCTGCAAAAAGATAATATTTCGAAGACGTGTGCCGCACAGTGGGACAAACCGATGAATTCTGTGTTAAAATCGGGGACCGAAAATAACAGTTATTATACAATTTTTTGATAGATAATGTACACAAAATATATGTATAATATCAAGGAAAAAATTCGAAGAGCAAAGTGATTAAAAAATATCGATTTTTATACTTTTTGGTTACAAATAACAGTTATTAGTGTGCAAAAAATTGGATCCTCCTAACTAATTAGGATCCCCGATAACTGTTATCGATGAAGGAAAACTGTTTCGATTGCTCAAAGCAGTTATCGATAAGAGACGTTCATTTCGATCGCTCATAACAGTTATCGACGAGAGAAATTTATTTCAATCGCTCATAACAGTTATCGATGATCGAATTTCTTTTCACTTGTTCATAATAATTATTCAACAAGAGTTGTCAACTCTTTTTCGGATGGATTAAGCCCGTTGAAATTCATTGAGAAGGTTTCGTACAACAAGACGAATCAACAGACGATAGGAGCAACACAAAATCTGTTTGTTTGTCACACTAAATTTTGATTGTAGCAATTAATTTTACGAATCAAAAATTTATGAAATAATTGATTGTCTACCATTTGAAAGTTGTACTATTTAATAATAATTATTACAAATTTCCTTCATCAGTAACTGTTATGAGCGATTGAAATGAATTTCTCTCATTGAATAACTGTTATGAGTGATCGAAATGAATTTCTCTCAACGATAACATTTACCAACAAGAGACGAAATTTTCGGTTACTTATAATCCTTATTTGTGACCAATACGATTTTAGTCGATGAAATACTTGTTATTTTGTGACGTTTTTCGTTTTGGTTGTAACATTTATGATTCTTGGTTAAAATCAAAGAACATTTGATAGAAATGAGATGGAGCAATGATTTTTTTTTTAAATTAAATCTGAAATATTGCAGAAATGGGAAAAATAGAGAGATCGTGGTACGAACGCGTTTTTTAACCTTGAAAATCTGTGTTAAACTTGCAGAATTTCAAGAAAATTGTGGTTTATCTAATACCATGTGCGGATAAATTTTTTCTTGACTATACATCATTCCCTGTAGATTTCGTCGCGCTGATTTCAAATCTGACTGACTTCAAAATTTTTGGAAAAATCTAGAAAGGTAGAGGGAATGTCCAGCTATCGTTCACTTTTTCATTCGTTTGAATAACTTGTATAGTACTCGAGAAATGCAATTATGTTTCACAGTTACCGTGCCGAACGCGCCTACTGTAGAGTTTTGTTTGGACTTGCACAGTTTCGCGATAGTTTGCCGAGCTTTCGCGGAAGTTCACTGTGTCAAAGGAAAAACGAACGATCCGCCTGTAAGATGTTTACGAGCGTCCGATATCGAAAAGCCGGAAGAAAATGGCTGTTTACCGTTCCTGAGAGAAGCGAACGCAGCCAAGCGTTTCTGTCGACGCGAATCAGACCCCATTGCCCGGAAAATATAGAGACATTCGCGAAATGAATTCTGGCTGACTGAATCGGCACGCTTTGACGACTCGAGGACTTCTGTGGATTGGGGAAAATGCACTCTGCCGGTGTACATACACTGTACTGATTTTTCCCGATCGAATGACGACGCTTCAAGCTCGCAAACGTTGGGTCTACATTGACCCAGAATTTAGAGCCGTTCGGAGGACTCTCAAGTTACTCGTTTGGCTAAAAGAATGATCAATAGACTGCGGATCTTGATGCGGTTATGGCGAAATTGTGCAGATGAAGCACAAAATTGTTGGAAAATTTTAAAAATTGAACATTTAGTTTCCATTTCTTGCAATCGATGCAGACAATTTTTAATTTCCAGAAGGACTGCGGATCTTTTTGCATTTATGGCTTATGAAAATTTTCAAAAAAGGCTAGACTATAAGATTCGATAGAATTTGGTACAATTTTTATTTGTTTTGGATCTACAAATGCTGTAAAAATAACATTTCATTTCATTCTACTTTCTTAAAATTTGCCTATAAAAATTGGAAAATGCATGAACAGTCTACTAATGATCAATAAGCCTCTATTTGACTTATTTGTTTCACATGTTGATAAAATCCAAATTGCATCGTGTTTCGACTTATTTTAGTCGGGAAAGCGCCACGAATATAATAGTGTTATTATACATATAGATATAATATAACAGCGGAGCGTGCGCAGGAATACGATAAATTCAATACAGTATTCGCGATAGTTTTTTGCAAATATCTCGAAAACTAAAAGCGACCCCCCCCCCCTATATTGGAAAAGGAGAAAGTTGTTCAAAATGTCAATATCTATAACATATTTAAATTTTATCAAAATCGGAGTGGGCAGTACTTTTCTGTATAATTACCATAATCGTAACTGAGAACTACATGTTGTATGGCACCACACTGAAGCCATGTGAACGTTAAGACTGAACCACGCAAAATACAGAGGCACGATGTATATCAACGTTCAAAATGAATGATCGAAAAGGATCCATATCCGCATCGAAACGTTGAGAATGATTTAAAAATTTGCAAAATTGCTTGTCGGTTAAAATTTGATCGAATCCATGCGCCGGAAACATTAATGAAAAGTTAGTTACCGAAATGTTTGCAGGGGGTTGGATCCGCGACAGACACCCTGTAGATAGTCTGAGGGGGTGAGTTTCGCGCGCGATCTTTCATTGTCTCGCGTAAGAATCTGCAGAGCGAGGGGTAAGTACCGTAAGCAGACATTCCTCTCACGGAAAAGAGGTTCCCGCGGGTTTTACTGCGGACAGGTAGCGAGTTACCGGGACGTGCGGGGGGTTGGGGGTGGCCCCAAGAGCACCGACAAGCCTCGAGGAATTTTATCACGAGGAGGACTCTCCCGGGGAATGGATATCGAGGATACCCCTCACCTTTCCACTGGTGTTTGTCCTCGAAATTCGGCTCTCGAGCCGCGCCCCTACTTTCCGCCCCCGTGCACGCCTAATTCCGGTCTGTTTCGCCAACTCCAAATGTTTGAATAAAATTGTGTGGCACTTGAACCAACCCCTCTATCGTGCTTCAAACAGTAATCAATAGACAGCGGATTTTACGCATTTATGACAAAAATGAGTAGCTGTAATTTAAAAAATAAAAACCATTAGGAAAATTAACACTAAACCTACCACCATCAAATGTGACTAATGTGTATGGTATCATAAAAATAACATATAATATACAGGGTGTTTTTACCCTACGTAACACTTTTCACGATTTTTTTCCAAGTACTTGCGATAAGCTGACAAAACAATTTTTTAAACTTTTTAAAGTTGATCAGTTTTCGATTGGTTATACATTGCAATAAAAAAAAGTTCGAAGAAAATTTGTTTTATTGTCAAGGCCACCTTCAATTTTTTAAATGGCACTTCAAGGTCATCCGTAGGTCATGGTATACTAGGTCGTTGAATTCGTTTGACACGGGCTATAATACTGTTAAGTCAAAAATACAAAGTGTCATTTAAAAAATGAAGGTAACCGTGACAATACTAGAAAAAAATTTTGAACTTTTTTTTATTGCAATGTATAAACAATCGAAAACTGATCAGCTTCGTTTAAAATATTTTTTTGCTGGATTATTGCAAGTACTTGAAAAATCGTGTGAAAAGTGTTACGTAGGCCACCGTGTATATTGGAGCCAAAAATGTATTCAATCAATTCCCATGAAAACACCTTTACAATCTCAATAAATGTCAAATAAAAAATCTAAATTAGGTCATTTGGTCATCGGTTCATATTAAGAACGAAAATAAACTTCCACTTCACTCCAGTTCGTTAAAATTGAAGTAGAAAATTTCGATTTTGCCTAAACATCCGCTGTCTATTAATCAGTAAATCTGTCTCCTAAAGATACATTTCCAGCAGCTTCGATTATTTTGAAAACAGAAAAATGAAATTGTGAGTTGGAAGATGATACACCGTCAAAAAATAACACAACTTTTTAAATACCAATTAAAATCACCGATTCCCCAACAGATTTCGTCCGACACATCGTCAATCACAATCTCCCAGAATTCCTTCCCGAAAAATGCATCGCAGTAAATATGAAAAAAAAACATCCCCGAAGGCCATCTCTCAAAACGCGATTACAGCAAACTAAAAATGGCGGGTACGAACGACGGGTTTGAAAAAGATAAATCGTCGTGAACAAAACAAAACAAAACAAAACAAAAAAAAACACGGAGGATCGTTCTTTTTATCGCGTTCCCAAAAATTCGATTAGAGTCTCGGGGAGAGCGAGATATTTCCGTGGCTGCGAGTTTTCCCGAGGAATAAATGTCAGCCATCCAGCGAGCGTGAACAAACATAACTCACGCATGCCAGATCCAGGCATAGCATATGGAACCATCCCGCCATCTCTCTGCACGGTCTGTGTGTGTCCTGTCTCGAGTCGTGGAAAGAGTCTATTCGTTTCGGTAAGAGTGGCATCGCGTTGGATAGAGAGGAGAGGATAGAGAGGAGAGGATAGAGAGAAGGTTAGGTAAGGCTAGGTTTGGATTGCATCGACTTACCCGTCGGCGGGACAAAGGCGAACAACACCTTCCAGAATATCGTGACGGAGTGCATGAGATAGTCCATGGTGGATGGGGCTGCTGCCTCACCTGCACCCTCGCCCTCTTCCTCGTCGCCGCCGCTCACGGTCAACGCCTCCGTGAACTGCTCTCGCCAGGAACTGGTGCCTGAAATGCAAGAAAATATTTTCGTTAGTTTCGCATTTTCCCCGGGATTCGTCTGCAGCGGGGCTGTGATTTTTTCCGGAATTTTTAGAGCGTATGAAAATAGATATTCAGAATAGAACGTAGTATTGTGTACGCGACAGGTCAACCCTTGACACTCCGCATTCCGAATCTTCGTTTCATCTTGAGGATCTTCATTTTGCATCGAGCTAATCAAATTCGGAGCACGATCGAGCCGAAACGAACAAGCGTAATTAATTCAGCAAACTCGTCGAGAAGCTTTACATTGAGAGGATGAGTGGTCGCTCAATGTGCCACAACTTTCTAATCATGGGAACCGCAACGACTTGCCAACGATCGCAGAATTCGGTAGCTCGTCGACAACAAAAACCTGAACCCCTGGTCTGTGTCGATGAACTTCCAAGGTTTTTTGCCGATGCGAACCGTTCTCCACCGAGTCGCCGCCGTCTGCCGCGATGGTTTTTGCTGCGAGCAATAAATCAGCTCCACACCGCCTGGGAATGCAAATGCGTCGCCAACTTTGCTACTTTTCGGATATATTCGACCCGATTCCCCCTTCCAGCGGGGAGGAATATAGCACAGCGAATACTCGTACCATCGCTTGCGAACATGTTCAAAACTTTGAATTTTTCGATCAGATCGAATACAATAATGAATGGGATTTGAAGAACGCAAGCCAGTTATTCAGCAATTATTTTATTTTGTGTCTCAGCTGTGCTATTTAACGAACTGTTTCATTCTACATGATTCACTCCGCTCCTCCTGTTTTGCTTTTTATATATTTCGTGTACTCTTTCCATTTATTCCAGCGGGGAGGAATATAGCACAGCAAATACTCGTACTATAGTTTGCGAACATGTCCAAAAAACTTTGAACTTTTGTTACAATTTTTAATAGAATCTTTGATACGAAAAGATCGAATACAATAATTCAGCAAATGAAATAACAAATACTTGTATTATAGCTTGCGAACACATCCGAAAAACTTTGAACTTTTGTTACAATTTTTAATAAAATCTTTGATACGAAAAGATCGAATACAATAATTCAGCAAATGAAACAGCAAATACTCGTACTATAGTTTGCGAACATGTCCAAGATATTTTGATCTTTTATTATAATACAATTTTTAATAAAATCTTTGATATGAAAAGATCGAATACAATAATTTAGCAAATGAAACAGCAAATACTCGTACTATAGCTTGTGAACATGTCCAAAAAACTTTGAACTTTTATTATAGTACAATTTTTAATAGAATCTTTGATACCATTTTGGAATACAATAATGAATGAGATTTGAAGAACGCAAGCCAGTTATTCAGTGGTTATTTTATTTTGTGTTTCAGCTGAGCTGTTTAACGAACTGTTTCATTCTACACTGCACGACCTTGTTTTGCTTTTTATATTGTGCGCGCTCTTTTCATTTATACCCTATGAACAGTTTTGTTTTCCGCTGTAGCTTTTCATTCCGACCGATCTTGACAACGAACAAAGCTTCCCTCGATCCTCTGTCACATAGTATGGATCAGGGCTTATCCAGCTGGCAAGGGACGTGTCGAGATTGCCGGGAAAGTCACCGACAGCTTGAATGCTGGGAAATCGGAAAAGGGTTGGCTCACCGTTCAATTCCGTCGAATCTATCGAATCTCCAGACAGATGATGTTTATCCCGAAACACGAGCACGTCGAGGGCGAGTGTGTTTTACCAATCTCAAGCTTTTGCATATATATTTTCAACACAGTACAGAATTGACACTCCTATTTTCCTATGCCTCGGAATATTTCCCAACACTAATAATCTCTTGCCACTTGTTGTAAATCAATATATTGCATGGTGACATATTCGTGGCATTTTTCTGATTAAAACGAGTCCAAACACGACATCCTTCCGACCATATTCACCTGTGCAATTCACGAAACAGTAGAATCTCGATTATGCGAACCGACGCTATCAGAGTCCTCCATTATCTTCATCGAGAGTAAACATGATCCGAATTGTGTCGTGTTTGGGCTCATTTTAACCAGAAAAATGTCACGAATGCACTGGTAGAAGTTTCATTGAAAAATAATTATGAACAACAATTAGGCAACATTTATTTTAACATTCTGCTTAAGTACAACTGTCGAAACCACTATTTCTATGGATCCTACTACTCGGAGCATAATATGCGAGCTGGAAAACTCTTTTCAGATCCCTTAAAACGAACTGACGAAGCACAATAGACCAGGCTTTCAAGATTCGTAAAGTTGAATGGGAATCCGATTCGAAGAAACTCGGTCAGCGAATGTTATCGAACAGTATCGTCGACACAGCATCCTATCGGTGCGTCTACTTGTATAATGATCTTAGTACATGCAAATTTATTCAAGATCTCCGTAAACAAGGTTGAGAGAGCGATTGTAGTCCTAAAACCGGAGGTACCCCGAACTCTTTTCATCGGGCAAGAGCTACTCCGCTCAAGTGCTCATACTGCGCTTGTTGAGCGGCCGCTGATGCACCACTGGAACGTTTCGAGCATCCCCTAACCGCTTATTACCGAGAAGCTTCTCCTATGGAATCGGCTCGAAAGATAACTCTGCTCCGGGAACAAATTAACGGGGAAAGATGAAGACAAAGAGAGGAGAGTTTTAGAAGTTGAATAGTTTTACGAACGCGTGCAGTCGCGAAACTTTTACAACGTTGCTTCTTACTTTCGTGACTGAACTTTCCACGGTTGCACGATTGAACGGTAGTTGGGCATTAATCAATTAAAATTATAACCAACATTGAGTGATTAATGATAATCATTGGAAAATGGACGATTGATTCGATCGATTGATGAAGTTAATCGTCAATCGTTGATTAAAAGAAGAAATCATCGAAAAATCGGAGACTGATTTAATCAATCGTTCAAGTTAATCGCCACACGGTCTATCCATAAATTGTAATAAGGAGAGAGAGAGAGAGAGAGAGAGAGAGAGAGAGAGAGAGAGAGAGAGAGAGAGAGAGAGAGAGAGAGAGAGAGAGAGAGAGACAAAGAGCGGAGATGGAGAATTGACAGAAATACATCTCAACAAAAACTCGGATTACATTTTTTTCAGTATGCATACAATTTTGATTCCGTATTTAATTTCGAAAATGCAGAAGTTAATCATTAATAAATTATCCGATTGACGGTTACAATTGAAAAGAATGTAATTTTTAACCGCAATTTACTTTAAGGAGTTTAATTGTTAATTGGGATTAACGATTGAAGTAGAAATTTATTTGTCAATCGTTCATTAAACTTTCGCCCAACTCCGATCTGAGGTTTACAAGGTTTAATAAAGAAATACGCGGAATTTGCTAACCGTATATTCGCTTGCTGAACCATTATTCCGAATGCGAACGAATGGACTGAGACCGGTAATAAAATAGCAACTTCTAGTATCTTCTATTTTTCGACGGTTTCGTAGTTAGAATTTTACATATCATCTCTTCCTGCACGAAATAACAAATTCAAATTAGAACATCCGTATTCCAACCTCGTTAAATCGTGTGAAATCGACTTTACTGGAATAATAGACGTTTAAGGCAAAAATGAGCGGGCGTAATTTGAAACAGTAGAAAGGTTACAATGATTGAAGAGTGCTAATCTATTTTTCTCAGCTGGTTAAAATGATTACAGTAAGAATAAACTGTTTATATGGCTCCAGTCCAATAATCAGCGCACTATTCGTTGACAGTAAAAAGAACTAGAAGTAAAAGATGACAATCTTGTTAATGAATCTTGTAAGTGACGAAAAAATTCAATTTCTACCATAATACAATCAAGAAACGTGTGATTCTTTAATAAAAAAGAAATAGTTGCGGTTAATTACCGTAACTAATACATTACTACGTTAGTAGTAGTCTACTAGTACACCGATCGAATGGAGCACCCATCCGCCTCGAAAGTCAACGAAACGCTTCAACTCGAGCGAATGTCAACAGTCAAAAATTGTCCCCGTCCAATCAGAACTTCGTTAGCGGAGGATTAAATTAACGAGGCGCTGCAGGTACTTCGCGCGAGTTCGGATGTTGCGATAAAGTCGGATTAAAGAATGTTTCGAGCGAACAAACGAAAAAGCGGCACAGCTCGGCGGACATGGATAAACACGACTTCGTCTCCGACGTTAAACAGATTAAAACTCGGTCGAACTAATTTCCAAGAGAGAGAGAGAGAGAGAGAGAGTGAGAGAGAGAGAAGAAGAAGAAGGATAGCAAGGACGCGGCAAAATAATGCGATAAAGCAGCGTTGATAATTCCGTTTCCGGGGTCGTGCCTTCGGGGACGTCGATGCACCCCTGTTCGAACTTACGTCGACGTCCCTTTGAAGAGTTTCCTCCTCTCCGTTCTCCACGATCTACCACGAATACGATCAAAGTGTCTAGATGAAGGCGCGCAATAAATAAAAATCTCCCTTTTCCTTCTGGAAAGCTCGTAAGAAAGAAGTGTCATACGTTTTTTCGGGAGCCAGCTTGCCAATTAAAGGAATCCCTAAATCTTTCCCGGGGACAAGATCCTATCGGTCCGGCAAGAAATACCGAGCCACATGCGGGGTGATCTTGTAGGAGATCCTTTCCTCGTGCTTCTATGCTCGAACATCTCGCCTTCTTGCTCCGGAACTCGTCAGCAACGTCTAATCCCATCGTGGATATCCTTTCTTACCTAGCGACATCTTTTTCTCTTAATTCGCGAGGCAATTCCGTTGCTCGAGCGAGCACAATTGTCGTCTGCCCTGCACCATACTGTCCTAGAACCAGCCATTTTATTTTATCTTAGCGTTCTTCATTCTCCTTTTCACTTCGAAGTCGAACCGCACTGTCGCAACCATCTTCTCTCCCTTTTTTTCGACAGCTACTTTCTCGTTCGGGAGAATAACGTCGCGAACAGCAGATTTCCAGGGAGAACGGTTGATCGACCGTCGAATCTTCAGCGCCACTATCGCCGGAACAGTTTCCCCGGGAGGAACACAAGATTCCCTGGGATTTACATCCGAATCGCGAATTCTCTATCTCGGTATCGTTCACGTGCACGACACAGACACAACACGGTGAATCGCAATCGTTAACGCAGCCGAAGTTTGCTAGTGCGATTTCCACGTTGATCTCGACCCAGACAGCATCTCCTATCTGCTCTCTATCTTAAAACGGTGGCTTGTATCGAGCTTGTCGTTAATGCGATTGCAGCTCCCATCGGAGCAACGTAATTTGCCCTGTGACTCGCCTGAGAATCGTTATGCGAATTCAGTCCGAATTATAATATGGATACAATCAGTTTTGATGATGGAAAAACTTTATCGTCACTTTTTAAGCCTTCCGAGCCGATGGACGTACGACGTACGTCCTCACGATCTATCGTATGCGGACGAACGAGGTACGGTGTACGTCCTGATGAATTTTCGTCTTTTTATGACTCTATGATGCATATTCTGAATAAAAAAGGTATCATTATTATTAGACTGCGGATCTTTATGCAAAATAAAAATTGCCTGCATCGATTGCAAGAAAGAGAAACCAAATTGAGTGTTGTTTCTTCCCTTAATGATGTCAATAGAGGAGAAATCATATATTGAGACCTTGAATTTTTTTAATTTTCCAACAATTTTGAATTTCATCCACTCAATTTTTCTATAAATGCATAGAGATCCGCAGTCTAATTATTATTAACGGTATTATTTACGATAATATCTTACTTAATCGTTTCTTGATTTTTATTTATAAATCTTTATTTTATTTATGAATATAAATACTGAACTGTAGTTTCTATGAAATTGAATTGAACTGTACTTTTATTTTATTTTTTTTTATTTTATTTATGAGTATAAATACTGAACTGTAGTTTCTATGAAATTGAATTGAACTGTACTTTCCATGAAATTGAATCGAACTGTACTTTCCATGAAATTGAATCGAACTGTACTTTCCATGAAATTGAATCGAACTGTACTTTTCATGAAATTGAATCGAACTGTAGTTTCTATGAACTTTAATCGACCTGTAGTTTCTATGAAATTGAATCGACCTGTACTTTCTATGAAATTGAATCGACCTGTACTTTCTATGAAATTGAATCGACCTGTACTTTCTATGAAATTGAATCGAACTGTACTTTTCATGAAATTGAATCGAACTGTAGTTTCTATGAAATTGAATCGACCTGTAGTTTCTATGAAATTGAATCGACCTGTACTTTCTATGAAATTGAATCGACCTGTACTTTCTATGAAATTGAATCGACCTGTACTTTCTATGAAATTGAATCGAACTGTACTTTCCATGAGAATTAATCGACCTGTACTTTTCATGAAATTGAATCGAACTGTAGTTTCTATGAACGATAAAATCGGTGTTCTCCACCGATTGCCCAGAACAGCGTGAAAACGGAGCCCTATAAGGAGGCGGCAGGAAAGGAAGAATAAAAAAAAGCGAAGCAAATTCCCAAAGGGGACGAGAATATTCAACAGGATCGAAAGTTTGGCGAAACTCGGGTGAATCGGCAGCCGGTCCTCCGGTTTTGGCAAGAAGTCGCTCTATTACGTCGCCGGTGCTTTTGTTCGCCGGCCCGTTTTGCATTTCACGTTTCGCCCCGGCTTTTGTGCTGCGAAATCAGCTCCCCCCCGGTTTTCTCTCTTCCATCCACGCCTCCATTTTCCCCATGCGGCTTCCTCATGGTCCGTGGGACACGCCTTCTTCGCGCCGCTTCGATAAACTCCGTTTCCCGTGAATTTTCAGCTCGACGAGTCGAGATAGGCGGTTTTCCTCGATCCTCCTGGGCTCCGATACCAAGGATACGAGATGTATACGAAGGAAACTTTGCTCTCTCTTTCCCTCCAGAGACGAAATCGGATCGATATCCTCCGGAGGAGTGTTAACGATAACGCGACAACGGTTGGACAGCTTCGAGATCGATTTATCAAATGGATCCGCGACGTCTTCGTTAACGTCGACATCCCTTTTCTGAGAAATGTTCAAATCGGTTCAAATCAGTTAGGACCACTCCAAATTTTCAGCATTTTTCATGTTTTCAAAATTTAAAAGATGTGTTTGGTTATCTTGTATAAATTATACATATACTTTCCGTAAATTTCATTGAAATTGGTTAATTGGTTTACGAGTTATAAACGATCAAAAGTGGTAAAAATTGCAATTTTTCAAGATTGTCTGCAATCAAACACATCTTCTAAATTTTCGTTATTGGCCCAGCTAAAAAAAGTCGTAAAAATCAATTTTTACTATTGTTTCTCACAATTCCGACCAAATGCATTTTTCTAGCCTTACAGAGAAATTGAAGTCGTTTGTTCCATTCATAAAAAAGTTATTCCGATTTACAAGTGTGTGTGATCCGTTTTGCTCCTAACTGTATGCTTTATACCTTCGTTATTTTCCCAAGTATCTGTAATTTTTGTTTTCAACTCAGAGAATGTGGTGAATTGGTGAGTTGTAAACAAGTCTTTTGATTAAGCTCCAGACATTTTCTATGGCATTCAAGTCGGGAGAATTGCCTGGTCATGGGAGCACAGGGATGTTTTTCGATGAAAACATATACAGGGTGAGTCACCTAACGTGGCCACCTCAAATATCTATGTTGTTTTTTAAGCCTAAGTATGAAGCCTACACATAAGGGGTTTCGAAAATTAGTGAGTGATTAACGAGTATACTGCGAATTTTTAATGGTTAATGCAAAATAATAATGTTCTGTGTCTGTTATATGGACTAGGAGCTACTTAGAAAGTTTATACGTGCATGGGTAATTATAGTCACTGAATTCTCCTAATGAAAGGGACTATCATTGTAGCAGTTTAAAAAAGGGTGCTTCCATTTAAAAAAATTAAGGTGACCTTGATATCTCTAAAACAAATCACATGAAAACAAAAATATTTTTGGTATAATGTGAGCCTCGCTGAACCATTCAACTTTGTCCTTCAGACATTTGACGCGTATCTTTAAAAACAACAAAGATATTTGAGGTGGCAACGTTAGGTGACTCACCCTGTATGTATAAACACGTCTAGGACGTGTAAAACGGAAGGAGTTTACGATATAACCATATTATTATAAAAATAAGAAGTTTGTGCATCAATTGCAAGATATCAGGAGATAAATATAAATTTATATTTTTTCATATTAATAATTTCAATGTGATGGAAATAATATATTAATACTTTTTCACTGTTTCAAATTGCACTTGTTCATTTTTGTTATAAATGCATCAAATCCGGAGTCTGCAAGATATCAAGAGCTAAATATAAATTTATATTTTTCATTAATAATTTCAATGTGATGAAAATAATATATTAATACTTTTTCACTGTTTCAAATTGCACTTGTTCATTTTTGTTATAAATTTATCAAATCCGGAATCTGCAAGATATCAGGAGCTAAATATAAATTTATATTCTTCATTAATAATTTCAATGTGAAAATAATATATTAATACTTTTTCACTGTTTCAAATCGCACTTGTTCATTTTTGTTATAAATGCATCAAATCTGGAGTTTGCAAGATATCAGGAGCTAAATATAAATTTATATTCTTCATTAATAATTTCAATGTGATGGAAATAATATATTAATACTTTTTCACTGTTTCAAATTGCACTTGTTCATTTTTGTTATAAATGCATCAAATCTGGAGTCTGCAAGATATCAGGAGCTAAATATAAATTTATATTCTTCATTAATAATTTCAATGTGGAAATAATATATTAATACTTTTTCACTGTTTCAAATTGCACTTGTTCATTTTTGTTATAAATTTATCAAATCCGGAATCTGCAAGATATCAGGAGCTAAATATAAATTTATATTCTTCATTAATAATTTCAATGTGAAAATAATATATTAATACTTTTTCACTGTTTCAAATTGCACTTGTTCATTTTTGTTATAAATGCATCAAATCTGGAGTCTGCAAGATATCAGGAGCTAAATATAAATTTATATTCTTCATTAATAATTTCAATGTGGAAATAATATATTAATTCTTTTTCACTGTTTCAAATTGCACTTGTTCATTTTTGTTATAAATTTATCAAATCCGGAATCTGCAAGATATCAGGAGCTAAATATAAATTTATATTCTTCATTAATAATTTCAATGTGAAAATAATATATTAATACTTTTTCACTGTTTCAAATTGCACTTGTTCATTTTTGTTATAAATTTATCAAATCCGGAATCTGCAAGATATCAGGAGCTAAATATAAATTTATATTCTTCATTAATAATTTCAATGTGAAAATAATATATTAATACTTTTTCACTGTTTCAAATTGCACTTGTTCATTTTTGTTATAAATGCATCAAACCCGGAGTCTAATTACAACTACAAAAGTAAAATTTTTGTACGTGGTCCTAATTCGATGACCAGGGACTGTATTATACTAGAAAACTAATGCATAGAACAAGAAGTTGTCAAGTGACGGTCACGGGTGACCGTCGCGGCAAGGTGTGTTAATGGAGCACCAGTCCAATTTCGTGACCGGAATCGTGCTCGACATCGTGACCGAGTTCCAAGTCCACCGATGTAATAGCCACTCGTTACGGTTCTCTAAACGAGTTCGCGTTTCCTCGGCGCACATTGTAACAACGTAACATTGTAACGTTGTAACGCTGTAACGCAGTAGAGTTAATTTCTCCAGCCGCCGCGCCGGAAATATTAATAGAAATGCGGAGCGAAGCTTTTACGCTTCGGTTACGTTAATGTATTCCAACAAATTCTCTGGATGCGGCGCGGCATGTATTTACATAATCGCGTGTAACTTTTCCGTGCCGCTGTTACATGCCACGCGCGTGCATTGTTATGAATTTGTTATGCGAGGACGCGCCTGACGGGGACGCGAAATGCAATAGCTAGTTATAAGACGCGAAATATGATATCCGTAAGACATGTACGTGCTGGAGAAAATAATTGTATTTTCAAAATTTTTTGGATTTTTAACATGAAACATTTAGTATTCTCCAAAAATTTTTGTTTCACGTCATGCAGCGATAACGAGACAGCCGATCTGTATGCAAAATAAAAATTTTCTAGCTGAATCGCAACAATCTGGAGTAAAATAGAAATTTATCTTCTTTCTTAATATGTATATGTTTGATAGATTGATGACAATAAAAACTAGACAGCCGATCTGTATGCAAAATAAAAATTTTCTAGCTGAATCGCAACAATCTGGAGTAAAATAGAAATTTATCTTCTTTCTTAATATGTATATGTTTCATAGGTTGAAGATAATAAAAACTAGACAGCCGATCTGTATGCAAAATAAAAATTTTCTAGCTGAATTGCAACAAATCTTAATATGTCTGATCAGTTAAAAATAATATAACAATATTATTAAGTTCTTCCAACGTTTCGACTGTTTCAAACTACACCTACTCATTTTTCTCATAAATGCATAAAATCCGCTGTCCAGTGATAACAAACCAAGATTTCGGAATTTCGGGCAACAAAAGCGACCTACTGTACCTTCTCTCGGCAAAACGAACGAGATTCCCTTCGTTGTAATTTACAGAGAACGGCCCCCACCTTCAATCCACTAATGTGTAATTAGTTTACATTCTGCCGGGAGTTTGAATTGAAATTTAAACGAAGATTTGATTGCGAGGCTCCGAGTGGAACGAGGGTCGACGGTGGTCGGACCTCCGTCGACTTCTTTCGACGAAGAATCAGGCTGAAGAGAGACAAACTGCAAAGAGACTCTCTCTCTCTCTCTCGTTTGACAAGAGAGAAGAGGCAACACGATGCGTTCAAATAGAGATTATCCTCCTCAGCCGCAACAATTCGCGGAAGAGGAAACGCGGAAGACCGGTTGAAACAGACACGATCTCGCACAAAGCACGACTTTTTCCCTTTCTAATTGTTTTTCAGCGAGCGCGTTTCCGTTTGCTCGGTTCTCCGGCGGAAAAGCGCGACTAGGTCAGTGGTTTCCACGAGTGTCCCGCTTTAATCAGGCCCCATTCACGGCCGAATTTATGCTCGAGCGACCAAACGAGATCTTCGAGTCGCATCTGCATGCTCGGAAAACAAGAACCCAGCCAGTTCTTCCAGATATTTTGCCTCCGCGAACCTAAGTTCCACGGACTTGCCTGTACGGTGACGTATTCAATGAATGGACACTTAAGCTCAAACTGTTATTCGAAAATTCAGCCTCCTAAATTCTAAATTACAAATTCCAAATTCCAAATTCCAAATTCTAATATCTTTGATTTTTCGGTAATGAAACTTTTACCGTCGCAGTCGTTTCGTCTTTCTAATTAAAGTGACATCAAACACGATACACTTACGATCATAATTATTAGATTGTTGCATATGAAATGTTCGATTTCATTGTAAGTCGCTTTGAGGTGCAAAGCTTACGATCCTATTTTCGATTTTAATTTACATTTGTGTGTTGCGATGGTCGGTGGTTTAATGTTAATCAATAAGAAATAATTGCGGTTAATTGTGACGTTACTGTTCAAAATCGGGCATTTCATGTGCAAGTTAAGAATTCGCGCACCTCTACCGTAAATGTGAATTGCTTGTCACACAAGCAATTATGATCGTAACTGTATCGCGTTAGGTATCATTTTCATCAGAAAAACGAGACGAATCCGATGGTGGAATAATAAGAAAGATTCGTTTGAAGCTTGAAAGGTTTGGGTATTTTTTCGATCCAGTAACTAAGATAACAAGAATAAGAGGCAGTTGAACGGATGAGGAAAGATCGGAGCTGATGGGATGCCGGTCGATTTGCAGTACAGGAAAGTCGGTGACAGGCTTTAATTCGAGTCCACGCGTCCCGCAGACCTTGTGCTCGGCCTGGCACGAGCGTCGTTCTTCAATTACGAGCGGGTAATCGAATTTGCGACGTGCTGTCGCGTAACGAGCTCGTCTGGGATTCTTTCATCGACGAGACCGAGTTCCGGCAACGCAACATCATATCTCCTCTCTCTCTCCCTCTTTCTCACTCAATATTTTCAACGAGGAATCGCTCGATTCCTCCCTTTCCGTCTTTCTCCTTTCAATGGACGACCCTCACGCCTCTGCATCCAGTATGGAAGGATTTAGCCAAGGATCAAATTTGAATTTGAATTTATATTCAAATGAAGCAGCACGGTCGCGCGTTTAAACACCGTGCCGCATCCTGTCGCTTTTATCTCGCAGTCAGCCGGCGTTTTACGACCGGGTTACAGTCCTGTTTATACGCCCGTCGAGACGTTCACTTAATTTTCTCATTTTTTTTCTTTTGATAGCACGCGTTTCACGTATTCCAGTTGGTACAGGTGATTTTTGAAATTATTGTGACACGTGGAGACGATAGCATACACGTTTAAAGACCTTTCCATCAAAACGAATCATCAATGTACCATCGGATTTCGGCATGTTTTATGCGATGCAAGTTGCATTGCAAATAAAGTCGTAGAGAATCGTATAACTCAATTTTTGGGTAAACTTTACTTTACCGGACTCAAAATTTGTGCCTTTCTCCTATAAATTATGATGTATTTGGTATGTAATCCTGTAGATTTATATTTTTAATTTATTGTTTAATGTTATCTAGCTTTTTGATAATAAATGTTGCGTTCTACATTTATTTTCTTTTGCTACTATTATTATGGGACAAATTAAATTATTATGGGACAGAGGGAGTACCATTTAGAATAAGTTTTGTGACAATTTGTCGTACGATCTGTTGCGATTTCTCAGGCAACTTAAAGATCCCATGCTCGTAGAGTTTCTGTTTTTTATTAGCAAAAAATTATGCTGCTCTTTACTTTACCGGACTCAATATTTGTGCTTTTCTCCTATAAATTATGATGTATTTGGTATGTAATCCTGTAGATTTGTACCTGGGACGGCTGCAGATCGAAGTTTCGATCCTGTAGGATCAATGGTTCAGGAGTTATGCCTGCTTAAAGTTGAGCAATCTGCAGCGCCCTTACCTGTCAAAAACACTGCAAATTGCTCAACTTTAAGCAAGCATAACTCCTGAACCATTGATCCTGCAGGATCGAAACTTCGATCTGCAGCCGCCTCGGGTACAAATCCACTGGATTACATACCAAATACATCATAATTTATAGGAGAAAAGCACAAATATTGAGTCCGGTAAAGTAAAGAGCAGCATAATTTTTTGCTAATAAAAAACAGAAACTCTACGAGCATGGGATCTTTAAGTTGCCTGAGAAATCGCAACAGATCGTACGACAAATTGTCACGAAACTTATTCTAAATGGTACTCCCTCTGTCCCATAATAATTTAATTTGTCCCATAATAATAGTAGCAAAAGAAGATAAATGTAGAACGCAACATTTATTATCAAAAAGCTAGATAACATTAAACAATAAATTAAAAATATATTACTCCTAATTTTTATTTTGAGTGTTCAGATAGTTTCTGGATTTTTCAATAATTTCGTTAGTGAATTTTAAACTTGTAGGTAGGATCCCTTGGCTACGAAGCCTTGCTTTCCCTATATGCGTGAGCTTAAAATTATTGGAGGCATTGTTCTTCAATGCTTCCAGCACAAATTGTTTTTCTTTCATCTTATTTTCACAATGGATTGATATTCAACTGAAATGAAACAATTGATTTCGATCAGCTGATGAAATTCGAAAAATAGTTATAATTCGTAGTAATTAGGTTAACCTAAAAATTGAAAAAGATGTGTCAAAACAAATGACAGATATCATGAAACATTGATTTTGATTGAAGGCCACACAATTTTGCGCTACAACATAACTTACAGCTGCATTCGCCAATAATTCCCGTTTAAATATTCACTTGCTACTATTATTATGGGACAGAGGGAGTAAAAAATTGTCTTTCATTTTCCGAACGACCTAATAGTTTTATTAGAGTAGTTTTCTCCGCGATTTCAACGGTAATTTTGAATTTATTTGTTTCACACCGTACCTAGTGGAGTAATCCTAAGATCTAGAAGACGCTCAAAACATTTCGTCCAATTTGAAGTAATCGTTGATTTGAACGAGCGACTTTTAATATGAGAAAGTCGAGCCCATTCCGAGGCATATTATCAAAGACGAAGAGGGTGTTCCGGGAATTTTCTGGAGCAGGGAAGTTGCAAACGGAAGAAGGGCCCTCTGCGAGGCGAGTGCGTGAGAGGATTGCAAAGTGGCTGTTTAAGAAGTCGTCGAGAGAGAGAGAGAGAGAGGGAGAAACGATTCCTCGGGTAGATCTGCTGAGAAGTCTGATCAAAGTGGGGAAGAGAGGAGAGAAAGAGGAAGAGTGTACTCACCGAGCAGTATCGAGGCGTTCGCCCTTTGGACCAGCTTGTCCACGGTGTTCTTGAACTCTTTCGACTCTTTGATCCTGATCTGCCCCCGGGACACCTCGCCCAGCTTCGGTTTTCCCAGCAACGCCATCTTTTCTTCGGCGGTCCTCTCTTCCGGTTGCTTCATTTCCGCCGCGACTGCGATCCCTGCCTCGGCTGAAAACAAACGGGAAGACCTTACTAACAAATCGATGGATTTTTTGTTCTTCGGTGCTGGGACGGCGTATGGTCAAAAGTTAGTGTAACAGGAACATGAATATGTACAAACATTCAATCTATGGCAGAATGGTTAAAAAAGTGAAACGTCGGAATTTTATCTTGGGCATATCTACATTGTTGTTCGATTGAAAATTAAACTACAGTGGGTGTACAAAGTATTCGTACACCTTTTAAAAACCAATAACTTGTTTGTAATTGTACCAAACGACCTGATCTTTTATAATCAGTTAGAAGCATTGGTTTACAAAATGACATGCAAAAAAGATTTTTCAAAAAGTCATTTTTTAAACCTTCTTTAATTTAATGAAAATTTAAAATAATATGTTTTGTAGATCTATGATTATTTATACACATGTTGAGAATTTCGTCGAAATCGATTGCTCGAAAGATGTACGATTCTGTGGATTTTCAGCAGAAACTGATCGAAAGTCGTGTAAAACTACGATTTTCACCATTTTTAACCGCTCGTAACTCGCGTGTATGTTAATCGATTTCGATGAAATTTTCAGCATGTGTATAACTAACGTAGATCTACAAAACGTATATTTTAAATTTTCATTGAGGACCCAAATAAAAAAGTTTTAAAAAATGCCCCTTTTATTTTTGCATGTAACCTTGTAAATTATAACTTTTGGAGAATCTTTTTTGCATATCCTTTCGTAAACCAATGCTTCTAATTGATTATAAAAAATCAGGTCGTTGGGTACAATTATAAAAAAGTTATTAGTTTTTATCGAATTTTTGGGGTGCGAATGTTTTCGAAATTGTGCTCAAACACCGAAATTCTGATTCTACACGAAGAAAACGAATTAAACTGTGTAACAACATTCTTTTGCGCGCGGCTCCGTTTCTGAGATAATCGTGTTTAAAAGCTAGTTCGGCGCGTTACTGCATTAAGTAGAAATGGTCGCCCATAGTCAGCCGCAAGCGGCGCTCGACTAATTTTCAAACTTGATGATTTCGTAAACGAAGCGTCTTATCAAAAATATGTATTGTACATGTTCGACTCATCTTTTTCACGTAGAATCTTCTAATCTGCTGAAAATGAAGGAGTGACAACTGAGAAGTCAAAATGGGAAATTATTGGGTCAGCAAGAAAGTAATTTCGGTATTTTAAGGTGAAATAGAGCCCAATTTTTTTATTCAAGCAATGAACTCTAACGAATAAGATATTTTCCCTTCTGTTCGATGATCTTTTGCCAAAAAGAATAAATAAGAAAATATTTTATTGATTAACGCGTTCGCTACCAACATTTGTTTCGTTGCTTTCTTTCCTTGTACGAAAGTTTTATTAGATGCAACGTACCCAATTTTTAACTATTAAAACAGTTTAGCAGAAGAAAATCACAGATTTTCTGAAAATTATGCAGCCTACTATGGATTTAAACAACGAAGTGCTTAAAATGAATTTTACTGTTTTTAAGTGAGCTGTCAGATTATGGATGTCACATATTTGCGACGGTGGTAGCGAACAGATTAAAGTTCGTCGCTTGAATAAAGAAATTCGGTTTTATTTCACCTTAAAATACCGAAATTGCTATCTTGCCAACCCAATAAAAATTGAGAACAGAAGATTGAGACGATCGAGACCTTAAGATTCGGGATGAAGAAGCGATAACGAAGTGTGGATTGAGGCTTAAAAATGGAGGAGTAGAAAATACGGACCGAAGATTAAAAACTGATGAAAGATTAAAAATTCATTGCAAGGACATAGACGGTAAAAAGTTGAAAATTAAAGTGCAGATTGGAATTGAAAAATTGAGGAGTGCAAACGGCAAATTGGAGACTGGACAATTCAGACTGATAGACAAAAATTAAAAAGCATAAGATAAAATGTTAGATTGCCAACTAAATTCGTGACCTTTTTATTTTTTACTTTTTCTTTTACTGTATCATTATAACCAGATTCAGTGGCCATTCCTTTTGAACTGTGTATCATTGAAAAGCTCTGAATTCTGCGCTGAATTCTGAATTCTGAAATACTCGTGCTTAAAAAACATATACAGTGGGTGTACAAAGTATTCGTAGACCTTTTAAAAGCTAATAACTATTTTATAATTGTACCAAACGACCTGATTTTTTAGAATAAATTAGAAAAAACGACACGCATCGAAAGATGCGTACGATTCTGTGGATTTTAAGCAGGAACTGATCGAAAGTCGTGTAAAACTACGATTGCCACCATTTTAAACTGCTCGTAGCTCGTGTGTATGTTAATCGATTTCGATGAAATTTTCAGCATGTGTATAGCTAACATAGATCAACAAAACAAATATTTTACAAAATACAAAAGTTTTAAAAAATGCCCTTTTTATTTTTGGATATCATTTCCTAAGCCAATGCTTCTAATTGATTATAAAAAATCAGGTCGTTTGGTACAATTAGAAAAAGTTATTAGTTTTTAGAAGGTGTACGAATACTTTGTACACCCACTGTATAAATGACTTTGTTTGGGGAAATGTGGAGGTCGCGAAATTAGTTAGTTGCCAACCTAATAGCATAAATATTTTAAGGGTTGACAAACCAACGAAACTGAGCACCGCCTAAAGGTGATGGATCAATCAATGTCACGATCCGGGTAATACGACCAAGCATCGATCCCGTTTATGCATTATACCCGTGTAACGTGCCGCCGAACGTTTATGCTAATTCCGTGCGCCGACGTCTGACCATACACCGGCTATTACCACTGCAGCGGCATTTCCTTTGCAGAGAAGTGGCTTTGCACACATATATGCATAGCTGGGAGGTACACACACAATCGTAGCAGGCTAGGACTGCAGCAATTTTACCGATGAAACCGGAGAGCGGGTGTACACTGGTGCTTACCAGGGGGTTTTCCCTGCTACATTGTTTCAACTGCTACTTGCCAGGATTTACTACCCAATGCTACGTTCAATTTCCTAACGGCGCGGCGCTTTACCCGGCGAACTTTTACTCGGTGTTTCATTCCCTCTCATTCGTTTTCTAATTAATTTATGCTTCCCTCCGCTTGCCCCGTTTTTCACTGCTGCATTGTGCGAACGCTGCCCGATCCGTTCGACTTCGCAATTGTTCCTGTCAGTTTTATACCGGTTCATTCGAGTCTTTGTTTAAGCATCTGTTCGCGCTTTTGGCACAATCTTTTAGTGAAGTTGCACGATGCAACATTTAAGCTTTTGTGAAGAAAAAAAACAGCTGCGTTGCACATAAACGATTTAAAATAAGGTTAAAATCATATGAAATGTGATTACATGTTTACAAGCTTTAACCCCTGTGCGATAATTACTTCTTTAATTTGGTTCGACCATGTGGACGTCGAGTTGATACAACGGTGAAACATTAATGCGGTGGGGTGAGACAACATTAATAAATGAATGTGTAGACGTATAAGTTGTTCATATGCAGAGGAAAAGGATTAGAAGATTGAATATTCTTTCAGAGATTTAAAAGTCAATACAATAAAATGATATAAAGCTTCCGCGAGCTGGTACAATTTCACAGAGTCAAAAGGTTTTGTTTGACGCGTTGTGTCGCATGCAGCGATTTATCAGTTTGATTGATTTGGATCGGTTTTGTTCAAGGTGCGATCCAGTGGCGATGAAAACATTGCAAATGGAAATCGGAGGGACATTTTTATCCAATTTAGAAAACTTTTCAAGATCGACAGAAACTTCGGAGATGCATTCTTATTGAGCACAATAAGAAGGTTTGTGACTAATTCATTCAATTTAGCCATTTAGCACAAATTAGACGCCATTCAAATGGGAGATAAAGACCCAAAACAGCGGTCAGAAGACCGTGTTGAGCGACCATGGTTAGAGAACAGCGTCGTACATACAGTACATCAGGATAGAATAATCAAGTAGTTCACAGTCAGTGCAGTTCCGAAATACAGGGAAAGGATTGAGAAAACATCAGAAAACATACAGGCACTGTTGAATCCTTTCCAATTTGTCATTTGGCAACACGTGCAATATTTCAAAAGTCTTGAACAACTTTACTGAAACATTTTTGATAACGAGCTCCTCGTCAAGACAGTCTTCAACTGCGATACATCTAACTAGACTTCGCTCCGTGAAAAGTAATCGCGTTTTTCAAAGCCATATAATACAGCGTCAGTCAACGGTTTACGAGATTGCGACGCGTACCACTTGAATTTTATCTGTCCTTGATCATTTTACCTCCGATATCGTGTTGCTATCGATCTTATATAAAGAAATACTTCACACGAATCGAATCTGTACAGCAACAGTTGTCGATCCGGGAACGTGAACGTCTCTATCTGTAAGTGCAAGTGATTTTTTGTTTGAAAATACAAACGGTTTCATCCCATTACTTTTCTAAATAGTTTTCTGAACTCCTTGCTGTATATTTCTTTTCGCCGTTATAGTGGTTAGAACATTGCATGGAAGAGACAAGAATTATATTCACTTCAATGCTTAAATATTGATAAAGAAACGGATAATTATTAACTTAATTATTTCCTCGGATCTCTCGATTATTCATCGGGCCTTAATTTATACGGGCTGTTTGTCTCCTGATCAAGCCGGTTAATCGAGGTCCTACTGTACTTTTCACTTTTTATTATTTCAAATGGGACCTGCTTACCCAGCAAGCAGTTTGCTATCGATTCGCTACCAAAACTTGTCGACAAATTCCGATTTCGACCCATCCGTTACCGCTTTAGCTTCGGTATTTTAGTGCAAACTTTGCAGTCGCAAATCCATGCCAAACCTTGCCCTCGTGAAAAGCGGCATGTCCGTGTTTTTCCTCAATAACTCGTCAATAAAGTCGCGGAGAAGTCTTCAAATGACCTCAGGGATCACCAGTTTCAAGAAAGTACAATATTTTTGGGACAGCCTGTATATTATAGTCAGGAGTGTGCGAGAACCCGAAATGTCGGGTCGGGTCGGGTACCCGAAAATTTCGAGATTCTCGAATTTATTTGGATTCCCGAAAAAGTAGGGATTCTCGAAAGAGTCGGGATTCTCGAAATAATTTATTCTTTATATACTTATATAAATATATTATATGTGAATTTAATATAATATTTAATATTTATTATTTAATATTTATTATTATTTTTATTATACATTTATTATGTATTTAATATTTAATGTAATATTTAATTATTATACAAAATTCTTTTCATTGAAAGAATGTTGTCCACTACGAATTTTTTTCAAAAGTGTCATATGTCATTCTCGAAATTTCCGGGAATCTGGCCCAACCCGACTTGTCCCGGCCATCGGGTTCCCGATATTTCGGGTTATCGCACACCTCTAATTATAGATGATATAAAATTTTGTGGTCTGGTTGGGAATGACGATTAATAGAAAATTCTGTGTTTCAGAAGTTCGAAATGACGTGGGCGTGCGGACTTGTCTTGGTGCTGTTGTTTCCACAGTTTCCATCAATCCGAGAGATCGATTTTAGCGGAACAATCGACATTGATATTGAGAATGGGTTGTTGCCGAGGGATCCGGGCAAACAGTGCGGCAAAGAGGACGCCGTCAACTTGCCGAATTTAGATTTATTGACGATTCCGACACACGTGATCAAGAGCGATAAAATTCGACACGTTGATTTGTCATTCAACAGAATATCGAAGATACCTACCAGTTTCTTTCTTGACGTTCCGAACATAGAGTGTCTGAACCTGACGAGGAACGCGTATTCACCGAAAATCGTCTTCCAAGGTAGCAATTCAAGCAGCTTGAAGACATTGGTTCTGGATCGCATGGGATATAATAGCTACGATGGGTGTACGATGACAGGATACTTTCCGAACCTGGAAAGTCTCCACCTGAGCGATATCGGAGGATGTACCATAGACGCGTCTATCGAGGCTAAACTCCCTCGGCTTGCTACGCTATATCTGATGAACTACGGCACTAACGTAGGGTCCAGTTTATGGCGATTACCAACTTCTTTGCGACACTTGCATTTAGAAAAAACCAGGTTCAATAATTTTCCCTTGAATGCAGTCACTAACCTCCATTCTTTGTACCTCGACAGGTATAATTACAACAGCAACTTCTATATTCCCTCTGAAATCGTCAACCTACAAGTTGTGTCGTGCAGGAATTGTTCTTTGCGCTCGACTGAAATAGAAACATTCTTCAATAGTCCCCGAAACGCTTTAAGGCTATTGGATTTGTCGCACAACTCTCTCAATTATCTGCCTGACAACATGTTCCAGCAAACGAGTAACCTGGAGAGCTTGCTTTTGAGTAACAACATGATTCCGACAATGCCGAACGTGCAAGCTCTGTCGCGGCTACGCGGTTTAGTGTTGAACCACAACCGTATCAATGTGGTCGCGGACAGAAACTCGGATTCCTTGAAAATGTTGAGTCTTCGCGGCAATGCTATCTCCCAAATCAATGCCACCACGTTCCAGGGATACCCTGTGCTCGAGATACTAGACCTGTCGGAAAATAAATTGTCCACCTTGCCAATTGGCTGGGCAAATAGTTTGGAAAAGCTCCTGATCTTGAACCTCAAGTCGAACTCGTTCGCGAGATTCACGGACACATCTTTGACGACGGTCAACAGCGATCTAATGCACCTGCTCATGAGTGTACACCCGATCGAGAGGTTCGACGAACAAGACTTCATACTTCTCCCGGACAATTGCACGATCCACTTCATGTTACGCGGTTAAAATTTCGCACAGGATGAAACATATCAGGGTCCACCAGGTTACTAGACATGGTACCTTTATATACTAATAATTTAATTCGAAGCTTTGTAAATTTAATTGATGATTTTTTGCGACCAAAGGAACCAGAGGGTCTCTTCAGCAATATTGCTGTGTCAATTTCTCGCACGTTCAGTTACAGATTAATCAATCATAAACAACTTCCCGAAGACGTGTTCTAAGGCGATCTAAAATTTCAGTTCTACAGGGTCCCGATAAATACTTGATTTCGAAGCCTTTTCAATTTCATTAGTAATTGTTTGCGACTAAAGGAATCACAGTGTAAATGTATTCGGTAACATTACTGTAGCTGGAGTCCATCAACATGGCACCGATATGATTGCGGCGATAACTTTCCGAATCTAATCACCACGGAGTTGCAGCTCCGCTACTTGGAATTTTGCTGCGAAGAATTTTATCTGTCGAATAACAAATCTTTCTGTTAGGCTTACTTACGAGATTATTATTGTAATTATATCAAGCTCACAAACAACAAAGTCAACCACTGCAATCTCAACGTGCGAATTCTTTACCTAGCAAATTTCATGAAGTTGTAACTGAAGCGTTGCGAACAGTAATACATAAATCTTATATTGCAAAACAGTAAATGGGTTTATCCGCTTTTTCCTGAATACCGAGAGGAACATGAAAATGTACATGGTGAACGAATAACTATGAATATTTCCTTGTATCCTGCGAGCTGTTTTCTCACCACACGTCTTCGATTCGCTACGAAAGCTCCTTCCCAATAATCGACAAATTCCTCTACAGCTGACAGATCGAATATCCCGTGTCTACATTTTCTTCTCACTAATTCGTCTCACCGTCCAACAAATTTCAGCCTTTCCTTTGCGCTTCGACGCGACGCGGTCTTTCCAAACTTTGATGCGCCCCGGCCAATTCTTCAAATCTAAGAATTTGTTCTGCTCCAACTGCGACAGCTATTCGATTAGCTATTTGGGCTTTGGAATTTTCAATTGCTCGCACTTTCTACATAACTGGTTACATGGAACTATACATCACTTCAGGATAAATCAATTTTCATTCCAAGAAATAACTACTTTAATGCAAAATAGATATTTGCTAGTGCGGGCGACGACACCTTTGTTTAAGCTTGAAACATTAAATTTCACGTTTTCAGATCGTAAATACTACATGCGAGTAATTGAAAGTTAAAGGGGTAGACTCGGTTCTAGGATTCTCATTCCTCGATTACGCAAAGATGGTTCAGAGCTCAAAAGTCCTATTTTTACGTTTACGAAGCATAATTTGCATTGTTCGACAGCGTGTAGCTGTCGCATCTTTATGAAAATAGCTACATTCGCAGCTTTATGTTTCCGAATGATGCAAATCACGCCTCGTAAACGTAAAAATAGGAGTTTTGAGGGTGATTGCAGCCTATACTATGCAGATGTACAATAAGTTGTTCATAAACAGAGGACAATGTGTCAAATTAACAGGGCGAACGATGAGGGTTGAATTAGAGGATTGAGTATTCTGTCAGAGATTTAAAAGTCAATACAATAAAGTCTGTACAATAAAATGATATAAAGCTTCCGCGAGCTGGAACTATTTCACAGAGTTAAAAATCGATTTTTTAGCCGGCATCGATCGACAGTCAGGCTTTATTCAGAGACCGTGCGGAGTTTCGTGCGTCCTCCGTTTATCCATTTGACGGCGATTCACCGCGAGAACAGTTTTCTGTATCGCGTGTCGAGCAATATCGACGGCTGCGGGCCCTCTCGAAGCTGAAACATTTACGAGCGCCGTAAATATTCCGAGGCGATGTCGTTCCCGAATCGAGAAAAAACGTTTTTTGCGAAATCGACGTGCGCCCGTGGGTTCGTTTTCCTTTCTCGCCGTGCGTTCCATTCTCTTTTGTCTCTTAATTCGATCTGATATCCGGAGAACCAGAGACTTGCCAGGATGCAGTCAATTATCATCCGTGACATCGATGGCTGCGAATATCCTGGCGATTTTTCATCTGATTTTATTTAGTCTAACTTATTGTTAGACGCGCTGTGTCACGTGTAGCAATTTGTCAGTTTGTTTGATCTGTATCGGTTTTATTCAAGGTGCGATCCAGTGGCGATAAAAACATTGCAAATGGAATTCGTAGGATTCGTTGTACAGAAGAAACTTTTCAAAATTGAAAGAAACTTCGGAACCGAAGATGGTAATTGAAAATTGGAAGTGGAGAATCGATAATCGAAAATTGAAGCGCGGAGATCGAGAATTAAAATGGGAAAATCGAGGATCGAGAATGGAAGGGTGAAGTTTTAAAGATAGAACTGGAAAATCGAAGATTGAATATTAAAGACTGAAGATTGAAAATTCAAGATTGAAAAGTGACAACTAGAAGACTGAAAAGGTGTATACTATCGACTCGGTGATCGTATAAGTTTCAGTGAGATGCACAACAGTGTCAACCGCATAAAAAACTGCACACGATAAAGTTGCGAACACCGAGCGAGCAGTTTCAATGGGCCGGGAATCAAGGGCGAGTTCGGAAAAAGAGCGTGCGGAGCGATAATACGCTCCAGGTCTTCGTGTAGATATGTATGATGGATTAGGTTGGATTAAAATAGACTATCCCGTTCGCGACAAACCGTGGAAGCTTTAAATCGAGCATCAACTCCGCGACGCGGTTCTCGTTTCGTTGAACGAGTCGGAATATTTCATGCGTTCTCTAATATTGACGCATCGGAGGTCGTGTCCTTCGAACGATAAATATAATCGTCCCTTCAAGAAGGATCAAGAGCCATCCTCCCGTTTAATCCAAGGTCGAACGCTTTTAGATCCTACACGGAACGATCTGGCCAATATAAATACCGAAGTCACATTCTCCATTTACAGTGGCGTGCAAAAGTTCCCGGCCAGATGATTTTTCCGATTTTTCTTCCATAAGAAAAGGTGTTAAGATATTTTTATCAGTGTCATTAATAAATGGGCATGTCACGTGAAACGGTACTACAAAAAGAATCAATGCTATTTATTTTTCTTACGTATTTATTCGAAGAATAAGTAAATTAACGTGTTCGAAAGTTCCCGGCCAGATGATTTTTCCGATTTTTCTTCCATAAGAAAAGCGTTAAGATATTTTTATCAGTGTCATTAATAAATGGGCATGTCACGTGAAACGGTACTACAAAAGGAATCAATGCTATTTATTTTTCTTACGTATTTATTCGAAGAATAAGTAAATTAACGTGTTCGAAAGTTCCCGGCCAGATGATTTTTCCGATTTTTCTTCCATAAGAAAAGGTATTAAGATATTTTTATCAGTGTCATTAATAAATGGGCATGTCACGTAAAACGGTACTACAAAAAGAATCAATGCTATTTATTTTTCTTACGTATTTATTCGAAGAATAAGTAAATTAACGTGTTCGAAAGTTCCCGGCCAGATGATTTTTCCGATTTTTCTTCCATAAGAAAAGCGTGAAGATATTTTTATCAGTATCATTTATTAGGGCATGTCTTACGTATTTATTCGGGGAATAAATACCAGTATACAAAAGAATTATGTTTGTTTTTGATTGTGTAAGATAATTAATATTTCGTAGCGATGCCGTTCGCAGCAATAACAGCAGCACAGCGACGAGGCATCGATTCAATTAACCGAGTAATGTAGTCGTGTGGCGTTTCATTCCATTCTTCCACTAAATTTTGAAAAAATTCTGTCTTATTAGAACTGCTATGATTTTTTATTCGGTGTTTCATCTCTCCCCACAGCTGCCCGATTCGATTTACGTCCGCAGATTGAGAAGGCCAGTCTAAAACCTGTACTTCATTTGTAGACAACCACGTTTTTACTATTTTCGTTGCATGTTCGGGGTCGTTATCATGCTGAGAGAACCAATTTTCTGGCATTTTTCTTTCAGCGTATGGTAGCTGAATAATCAAGCTGGATAATCAAAATTTCTTGACGCTTTTCTTTTGGAAGAAAAATCGCAAAAACCATCTGGCCGGGAACTTTTGCACGCCACTGTATAGATATACGACATTACTCGCATTATTTATTTATCAGGACAAGGAGTTCCGATCAAAATACGGCTAACAGCAACATTTCACAATTTTTCCTCAATCGTTTACAAACCTCTAAGCAACATAAACAAAACAACGTGGAATAAATGATTCCCTGCTTCGAACAAACAAACCTGCATCGCCATCAAACAAATCGAATCATGTGAAATGTACACTGCTGTCGAGGGTCCCAAAGGACCCAGCCACGGTCCAACAAGGGTTAACCATTGTAAAAGCATCGAGGTTCCAGGGAATTGAATTTCTCCTACGGAAAGAACGCTGTGACTGGCAGGAAATCGATGGACCTGTTCTGGAACGTCAGCGGGATGGCAGCGCGAGTCGTTAACTACCGTGTCGCGTTAGATGACGAGACAACAGGGAAAGAGCAGCGAAGGGTCCCGTCGAAATCGCTGGATCCGATGATCGATGGAAATAACAATGCGGAGGATATGTTCCTAGATAGATAGAGGGAGAGAGAGAGAAGAAGAAGAGACTAGAACTCGGAAACTTGTGAGTCACTGCTCGAGGAATCGTATCAGCAGAAACATAACACCGGTCCACGCGAATTATCCCCGGGGAGACTCGCATACTTCCTATCGATTTTCCCATAAACCGCTTACAACGGGAACGAAGCGTCCTCTTCTCTGTTTCTCATCCTCTCCTCCCAACCGCGAAGAATTATCGCTTGCCAGCCACGGACGCCATTTTTCTGATTCTACGCTCGCGAGAATCGCTCTCTTTTGTATCTTAGCAGACGATTTTTATCATTTTCGGCGATGGTTTGCCTGAGGAATTCAATTTTTTAAACAGTCGCATCTTCCAGTTCGAGGATTTTTGCACTGTTCTCACGGTAATTAGGCATTTACAGGAAAATTGAGTAGATGAAATTCAAAATTGTTGGAAAGTGTAAAAAATTGTAGGTATCAATATATGATTTCTCCTCTATTAAAATCATTAAGGGAAGAAATAACATTCAATTCAGTTTCTATTTCTATTTTCTTGAATATCAATTATTGAATCTTTATGCATTCACAGGAAAATTGAGTAGATGATATTCAAAATTGTTGGAAAATTCTTAAAATTCATGACGTCAATATATGATTTCACCTGTATGGAAATCATTAAGGGAAGAAGTAACATTCAATTCAGTCCCTATTTCTATTTTCTTGAATATCATATTGGATTTCACCTCTATTAAAATCCATTAAAGGAAGAAATAACATTCAATTCAGTTTCTATTTCTATTTTCTTGAATATCAATTATTGGACCTTTATGGATTTACAGGAAAATGCAGCAGATGATATTCAAAATTGTTGGAAAATTTTAAAAATTGAAGGTGTCAGTTTATGATTTCTCTAGTATTAAAATCATTAAGGGAAGAAATAACATTCAATTTAGTTTCTATTTCTTGCAATCGATGCAGACAATTTTTATTCTGCATAGAGATCCGCAGTCTAGTAATTAGTCGAACGTGAATTATAAATTAGGTCTAACCTAGATCCACAATATGTTCGGTAGAACAATTTCTACATGTGTGAGTGTGAGATTTACTAGACTAACGATAAATAATACTTATGCTCGTTCACTTCGCGTCCGTGCAAACATGATTTTACACCGATCCCGCAGCAACCTGCGCTATCTCTAATTCCGACCGTTCATCTCGTTCTCCATCCAAGAACATTAATTCCATCTTCATTAGATCGGTCCAATTTGCCCAGCATTTGTTCAAACATCTTTATACACTAATTTCATTAAATACGATCAAACTCGGTTGTTCCAGCCTCTCTAACTCTCTCTCTTTCTCTCTGTCTCTCTCCTAGCCATTCATTTTCGTTGGTTTTCTTCCTACTCAGCCTTCTGCCGTCCCAGAATCGCGGCTAGATAATGAAGAACATATTTACTGCGAAAGCAGAAGAGCTCCGGGATCTCTCGCGAAAACTCGAGAGCCTTCAGTCTGTTGAAGCTCGAGGAGACGCGATTCAACTAACTGGGATCTTGAATCTATCGTCGGAAGACACTCGGAGGTAAGAACTATCTTTGGAGTAATTCACTAATTATTTAGAAACAGTTAATCGCTGTTGCAAATAGTTTCTAACCCTCGGCAAAATTCATAAGTATAAATAATTATCAATTAAGTACTTGGGTAGATCTAGTCGATCTACTTATTTTAAAAAATTCACAAAGAACTTCTCAATGGCAATTTATAATTATTAGACTACGGATGTTTATGCAATTTGTCTTTTTTGTAGACGAATTTTAAGAAAAACTCGAATATCAAATGAAATCTTATTTTCCGTGGCAGTAGCACTTTTAGATCTGAAATAAATGAAATCGTACTAAATCCTATCGCAATTTTTGTCCTAGCAGTTTTTGAAAATTTTATCAACTAATAATCATCAATTAAAGAAAGTCCCACCAATCGTTATAACCGGTCAAGGAGACCTAGAATAGCAGAATTCGCATGAAACGAAATTTGAACCAAGAGCTTCTTGTTTACTCACTTTACAAAATTCACAAAGAACTCCTCAGAGGCAATTCATATGTATTTATCAATTAAAGAATGCCCCACCAGTCGTTATAACCAGGGACCATAACTGTTATAACCAAAAAGAAAACAAGTCATAGAATAACAAGGATTTCATCGACTAAAATCGTATTGGTTACAGACAAGGATTATAAATATCCTAAAATTCTTTCTCTTGTTGGTAAATGTTATCGTTGAGAGAAATTTATTTCGGTCACGTATAACAGTTATCAATGAGACAAATTTATTTCGATCGCTCATAACAGTTATTGACGAAGGAAATTTGTAACAGTTATTATTAAATGGTACAACTTTCATCGATAACTGCTTTGAGCGATCGAAAACAGTTTTTCTTCATCGATAACAGTTATCGAGGAGGATCCAATTTTTTGGGACACTAATAACTGTTACTTTTAATAATTTTGTTCTTCGAATTTTTTTCTTTATATTTTGTGTACATTATCTTATATTTCAATAATATAATCAACTTTTTATTAATGATTTGTATCGTAGAAAATTTTAGAATATCTGTTATTTTTGGTCCCTGGTCACGAACCGAAATTTGCACCAAGAGCTTCTTGTTTACTCATTTTACAAAATTCACAAAGAACTTCTCAGTGGCAATTCGCTTTAAAGAAAGGCTGTTGAAGCGAGGAGAGCTAAGGGCGAGGCAGTAAAAGGGGGGCGTAAAAACGATAATTTCCTAAATTTTTCAGGGACGCGGAAGGTAAGCTCGAGGCTCGATGGTGCAGAAGAGTTCCAAGGCCTCTTCGGAAAGCATCCTCGGGGCACGTTACCCCGGCTCTCGAGCAGTAGCTGCAGCCACGTGAAAGATGCATCGTCTTCAGGTGAGATATCGGTCTGTTTGCACCGACTTTCGACTCTGCTCGTGTTACCCGTTGCCGTCTAGCCCGCGGAAAGCTTCTTATCCCCGTGGCAAGCACGTATCGTCCACGGAAAAACCTCTTCCCCCCAGAAAATCCGATATATCACAGATCCCCGGGTCCCGGCTTCGTCTCGCCTTCACATTCGCTCCGATTCAATTGCTTTTCATACCGCGTCCCCGAGTGTTTTCCCTGTTTCCCCGTAAAAATGGCCGCTACCCTCGATATTGCTTCTCCAGATTCTGTCTCGCTTCTCGAAACTACAACGAAACTTTTCTACTTTGAACTAAACTCGAAAGAGCGAGAGAGATCGTCCACTTACTCATAAATCCCCGTTTCATTTCCTTGATCGATCACAGGTTGCTAGAACTTGTTTCTTGCTCTTGGGGATTTATTGCAAGTCAACCGCCTCCTCGCGGTTTAACAATATTTTCGTGCGATTGCCAATGAAAAATTGATTAAACAATTCCCATGGGTTCGAAGATCCAGTTCCCGGACTTTGCATTTATGGCAGACATCCTTCGATCAATTTTCACAAAACTACATAACCTCAAACATCCCCAATCTTTCATGTCAAAGAGTGACCAATCTTCTCACTCTGATCATCCTTCTATCGATAATGGCACTCCATTGTTTTTTTTTTAAATTTCATTAAACAATTTTCATTGGTTCGAAAATTAAGACTTCAGTCTTTGTATTTTTGGCAATTTTTCTCAATTTATGGCAGACATCCTTCGATCAATTTTCACAAAACTAAATAACCTCAAACATCCCCAATCTTTCATGTCTAACAAGTGAAGGTCCCCAAGTGTCCGACTTCGCTTTTGATAATTTTTTGTGAGGCGATGGTATATGGATTCCTAATTATGTATGCGAAATATTAGGTGTAGTTACTCAATAGTTTTAAAGATGTAAACAATTAAAGTTTCATGCTTGTAAATCACGCAACCTGCTTACACGGCTAATGGAACTTGGAAAACTACTATGAGTATGAAACTTTAATTGTTTATATCTTTAAAACTATTCAGTAAGTACACCTAATATTTTGCATATATAATTAGGAATCCATATACCATCATCTCACAAAAAATTATCAAAATCGAAGTTGGGGTCCTTCCTTTGTAAGAGTCACCAATCTTCTCACTCTGATCATCCTTCTATCGATAATGGCACCCAGTGTTTTTTCTTAATTTGATTAAACAATTTTCATGGGTTCGAAGATTCAGACCTCAGTCTTTGTATTCATAGCAATTTTTCCAATTGGGAAATTTATCTCCGATAGGGACTACATAATCTCAAACATCCCCAATCTTTCATGTCAAAGAGTCGCCAATCTTCGCACTCTGATCATCCTTCTATCGATAATGGCACCCCAGTGTTTTTTCTTAATTTGATTAAACAATTTTCATGGGTTCGAAGATTCAGACCTCAGTCTTTGTATTCATAGCAATTTTTCCAATTGGGAAATTTATCTCCGATAGGGACTACATAATCTCAAACATCCCCAATCTTTCATGTCAAAGAGTCGCCAATCTTCGCACTCTGATCATCCTTCTATCGATAATGGCACCCCAGTGTTTTTTCTTAATTTGATTAAACAATTTTCATGGGTTCGAAGATTCAGACCTCAGTCTTTGTATTCATAGCAATTTTTCCAATTGGGAAATTTATCTCCGATAGGGACTACATAATCTCAAACATCCCCAATCTTTCATGTCAAAGAGTCGCCAATCTTCTCACTCTGATCATCCTTCTATCGATAATGGCACCCCAGTGTTTTTTCTTAATTTGATTAAACAATTTTCATGGGTTCGAAGATTCAGACCTCAGTCTTTGTATTCATAGCAATTTTTCCAATTGGGAAATTTATCTCCGATAGGGACTACATAATCTCAAACATCTCCAATCTTTCATGTCAAAGAGTCGCCAATCTTCTCACTCTGATCATCCTTCTATCAATAATGGCACCCCAGTGTTTTTTCTTAATTTGATTAAACAATTTTCATGGGTTCGAAGATTCACCTAATCGCAACGAGCCTGCAAACTTTGATCTACCCTCGCATTTTATCCATGAATGGGATACACATCGACGGCGAAAAGTTTGAATTTGTTGCAGGTTCGTTGGAGTATTTTGTTGCTGGCGGCGCCGGGATGTTTAATTAACGCTTTGACGTGTAACGCGTCGAGGAGGGTGGTAGGGTCGATTCTTATTGAGCTTGGTTCGAATATCGGTGATGCTCGAAAGAGGGTGGTTTATTAAGGGCTTCTGACAGATTGGACGCGCGTTAGGCGACGCGTGCACGTCCTCGGAGGAGAGAGGTCCCGCGAGCACGACGCTTGGCATTTCATCGGCTTTGTGCTGAGGCCCGATGCTCTTTTCATGGACGACCATTCCTGGCCTTCCCGACAAACCTGACAACCTCTATCTCTCTATCGATCAACGCCAGGACCCGTGGCATTTCCGTCCCTCGTGCGCAATAATGCGAATCCTAAACGAATCTGTCCAAAAGAGCAGCCTAGTTTCGTTCGGATCGCGACACAACAGTGTTAGGCAATCGTGGGTCTATAGACTTCAGTCTTTATATTTATGGCAATTTTTCCAATTGGAAAATTTATGTCCGAAAAGGACAGTTCAGACTTCCTCCGATCAATTTTCGCAAAACTACATGATCTCAAACATCCCCAATCTTTTATATCAAAAAGCCACCATCTTCTCACTCTGATCATCGTTCTGTCCATAATTGCACCATAGTGGACCCTCGAGAAACTTCCAATTGGAAAATTTGTCTCCGAAGAAAACACTTCAGACATCCTCTGATTAATTTTCACAAAACTGCATAACCTCAAACGTCCCCAATCTTTCACGGTTCTGTCGATAATTGCACCGCGGTGGACCCTCAAAAAACTTCCAATTGGAAAACTTATCTCCGAAAAAAACACGTCAGACATCCTCCGATTATTGTTCAGAAAACTACATGTAGAAATATGTTTTGAGAAACAAAATTGATCTATTTTGCCACACAAGGAACGATCGATTCAATTTCAGAGTTTACTTCAGTTTGTTTATAAAACCGTTGGTTGTTTGTTCGTCGTATAGTTCAATTTTCTAGCCCGAGTGATCTTTTGTGCTTTTCTCCTTATTAAATAAATTCTGTTGAGTCGATTTACACAAAGTGTGCGGTTTATTTAATTACGCAATCTAATACTACGTAATTTAAAACATCCCCAATCGTTCATATGAAAGAGTCTCACCATCTTCTCACTCTGATGACCGTTCTGACGATAATTACACCCCGGTGGACCGTCAAAAAATAAACTTGGACACTCGACTGAGAATTACACAATTCCCATCGCGCAACAAGCTCGCTAAAACAACCCAACAACGGTTAATTAACATCGCAAACGTCAAGCGCCACGACCGAAACGACCAGGGTCTCCATTCCGGGACTCATAAACCCACGAAAATCGCGCTGTGTAATTAGCGTGAAGCAACGCAATCAGTTCCAATGAATCGTCGGCGTTTTTCATTTCCCCCCCCCCCCCCGCCTCCAATGGTTCAGTTTCAAGTCCCGTCTCCATCCCCGGTTCGTTCCATTTACAGGGAATCATCGACGCGATGCGGTTTTCGCGTTCGAAAACGAGCGATCCCCACGCGGCCGACTGTAATTACAGTTAATTATAGTTCCGTGAAATCGGCCCTTTTTCCGATAGCACCGACGCGACCGGATTCCTGGAGAGACGGATACCGACCGGTTTTATTGCGAACGATCGATACCGCCCCTGGACAAAACCGGATACCAAGTGCATCCACGGTGAAATTAAATTGCGAGCGACGGACAAATGATTGCGAGCCGATACAGACAAGATCGCACGATTCGTTTCCACATCTAGACACGCTGCATGCTATTAGAATTGCTCGAGTGTTCGGTCGCAAGGGACCGTCCACCAGAGTGGTATCGCTTACTTCTCTCCTTCTGTCTCTATCTCTCTCCACCCGAAGACTGCTCGAGTCAGCCGTGGAGGATGACGAATCATCAAGGGTGTGTTGAGCGGGACATGCAGCGTTCGGCAATACCCAATCAACACATTGCCTTGGGGTCAAATCGATCACTTTGCACCATCGTCGATTTTGTTCTAAATAAAATATGTTATAGTCTATGTAAAATTAGGGGGGGTTTAAGTCATCATTTTGTCGGTTTTGAATTTTTTTAGAAATGGCAGGCTCTCGAAAATTTCCATTTTTCCCACTTTGGCGAAAACGGGCCTCACTTATGAATTTTTATCTCAGGAACTGTTTGTTTCTTAATAAATTTGTTTGTATTTCGTTAATAAATTTTTATCACTATGATTATAAAGGTGACTACCTCATTAAGTAACATTTGTTTCTTTATCAAAGATATATTAGATTGAAGTACTAAATAGCCTGTACAGGGTGTAAAGAAATTTTCTCAGGAACTCTTTCTTAATGAATTTGTTATTTAGTTAATAAATTTGTATCACTATGATTAAAGGTGACTACCTCATTAAGTAACATTTGTTTCTTTATCAAAGATATATTAGATTGAAGTACTAAATAGCCTGCACAGGGTGTAAAGAAATTTTCTCAGGAACTCTTTCTTAATAAATTTGTTTGTATTTCGTTAATAAATTTTTATCCCTATGATTAAAGGTGACTACCTCATCAAGTAACATTTGTTTCTTTATCAAAGATATATTAGATTGAAGAACTAAATAGCCTGTACAGGGTGTAAAGAAATTTTCTCAGGAACTCTTTCTTCATAAATTTGTTTGTATTTCGTTAATAAATTTTTATCACTATGATTAAAGGTGACTACCTCATCAAGTAACATTTGTTTCTTTATTAAAGATATATTAGAAGAACTAAATAGCCTGTACAGGGTGTAAAGAAATTTTCTCAGGAACTCTTTCTTAATAAATTTGTTTGTATTTCATTAATAAATTTTCCTCACTATGATTAAAGGTGACTAACTCATTAAGTAACATTTGTTTCTTTATCAAAGATATATTAAATTGAAGAACTAAATAGCCTGTACAAGGTGTAAAGAAATTTTCTCAGGAACTCTTTCTTAATAAATTTGTTTGTATTTCGTTAATAAATTTTCCTCACTATGATTAAAGGTAACTAACTCATTAAGTAACATTTGTTTCTTTATCAAAGATATATTAAATTGAAGAACTAAATAGCCTGTACAGGGTGTAAAGAAATGTTTGTTTGTTGAAAACATCTGATCGATGAAGATCTTCAAAAAAAAAGTTGCCGCAAAATAGTCTATTTGGACGAAACTCGACGTTGATTGTTAAGGTAAAAATTTTTATTGCACAGTATACTAAGCACCATGAAATTAAAACAAAATTTTCACGGTGAAATTCATGGTCACGGACAATTTTGCAATTCCACCAGACGCCCTTAATCTTGAATTTCAAAGTCAGAAGGTGAACAAATTTTTTTACTGCATTGGCTTCTAAGCATCGCGCAATAAAACAAATTGACCTTAAAATCTAAGATCAAAGACAATCTTGCGGCAACATTGTTTTACAGATCAACATCGACCTGAAGACGTAGAATACGCCTATGGCAGTCAAGACCAAGAACTTCGTTACACCCTGTACATATCTTGTGTTTCGTGTTAAAGCCTGAGAGGATGAGCCGTGAATTTTTCCAGGGAACTACGCGAAAATTCTAGTTTGGCCGAACCTGGTCGAAAACCGTCTGCCACAGTAGGCGGTAATAAAAGTTTTCCCGGTATAAATCGCGAAGAGGATGGCCGGGTGCGGCTTCAAAGCCGCGATCTCTTGCCTGAAGGCTGCCGAGGCTTGCCTAAATAGAAAGATCAGTCTGAATTTCGCGTTAAATCTCGTAAGCCACTTAGGCGCGGGGCTGTTCAAAGGCCGGCTAACACGGTAACCCTTTAAACGGCTCAAAGGGCCACGCGAGGAAACCGTGCGTATTCACAAAAGGCTTTGCCGAAGAGAGCTCAGCCTCCCAGCGAATTTTCCCTGAGGTGCTTTCGCTGCTTCAAAGGCGATAAATCTCCGTCTCGATCGCTAATCGATTTCCTTCGACTTCGGACCTCTCTGTTATAGCAATCTATCTATCGTCCGATCCATCTCTAGCCTCGAGGACCGTCGATTTAATACTCGTCGCTGATTTCGTTGATCTGTATCACTGAGATCGAGTTTAACTGCGAGTCTTGCAATTTCTATCAATTTTCTTTTCATTCGAATGATTCATTATCGTTGATTAATATGTTCTCTGTCGACGAAGCTATTGGCATAGCGATCGTAAGAAGGTGTAACAATCGTCCGATCATTTATTATACGAACTTAATATGCCGGTTGTTCTATAATGACCCGGCTTCAGAATCGTGAATGCAATTAACAGAATAACTTTCCCCTGCGCCGTCACTCTGAACACCATTACTCACCAGGCAAAAGCTTCCGAGGGCTGAGGGTCCAAATTGGTACCCTGGGCACGCTGAGTCATTAAGTATTAGGGTTAGGGTCAAAGTTATCCTCCCTGTGGCACGTTATTAGATTATACTAGGTGTCCGTAACACGCGGGACCCACTTCAGGGATCGCTTCGGAACTTGGTATTAATCAAACATTTTCATATAGACGATCTGAGAGTTCGGCGACTTCCAGCGGTCATTACCGAACGGTATAATCGATACCTAGTTAGTATGCATTAGAAAAGCAATTCAAGCTTTCATGATTCAAGGCACCTGGTGAGAAAAATACGCTACACACAAATTCTACAGAAACGTGTCCATAAACAATTTTTGTTTTACCATTTGATCGGAAAGATTTTTGCAAATTTTAACCAAGATTGATTGATCAATGTGTACGATTAAAAAAGGTAATCATTGAAAAATGGACGATTCATTCAATCGATTGATGAAGTTAATCGTGAATCGTTGATTAAAAAAAGAGATCATCGAAAAATCGGAGACCGATTTAATCGATTGTTGCAGTTAATCGCCACACATCTCGAGACAGAGAGCGGTGATGGAGAATCGACAGAAATATATCTCAACAAAAACTCAGTTTACATATTTTTCAGTATGCATACAGTTTTGTTTTCGTGTTTCATTTCGAAATTTCAGCAGTTAATCATTAATCAATTATCCGAACGACTAAAGTATGAGTTTAATTGTAAATTGCGATCAACGATTGAAGTAGAGATTTATTCGTCAATCGTTGATTAAATTTAAAAATTGGCCTCGGGACTTCAAGGGAAATTGCGGTTCTCGCGAATCGAACGGAACATCTGCACAAAACGTTCGCCACAATGGATCGTGTTGGACTGTGATTCGCGGTTCCACGAGTGGAGGATGTAGAGAGGGAGGGGTGAGAGAGAGAGAAGCATTCGAATAGCGAGAAGCACGCTATACAATCGTCGTTACATGCACAAAGCAGTCGTGACGCGTATAATCGCGTTAGAAATGCTAACAGCCTAACATCAACCCTCAACGCGACCCAGAAACGCTTCTATTTGTTACCCTCTTGTATCCGAGCGCTGCCTCGTCCCTTCTCTCAGGTAACAACGACCATGATACTCCCTACCTTCGGTTGCTAATCGAACGTGCGGCTCGAGGGACTCCTAGGCGCGCTAATACCACGAGAAAAAGACCGTTTTTGGTTCCAAGGTTTCATCGAGTAGGCTCGTTTTCATCGTAACCGAGGTTACGACCGCTATTTTTCCTGATATCGACGATTTTGTCGGTGTGCTCGTTATAAACCGACCCTAAGCGTACACTGTTTGGACAAGATACGCAACGCTCTGAGAAATGTCACGGTAGATTTCTGTACCATTATTCAAAATATTGTTTAGATTATTATAAATATGGTATCTAATCAATCACTAAACTTTTAATTATTGTATGAGGTATTATATCAAATTTATATTCATACAAGGGTCATTCCATGCCGAATCGATCACTTTTTGCAGGCACCATCGCCGATTTTGTTCTAACTGAAATATGTTGTAGTCCATGCGAAATTAGGTGGGGGGGGGGGGGTTTAAGTCATCATTTTGCCGGTTTCGAATGTTTTTAGAAATGGCAGGCCTTCAAAGTTTTCAATTTTTGCCCATTTCGGCGAAAACGGGCCTCACTTACGAATTTTTATCTCAAGAACGGTTGGTCCGATTGAGCTAAATTTTTTGTTTTGTTTTATTCGGAAAGGATTGGGCTATTACAAAATAATTTTTTCAACCTCGACAATCAACTTTATAATGTCGAAAAATTTAAACAAATTCTTCTTTTGCGTTTTTTTCGATGATGGGGCGGAGTGATGTAAATTTTGAAAAAAATATGGTTATATTCCTTGAAGTTTCCCCTTCAAAATGAGTCCTCGAACAAGATGGTATCTTTACAATTGGCGTCACAATGAGCTGGTAAAGGACGCCGTGTACCTCCGCTTCTGGTAGAGGCGAGTCGAGCGCATGGCTATTATGGTCCGTTGTCTATATCGCTGGTCTCAAGAAAATGCCAGCAGACTGTATACGACTAAATAACCCTATTTATACCTCGAGAATAATATTAGTAACCACTCTTGGTTACAATAACAAACATGCTGATTGTTTACAAGCTCGCTTTGCAACGACATTACCAATTAGAAGCACTAGAAGCTTCTATAGCTTAACCCCATTATCGAATAAAGAACTGCTAATGAACAAAAATTATATAGAATAGAATTATTCTAGGTCGGTAAAAATGTTTAATTTTCGAGTTAAAACCAAAACCTACGAACAATGTTTATTAAAGAAATTCTGTTCGTCTCTAACACGAATGAGGAACGTTAAATAAATTGCATTTTCTTCTGGAATCAATCAGGAACATAAAGCACATTCTATTTTCTCAGAAATAGATTTGCATTTGACGAATTCAATTTTTATCGGGAATAGTTTTGAACAAATTTCAATCTGTAGGAGACACGATGTCGAGCAAACCGTAGCACGGTCCCTCTGAAACTCGTGTCAGAGTTTAAGCAGGAAGCACAGATAGGCGGCATTCGCGGTTCCCCGCGGTTCGCAATTAACCGTTTTCTCCGTACAGTTCGAATTTCCGCAACCAACGTGCAACGAGCAGCGAGCAACGAGCGACTGGCAACAAGCAAAGTATAAGGGCGCGTGCTCCCGTAAACGCATTAGCTGCGTCGCGTCGCGAAACCTATCTGCTACCGCAGGTAATTAGTTGCAACAACGCGACGGTGGGAAACGGGAGCCCTCCTCGTTGCTTCCACCCTCGTTCCTTTCAATTAAACCGGAAACCCGAAACACGATCAACTTTTTACTATTATTGTTACCGCCGCGCCGCCGTCCCCTTTTCATTCACCTTTCCGCTCTTTGTTCCGCGTAATTTGCCCGCCTGCGAACTGATGCGAACATTTTCCTTCGTTTCTGTCAAAATCCAGCAGCGTATTAAACGGCACCTACACGATCAATATTATCGTCAATATATGGCGCGCAATATACACGGTGGCAAGAAATAACGGAGTTAATCATTTCTTATTATAATTCTGTCAAATTGACGAATTTTGAAAAACCAAATAATAACAACCATAACATGGACCTTTAGTATTCATACATTTAAGAAGCTTCGAAATGGCCACCCTTTGCGCCGATACAGAGGCTCAAACGTGTCTTGAAATTTTCGGCAATGGGCCCGCAGCTCTTCTGGCGTCATTCGGTTCCACTCCTGGTACAGAGATTTTTTCAATGACTCCAAATTTTTATGGGGCCGAGCACAGGCCCTGGCCTCCAAAATCGACCACACGCTGTAGTCCATCGGGTTGAGATTCGGTGAGTACGGCGGCCATTCCACAGACGTGATGAAACCTGGAAAATGGGCTTTGCACTAGGGATGTCGATTTTTAATCGATTATTTAAAAAATCGATTATTTTCATGAAATAAATCGATTTTTCGAATCGATTCTTCAATATCCGATTTTTACAAATAATCGATTCTAAAATTGTAAAAATAATCGATTTTTATGGCAAATTGTATGACTGTACGTGGAGACCGTGGAGTGTTTACTGTGGAGACTGTATAAAGAGATCTAATTAGCATCAAAAGTAACTATATAAATTTTCCTAAAACGCGACAATTCTACTCCGCATAATGATTCCAACGGAACTCGTTCGTTGGCTAATTCCCTACTCGTACTCGGCCGACCACGCGACCATTGGCTGACGCGCAACAACATGCGCGAAACAAGTACGTAATAAATCTTTCAACTTCTTCGATTTTCATATACTCAATTTTGCTATAAGTGCATAAAGATCCGCAGTCTAATAATCATTATTACTTTATTTCTTTAATAAAAGAGTCCAACAAAATTTTGATCTTCGTTTTTTTATCATTTCTAGACATTTCTAAAATAAAATCGATTATTTTGGAAACGATTTTTTAGTGGATCGATTCTTGAAGCTTCGATTATAATCGATTCAGAAAAATCGATCTTTTTGAAAATAATCGGCATCCCTACTTTGCACCACTCCTGAGTCGTTTTCGCCCTGTGGGCCGGCGCGGAATCCTGCTGTAACGTCCATTCCGGATCGCCGCGGTGCTGTTGGGCCCACAGAAGTACGACGGCTTCGAGAATGTCCCGTCGATACACTTCTTGGTTGAGTTTGACCCCTTGATCCACGAAAACCGTAGCAAATCCCATTTTTCAGGTTTCATCGCATCTGCGGAATGACCGCCGTACTCACCGTATCTCAACTCTATGAACTCCAGCGTTTGGTCGATTTTGGAGGCCAGGGCCTGTGCTCAGCCCCATAAAAGTTTCGAGTCGCTGAAAAAATCTCTGCGTCGGGTGTGGGACCGAATGACGCCAGAAGTGCTGCGGCCGATAGCCGAAAATTTCAAAACACGTTTGAGCCTCTGAATCGGCTCAAAGGGTGGCCACTTCGAAACTTCTTAAATATATAAATACTAAAGGTCTATGTTATATGGTTGTTATCATTTGGTTTTTCAAAATTCGTCGATTTGACAGAATTATAATAAGAAATGTTTAACTCCGTTATTTCTTGTCAACCTGTATTGCACATTAAGGCTGCTCTTTACTTTACCGGACTCAAAAGTGCCTTTCTCCTATAAATTATGATGTATTTGGCATGTAATCCAGTAGATTTGTTCAGGAGATATGCTCGCTTAAAGTTGAGCAATCTGCGGCGCCCTTGCCTGTCAAAAACACTGCACATTGTTCAACTTTAAGCAAGCATAACTCCTGAACCATTGATGCTACAGGATCGAAACTAGTGCAATATATTGACGATAATATTGCTCGTCTAGGTGCCGCTTCAGAACGATTAAGGAATGAAAACAATGTCTGCGCAGCTCCTATGGCTTGCAGTGAAAGCAGACAATTTTTATTTAGCACGAAGCTCTCCGCAGTTTAATTGCAATTGTTTTTGTTAGAAACACAAAAGCGTCAAGACGTTAGCAAAGCTTAGTTAGTCGTAAACCAGAAGATGAAAAATTCATACCAGAGTCGTCGGGAGTCTTCGTCGATCCTAGAACCAGAAAATCAGTTTGAGAAAGGTGTGAATGATTTCGCGACTCGTTGTGAGAATGATAAAACAGTCTGGTTTCTGTTAAGCTCCGGGAATAAAAGTAGCTAAGGTGAAACGACTTCGCAGGTGGATTTGTGGGACGATAAACGGCTCTACTCGCAGAAGCTCGATCGACGGGCGATAAAGAAAATGGGAACGATCGTCGTCGGGCCGTCGTCGCGTCGTAACGACGAGCAACGCCTCGGACAAGTCCTGTCCGCAGGATTGTCAGCGAGGAATTATTCCCGACGACGGGCCACGATAAATCCTAGCCGTCGAACCAACCCCCTCGTATACGGTGATAAAAGGAGCCTCTAACGTTTTGTAGCTCCGTAATAATCCGTCGTGGAAGGAAAAAAAAATTAAAAATCCTTATGGATTCTGTGGACGCTCAGCACGTTGCCCGAGACTTTACGAGCTTCCAATATTCAGCCCGAAAGAATAAAAAGCGGAATTATTGATATTAACGAGGTCTCGGGCGTCGTTAAGTATTTTATACGATGATGATGCTCGGTGAAACGGATAGGAAAATGCTCGCGGAATATTTAACACGTTTTTAATTTCCTTGAAGGCTTTATGGAGTTTCAATATTCGTTCAGCAGAGCCGAGAATGAAATAATCAATGTTACAGACGTCTCGGACGTCGTCGGAACGTTTACACGGCGACAGGAATTTACGAGAAGAATAGAAAATTGACTGTCAATGTTTGAGAGCTTTCAGATACTGTCAGGCTACCGTACAGAATAATAATTAGACTGCGGATCTTTATGCATTTTTATGGCTCCTGAAAATTTTCGAAAAATGCTGGAATATAAATTTCGACGAAGTTCAGCACGATCTTTATTTACTTCAGATCTACAAAGGCCAGTACCACTGAAAACAAGATTTTATTTAATATATTCCACTTTTTTTAAATTCGTCTACAAAAATTGCATAAACGCAGTGTAATAATTAGACTGCAGATTTTATGCATTTATGACAATAATGGGTAAGCACAATTTAAAACGGTAGACATATTAAAAAGATTTAAAGACATCAGTGTATTGGCTTCAACTGAGTCAGATAATTAAAAGAAGAAACTATTATTTCGCTCCTCTGTCTTGCCATCAATGCAAACATTTTTTTATTTTGCATAAAGATCCGCAGTCTAATAATAAATAATATTCAGCAGAAGAGATAGGAGATGCTCTGCAGATATTGAAGACATTATTTAAAGGCTTGAGCTTCCTGCATTCACTCATAAAAATGATCAAAAACTACATGTCGCAACCTGGCAAGAACAGTAACACAACTAAAAAAAATAACGATTTCGAAGTTGGAACAGTGATCGATGCATTTAGTTGGCCTCTACGTGCTAGAAAAACGTCGTATCTCTAACTCCTAATTGAACTGCTGTAGAACAGTTATGTCAGATTTCTTTCTGAGCCTGTTCATATTTGTAGTGGCATCCATAACATCATTTTATCCAGCCAAATTGAATTGACTTCCAAAAATATTTTTCTGAAAGTTTAAAAATGTCAGTACAATAAATCCTCTACAGTCGCAAAAGCCTCGGGGATATTCGTTCGTGTTTTTCGTAGACGGACACTATTCTTAAGCTTCAAAGACCGAGGCGAACGTACGACTCTCCGCGTCTTTTTCTTTCCCGTACGCTGTCCTTCCTCGCGCCCGAAACGTTCATCGTCGATTTAACCACTAAATACAGTTGAAATTATATCGTGTGTTCGGTCTTATTTCGATCAGAAAAATGCCACAAATATATTGACGAAAGTTTCATAAAAAAATAAGTAGTAATAAAAAAGATTAAATATTGGTGTTACATTGTGAGGACCGATATACCCGAGCCGAGATCAGATTACTACAGTAGAGGGGATATTTTCTTTGCGTTTATAGAGGATTTACTATTTCGATGGAAATTTTATAATTTTCTTCAAATCGTTATTGTGAGAATACTGGATTTTTAGTGATGTCGCTATTTTTGCGGGGGTGCGATGTGTACGAGGAACAGCTCGCAGCCAAAGCAGAAAATTGATAACCCGATGCACCTGTATAGTTTCACTTGCAGGGGGGATTCGCAAGTTTGATGCTCTAGAATCGAGTGCCATTTCTCGAACATCGATACGGCAAGGCCTCGACACCTCTGAGGGGCCGTTTCCTGGACTCGTTCGTCTTCATTTTTCCGGGCGTCTGGTCGTCGAATATTTATCGATGCCGTTCGGAAGACGTATCGGGGTTGTCCGCGTGAGATACTTTCGACTCGTGGCTATCCGGGTTAACGGGGTAGACTCGTTTTTCCAGGATTGCTGGGGCTCGGTATGCGCCTTCTCATTTCTCGATAATGTAATGTAAAGTAACATACAGGGTGATATCCAGCCAGCTCGATCACCTCGAATCATTTTTAAATTATACGTTTCAGAAAAAAGTTATTTCCACAGAATGGTTCACATGGTATCAAGGAATATGCATTACACGAATGATGTTATTCGAGTGATCGAGTTCGGTGCTTGATCCTGTATTTTACGGGGATCGTTGCAGATACTATACATAGTGATACTATACAGGTAGAAGGTTCTGAACACAATCGCTGTAGTATAGGACACCGAACAATTAAGGACGCGGGCACAATTGCGAGGCAGTGCGGTGGTCGTTGAAACTTTCGGACCGCGGAGAATCCTTTCGGAAACTGTTTTCGAAGTTTCTCCGAGGGATTTCGACGGGATAACCGGTTGGCTGGGGCTTCTGATAGTTGTCTAGCCGGTGGACCACAAATATTGAACCATCCGAACTGCGTAGTTACTGTGCAAGCGGAGGTAGATCGAGAATTCTGATCAAATTCAGTGCTGCATTTTAAACTGATTACTTATTGATTGCTTCAAACCAACCAGCTCATTGAAATTAAATTTTAATTGAGCATATTTCAATGAAATCCGGACGGTTACGAAATTTTTATGTATATCCGCGAATCAGCGGAAAGAAGAGTTCGGAAATGATGTATTAAAATCGTTAAGAGAAAAAGTTAGCCTCCGAGGATCACTTTCCGGTAATGAAGGCGGAACATTTTTATTAACCTGTTTACAGAGTTGGTTTCACGAGTCTCTTTCGCAGTCGGAATATTAATTTGAAAGTTTCTGTCCTTCTCATAAGTTGCAGCGATGTTTCGGAGACGTAAATTCAACAGGAGAATCTCCTTTGGCAAGTAAAGTCGACTTGGCAAAGTTCTTCGGCAAGTGAAATGTCTTTTCCAAAGCCCTTCGCCAAGTAAATTTTCCGTACCAAGGTTCCCCAAGGTTCTTTAGCAAGTAAAATCCTTGCGGAGATACTTGTTTCGTAAGTTCCTGAAATATATAAGCCAAGTGCTTCTATATTTTTTGGAAGTTCCGCTTTCGTTCCCCAAGCTGTTTGCACGAAGTGGGAAGATCTCCGTAAAACTGAACGCCTCGCAATTCTGTAATTAATGAACAACATCAGCGTTTTTCCGTGTGCCTTTTCAGGACACCCGGTATGGAAGCGTGGATGTAGAGGCAGAGGCACAGTGCCAAGGCGACACTATACTCGAGCGCTCAAACAGAAAGGGATTCCGAGAGAGATTGAAACAGTCCTCCGACTCTCGCCCAAGTTATTTCATGGAATTATCGTATTCCGGAGACAATAACGCGATTCTTCCGACGTTCGTGGCACGCCGTGTTAACTTCGGATCACAGCTGCACTTGCCTCCTATTGTTTAATCGACTGTCTGCTCCATTGTCCTCGCTACATGCGCCGGATAAACGAATCGTCAAAGACTTTCCCTCTCCGGGAGTTCACGGTTCTTCGCCATCGATGCCTCTTCACTTTTCGCGCGCATCTTCTGTATCGCCGGGATTATCTTCGAGATGTATAAGAAAGGGAATGAAGTAGGGTAAACTGCCCAAATATGAACCACTTTTTGTTGATGTCATTTTTTGATTATTTTAGAATGCTCTTTCTCGTCCAAAGAATTACCAATTGTAGATGCACTTCCTCCCTATAAGATTCTGGGGTCAAGTTTGTTCAGAAATTAATACAGCTTGGGAAAAATATCTTTTTGTGGTGTGTCATTTGCAGGTTCCAGCGGAAGGGGTTCTTAATATGGTATGGAATATGACACCTAGTGCCATATTCGGCACTCACACCAAGAATGTCAATATATAGCTATACCCATATTAGGGAACCCTTGGTAGTGCCATATTGGGAACTCCACGAAGACTGATAATACTAGCTACTGACAAAGAGAAAATAAATTTCAGCCCAAACCAACAGCTGGCAAACATTAATATAAATAAACTGAAACTACAGATATGTTCAAACATTTCAAAATCACTTGCCTTCCTCGAAAAAGATACAATCGAAAATCTAACCACAAAAATATTCAACACGTAGAGACACAACTGGCGGAGGATCGATACTAAAATCTATGGAATGGTGCAATTGCACTGCACACTGTTGGATTTTCTCACTAGATTATTTTCTCACTTTTCTCCTTTACAAGATATAAGGTAGTGCCATAATAGGCGACTATACCATATTTGGGCACTTTACCCTAATTTATCTCCTCAATTATTTGATCAACGGCAAAGTTTCTTAGAAAAGTAATTGGAATCGTTAAAGTGATACAGCTCCGAAGAAAGGCCGTGCGCAACGTGATTTCACGAAGAGAGGAAACGGTTTCGCGGGGTTTCTGGGAGCACATTTACAGTGCTGCGCTTTATTGAAACGGTTCGAAAGCCACGGCAGACATTAAATAGACATTTGTTGGCGGAGAGACCGGCGCCCGGCCAATAACAGGAAGTCATGTGGAAGAAAACTCGCCGCAACATCCAGGATTCGATCATCGGAGAGAGGGCGATCGGTTCTTTTGTGCCGGCTCAAAGGGGAATTCAATAAAATGCTAATAAAAACAATTCCATCGGGAACACGCTCTCTACTCCCACACCACTTTCTCTCTATTACCTTATCCTGCGATTTATGTATGTGCTGACTTTGCCTGGAGATCTCTGGCGACTATAAACTATTTACAATGAAAGTCAATTTCCCTTGGTTCCGTTTTGGTTCAAATATTATGAATGTCAATTATTAATTTACCGTAACATCTACATGCTATATGCATATTGTCATATAAGTGGCTTTGGTGGACCGGCATAATTCATAATTGCCACCAAATATTGATTTGAAAACTCATCGATCTCTGTGTTCTGATTGGCTATCGTTCGATATGCGTCGTTCCTTTGTTCTGACGTTTGGTTCTTCCTTAACGGCCACATGGTTTCAGTTTAACGTCTACCGGCATGGAGTTAATTAGTTTTCTCAAAAGTGTTCCATCAGTAAATTTATATAATTCATTTACACTTAGCAAGTATGTGAAAGTATTATTGGTATAAACCGGTTTTGTTGAACAATTACTATAGCTTACAGTATTTTACAGACGCAAAACTTCTCTTGAAAATGGTCCACATTTGGATCGAAACGTCGAGAACAATTTAAATTGCTTAGTGAGTAACATTTGATCGGACATAAAGTCTACGATCTGTCTACGATCGACATAAAGGAAAATTCGTAGACCATTTTATTCGAAGTGTAAAGATCCGCTGTCTGGTTATGGTTACGCGAAATCATCGACCAGCTTTCCCTTTTGATCCATCCGCGGAACGAGAGCCTGGAAAACGCACACAAAAAAAAACCCCGGATGCGAATAGTTATTCATCCCCGGTGCAAACCATGGCGCGAATGATACAACCTCGATTCCGGATTATCCGTTTCGCCTTTGACCACGATGGAACTCCGCTACCTTTCAGAATCCTCTTTTGCCAACGATTTCGCACAGCTGTGGTCTTGCAAATGAACTTTCATATCTCTCGCCACGCGGCCATTCGCATTTTCTACGGTTCTTTCGAACGAATATTCGATCGATCCTCTACTAGACCTATCATACTAAGTTCTTCATCTTCCACATTTTCTTGACTGTGTCGAGAAATCGATGAAATTGATATGTTTGAAAGCATCGGTGTTCCAAAGCGAAACAGATGTTTTATTGCATGAAAAACATCTAGATGGCGGACCTCGATCTATCCTAAGTCTGCCACTGAGTTGGGCATTAATCGATTTAAATGTTAATCAAGATTGATCGATTAATGTTTACGATTAAAAAAGGAATCATCGAAAAATCGGAGACTGATTCAATCAATTGATGAAGTTAATCGTCAATCGTTGATTTAAAAAAGAAATCATCGAGAAATGGGAGACTGATTCAATCGATTGATGAAGTTAATCGTCAATCGTTGATTAAAAAAGGAAATCATCGAAAAAAAACATTCAACAACGAATTCAACGACCTGCTATACGATGACTTTCAGATGACGCTGAAAGAAAATATCGCCATGAAAAAGAATACCGATCATCAATCGATTGATGAAGTTAATCGTCAATCGTTGATTAAAAAAGGAAATCATCGAAAAAAAACATTCAACAACGAATTCAACGACCTGCTATACAGTGACTTTCAGCTGACCCTGAAAGAAAATATCGCCATGAAAAAGAATACCGCCAGAAAATAATTTGAAATGAACGTAAACATTGTTTCACAACTTGACTCACAGAAAACCAAATTTATACGGAGCCAAATTGAAAACACAAATGTTAAACATGTACATGTAATTAATTAATAATTAAATTAAATTTTCGAACTGCATCCCATCTTGTGTAACGCAAAGTTCTGCTCTTTGTAACAAAGTCTTATGTGTAGCTTCCATTAGAGATCTTCTTTTTACATTTTCTTTTTTTTCCCGTCGAATTATTTCAAATATGGCGCCCGATATTTTCTTTCGAGATCATCTGAAAGTCATCGTGTAGCAGGTCGTTGAATTCGTCTCCACGTCGCCTACAATATTATGAAGTTAAAAATACCGAGTTCCATTTAAAGATATGACAACGACCTTGATTTTCTGTTGAAAATCGATGTTTTTTTAATTCAAAAAATTGCAATGTAAGAAACACTTCTCCGTCCGACCATTCAAAGAGGCTGAAAAATCGTCGGGACTAATTGTGCCGCACCCTGTGTAATTCATAGTTACACTGAACTTTGTAATTGAATTACCATTTGTAATTTAATCGAACGGAGCGACTGAATTTCGAACAACGAAATAATCGAATACAATGTGATTGCGTTGTAATTCAACAAAACTCTGTCCGGAATACAGCTGCGCGAATGCAGGGTAAAACTCGCAAAATTCCGTCGTCGGTGGTCGTCGCCTGAAATATTGAGAGCCAGCACGCCGCACGATCGTTGGGAACGTTTATACCAGCTTATTCCAGTCTCCATGTTTCACCCGGACGACTCTTATCGTTCGGGAGATTTAATAAATAATATCGCGGTCGAAAGTAGCCCGGCCCGATGCAGTTGAAACACTCGATGGACATTTTACAAGGTGACCCGGGCGCAGTTTCTCCCGGCGGCCTCTTCCCGTTGCGTGCACGTGTGCTAGTGTAAAGTACGTGTGAGAGAAAGAGCCCAGGCACGAAATCATTCCCGGATCCAATTTACCCAATTTCTGCCCGCCGGAAAATGCAGTCCCCGCACGAGCAATTACGCGCCGAGCAATATTTATACAGGCCGCCTCTGTCCCCGCCCATTTTCAATTCTCGCCTTTCATTTCACCGGCAGCCGATCGGATTAAACGGGGGATGCTAACGCGATTCCGTGGCCGAGTTACCCCCCTCTCGGTGCAGCACATAATATAGCAGAGACGCTCCGAAAAATGACTGTGCGAGAGAACTGACTCTTGAATTTATGCGATTTTTAAAAGCTCGGTCGAAGAGTGAAATTGATCGGGATTGAAAAATTGCAATTTTCATCTGCCCCCCCTGAAAAGCAATCTGCACTTACAAACTTTTTATCTCGGTAACCAGTTGTAATGAACTTTTGAGTAAAGCCCACGGAGATGGTAAGTGATACACCAACAAAATTGCGGGAAAAGAATAAAATAGAAAAATCGCGGGAATTTATTACACACACACACCAATAATTTTCTAGCATTTAGAAAAAAAATCGAATGTCCAAAGCTGAATCACGATAAACGTTGAATCACGCACCGCCATTTTGTTAATATCATGTTAGCATTCGTACGAAAAATCCTGCACGTTCTACACACTACCAGCAATGATCCCAGAAGAGGAAAAGTTCCCATTCCGTTCGGTTTCCCCGCAATTAATTCAAGAAGAAACTTCGATTGCCGAGCGCAGCGGTTCGACCGACAATACCATTTCGTCCCGAAGCATCCTCGGAAACAAAGTTATTCGAATGAGAATACTTCTTGAAGAGTGGCACGCGACCTTGGCAAGAAAACCCAGGGAAAGCCCTGTTACACCCTCGGATCCCAGAATAATCGTCTAGAAACCGATCGATCTCTCTCTCTGTCTCTCTCGGTTCCTCGGGAGTTCCTCTCGCAAGGACAAGCGAGAGGATGATCGATCGGATGCGGGTCACGGAGCCAGGATCCCGACCGACAACCTTCGGACCACCTCATTGGTCGAAGAAGAACCTGTCCCCACCCGATTTGCCCCGTTTTCTGTGTTTCTCTCCTGTGAAATGCAACGGTGCGCCGGGAAAGCCTCGGGGAAAATACGGCGCACGTGCTGCACACGTTCGAACCTTAATTCCTCGAGACCCGCGGAAATCGTTCCGAGGGAAAAGAAAGTGCAGAGGTACGCGTGCACCGAGACCAATCTCACTGAACAACGAAATTTTTCCCACAGCTTCGCTAAATCTGTGTTAAAAACCTTTATAGAATACGTTCGCTTTTAGTAAGTGTACCATACTTTTAATAATTTCTTTATGTAACATTTATCAACGTGTTCGTGGTGTTTTTCCGATTAAAACGAGTCCAAACACGACACTGATCGGCGCATATTTGCTCGTTTAATTCACGATTTTGTAAAACCCTAATGATCCACTGATTTCAGTTCGCATAATCGAGGTTACACTAAATCGTGGATTAAACGAGCACGCTTGCTTCGAACTGTGTCGTGTTTGGGCTCGTTTTAATCAGAAAATTGCCGCGGATATGTTGGTAAGAGTTTCATAGAAAAATTATTAGGAAGAATTACTATTTTTAACTTCCCGATTTTATAGGGAAGTTATTGTAATGACCCCGAAAATCGAAAATCGATTTTTTAGCAGATCTTCACGTTTCATGGTCATTGCAGTCATTCTAGACTATTTTAAGCAAAATGTTCGTATGTGTGTGTGTGTGTGTGTGTGTGTGTGCGTATGTCTGTTTCTATGGTATCAAATTTTTCGTTAACGTTTTCTGAAAAAGTAACAACGCGATCAGAATGATGAATGATGCAATCGATGTGCCCCGTCGTAACTTAGAGCTGATTAGATTTTGGTCCATATTGGTCAAGTAGTTTTTTAGATTTTTAGTTTTTTTCGAACGGAGTTGATTCTACAATGCAATTTATACGAGAGAATGGAAAGTTTCCACCGAAGAAACAAACGTAATTACACAAAAAAATTTTTTTTTCATTTTTCTTAAATTAAAAAAAATTTTTTTAATTTAAAAAAAAATTTTTTTTTTGTACCTTACGCTAATGTTTCCGCTTACAATAATCGAAAATTATCCCAATGCAAGAGTGAGTTAATCATCTCTACTCCCGAGAATACATTTTCAAAGAATATCGATGAAAGTACAAAAAAAATTTATATTACAATCTTTAAAAAAACAATCAGTTCAAAACGAATTATTAACTGAGATTAAATTGAAAATTAATATAAACAATATGATAATTATTAATAACATTAATGTTGAAAACGGATTGGTTAATGGAGCACACATGCGGAATATTAAAATTTATTACTTTTCAAGAAAATACTAAAATTCCGTCTATATTGTGGTTAGATTTTCAATTGGCCAGAGTAGGAGTGAAAGTAAGAACTCGTTATCGTGATTATATGAAAAATGCAAATATTCATCAAAATTTGCCACCAATAATAAAAATATCGAATCAAGTAAATATGTCGAGTGAGGAAAAATATCAAATCACACGTAGTCAATTTCCAGTGGTTCCTGCTGAAGCGATTACGATTCATAAAAGTCAGGGACAAACATACGAGAAAAGTATGTTTGAATTTTAAAACATCAGAAAAACGAACTTTACACATGTTGTATGTAGCACTGAGCAGAGTTTCAAAATTGAGCGGTTTATATATTTTGGGACAATTTAAATTAACAGTATCGAAGAAAACCAAGGTCAATACTGCTAACCCGGATAATGAGGAGTCGTATCGTTTGCGAAAAACTATAATAATTAAGACAATTTATTTTGCAACATCAGTACGCTATAACAAGGAACCAAGCGAGCAACGAGTCTACGATGTTCGTTTAAGGCGACGCCATATAGCAAACATCTTGATAAGTAGAAAACTATTGAATTTCCCTGAAAACGTATAATCTTCTTAAAACGTACTAAAAATAATGATAATAATATACTGCAACTAACGAATCGGGAAGTTCTTTGTGTGGCTCGTGGAGAGTCACACACCAAATCAAAAAAACATTAATAGCTATAGGTACTACTAGCCATGCGTACCACTAACCCTTTCGCAAGAGCAGTCCTATCCGCGAGCTCGCGAAGCGAGCGAGCAAAAACAACCCTACTCGCGAGCGAGCGAAGCGAGCGAGCAACAATAACCCTCTAGTTATCGAATTAATGGTTGTGTTAATTGTTTGCTAGCTACTTTGCCGACATTTCAGCGATATTTTACGAAGGAGTACCGTCTATATCGACTGTGAAAATCAACAGAGTGAATGGTAAGATATTCGAAGATGAACTCGAACGGTTCAGAAGAATGGGGATAGGTAAAACGGATCGACGAGAGACAAAGGCTCCGTTTAATCGTCCAAGAGGCTGCACTTCGGCTCGTCCCGGGCTTTATACGGTTAAAAATAGGAGTTCCAGTTCGCCAGTTCCAGATACGGGATACCAGATGCGTCTTATGGTCCTTTGAGAACTATTTTACGGTCCTGGTGTTTTCGGTGGGGATCTGATGGGAAGTTCTGCGGGTTTCGATGCGGCCAGATGACTCTTATCTCTAATTAAGAACGGTAGAGTCGTGCGCTATCGTGGGAAACCTTGCGAGACTACTACGGTCCGTTAAGACCATAACGCCGATCTCACACTGGTCCGTAGAATGTATTAGTTCGCTGCATACGAAATGTCCGATTTCTAGCAGTGACATTACACAAACGCAAATTTGTAAAAATAAGATATTATGGTCATCCACGTGTTTCATTTACAAAATTCTAATCTTGATTTTCTAGTTGTTTGTAGTCCCATAAAAAAATAATGAAAAATAAAGAAGTTTTTATACATTCGATTAGTAGTATTAGTAGAGGTTCACACCGATATGCTTCGGACACGCGATACTTACTTCATGCTGCCCTTCTCTACGTTCGGTTTTCTTTTGAACTCTCGGCGCGGTAGACGCAGTCATAAAAAAATAATGTCGGTATGCGATCACTCTCCGTGCAGAACACGGCTGTTGGACAGTAAACGCGACTTTACTGTAGTACTAAATTGTACCAAATGCTGTCGAATTTTATGTTCCACCTTTTTTTGGAAATTTTTAAAAGCCATAAAATGTATCAAATCCGCTGTCCAGTGATGACACAACAAATGTTCTTGATGCACTGTAAATGGTAATAAGTAGACTGCGAATCTCATGCAAAATAAAAAATGTATGCATTGATTGCAAGGCACAGGAGCCAAATAGAAATTTCTTTCTTCTTTTAAATTGCCTTATTAAGCTGAAACGAGTACACTGATGTTCTTAAATCTTCGTAATTCGTCCGCTCCTTTAAATTGTACGTGCCGATTTTTGTCACAAATGCATAAAAGCATCCTACTGGTGACATAAAACCCCCCTAATTTCGCATGCACAACCCCACGGCACGCTCCAAACGACGTGAAGCTCGTCGATATCACGAGAACCGAGCTTTTTAAAATTCGCGTCCTTGGTACGCAGCTTCCGCGAAGTATCGACGTTTTGATCGTTCTCGCGTGGGCTGGGGACCTTCGAAAAACTGGAGCGAGGGTTGAGGGTGCAGGGGCGAAGGGGTGGGTTGTTCTGCAGGAAGGACGAGTGTCTCTCGTTGCTCGCTATAATTACCGAGAGTTAGGAACGGAGTGAGAAAGAGCCTAAGCGCGCCGCGGAGTGCAACGCGTCGGCGGTGACGACGGGGGAATTAGTTTCGTTTCGAGGGCGAGCTTTGTGGCCCCGCCGCGTCCCTCGGATTCTTTCGAGAGAATGGATCGTCTGTTCAAATGTTCCCCTGCACCCCTGCCCACCCCTTGGCGACCCACATTTTAGCGATGCACGCTTTTATGGAGACGCACTCGCGATCCCGGTCGACAAGGTCGCGAACGAAAGCCCTGCGTTTAATGGAGAAATTCTCGGGAACTGCCTCTTATCTGGATTACGAGCGACTCTCTTTCTATCTCCTTCTCTTGAATTCTAACAGTCTGATGCTTCTTCACTCCCCTAACCTTGCTAGATAGCCTCCAAGATAATCCGCATCTCGCAATCTACTTGACGGTCGGCGATCGGGGTTTACGAGCGCCTTGACGCGGACTTTACTTCAGACACAATCGAGATCCTGAAGATCGCTGTCCATCCTGCCGCTCGTGCTCTGTTGGGTTTATTGTGCTCTACGATGGGCGAGGTCTGTGGCCCGAATATTTTAACGCGCTCCGTGCCACGTGTACCACGTGGTACATACACGTTAAACTATACATTCAACTGCTGGTACACGTTGACATATTCATCTTTTTTTTTATTTCAGGTATTTTGCAATATAAGACGACGAGAAGAGGATCGTGCGACACGGATACAATTATTTACTATACAAATCGACAACATTGAACAACGTTGAAGCGTTGTTAATGCACAATAAAAAATATATTGAACATGGTAGTTTGTTTATTAAATCCTACTACGTTTTAAGTTTGTTAGTTTTAATTTTAAGCATGTCTTCTTCATTTTTAATGTATTGTACTTATAGAAGTATGCAATAAACTTTTGTACAACCACTATTTTGGAGTAGCAAAGTTATTTTCCTTTACACACCCTTATTACCCTTACCTTGAACACTTTTGTTCCAGTCACTTTTGACTGATTTTCGACAATTTTCGACTGTCTGACTTGTCGTTGAGTTGAACTACTGAAATTCGAATACCTCCTTCGACATCATGTTGTCCTAATACTTTCTCGAATTTCGAGATTTTCAAAAATTTTCACCAGTTTTCGACCGTCTGACTTGTCGTTGAGTTATACTACTGAATTTCCGAAAATTTTCCAGCGTCTGACTTATCGTTGACTTGTTCTACTGTCTCAATTTTCGACATTCTCGACAATTTTTGACCGTCTGACTTGTCGTTGAGTTGTACTACTGAATTTCCGAAAATTTTCCAGCGTCCGACTTATCGTTGACTTGTTCTACTGTCTCAATTTTCGACATTCTCGACAATTTTTGACCGTCTGACTTGTCGTTGAGTTATACTACTGAATTTCCGAAAATTTTCCAGCGTCCGACTTATCGTTGACTTGTTCTACTGTCTCAATTTTCGACATTCTCGACAATTTTTGACCGTCTGACTTGTCGTTGAGTTGTACTACTGAATTTTTTAAAATTTTCGACCGTCCGACTTGTCGTTGAGTTATACTACTGAATTTCCGAAAATTTTCCAGCGTCCGACTTATCGTTGACTTGTTCTACTGTCTCAATTTTCGACATTCTCGACAATTTTTGACCGTCTGACTTGTCGTTGAGTTGTACTACTGAATTTTTTAAAATTTTCGTCCGTCCGACTTGTCGTTGAGTTATACTACTGAATTTCCGAAAATTTTCCAGCGTCTGACTTATCGTTGACTTGTTCTACTGTCTCAATTTTCGACTTTTTTGACCATTTTCGAGCGTCTGACTTGTCGTTGAATTGTACTACTGAATTTTCGAAAATTTTCGACCGTCTGACTTGTCGTTGAGTTATACTACTGAATTTTCGAAAAATTTTCGACCGTCTGACTTGTCGTTGAGTTATACTACTGAATTTTCGAAAAATTTTCGCCCGTCTGACTAGTCGTTGAGTTATACTACTGAATCTTCGAAAATTCAGTAGTACAACTCAACGACAAGTCAGACGGCCGAAAATTGGCGAAAGTTTTCGAAAATTGAGAAAGTAGTACAAGTCAACGATAAGTCAGACGCACGAAAAATTTTCGAAATTCAGTAGTACAACTCAACGACAAGTCAGACGGCCGAAAATTGGCGAAAGTTTTCGAAAATTGAGAAAGTAGTACAAGTCAACGATAAGTCAGACGCACGAAAAATTTTCGAAAATTCAGTAGTACAACTCAACGACAAGTCAGACGGCCGAAAATTTTTAAAAATCTCGAAATTTGACTTTTGTATTAGGAGAACACAATATCGAAGGAGGTGTTTTCAGAATTTTCACTATTTTCATTTCTGAAATTTCGCCAACTTAATAGTAGGGTAGGGGTTGAAATAAATAGTCCATGGTGTTGGTATATAGATAGATATTTATTCTATATTAAAAGTGTACAAAAAAGCTCTCTTACATAATAAATCGCAGTAAAGAATTGTTAGTTACACACTGTTCGACAGAGTTTGCGTTAATGAATTAGTTAGGGATGATTTTTTAAACTGTTGTTCATTTCTTGATCTTCGTGCAAATGATTCTTGCCGTAAATGCCATAAGGCTTAAGAGCTCTTCAAATCCTTAAATGTCTGCAGGTCCTTAAAGGTCCATTTCGCTTTACAATTTGTTGTTACAATACCACAAAAAAGAAGAAAGAGCAACCTTTTTACAAGTGGAGCCTTATAATATAATACAATATAAATAACACAATATTATGATACAATATTTAATATAATACAATATAATAAATACATTATAGGTTGCGCGATAAATATGTCCACTCTTAGGGGTAGTTGGTAGCCCTTCGTACATGGAGATTTCCCGAGTTTGTGCCTCTGTCCGGACACATTTATTTAATGCGCGAAACACATATTTCAGAACATATTCAACACTGTAGAATATATTTACTCCAAAAGGATGAGTCATTATAAAAAATGCAATACAGAACAAAGCATACAAGTTGTGTTTAATTTTCCAGCAAAAACTACTCGCCACGGAACGTGTTGAATACCATTTTAATCAAGGAACCATTTTAATCGTAGATGTTGCACTCAGAAACGGGACAGTTAGAGAATAGGTGTTGTTAATTTTGTAAAAGCGACTCGATATTGCAACGTTCGAATAACAAACACTTCGCCATAGCCTGAACAGAAGGCTTAACAGCAGAAGCAGGTGGAGAAGTATTCCGCCGATTGAGAGATAAACGGGGAAACGCGGTGAAACTCGGAAAATCCTGAATCTCCCTTGGCCCAGCAAAGAAGGGAAGGAGGAGTAGGGGAAAATGGGAAAAAAAGGAACAGGCCAACCAATCACAGCGTCCGATCTGGCCAGGTAATTACCGGGAGCTTCCGGGACGGAAGGATGATTTTCTGCAGAAAACTTTCCCCGAGTTTCGATAAGCACGGTTTAATTAAAGAACCGGGGAAAGTTCGCCCCAAGGCGGCCAGCAGTTTTTTTTCACGGGACACGATCAACGCCAGCCGCGTCGAAATTCCTCGTTTTTTCCCACCGAGGTACAATTTTCCGGCAACGCGACACGCTGTCCCTCCAAAAAAAAAAAAGAAAAAAATAAACATCGAACGCGAGCGATATTTTTCGTACGACCCCAAACAAATTTTTGGGGCAGACTGATTCGAGCTCGGAGCTCGTTAGCGACCCCCTATTGCGAATAACGTTTTCAAAATTCGTTTACCTCTGCGCTGGGTAGACTGGACACAGTGTTTTAGTATGAAACAGTTTTTATACCGTCGATTCGAGCCTGTCCGCGGCGATATATCGCGACTAACGATTTCAATTTGTTTATCTTGATACCCGTTGAAGTCGCGCGTTTATATTCCGATATTCCACTCAAGAAGAAACAACAGATTGTAGGTTATTGAAATTATCGTCTTGATACAATAGTAGGAAACAATAGATTTTGTCAGAATTTTTTTCCATTTCAAAAAAGAACAGCAGCGAACTTGAAAAGTCAAAAATACGCGTCCGTCGCAAAAAATAATCCATAAAGTGAACCACGGTGCTTCAATGCACGAATTTTTCTGTTTTCTCTTGTGCGGCGCAATGCTTGTAACACAACCGAACATTGGGAAATTCTACGCGAAAAGCTGAACCGAAAATGTGGAATAACATTTTTTCATACGACGCTTGGTTTTCGAAAAAACAAGCCTGAAAATTTGGAACACACACGAGCGCGTTTTTATCTGTCGCGCGGAACAATAAAGCGATTGTAAACTGTTCATAATGCTTTCATTGCTACGTGCAAGATATGTTGGGCAGAGTTGGGCATCAATCGATTAAAATTTTAATCAAGATTGATTGATTAATGTGTACGTTTGAAAAAATCATTGAAAAATCGGCGATTGAATCATAACACTAATGTCATGATTTTATTTAAATTTATATTAAATTTTTCTATCTATTCCGACACTAAGTTTATCAGCGAAGAAATTTTGAACTAATTGCTTAAAATTTTGGGGAAAAATATTATTGATCATTTAACTAGATTCGGTATTTTATGGAGAACCAGCAAAAAGATTATTTTCTCCTTTTTAGTGCATTTTAAAATAAGCGTGGTTTCTAAAAAGTATTTTTTTGTACATTTTATTTAGTATTCATACAGTTTTGATTCCGTATTTCATTCCGAAGTTTCAGCAGTTAATCATTAATCAATTATCCGATTGACGATTACAATTGAAAAGAATGTAATCGTTGATCGCAATTAACGACTAAAGTAGAAATTTAACCGTTATTCCCAATTAACGATTAATAAGTATTTAATCGTTAACCGCAATTTTTTGACGATTTATAAGAATTTAATCGGTAACCGCAATTAACGATTTACAAGAATTTAATCGTTAACCGCAATTAACGATTTACAAGAATTTAATCGTTAACCGCAATTAACGATTTACAAGAATTTAATCGTTAACCGCAATTAACGATTTACAAGAATTCAATCGTTATCCGCAATTAAAAACTAAACTAGGAGATTAATTGTTAATTGCGATTAACGATTGAAGTAGAAATTTATTCGTCAATCGTTAATTAAATTTCTGCCCAACTCTGATATCGGGTTGGCAAGAAAGTAATTTCGGTATTTTAAGGTGAAATAGGGCCCAATTTTTTTTATCCAAGCAAAGAACTTTAATGAATAAGATATTTTCTTATATTTGTATAAGATAAATAAGAAAATATTTCATTGATTAAAGTTCATCGTGTGAATAAAGAAATTCGGTTTTGTTTCAGCTTAGAATACCGAAATTACTTTTCTTGCCAACCGAATAGAAATGAACTCGTGCTTTCGTAATATTCAAATTCGATTTTGTGCCTCGTATGAAAAATGTCGTTCTCTATTTTTTGTTCAGTTTTACACGCAGAAACAGCTAGTTATTGTTGGCAATGTAAATACCGAGTGGTTGTAGGTCTAGTGGAGGTTTAATCTATCGGTCGCCGAGTGGATGATTTCACTTTCGCGCGTCTCCAGCGGCGTTCCATTAACGCCGACCTACAACTTCCGTTCCACGTGGGACGTTAATGACGCGATCGATCGCGTCATTCTGTCCCGGTATTATTAACATTGCGAGAGATCGACGCTGCCCTCGACACAAACTCAGTCGTCCCTTCAACTGAGAAAACTGGTTTATTAATAATTCCGAAGCGATTCGTAAAGCGAGACAGTTTCAGTCGCGTTCCGTGTGTCTCTCGGTCTTAATTAACAACCCACGCCCACGCGAAACAAGAATGCTGAATGAAAGCTCTTTACGCTCTCGACATTGAGAATATACTTGGCGGAATCGAACCAGAAATAATTCAACGCTCGATTTCCACGAGTTTCAGCTCCCTCTATTGATTCCTCCACTTCTAAACTACTTGTTGGCTGAGTGAATGATCTTTTAGCCGTCTGCTCTTTCAAGTTTCGCTTATAATTTGATGGATTTTCATAATAAACCTATTTATTAAGTTGTGTTGTTCCATTGCGTTGGGATATACGATAACTTTTTAAATATTGGACTGTACGATTAGAACTTTTTTGGGAAGCTACAGCAATTATTCAGCTCCCTATTGATTCCGTCACTTCTAAACTACTTGGTGGCTGAGTGGATGATCTTTTAGCCGTCTGCTCTTTCGAGTTTCGCTTATAATTTGATGGATTTTCATAATGAACATGTCATTAACAATTAGTTGTGTTGTGTCATTGCATTGGGACATACAGGGACTCCCATTAATATTGGACAATACGATTTGAACTTTTTTGGGGAAACTATAGCAATTAGTTTACTACAGGATTACTAAGTATCCTTAGATTTATTGCAGTTAGATTTACCGCAATTTTGACCATCTTTAAACGTTTGTAGCTCATTGCAACGTCGACCGATTTTGATGAAGTTTTCAGAATATGTTTAATTAACACAGATCCACAAATCGTATTTCTTAAATTTTCCATATAAGTCCATATAAAAAAATTGGAAAATACAACTTTCAGTATTTTCTCTGCAATCCCGACAACTTGAAATTTTTCTCAAAAATTTTTTTCACATTGTGTAGCACGAACCAATTGTTCTAACATCTTAAACAGATTCAAATCGTATGGTCCAATATTAAGAAAGTTATCGCTTTTTTAAGAGTGTCCGATTATTAGCGGGATAAAAATATTTGATACTCAAGAAAATAGAAATTGAAACTGAATTGAATGTTATTTCTTCCTGTAATGATTTCAATAAAGGAGAAATCATATATGGACAACTTGAAGTTTAAAAATTTTCCAACAATTTTGAATTTCATTTTCTCAATTTTCCTGTAAATGCATAAAGATTCAATAATTGCTATTCAAGAAAATAGAAATAGAAAATGGAATTGAATATTATTTCTTCCTCTAATGATTTCAATAGAGGAGGAATCATATAGTGACATCTTGAATTTTTTTAATTTTCCAGCAATTTTGAATTTCATTTTCTCAATCTTCCTGTAAATGCGTAAAGATCCAATAATTGATATTCAAGAAAATGGAAATAGAAACTGAATTGAAAGTTATTTCTTCCTTCAATAATTTCAATAAAGGAGAAATCATATATTGACATCTTGAATTTTAAAAATTTTCCAACAATTTTGAATTTCATTTTCTCAATTTTCCTGTAAGTGCATAAAGATTCAATAATTGCTATTCAAGAAAATAGAAATAGAAAATGGAATTGAATATTATTTCTTCCTCTAATGATTTCAATAGAGGAGGAATCATATAATGACATCTTGAATTTTTTAAATTTTCCAGCAATTTTGAATTTCATTTTCTCAATTTTCCTGTAAATGCATAAAGATCCAATAATTGATATTCAAGAAAATGGAAATAGAAACTGAATTGAAAGTTATTTCTTCCTGTAATGATTTCAATAAAGGAGAAATCATATATTGACATCTTGAATTTTTTAATTTTTCCAACAATTTTGAATTTCATCTACTCAATTTTCCTATAAATGCATAACGGTCCGCAGTCTATTCATCATTCTTCAATAATATACATATTTATCAGTCCAATAAGTATCGGTCTAAAAAAGAGAAGACCTGTGTATCTAGAATCTATTATTTTGATCAGCAGCACGAGTTCCGGCGAAAATGAAAACCCTCGCTCTCCAGATAAGCTCGAACCACAGCATCCGCAGGCTATTAATCATTATTTACAAAACACTCCGTTATCGATCATCCGCCTGCTGCAATTTCGGCGAGATAAACTCATTCACAAGCTCAGCAAACTCGACTGAAAAATCCGTCGGATAAATCAGCTTCCGCTTGCAACTTTATCACAGTGGAATGTGCACGTTATCGGTCAGACGTCTCGTTCATTGATTCCAGTTGCTCTCGTCGGAGTCATCACACTCGAGATAAAGAGGAAAAATAATGGAAGTACGGTCGCGTGTCTGGCACGCGCGTTCGCCCACGATTATTATATTTACAAGCTGTTTACAAGATAACGATAGCGCCGCTTGTTCAAGCTCTCCAGAGATAAGTAGAAATCGAAGAAGCGCCGTTAATTACGCTGCTTATCGGAGGCGATTAATTATCGAGATCGACCCTCAATTAAACCGGGGCAGGAGATATCGCCGGGAACTTATTTCCGGAGTTCGATGGCACTGCCAATGCCACGAGATTATCTACGGGTTCTTGATCTCTGATAGCATTATCTTTCACGATTTTATACGCTCACAGAGTGCGCTACCGTTCCGAATAAACTAACGGAATGAGGAAAGAAACCAGCATAGTCTACCAACATATTTAATTTAATTAACAAACTGCATATTTTGTGAATTTTCACAAAAATGCATAGATGCAGACTCAAGAACACTGTTACATTATTTTCGATATCTCTCATAATTCATTCAGAAACTAAAACAGAAAGAAAATAAAATTTTCATACATCAATTGCAATTTATAAAAGTTAACTAAACATTTACTTTGAACCTTAACAATTTTGATATGGTGAAAATATTAGGTTGGCAACTAAGTTCGCGACCTCCAGATTTTCTCAAACTAAGTAATTTGTATATATTTTTTAAGCACGAGTATTTTATGCCAAATTAATCGAAAAGTCGAAGAAAAATCGAAGAGCTTTCCATTGATATACAGTTCGAAAGGAATGGTCACTGAATGAGGTTATAATGGTACAATAAAAAAATTATATACAAAAAAAATGATAGTACATATATCGACACTGTTCAACTCTTTTAATCTTCTTATTGTTTAGAATTGCACCTACTCGTTTTTGTCAACTAGACAACGGATGATTATGCAAAATCAAAATTTTGTAGCTGAATGTAAACGAATGGCAGTGACCTAAAAATTTATTTTCTCTCTTAATATGTTCAACAGGTTGACAATAATATAAAAGCATTTTTAAATTCGTTTAATATCTCGAATGTTATAAATAGACAGCGGATCTTTATGCAAAATAAAATTTGTCTACCTAATTTACAACAAACCGGAGTCAAATAGAAATTTATTCTCTTTCGTAATATGTTTAACAGATTGAAAATAATATAACAGTATTTTAAAAAATTCTTCTAATATTTTTACTATTTAAAAATTACACCTACTCATTGTCATAATTTTGACAGATCCGCTGTCTAGTTATAAATTACACCCACTCGTTTTTGTCATAAATGCATAAAATCCGCAGTCTGTAATGTAAACAAATTGGAGTGGCGTAAAAATTTATTTTCTCTCTTAATATGTTCAACAGGTTGACAATAATATAAAAGCATTTTTAAACTCGTTTTGCATGTTATAAATAGACAGCGGATCTTTATGCGAAATAAAAATTTTCTACCTGATTTGCAACAAACTGGAGTGAAATAGAAATTAATTTCCTTCTTAATACGTTTAACAGATTGAAAATAATATATAACACAGTATATTTTAAAATTCTTCGAATACTTTTACTGTTTTAAATTACACCTACTCATTCTTGTCATAAATGCATCAAATCCGCTGTCTAGTTATAACTTACACCTACTCGTTTTTTCATAAATGCATAAAATCTGCTGTCTACTTATAACCAAACCAGTACAACCAAAAATTCGACTATCGATTTCCTGCTGGACCACAGACCTAACACAACCATGTCCAACATGAACCGGACTTATGGGCTCAGTATAGCACGGTCCAGTCCTAGGACAGGTTCTTAGAGGATCCAGGGACTGAACGTGACTGTATAGAACCCGTCGCGATCCGAATCATTGAACATTGATCCCTCGGAGATCAGGCAGGTCCTTAAGACTAGCTCTTAAGCTCGCTACTAAATTCCTCCCTTTTTGCTACCTCTTCTTCAGAACCCAGGATCTCTCTCTCTCACACACACCCTCCTCTCACTCTCCTTTGTCTGTTTAATCCCTCGATCCACTATACAGGGGTCTAAGCCTCGCGAGGGGAGAGCGTTTTTACGAGCCTTTGACAGATTGCGCCGCTTGACAAATTGATTGCCCACTATCTGAAAGCTGATGGCTAATTGCCAACCAGATAACAGTGCGCGGCAATGTTGCACTCTGTTTGTTGCTGTGAGTAAACGCTACCGGTAGGTCTTTCCGATGATTCAGTCGTTTGTAAAAACATGGCGCATACGTGTCCAGAGAAATTGAACAATCCGTAAATTGAAGAATTCGGAATCAGTAATTTTGACACGGTTCCAATGCTGATGACTTCGATGTTTTTGAGTCTCTTTGTTGCAAATTCTTTTGTATTCGTACATCTTGGTTGCAGCGTGACACGCAATTACTGCAGAAATTTGTCTTTATCAGAGAAAGTAGAACAGGAACAGCTAGTGTGTTGTTCAATCTTTCCTAGACATTCAATAACAGGGTAAACGCTACCGGTAGATCTTGTCCGATGATTCAGTCGTTTGTAAAAACATGGCGCATCCATCTCCAGAGAAATGTTATTGAACAATCCGTAAATTGAAGAATTCGGAATCAGTAATTTTGACGCGGTTCCAATGCTGATGACTTCGATGTTTTTGGGTCTCTGTGTTGCAAATTCTTTTGTATTCTTACATCTTGGTTGCAGCGTGACACGCAATTACTGCAGAAATTTGTCTTTATCAGAGAAAGTAGAACAGGAACAGCTAGTGTGTTGTTCAATCTTTCCTAGACATTCAATAACAGGGTAAACGCTACCGGTAGATCTTGTCCGATGATTCAGTCGTTTGTAAAAACATGGCGCATCCATCTCCAGAGAAATGTTATTGAACAATCCGTAAATTGAAGAATTCGGAATCAGTAATTTTGACGCAGTTCCAATGCTGATGACTTCGATGTTTTTGGGTCTCTGTGTCCTGTGTTGCAAATTCTTTTGTATTCTTACATCTTGGTTGCAGCGTGACACGCAATTTCTGCAAAAATTTGTCTTTATCAGAGAAAGTAGAACAGGAACAGCTAGTGTGTTGTTCAATCTTTCCTGGTCTTTCAATAACAGGGTAAACGCTACCGGTAGATCTTGTCAGACGATTCAGTCGTTTGTAAAAACATGGCGCATACGTGTCTAGAGAAATTTTATTGAACAATCCGTAAATTGAAGAATTCGGAATCAGTAATTTTGACGCGGTTCCAATGCTGATGACTTCGATGTTTTTGGGTCTCTTTGTTGCAAATTCTTTTGTATTCTTACATCTTGGTTGCAGCGTGACACGCAATTTCTGCAAAAATTTATCTTTATCAGAGAAAGTAGAACAGGAACAGCTACTTTTGGCACGCTTCAGCCTCGCTACTATGCTGTTCAATTTTTCCTAAAGTCTTTCTATAACAGCTACTTGCATTTTTGTTTCAAATCAGCGTCACGAATTCGATGAAGTTTCAGGGAGAAATCATTTTCATTCAATTTCTGTTTCTTTGTAGGTCTGATACTCTTATTTCTGTGGTTGTCAGGAAGAACGCCGATGTCTCGTACTTTCACTTTCGCGATATTGCCGTTTAAAGTTTTGATCACTAATGCTTTTTTGAGCCTTTCGAATTTACTTTCATGACTCTTCTTCTGGTTGTTAGAGTTTAGTGATTTCTATATTAAGAGGCGTTCAATATACAGAATGAGTCGCGAGGAGCGGACCAAACTCCAGGAGTGTTCTTATCCGATTTCCATTTGTTTTCAGTTTATAGCGTGATCACTAGACTGCGGATCTGTATGCATTTATAGCAGAATTGAGTAGATGAAATTGAAAGTTGTAGGAAAATTTTAAAAATTCAAGATGTCAATATATGATTTCTCATCTATTAAAATTATTGAGAGAAGAAATAACATTCGGTGTGGTTTCTATTCCCTGCAATCGATACAGACAATTTTTATTTTGCATAAAGATCCGCAGTCTAGTGATTACAATTAAACAAAATCTCATACATTCAACATTTCGGTTATCATAGTCTTATTTTAATAAATGTTCGAAAATACCGCCATTGGCCTCTAAACATTTTCGGCTTCGTCTACGAACGGCGGCCGAAATGTTAATGTATGAAATTTTGTTTAATTATAATCACGCTATAAAATGAAAACAAATGAAAATCAGATAAGAACGTATGAGTTTTTTTGTATTATTTTCGAGTGTACAATCCACTCGTGGAGTTTGGTCCGTTCCTCCCGACTATACATATAAGCAGAAGTGCGCCTTTACTAGTATTAGAATTAGACTTTAGATTTTTTTACTGAAATACGTCTTGACTACACGAGGTTCACAAAGAGAAGAACGAAGCCACGCACAGCGGCGACACGCGCACCTCGGTAAGGCACGCACACATATAAAGTCGAGCGCCATCGTACTGGGGACGCACGGTACAAACAACTTATACAATTGAATACAGAGATGTCGCGATTAGTACAACGTGGTTACTCGTGTTCCAGCACTGATAAATACGTAAATCCTATACTTCTCTCTCTTACTTGGTTTTCTTCCATAACGAGCGATTCCGCATTGACGCGTGACGGCGTAAATCCTATACTATAAAGTTCAATCAATGCATGAACTCGAATTTTTTGAGGTTGTGACATGCGGCGTTTGGTCTGACAACCACAGATTTGTAGTCTAACGATCGTATTTGCGGTAGTAATTGGCGAGTTTGTCGCCTGAGGCTGGTTTCCATGTACGATCGGCTGGTTTGCGACCTTTCCCTCGCGAAGTCCCTGGAAAACTTGGACGCTGCGTCAGGCTTCCAGCGCGACGCGTGATCCGCGAAACTCGATTTGTTTTCACTGGCGTGGGCGGTGGTTCTTCCGTCGTGGTAATCGCGTTTACCAATGGCCGTTCAGTCGCTGCCATCCATCGTCTAGCAACCCGTGCTTTTGCGAACTTTCGGACACTGTCGTGCCCGCGGTTACTGAACTCTGCATTCTTCCCACGAGCTTCTTTATACTGGGTGCCCCGCAACGTCATCTCATTTATAATCCTAATCAAATCTATTGGATTGGCAAGAAAGTAATTTCGGTATTTTAACTTTAATCAATAAAATATTTTCTTATTTATTCTTTTTGGCAGAAGATCATCAGAAGGGAAATATCTTATTCATTAAAGTTCATTGGTTGAATAAAAAAATTGGGCTCTCTATTTCACCTTAAAATACAAGAAAATGCTTTCTTGCCAACCCAATACATTCTAAACATTTTTTTAATGAATCAACTTCTACCGATATATTCCTCGCGATGTTCTAATTAAGATGAGTCCAAACACGACGCAATTACGATCACATTTACTTCTTTAATCCACGACGAAAGTAGAACCTCGGTTAACCGAACTTATCAGTGGCCATTGTCCACATCGAAAATATACCTCGAAAAATTTAGCATAAAATAGAATACTAGTTTCTGACGACACACCCGGTATACATAGTTCCCGAGCATTGCGGTCGAACTGGAAACTTCAACCGGTTACCAACACATAGAACGCCCGCGTTCTCGCAACTTTGACAAGATGCATCTCTTTCCTCGTTGCCATAAGAAGCGACCAACTTCGGCGAAAATTTCGGTTGCTTCGGGGAAACTTTATTCGCGCCGTTGCACGTGCGCATCGTGCAACTGTAGACGATTTTTTAATGCTTGTGCACCGCTAGAGTTTGTTCCTATCGAAAAGAAATCATGGTCTTTAGATTGCCAAAATTTATGCAGTGTACAAAAATCTTTTGTACAAAATGAACATATGACTAAAGGAAAAATTGTAAAAACGTGCAAAATCAAGTGACAATAAAATTAATTAACAAATTGACAATCACTAGACTGTGGATCTTTATGCAAAATAAAAATATTCTGCATTTATTGTGGAAGGCAGGAATAAAATACAAATTGACTTCATCCCTTAATGACTTTGTTTCGTTAAAAACAACAATATTCATATCATTCATTCATTTATCAAAAGCAATATTTCACAATAATCTTGGATTTTTCTAATCTGTTACTGTTTTATAATTCACCCAAATAATTTCTTCAGAAATGCATAAGGATCCTCAAGTGACAAAATGATTAACAAATTGTCAATCGCTAGACTGGGGATCTTTATGCAAAATAAAAATATTCTGCATTGATTGTGGAAAGCAGGAATAAATTAAAAATTGACTTCATGCCTTAACGACTTTGTTACGTTAAAAACAACAATATTCATATCATTCATTCATTTATCAAAAGCAATATTTCACAATAATCGTGAATTTTTCTAATCTATTACTGTTTTATATTTCAACCAACTAATTTCACCATAAATGCGTAAAGATCCGCTTTCTATTAATCACTTTCAGTTTCTTCGAATTCTTCCACAGAAACATAAATTCATTCAAACAGATTCACAGACATCCACAGACGCTATTGATCGATCGAACGAATCGAGCATAATAAAACGACGTCGTAATCAGTGCATCGATAAAAGATACTCGATATAATTGCATAATCCGTATTTCGCGCACAAGTTTGTTTACTGTAGATATAATAATTCGCAGCAGAAGATTCGTCTGTCACCGTGGATTCCATCGTGACGATTGAATCAGCATGATCCGATGGATCACAGCAGTTGGAGCAGTCGGGGTCGCGTGGGAAGATAAGAGGCAGTGCGAAGTTCTCGCGTTACGGGGAACGATAAAGCGAGTTCCGCGCGGCGGGAATCGGCAATCGCGATGATAACAGCGCCGGTAATTGACCGCCTCTGGCTACGACGGCTACGGTTAATTAACCATCGCGTGGGGCGAGCGTCGCGACCTCTGAACGCGCGCTTTCCGATAAACGCTTTCGATGCGGAGCGACTGCATCGAACGGTATTGCGCTTTTTCTCGCCGGTGCATCGCTATGTCGAGGTTTCCGCTCAAACTTAATTATACCAGGGCTTAATGTATGCGAAATTATGGGGGGTTTATGTCATCGCTTCGACGCTTTTTCAGTTGTTTGAAAGATACAAGCCTTTGAATTCTTTTCACTTTTGTTTCACTATTTAACCCTTGTCGTATCTTTTTAGATGAAATAAAATTTGATTCGTTTGTAATCAATGTTTAAGCAATAAAATAAATGTAGCCATAAAAAAATATTTTTCTTTTCTCTGCAGTGCTTCAGAATTTTTATCTCGGCAACCATTTGTCTCATCGACTTGAACATTGTTTCATTTTGTTGAGAAAGGTTCAATCTACTATAGCGAATTTTTTCCATTCGCTAACTGGTCCAACAATATTGAAGATTTTCAAAATTCCTCCCCATTCTCTGAAAAACTGACAATCAGTCAGTTTTGCGTGTTAGTTGTGCTCCTAAATTTTTATCTCGGCAACCATTTGTCTCATCGACTTGAACATTGTTTCATTTTGTTGAGAAAGGTTCAATCTACTATAGCGAATTTTTTCCATTCGCTAACTGGTCCAACAATATTGAAGATTTTCAAAATTCCTCCCCATTCTCTGAAAGACTGACAATCAGTCAGTTTTGCGTGTTAGTTGTGCTCCTGAATTTTTATCTCGGCAACCATTTGTCTCATCGACTTGAACATTGTTTCATTTTGTTCAGAAAGGTTCAATCTACTATAGCGAATTTTTTCCATTCGCTAACTGGTCCAACAATATTGAAGATTTTCAAAATTCCTCCCCATTCTCTGAAAGACTGACAATCAGTCAGTTTTGCGTGTTAGTTGTGCTCCTGAATTTTTATCTCGGCAACCATTTGTCTCATCGACTTGAACATTGTTTCATTTTGTTCAGAAAGGTTCAATCTACTATAGCGAATTTTTTCCATTCGCTAACTGGTCCAACAATATTGAAGATTTTCAAAATTCCTCCCCATTCTCTGAAAGACTGACAATCAGTCAGTTTTGCGTGTTAGTTGTGCTCCTGAATTTTTATCTCGGCAACCATTTGTCTCATCGACTTGAACATTGTTTCATTTTGTTCAGAAAGGTTCAATCTACTATAGCGAATTTTTTCCATTCGCTAACTAGTCCAACAATATTGAAGATTTTCAAAATTCCTCCCCATTCTCTAAACAACTGACTGATTCCTCGAATGATTCATCTGGAGTTGCCCTAATCACAAAGGTCGCCGAGCCGCATCCGCATTCCAGCGGCAAATGATCAGCAGCGTCAGACAGGAATACATTACATGACGATATCGAGTCTCTGAACTCTTCTCGGAACGTAAACGACCGCAAGATGAAAAAGAATCGCGGATAACGCGGGCACAGCCTCCGCGCCGCGATAAAAGATAACAGAGCACAAGGTCAGCTAGAAGAAACCGCTCTTCTCGTTCACGAACAGCCGAGTGAACGATGAGTTCACTTGCCGAGGCTGCGAGTTTCACGAGGAGAGTTTCCGAGCCGAGTTTCACTATTTAATGAGCCCTCGCGTAGGTTGTGTGCCACTTCTCGAGCACGCGAGTACCTCCTCCGCTGCCTAATGCTACGATCATTGTCAGTGTTGCCGTGTTTCCCTGTCTAAGACAATTCCGGATCACGTGGCTGCGATTATGTTTGCGATAGTTCGGGCAGATCGCTCCGGGAATTCCCAGTAATTCGGTTTATTTGCGAAATCAGCTCTTCTCCCCTCTGAAAATCTTTTCCTTTCAGTCCCTGTTTGTAGGATCTACAGTGAGAGTAAAAAGTATTCGTACGCCCTTTAAAATAGAATAACTTTCTTATAATTGTACCAAACGACCTGATTTTTTATAATACAACAATACAACCATAAAAAAGTTATTCTGTTTTAAAGGGCGTTCGAATACTTTTTACACTCACTGTATATTCTCGTTTATTGTACTGTATTATTTACGAAATTCCTTTTTTGAATATTTTTGGATTTTCTTGGAATATCACATACCCTATGAAAAAACATAATCTTCTCTCGCTTAAACCGTTCGCTAAAAAGCAGATTTTATTCGCAGCTGACAAAACCGCAGAATTTCCAATAAAAATGTAAATCGATTTAAAAATAATTCTCGTGAAATTTCAGGAGACAATTATATCCACGAAAATAAAAATTCGTGTAAATATTCGCGGTGTCTCTGTCTGAAAGATATTTAAACTGGTCCCGAAGAACAATTGATTTTTAAGGAAAACTATATATACATACATCAAATATATTATTATATATACAAATGTACAGCATACTACGATACGGATTTGACAAATAAGTGTACACTGGCAAGCAGCTTACTCGCTGTAATCGATCAATCGAAATTGAGACTTACGTCCAGCCGCATCGGGTCCGGTTGCGCGAAGTCGCATGAAGCAGTTGCGTAAATAAAATCAGTCGTCGCAACAGTGATGAAACAGCACGCATAAAGATAAAGAAGCCAAAACTTAATGTTCGTGTTATTAGTATAAAAATGTAAATACAATTAAAGTGGATATGAAAAAATTGTTTTAAAGCATCCTTGGCCCGGTTGCTCGGCAAAAACAATTTGCCGAGTGCTTTTGTCGCAGCCAGGGAATTATCCTGGACGATTGGCCTAATTTCCCGACGATCTTTCCTGCATAAACGAGCCGGTAAACGATTCGTCCATGTCGCATCGTCGATCGCCATTCATCCATCGGATCGTCGCGCTCATTAAGCTGGGGATTCCGCGCAATTAGGCAACGCGAGAGAGGCTCGCCGACGATCGCTAATTTCTGGATCGATCGGCGAGCGATTTATGCGAGAGCGCGATGCGTCGAGAGGTCGTCGAGGATAGAATTTTCTGGAGTGCTAGTCGCATTCTGTTCGCGAGAGGACGAGAAACGATTGAACATTATTCGAAAGAGAGCCAATGGAACGTGGACTTTACGCAAAATCAAAATTTTCTACCTAAATTCCAACAAACTCGAGTGAAATAGAAATTAATTTTTTCTCTTAATACGTTTAATAAGTTGAACATAATATAACAATATTCTCTTAAGTTCTTCGAGTATATTTTCAACGTTTTAAAAATTACATCTACTCATTTTCTGTACTAATAAAACATTTATCGATGTAATTTAAAATTTTCCCTGAATTTTAAATCTAAAATTAATTTTAATATTATTCCCCTCGGTGATATTTTTATATAAAATTATTTTTTATAATTGCCTTCAAGAAAGCTTCCTCATTTTTTCATTATTTAAATTTATTATCAAATTTTTAATTTTAAAGAATACAACATTACAGTCACCATTCTTTTCTAATTGTAGAAAATTTAACCATTTTCTAATTTTAATTTAACCAATCTTTAAAATTTAACCATTGAATAAGACCGTTTGTGGTCAGAGGCGTTGCTCGCCGGACAAGTCTCAATTTATGGAATCAAAAAACAAAATTAATTGGATATTATTAAATGCATCTTTCTAACGTGGTCTAATCTGAACAAGTGGAAAAGACCGTTTGTGGTCAGACACGTTGTTCTCCGTACAAGTCTCAATTTATGGAATCCAAATTAGTTGAACATTATTATTAAATGCATCTTTCTCTAACGTGAACTGATGAGAGCAAGTCGAAAAGACCTTTCGTGGTCAGAAACCGTTTGTGGCTCTCCAGACAAGTCTCAATTTATGGAATCAAAAAACAAAATTAATTGGATATTATTAAATGCATCTTTCTAACGTGGACTGATCAGAGCAAGTGGAAAAGACCGTTTGTGGTCAGACACGTTGTTCTCCGGACAACTCAATTTTTTTATGGAATCAAAAAAAAAAATTAGTTTGACATTATTATTAAATGTATCTTTCTCTAACGTGAACTGATGAGAGCAAGTCGAAAAGACCTTTCGTGGTCAGAAACCGTTTGTGGCTCTCCAGACAAGTCTCAATTTATGCAATCAAATTAATTGGACATTATTATATTTTGCAGCTTACGATTTTTCACAATTTTTCTAGAGTTTTGAATACTACAAATTACAAATTGTTCGATTGTAGTTTATACCACCGGCAGCAGAAGATAATTTACCAGCAATCAAACTTGATCAGAGCTAATGAAAATTGAGTAGTTTCGCTAAGGGCACAAGAATTGGCCAAATTGCAGATCTTCGAAATTGCCAGCTGCTTTCCGGTCCCGTTTGAACGCGAAATCGGCTGCAGGCAACCGACGTTTGTTCCACTCAAACGGCTGCAAAGGTCCGCGAGCTTTCGTATTTTTCTTTTTTCACATTTTTCTCCCTTTTTCGTATCGGCGATGGCCGAGCACTGACGCTTAATATTCACCGTTTCAAACGGCCAAAACGATTAATACTCCATCATCCAGCAATTCCGGTGATCAAAGGAGGCAAGCCCATTTCGAGAAGCAACGCGTTTTAGCTCTGTGTCTCTCTCTGTCTCTCTTGGTTCCTCTTGTCAACTAGTTTATTATCTCGTCTTCGGTGGCTTGCCATTGTTCCTACGCAACGGCAAAGCTTCGCGAATATTAGCTTTTTCAAGGCACCGAGAACGATACAATATTCATCTTCACTTTCAGTTAATCTCGCGATAAACGGACATGCATTATCCAATGTGCTTTTTACCTGACTGCATTATTTCGAATATTTTTGATACTGCGAAAAATATGTGTGTTAATGCTGCTAACATATTCATTCTAATTCGAGGCCCTTAGTTTTCTATTAAAATTTAGATGTTTTAGAATAAGTCGTAGATTTCTTGTTTCGAGATATTTAAAGAAAAAGGATATTAACCAGGGACCATAACTGTTATAACCAAAAAGAAAGAAAGTCATAGAATAACAAGTATTTCATCGACTAAAATCGTATTGGTTACAAATAAGGATTATAAGTAACCGACAATATTTTCTCTTGTTGGTAAATGTTGAGAGAAATTCATTTCGATCACTTATAACAGTTATCAATGAAAGAAATTCATTTCGATCGCTCATAACAGTTATTGACGAAAGAAATTTGTAACAGTTATTATTAAATAGTACAACTTTCAATGGTAGACAATCAATTATTTCATAAATTTTTTATTTGTAAAATTAATTGCTAATATCAAAATTTAATGTGACAAACAAACAGATTTTGTGTTGTTCTTATGGTCTGTTGATTCGTCTTGTTGTACGAAACCTTCTCAATGAATTTCACAGGCTTGCTCCATCAGAAAAAAAGAGTAGACAACCAATAATTATTATTTCTCACCAATCATTATTATGAACACGTGAAAAGAAATTTCTCTCACTGATAACTGTTATGAGCGATCGAAATCAACTTCTCTCATCGATAACTGCTTTGAGTATTCAAAATAGTTTTTCTTCATCGATAACAGTTATCGAGGAGGATCCAATTTTTCGGACACTAATAACTGTTATTTGCAACCAAAAAGTACAAAAATCGATATTTTTTAATCATTTTGTTCTTCGAATTTTTTTCGTTATATTATCTTAAATTTCAATAATAAACAACCTTTTATTAATGATTTTTATCGTAGAAGATTTTATAATAACTGTTGTTTTTGGTCCCTGATATTAACACTAAATGAGTGCCATATAATGTTGAAACAAGAAGCACTATCTAACGGTTCATTTTTCACAATATCGTAAAATTACATTGAATTGATTTAGTTTAAAATGATGTGAAGTGAAATATGTAATTGATAAACACATTTTTTTTTTATTTGCACTCAGACCACTTTCATAATTATGAGCACATGTGTAAAATATTTAATTTGAAAAATTCAATTGGATCGGAATTTGGAAACTCGATAATGAAATGTTTCATTCAGAAGGCTGAAAGAATCAAAAATGGTGGTTTTACTATTCATTATTATTTTTGAGGTAGAAAATAATTATGTTTGATTGTTTCAGATCGTAGTGATCGAAGGATTACCTCCAGAAAAGTGAAAATCATCGTAAGCTAGAAAATTCTATCCCCTCTCTCTTCTTTCCACGACCATTTTTAGAGTGTTACCATCGGATTTCCATAACCATACTTTGCTTTGGCTTCTTCACCCTTAGCACGGAGAGACTGTAACCACCAGGAAGATCTGCCTAAAGATTCTGCACATCCTCCTCTGTATTTACAGCTTGCAATTTACCCTAATTTTCTCTCTCCGTGCTAGGAAATGGACGAAAACGACCAAGGACGAAATCGCATCGGCTTCTTTCTTATCTGGCATTACACTGTGAGCCGAGGTAATGAAAAATCTTCTAATTCAATTATTACATCGTATTTTGTCAACATTTGACAGTCTGAATATTCATTGGTGTACCACTGTACGTCTAAAAGAAGTATTTCTGATTTGTTCTCGTGAGATTTCCATTTTCAGTTCACAGAGTAAGATTTGATATGACGTAACGAGAAATTAGGATACCGAGTACTCACCACCTTGCAGCTGAGGCTCGCCTAACTCCACGTAGAACAGTGCGTCTTTCTCGTACGAGTCCTCTTCGATGATCGATAAATTGATCACCTTTCTGCAACAGAAAAATCACAAAATCACGCTCTGAACCGATTTGAAGATCAAAAATGATAGTCGAGTCCGTGAAACAATTAACCCTTTGCGCTCGGAGCTATTTTATCTCGAAAATTAAACACTTCTTTCGACCTAGAAGAATTTTTTCATATAATAGCTCATACAATTCTTAAATGTTTAGTAATTGAATAGTAGACTGCGGATTTTATGCATTTATGACAATAATGTGGAGGTGTAATTGAAGATAGCAAAAATATTAGGAAAATTTAGACATATTATTATATTATTTTCAACCTACTAAACATGACAGGGAAGAAAATTTCTATTTCACACACCAGTTTGTTGCAATTCAGGTAATAAATTTTTATTTTGCATAAAGATCCGCAGTCTATTGATTATATTTTAATAATGCTGCAGTAATTATTAATGGTGACTCTCCGAGTCGCCACTCAAGTGCTGAGGGTTAAAATCTCGAAGAAAATTCATTAGTTAGAAATTGATATAGTTGATACAATAGAAATTCATATAATAACTAGGGGTGTGCGAGATCCCGTCGGGATGGGTATTTCTCGCGGGATCGGGACGGAAGCCAGAAATTTTCTCGAGAACTTTCTTGGGAATTTTCGGGATTCCCGGATATTTTCGAGATTCCGTCCCGATCCCGCGAGAAATACCCGTCCCGACGGGATTTCGCACACCCTTAATAATAACACATGCCATATTGAAATGTTTAGTAATTGATTAGATGCCAACATATTTAATAATGTAAACAATATTTTTAATAATGTGATTCAGAGAGTCACCACTGGAGTGCTAAGGGTTAAATCTCGAAGAAAATTCATTAGTTATAAATTGATATAGTTGATATAATAGAAATAGATATACAGTTAGGAGCAAAACTGATCACACACACTTTGAATCAGAATATCTTTTATATGAATGGAACAAACGACTTCAATTTCTCTGTAAGGCTAGAAGAATTGGTTTAGTACCTATATGACGCCTAAAAAATATGTTGAAAAAATGCATTTGGTCGGAATTGTGAAAAACAATAGTAAAAATTGATTTTTACGACATTTTTAGCTGGTCCAATAACGAAAATTTAAAACATGTGTCTGGTCAAATTTCATTGGAATTGGTTAATTGGTTTACGAGTTATAAACGATCAAAAGTAGAAAGGCTGAAAATCTTGAAAAATTGCCATTTTTACCACTTTTGATCGTTTATAACTCGTAAATCAATTAACCAATTTCAATGAAATTTTCGGAGCGAATATTTTTTATACAAGTTGACGAAACACATCTTTTAAATTTTCGTCATTGGCACAGCTAAAAAAGTCGTAAAAATCAAGTATTTACTATTGTTTCCCACAATTCCGACCAAGTGCATTTTTCCAACATATTTTTTAGACGTCATTCACTAAAGTAATTCTTCTAGCCTTACAGACAAATTGAATTTCCATTCATGATAAAGTTATTCTGATTTAAAGTGTGTGTGATCAGTTTTGCTCCTAATTGTAATAGCTCATACAATGCTGAAAAGTTTAGTAATTGATTAGATACCAACATATTTAATAACGTAAACAATATTTCGAATATTGGTAACGAGGTATTACCTTATTCGGTTATCGGGACGGATATTGATAGCAATGGATAACGGCATCGGGCCGGCATAACTAGGAGCACGGTGTCGAGCGTGTCGCATAGCAAGTCGCCGACTCGAGAAACTCATCGAGAAAATTGAGAGGAAAGTTTCGCGGATGAACACCGTGGTGGCTGACTCCGTGAACTTTCCTATCCCAAGACACGTTAATCCCGTCTCCCGGCGCGGCGTAATATTCCGTGGAACTTCTTGGCAAAAGTGTCTCTCTTTACAACTTCACCGGGGACAGGGGCCCCGGTGTACTTTGGCAACATCCCAGGCCCGCGAACCAAGATCGTCCGGCGACGATGTGGTAATTAGTAATCATTATTACCGCGACTTTATTACACGCTGCACGCTCGAAATACGGGATCAAGTGCGACATTGTGGTCGTGGATAAATTCATTTAGAGATCCTGTGGAATAAATCAAACATTCGTAGGGAATATTGAAGTAATAGATTTGTTACGGATAGAGAACAGATTCCGTTCGACTTTCTCACAGGAATCTCTTCAAGATCGTCTCCAGCAGGAAGCGTGCTAGAGAAACTTTTTTGGGAAGCTACATTTTGCTTCAAATAATCTCAGGTACCTCCCATTTCCGGATGCTGAAGGAATTTTGAGACACCCTGTATACATTCCTGTTGAAAAATCTCAAAATTGCTACAGATTTCTACTCTCCCCTGTATAATTATATGATATAATGTAAACCAACTTGTAATTAGTCGGTTTGCATTCGAGGTATGCAAATACGGATTGAAGCTGCGAAGTGCAATGTTATCGGAGGTCTCGGAAAATTTTTGGAACCAACAACTTGGCCAGGAAGCGTCTCATGTTCGCAAAACGGATCGTTAACCCTGCCAAGAGTTGTTCCCGTGAAAACAGGATGGTTTCCATCCTGGGAAACAGCTCGGGAAACGAGAAACACCGTGCAAAGGACGGCGCAACTACCAAGAACCCCAATTTACATCGAGGAAACCGGTGTTCACAACTTTTCCGGCGACGAAACTGCGCCCCTCGTGTGTTTACAGTTCGTGAGCCGTGCGGCCTGCCGAAAGAACGAATTTCTCTCTCTCTCTCTCTCTCTCTCTGTCTCTCCCTTCATCCCTTAATTACCCGCGCCCCTTTCCAACGAGTTTGTAACGTTGCGTGTGTTACTGTTGTCCTGACAGTTGTTTCGGAATGAAGGTTGCTATTGTGGTTAAGGGGAAGATGATGATACAGAGGAAATTGGGTGGAAATCGTTTGCGGATTGCGAATTTGATTATTGGGGCGGAAGTGACGGTTTTGTCTAAGCAAGAAATCTCAGATTAAATTTCCTTTGTTCACTACTGCGTGTATTTTCCGTTCCATTCGTTGTATATTCTCTGCATTTTATAACCTGTGCATTTCACGCCCCCCGTGCATTCTATTATATATTCTAGGCATTCTATATTCTATGCATTCATCTTTGTTTTTGCATTCAACGTAGTCTATGCATTCTACAGTGGCCGAAATTTCTATAAAGTCACTGTGTCTTGTGCCCGTGCGAAATCAATACGGGCCGGTTTATGTACTTCTTTAAGGCCTGGTTTACGTTGTATTTTTGTCCAGAAGAATTTAAAAGTTGTTGCACACGTCTTGTTGTTACTGGGAGCTCCAATTCAGCTCGAAATTGTGCTGCATTTTTCCTTTCCTTAGCTGCAGACCTCATTAATATTGAATGTTGTCTCTTTGACTATTTTTTATTACTACCTTTAAGATGATTTTTTCCGTAATTTTCACGTAAATTGATATAATTATTAATCACAGTATATGACCGATTAGTTTTCTTAGCAATTGCGCGATTAGAGCAGCCCATATCTTTATAAGCATCGATTAATGCTTTTTCTTCACTTGTTAGTACTTTTCCTCTCGGCATTCTCATACACGTGAATCAAATTATGACAAACAGGATTTCTGTGAGTTCTAAAACTAATACTTTTAGAATATTCGCAGTTTTCCGTAGTTCTCTGCTCAGAATACAGAGAAACACTAAGTGACTTTATAGAAACTTCGCACTTCGACTTTAAAGAAAAAACGTATTTTTCAACTTTATTCAAATATTGTGATGTTATTATAAAAGATATCGAATTGTTCTTTGCAGCAAAAGATTCTGTAGACTCTCCCGAATACAGTGATAGATTTGCAAACTGACAATGAGATAAAAGAAGCGCGTGCATCCACATCCAGTGCGACATTGACAGAAACTACTATGAATATGATAAACAGAAATCAGAAATGCATTCTCGCTAATGTGGTCTTATCGATACAACATACTAGTAAATACAGTATTACGAAATGATAAATATATTTCTCAGATATTATATATTTTACAGATAAAAAATTAAAAAAATCGTGACCTTTACTATTTCCTTCGCAACCGCGATCAATAACAATTTTTAAGAAAGTTATTTACACATTAGCTAGTAAACTGATCCTTCTAACGTCTGAAAAGAAACTCAAGCTGTTGGGTCCAATTTTGAAAAAGTAATTCGTTTTTTTAATGTGTACGAATACTTTGTACACCGACTGTAAACGCTCGAAGATTCGCAGTGTAATAATAATACAATAATAAGAACAAGCTTAACTGAAATAATAATTTTTCTCATTTCTGTCACATTCGAAGAACGTTGGAAATCGTTCGAGAGAAAACAAAATACAGTTGGAATATATATTCTTTTATTTCCGCGAGAGAGCCGCGCCCCACGGCTGTCACTCGGCAACCTGACAACTAGCGGAATAAAATTCCGAATGATAACTTTTATTACCGTGGACATTTTCGAGGCAGCCCGGACGCCGAAGCTGACGCAACATTTCCAGGCAGGTTTCGAGCGGACGTCGTTACGCGCGGAAAATGTTCAGCGCCGCGCCGTTTTCCGAGGCTTGTCTGCCGCACGCAAAAACTCGCATAAATCTACCCGTAGCCGGCGTTCACCAGCGACAGGGTAGAATTGCGTCGCGACTACAATTTCCGCTGGAAAGTGGAAAAACCGTTTCCACCATTGTGCGTTGCAAACAATCGAATCGGCGTAACCAGAGAGACGTCGAACAAAAGATGTAGAGAGCGACACAAATCGACCAGACGATACCAATTAAATGTGCAAACAATTTGATTTATTATCATCTTCTCGAGATTACTTTCGGCAACGTATTCGTGACGCTCTTCCGATTAGAATGAGCCCAAACACGATATGATTTCGATCGTGTTTAGTTGTTTAATCCACGATACAGTGGAGCCTCTGTTATCCGAACACTCCTGTCCCACGGATTCATTATCTGATTAGCAATTACCTACCTGCAGTGATAATTAGAGACTGCGGATTTTATGCCCTTATGACATATTTAAGGACATCAATGTGTTAGTTTCAGCTTAATAGAATAATTCAAAGAAGAATACCATTTTTATTTAGCTCCTGTATGTTGCAATCGATGCAAACATTTATTTTGGATAAAGATCCACAGTCTAGTGATAATACACCGATTGCTTTCGAATGAATTATTTCGAGGTTCTACCAAATGGTGGATTAACCCTTATTTCAATCATTGTCGACTTTTACGTTCCCGGATGATCAGAGAATTCATTTACATTTTCCGCATAAAAAACTATGCATTGAAACTATAAATTGCAACGTCATTGAATATTGCAGAAAATTTTGGTCATTGACATAAGGATTAACACTATCCGTACCGCGACCGGTCAAATGACCGCTTTCACATTGTTTATTTTTTAATTATTGAGATTATACAAAGATGCTTCGAGCACGTATTATTATATAAAAATTGTGAAAAATCCAAATAAGTTCAACAATATATATCCGATCCATTTTGTAGCCGGCACGGTTAGTGTTAAGTGTTGAACAAGCATACTCCGAATGAAGGCACATGTGTGGACTCGTTTCAATCAGAAAAATGTCACGAATGTGCTAATAACAATTTCGTAATAAAATAGTTAAAAATATGAGTCGTTTATCATTGTCATGCTATAAACAGATGAATAAATACATTAATGAATATAGGGATAAAGAGAGAGAGAGAGAAAGGGAGAGGGTTGGAAGGGGGAGAGTGTGCTCAATGGGGCAACAATTCGTGAGAAATCTCGGAATTTGTATTCAACCGGCGGCGAGCATATTTCTACGGCTCGTAACGACTGGTAACGGCGTGGCGTTTCCCGTGATGTATCGCAGCGTGTGCGTGGCTCACGGGTCCGACCCACATAGCGCCTCGAATATTATTAAAACATCGCGGGCTCGGAGAATAAACGGGCCACGCCACCAAGTCGAGAAATATTGTCGTCGTTACTCGCAAATGTAGCAGAAATTCGAGATACGGAAAGCACCGTGTCCGATTCCTCCTGCACGTTTCCTTTCTCGAACTCCCCGGGCGTATTGATTAGTCGTTTACCTGGCGGACACGTGCTCAGAGTCCTCGCAAGGGAACGCACCACACCCAAACATACACATTCTTAAACGTGAATGAATGTTTCAAACTCGAGGAATGTTTCAATGTCCAAGTCAGGAACGCTTCAATATCCAAATGTGAAATCTTTTAATGTTGAATGTTGGAATATAGAATGTTCAAGTTCGAATCTGGAGACACAGATTCGACGTGAATACATGAACTACATCCGAACATACACATTCTCAGACGTGAATGAATGTTTCAAACACGAGGAATGGTTCAATGTCCAAGTCAGGAACGCTTCAATATTCAAATGTGAAATGTGAAATGTTTTAATGTTAAATGTTGGAATGTAGAATGTTCAAATTCGAATCTGGAATCGTATATTTGACGTAAGAATATTTTAATGAAATGTGTGTGCTAGAATCGTCAAAGTTTTGAAAGAAATGAGGTGAACAAACGTGGGTGTGTTGAGTAGAATGTTGAAACGTGGAATGTAGAATGTTCAAGTTTGAATCTGGAGACGCATATTTGACGTAAAAATATTTTAATGACACATGTGTACAAGAGTCACCAAAGTTTTGGAAGAAATGCGATTTAATTGGAATTGTGGAATGTGGAATGTGGAATGTGGAATGCGAAATATGGAATGTTACCACATGGGTATATTGAATAGAAATATTGAAATATTCAAGCATGGAATATTGGAATGTGGAATATGAAATGTGTGGAAGGTGGAATATGAAATATGGAATGTGGAATACGAAATGTGGAATGTGAAATGTTATAACACACACGAAGTAGAAATATTGAAATGTCGAAACGTGAAGTGTCGAAATATTGACAAAGCTCTACCGTCAGAATCTTTGAATCTATGAACATGTCAATTATGCTATACCCAATTGTAAACCATATATTCGCTACTTTCCTCGCTGTTGATGCGACCAGGTTAAACTAAACCGTAAACAAATAAACAAATAAATAACTACCATCAGAATTCCTCGTACCACATTCTACTTCCCTGGCATTCCCATTCTCATCGGTAAACCTAGTGAGCCGTAGAAGATCCGCAAAACAAAGGTCAAATCGAGGAAGCCCCTGATGCATGCCGCATAGTTGGTCGTGGTCGGTCTCTCGTCGGGGTGTTTATAAGTAGCGACGGTTCGCGACGAGGTCGTTCAGAACGCGCGTCGACGTTGTCGGAGCCAGATGGCTTGCCAAATTGATTCGGCAGCTCGTCCTCCGGTTCGATTTGAAATTCAAATTCGAGCGTCTAATTTACCGAAAGGCTGCCGCGACGGTCGTTCAACCTGCTCGACCCGTCACTCGATTACCGTCTCGCACGGGTACACGCACCCTTGCTTTTCAGAAAAATCACCTAACTCCTATCTTCCTTTTCCATGCCCTCTCTGTTCAACTCGTGTTCAACTCATCCACATCTTTCCTCGGGGCGAGCACCACTGAATTTCGAAGCTCGTTTTCATATATATTGCTCGGGCTGTATATTACCGCAATCTCTCGCCTCCTTGAAATCCGTTCCTCCGGCTTCTGCACTGGTAAGCAACGTTCGCATAACGTTCTCGCTGTAAACCGCTGTTTAACCATCACTGAAATATTAGCTGCGGGAACAGCTTCTTTTCTGGCAACTTCGTGTAAACGGTGCAGCTATTCGAAGGGAAATTTACTTCCGCTTTTTTACACCCTTCTGGAACGCGACGCGACGTTCGTCCATTGCAATGATTTTAAAAAGCTGTGTTAACACGATGCCTACCGACCATAAAAAATGACCGATGTGTATAGTATCATAAAAATAACCAGATTAAATTTATTTATATTTTGTGCGATCTTTACTATAATATGTACTGGAGTCAACAAATATATTCAATAAATTCCCATGGAAACACCTTTACAATTCCAATAATTGCCAAATAAAAAATCTAAAATGGGTCATTTTACCCCTCGTGGTAGATTTAATGTTAAACATATGCAATATTGTTTTTCATATGGGTTTCCGGTTTCCGAGATTAATCGAGCTAGATAGTAGGAAAAGCCACGGACACAAAAATTCTGACAATATGTCCAATTTTATTTATTTATTAGGTTGGCAACTAAGTTCGCTACCTCCAAATTTTCTCAAACAAGTGCGACGTAAAATAACAAAAAAAACAGTCATTTATATATGTATTTTTTAAGCACGAGTATTTTGCATCAAATTAATCGCAAAATTCGATTTATAATGAATGAGGTCATAATCATACAATCAAAGAATTACGAAACAAAAGGACGCGAATTTAGTTGCCAACCTAATACTTCCGCTGTTTTACACCCTTCTGAAATGCGACGCGATGTTCGTGCATTGCAATGATTTCAAAAAGCTGTGTCAGACATACGCAGTATTATTTCTTCATACGGGTCTCCGGTTTCCGAGATTAATCGAGCTAGAAAGTAGGAAAAGCCACGGACAGAAAAATTCTGACAATATGTCCAATAAATATTCGACCAGCATTTCAAAGGAATGGCCGTCTGCTTCCCTGAATTATTTCCGCCGCAGTACTATCTTTGGCCCGTCTATTACCGTTCAATGTTTTACAATGTTGCACGATGTTATGCCCACCATTATACACCTGTTGTACGTCCGTCTTGCATCTTTAAGGCGCTCACTGTCGAAGGTTATGCATAATGACAGCGACAGTTTGCCGACGTAAATGTGCTGCCGCTTTACACTTATTAACTCGACGATGCTGGAACTTCAACGTATAGCTGCAGTTTCGAGCCTAGGATGGCATTTCAGTAATATTCACGGTCGCTCGAGTCATCGATATGCCGCACAGTGGGCTAAACCGATGAAATCTGTGTCAAAATCAAAGAACTTTCGATAGAGCGATGAAATTTTTTTAAAATAAAAGCTTTAACTTTGCAGAATATGGGATAATTATGGAGATTGTGGTACGGACGTTTTTTAACGTTGAGAAAATTCGATAAACTTGCACAATTTCGAGAAAATTGTGGTTTTTCCAATACCACACGCGGAAAAAGTTTTTTTTGAACATACTGTACTTCATTTCCCGTAGATTTTTTCACGCTGATTTCAAATCTGGTCTCAAAAGTTTTCTACGAGACCTCAGGATATTGCAAAATTGATTTCTTGAAATTCTACATACTTAACGAATTTTCTCAAGGTTAAAAAACGTTCGTACCATAATCTCCCTATTTTTCCCATATTCTGCAAAGCTGCTTTAATTTAAATTAAACTTTAATTTAATTTAGTAACTTTAGTAACTTTAATTTAAAAAAAAATTTCATCGCTCTACCTCATTTCTATCGAAAGTTCTTTGATTTTGTATCGTCTGGTCCAAATTTTCCACTGTGCGCCGACGCGACGAACAATGGGCCAAACCGACAAAATCTGTGTCAAAATCAAAGAACTTTCGATAGAAATGAGATAGAGCGATGAAATTTTTTTTAAATTAAAGCTGAAACTTTGCAGAATATGGGAACAATAGGGAGATTATGGTACGAACGTTTTTTAACCTTGAGAGAATTCGTTAAACATGTAGAATTTGAAGAAATCGATTTTGCAATATCCTGAGGTCGTAGAAAAATTTTGAGACCAGATTTGAAATCGGCGTGAAAAAATCTAGGAGAAATGATGTGTCGCATGTTAAAAAAAAAATTTTCCGCGCGAGATATTGGAAAACCCAAAATTTTCTTGAAATTGTGCAAGTTTAACGAATTCTTTCAAGGGTAAAATACGTTCGCACCACAATCTCCATAATTATCCCATATTCTGCAAAGTTTCAGCTTTTATTTTAAAAAAATTTCATCGCTCTATCTCATTTCTATCGAAAGTTCTTTGATTTTGACACAGATTTCGTCGGTTTAGCCCACTGTGTGCCGTTGACGCGTTAATCATCACTAGACTGCGGATCTTTATGCATTGGTAGTAAAATTGAGGAGATAAAATTCAAAATTGTTGAGAAACTTAAAAATGGAAAATGTCAATATATGATTTCGCCTCTATTAAAATCGTTAAGGGGCGAAATAGCGTTCAATTTAGTTTCTGTTTCTTGCAATCGATGCAGACAATTTTTATTTTGCATAAAGATCCGCGGTCTAATCATCACCGATGCACTAATAAAACTTTTGGAGCAGGTTAAAATTTGTCTAATTATTTCCTAATTTTCACATTTCATCTAGGGACAGGATTTATTCGATTTCTTCGAGCGTCTACCGACACGATGATCCTGAAATAGCTGTGACCTTAGACTTGAAGCCACGTCGCGACGATTATCAGCTCAATGTATACAGAGAGAGAGAGAGAGGGAGAGAGCTCTTCATACGACGAACTAAAGTATACATCGATCGATATCGAGTTCAGAGGCTAGCTGTCGGTTTTCAAAAATCGAGCATTAAGCAAAATTCATCTCGAGCAGGTGCTTACAACAGAAAAGTCTCCATGGAAATCTGCAGTCTAGGTTTAACACTAACCGTACCGAGCACAACATGCGACTGCCACACATTGTTTTACAAAAATGACTACACTGAATCTATTTATAATAAATTTCTTTTTAATTCTTTTAACAACACGTGCTTGAATGAAGAAAAATTTATTTAATAAATTCTAATGGAATTATCCTTGCAACAGCAACGATTACAATTTGACCGGTCGTAGTACGGTTAGTGTTAAGAGTTCAAAGTATATAATTCGTTTGTTAATCTCTCTATGACGTCAAAGTTTCAAGTATCCTAGTTAGTTAGTCTCTCTATAACATTATGATTAGACTGCGGATGTTTACGCGATTTGCAATTTTTGTAGACGAATTTTAAGAAAGTTGAATCATGTGAAATCTTATTTTCAATGGTAGTAGTCTTGGTACTTCTGAAACAAATAAAAATCGCTCTAAATTCTGTGGAATTTTATATTTCAACAATTTCTGAAAATTTTTGGAAGCCGTAAATGCATGAAGATCCGCAATCTAATTATGATCTATTTCCTACGAAAGCATCTGTACAATTTCAACAATCGTAAAATGAAAAGTCTAGTTTAGTGTTGAACGATCTCACGCTGCACTTTCTCAGCATATCCTAGTTCAGACCAAGCCCATGGAGAAGCACGGTTGAACAAACAGACCGAGAGCCATAACGTAGCGTTCAGGTGAGCTTCCGGTCTACCTTCGTGAAGATTATCGGCAGCCGGCTCATAGAAAGCGAGCTCGAACTTCGTAATTTCGTTGATCGGCTCCCGTTCGGACGGCGTGGGAAAGCTCTTCCGGCTAATCCGTCGGGATAAATATTGGTGTAATATTGTTAGCGGGAAATTGAGGCCGTAAATTGCGCGGAATTGCGTTCGCTTGTTGGGGAAACTAGGGAGAAGAGACTTCGCCGTTGCGGCGAATGCGTTCGCTCCTTTGACGAAACAGTTTCCGTCAGGCTTCTTTGGAACTTCCACCAAAGGGAGAGGAGTTTAGGGTCTCTCTTCGTAGATGTACATACGTATATAGATTGTCTTTGGCTCTCTCGAAGTTAGAATGGACCGTCTGTGGACTGTGGACTGGTTCATGCGATCTAGATTAGGGACTATCCGCTGCCGTGATGAGTCTCGGGAGTTGTTAGCGATGTGGAATTTGGGTTTGATTGTTTTCCGAAAGTTCTTAGTATGGTAAAAGTATTACAGTGACTCCCAACTAATATTCGGACACTCTTTAGAAGACGAGGACTTTTTTCAGAAGTTAGAACTATTGATTTGCCACGCAACGTGACAAAAATTTTTGAAGAAAATTGCAAGGTGTTGGAATTGCAGAGAAAATACTGAAAGATGTGTTTTGCAACTTTTTTTATGTGGGCTTACGTGAAAAATTTAGAAAACATATTCAGGCCCACATAAAGAAGTTGTAAAATTCTGCTTTTAGTATTCTCTCTACAATTCCAATAGACTGCAATTTTTGGGAAAAATTTCTTTTCACATCGCGTAGTAAACCAATTGCTCTAACTTCTAAAAAAAGTCCAAATCATATAGACCAATATTCAAAAAGTTATCGGTTTTTTTTAGAGCGTCCGAATATTAACACTGAACCTGCCGAACCTTAAAAGTAACTGGTACATGTTGCTTTATAAAAATGATAAGATTGATTTTATTTAGATTTTGTGCAGCTCCATTGTAACGTGTGCTCCACTAAAGTTATCTATACAATCATTTCTTGTGAAATTATTTTTATTATATCAATAATTGTGAAATAAAAAATCTGCAATCGGTCATTTTGACCGGTGATGGTAGGTTTAGTGTTAATGGGAGTCTGTGTATAACTCTCCACCCTTATGGAAGTAGACTCGTTTCAAGGATTGCAAGGTTGCGGAATGCGTCTTCTCACTTCTCAATAATGCGAAGATGGGGTTTTCCAGTGGCCAAAAGATCAATCCAGGCCAACAGACGCCACTCCAATGCCTCCAAATTCAACAAACGAGTCACCACAAAAAAATCCGAAATTCTTTTCAACTTCTCCGGGCATTTCAAGCGTCCCAGACATGTGTAAAATTCAGTGACCACCAGTGGTCGGGTTCGGTATCGTTTGGGAGTCCGTCGAAACACACTCGAACCAGAAATTGGTGACAGCGGTCAGAAGGCCGCGGTTTCCGGCGAGAAAATGCGACTGGTGGTTTTCGAATCGATTCCCACAGATATCGTTGAAAAGGCCCATGGTAGACAGTCGGTAGGGTTTGAAATTCAATCATCTTTTGATTACAGACATCGAATAGGCGAGGATTATTCGAACTATCCCCTCGTCCACCTCTCTCCGTTCGAATAACGTTCGAGCGATTTCGATGCTCGAAACCTTAGTCGGGAATAACGTTCGACAGAACGAGAGACGAACGGCATCGTAAACAGAGAGCTAACTGGGTTAATGCGCATCTGCATTAAGCCCGCGGCCGGACGGCCGACGCATTGAATAACATTTGAATGCATTATGATCGGATAACGATGACGCTGCTCCCCGCCCGCGCCCGGGGAACAGTGCGAATTAGACGACGACGGGCCAGGGACCGAATTGGCTCGGACAAAGTGTCATTGTTTGCTCCGTTGTTGTATTGCTATGCCGTCGTGCTTAGGCCAGTCCTCGGATCTATCGCTGCTGCTGCTGCGATGAACGTATCTACATGTGTTTCGGTAGTCTGATCTTCGATGGCAGTTGACGTTTCGAATGGCTCGGAGCGGGACTCCAATTTGGTTGCGTTTCTGTTGTATTAACTTCCAATTACTCGCATATCCAGAACTTTAACACCAAACCTACTACTGCCGATCAAATGACCGCTTTTATATTTTTCGTCTTACAATTAAGATGGAGTGGGGTATTTTCAGTCTGATATACAAAAACTTAACGCTGTTGGTAACACACTCTTGCCACAGTTATTTCTGATGAATTAGTATTATGTAGGATTCTAATTTTGCTTGAAAATTATCATTGTGATAGGGTATTGTACAAAGTGTCAACTAGGACGTACTTGCCCCAAAAATGTACGTCTCTGAGAGTTAAACATGTTCTCGAACCTTGTTTCAAGTGCTACGGGGCAAGAAACGAATGATTAACAAGCTTGTTATAAAATGCTTCTTATTGTATTAAATTATATTGTTTAGTTTTATAGTTACCCATAAAGAGTACCCACTTACCCCACCGTGATAGTACCCCGTGTAATAATATTTACGGGGCAAGTTTTTCTCAATAAATTTTTAAAAATACAATAGAAACGGTTTATTTAATGTAAACCTACATCAATTTGTGATGTACTTACCTAAAATAACAGCACAGAATATATTAATAACTTGTAAACTATTGCACGCTCAGGGTAACCTCAAAGTTGTACGTGTACCGCGCACGTGACTGTTTGGCATTGGTTGATTTAAGCGAGGAAAACACCTTTATTCTTGGGCGACATCTATGTTGAATAGTTCATACTAACTTATACTACATTAATAAATACAAGTTAGAGAAATTTCGTTTGTATTATAACAAAAATAACCAATTAACGCACTTGCCCCGTTGACACACTTACCCCACTCCACCTTATTGAAATTACGAAGCTGCTTACATGGAAATTGATTCGAGAAATTTCTTTATCCAAGCACATATTGTAATTAAAGTTGCACAAAATCTAAATGAATAGAGCCTTGTCATTTTTGTAAGCTAAAACATTTTAATCGCTTTTGGTACTCGATAGGTTCAGTGTTAAAAATGTTTCAAGCATTAGCACAGGTGTGGACCGCACTAGCAAATATTTATTTCGCATTAAAGTAGTTGTTGCATTGAATAAAAGTTTATTTATGCTGAAGTGATGTGAAGTTCCATGTATGTACCCAGTTACGTAGAAACTGGAGTGCGAGTAATGGAAAATCCCAGAGCCCAAAGCAGTCCCCCCAGCAGAAGAACATCTGCCTAAACATTTTAGGGGATTAAGGTCGAAGAGAGGACCGAACAGAGAGACAGATAGAGGCTCCAGGTCCCAAGAGTCGTGTCGAAAGCTTCGTTCCCAATTGACACGACAGGCTCGTCATTTTTTGATCATGCTTAAACGATTCACTAATACAGGAACGGTGTCGGTGACAGGCCAAGGCCGATGTCAGGGTGCAGCCTTGACCAGACTCGAGGTGGGAAGAGAATCGAGGCAGGAAAATTAAATCCTTGCAGAATCCGATCGAGCTTAGACGCGAATTGCAATCCGCCCCGCTCGTAAACCAACGGCGTAACTGCCTCTACTTATTTCCACGAGTGGAACGAACAATCTCTATCCACCTAGCATCTCTGTCTTCCTACTCTGGGAACATCTTGACGAATGGCGAATCACGGGATTCCCGCTGGCAGATATTTCTTTGCCGCGATTCATCCTCCGCGGAGTTTCATCAAGGCCCGTTTCGATTAGTTCCGCTGCGATTGCTGCTTCGAAATCCGTGCAATCCTTGGATCATCCGAGAATCGCAAGTTTTAAATGATCGTTGCGCTCGCAAGTATGGATGTGATCAAGTACCTCGCAAACAGGTTCGAACTTTGATTGATTGAATTCGTGCTCTTTATAAGTACTTCGAAAAACAGAAATAGTACTCCTAAGTATACTCGAACCTATGCCAGTTTCGAACCTTTTACAAGTACTTTGGTAAACGGAAATAATACTTGCAAGTATATTCAAATCTTGGTCGAACAGATTCGAAACTTTCATGAATATCGTATCGGAAATTCTCTGGATAAACCTAGCTCATCGTATGCTGTGTTAGAAGTGCATAATTATCTAAAATCACAATATTTAGAACGCAAAGATGACCCGTTATTATTTTGGCGTGAAAATTCAATGAAGTACCCCATTTTATAAAAAATTACACGTGATTTGCATAATCTTTGGATAATGGTCACTTCTGTAACTTCAGAAAGAGTGTTTTCAAAAACAGGAAATATCATGGATAAAAAAGAAATAGGATAAAACCGAATATTATTCTTAAATAGTTACTAATTTAATAAAGAAAGTGCTTAAAATCTATTATGCTGTTCCGATTTCCAAGATTCGAGTACTACATGTGAAAGATTCGATTCCTTTCAACATCGAAGTACTTATGAGTATCTTTTCGAAACTGGTGAGTACCCATTCCGAGGTTCGATATCAGTTTGTATAAAATGAATACTTTTCAAATATAATCATTGAAACATTATTGTTTTTAAGTAGTAATCGGAACCCATGAAATGAAACTTGGTTGTTGAAATTGACTCGGATTCGTGAGTACATATTGAACTTGATCCCTTCCCTACTTGCAAGCGGATCAAGAAAATCGAAGTTTTCGCGTCAGTTGATGTAAGAAACGTAGAAGAATCGTCAACGCTCTGAAAGGAATGCGATTTTTGTGGAATTATGGAATGTGGAAATGTGGAACGCGGCAATATGAGATACAGGAATGTGGAAATTGTATAAATATGGAAATGCAGAATGTTCGTCTTAGTCTCGCTGCTGTGTCGAAACTGTCTGGAAAAATTCCACGCTCTCGCAGGAGAAGATAGTCGAACGTTCTCGTCACGGGTCGCACGCAATTAGCATACGCATTCGCATTTTACGCGTCTCGCCCTAAAGGCCCGCACTCCTCGAAGCTGACGCAATCTCGGAAATGGAGAAGCGTGCGCTCGTGTCGCGGACACCCACCGTCGGGAATTTACGGTGGCACGAAAGTGACTCTCGACCGTGAAAACCTCGGGCACGCTCTTGTTAAGTTAAGAGGCCTCGACTAACAAACGAAAAAAAAAAAAACAGAAAAAATAGGCAGTTCTGCGTTGAACGCATCGCATCGGAGCGAGCCGCGAATAAACGTCAACCGGTGCTGTGCCGGAGATTTTGTCCTTGGCGATTGCACTGTTAAAAATATAGAAAAAAAGAGGACGGAATTAGGTCTGGGTTTTAGAAAATCGGAGAAATAAAGTGCGCGAGTTGCGACCACTTTTTCGAGTGCCGTTTCGCGAGCTTTTTCCACGGATTTGGAGGTCCCGCAATTTTTGCTGAAATGGAAATCGTTGTTGCTGCATGTTCGAAAGACATTCAGACGAGTAATTTTGACTTTCCGGTAATTCTAACGTTAACCCCTTCCCAGTAGAACTTTTTTTGTGGATCATAATTTCCTGAAAAAGGAGAAAATTTATATCTATTGTATGCCTTTACGTTCTTCAGCTGTTCATTAACAAAAGCAAAATAGAATTTTATTTTGGTTTAAAGGAAATTATTAACACTTTACCTACCAAAAGCCTATTAACCCCTTACCTTACAATATCTGACTCGTGATGAAGATTCTGAACAGATTCTGATAAAAATGTATGTTAATAATTTCCTTTAAACATAAGTGTTGGAGAACATATAGGAATACAATTTATATCAATTTTCTCCTTATTTAGGAAATTACGATCTACAAAAGAGTTCTAATCACTGAAAACGGAAAATAAATCGTAGGGTAGAGGTTAATAGGATTTTCAATAATTGTGGTGTACCAAAAGAAAGCATAGAAATTTTCTTTTACATTACAATCTTAAACGAAGCTATTAGATGTCGTTATTGAGGGTGACTTGTTAGTTCACAATGAAAATTGCTGTTGCTATTGAAGGTTCCACGAAAAAGTGTTTAGCCATGTACCATACATTTTTCAAAATTATGCAATAATGCGTTAAGATACATTTTTATCAAAATCTGTTCAGAATCTTCATCACGAGTCATTCACGATGTTGCAAGGCAAGAGGTTAATAAATCGAAGAAAGCGACAAAAAAGACGCAGACTTATTTTACAAGCTAACAGTCGAATCCAGGAACACGCGAGAAACTCATTTATTCGACACAAAGTGAATTCCCAGCAGATCGCAGACCCGATGCATAGAACAAGATCGTATTACTCGTCTTTGATTTCTTCTTTCTCGTAGAATCCGAGATTGGCCTCGCCATTTCTCCAGCTGGTGGAACATTCAAGCGTAGAATAAGATCTCGAGAACCGGTGTCCGATGCATTTGCGTATTCCGATTGAGCGCGCGGTAGAAGCATCCACTGCCTCTATCCGAGAATACAGTTTCAGCAATAAATTATTGACGAAACGTCGAGGAGCTAGAGATATCTCTGCGAACGTCGGTGAAGCTCTAAGTTGTTATAAAAGGAATAATTACGAGTAAACGCGCGGCTCATTAAACCGGCTCTGACTTGGTAAACGCCTCTGAAGTGGCTCGCGGACGATTAAACGCTCCCCTTTAGACGAACGTGTATCTTAATCGGGGCTTCGATAATGCTGCAGTAGGAGAGATAACGCGAGATAACACGACGCAGCTGTGCTCGACGTAATTCAAGGTGCAACCGAGTTCGTTCGAGGTGCAACCGTCGAATTCTAGTCGCGAAGATGCACGCAATCAGGATAACGCTGACGAATACACTTCCCTGTTAAGTATACTAACACTTCGAGTATTGTCCCAAGATTTTCCTTCGCACTGTGCACGTTTAACCCTTACTGTATTTCTTTGAACCATTTTGTTAACGTTCCTCTAAAAATGTTACAAAATTTCTCTGAATGTCCATTCTTTACTGGTGAATATATTAATTTATAGTCTTATAATGAGAATTTGTGCAAACACATGTTAAATACAGAAAGGTTTTTAATAATCTATACATTTTGATTGACTACATAAGTTGTTGTCCAACTTGGACGAAGACTATTAAAGTTAATATTATTATTATTATTATTATCACAAACGTGAAGTTCGAATAAGAAAACGTGGAATGTAGATCGTTGAAGCATGGAACTGCAGGAACGTAGAAATGTAAAAATGTGGAATGTAGAATATGCGACTAGAATTTGTGAAGAACACGTGCACGAGAAAGCCCCTACCAACTTGAATGGAGACTATTAAATCCTACAAATCTGTAAAAATCCCAGGACTATGCTGCTCGTATATCTTCTTAAACCACGCTCCTTCTTCTTCTTCTTCTTCCTCTGCACCTTACCAGTATCCAATTTCAAGGTACACGCTTAGTGGATCGTCTTTCGCGTAACCAGCAAGCTCGATCCCGTGGTCTTGTTCAGTGGTGACACAATAGACCTCGAGTAGAACACGGTTCAGAAAGGAGACCGAGGTAATCACGGTCGCGTGCACCTTTGCGGCGAATCGAAGGATCACTGTCGAACCACGAACCTAGATTCGAATTATGACGACCGTGGTCCGCGTGTATTATTACTCGTGGCTTCGGGTCACCGAGAGTTTTGTCAGCCATTTCGCACCGACGATCACACTGACGATACTCTCAGTAATCATACTAAACGTCTGTTGTTTCGCGACGTTCTTCTATATACTTCTGGCCTGGATACGTTGAAAGTTGAAAGGCATACAATTTGTTATTACCAGACTGCGGATTTTATGCATTTATGGCAAAAATTGGGTACGTAGAATTTAAAACAGTGGAGGTATTAGAAAGATTTAAGGCCACCAGTGTATTGGTTTCACCTTAATCAGATAATTAAAAGAAGAATGAATTTGTTATTTGACTCCTGCGTCTTGCAATCAATGCAAACGTTTTTTATTTTGCATAAAGATCCGCAATCTAGTTATTACATAATACTGTCCAACTATAACACTGTCCAACAAATTTCAACTTTTTTTTGACGTTTCGATTCTTACTATGCGGTCCTTGTAGAGTTTTCTGCGCTGATTCCGAATCAGCAGAAACATCCATGTTTAAACAATCATAATGGAAACATTAACATTAATATTATAATTAAATATAATATATTATATTAATATTTTTTAAATTTATTATATTATATTAATATTTAAATTTATTATAATATATTAATATTAAATTTATATTAATATTAACATTAAATTTATATTAATATTAACATTGAATTTATATTAATATTAATATTAATATCCAAATATATAGAGAAATATTAATATTAAAATAGAAGACATTAATATTGGATATCACTGGATTCGGGAAAGTCTACAGAATCTTTGGCTCTAAAGAAAAATTCAATATCTTTTATAATAACATCACAATATTTGTTTAAAGTTGAAAAGTATGTCTTTTTACCACGTTTTTATTAGCTCGCTTTCTTGTTTATCTGTTTGTCTGTTCGATGGAAAATTTTGCAATTGATTTTATTTTCAATCTCAAATTTCTCAAAACCTGTGCGTCTAGGAGAAAAATCAAAGGCAGATTCGGAATCAGCGCGAAAAACTCAATAAGAATCGCATAGTGAGAATCGGAACGTTTCTTGGCTGTTTGACGGTGTAATTAGACTGCGGATTTTTGTGCATTTCTCATAGAAATTCTCAAAAAATGGCAGAATATTAAATTCGATAGGATTCAGTACGATTTTTATTTGTTTCAGATGTGCAAAGGCTGTTCCCATTAAAAAAAAGAATTTTATTTCATTCCACTTTCTAAATATTTGTCTATAAAAATTGGAAATTGCATAAACATCCGCAATCTAATCCTAATTATTTGCCATTTCCAATTACCGTAGCTCGTTTGCTAATGAACGTACAACATCCGTAGTCTAATGATCAGGATAATCGAGAGCACCGGGTATCGGAAAATCGTCCAAGGATCGTAGATTCGATTTCTCGGGGGAGGAAGTTTGGTGCGGTCTAAATAGATCAGGAAGTTAGGGTCGGACACATCCATTTGGGGGCTCTGAAAACACTTCCTCTGCTAGCCTCAGAGCACACCGCGATAGGAAATTTACCTTGGCGGCTGTCGTTGTTGTATTTACACCGCGGTCGCTAATTAATAAAGCGACCCCGACCGAAAGAGTCTGTTATGTCACTGGCCCGCGGAGGCAGGATCGAATTTATGCAAATTTCGTACGATGTTTATAGTAACGTGCACTTCACTAATGAAATGTATCATTAGGTCGTTCGGAATGTAATTTCGTTTCTCCATTTGTTATTACTAGACTGAGGATTTTATGCATTTATGATAAAAATGGGCAAGACTAATTTATGACAATAAACACAAAATTTATAGAATTTAAATATACTACACTATATCATTTTTAACCTGTTCAACATATTCAGCAAGAAATTAAATATTTATTTCATCCCAGTCTGTTGCAATTTTAACGACCTAATAAAACAGTGTAGATATGTCAGTATCGTTATAGAAAATTATTCCGAACGCTCACAGCGTAATAACACATCAATAAAACACAGCCTCAATGGCAGCTAAAATAACAATTTCACAAAAACTTGCAAGACCAGCTTGTAAATGACAATAAACAAAATTTGTGGAATTTAAACATACTACTATATCATTTTTAACCTGTTAATCATATTCAGCAAGAAATTAAATATTTAATCCTCCCAGCTTGTCGCAATTCTAACGACCTAATAAAACAGTGTAGATATATCAGTATCGTTATAGAAAATTATTCCGTACGCTCCCAGCGTAATATGTAACTAAATAGCGGATATTTATGTACAATAAAAAGTTTCTACCTAAATTGCAACAAACTGGAGTGAAGCAGAAATTTATGTTCCATCTTAATACGTTTAATATGTTGAAAATAATATAATATTATAGTATTTTAAAATTCTTCTAATGTTTTTACTATTTTAAATTGCACTTACTCATTTTTGTCATAAATGCATAAAACTCGCTGTCTAGTAATAACAGATGAATAAAACACAGCCTCAATGGAAACTAGAAGAACAATTTTACAAAAACATGCAAGATCGGCTTGTAAAAACGATTGTTTCCATCCTTGAAGCACGGTGCACGTTTTCGGAAATATGTTTGTCGTTGTTGGAGCGTTTCCCAAGGTGAACGAATTGCAAGGTGGATTTCCGGATCCGGGAACGCCCATGGCGAGCTTCCACGGTATAACGGTGTCTCGTGATTCATGAAGATTAATGCGCTCGCATTGTCTACCCGGTTTTAATCAGCGCGCGGCGACACGCGTACTAGGATCTTGTGCGTCTCCCGTCGCTGGAATAAATTCCTCCTAGAATTACGCCAGCCGCGATCCATCAGGATCCTCTTCTGTGCGTGGACCATCGATCACCCCATGAATTTTGATCCGCGAGTCTTCTCGCGATTGCTGTGCCAATGAAAACACAACTGTCCAGATAAAGAGGAATATTTTGCGATTCGCAGAGATGCCGATCAAATCGAAACGAATTAAATCTGTTCAAAATTGATTGTATTGGGTTGGCGAGAAAGTAATTTCGGTATTTTAAGGCGAAATAAAACCCAATTTTTCTATTCAAGCAATGAACTTTAATCAGAACTTTTTAATCAGTAATATCTAATATTTTCCATTTTGTTCGAAGATATTTCCCATCTTTCTGGTATGAAACTTAAAAATTTTCCCAAAATTGGATTTTATTACACCTTAAAATACCGAAATTACTTTCTTGCCAACCCAATACATTGTCGCACTTCGCATTTGCTAATGGTGTGTTCAAATCTACCACTGTGCGTTATGCATTCAGGTTGTTCAGGGGGTAAGGCTCGTTTATCCGAGCTGGACTCGACTTATTCGGTTTAATTAAGCCACGAAATCTTGCCCATGCGCGCAAGTCAACTTCGCAGCCTCGTAAATATTCCTGGAGGACGGGAACGCCACGCCCCGGATGACCGAAATACCTCGAAACAAATCCCTGTTCCTCGGGACACATTCCTGCACCACCTCGGACCATAATCCTGTCTCATTCTTCGAGCGTGGATTTGATTCATCAACTTTCTAACGCCGGACGTGTGACTTGTACATATCTGTCAAATATGTACAGGGTGTTACATATAATAACATTAGCAACCCCCTGCAAACTTGACTTTAAACATGAAGAACAAGCTTTTAATTTTGTTCTACTGATCATGAGCACCAACTTCTTTGCAACATCCTTACGGTCATATTATATAGAATTATACAAAATTGTATAAGAGCGAATTCATAATAAATAGACTGCGGACCTTTATGCATTTATGAAGAAATTGGTTGGACGAAATATAAAACAATAGAAGATTTTTAAAAACTCAAGAATGTTGTAATGTTGCTTTTAATGTAACAAAGTCGTTAAGGGATGAAATCAATTTTTATGTTATTCCTGCTTCTCCCACAATCAACGCAAAACATGTTTATTTTGCATAAAAATCCGCAGTCTAATAAATAAACGAATAAAATACTAACAGAACAAGTATATAATAGGTCGATTCATAAAAAAGTTATTCTGATTAATGTGTGTGTGATCAGTAGACTGCGGATGTCTATGCAATTTTCAATTTTTGTAGACGAATTTTAAGAGAAAGTAGAATAAAATACAATCTTATTTCCAGTGATATAGTAGCCTTGCAGATCTTAAAAAAATAAAAATTATACTAAACTCTGTCGAATTTTATGTTACACCCTTTTTTGAAAATTTCCATAAGCCATACATGCATAAAGATCCGCAGTCTAGTGATCAGTAAGTTGCGGATGTTGATGCATTTTCCAATTTTTGTAGACAAATTTGAAGAAAGTGGAATGAAATAAAATCCTATTTTTAATGGGAACAGCGTTTGTAGATCTAAAACACATAAAAATTGTACAAAATCCTATCAAATTTTATAGTCTAGCTTATTCTGAAAATTTCCATAAACCACAAATGATCCGCAGTCTAGTGATCAGTTATGCTCCTAACCGTGAACCGATTACGAATCGAGGAAAACAGAAAGTTGGCCGCAAGTTTGGGCTCGAGAGAAGGAAGACGAAGTTAGTCCCGACAGTGTCAGGATGAAATTCCCCGGGCGTAAAACATCTTGCTCCTAAAGACAGCTCTGTCTGGCGGCGTGTTCCGTTTAATAAAAGCAGCGAGATGGTCCCCGACAGCGGGAAACCGCGTCATCTCCACGACAGGATTCCGCAGCTTGGCGTGACCAGCATGTTCCAAGACGTACGGTAAAGTCTCTATCTCCGTTCATCCCCTATACTAGCAGCGTTCCATCCCCCCCCCCCGTCTCTATTCTCGCAGCTGCGAAACGGGCGGCGGCATGGCAGCGCGTTCTGCTCGGGTGCAGCTTGTCCATCACGATGCAGAGGCTTTCGAGTCTCCGGAAGTGCACACGATCCTGCATAATACAGGATCGTGACGCGGACCCTAGTTTCCCGCTCGAATGCGCCGCGCGTATTTCACGCGGTTATGCCCGAAACCCACCCTTTTTCGCGAGGTTCTCCAGCGAGAAACTTGCGGAGGAACCTGCGGTCTTCGCTGCCGCCGCACTGTGGGACAAACCCATGAATTCTCTGTGTCAAAATCGAAGAATCTTTGATAGAAATCAGATAGAGTGATGTTTCTTACCACGCTTATAGTAACTTGCTGTGTTGCTGTTGTTGTTGTATGCGTCAGATCTTGTAATCGAATTTTAAACCTCTTCCCATAGCCCAGTCTTGCTGAAATTTTGTATACACACTTGCTTCCGATAACAATAAAAGTAGAAAATAAAATGTATAAAAGAAACTTCTTAAAAACCACGCTTATATTAAAATGCACTGAAAGGGATCAGTTCAAAATTTCTTTCGTTATAAATTTAGTGTCGCAATAAATAGAAAAATTTAATATAAATTTAAATAAAATCATAACATTAGTGTCATGACACGCTTTTATTTATAGTCCCTAATGTCATGATTTTATTTAAATTTATATTAAATTTTTTTCTATCTATTCCGACACTAATTTTATAACAGACGAAATGTTGAACTAATTGCTTAAAATTTTGGGGGAAAAATATTATCAATCATTTAACTGGATTCGGTATTTTATGGAGAACCAGGAAAAAAATTATTTCCTCCTTTTCAGTGCATTTTAATATAAGCGTGGTTTTTAGAAAGTTTTCTTATATATTTTTCTCCTTTAAATTAAAGCTGAAATATATTGCAGAATATGGGAAATATAGAGAGAGAATGGTACGAAGGTTTTTTAACCTTGAAAATCTGTGTTGAACTTGCAGAATTTCAAGAGAATTGTGGTTTATCCAATACCATGTCCGAATAGATTTTTTTCTTGGCATGCTACAGATATCTATTTTCCATTTTTCATTTATACAGAGGAAGTAAGGTAAGTATTTAATCTTTTTAACTTACTTCTCATCAACTAAAGGTATCAGCAGAAGTTAAAAACTCGTTGATGACTTCCTTACTTCCTGTGTAAATGAAAATATAATTATGAAAAATAGAGATCTGATTTAAATGGCATTACAGCCACACACAGTCTACAAGGAGTGCCAGTGACAATGGCAGCGATACGTCAAGTAATCACGAGATTTGAAGCTTCATACTTCGTAAGTATACAACTCTAAACGTTCAGATACTTCATTATGTTTATTTTTATTGTGTTTTATATATGAGAATACAATATACCTTCAAATTAGTGCGTCATCAAATCATTTCAACGAAAAAATGATTTCATTAGCTTTTATTTTAATAAAACCAATGAAATTTATTTTAATAAAAATCGATTTTTTGCAAAAACCTGAGGTCAAGAAAAAAATCTACTCGGACATGGTATTGGATAAACCACAATTTTCTTGAAATTCTGCAAGTTTCACGCAGATTTTCAAGGTTAAAAAACGTTTGTACATAGCGCCTGGACTGCGGATTTGATGTGTTTGTGTCACAAATTGGAGATTTGAAACAGTGAAAACACTGCATTAAAATTATTAGCTAAACAAACTTTTCGTTTCCCATAAAGATCCGGTGTCCAGCAAGGTATAATAAAGTAGTCACTTTTACTGGGACTCCCTGTATATCATTTACGAGGCGAGCCATCCAATGGCCGACAAAATTTGTCACGGCGAATCGACGATCCTCCAGACAAATTCCAGCCGGCCAACGGAGTTCAGCCGTTTAACAATACCATGATCCCGTCCAATACTAGGCGAGGGGTGCGGCCCGAAGAGGTTAATTAATCGGAGAATATTCCGGGACATTGAGATCTCGTGGCAAGTTTCCTGGTTCCCGGGACTCTCCTCGGATATTAACGAGATCTCTCTCTCTCTCTCTCCGTTCTGTCTCTCCTTCACTCTCCTTTTATATATCTGTCTTACTCTGTTCGTATAGTTCGGTGACACGGATCAGCCGCTCGCAACGACGATAGACCGCGAATCGAATTGCTCCAGTTTCCAAAGGATCCACTTCCTGATTTTCAAATTTTCGCAGGATCTCGACCGACAAGACAAATCCCTCGTTGGAATTATTCAGTAAATTTGCATCTGCCGCGACCAACCCAGACTAACGAGATTCTACGGCGGCCAGGATATTTTTATTTGAAATATTTGCAGCAGTGTATTTTCATGTACGAGGTGTGTTAAAAAAAATAACGGGAATTTTCATTTTTCGGAAAAAATGTTTAAAATAGTCTCCCCATTAGGTACATACCTGCTTTCGAGCATGCATTTTCATCGAACTTTTCCTATTTCGTTCTCCTCTATGTGATTTCGCTGTCCGGTCAGTATTTTTATTTGTTTCGTTTCGAATGTTCCAAAGAATGGTACTTCAATTTCTAGTGGTGTTAAATGTTTGTACCCTCTGAACCTTCGACAAGGAAAAAGAACAACTCAGAGAGGTGAACAAGTTGTTATAAAACCGTACCAAAATATGGCCCATCGCTAGGCTGCGAATCTTTATGCATTTACACTCAGTAAAATTTCATCGATTTCGATGAAATTCTCAGCAGGTGTGTAACTGCTATAGATCTACAAAAAAAATTTTTTAAATTTTTATTAAGGGCCCAAATAAAAATAGTTTTAAAAAGTGCCTTTTTCATTTTGCTTCTTTTAATGCTTCTAATTGCTTACAAAACGTCATTTGGTATAATTATAAAAAAGTTATTCTGTTTTAAAGGGTGTACGGAGACTCATTTTACCGAGTGTACAGAAAATTTTTCAGATTGAAGATGTCAATATATGATTTCTTCTGCAATTTTTATTTTGCATAAAGATCCACGCACTACCCATCACGTTTCAAGGTGTCGTTGCAAAGCGGAGACATTATTCTTTCAATTGATGGTGTCGCGAGCAAAATATTTCAAGTCCCATAGAGACGTTCGCACGTGAAATCCCGCGAGTTCGGATTTTTTGCAGGTTCGATCCCTCTTGTAGATCGCCCCCTAAAAAGAGGAGATTACGAGGAACGCGACGATTCCCGAACTTGCCGAAGATTAATCGATGAACAGACCCACGCCCACGCTTCTCCCCATCCTGCAGCCCCGTTTTCACCACCGGCAGACACCCTCGCACATCCACAGACACCCATACACCCAACAGATACCACCCTGCGACCCGCCATTTGATTGCGCATCCGAAATTTACGAGCGGGACTTTCGCCCGGGTCATAATTTTCCTCGGTTTTGGGAATGAATTCGAACATTCGTGGACGGGATCTTCCGCGTGACACCGGGGCCACGAATAAATCCTCGATCACAGCCCTCGTAAATCCTCGATCCGCTGGCAGATTCGTTCTGCGAAACCTGGAGAGGTCGACGCCCATTTCTACGCATTTCTGCTCTCGGACGCTTCTTCCTCTTCTTCTTCGAAGATTCAACGGTTAGGCGAACCCACTGGCTCAATTCTCCAGGATCAAGTTGCAGTAGAAGAAACTCACGGAGCAGAAGCCCAAAGAAGCCGAGCGTACTGTCCAGTGTTGCTAGATCAAGAGAATTGACTGGAATCGAAGGGACAGAGCTACCCCCTCCAGTACCGGATTAGTCACGTGACATAGTAGAAAGGGAACGGCAGAGTGGGAGCACTAAATTAGACATGAAAGTGAAACTTGGAACCTAAAATAAATAGGTAATTTGAAAGAGTATAATTAATTGGAGAAATTAGAAAATACGTTATTTTCAACCTATTGCAAATATTAAGAAAGAATATAAATTTCTATTCCACTGCAGTTCGTAGGAATTCGGATGGAAAATTTTGATTTTGCATAAAGATCCGTCGTCTAATAATAATGAGATCAAAATCATCTGAAAAATTCTTTCGCATTTTCTCGAACAGCATTCGAAAAGAAAAATGATCGAAGCTGGAATTTTCCGAGGGCCGCTATCACCTCGCGGCGCATTTATTCATTCGAACGGAAACATTTATCGAAACATTTATTCGCGTTTGTCGCAGCGAAACATAATCGAAGAGAAGAATATCCCGATAAAATCGCCGCGCGATTTAATATATTATGACGAGAATAACGCGACTTTCGTTGAACGACGTTTATGGTCCTCGAGAGCGCGGAACACAATGGTTTGGTCGCAGGCCGATTTTAATTGTCGATCTTGAAAACCCGGGATATTTCTGCATCGGTGGATTTTCCGAGAGCGAGTGCGAAATCGCGAAAAGCCGGCGGGAAATTCGCGCGGAAACAATTCTCGTCCCCGTTGGGGAAATAATTGGTTATCCGTCGGCAAACAATTCTACTTATAAATGCGTTTCGGAATAATTGCTTCGCTAATGGACGCCGGCAGAACGGAGGAAGGGTTATGGTACTTAGCGAGGAATGGTTGCGACTTTAGAGGCAATTTTAGGGTAATTTACTCTGTATCGAAGCTTGACAATTTTCATCTTATTTCTTTTTTCTTTGGAAATGGATTTTATCTAGCTATAATTTCGAACGCACATCAAATTTCTGTGTGAATAAAATCTGCGATTATTGCGGATTTGGTGCGTCGCAGTTGGCGAATCTCGTGGCTGACCTCATTGTGGAGAGAATCACGTGGCACGGGCATACATACTAATCGGTAAACAATTCGAATGCAGAGTACTCGTGGGCATCGTGAAAACCTCGGGGAATCTGTTAGTGGACGGTCGACGTGGCTGCCGATCGCTTGTACGGATTGATAAATCCATACTGCCAGAGAACGGCTCTCTTTGGCAACGGGGACAGATTTACTATTGCTAGATGTCGATGCTTCATGTTAATCACTTCCACTGATCAGTATGCTATCGGTCCTGCAGCGGTGGTTTCAATTACGGCAGACCAAAGCGATATTAACGCCAGATCGAAATCACGGAGTTCTAATATTTCGAATTTATACAAACATCGAGATTGCAAAGATGCATCCATAAGGATATTATAAAAAAACATGCACATATTCTTGTTATTTTTGTAAAGTAACGTAATAGACAGCGAATGTATATGCGACGTTCAATTTTTGTGGACGAATTTCAAGAAAGTGGAATAAAATAAAATCTTGTTTTCCTTTTTAGATCTGAAATCAATGGAAATCGCACTAAATTATGTCGTATTTGATATCCCAGCATTTTTTGAAAATTTTTGAAAGCCATAATTAGACAGCGAATCTTTATGCAAAATAAAAAATGTTCGCAGTGATTGCAGGAGACGCAGGAGCTAAATAAAAATTTTATTCGTCTTTTCGTCATCCTGTTAAGCTGAAACTAATATACAGGGTGGTCCACCCAACTTGCACACCTATGTAACTTCCAAAGTATGCGTTGCACGAAAAAGTTTTGTATACAAAAGTTGCATGGTCTAAAGGGGTACATTATTTAGTGTATTTATTTTTTTTACAGGTGGAAGCGTTTCGGAGATTTGAAGGTTGATTTTGTTTTTTTTTAATGGAATACTATATTTTTTATACCAAAATATGGAAGAATGTCGAATTCTGAGCAAGAAAGTATTGACCTTCATTAGCCCTAATACTAACAATTAACGAGTAAAAAATTTTCCGGAAATAAATTGAAATTACTCGTTAATTGTTAGATTTAGGGCTAGTGAAGGTCAATATTTTTTTACTCAGAATTCGACATTCTTCCATATTTTGGTATAAAAAATATAGTATTCCATTAAAAAAAATAAAGTCGACCTTCAAATCTCCGAAACGCTTCCACCTGTAAAAAAAATAAATACACTAAATAATGTACCCCTTTAGACCATGCAACTTTTGTATACAAAACTTTTTCGTGCAACGCATACTTTGGAAGTTACATAGGTGTGTGCAAGTTGCGTGGACCACCCTGTATATTAATGTCCTTAAATATTTTTCACGAGTCCACTGCTTTGAATTGTACGTGGTCATTTTTGTCAAAGACGCATAAAATCCGCAGTCTAGTCATAATTGTACAATAATCACTTTCAGGCAAACATTTGGCTCCGGCTTCGATCAGAATCGGCGAGTCAGATTTTTCTTTTGCAGAAAGCTCGGCAGAGGAGGTCTCGCGATCAGTATGCAACGGATTTGCCGAGGACCCAGGGTCGTTTCCGACAGAATTTCAAAGCTGTAGGCTCGCGTGTCGCACACAGGGTAGGTTTTGCTCCCCTCTAACACGTTCCCTATTTAGCATACCGGTTGTTCTTCACCCATAAACTCTTCGAAGCTCACCGGAGCTCGACCATAAGCTTCTTGAAAACAACCGGCACGTCACTGATCGATCGACCTCGACTTTAATACCGGACTTTAGCGCCGGAGGTGTCGTCTGCCACGCTCATTTGCAGATCAAATGAATAGTATGCCTCTGCTGGCTGAGCTGACCGACGAAAGTCAAGATTTTTATGTAGCTCCGCCGAAAAGTCTCAACACAGTACTTGTCTGATTGCAAACGCAGATATTTTACGTTTAAACATTGATTTTATGAGATTGTTAACACATTACTTACCGGGGTGATTATCGCATACTTGTTGAAAGTCTATGGTCCATGGATGAGGATTTTTTAAAGGAATCCTTAAATATCAATAGCAACTTTAATCATAATAATTTCCGCCGGGATTATTGTGTTACAGAAGATTTTTACCACGCTTATATTAGCTTGCCGTATTGTGTTGTAATCGAATTTTAAACCACTTCCCGATGAGCTAGAGACTTGAAACTTTAAACATAGCTCAGAACTGGATGACAATGCAATATTAAAAAACAAATTTTTTAAAAAAACTGTGCGTCAAGCAGAAAAATAATTTTATATTAACCGTCACACCTCGCCGCGCGACACTCATTGTCAGTAGTACGCCATCGCGTTCAGCGATCCCCACTCCGCGCGCCAGCGCTCCCTACTCCAGTACGCGTTCCCACTCCGACTCATCCCCACTCCACTGGCCCACTTCGCAGCGAAGGAGCTCAGTGTGGTGTTCCGTTCATTCAGTTCCATTTCGGACAATTTCGGACTCCATCAAGAGACATCATCTGTCGGAGTCATCCCGTCATTCTATCTCGCGTATTTTCATATCTTGCGTTTCTATATATCTTACTGTTTCATACCAGTATTACTATATCTTACGTTCTATTTTTTAAAAAGTAGTAAATAGAAAAACATATAAAAAAACTTTTTAAAAACCGCGTTTATGTTAAAATGCACTAAAAAGGAGAAAATAATTTTTTAGACATTAGTGACTATAAATAAAAGCGTGGAGCTCTAAACTATATTGACGTAATCTTCGTGGGCGCTAAAATTTTCTCCTTTTCAGTACATTTTAATATAAGCGTGGTTTTTGAAAAGTTTTTTTATATATATTTTTTTAAGCTTCCATTTGGTACAGCACAATTATTGAAAAGCCTATGAATAGTCTACCGGTAGATAAAGTGTTAAGATTGCTGGATTGGCAATCATAGTGTTGAAATAGCATTTCATGTAACACAAAGAGCGATGAAAGATTTCCTCAATTTGATTGTACACAAGTTTGTGAAGATTTTTCTAGATGATACACCGTCGATCTTCTTCGACTAATGCAACCGATAAAATCAGCTTACCTTAACGTGATTGGTTTGACCCGAAGGAGGGGAATAGTTTCTGTCATCCAGAAATTCGAATGAATGAGAGAGATACAGTATCCTCCTCGCAGCAAATCCGATTTCAAGACCCTCTCGATCTCGTAAATCGTTCATCGCGCGATTAACAATCGCCATTTATGGTTCTCGCGAATATTGAGAATCGCAGGCACGAGTTACACGAAGCAAATTGCCTCCGTACAGATTGAACGCCCTCCATTAATTAACGAGGAATCGAGTTAGCAGCGTTGGAGATCGTTTACGCCCTTGCCCTTTGCTCTCGGGATTTAGTAGGATCCTCCCGCCTAGCTATAGATCTTTATACATTCATAGTATTAACGAATGCCTGAAATACAGGAGAACATTCGTTCGTTAACAAACATTTACGATACTTTCCTTTCGATTCGGTTAGACGAGTAATTTATTCCTGGAACGGATTAGACACGGAGATGTTCGTATTACAGGGGCTAATTAAAGTCCGGGTAACAGGATATCGTATTAATTAATTAAACCTATCAATTAATCGCGGTTGGGGGACGGGACGACAATTACTTTTCGGGGGCGGTTATCCGCCGCGGACGTTTCCAAGTGCATCACCGACAACACGAGTTCGTTAGCGTCATTCGACGCGGCGAGACTGATTAATTAGGCGAGCGGTGGGGGGAGGAGGCTCGGGAGCTTATTTAAACGGGAAATTAATTATCGTCGCGGCTGCTGGGCGATAGAGGAGAGCCAGTCTGCGGATAAATAATAGATCCACGTGCTAGCGTGTGCATTGTTTGACTAATCACCGCTCGGATCGCGACATTGTGCTCCGTTCGCAACGAGGCGCCCTCTTCAGTTCGATTATCTTTATTGGAACGATGAAAATTTTTCAGGAATTTCCATGGAGCGTGACAGTGTCGTGGGAAGGAGGGGGAGCATGATTAACCCCTTGCCGTACCATTTTCTTTACCATTTTCTTTTGCATGGCTACATTTATTTTAACCAGTTAGCTGTGATTGAAGAGTATACTCGTTGTGGAGAAATGGCAGTATTTTGTGTATTTGTTTGTAAACAGAATTGGCAGTTAAATGCGAAAAGTTTAATTATCATTGTCTATTTAAATTGCAATTTTAGCGAAAACTAAAATATATTGGTAAATTTCAATATGTTTAGAATATTTGGAGGTCAAGACGAGATAAAATGAACAAATAAAAAGTACAAATAATTTAAGATGAATTCATGCTTCCCTGTATGCACTGACGTCATCGTTTGATCTTCGCGACACATATACAGGTGCGCGCTCTGAAAAGAGGTCGCCACTGTTAACTGGTTAATGCTCAAGTATTAATTCGAAACGAATCAAATTTTATTTCATCCAAAAAGAAACGCGTAACATTCATACTTGTTAGACTTTGTTAAGATCTCCGTGACCAGTCTGACTAGTTAAAATACGGCAAGGGGTTAATCCGAAACGGATAAGCAACAACGTAAACCGAAAAGAGTTACATAAATTATTCGAATACTTGCTGATCCAGACGAAATGTTAACAACATTGGTACAATGCAATTTGCGAGTAATCGTCTTGCGAAGCGGTACAAGGTCTCTCAGGTTACCGTCCCCGCGGAAGCGAGAACGGCAGCCGGAAGCAATACGTTACAGAGTGTTTCACCCGATTTTGACATCTTGATTTTCTCGCTATTGTTAACTCGTAACAAAAATTGTTTCAGTGGAGGCTTGAACGGTACCGAGTGGAGCATAGTGATTCCATTAGTTTTTTCGTGAGTGGACACGTAAAGGTCATATAAAGGTCAACTTTGTTTTTTTAAATGGAATGAGGTATTTTTTGATATTGGGTTGGCAAATAAGTTCGTTCGGTCTTTTTGATTTATTCCACTCTAAAAAGCCGAACGAGCTTATTTGCCAACCCAATACATCAATCGATGCAGCTGGACATTCGTTATGAAAAGGTACTAACCTATGTATGTCGAAAAGTTAGTTGTTCAGGAGATATTTCAATTTAAATAATTCTAAAACACCATTATGTAGGAGTACGGATTTCTTTGGAAGCAAAGTGGCGACACTGACAAAAGTGCACAAGGGTTGACATGACGAGAGGCTGACCGTGAAACAGACTTCTCTTACGGGTACAGGATCGAGGTTGGGGTAGTTGGAGAGTAAACCATCGAGGTCCAACAACTCTTCAGTAGCCGAGAGTTGACTTCGCGACGGGGGTTCACGTTGCATGTAAATTACGCGAATTAGCGCGTCGAAAGGTGAAGTGTCGAGTTGCTCGACTACACAAAAGGAAGAAGAGAGAGAGAGAGAGAGAGAGAGAGAGAGAGCCGCGTGACGAAGCGGTAAGAAAGACAGCTCTCTCTTCCTGCGTGGAAAAGTTCTAGTTCGGACGAGACTCTTCAAGCCGGCTTCGAACTTTCGACCTCCGAACACTTTGAGCCATTCGACAGAGAAGTTTCCGCGCCATCGACGTTCCCGAGGAACTTCCCGACGGCCGACTAATGAGCGCCACCGCGCGGACGTCGTTAAAACGCTTCGAAGCAGCTTTAAAGCCGCTTTCGAGCCGCTTCTGAACGTTTTAGAAGCATGCTGCGAGTGTATCGCGACATTTCCATGTTAACGATCTTGTGAAGATCGTTGGGAACGTTTAGTGGAACTACTAGATCGTCTCGGTACTCGCTCACTTAGGGAACTTCGTCTCAAAGCCGCTTCAAAGTGCTCCGAGGTAACGTTGCAAGGAAATTTACTTTTGAAGATCATGGAGGATTATGTGGCGAGGAGAATGCAGAATCGTTTAGATACTTGTTCGTTTGTGAACTTCGTCTCAAAGCTGCTTTAAAGCTGCTTTAAAGCCGCTTCAAAGCCGCTCCAGAGCAGCTTTAGAGCCGATTCAGGCAGATCCTTTACCCACAATTTTTCCAGATCGCTAGGAAGACCTGTTTGTAAGAGAACTATGATATTTTGTGGATAGTTTTCTGAGGAATTTTGCTCTAAAGCCGCTTCAGAGCAGCTTTGGAGCCGATTCAGGCAGATCCTTTACCCACAATTTTTCCAGATCGTTAAGCAGATCTGTTTGTAAGAGAACTATGATATTTTGTGGATACTTTTCTGAGGAATTTTGCTTCAAAGCCGCTCCAGAGCAGCTTTAGAGCCGATTCAGGCAGCTCCTATACCCAAAATTTTTCCAGATCGCTAGGAAGATCTGTTTGTAAGAGACTATGATATTTTTTGCCGCTTTAAAGCTATTTCAGAGCGCTCCAAGGTGACCTTGCAAGAAAATTTCCTTTTGAAAGATCACGCAGATGTGAACTAACTCTTATGAACTATGATTTGAAGTAACAATTTTACTAGATTGTTTCGTACAACGCAATTTCGCTAGAAAACGTGTTTGCCCGGATTCTGCAGCAGTCTCTTCAATCTCGGGGACAAACGAGTATGTTTGGCTGTTTTTAAGTTTACAGAGAGGGAGAGCCGGCGAGATACAAGGGTGTTTAGCACTCGAGAAGTAAACGGGGTTGCTCGGCGTGGCAAGGGGGTGCAAAGGGAGAGGCGAACTGCAGAGCGCAGAGGTGTAACAATGCATTCTACAGGCTTCCCACCCCCTATTGGCCCATTTACGAGCTCGTGCATTCTTTTTTTTTTTGTTCGCTCGAGACGACTCTCGATAGCCTGTGTGTTCTAGGCGTGTTACAGCTGTTACACACCTGCCCTGCCAGCGCGAATTGCGTTCCAAGATTTATGCCGGATAAATGTAATTCATCACACGAATCGATGCGGAGAACAATGAAGCACAAGCATACCTAACTGGTGCCTTTTTTTAAATCAATAACACACGAACCAATTTGCACAAATCTGTGTACCGTGCACTGTACAAACCTGGCATTACCGTTCTATCATTTGTCAAGAGTTTGCCGACCGTTTTTCTTCTATCGACAATGTTGAAAGAGATTTCTGGTGTCTTTTAGAAGCCACAATTTATACTGTGCTTATATCCAGTGCATTTTAAAGGTCACAATTTACATGGTATTAACACAGACAATGTTTATTTTGCATAAAAATCCGGAGTCTACTAATCATATTGCTCGCCCTAATAGAATAGAATAAATAAATAATACAGTATATAAATAAATTTATACTGCACTCATATCTAGTGCATTTTAAAGATCACAATTTACACGGTATTAACACAGCAATGTTTATTTTGCATAAAAATCGAGAGTCTACTAATCATATTGCTCGCCCTAATAGAATAGAATAAATAAATAATACAATATATAAATAAATTTATACTGTACTCATATCTAGTGCATTTTAAAGATCACAATTTACACGGTATTGACACAGCAATGTTTATTTTGCATAAAAATCCGGAGTCTACTAATCATATTGCTCGCCCTAAGAGAATAGAATAAATAAATAATACAGTATATGTATAAATAAATTTATACTGTACTCATATCTAGTGCATTTTAAAGATCACAATTTACATGGTATTAACACAGACGATGTTTATTTTGCATAAAAATCCGGAGTCTATTAATCATATTGCTCGCCCTAATAGAATACAATAAATCGGTTTTAAGATTTGGAAGGAATGGAAATTCCTGGAAATAATTGGATTTGCAGAGACCGTAGACTCGTACTTCGCCCAGGTCTATAAACGTCGAAGTATTTACTTCGGGCGAGTAGCCATCAGTCTACAGACTCGTGTACTTCGCGGCAGCACTTCGTGGCTATACTTCGCCGACTTCACTGGCTACGCTTGGCTGGGGGAAGCAGAAGAAGCTTTCGAGCCGGAACGCTGATCGAAAGCAACGAGGGAAGCTTGGGCTAATGGGGTCGTAAAGGGTAAGATCGCACGTGCAGACTCGCGAACGCGAACACCATTATCGTTGCCTACTGCCCTCGATTCCGTCCTGTTTTCCCTTGCTACGTTACAACCAACTCTTTCGGAACACCGGCTCGCGAAACGTAATTTCCGCGCGACTCGCTCCTAATCGCGCGATTATCGCCTAGCTAATTGTTTGCGCGGACTGTTTCTCGATCCTTTAACTCGTTAAATTTGTACTTTTCTCAACTCATACACCAGCGACACGAAGTACAATTTATTTTTTATTTGTGTATGTAATTGCTCTGTTCAACGGCGGTTTCGCATGCAATTTTATTGTATCAAACCAGAGTAGGGAAAAATTAAATAAAAATTTTGAATAAAGTGGTTTTTTTCCAAGTGGGTTGTAAAACCACTTTATTCGAAATTTTTATTTAAAATTTTTACCCAACTCTGTATCAAACTCACCCTTTTGCAAGGCAATTTATGCATTTGTGACAAAAATAGGTAGATGCGATTTTAAGCAGTGGGCAGATTTAACAAATTTTAAAGCTTCAATCTGTTTGTTGCTGCTGACGAACGTTGTTGAAGCATGAACGAAATTTGTAAAAATATTTTACTTGTGAAAGGTTGAAATCGATTTGCAAAAGGGTGAATTTGGAGTGCGAAACCTGTACCATCGCAACCCTTATGTAGTCAACGAAAATGTATAGATTATTTAAAATCTTTTGTACTTAACATATTTGCACAAATTCTCATTTTAAGATTCGAAATTAATATATTAGCGAGCAAAGAATGGACATTCAAAGAAATTTTGTAATATTTTTAGAGGAACCTTAACAAGTTGACTACACGAGGGTTAAATGGTAGAAAGTTTCAAAGAATTGAGAGGAGTATCGATATTGTTACTTTCAAATATCCGAATGCGTTTCTATTCGGTTGGCAAGAAAGTAATTTCGGTACTTTAAGGTGAAATGATGATGACCTGCAATCGCACAAAAAGACGATTGATTTTTTATAATCAATTAGAAGCATTGGTTTACGAAATGATCTGCAAACAAATTTTCCAAAAATTATAATTTACAAGATTACATGCAAATATAAAAAAGCATTTTCGAAAACTTTTTTATTTGGGCCCTCAATGTGGGAATTCAAAATATATGTTTTATAGATCTATGTTAGTTATACACATGCTGAAAATTTCATCGAAATCGATTAACATACACACGAGCTACAATCGGTTAAAAATGGTAAAAATCGTAGTTTTGCACCACTTTTGATCAGTTTCTGCTTAAAAAATCCACAGAATCGTACATCTTTCGATGCGTGTCATATTTTCCTGCGTCCACCGATTTCGATGAAATTTTAAGCATGTGTGTAACTAACATAAATCTACAAAACATATCTTTTAAATTTTCATTGAGGGCTCGAATAAAAAAGTTTTAAAAAATCCCTTTTTTATTTTTGCATGTAAACTCGTAAATTATAATTTTTGGAAAATCTTTTTTGCATATCATTTCGTAAATCAATGCTTGTAATTGATTATAAAAAATCAGGTCGTTTGACACAATTATAAAAAAGTTATTCTATTTTAAATGGTGTACGAATACTTTGTACACCCACTATAAACTGCTATAAAGTTCTAGCTGTCCCTCGTCAACATTAACCTCTTCACAAATAACATGTAAGATATGATATATTCGATTGTAAAATATGTGGTCACTAATGACCTCGGCGTTAATGCGACCACATTAAAATAAACCATAATTAAATAATAATACTATTAAATGTACGCATTGCGAAAGAAACTTTTGGGACAACCTGATACATTAAAGTATATATTGCTCGAATAAAAAAATTGGGTTCTATATCAGGTTAAAATACCGAAATTACTTTCTTGCCAACCCCATGTAATGTGTCTCTAAAATAAACCTGCGAACCTGCGCAGGATTGTTTTCCATAGAGAACAGGTTCATTGTTCAGCGATCCAGCGGCGTGGATGTTGTTTTAGCGGAGCGGTGCGGCGAGGCTTTCACTTTTCCCGTTCAGTCCGACCTTCGATCGATCTCGGTAGAAATCAGACCTCGTGATTCACGGTGTAGAAACGGTGAATCGATCTCGGTTGTAACGCGAGAAAAAAAGACCGTCCGCGAATAGATTCAAGGGTGGTGGTGGCGGTGGTGCGCCAATGGAGAAGAAAAATGACGAAGGGAGAGGAGGGAGAGAAAGGAAGCAAAATAATACGCGATCACGGTCTTAGGTTGGAAAACACGAGGCGCGAGCAAATTAGCTAGAAAATCACGCGACGAGAGAGTGCGCCAGGAATCGAAAGCTGCACCCTCGCTTTTCCACCCCTTTCCCTATTCGCCGAGCCATTATTGATAAAACAATTAATGTACCCCGTCCTGTGAATCGAGATTTTTCACTCGTCGACCGGCCCGGTAACGAAATTGCGATCCACTCGGTAATAAATAAATGGAGAAACGCACGACAGAGGCAGCGCGAGCAATAAAAAACGGAACAAAAAAGCCAACCCAGGACAAAAAATATATTGTTGATAAACGACGAGCGCCTGGCCGTTACTGGAATTTTTTAATTAAATTTAATGCGAGGCCGTTTCGCCTTTGCGAGGTTGTTTATCGAATGGTCGCGATCGCGCGGAACAACGCGAAATCACGTTTCAAAGAACCCGCAGAGTTACCTTTTCGATCGTTTTTTGCACGGATCTAGTTGCCGTTGTTTACAACCGCGGGCTTTCTTGCAACGAAGCTTCGGAATTTTTCAGGATTGTTTGCTTGTAACGACAACGCGGAATTTTTATTTCTACACCCGCAAAAGTTTGCACGAAGAAAAAAAATTTTACGGCGGTGAACAATTCGTTGTGAAACGGCACCAAAAAATGGTACATCAACCTTCATGATGTCGTTGGAAAGGGGAGACTTGGCTCTTTCAATTCGTGGTGGTTTTATCGGTGAAAAAAATGTTGGAAGCTGTGCAGAAGCGTTTGTGACGTCAAAACAATTTAAAGGGTTGATAAATCTGCTATGAAACGAACCAAAAAATGTTACGCCGATTTTTATGAGAACGATGTAACGGAAACTCATCAATTCTGCATTCCGTGGTGGTTGGATTGGTGAAAAAAATTTGTCAAGCTTCCCATAGGCGTTTGAGCCCGCAGAGTCGACGATGGAAAAAACGAATTTAGGAGAGCGAAAAATGTGTTTGAAAAAAAGGTATCGAAAAGTGGTTCATCAATGTTTGTGGGACTGTTATAAAAAGGAGACTTCATTTCTCGCAACCATTGCAAGGTTTATCTTAAAAAAAAATTCCGGACACCGATGACACAAAATTAAACCTTGAATAAACCACCTGTTTCAAATAAAACACATGACATTGAAGAAAAGCGTAGAGTACAGAGCATTAATAAAATGTATAAAAAAAAACTTTTTAAAAACCACGCTTATATTAAAATGCACGAAAAAGGTGAAAATAATTTTTTTCCTGGTTCTCCATAAAATACCGAGAATCCAGTTAAACGTTTAATAATATTTTTCCCCAAGATTTTGAGCAATTAGTTCAAAATTTCTTGTGCTATAAAATTAGTGTCAGAATAGATAGAAAAAATTAATATAAATTTAAATAAAATCATGACAATGGTGACTATAAAAATAAAATCATGGTGCGCTAAACTGTATTGACGTAATCTTCGTGGGCGGTCTACACTTTTATTTTTATAGTCACTAATGTCACGATTTCATTTAAATTTATATTGAATTTTTCTATCTATTCCGACACTAATTTTCTAACAGAAGAAATTTTGAACTAATTGCTTAAAATTTTGGGGAAAAGTATTATTAATCATTTAACTGGATTCGGTATTTTATGGAGAACCAGGGAAAAAATTATTTCCTCCTTTTCAGTGCATTTTAATATAAGCGTGGTTATTAAAAATTTTTTTATATATTTTATTTTCTACTTTTATTGTCATCGGGAGCAAGTGTGTATACAAAATTTCAGCAAGATTGGACTATGGGAAGAGGTTTAAAATTCGAGTACAAGATTTGACGCATACAACAACACGGCAAATTAGTTAATATAAGCGTGGTAAAAGGTACAATTCTAATCTCCAATAAGGCCACAAAAATGTGCGTGCGAATATTGAAGGAGGACGAACGCGCTGACAGAGTCCCAGAAAAAAGTCGAAGGGAGTAAACGATTTAATAAATTGCAATAGCAACTGCACCGTGGATCGTACGTGAGTGTAACAAAAATGAGCGAATACAAAACAGAACAATAAATATTACTTTTCAGTTACATAAATGATGAAAAGAAGTAGCAAGCGTATTCTGTTGCGTCTGATCCGCAATTTCTAAGTAGAAAAGGCGCTCGTTGGTCGGACACTCGACTGCCAAACACGATTCGCGCGGGTGTTCATCAAATTCCCGGCAATATTCCGGTCGCGTGATGATCCACGATTTCCCCGGCTGGATTTCGAGGCTCCGGGGATCCCTGGATCGCGTGATCAGCCGCGATTTCTCGTGATTCCACGACGAGCGACGCGTTCCATTACGCGCGAGCATCGAGCACCGTTTCACGGTCTAATTACTCAGCTCGAGGATTGATAAGCATCGATCGCGACGCGATAACGAACGATTGCCCTTCCATGCTCGTTGAAACGGGCCACATTTAAATTCCATTAACCCCACGACGCCGGACGCGACTCGGACAACTGCGACGATCTACAAAAATGCGCGACTGCGTCGTCATTCTCGCCTTCGTTCACGAATTTTTCTCGGACACCTCTTCAAAGACTTCTCCATTAGGTTCGACATTAACACTTTACACTCCTTTGTCGAGTGGGAAGAAAAATTCGGTGAAAAAATCGGTGAAAGAAAAATATTTTTTAGTTAAAAACAAGTACAAGTACCACAAATGTAAATTACAATAAAGTTTGAGAGCTATATTTATAATATAACTAGTCAACAATATTGTTTAAAACAAGTCTGCATTCAAGCAACTGTCCTTTGAAGTAAATTGAAAGCTGCTCTGTCAAAAACACTGCAAATTGCTCAACTTTAAGCAACCATAACTCCTGAACCATTGATCTTACAGGATCGAAACTCCGATCTGCAGCCGCCCCGCGTGCAAATCTACTGGATTACATACCAAACACATCATAATTTACAGGAGAAAGGCACACATTTTGAATCCGGTTTACCAAAATTGAAAAATAATTCAAAGTGCAAAGTGTTGAATCATTTTCTCTTTCATTCTCACAGCTAACTATTGTTGGATTGACAATTTCAATTTTGATTAGCAGATTTAATGTTGCATCATCTTCGACTAATTGGAATAATTGAGAAGAGAAATGAATTTCTTCGTATCTGCCGTATCCTGTGATTAATCCCCGCGTTTATGCGATTGCCGGCGCGTTCGCAACACGTCTGCGACTAATTAATCACTCGACTTTAGTTCGCGGGGCGAAATAAATATTAGAACGCCCGGTGAACGCGGAAAGGAGTTCTGCCGGTTATTGAAAGTGTTGAATTAATAATGCTAATTGCAGTTTCCGCTGCTCGTACAATTCACGCGCGTGCAAACTGTCGAGTGATTAAAATGTTCGACGCGATGACAGCCTTTGTTCTCTATCGCGTTTGTTGTATCGGGTCGGAAATATGTTGAGATTTTATTTAGATTATCCGATGTTCGCTTTGTTCGCGAAGTTGGAACGTTTTTAGTGAACGATGCACATTATATAACTGATTAGAAAACGCTGCGTGCACTCGTTTACGTAACGAGAAATTGCGATAGGAAATCGATTATCGGATGTATAGTTAGCCGAGACTAGACCATGCGTCGTTTCTGTATCAACGTTGTGACACGCGGATTAGCAATTTTGTGGGAGACAACGTATTCTGCTGCAACGCTGCCTGAAATGTGTTCAGATTTCTTGTAATCAGAGCATTTTTATTTTTCTTAAATGATCTGATAATTCTACAAGTCAGGTGAATCACAATTCTGCCTATGACAGTGTGAAACTTCCATAAGAGTCCACTTGTTTCACTAATATCAAATAAAACTACAATATTTCTTTTGCTAACTGCTTCAATTAGTGTCTAAATCTAAACACAGTTTGAAAAAATCTCCGCGTGAAGCAAAAAAGTTTCGCTTTAAATCGTTCTTTTCGCCTCCTGTAAAATTAACTTTTTTGGGCTTAGGGCAAAAAATTTTTTTTTTTAATTTAATCAACGATTGACGAATTTTCTACTTCAATCGTTAATCGCAATTAACAATTAAACTCCTTCTTTAGTCGTTAATTGCGGTTGAATTACATTCTTTTCAATGGGATTCTCGTCAATCGCCGAGATAATTGCTGAGATTTCGAAATGAAATACGAAATCAAAACTGTATGCATTTACAGCGATCTAAGCTAATTCATCAACTGCGTAAAATTTAAACTAAAGGTAAACAGTTACCCTTTAAGCTTAGAAATATTAGTTGCCCGACCCAATATTAAAAAGCTTGTTTTCTCATTTTTAATTTCTTAAAAAACTGCAAACTACGAATTTAATTTGATTGAATGTAAACTTTGTATGTATGAATATATACATATACTGCAATTTACTTCAGTGCAGCAGAAATAGATCTCAGTTGAGATCTAAAATGCTTAAAATATAAAAAAAACTGTATGCATACTGAAAAAAATGTGAACTGAGTTTTTGTTGAGATATATTTCGGTGAATTCTCCATCTCCGCTCTCTGTCTCTCTTTCCCTCCTCACTACAATTTATTGATGGACCGTGTGGCGATTAACTTCAACAATTGATTAAAACAGTCCCCGATGTTTCGATGATTTCTTTTTTTAATCAACGATTGACGATTAACTTCATCAATCGATTAAATCAATCGTTTCAATGACTACCTTTTTTAATCGTACACATTAATCAATCAATCTTGGGTAACATGTTAATTGATTAACGCCCAACTCTGATGTTACACGATGTCACGTGACTGATCCAGTACTGGCAGAGAGGAGTTAATAACTGTGTTCTCCTCAATTCGAGTGAATTCCCCTGATCTGACAACTCTGCTCCGGGAGCATAATGTCGCAGCCGTTGTAGAAATGATGCAGTTTGCATGAAACATGGTCGTTCAAGGGAACAGCTCTGCTCGAAAATAAAACGCTCGGTGCCGGAGGGTTCTGTTTGTCGGCTAATAGGTTTTCCGCGTCCTGACGCGTGTCGAATGCGGGACACAATTTGCTCTGGGTGCTTGTTCGTCGAACAGAGAACGGATCCGTTGGCAACTCATACTACCCACCTATCTTCGATAAGCATCGCTTATCGTGGCTCCGCCCTGTTTCTGCCCGTTCCGAATCACCTAATTGCACACCTCTCAAATCGAGATTGCTGTATCGCGTTCTGAAAACACAGAAACACGGGGACTCGAACTACGCGACTGGGTCGCCAACAATGGAAATATTTAACAATCGATTTCTTTCATGCGAACAACCATCATTCCACACGTTTACTCTATTATATTCTGGTATATTCTAGTATCTTCTGGTATATTAGAGTACAATGATACCTCGGTATACGTCTGCTTTGGAGTACGTCCAATTCGGAATACTTCCTGGTTGGACGTGACAAATTTTGCTGGGTATACGACTTCTGTTCGGTATACGACATAAATTTTTTGTGTGAATTTTGCGTCATTTTTAAATAATTATCTCAGAGGAAAAATTAAATTAATATCAATTATATTTGGAGTTGATGTAATTATTAACTGACTGATCATACAAGTAAGGATCAGTAATGGAATTACTGATGAGATCGGCGTATGATCGCGAAGCCCGCGAAGACGCAACACGGAGAGATGAAAGAAAATGATCAGTCGATCGAGTGTATCGGTATCAACGGCTTGATACAGATGGCGAGTATGTCTGGTGCGATGACAGATGCTGTGATATAAATATAAAGACGGGGATTGGAAAATCTATAATAAAATTTCAATTTTTATTTATGTGTTTGAACAGTGTTTAAATTACTTTACAACCCCATTAATGTAGATATAATATCAGTAGGAGTTTTTTTGACATGAGAACGGATTAACTCCTTGCCCTGCAATATCGTGTCAGACTCGTGTTGAAGATTTTGAACACACTCTAATAAATATGTATGTTATTAATATCCTTTAAACCGAGATGAAATTCTATTTTGGTTTTGTTAATGTATAGTTATTGAAGGACATTTAGGCATGGTTTTTAGGAAATCACGAACTACGAAGAAAGTTCTAATCATTGAAACCGTAAAGTAAATCGTAGGGCAAGGGATTAAGGTCGTATACCGAGATACCACTGTATATTCTGGTATATTCGAGGATCTTCTTATATCTTCTTGTATATTAGAGTATTTTCTGGTATATTCTAGTACATTCTGGTATAATCTAGTATCTTCTTATATCTTCTTATATCTTGTTGTATATTCTGGTATATTCTAGTATATTCTGGCATATTCTGGTATGTTCTGGTATATTCTGGTATATTCTAGTATATTCTAGTATATTCTAGTATATTCTAGTATATTCTTGTATATTCTTATATATTCTGGTATATTTTGGTATATTCTAGTATATTCTGGTATATTCTGGTATATTCTGGTACATCCTGGTATATTCTGGTATATTCTGGTATATTCTTATATCTTCTTGTACATTAGAGTATATTCTGGTATATTTAACTGCGTTCTAATATATTCTGTATATATTCTTGTCTATTCTACTATTATGTACTATTCTACTTAAGTTAAACAGTCAATTTTATCGACTGAAATTCGACAACGACTGTTTCGACGACAGTCGAACAATATTTAACAAGTTCTTAACAAGCCAGCACCAGCGATATCGCTTCCAACTTCTTGGACCACGTTATGTCATTGTATTAGTCACGTGTACGCTAGCTATTTGGGTAACCTGCGCTTGGAGTTTCGCCAAAATTTGAATACTTGCTTGTTTACTATCCCTTTCTCATCGCTGCCGAGTATTCTGTAGACCTCCGTCGCCACGTTGCATTTATCACGAGATAGTGTTACTGCTATTTGCAAACGTTACAATGTAACCCCCATTGGAATAAATTAAGTGTTGCGACACGAGCGTTGGAAATCGTCCTAGAATATCCTACGGTTTCATACTTGAATCGGGATAGAATATTGTTATCACTACGCTGAATATTGGCATGGATTCATTCAAAACAACAATTACAGCCTACAAACTTTATACAAAGTGCGAAAACATTAAACGATGATAAATATTGCCCAGCTTTCAGTGAAGAAATTGGTCTAATTTTGTGAAATCTCCCAGAGCGATTTCCTGCCCATTTCTTTCTCTGCTGTTACGACTTCAAGGTTTGCTTTAAAGAAATGGGATTTAGACGATTCGAATTTGTAAAACCGAACACGGACGAATTGCGATTGTGGATTTCTGAAACTGCAGGGGAGGATTTTTCACGCAACGAAGACCGTGGCCGGTCGGGATTTATCGGCGACCTTAATTGGTTTCTTAGCTGCTAACGCCGCTTCCTAAAGAGCTTCGGATTAGGTAATTCGGCTTCGATGCCTGGTCATAGAGCATAGTTTCCCCGTTGAAATTTATTGTGCCGTTCCTCGACGAAGTCTAGAGCTCGATTTCCTTATCAATGGATTGCAAAGTTCCCCATGATCCCCATGCTTAACAATGATTTTTATAACGGAAAACACTATGAAAATGAACCGAAACCTCTTTCCAATGATCTTGTACATATTATACAAAGGGTGTCCCAAAATATTATACTTCCTTAACACTAACCGTACCGAGTACAAAAGGTGACTAATATATATTGTTTTGTAAAAATCACAAGACTGAAGTTATCTAGATTTCTCATAAATTTTGATAAGAATATGTGCCTGAGTAAATATAAATGTATGTAATAATTTCTAATGGAAACACATCTTTATAATTCCAATAATTGAAAAATAAAAAATATGAAACCGGCCATTTTTAGGTTAGTGTTAAAAAGTATGATTCCTTTAGTGTTTACAGATCGATCACTGCCACATATCAAGACTTTTACAATGACGCAATGTTTCGTAATTTTCTGGTGTCGCACTTACTCTGTCTGGTTGTCCTCGAAGGTGAGCGAACCCTCGGTGTGCAAATACTGTTTGCCAGGCTTCGCAGTTCCTTCTACGGTGCGATATGGGACAACCACGCGTCCCCTGGCGCCGCTGTATCTCACCACCCGCAGAGAAAACTGTCCCACGCTCTCCACCAGCTCCACGTCCCTCTCGGGAAAGCCGAACACGCCGCTGTGATCATCATCGAGGATCATCACCGTCGCCAGACTAGGCGAGACCAGCATGGCCGGCTGCGTAGCGTTGCTCAGCCTGCAAACATAATGTTCCTTCGATTAGCTTCTTCGAAGACTAGACAAGAGTTGAAAGAGAACAAATTGATTGTACAATCAGACACAGCACTGCAAACATAACTTTTCGTTCCTTCGATTAGCTTCTTCGAAGACTAGACAAGAGTTGGAAGAGAAACAAATTGATTGAACATTCAGACACAGAAATCTAGACAAGAATTGAAAGAGAAACGAATTGATTGAACAATCAGACACAATCCTTCAAACATAATTTTTTGCTTCTTCGATTAGCTTCTTCAAAGACTAGACAAGAGTTGACAGAAAAACAGATTGATTGAACATTCAGACACAGCCAGATAGGATATAAAATTGTGGAACATAGATTTACGCGATCGATCGTTTAAACAATTCAGAAGGGTCAGTCTTGATGAAACCCAGGAAATCCAGGGAGCGTATTTCACTGGGACAGTGTGAAAGAGTGAGAACGAAAAAGAGAAAGAGAAGAAGACAGAGAGAGCGAGAGAGAGAGAGAGAGGTAGAGAATGCAAACTGACAATCTAGAAAGCGATTGCACAGGATTACGGATGAAAAACCGTGCAGCGCGTTTCGCTGGCTGATGCGCGAATAAAGTAAGCTCTGTCGCGAATGTTGTTCGTCGCCGGTGCGGCGGGGGTGTGGGGCGCCTTTAAAATTGCACGAGGAAAAATAAGAAGGCGAGAGCGCCCGGAGACTCGACAGGAAATTCCCGGTGCCTCGATTAGCATGCTTTTTAATTAGATCGGCGGACAGGCTGAGCGAGAAACTGGGACGTTGTCTCCGTTCGACGACTTCGGACAACTCGTGGAAGCTGTTAGACCAGCGAGGAACTTTCTAACGCGTTGTCATCTTGCTACCGGAAGGGTCGACGTCGTTACGGAAAATGACGCTGTTCGATCAATTGCTATGTTACGGTATAATCGAACGTTTATCGGCGACAATATGGATCTTTATGCGAAACAAAAATAGCGTAAGTTAATTGCAAGAACAGGAACATTTTCTACCGAGCACAAAATGCGACAGTAGTGTACATTCTTTTATAAAATTTACAAGAACGATTTTTCTTTTAATTCCCGCAATTTTTACAACACATGCTTGAACGAAGAAATTTATTGAATAATTTGTAATGGAATCATCCTTGCAACTTAAGTGACATTCTCAATTTCTTTCGGCAAAAATTTCGAAAGAAGACCTACGAAATGACGCTCTAGATCAGAAATGCCCGTTAATCTTCGTTCGGAGATGGAGATCGGCCCGTGATCTTGAACAAGGATCGACTAGACACGATGGTCGATCAATCGACAGCAATAATCGTCCGCGACGTGTACGTCGGCGTCGACGGAGCCGCGAATAAGTGGAGTGTCCCTTTGTGCGACGAGTTTATTCGGTAATGAAATTGCGCCGCGCGCCATCCGGCCAGAGTTAATTGAGAGACGCCGCTCTCTCACTCTCTGTCTCTCTTTCTCTATTCCCGACGATTATCAATTTATTATCGTAGCGAGCCGGTTAAACGGCGAACGCCCTCAGGAGCCTCGGATCGAATCGAATCCGCTTCCTGTTTGCGTCGCGGAACTGGGTCGATCTGGGTTAGGTCCTCTTCCGTCAATGGATGTCAGTAATACCGACGATTACAATTAGACAGAGGATTCGTGTAAGGAGAACGAAATTCTGCGAGAGAGTTCTCATCTTATTGAATTTTAAAGTCGTCGAAAGGTAAGTGTGTATGAAAATGTGCTTTCTAGTAGGCACCGTTCCAGTAGGTTAAGGAGGATGTCTAATTTTACGAGAGTTCTCATTTTATTGTTAACCCCTTGACCTGTAATGTCGTTTCAGACTCGTGATGAAGATTCTGAACAGAATCTAATAAATACGTATGTTATTAATTTCCTTCAAGCCGAGATGAAATTCTATTTCGATTTCGTTATGTACAGCGTTCCCGCTATTGATGCGATTTTCGGGTATGCGGATAATGTGACTTTTTTATTCCCACTACTAGGCGGTTCCCCCTTGAGCGGTCGATCGCGCTACAAAGAAATTGAGGTGTGTATTAGGGTGTTTAAATTGGGGTTTTATGATACACTTGATGTATCATTCTGAGGTATGGAATAGCATTAGTACAATACAACAATTTCCCGCTTAGCACTGTTGTTTACCCTGTACTAAGTTGGGGGGATATTCTTGGTCGCATCTATCGTATAGAAATTGTTGCGCCTATAGAGACGATTTACTGTAGTAGCCTTTATAGATCTCAAATAAATAAATCTGTAGCTGCCAGGAAGAACGCCGCATGTCACATACTTTCACTTTCGCGATATTGCCGTTTAAAGGCGTAAGTGTGTATGAAACTGTGTTTTCCACTAGACACTAAATAGACAGAGGATTCGTGTAAGGAGAACGAAATTCTGTGAGAGAGTTCTCATCTTATTGAATTTTAAACTCGTCGAAAGGTAAGTGTGTATGAAAATGTGCTTTCTGGTAGGCACAGTTCCAGTAGTCTAAGGAGGATGTCAAATTGTACGAGAGTTCTCATTTTATTGTTAATTAACATCGTTCAAGGACACGAATAAATACAATGTTTTCTATTCGCTGTTTCAGCAAGCTATAAAAATGGAAAAAGAATGGAATACTCTTGAATCCTGTGTCTCGTCAATTTTTAAAGTTGTTGAAAGATGTACTTGTGTGAAAATCGAACAGGGATAATGACAATGTAAAAATCTCTGGTAAATCATACCGAACGAAATATTTCTATTTAACAGTGCACTCTCTCGTTACGCCTCAGTTCGTCATTACCGGAGGTCGTTAATTTTAATATTATCGTAAACGCAGCATAATGCATTATGTAATACAGTTCAAGTATGCATTAGTCTTCGTTATGGATCTGCTCGTACGGAGCATATATCCTCATTACTCTATAATCATTATGAACAATGTATAGTAAAGCTGAAAGTTGATAAATCTGTAGCCTTCGCAAAGTTCACAGCGTTTTCAAATGAGAAAATTCAAAGATCAAATTAAGATTCATAGGTTTATTCATATATGATAACTAGACTGCGGATCTTTATGCATTTATAGCAAAATTGAGTTTATTCAATAAATTCAATAGCAAAATTCAAAATTGTTGGAAGATTTTAAAAATTGAAGACGTCAATATATAATTTCTCCTCTATTAAAATCATTAAGGGAAGAAATAACATTGAATTTGGTTTTTATTTCTTGCAATCAAAGCAGACAATTTTTATTTTGCATAAAGATCCGCAGTCTACTTATAACCCAGGATTAATATTCTTGTGTATAAAAATGGATATAAGATATTCCTCCATATTTTGTTACTTCATAATCCGAATGGACAGGGGGACGATCACTTGGTACGGGCCTAGCGACGAATGTCCCTTTAACCCTTTGCCCTACGATTTATTTTACGATTTCAGTGGTTACAACTTTTTTTGTAGTTCGTAGTTTCCTGAAAAAGGAGAAAATTTATATGTATTGTATGCCTACATGTTCTCCAATACATTACCAAAACCAAAATAGAATTTCATCTCGGTTTAAAGGAAATTGATAACTGTACACATTCATTAGAATCTGTGCAAAATCTTCATCACGAGTTTGACACGATATTGTAGGGCAAGGGGTTGAACTTCGTTCGTCTCGAGGCACGCACACGATTATGTTCTATCAGATTCTATCTCATCGACAGGGTCGTGTGGATCGTAGTATAGTAGGCTTTTGTCTATACGTATAATTCTACACAATCAAATTTTGCAAGAACTTTAACAGCTTATATCTCAATAACTATTTGTTTGCGACATGTGGCTCCTTTCAAGCTCTTTCTCTTCTTGATCAGTAGAAGGCGTTGATGTAAAAACAGACTTTAACAACAATTTTCTTTGTTATAAATAGACTCCGGATCACCAACAATGTGTTGCATTGCAATTGCTTTTTTGTTTTTGTTAAAATAATCTTTTGACTTCACACGCCACAATTCCGGATAATCACGATATGCCGCTATAAGCAGGGTTATGAAATCCCGATCCCGAACGGGACCCTGATCACTAGAAGGGGAGCTCGATGGGTCAGCCATGTTCTCATTTTGCGATCTCATAAGCAATTGATATTGAAGGAAATATTGACAATAAACCTCCTAGACGTTCAAACGATTCTTCAATATTGACAGTTAATATAATTTTCTATCAATATCCTTCAATATTTCCATCAATATGGTCCTCCGTCAATATTGAAGCGAATATTGACAATATTATTGATCGTCTAGGGGCCATTTTTCAAATGTCCACCGATCCAGAGGTGTAGATTCACCCCCACGACGGATGACCATTACTTTTTATACGCCCTGTACAATGGTTATAAAGTTTCTCCTTTCCAAGGGAATTAAGAATTACAAAAAAATTTTTAATCACTGAAATCGTAAATCAGATCGTAAGGCAAGGGGTTAAATGTAAAAACGTTTTGCAGATTTTTATCGTAACTGCAACGGTGAGTGGTATCGATAGTGACGTCCTCGCGATTCGTCGTTCCCGCGAAACACGTCGGACCTTGAAACAGGGCTGAGTCTCGTCTATGAATTGGAACGCACGGGAAAAACGGAAAAAGTGACGGAGGCCGATGAGAAAGGGGTGTTGCGGTGAGAAAGGAACGCAAAATGTTTCATTGTTTCGCGAAACGGATTGGACCCCGACGAAAAACGTTCCCACAACGAGTGAGAAAAAGAGAGAGAGAGCAGAACTCGGTCGAGGTCGGCGAACAATATCTGCTTGCCACCGAGATAAATAAAAAATGAAAAGGATCGTTCGGAAGCGTTTTAACGATCATCAGAGCCGCTGACGAGGAGCGCTTCGCTGCGACAATGGCGGCCAATTTTCTATCACGTCGGATTCCACTCTCGTCCCGAACAAGATACCGCTCCACACGAATTTGTAAAACATTAACGAGCAATCCGCGAGAACGTAGCGCGTCTGGCGAAATTTTGTTTTCCACTTGTCTCGAGCATTTGCAATCTTTATGCATTTATGACGAGAACTATTAGGCGTAATTTCAAACGGTGAAAACATTACATGAGTTTAAAAATACTGTTACATATTACTTTGAACCTGTTAAATATATTAAGACAGAAAATCAATTTCTATTTCGTTCCAGCATATTGCAATTTAGGTAGAACATTTTTATTTTGCATAAAGATCCGCTGTCTGGTAATTATTATATCTCCCCACTCTATTGTCCCAATGTCACGTGACCGATCCGGTGGTACTGACAGAGAGAGAGAGAGAGAGAGGGTAACTTTTCCTCTTCAAAAAAGTGTAGACCTTTGTGCATTCATAACACGATCAAATCTTGAAAATACGAAAGGTTCGGTTTTCCAAGAATTTCATCTTCGCTGAAGCAAAATAATTTCCCCGATACCAGAGTTGGGCAAAAATTTTATTTAAATAAAAATTTCGACTAAAATTAGTTTTTTCCAAGTGGCTTCTAGACTTTTTATTTGAATAAAATTTTTGCCCAACTCTGCCCGATACTAATTTCGCGGCGAAGAGCAATAGTCATTTTTTCGGACCGCTTCCGACGATGGAAGGAGATGTTGGTCGAGTTGAAATTGGTTCGACAGTATTAATTTAGGATCTAGAAAAACGAGAATGATTTTTCGGAATATTTCAATAACGAATCTGACAGTTTTGGCAAGTGAACGATCGCGCGAGGTAGCACAGGAAATCGGCGTGTACCGGCGACGCGCGACGGTCAGCGTCCCCGAGGACGGTCATCGAATCGAATTTGGCACTCGGTCATCCCCAGTCGGTTCTGGGTCACGGGGAACCCACCCCCGCTCGGGGAATATCGTGGTCGAGCGATTGCAGCGACGGGTGTGCAACGATGACACCGCAGAATCCAGTTTGGGGGCTGTTCTGGTTTCAGCATTTCCAGAAAATCGATTTTTCTTCTGTTCCAGGTTTCTAGATACCGATATTTTTAACGGCCGATATTTAAAGCGGCGCAGTTTCGCGGAGACAAATCGTGCAACAACGAACTTTGCTTCATTTTAAATTGTATATTTTTGAAAAATTTACTCGCTCTAGGATACTGATGAAGGAAAATGATGATCTTCAATTTTCAGAGACTGTGGAGTTTCGAAATTTTTTTTGAATGTGACGATTGGCACCTCCCCCGTTAACCCCTTGCCATATCATTTACATTACAATTACAGTGATTAAAACGCCTCTATCCCAAAAATGTCGCAGAAGAGAAAAGAAAATTTATATTCTCTGTATGGTTACATATTTATTTTAATGCTGAAATATTGATTACGAGCGAATCAAATTTGATTTCATTTAAAAAGAAACGCGTAACATTCATACTTGTTAGATTTTTAAAATCTTCATGACGAGTGTGACTCGTTAAAATACGGCAAGGGGTTAATTTCCAATCTATTTGAAATTTCATCCACCGGATTTCGTCATGAATGCATAGAATCCTCAGCCTGGCATTCATTAACCAGGCAAGTCACCTTGTTCGACCTCTAAGCGGTCTAATTCGGCACTGCCTCGCCTCGAAAATCCCCTAACAAGACCGCTCCTCACCTGACGTAGAAATGCTCGTCCTCCTCGAAGAGCTCGTCATCGATAACCGACAGCTTGATGGTCTTCTTGGTCTCGCCGGGATCGAAGGTCAGCGTGCCCTTGGCACTGATATAATCGGAGCCAGCCTCGGCGGAGCCATCCTCGGTGCAATAATCAACCGAACATGCTTTGGTCAGGTCTCCGCCAGCCCTGGTGACACCGACCTCGAATGTCCCGACGTTCTCCATCACGGTGTAATGTCCTGGCTCAAAGAAGATCCTCATGGCGTTGACATTCTCGATGTCGATGCTCTCGGCTTCCTGCCGTTGTAGCTCGGCCTTGACCTCGCTCAGATCACTCTGCGCCCTCTCGCTGATCTTCTTGCTGAGATTCCCGGCGCCGACCATCTTCCTGGTAGCCTGGACCCTGTAGAAGGCCCTGCTCTTGGGTCCTTTACCCAAAACTTCCTCGTGAGCCATCACCTCTAGCTGCTCGAGCGGCTGAGTAGGGAACTTCTTGCGCAGATCTCTCAGGGTCTTGATGTAGTCCCTGCGAGTCTGCTCGAACTCCTTGGCCTCGGGCGTGTCGCCGTCCATCATGTTGTGGAAACCGTCCTGCTGGGGCTTGATCTCGAGCTCCACCCCGCCGTCGGAGTCCCCGGCCTCGGCTTGCACGATCACGCCCCTCTTGTTCATTCGGTACCCCTTATGCAGGTATTTGTAGATCAACAATCTCCTATCGGCCACGTACGCGGTGAGAACGGTAGCCGGGAAAAAGGTGAAGGTCAACACTCCTTCCCAGACCTCGAGGACACCGGGACTCACCACCGCCAGTATCAGATACAGCCAAACATAAGCGAAGATGCTCCATGTGGCGGTGACGAAGAAGACTCTCAGATGCTTGATCTTCCTGGTCTCGCCGTTCGGTATCACGAACACGCACAGCGCGATGATCACAAACAGATTATACGCGGCTGATCCGACGATCGTACCAGGGCCCAGCTCTCCGGCTTGGAAATTCTTCGCCCAGATCTCGATGATCGACAGCAGGATCTCGGGCGCGCTGCTGCCGAGCGCCATCAGCGTCAGGTTCGCCACCGTCTCGTTCCACACCCGCACCACCACGATCTGCGGCTCCTTGCCTTGCCGGCGTACCACCAGCTCCTTCTCTTTAGACGTGATCACCTCGATCGCCGCCATAAACCGGTCGCTGATGATCGACACCCCGATGAACAGATATAACAGCAGCAGGAAGTACACCACCCCGCGGATGATCAAGTCCGAGAGGTTCAGGTTCTCCACGGGATTCCACAAAGGCACCACCAGGCCCGGCTCGCACCGGACGGAATAATTGCCGGACATCTTCGAGGTGTCTGCACCCGGAACCAACGAAACAGAGAGATATCCCTCTCTCTTATCCTCGACACCACGGAAAACAAAAAACGATTTTCACCCCTTCTGGTAAACGCTAGAGAGAAAGAGAGCACCGCACACTTGCCCACTGCTAATTCGTTCCCGTTGTCGCGCACCTAGAAGTTTTGTCGAGCACCTCGAAGAGTCTCGCCGGACGGACCGGGTCGGAGAACACCATGGGAGAGAAGAAACACGGAAGAGGAGAGAACGCGGACACCGGGCGAGTCGCCGCGCGTATCTTTATCACCCTACGTCGAGGCCAACGAACATCCGGCCGATCGGCTATCGGGGGCTGTCGCCGACACCAACGCGGCAGCAGCGAGCACCCATCACGAACAGGATCCTTGCTCGCACACGGGGCGACAGAACCGTACCGGGCCGTGTTCGAACGAACACTGAAAGAGGAGAAGAGAGAAACCGTGCGAGCTAGAGGAGCGAGCGAGGCGGCCGGGTGGAGGGGAGGTAACCAGCGCCGAGAGTCTCCCGAGCCGGCTAGACGCGCCCCTCCCCCTCCTCTCTCGCGCAAACCCTCACCCCACCCCTCGCGATACCACCGACGATAGACGCTGTCTCGCTCGAGCCCCCGGTGTCGCACCCCGCGGCCCCGGGACGCGTCTTTATCGGTCTAGCGACCATCCCTCCAGCGCGTTCTCCCTTTTTCTACGGCTCTATACGCCTCTCTCTCGCTCTCTCTCTCTCTGTTATTGGATCTTTGTTTTCAACCCCTTCCGACAACCGAGGTCCGACACCGTCCTCCTCGCACTTTGGCTACCACCCTCTACCAGCGCCACCGTTCAAGGAAGCGCATGCGTTTCGTCAAACCTATTCGTCCACCCTCTTCCCACCCCGCCAACGACACCACCACCAACGCCACAGCTATACTCTTCTTCTCACTGTCCGACTGTCTGTTTGTCTTCTTGGGATACGGGCTGACTTCTAGTACACCGTCGACCCTGAGCATCGCCACCCGCACCCATGGTTGATGACGATGATGATACTGTGGACAGCTTGATGATTATGCGGACGAGATGCGGGACTCTTCGAAGGTTTGGATTACCTTCCGTGTTGGAGAGGTCATTGATAGAGAACCTTCTGCATCATTCTGCGTTCTGCAACATTTTTGAAAATTTTCGTGAATGCTATAATATAAAATTCCCACAGAATTTTCGACACAATTTCAACAAACATTAAGTTTATGCATTAAGCAAGCTCTGTTCAACAATTGATTAAATCAGTCTCTCCGATTTTTCGATGACTTCTCCTTTTAATCAACGATTGACGATTAACTTCATCAATCGATTGAATCAATCGTCCATTTTTTAATGATTACCTTTTTTAATCGTACACGTTAATCGTTCAATCTTGGTTAAAATTTCAATTGATTAATGCCCAACTCTGATGTCAAAGCGTTAGTGATCAAAACTTCAAACGGCAATATCTCGAAAGTGAAAGTATGCGACATGCGGCGTTCTTCCTGGCAACCACAGATTTATTTATTTGAGATCTATAAAGGCTAACTACCACTAAAAGTAAGATTACATTTGTTTCCGCTTTCTTAAAATTTGCATAGAGAAATTAAAATTTCCATAAACATCCGTAGTTTACTGATAATAAATTATAAATTATAATATTTCTGGCATCTTTTTTATTAACCTTCCGTCGGGCGTAATATCTGGTCCGCCGAGTTCGGGCGCAATGTGCTTGACGGGCCCACATTCAAAAAACATGATAAACACCTAATTAAGTTCATTTATACAATTGCTATTAGGGAAATAGTGCACTTGGTGAGGTCTATACTCGTAGGGCCGCCCTTTTGGGCCATCCCCAAGGGTGTGGGTGACTGTTTTCGAGGTACCAAAGAGGTACCTAAATGATCGCGCTGTGCCCCTCAGATCAGTTGCGCCCAACGGAAGGTTAAAGATGCTTAATCTCCTCTTTCTGCAATATTCAACATGTACATTTTCGTCACTTTTTTCCGTACCTTAATTCCGCGTAAAAAAAAACTCGACTGTACAGGGTGTAAAGAAATTATACATATGTCGCGGCCATCATAGGATGATTTTATACCCTCGATTTGATTGAAATTGAACTAAGGTCTCCAAATTGACCTTGACCTTGAATTTTAAGGTCAAAAGGTCAACAATTTTCTTTTAATTGCATCGTATTTTACTCATCGCAGTTGAGTTGCGACCCATGGTTCCTTTTGCACTTTTGACCTTCACGACGAGTAAAATATGATGCAATTAAAAAAATAGTTGACCTTTTGAACTTAAAATTCAAAATCAAGGTAATTTTGCGGCAACTTCCTTAGTTCAATTTCAACCAAATCGAGAGTGTAGAATGATCTTACGGTAGACACTGCATATAATTTCTGTACACCCTGTACTTTCTTTATGAAAGCGAACTAAATATCGATGAAGAAACCGAATGTATTTGCACGCCTAATAACAACGTTATTCGCAGAACAGCGTGCGTTAGGCTATCCAGAGTTCAGGTTCTCATTCGACCGAGCGAAAACAACATGGCTGCCGGTTCCTCAGGGTCCTTTGTCAGCCGTGGCGAGACACATTACGCGGAGAGCACTCTAGGCGGAAGCCGGGGTCAGCAAAAACGAAAGGAATGTTGTGCACTTAGGAGCTATTCGCTCGATGGGATATCAACGGGAGCGTCCCTTTCATCCACCCCTGAGAGCGATCCCCTGTTTTTCCGCTGGCTCCGCTGCAATCCGTTTCCGCGGACCAAACGAAAACTATATTTTTTTGTTTGTCCTGACATGACGCCTCGCCACCACGCAAAAACCTTGAAACTGGATCGAGCAACTCGCCGGACGTTCCCCCGCGACTGCAGAAAGGAGTTGGAAAGTTTACCGGTTTTCGGGGATCGCAGTTTCTTCCGGCTGGCACTTGCCACGTTTCACGATGGCGAACCCCGAGGAGCCATAAACGGAGGACAGTTAGGGCCTGCGGGCACAGCATCATCGCCTTTCAAAATCATCCCGGAACTGTCCGGAAACAGCCTAATTCGAGACGCGATTTCAACTTCGGCGAGTTTAGCTGTGAAACGCGCGGAACGTCAACCGTGCCGGTAATTGTGAAAGTGGTCTAATTGTAAGTCATACATACAGACACCTGAATTAATATTCGGACTTAGGCTGTTTTTTTTAGAAGTTAGAACAAATAATTCACACTACGTGAAGTGATAGAGAGATTTGGAACGATTGCAATTGGTCGGAATCGCAGGGAAGATAAAAGTTGTTCTTTACAACTCTTTTGACGTGGCTCTATGTTGAAAATGTAAAAATACTGTAATGTAAAAATATTGTATTACTAGATTGGGGGTCTTCATGCATTTATGGCTTTATGGCGTCTGAAAATTTCAAAAATAGCTGGAATGTAAAATTCGATAAAATCTGACACGATTTTTATTTATTCCAGATCTACAAACGCTATAAACTATGAAGAACTATGAAGCCACTGAAACTTTGTCTATAAAAATTTGTTAAAAATACTGTATTAGGGTAAGGTTGTTTAGGAATCTAAGTTAAATTTAAAAAGTAAACATAACCTAACTGAATAAAATTCATACGATTTCGTTTCGACCAAACGATTATGTAAATTCTACTGAATTTATATTTAATAAGGAACATAATTTTATCAATAATTTACTTGCAAGACTAACTACCAAACATATGCAGAAAATTATAAGAAAATTGAAATAAACTTACTTGATGACAGGATTTGTAATGAGGCTGGTTTATGACAGACAATAATACGTAAAGCAACTTGGTTGACTCGGATGTATATTTGGTTGCCGTTGTATGTGCTGTTGTCGCCATAGTTCGTTCAAAATTTAATACGACTTGAGCAACCTTACTAAATCTTACCCTACTAGACCGCGATTTATGGCGTCTGAAAATTCTCAAAAAAAGCGGGAATGTAAAATTCGAAAGAATTTGACACGATTTTTATTTATTCCAGATCTACAAACACCATCATTGAAACTTTCTCTACAAAAATTAAAATAATGTTATCTTGAAAGGGCGATTCTCTCGAGGTCCTTTGAACTTCAAAGTTTGCGAAAATATTCTCCGTGGCTTTGTTGAGGAGTTATTAACGATAAACACGGACCAATCAGAACGCGGCTATAGCGGGCAGATTCCAGCTCGATGACAGGCCCCGCTGAGTGTGGCGTTTTCATTGGTCGGGATCTGTTTCATAATCGCGTTGCCATCTAGATGCGAAGGAAAGAGTTACGTTGATGCGTGCACAGATGTGAAATGAATCGGGGAACCCCGACAGAGGATGCTCCCCAGATTCTAGAAACAGGGACTTCCCCGCCTAGAGATATTTCAAATGCAAAATTCAAATGTTTCTACGCAGACATTATAAGAATGTATTTTTATTCAGGAAGATTGTGTTTCTATAAGAAAATTAGAATACCTTAATTTTATCCAAAATAAATTGGATGAAAGTATTTCTGTAAAAAGTTATAAGAATTGTATTTTTGTGGAATTATTATTCATGATTCACTTTTATGATTTTATCGTCAGTTTACAATTCGTTAGTTCCAGCGTCGAACAAATTACTCGAAAGCTGAACGAACAGATTCTACAAGATTGTTTTCATTTTTTGTATAAAAAATATTCAGTTATATACAAAGCTGAGGACGATCGATACGATAAATGTGAGGAACGTGACAGAAAATTTCAATTCTAATCAATTTCCAGCACGGAATGAGGACTGCTGCTTCAGAATCGATCAGGGTATAATGAGGCTAGATCAGCTAATATATCACGGTCGTGGTTGCTGATTCAAGGTGAACGGGGCTGGTAACAATTCTCAAGGGGAATATTACCGCCTTGGTCAGCCATGAAACGCGATACGCGTGTCTAGCAGAAGATTTTGTATAGCATGCAATGTTGCATATTCAAATTATGCAAGCGGACTTCGACGAAGATTTAATCAGAGCTAGTTTTTAGAAGAATGTGCAGGTCGCGCGTTTTATTTATACGTCGCCTCCCACTTTCGAAGAGAAATAGCAGTGCAGACTTCTGAAACATTCCGTGCCAAAATAATCTATTAATTACTGAAATTGTTTCAACGATCAAGGTCTGAAGGGATTAGCAAAAATAATTCACAATGTGTCTCGTGAGAAGCAATATTTATTTTAGCAGAGTTCTGTATACAAAAAATCGCCGGTATAAAAGCTGTTCTGTTAGTATAGCGTGCTTTAAACAAAATAATGTAATAGTATTTTAAGTAACGTTCTCTCAATCAGTATAAACGAAGTGTCCTCGTCGATTCTACCAACTGCTGTCCGGTTGTTGCGTCGTATTTTCCTGGAACATTAAGAGAAAAAGCATTTTGAAAACTATTATCATCCTGAATAATGAATAATTCAAGACAATTCTTATAGAACTTTTTTCGCTTCTAATATACATTTTTGTAAAACATCATCCTAGAAACGAGTCTACCCCCTAAATATGGGTGGGAAAGAAAGTTCGTAGCGTTTTCAAATTAAGAATCCAAGATGAAATCAAGTGATATTTATTCATATGTTTGTTCAATAACACGAGAAGTTATCTCGAAAATGGCAAGAAGTAATAGAACAGAACGGAAAATATGTTATTGAATAAATCCATGAATAAATATCTGAATTTAGCTTCCAATTTTAAGTTACAAAAAGTTACGAACTTCCGTTCCAACCCAACACTTGGAAAAATCCTCGTTCGCAAAGGGCTAGCTTCGTCCGAGGAATGACAGAGAAATCTACCCGTTGCTAGTACATAGTCGTTGTTGGTCGTATCCGACTCATCTACCTTCTCACAGTACTGGTCAGCCTTGCCCTCGACCGGCTGGTCCTTCAACATAATCTGAAGGTATGGCAGGATGCGCCAGTCGATCCATTTCGTATGGATGGAGAGCAGTGGGTTGTCCTGCAGATGCAATTCCCGCAGATTGCTCCACTCCTTGGCGAGGTTCTGCAGGGTGTTGATCTGGCTTCTCCTGATGAACAGCTGCTGCAGGGACGTGGAGTTGATCAGATAACTGGGCACGGTGGTCAACAGGTTGCCGGACAAATCGAGCATGCGCAGTTTGATGAATTTTCTGAAAGCGGCGCCGTCTACTTCGAAAATAAGATTGTCGTTCAGGAAGAGAGATTGCAGCTGAGTAAGAGTCCCGCAAATGTCTTCGTCGGTCAGGGAGAAGATTGAATTTCCGCTGAGATCGAGTCGCTGGAGATTACGTAGTTCGCAGAGTTTCGGGACCGAGGTCAGATTGTTCTTGGCAAGGTATAGCTCCTTTATCTGCTGGGACCACCAGCCCCAGAGAGTTTCGGGCAGCTTGCTGATCTTGTTTCTGGACAGGTCGAGGACGGTCAGGTCCGTCAGCCACTGGAACGCGTCCGCCTGGACGGTGACAATCGCGTTGCGCGACGCGTTCAGCTTCCTCAAGCTGCCCAGTTTGCGAAGAGACAGCGAGGATTCCTCACAGCTCTCGCTGCACAACTCCTTGATCCTGTTTCCGGCTACCGTCAGCTCGAGCAGGCTGATCGCCAGCGAGAATCTGATCTCGGATATCTCGTTCTCGCTCAGGTCCAGGTACTTCAGAGTCTTCGGCACGTCCTTCAGAAAGTCGCTCGACTCAATCTTGTTCCCGGACAAACTCAGCCGGCCCAGATTCGGTGCGAACTCAGTCAAAGACACGCTGAAAACCGCGATAAACGACCGTCTCAACGACAACTCCCACAGGTTCGGCAGAGAGTTGAGGAACGTCTTTAACTCAGAGTTCTCGGGGTCCTGATACTTGTTGTCGTCCACGATCAACCGGCTCAGCCTTTTGTGCTCCCCAAAGTACAACAACCGGTCGGTCCTGATGTTGTTCAACGACAGGTTCAACGTGTCTAGATTGGGAGTCTTGTTGAACGCACCAGAGGACACTTCCGTGATCTCGTTGTCGTCCAGGTGCAGCTCCCTCACCAGCCAACTGTTCACCACATTGTCACCGACGACACGGATACCTACCCGCGACAAACGCAGCACCACGTCGGCGGAACAGATTTCAGGTTTTGGCGTATTGGTCCAGGTATATGGTTTAGGAGTTTTAATCACAGTGGGCGGCGTGGATGACGGATGTCGAAACTTTCCAGGGGTACTATGATCCCAGTCGATAAAACTCGGCTTTTCCGGATCTCCCATTGCCGGCTGCAGCGTCAACAGCAACACAGCTAACAGCTCCCAACGACGATCCGTCGCCATCTGTAATAGCAGAGTTGTGTTACTTGAAATACATTATGATTGTATTACGTAATTGAATTACATTGTATCTGACTTTCACATAGTAATTGAACTAACACTCTAGTCGCATTACATTATTCTAACGAACTATCGGTCGAGTCGGAAAGTAAATCGACGATTGGTGATATACAAAATGAATATGATAATTGTGTAAGTGAATAAACAGATACGCCAGTGAAACATATATTATCGTTTTTGAAGATTAAAGATCGTTGGCACTCGAATGGTGACTCCGAGGCGTCACTAAAAGTTGCTGTAGCATTATTCAAAATATTGTTTACATTATCAAATATGTCGATGATGTAACCAATTACTAAACATTTAGGTATCGTGTGAGGTGTTATACCAATTTTTTATCCATAAAATTGAAGAAATCATAGGGAAATGGAAATATTCTAGCTAGGAGGAAATTACTCGTCCAGTAAGCAATGTTGCTATGCATTTGCCACCAAAGAGAATAACCGGACTTCTCGAGTTATTTTGAGAAATGGTAGCAATGTGTCACAGTAAAGTAAATGAACTATTACTCGTTAACTGGAGCTATCGGAATGTCGCACGTTCCTTAATCAGAAATACATATCTACTTTAAATTAATTAATCGAAAGAGAAAATAGTTCGCTTTTCAGATACGTTTGCAGTCAACTTAATATGACAGAGATAATTTGATCGCACTTGTTTTTTTTAAATTGAATTAAAATTCAACTATGGAAAGAATAACTTACGGTTGAAGACAGTTGATTTTTCACGATGCAAACCCTCGCCTCGATCCGGAACCTTCGAACGACTCGGCACGTTGTGTCCTGCGAACTGTTTGATGAGGCCTCTTATAAAGTAGCGATAATACCGAAGAAATTTAACCCCGACTCGTCCCAGGGCCGTGAGACCCGCCAGCGATGCCTGTACCGTTTTCTCACCCCACATCCTCGAAAGCTCCTTCCACCAACGAGTCCCAATAATCGACAAATTCCTCACAGCTGGCAGATCGAACACCCCGTGTCTATTCTTCACACTAATCCATCGTCTCCAACAAATTTGAGCCTTTCCTTTGCGCTTTGACGACGCGATCTTTCGAAACTTTGATGCTCCCCGATCAAATCTTCAAATCTAAGAATTAATTCTGCTCCAACTGCAAGAGCTATTCGAACGATTCTTATCTAGGACGATTCTGTACACTCTCCCACGTACAACGATATATTTTTTTGATAGCATAACATCGTTTGAAGGGACACGCTTTTAACGCACCAATTCTGTCGAACATTTTTCCATGTACTATATGAAAATAAAGGACCCTGTTTTGATTATATTGGTTAATCTATCACGGGGGCCCAGGGCCATTCGATTGATTCGGCCCTTGCCGGCTATAGTTGCTGAGAAAGAGTATCGTTCCAGAAAGACTATCTCTCCGAGCTCAAGTTTGCAGAGGTATCGCGATCACCGCGATCTTATCTAGTCCGAAATGTTTCATTGCAATAAACGACCGGCCCACTGTCTTCAAGACAATGCTGAAAAGTCCAATTATCGCAGTATAAAATGTAAAAGATTCTTCCTCGTAAAACATTGGTAATATAATGTAGTTTGTAATGACACCCAGGATACATTTTGACTAAATATGATTTGTCATATATCAAAAATTAATTTTTTATAAAAAAAAATTAAACAGACTTCGAAAAAATGCACTAAAAAGTATGAAATAATTTCCATTTAATTTATGTGAATACACACGAACTTAAATACAATACAATCTTTTCGGAGGCGGCACAAAAATTAAAAATTTTCCAAATGACAGATGTTGCTGATTATGATTTCATTGGAATATGATGGACTTGGAAATCAATAGGTGGGAAGAGAAGATACATTAATATGTGTGAAAGCATGTAGAAGAATTTAAGGATTTTAGTAATTTCCAGTGTCGAAAATTTTCAATTTTGCACCGCCTGCGAAAAGATTGTATTGTATTTACATAAGTTCGTGTGTACTCACATCAATTAAATGGAAATTATTTCATACTTTCTAGTGCGTTTTTTAGTGCGTTTTTTCGAAGTCGGTTTAATTTTTTTATAAAATTTTTTATTTCACACTTTTTAGTGGAACGAGCAGAGTTTGTAGAACACCGTAGGATGGTTTTTCGGTCTTACTGGTTATTTGCAATAAAAACCGCAAAGAATAAAAAAATGCAAAATTTGTTTTCAAGGGACCAATTGGGAGACATACCCTACAAAATGCAGAAGGTTTCGTCCTGATTGGTCCATCCATCTCGAAGTAATCGGTGAAATAATTCATTTTTCGCAAATAAAATCGTAAGGAATAAGAAATGCAAAATTTTTTCAGCGTAAACAGTCTCGGCATAAACAGTAAACATACATAGAGAAAAAAAAGCGAAAAAAGGCACATACAGATCGAATTGAGTAACCTACTCCTTTTTCGAAGTCGGTTAAAAACGCCTAAAATTGCAATCAACTCATTGGTGCAGCTAACGTAGTTAAAGTAAAACGGTTATTAGAATATTGTCCGATACCACGTAATTTTCGAAGTACATAGCTATTTTCATAAAGCTGCGTCAGCTACATGCTGTCGAATAATGTAAATTATGCCTCGTAAACGTAAGAAAAGGACTTTTGAGCTTTACACCATCTTTGCATTATCGGGGAATGAGAATCCTAGAACTGAGTCTACCCCTTTAACTTTAAATTACTCGCGTGTAGTATTTACGATCTGAAAACATGAAATTTAATGTTTCAAGCTTCAACAAAGGTGCCGCCCGCACTAGCAGTTATTTCATTGAATAAAAATTGATTTATCCTGAAGTGATGTAAAGTTCCATGTACCCAGTTATGTAGAAAGTGCGAGCAATTGAAAATTCCAAAGCCCAAATAGCTATTCGAATAGTTGTCGCAGTTGGAGCAGAACGAATTCTTAGATTTAAAGATTTGACCGGGGTGCATCCAGTTTGGAAAGACCGCGTCGCGTCGAAGCGCAAAGGAAAGGCTGAAATTTGTTGGACGGTGAGACGAATTAGTGTGAAGAAAATGTAGACATGGGATATTCGATCTGCCAGCTGTAGAGTAATTTGTCGATTACTGGGAAGAAGCTTTCGTAGCGAATTGAAGACGCGTGGTGAAAAAACAGATCGCAGGGGATACAAGGAAATATTCATAGTTATTCATTCACCCTGTATATTTTCTATGTTCCTCTCGGTACTCAGGAAAAAACGAATATACGCATTTACAGTATTGCAATACAAGATGTATTTATTACTGTTCGCAACGCTTCAGTTACAACTTCATGAAATTTGCTAGGTACAGAATTCGCACGTTGAGATTGCAGTGGTTGACTTTGTTGCTTGTGAGCTTGATATAGTTACAATAATAATCTCGTAAGTAAACCTAACAGAAAGATATGTTATTCGACAGATAAAATTCTTCGCAGCAAAATTCCAAGTAGCGGAGCTGCAACTCCGTGGAGATTAGATTCGAAAAGTTATCGCCGCAACCATATCGGTGCCATGTTGATGAACTCCAGCTATAGTAATGTTACCGAATACATTTACACTGTGATTCCTTTAGTCGCAAACAATTACTAATGAAATTGAAAAGGCTTCGATATCAAGCATTTATCGGGACCCTGTAGAACTGAAATTTTAGATCGCCTTAGAACACGTCTTCGGAAAGTTGTTTATGATTGATTAATCTGTAACTGAACATGCGAGAAATTGACATAGCAATGTTGCTGATGATACACTCTGGTTCCTTTGGTCGCAAAAGATCATCAATTAAATTTACAAAGCCTTGAAATAAATTATATATAGGTGCCAAAGTGGATCGTGCAATTGTCCGGGAGAAGTTTGAAGTCTTGTTCATCGAACCTCTCGATCTGGTATACAGTCATGAACAGGTGCCTTAGATCGCTGTTGGCCGTCGTCAGAGATGTGTCAGAGAACCTCGCGAACGAGTTCGACTTGAGGTTCAAGGTCAGGAGGTGCTCCAAACTATGTGCCCAGCCAATTGGCAAGGAGGCCAATTTATTCTCCGACAGGTCTAGTATCTCGAGCACAGGGTATCCCTGAAACGTGGTGGCATTGATGTGGGAAATGCCATTGCCCCGAAGACACAATATTTTCAAGGAATCCGACTTTCTCTCCGCGACCTCATTGATACGGTTGTGGTTCAACACTAAACCGCGTAACCGCGACAGAACTTGCACGTCCGGCATTATCGAGAACATGTTGTTACTCAAAAGCAAGCTCTCCAAGTTACTCGTGTACTGGAACATGTTGTCAGGCAGATAATAGAGAGAGTTTTGCGACAAATCCAATGCCCTTAAAGCGTTTCGAGGACTATCGAAGAATGTTTCTATTTCAGTCGTGCGCAAAGAACAATTCCTGCACGACACAACTTCTAGGTTGACGATCTCAGAGGGAATATGGAAGTCATTGTTGTAATTATACCTGTCGAGGTACAAAGACTGGAGGTTACTGACTGCATTCAAGGGAAATTCATTGAACCTGGTTCCCTCTAAATGCAAGTGCCGTAAAGTAGTTGGTAATCGCCATAATCTGGATCCCAAGCTAGAGCCGTAGCCCATCAGATATAGCGTAGCAAGACCTGGGAGTTTGGCCTCGATAGACGCGTCTATGGAACATCTTTCGATATCGCTCAGGTGAAGAGTTTCCAGGTTCGGAAAGTGTCCTGTCATCGTACACCTGTCGTAATTATCGTACCCATTAGAACTGATGCGATCCAGAACCAATGTCTTCAAGCTGTATGAACTGCTATCATGGAAGACGTCCTTCGCTGGATACGCGTTCGCCGTCAAGTTCAGGCACTCTATGTTCGGAACGTCAAGAAAGAAACTGTTAGGTATATCCGATATTTTGTTGAATGACAAATCAACGTGTCGAATTTTATCGCTCCTGATCACGTGTGTCGGAATCATCGATAAATCTAAATTCTGCAAGTTGACGGCGTCTTCTTCGCCGCACTGTTTGCCCGGAGCCCTCGGCAACAACTCATTCTCAACATCAATGTCGGTGGTCCCGCTAAAATCGATCTCTCGGATTGATGGAAACTGTGGAAACAACAGCACCAAGACGAGCCCGCACGCCCACGTCATTTCGAACATCTGAAACAGAGAATTTTCAACTATAATTAGGGGCGTGCAATAACCCGAAATATGTATCGGAAACCCGATGGTCGGGACGAGTCGGGTTGGGTCAGATTCCTGATAATTTCGAGAATGACATGACACTCTTGAAAAAAATTCGTAGTGGACAACATTCTTGCAATGAAAAGAATTTTGTATAATAATTAAATAGTATATTAGATTAAATATACATATAATATATTTACACACAAATATATAAAGAATCAATTATTTCGAGAATCCCTACTTTTTCGGGAATCCAGATAAATTCGAGAATCTCGAAATTTTCGGGTACCCGTCCCGATCCCGAAAAAATTCCGTTTTCCCGACCCGATCCGATATTTAGGGTTCTCGCACACAACCCTGACTATAATATACATATACAGGCGATCCCAAAAATGTTGTACTTCCTTGAAACGGGTGATTCCAGAGGTCATTTGGAGACTTCTCCGCGACTTTATTTGCGAGTTATTGATGAAAAACACGGACCTGCCCCTTTTTCACGAGGGCAAGGTTTGGCATGGATTTGCGACTGCAAAGTTTGCACTAAAATACCGAAGCTAACGCGGTAACAGATGGGTCGAAATCGGAATTTGTCGACAAGTTTTGGTAGCAAATCGATAGCAAATTGCTTGCTTGGTAAGCAGGTCCCATTTGAAATAATAAAAAGTGAAAAGTACAGTAGGACCTCGATTAACCGGCTTTGATCGGGAGACAAACAGCCCGGATGAATTAAGGCCCGATGGATAATCGAGACCCGAGGAAATAATTAAGTTAATAATTATCCGTTTCTTTATCAATATTGAAGCATTGAAGTGAATATAATTCTTGTTTCTTCCATGCAATGTTCTAACCACTATAACGGCGAAAAGAAATATACAGCAAGAAGTTTAGAAAACTATTTAGAAAAGTCAGTAATGGGATGAAACCTTTTGTATTTTTAAACAAAAAATCACTTGCACTTACAGATAGAGACGTATACGTTTCCGGATCGACAACTGTTGCTGCATAGATTCGATTCGCATAAAGCAATTCTTTATATAAGACCGATAGCAACACGATATCAGAGCTAACTCGATCGACACTAAAATTATCAAGGACAGATAATTCAAATGGTACGAGTCGCAGTCTCGTAAACAGTTGACTAACGCTCTATATGGTTTTGAAAAACGCGATTGCTTCTCACGAAGTCTACAATTCTTTCGTGCTCCGCACCAGTGGCGCACCCAGGATGCAATCTTGGGGGGGGGCAGTTGAACCCAGCCCTCGGTTTTGCGTGATTACCTTTTTTTTACCCAACATATCTGTCGAGAGCTATTCCGCGATTTTATTTTTGGAAACTAAACATTTTTTCTTGGGGTGGACTTGGCCCCCTGCCCCCCCCCCCCCGTAGGTGCGCCACTGCTCCGCACAGTACTACAAGTGAGTTTCTCTATAATGTGAACGCAACTGAGTCAACCTCTGCAACAGTTTTCTACGAAGGCACATTTATACCTCAATAAACAATGGAATGTTAATTGCATTAATCGATTCAGTCCTTGATTCAATCCCATTATTTCGTCTCTGACAGTGAGCATTAATCAATTTGTCCTAGTGAACATTTTAATTAATGTTTCGCATTCGACACGCAAATCTTGTTAACTTATTATTGTCCGTGAAAATTTATAAATTCGAATTTATTATAAGTCTGCATTGTTCACAACAAACCAATCGGTTAATAGTAAAATGTAAGTAGTTCTAATTAGCTCGTACGCTCCACCATCTTGTCTTCGTTCAACTTCTGCGAGGTTTCTTCCGTCGCTGTCGTTTTAGCGACTGGCACTGACCGACGACGCTGGTAACGCACTTCCTGCGGTTGATCGTTGTATCGATCCTTTATGTCTTCCCAGAATCTCTGCAAAAAAGAACAGACGTTCAAATAAATTTATCCAATGTTCTCTTATAATCTTTCACCGGAATTCTTTCCCCTCAATTCGAGTCAATTCCCCTGTTCGGGCGACAAGCTGGCAATAAGCTTGCCAGCAAAATAATTGGAGACATAAATGAACGACATACTCCTTTGTTGATCCATTCGAAGATGCTCTCAGTCGCCGAATCGAAAGCCCTCTCGAAGAACATCGAGGAAATGACAACACCGAGGACAAAAGTGGACGTCCGCTTGAAAACGTATCGATAAAGAAACTTCGAAGCCATCGCCGTCGAACTTAATTAAACTATTTCAGCTACCGTTAAACTATTACACTTATCGACGCGAAGTTATCCGTGAAAGTTCGATTCCGGAATCGAATAAACGCGAATAATAAACGGCGCAATGTTTCCTCCTTTTAGTTAGTTTTCTCCACTGCTCCCAAACGTCTCGCAAGGTAATCAAGGCTGTTCGCAATACACCATTGTATTACGATGTAACATTATTTCAATAATTTTAATAACTTGTAAAAAATTTGTATTTACATTGATTGAAATAAAAATTACACTTACACGTGTACGGAAAATTCTAAGGACATTCGATGGCGGTGTCGCAGGTACGAGGCACTCACTCACTCTATTGGATGAAAATTGTCTGTTTCGCAAAACGTACGAAAACTGCAAATCGGTCAACTTGTTTCCTTTATAGTTTCCAAATAGGTGTGCAGTAGCTAACGCGTCAAGTGTTATCTAATAAGCTGCAACACTATCGAAGAGAACAGCAAAAACACCGCACTCTTGGCTAGCATCGCAGCTCCGTTGTACTCTAAGTAACAAGTGGACCGTTTCAGCAAATGGTAGTTAGGAAGTTAAGCCCGAAACGTTAGTCTTTCCCGGCGACGATGCCGAGGTTCCGCATTTCGGAAACCGGTTCTTGCAACACTTTACGCGACAATCTGATCTGCCCGCTGACCGGATCTCGTCCAAAATATTTCACTTGTATCTCATGGCCGACTTGGAAACCGAGCACGCTGGGATGATGGACCCTGCGCCGGTCTAGCTGCGAGTTCGGCAGCAACGTCGGATTCATGGTGGGATACAATGTGATCATCAGCCCGATGTCCCGAACTTCGGTGATCTTCGCCGTGTAAATGTCGCCGAACGTCAGTTCCGGCTCGCTCTCCTTCGTCAGGATTTGATCGATCATCTCTTTGGCTTCAGTCATCGCGTTTTTGTTAGGCGCGAATAAGGAGTACATGTTCTCGCCTTGTGAGTTTATCTGCGAAAGCGAATATCGGTGATCATCGAGCTCGTTCGAATCAGTTCGAGCAAGGCCGGGGTCGCACGAGCGTTGAAATGACGGACGTTGCAACATGCGTTAAAGTGTTTCGCGTGGGATCGATCACACGAGCAACATTTTCTTATGTATGTATGTATGTATGTATGTATGTATGTATGTATGTATGTATGTATGTATGTATGTATGTATTAGAGATCGCGATTTTGAACGTGTACTAAAATACACGTGTACACGTGGTACGTGAATCGTGTAGTACGAATTTAAGAATCCGTGATATGCGAATACGGATTCATTCGGCACGTTCAAGTTTAATGCGTTATTGTTTTTCGATCGAATTCTTTTCGACTGGTACCCGTGTATTTTAATTTCACAAATATTCGTGTATTTTAATATATGGCGATATAACGTCGAACAATTTACCGCGACTTTATTATTGTCTCACTTCTAACGTCAACAGTCGAAAAGAATTCGATCGAAAAACAATAACACATCAGTTGTCGGACTCGAACGTGTGCCGAACGGATCCTTAAAGCCTTACTACACGACTTGTGGTTCACGTACCACATGTATTTATATACACGTGAAATAGGGATCTCTAGTATGTATGTATCGTCTGTCGCGTCGGCGCTCGTGCGGCCCCGGCCTAACGAGAGATTCGATTGCCGTACATTTACACCAGTTTCGGCAAAGATTTTCTTCATGTTATAGCCTCCAACTCCAAGGAACTTCGCGCGTTGATGCACGGGCACCTCGATGGTTTCGTACAGCGGCTGATTATCCGCCTTGCACTCCCGCGGGGACATTATCACAGCGTTCATGATTTGAAGTATCTTCTGTTTCGCCATGGTTGCCTTCTGTATACTCTCCATTACCACTTTTGTAGGCAGACCCGGCACTTTCACGTCCAATTGCACAGAGGTGAATCCTTTCTTCGAGCCAGCTGCCTTGAAATCCATATCCCCTAAATAGTCTTCTATACCCTGTAACCGAAGCAATGAGACGTTAATCTCGTTCCGCCTTCTTCCTGCTGGAATTTCAATGGAAACGTAGTTACTAATATGTCCGTTAGTATATGGTACTGGTCTGTCTGCTTCGAGTTACTGTCGTCAAAGTTCGAAACCAATCCAATAGCTACGCCAGCGACTTGAGCCGATATCGGCACGCCTGCATCCATTAACGCCATACTGCCACCGCACACAGATGCCATCGACGAGGAACCTGCATGTACAGCATCAGAAAACACCGAGCAAAATATTTGTCCGTCGTTGCACGCGCCAGCAACTTACCGTTTGACTCTAGCACTTCGCTTGTCAGCCTTATAGAGAAAGGATAATTTTTTGGTATCACTGCTCTCAAACCTTTCTCCGCTAACGCCCCGTGACCTATCTCTCTACGGTTGGTTCCAGTAACCTTTCCGATCTCGTTAGTCGCGTACGGTGGAAAGTCGTAATGGAGGAAGAAATTCTTGTCTTTGATTCCGCTGAAAGTTCATGCAGAAAAAGCATTTTAATCTCCTTTAATCTATCTCCTATTTTACTATAAACGCATAAAATCCACAATCTAGTTATAAAAAAACTGTTACGCAGATTACCTGATCAGCGATGTAATACTGTCCATCCTGAGGGCGTTCTCTATGGAATCGAGAGTGACAGTGCACATAACTTGGGTCTGTCCTCTTTGGAAAAATGCAGAACCATGAAGCGGTTTGAACAAACCTACTTGACACTTTATATCTCTCAGATCACCGAACTCACGACCATCGCATCTGAAATTTATCGAGTTACTTACATGCGCGATTGATCACACTGTCCGACACCAATTCATCTTGATGTTGGACAATGTTATTACTAGACTGCAGATCTTTATGCAAAATAAAATTTTTATACATCAATTGCAAGCTATAGGAGCTAAGTAAAAATTTATTTTCCTCATTAATGATTTTTATATGTTAAAGATAGTATATCGGCATTGTTAAACTCTTTCAATCTTTTTCCTGTTTTGAATTACACCTACTCATTTTTGTCATAAACGCATAAAATCTGCAGGCTAGTTATTATGTACCATTTCACATTACCTTTTATGTGTTTCGAATATCAACGACCTAAAGGTCTTTTTAACAAGTGTATCGAAAGCTGTTTTTACAGCTTCTGGATTATCTTCCTTGAAACGTTCTAACAGTCTCATTCTTAGATCGTTAATGGCATTGTCACGTGAAATCTTATCGTGAGTATAACACGTGAAAACCTTACGTATTTCTCGTTCCGAAAATTCCCTCACAGGCCCCGACATGTCTTTAATGTTTTGTTCGGGGATTTGAGTCTTTGGTTTACCTATACGATCTCTCAATTGCGTTATAGACGACACGATCAACTGACATTCTTTGACGGCCATTCGTATTGCTTTCCTGAGGTCTGGCTCCGAGACATCATTAGCCGAACCTTCGATCATGATAACACAACTTTTCGACGTACATGTTACAATGAGGTCTAAATCGCTGTGTTGAAGATCGCGTCTCGAAGGATTGATTACAATCTGATTATCGATCATGCCAATTCTGACGGCTCCTACAGGTCCGTTCCATGGAATGTCTGAGACGCTTAAAGCTGCTGAGACCGCATTGATGGACAACACTTCAGGATCATTAACTCCATCGACAGCCAACAAATTGCATACTACTTGGGTTTCGTAACAATACTTTTTGTGGAACAACGGCCGTACAGACCTGTCTATCAACCTGCTCGCAAGAATCTCGTGTTCTGTGTGTCCTAACTCTCTGCGAAAATAATTCGACGGTATACGTCCAATCGCAGCGGCTTTCTGCCGATAATCCACCGTCAATGGAATTATGTGACCATGCACTGGCTCGTTCTTTCGAACCGCAGTGGTCATAACCGAGGTTTCGCCGCATTTTGCAATCACGTTTCCGCTAGTGAATCGAGCGTACTTGCCGGTTAACAAACTAATCGTTTTCCTACAAGAATACAGAACGATTATAATTGAAAAACAAATACGTGGGATAAAGTTCTTCTCGAACGTTCACTGTACAGTGTACACTAACCGGATTTAGGTTAAACGAACACGTGACATTCTTACCCGTCCGATAATTTGATCTCCTCGATCTGTTCCGTGGATTCTGTTGGATTCGCATTACTATGGATATTTCCATTCTTGCTGTGATTCCTCGATCGTAGAAAAAGTAAACTTCTCTTATTAAACAATCCACTGCGCCTCAATAATACCATCTTCACGTGAAACAGAAATTTGATTTTAACATGCCATGATGACCATCGAACAGGAAGGAAAAGTCCTGTCGCTGACAGGCTGACAACGGTGATTTCGACTTCGTGACCATTCGTGACGTGACTGCTGGTGACTGCCCACGTGACTGCCGTGGACTGCCGTGACTGTTCGTGACTGTTCGTGACTTCGAACTGCTTCAAACACTTCGACAGCATTCGACAGCTACGGATTATAGTTATATATATGTTATATCTCGTCGGTGGTTATATATTGTATATTGCCCACATTCGTCATCTGGTATATATAGATGAAGTAATCTTGGATCTACACGGTCAATCAGGAATGACAGTCTGATTGAACAGTCAGACTGTCAATCCTGTCAATCCTTACTTCAATCACGAAGGAATATTTCCGAATATCTGGAAATCCGTCAGTCCATTTCATCAGTCCGTCAGTATTAATCTTTCACGATCAATCCGAATGTCAATCTTCGACGTGACTGTCATTCCGATTGACCGTGTAGGGTCTGCTATACTGTCTTATACCGACGGCCCACTTTGGTGGGGTCACGTAACTCCATTACCATTTTCATTTCGCCTATTTGCATGCAAATGAAGCGATCCACCGCGCGAAACAATCAGAAACAATGATTCAGAACAGAAATAGACTTATTTATTTATTTGTGACACGAAGATTCTGGCATAAACTCGTCTAAATCGTGTGAAATGAAAATGGTAATAGGGTTACCCGCAAAGGTGGGCCGCAAAAATACATTGGATGATAGATCTATCCCTATACCTAGTCGGTGCTTATACCTATGCCGGTTCTATAAACATAAGTATATATGGTTTTTATTTATAATAGAGGTACTGAGAGGTACTAACAGAAGTAATATGTGCCGACATATACAATAAGTATATACTTATTATACATACTTTATATAGTATTAGTCGCCTCGAAGCAAGCCTTCAAGTGTCTATCACATATACGTAAACAGGAATGCGATACTACTTGTCAGTGTCATAATTAATGCTCATGAAGTTTTCTCGTATGAATCAAAGAAATATTATATTTCCTTAAATTCCTATTACTTCACGATCCATGAAGTCTTTTAATAAACAATACTGACATGTAACATTTAAAAGTGATACACAAGCTAGGTTAAGATTGCATTCATTCGTTATGTATTTAAATAGTTTGTATGTATATATGTGTACTGGTTTAAATCTAAGCTTCTGAATTTTTACAATTGCTTTTAACTGTTGTTGACAGTTTTGTTTGGTATAAAACAACAACTAGATTTATATCGATAAATGTACAATAATGAGGACTCGAAAAACATTTGCGATACTTGGTGCAGGCCTAATATTGGCCTGTTGCGTGATGATCTATTTAATGATGGATCTAGCACTTTTTCCACCCGGACAAGGACCTAAACTTTCTGTGAATGATGTAAGCTTATAATAAATATAATACGTATGTATAATATAACGTACAATTAAATTCTAAAAATATAATCTCATTGTTTTATATTTTCAGAATCAGTGGTTACATTTCGAAAATAGATTAGCCAAGTTAGAGAAAGACTTCAACAAGCATCACGAGGTGATGAACGCTTTGCGAGAAGTAGCTGAAGCGAAGAATTTTGTCCCTATAGCACATTCCGTAAATCGGTATAATCAATCCTTATCTTCGAATTCCTCGCGTTTAGAAAAAGTACTTACATGTAACTTTAATATACAGAAAGTACCGAACGTAGATATACAAATGTTAGAAATGTATAGAGAACTCGAATTTGATAATATCGATGGCGGAGTATGGAAGCAAGGATGGGAGATTAGCTACGACGATAAACAATGGCATCCGAACAGAAAGTTGAAAGTCTTTGTGGTTCCGCATTCTCATAATGACCCCGGATGGCTCAGCACTTTCGAGAAATATTATACGCTGCAAACTCGAAATATCTTGAACAATATGGTGCCGAAGTTAGTGGAAGACAGAAGGCGTAAATTCATTTGGGCAGAAATATCGTTTTTCCAGCTTTGGTGGGAGGATCAATCGAAACAAACTCGTAATTTGGTTCGACGTTTGCTTCACGATGGTCAATTGGAAATTGTATCGGGTGGGTGGGTCATGCCGGATGAATCTGTATCTCATTGGATGGCTCAGCTGGTGCAGCTTACCGAAGGTCATCAATGGTTAAAACATAATTTAGATTACACGCCGAATTCAGGCTGGACTATCGATCCGTTCGGTCTTTCTCCGACAATGCCGTACCTCTTGAAGAATGCCGGACTAGAGAATGTATTGATACAAAGAGTACACTACTCGGTTAAAAAGAAGTTAGCCAGAGGAAAGAATTTAGAATTCCGTTGGAGACAATTGTGGGACAATAATGGGTCAACAGAAATGTTCACTCATGTCATGCCGTTTTATAGTTACGACGTGCCGCATACTTGTGGCCCAGACCCGAAAGTATGCTGTCAATTTGACTTCTTTCGACTTCAAAGTTTCGGTCTGACCTGTCCATGGAAAATAGCTCCACGCGCTATAACCAAAGCAAATGTTGCGGAAAGAGCTGCTCTGTTACTAGACCAATATAGAAAGAAAGCTCAACTTTTTAAGACTGACGTGGTGTTAGCACCATTAGGAGATGATTTTAGATACACTCATTTTACCGAATGGGACGCTCAATATACGAACTATCAGAAGCTTTTCGATTATATGAATAAGAACGAGCAGCTGAACGTTCAAATTCAATTTGGAACGTTAAGCGATTATTTTGACGCGGTCAAGGAGAAGCACAATCTCAGTGAATTTCCTACTTTGTCTGGAGACTTTTTTACATACTCCGACAGAGATGATCATTATTGGAGTGGATACTACACTTCAAGGTATATATAAAAATATCCTTAAATATTATTATATGACTGTATGTATATGTATAAATATTTTAGACCTTTCCATAAACGATTAGACCGTGTTCTATTGAGTTTATTACGAGCATCGGAGGTATTGAATACTATAGCTTGGACTAAAGGCAACGATAAATTAGTGGAAGGAACTCTTGCCCAACGTCTGAGCAAAGCAAGAATGTGGCATTCTTTGTTTCAACATCATGATGGTATCACTGGAACTGCTAGGGACGAAGTAGTCATAGATTACGCCAAGAAGATGATAACGGCTTTAAACAATTCTGCTCATGTGCTTCAACAATCTGTAATACATTTGTTAAAAACTCCTCCAGAATCTACAATAGACGTAGACGCTGTGCACATGACGCTCGACGAGTCTAGGTACGAAGAATACTTTCATGCGCGTTACTATTAATGTATAAAATATTTACTTCTTTCTTTTCTTTTGTCAGATTACGTCATACCAGTGCCGGAGACAAACAAGTACTTTTATTAGGGGACGAAAGTCCTTTGAAGAAAGTTATCTTGTACAATTCTCTTCCGAGACAAAGGACCAAAGTGCAAACCTTGATTGTCTCGACTCCGTACGTCAAAGTCACAGATCGTATGGGTCAACCAGTCCAATGTCAAATTTCACCGATCTGGATCGGTCCTGCCGCTTTAACTACGGCTAGATACGAGTTATCGTTCTTAGTAACGGTGCCTGGATTTGGTATTACGACCTATATAATTCATGCTCTACCTAAAACGTCGTTTCCATCGTAAGATACTTTTTTCCTTAAATGTCTTCTTATCCGATTTATATATTTATTTATTCGTACTGGTCTTTTTCGTTGCGTACAGAGAGGTGCATGTCGCTAACGTGACTATCTACAATACGGATATCAATCTTCGTAAAATACCAGGTTTCGATCAGATTCAAGTAGTACCGAGTGCCCAAGAATTCTCAATTACTCAGAGGCCCGGTTTCTCGGCATCGTTCGGTATATCTGGTCTTCTGAAAGCTTTAAAAGTTGGCAATACTACGTTTCCTGCTCACATGGAATTTGTCAAGTACGGAACCAGGGGTTCCGGTAAAGATAAAAGCGGAGCTTATTTATTCTTACCTGACAAACCAGAACCAGATTTGGTATTTATGGATAATAAGGGTATCATACACTTAATAACTGGACCCATCGTCTCTAAAGTATTTGTAGAGTTAGCCCATGTACGTCATACATGTATATTGTATAATTCTCCTGGTAGCGATGGGCTTGGACTACATATACTCAACGAGGTTGATATATCGGAGACTCAAAATTATGAGCTTGCTATGAGATTGAAGACAGACATAGCTTCGGGAGATCAATTCTTCACTGATTTAAACGGGCTCAATGTAAGCATTTATGGCAAACCTGTATTGTATTTCATTAAACACAAGAATTACTAACAATCGTAAATCGTGTTTGTTTAGATGATCAAGCGGCAAAGGTTTCCGAAACTTCCTACTCAAGGAAATTACTATCCAATGGCGTCGAGTGCGTACATAGAGGATAAAAAAGCTAGACTAACGGTAGCAACAGCGCAACCATTAGGTGTAAGCTCAATGGAATCGGGACAAATTGAAGTATGTACTTCCTATTCATTTATTTTGCATAAAGATCCGCAGTCTAGACATAAGTGAAAATAGAGTGGTTTATAAATGGCTAATATATTGGAATATAGATTATGCAAGACAGAAGACTACTTCAAGACGATAACAGAGGATTAGGTCAGGGTGTGACCGACAACCTTTTAACAAATCACTGGTTCATGTTTGTCCTCGAGAAAAAGAAATCTCCGTGTCCGTCTCCATCACCATCGACCAATCATCCAGCAGGAGCATTATCGCTGTATGGTCATTTAGCTTCAGAAGAACTGCTACATCCAATAATTGCGATGCATCCTCAGAATATTGTAGGATTTGATTTAAACGCGTCCTTTTCGCCACTTCGCTATGATCTTCCGGTAGATTTAAGTGTCGTGAGTTTTCGAGTGTTTCCAATACCTGACGGAGCCGGTAAAGGTATCGGAATGGTTTTACATCAAGTAGCTCTAGACATGTGTTGGAACGATAACTCTTATCAACGATACTTCAACGTCTCCGAATCTGGAGAAGTCGATTTAACGAAGTTCTTGAATTACATAGACGATTGGGTTATTAGTCAAGCACCTCTTACATTCCATAACGTAGGGCCATCTTTGAAATCACCGATCGTTAATTTATGTCCACACCAAATATTACCAATTTTGTTCCATAAGACACAATCGTAAATTTAAAGAGAAGTTAAGTCCTTTATTTTTGTATAGTTCGATACAAAACTAATTTTTCTTCTTCGTCACTGATCCACTGTCAACGGCCTTACTTACGATAACATAGTGCAACAGATCGGATACAGGTGGACTGGTTTTATCCAGCTTATACCTACGACATAAACACAACTACTTAAGCATAGGCTGAATAGCTTGCGATATGCTTTGTACAGTAAACTAGCATAATTCCAAAATTTTTACTGCCTAACAGTGATCTATAATATTTATCGAATTATGTACATGTAAGTAGTTCCAAATTCTAGCGTTCCTTCGGTGACACTGTGCTATTTTAATGAATGTTTTCATAATTATTTGGCTTTGCTTTTTGTTTTTAAAAAACAAGCATTTAAATTACTAAAGAAAAATTCTTTCTCGAAGAACTAAAAGTGTCTTTACGAAAAGATTTTCCTTTACTATAACAAGCGAACATTGTTCCTCGTAAAAAGCATTTACATAAGATTTCGGCACAGTGGCATTAAGCGTAGAATTTTAGTTACAAGGTAAAAATACACTTTCATACTAGTCGTACCGATATCTAAAGACAAAAAAAAACGTGGTAAAAATGTAATTTTTTTACATTTGCAGTGTATATAAATTGTATTACAAAACATTAAAAAATCTTGTCATAAAATTGGAGCAAATCAACTATATTCTTACCATACCTACAAAATGTTTATAGTTGAAAAGAAATATGATTACCCAAGAGAATAGAAGAACTGCATAGCTGAAAGATTATGCTTGAACACAGTTAAAACTACTTTTTGCATTTTATTCTTCAATGCCATAGATTCAAGGATGGACATCATGAATTGACCAAGTCCCTTTCTTCTTACTGCTACTTCCAATTGTATTTCGTAACTGCGTATAACAAACAAATTTCGTTTAATTTTCTTGTAGCTTTACATAAAAGTATGTGTCGAGGTCTACTTACCAATAGAGTACTTCTTCCCTATGATCTATATCAAATCGAAAATGAGAGAACCCAAGAAATTTGTTATTCGAAGAAGCTACTAAATACCAAGCTGCTGGCTCCGTTAATTCCTGTTTCTTTGCAATTGGATCCCAACCCCAGTCGCATTGCTCGTACATAGTTTTCATATTACGCTCCATAACATCGAATATCCAAGATACGCATTCAGGAGTTGCATCTTGGGCTCTCATACAGGAAATATCAATGATCTGACTGTCTCTAGTTTCGTACTTGTGAAAAGAAGTTAGAGATTCTAAAGGATTTATCGCAGCATTCGCTTTGTCAACTAATTGTTTTGCGGTAGCTTCTTTCTCTGCCAGAAGCTGACGTCTTGTTTTTCTTTTCTTTAGAAAAATACATACATGTTAAAGATATCAATCGTTATAACATCGGAGATGAACATTTACAATACCTTCATTGTATTTATATTTCCCGCTTATTTTCAAAGAACCGTATTTCTAGGTTATACTCTTCTCTCGAACGATCTTTCCGATCTATGAAAAGTGAAACCGTTCGAATTAATTTTGTATCTAAAGCTCATATCTCTTTCGATCGCAATGATTCATTCTTAAACTCTTGTTCGTATACCTGTAATAATGAAAATCATTTTATAAATTACCGTAAACAAACACTTACTTCTCGATTATAAAAAAGGAGATCATGTCTCCGACCAATAATTATGAACGAAATTTTAATGTATATATACGTACGGAAGAAGCGAACATAAATAAATAGATTTAAAAAAACATATTCTATTACTGTGGAAACTTATTGTACGATTCAACAGTGCGATGAGCCTTTTGCGTATGCGTTTCGCATTGAACCGTCTTATTAAAAGTATGTATACGTATGACACGCAATGCAACAGTGTTGTTTCTGTGTACATATTCTAACTTATATACTTTTGGAGCATTAATATGTGTATATAACTATAGTGTAATAAATTTATGCTAAAAATTTCAGGAACGATCCAGTTTATTCGATAAAATACTTGTCACGTAAAAAGTTAGTGTATTGTTAGAAGTGTCGCAAGAATCCGGACGATGACTAAATAATATAACAATTGGTTGGCTGCAGATGCATTTTCCGCTTTATCGTTAGTGTTCCTGAAAAAATGCTTTTTCTTTCGATTTATTACACGATCAGAATTGACCATACATTTTTTATCCGTTAGTTTCCAATGTGTTCGTTTATTTTCTTTTCGCTGATATAGGTTAAGTAACTTACTCTCGTATGTATTTAAATATGTATTTATTACGTATTTTTTCTATTTTTTTTTGTATTAATCGTCAACATCAATATGTAACATATGTTGGGTAAGGATGAGTTATTTAGCGATCGGTAAATAACGATAACTTCGATAAAAGAATTTTTCGAATTATAAAATGTATTGTACAAATTCATCTTATTTATTGTTGTAACATTTTTATAGATACACGCATATGTCGTTATAAGAAGTGGCATTCGTAACAACAGCTATTTTTATTTCATTTCAGATATTGTAATTAAAGATTGAGGAATGGCTGAAAATGCTTCTTCGTCGAACGTAGAGGAAAAGACTATCTCCTCGGCTATGACACAGTGTTACGAGAATTATATCATAGTCGACGTTGGTGCCAACCTCACGAATAAAAAGTATAGCAGAGATTTAGATAGTGTTATTCAAAGAGCAAAAGATGCTGGTGTACAGAAAATCATGGTAACCGGTGCGAGTATTCGATCTAGTAAAGAAGCATTGCGATTAACTAGAATATATCCTGGTACTCTGTATTCTACTGCTGGTGTGCATCCTCACGACGCTAAATCATGGGAAAATCCAGACACTTTGCAAGAACTCGAAAGTATAGCTAGCAATCCGGAATGCGTAGCGATAGGAGAATGCGGTTTAGATTATAGTCGTGACTTTTCCGATCCTGAAACTCAACGCGCTGTGTTTCATAAACAAGTAGAACTTGCCAGTCAATTAAATAAACCGCTGATAATACACGAAAGAGGAGCTCAAACGGATGTTTTAGAAGTCTTGAACCAACATAAGAATTGTTTACCGCCGATTTTAATTCATTCCTTTATCGGAACCGCAGAAGAAGCTCAAGTCTATTTAGATCGTGGCTTTTATTTAGGAATTACTGGGTATTTGTGTAAAGATAAATCGGATAGCGGAATAAGACAATTACTGGAAAGGGGACGCGCACCTTTAGAAAGAATATTAGTAGAAACAGATGCTCCATTCATGTACCCTAATACTAGAGCTAGCAAGCTACCCGCACACGTTAAAGACGCTCTCACAGAACGGTCTATGACATTTCTTCATCGTTATTGTACTTTTCAACGTAACGAACCATGTGCCTTACCAGCAATAGTGGAAATGGTAGCAGCATTTATGCAAATTACTCCAGAGGAAGTTGCTTTAGCCACTGCTTTCAATGCTTTGAAATTGTTCGGCTTGAATCAGTAACATTGAAAATTCATTTTTATCCGAAGATGGTGCTATTTGGTGCTATTTAATGTTTTAATTATTCAATTAAGAATATACTGTCTCTTTTCATGATTAAAACCATCATTTGTGTGTCTGTATGTACAAGCATACCTCTTTACAATAACAGTAACACGCATTAATATTGGTATAAAATAGCAATTGCAGCAGGTAGTTCGTATAAAATTTTTATCTTATTTATATGTTAATAGATTTTGCCTTTTATATATATGTTATTCATATGTTCATGTAACAATACTCGATTACTTATTCAAATTATTACCACGCATACGAAACACTTCGATTATGGTAAAATAGATATTTTTTAAGAATACGTATGAGCTATACATAAAAAACCGAAATCATACAACTTTATTGTTGATGTTATATTTTCGTATAAATAAATTGTTACAACGATGTACGATTTGTAACAGATTTATTTTACTCTTCCAATCCCACTGTTCCAATAGTTTAGAAAAATGTGCATCGACACAAACATTAATTTCATATATAATAAATAAAAATGTTTCTATTATTTTTATTTTTATTTCACATTTTACATTTTGATTGGCTCATCGTTACACGATCGTGTAATATTAAACGGTTTAAGTGATTCCTGCAGGTACAATTTTCTGTTTCCCTTACTTATCGTGAACCACTTATGTAAATTTATAGAGACAACGCTACACCCTGTTAACGCCCTTAACGAGGCGACAGTTGTTTGCCATGTACTGTGCTCTCTCAGCGTATACCTACAACTTAACGATACTGGCACAGCTAGAATTAATATTCTGTAAAAAGATAAATATTATTTGTAAGACGTACAATACTTTTACAAAAATTTTGTCGACATGTTTATACCTGCAACATTCTACTGGAACTACTATATCTTCGACATAGGCACTATTATTATAATCATCAGCAACCAAGGGAGTGCCATCCGGTTGTAATATAATAACGTGATCTGAAATAATAAAATTAGTTACGTTTTTGAAACTTCTTTTGTTTATCCATAAAAATTTCTTATTTTCTTACCAACAGTGTGTCCAAGTTTTGTTTTCATATTATGTCTTATGTACTTATTACCTCCTACTACTTCTTTTAAATATCTTTTCAAGGGAAAAATGTTATCCGTTTCCGTGTGTTTTATAATATCATCAATTGCATCCTGACCTAATGTACTTCCTTGATACTCTGGATGCAGAGTTTTAACATACTGATGCATTTGTAAAATATAAAACATTATCTTCCTGTCTAGAATATTATGGTATCTGCTGTTGTATAAGGAAAAAACATGGTCAAGCAGTTCCTCATTATAAAAGTTCAATGAAAGTAAATGGAAAGTGATCGCTGCTGTATAACTAAATGTAGAATTTGTGTTCATGGTATATTTCAATATCAGCGGCGCTATTGTATCCCAGTATTTTGTTTTATAAGAAGATATGTTCATGCCTTCCACGAAATTAACCATCTCGTTGGGTAGGCAATTAGTTAGCGTCTTTGGATCTTCGATGCATTTTTCTGTTATATAGTCTATAAGAAATCTGTTTCCGCATCGCATCGTATTCAGTACCGTCAAAATTTCTATGTCTTTACGAAACGTTCCATTTTTCTTCATAACGGCTTCACATAATACATTTATCAGCTGTTCAAAATAAAAATCCTTCGCTGTACTAAAAAGACAAAACTAACAATCAATTAATGAACTCATAAAAGTCATGTATAATTAAATTATAGAATACTTACTTCATTTCTAAAATTTTACTAATTCGATGAAGTAAAAATTGTATTGTACTATACTCTAACGACTTCCAATCATCTATTATTACATTGTTCACTTTAGTTAAAAGATCTTTGCGAGATTTATCCAGTTCTGGCGTGCAACTTAACGCATAAAAGATTGATACAGCGTCATATACATTTATGTTTTCATTACTTCTACACAATACATTCATAATGTATGTAATTGAACTTTCATCGTTTATATTATGCGCAAACTTAAGCGCACGCACCACAGTACTAAGATCTGTCATATCAAGTTCAATTTGTATTCGATTGTTAAAGACTACCTTCAAAGCTATCAACAGAGCCTTTGTCAGTTCTGTTTTGTTTTGAGTTTGTAACATATTATACAATAGTATTATTTGCAAAGTTGTTAAATGATTTATAGAACATTTTAGTAACTGAAGTAATGTTACAATTAACACAGTGTCGTTCGGAGTATTTAAAGAAAATAGGAATCGCAGTACTTTTATAATATCGTGTGTACTTAAACTTTTCGCATTTCTTTGTATCATTGTACATATTTGTAAAAATTGTTTAGAATCCTTTATATCATCGTAATTTATTTTCTCGTTTGCAAATAGACGAAATTCATTCATATATTGAAACAGTTCGGTATTTTGTGCATTTTCATCATTTTTTTGTATAGATCTTGTAACACTTTCAGTGTATCCTGTTAAAACATCCTTTTGATCTTCGAATTTTTTGTATGCTGAAATATTTCGAAAGCGCATGTATTATAAAGAATCGGTGAAATTAAACATTAATTCATTTTTACCTTGTACAAAATTTTCAGAACTTTGTACTGTACAAAATTTAGCTACATAATTTGATAATTTTGTCCAATTGTGTAACTTTAATGAATTATTTATTGATCGTATTACAATTTTATCTATCATATTGTTTTTTCAGATTTTATAAAATAAAATACATTAATACAGATTTTATGACTGTGTAGGTTAGAAAAATGTTTATAAATCTTCGATATGTATATATTTATTTAGTGTCCGATATTGCTGGATATTGCTCACCATCACTATCGATAATTATCGATAGTTGACACCATCGATAGTTTCCGATAATTGCGGACTATCAAGAATCGATAGTTGTCAATAATTATTAGAATAAAAGTATTATTAGGAGTAAAATATATAAATATATATATTAGATTATCGATACTGTAAAATTGTGTATTCGAGAAAAAAAGATAGAACGTAAAAAACCGCGATTTCTACTTTCCGTTCAAGTTATTAACAATTAAAATCGGCCAATAGCAACGCATAAAACAATTCTGTGTCTTTGTCTTTCGTACAGTACACCTTCCTTTCAATCTGGTTTTACTGCGTCAATTATTCATAATTGAAAAATGCAGTTAAACTTGCACTTTTTTCATTCTTGATTTTCATCATACGTTATTCTGAACAATCAAAAAAAGACGATCATTGAGAAAAGTCAATCATGCGTAATGTAATAATCGAATGAAACAAAAGTGGCGCGAAATGCGGCTTTATGCGAATAAAGACCATACTCTTGCATTGGTTAACCTAAGAATATATTTAATTCCTAATTATTTGAAAAAAAATTGGCCAATTCTTTAAGACCGTAACTGTAACTACTAATCAATTATCATCTTAAAGAAATTGGCCGCGAATAAAATAAAGATACGTATAAAGTAAATATTCACTTTGCGAATGCTGAATGAAAATTCATTGTGGGCGTTCAATGTTGTTATCTATTATGATGTTGACGTATGGTTAAAAGAATGCGTGCATTATTTACTTCTTTATGCTATGACAATTAATTTTTCGAAACATGTCAGAATTCGCGGAGGTGTTCGAAATAAATAAATGTGTCTTATCGAAATTGTGGTACACTTCTCTTGTCCTTTATCAGGAAACTAACAGCGATAAATATCTTTGCTGTCAAAGTGATACCGTAGACTTCGTTAAATCGGAATCGTTAACCGAGAATTCAATGTGAGTATAATAAGCAGTAAGTTAATCAACTAGTCAATTAATACTAAGCAAAATATTTCATTGTTGTTTATTACATTTTTTCAGTTCTGCTCGAAATAAAAGTCAACAATGGATCATTCAAATATTATTGCAAAAACTTATTGGCAATGTCACGTCAGACATAAGAAACGTAAAGAATTATCACGATTATATGCAAATGCTGCAGGCTTTGCAGTTATGTCAAAATATGACAGTATGCATACAACAGGTATTTGAATAACCAATTCATTCATTATAGTTTTGCTCTCAAGTATTAAGGGGTAGTCTCGTTTCTCGATAACGCAAAGCGGTGGTTTGTCAGTAGTCAAAAGTGCTAGGTAAAAGATCGATCTAGGCCGTAGTCATCCTCAAAAGTAATATTTTTACGTGTAGGATAAAATATAAAGCTGCAACAGCTACATGCTGCCAAATAATGCAAATTATGTCTCGTAAACATAAATATAGGACTTTTGAGGACGACTGCAGCCTAGATTGATCTTTTATTCAATTCCCCTTGCAATCCTGGAAATGAGTCTATCCCTCAATATAATTGTTATTACACCATTAATACATTTTCTTTTACGTTTTGTAGAAATTATTGACAATATACGAAAGTGATTTAAAACAAGCAGACTCGGAAGTACTTAAAATACTGTACGAAGAATGCTTTACATTTTTTAAACAGAATATTTACAATAATCCAACCATTGTATGTTGGATCATTAACAAATTATTATCATTATATTTTGATGTATCGTCCACTATTTTTCATAATTTGCAAGACTTTTATGTGTCGCTTGTGAATGAATTATTAGGAAGTGAGTTAACAAAACAACAATCAATTGATAATCTTCTCGGATGCGCATTATGTATTCTATCAAGAATGAACATAAGCGAATCTAACAGAATCGAATGGTTCAAATTATGTTTTCCTACACTGTTGAAAGCATGTAATATCCAAGATATCGAACTTGCGTTATATTCGAGAATAGAAAGGAAACCTTTTAACGCATGGCGTACATTTTTCAATGAAACGTGTGCACATTCTAGAATTATTAAGAATTTGGATGATGCGTTAAAAATTCAAGAAGTATTGTTCGATTATACTTCTACCGTTGTACCAGCTGTAAATAAAAATAATCTTGTGGAAAGAGTAATTAATACGAAACTCCATTGGGCAACGGACATTCTGGTAGGTAATAAATAGACTCTGGATTTTTATGGAAAATAAAAAATTTGTGTATCAATTGCAAGGTACAGGAGCTATATTTATATTTTTCATTAATATTTTTAATGTAGTGAAAATAATATATTAATACTCTTAAAGTTTTTTAATCTGTTCACTGTTTTAAATTGCATCTACTCATTATTGTTATAAATGCATAAAATTCGAAGTCTAGTAATAAAGAAATGAATATTGTACTACTTTTGCATCTAACATTATATTTTTTTTCAGGATATTTGTTATATTTTAATGACCAATAGAAAGTACGATAACGTCTCGTCGATATTAAGCTCGAAAATATTTCAGAATTTCTGGCCTGTTCTGTTATTCAAAGCTTTAAACAATTGTGAAAACGAAGAGATTATTTCAAACGGAAGTCGAGAACACGAGATAATTAAATATTTAAGATTGAAATGTGATCCTGATAGATTTTACGATTCGATTTTACAAGAATGCAATGTTGCACTGAAAAAATGTAATACAGTTGTGGAATACATTATGAATCAGAGGAACGATGTTTGCGGCATAAATAATGATAATCAGAATATAGAGCCAGTTAAACAAAGAATTTCTGTACAGCAGATATTTAAGCTTTTATTGCATTTTAATAGTTTGTCAGTATTGAAGATGACAACAAATATTCACGAGCAACAATATAATGCAATAGAAAACTTGTTGAAAGATCTTTCCGAACCTGAAGATACTTTGTATGCATACTGTAGCATGCTCAGTGCTCTGAAAGCACTTTTATTATGCGATACTTACGATATAAACCAGAGTGTTATTACGAGTCACTTTACGGACATGAAATATTACGTACAAATTGTATATCCGCTTAATCTACGAATAGATGTAATAAAGAATATATTTTCTTTACTGTTCTTGAGACACGAGCACTTCGACTATTCGCAAAAGAATTATGATAACAGTAATACAAGTACCTCGAACGGACAAACAAATTTTGGGAATAAACAATCGGAAGAAAGTTCCACAGGGTTTCTTTGTAATAAATATGCTATAAGAGATATGCTATTTCATTTGAAAGAGATTCTGTCGGCCATGGAAATTGAATTGACAAAAATGAAAAATGAAAACAGATGCGCAGAAACAGATCAAGTTCAAAAAGATATCTCGTCTATCGACGCAGCAATCATGGATGCTAAATGGAGATTAGAACTTTATACAAATTCACAGTTTGTCGAAAGCATTGATATATATAAAGATGCGAACAGACATGTTCACGTTAAACACAAAGTTCTAATGGATGGAAAACTGATTTTGAATCGTTTCAAAGAGATTGTATTTTCTTATCAAAAAGGCAGTACATCCGATGATAGAAGAATTCGATCCGATAGTAGCTCCGAATCAGAACCCATACACAATAGTACTAGAAGGAAAAAACGAAAGAACACGCTACAAGCGATAGATGAAACAACAAACAAGGATACAGCGCACAAACCATCGTTTGTAAATTTTATGTTGGCAACTAAAGAAAGTCTAGTTGTTCAGTGTTTGTGGGAGAGCGATTATATCAAAGCGAACGATATTATAGAGGTAAATCATTTACGTAGACGATATTTATATATTTCTTATCTCAGACTCAAACCGTTCAAATGCGTCTTCTTCGAATTCAGTAGGTTCGTAGGTAATAAATTCTTGTGTTTTCTCCTTTTTCTTCACTTCTTTAGCTAAAGTACCAGGAGGATTAACTGCATAATATTGTTTTGCTAATAAAATCCTTTTGTTCGGAAAGCAAAACTTGCAACGAAAACAGCAACAACACCAACCTGTAGATTAATATATTACTTATATAAATTTTCATTATTACGTTGAAAGTGATCCTGTAAATTACCTTTTTGACACCAACAAGGAATCGCAAGACATACATATATTAGGAACCAAACCTTGATAATTAACCATACTTTCTGTACAGATTTTTTTATTTTAGGTGGTTCATGCTCATAGTTATATATCAAACAGTCGACAGCTTTTATACCATACTTCTTTGATGTTTCTGTACAATTTTTGAAATCAAGCAAGTTTTTTATTGTCTCTTCAGGTGATTTTTCCGAGTGTTCTTCATCGGTATTATTTAATAGTAAACTAACAGTTGTATATTTCCCCATTCGTTCGTCGTATTCTCTTTTAAAGTCTTCATAGTCATATACGTATTCTTCTTCGATTGGTTCTTTTTCTTTAGTTTGCTGCGTAATAGCTTTTATTTCAACAGGTGAATATTTTTCAGGGCTATCTGCAGTTTCTACATCGTCATCAGCGTTAGGAATACTTTTTGTTGTTACCAATAAAGATAGGTCGATAGGTTTCATCTGAAAGAAGTCATCTTTCTCCACAGGAGTAGTTTGATCATCCTTACGCTTCGCTCTAACTAATTTCTCAAGCGAATTTATTATCTTTGATAATCTGAAAGTAGATATACATTAGAAGGACACTTTAATCGCTTTGGAATTTTCATTGATTAATTTTTAAACACTTTATCCAAGTCTTCTTTGAAACCAGCGACAAACGCTTCATTCTTGCTTTCAATAGCAGAATCTTCCCGTACGATCGGTTCAAATTGATTAAGCACGTTAGTGACCTGTGCTTTATTTACACTGTTACGTTTATTATAGTTCTCCACTAAAGAATGCAGCGGTTTGTATCTACTTTCGTCTTCCATGTAAAGTTTCAGGATCGCAAGATCTACAGGTTGAATCATTTCGTTCTCATTTTGTTCGTTGTAATCTTTAGTATCAGATGCAATCTCGAATACGTTTGTGTCCTGGAAAATAGTCTGACTGGTTAATTATAATGTATCTACATGAGTTAATGTATATAAGAAATCGATGATAATTAAGGAAATAGCATTATTTATCAATACTCAGCTTTATATAATGATAATAAATTAACATGAATAAATAAAAGTAATAATGCAATTAAAATTTCTCGAAATAACATGTTTTCTCTTTATATCGTAGGCATCCGACATGAAGAATACTCAGCTATCCGGTGAACTGCAATTTTCGAAAGCGTTGTGTATGTTTAGAGAAAACGTATGTAAACAAGCAAACTCGTTACAGGATAAAGATTCGTTTAAAGAGAACTTACAATCTTCTACGTTGGAGGTATATTCCATAAATTAGCTTATATTACTATAATAAGAGATGTACTTAGAAATTCTATTTTTACAGAACTTAAGACAGGTAGCGCAAGAAGGAATACTCTCTTCCAGGCAAACTAGTCAACTCGAAACTTTCCTAGCATCTCAAGAAATGAATTTACGATTGTTGAGCATGGATATCCTTAGCAGCAACGAAATCTTTGCAATATGCGCGTTAGATATGGCTTTAACTATGAGTCAGACTTATTCTGTTTCAAGCAATCTTTGCGATGTTGCGATGAAATATTTGAGATTGTGTAAAACATTTGACAATACAGAATACGAGTATTTCTTTCCGAAAATTTATCAATTGCTACATGAAAAAAAAGAAGAGCTCTCTGTAGAGAATATACTCTGTGACGCGAAAATCTTATTGAGTATGAAAGAGTCCAAAGCAAGAGAGGACATCTGGACCGATATTGCAATGAAACATCAAAAGCTCAAAGAATCACAGACAAACAAACATACAATTAATAAAATTCTGAAAGATAGCAACTACTTGCCGGGTTTAAAAATTCTGAGCGAGGCGGCTGTGATCCCTAATGATACTGAAAAATATATACAAATTATTTATTCTCATATAAAACTGTTGCACACAATTATTCCAACCGATCATCAAATACTCACAGTTTCTGAGTTGTTAAAGACTCCGTTGCATTATTACTTCGGTTATCAAATTTTCGATTGTCGAATAGAACCAGATAAACTCGAAAGGATTGCATATAGTTTGCGAGTTAATTTAGTATACAGCATTCTTACGAACGCTTGCCCCATAGTTTTGCACGAGCAAAGTATTAAAAAACCTATGAAAAATAAAGGAAATGGATGTATCATCTTGAACAAAGAATTAAGTCAATCGGTAGGTAGGAATTAAAATAATATTCGATGATATTTAATAAACAAACTCTTTCGTTATTTCAGGATTTAAATCGTAATATACAAGGTCCGAACGAATGTGTTTCAGAGATACTAACAGAGCTCTTGGAAATCTTACAAAGTATGAATGTGGATCAGTTTTCCTTGAGCGATGACGTTTGTGAAACGATTTCGAAGCATCCAGACATTCGAAATGTGTTAAGTAAAACGTCTCGCCTTGCGAGACTAGATTTAAGTGAACTATCTATGGGAGATGAAACGTTGACCTTTCTTTTGAATACATGGAATCTTATGTTTCTTCATGCAAGTTTAATCATCTGGGCGGATCATCCTGCATTCAATAATTTACAACAGGCGGTCTCATCGATGTCGATTGGTTATTTAATCGGTGATCTGGGTTTAGTAACACTTGCCGCGCTTAGATCGAAATTACTCAACAATATTATGTTGAGTAATAAATTTTTCATGGAACTCGAAGAACTTAATGAACCAATATGGCAAGATCTAGACATTACCCACGATCCAAAAGTGATTTTTATAATGGCCAGCGAATTTTATGGGACACCTCGTATCCGAGTAAGTTCTCCTTTTATTGTTTATTTCTATTCTATTACATAATATTATATTATATTATATTGCTAGGTTTGCGATCCAAAATCGATAAATGAAAGCTTGAAAGAGGCTTTCCAGGAATATCTTTATTATTACTCGTCGAGATTCGAGGAATCAGAGGAGAACACCGAAAAGAAAATAATCTTGTTACCTGATATTGTACAGCAATATCAAAATTTACAGGACATAGATGATAGCGAAGATGTGTTATCGATCGATGATTATTTTAAGCATTCTGGAAAGAACGTAATAATTCAATACATACCGCCTTCGAATTCGTACAACGTGATATTGAAGTATAAAAGTTTATCCTATACGCATAATGAGAAGGAACCTAATTTGGATAAGAGCATGCAGAAATCTGATAATATACGACCAAGTTTGCTGCAATATTTAGAAAGTTATTGTTGGGTTGTATCTTATCTTCTGCAAAGAATATATAATGAGAATCCAACGATTTTAGAAAACAGTTGTGACAATTTAAAACGCACAGCTTGTCTCGAGAACTTGCTAAGCTCGTCTTGGGTGAAAGATATGAAATCTCTTTTCGAAAATAATGAAACTCTAGCGGCTATTCTTGAAATAATACCGAGACAAAAATTATGGTCGCATTTCGAAGAGACATTAAAAGAAAATGAATGGCACGATTGTTTGAAGGTTTTGAACGCTTTACCAGACAATCTGATCGCAAGTACGGAACTACAATACTTTAAAGATAAAATTCTCAGTTACATCGTTTCCAAAGAAGATACCAAAATATTGCAATACGTATATCAAATTAAAGATATTTATATTTTAAGCCAAACAGTATTATACAATGTGAAGAAATGGAACGTGAACGTTTCTGTAAACGCTTTACTCCATTCGGTGCATCACGTAGATACTTACAAGTTGCCTGCACCCTGTAAATTGCAATTAAAAGAAATCCTACATCGAGTGCTCATATTTCACAGAATGCTTCCGTATTGTACGGTCCATTTAGACAGCATTTTTTACAATGTTGCTTATTGTACAGACGAGATCGATCAATTTCATGTTATCCGATCGTTAATAAGCGCGGATAAATTCGAATTATGTTTAGAATGGCTAGAAAGTCAAGCATTCTCTTTGGAAATAGATTTTTCCGTAGAGCAAGACTTTTTGATAGGCCTCCTAAGAAGTGAATCTCAACCTTTCAAGCAAACATCGAAGGTAAAATAAAATCAAAGCGTTGCGAGTTATGTTATCTAATTTGATTAATGCTGTTCTTATTTTTCAGTTTCTTCGATCGTTACCCTTAAATCAGTCGGTTAAACTATGCGGAACGGTATTGAAAAAACTGAACTCGATCGATTCGATGCAATTCATTTGTAATTATTTGTTAGAGCATTGCAAAGCAACCAAGACCGTCGAATACAGGAAAACCCTGATAGGAATTGAAATTTTACACATGCTAGAGATCGAAGAGAGACCGTTACATATTCATCTTATAAAAGAGCCATTGTTGATGTTAGAACAGTTGTTAATGAATTGTAAATTCGAAAGTGTTCAGAAGATACTGAATAAGATTACGGACCGATTGGCGCAAGTGGACATTTCGAGAGACGATTTCGATAAGATTATAAGATTTTACGCTCAGAAATCGTTAGATTGTCGCGTGTCTTTGCAATGCGATACTGTTGACAGCAAATCGAAACGTGTACAGTATTTGGAAACAGAAAGCAACGAATTTGTTATGCCTATTGTAGTTCCTACTAAAGAGGAATGGGTGCCTAACGATAAGGTATACAATGAAAGTCGCCTTGCGTACTTATAATACATAACGATCAATCTTTTAATTCTTAATTTTTGTTAACAGGCTAGAAAATGCAGTTGTTGCAAAACTGTTATATTTTCCATGTTCAACAGACGACATCATTGTCGCAGATGCGGACGTGTTATATGCGCTCAATGTTCTCAACATCGCATGCAGGTATCCGGTTATCCACCTTCCGTACTGGTGCGAGTATGCGATGATTGCAAACGACTGACAGTACTACAAACGCGAGCATTACAAGGGACACCATCCAGTGCCAGTAGCGAAACGTTCGACTGCTGGAAATTGACGAGAGACGAGAAGCATAACGAATCTATCAGAGAAGAATTTTCATTCGAGTACGCGCCAAACATTTCCTTGTGTCTGGCCATACTTAACTTACATTCCGATCATGAAACGTACACCAGGTAATTGTTGTATTTATATATTATTGTTATCATTATCAGTTCCTTACATAACACGACATTTTTTACATGGCTTTCTAATAACGCTTACAAGGAAACGTAACTTCGATCGAAAGTAATTCTTATAAAAAGGATAATTTTTTGTCCCCTGTATAATATCCTCGATAACTTCTAAAACATGTATCACGACTAGACTGCGGATCTTTATGCATTTATAGCAAAATTAAGCAGATGAAATACAAAATTGTTGAAAAATTTTAAAAACTGAAGATGTCAATATATGATTTCTCCTCTATCAAAATCATTAAGGGAAGAAACAACATTGAATTTAGTTTCTATGTCTTGCAATCGATGCAGACAATTTTTATTTTGCATAAAGATCTGCAGTCCAATCATGACTGTTGGGGACAGAAAAATATACACAATATACAGTTTTCAAGAATTATATTCCACCAAAGTTGCGTAGACATTGAAAGTGATTGTAATACTACAATTATCATTACAGCTTCCTACTAGACCGTTGTGACGAGATGAAACGTCTTTTACAACCTGTTACCGGAGGAAATGTAAATCCAGAAGTAGATCATATAGTGATCATCAGAATGATACGTTCTCTGTTGGTTGCGGCGAAAGTGAAATGTGCCAAACTTGGTTTCAATGCTGGATTGGTACACTGCGATCGTTTTCTGTCGCAAATAGACTTGATCGCCAGTTTAGTTAATTTCGACTGTTTGCATTACATACCTTCGGATAATTTGGATGGGAAAGCCTTGAAAAAACTAAGGGATCTACTGATCGAGAAAGAACAATGGATCCTCGCACTGGATGTTAGTACTAAAGCAGGATTGGATACTCAAGGCGTGTGGGTAACTTGGGGTAAAACATGTTTGAAAGTAGGATACTTTGACGAAGCTAGAGAGAAGTTTTCCCATTGTCTCGATAAAATCCAACACGAAGAATTTGACGATTGGGTGTTCCTATCGTATCCGAAAGATTCAATGACTGAAATCAGAAGAGACCAGAGGTCGATAAGTGAAAATAAAATTAACGAGGGCATAGAGATTACAATGGACGAGTTAAGCGTAAGAAAAACGGAGATCTCGAAAAACCGTCCGTTAAAAGATCCACCGTTACTCACAGAGATTCAACAAATATTAGAGAATTTGAGTACATACAAACAATACGTACAATATCCGCATCAGTGCAAGTCTAACGCTGCGCAAGAGATATCGATCGTCTTCGGATATCTTAAAGTGGCAAATCAGGGGCAAACAACTCTTAAAAATGTATTTCTATCCATGCAACAAATTTACTATTACGAGACTCTTTATTATCTGTTAATGTACGGAAGTTTGAATTCGATTATCGAATTTTTCTTGAAACACGATCAATTCGACGAGTGCTTAACGTTTACCTTAGAAAACGATCTAGAGCCCGACTTATTTTTCAATGGAATTTATCTATACTGTTTGAAGAATGGGAACACCGAGAAACTCCACGAAGCGATGAAAAATAAAGATTCCATCCTGCTGATTTGGAAAAAATATTTGATACACGTCTGTTACAGTTTAGAAAGGCGACAATACCTACATATTCTATACCAATTGCAGCTGTTCATGAAAGATTTTATACGAGCTGCGATGACATGCATTCGGTTTTATCGCAACGACATAAGCAATTATTCAGATTTATGCGCTAAAGGACATTATTTGCTCGACGCCCGAGAACACTTGGAGTCCGAGTTGCAAATCGAAAATCTAAACAGAAAAAGGAAGAAGAGTACGAGCTCCATGCACAGCAATCACGGAATTCTAACAATGGAAATGGAACCTCCCGAAATAGATAAACATATAAACACCATCTCCAGACAAATGGAAATCGCAAAGTTCTTGGCAACTTGCGAGAAAGAGGGAAGAACACCCGTTCAGTTTTTGAATTTGTTTCCGGGCAAGGATTCTGACAATGACAAAGCTACCGAAGTACCAACTTTATTCGGCAATCAGCAGCAGAAAATAGATTTGGCCGTTCTAGCCATTCTCTGCGGGTGCAACATCGAAGAAGGATTTGGGATCGCATTCAGAATAATTCAAGGTGTACCAACAATTACAATTACACACTATATAAATACCTTTTGATATACTATAGTATATTCATTCATATTAGTGATATCGATATATATATCCGTAATATGATAAATACATGTCTATATATTATTTCAGATTACAATCTACCACAACAGAAAGTGTATTCTTTAGCTGGTCATATTTTGACACTGAAATGCGATATTCCTGGAATAGAGCAATTGATTAAATGTTGTCATTCCTCTGGAATATCAAATTCATACATCATTGCAGACTATGTTCTAACGCATTGTGTACAATTATTATTGAATCGGTCGCACGGTGGGGCAGAAGCAGCTGTTAAAAATGATGTACACAGTCTGATCAAACTGATAACCGATATAGAACTTAAAGTAAGATTACTTAGTTACGACATTTTAATCCTGTAAGATTTATCACCGTGGCTTTCTTAGTTATTCGGTAAATTTCATGATTTATAGATCAATGCGTATATCGAGTGTAAGCACTTGAAGACTGCGTACTTGTTAGCTGTTAATCATTCAAGAGCACAGGATATAAGAAAGATTTTGAAAGAATCCGATAGACTTGGACAAACAGCGATTAAAGCAATATGCATAAAATGGCTTCAGCAAGAATCGAAATCATGATGCTAAACTATTTTATAAAAGTAAGTAATATATTTTATGTTCCTCTATTTTTAAAAGATATATGTATAATTGTGTTCGAAGTAATTCCAAGTATCGAATAAGAAAAGTCTCAATGCATTCCGTAAATATTTGTATAATGTAATGTACAAAGCGAACTCATCTTTTCATAGCTTTACACTTTTTAAAAATGGTAATTTATATATATATATAAGCAAAACTTCAAGAGTTTATACAACTAGACAATTGTGTGTGTGTGTAAAGTAATTGTAGCATAGAAAGTGCGATAACTGCAGTGTTTATAAACAATTTATTTAAGTATATGTATAATAATAAATAACATTGGAATAATTAATAAAATATGTCTATTTTCATAAGCAGAATAAATACATCTTTCTAACGATCTGTAATTATAGTGCTTACAAAAATATGCTTGAGGATGTCCGTTTTCCTTGCTCCCATTTGTGCAAGTGTTTGACTACTAAGAAAGTAGTATTATAAAACAATGCTGGAATGTATGTGTTCGTATTAGAGATTCTACATTATAAAAATGATGTATGAACAATTTCTATTACCCTTTACGATAAGTCGCACGAAAGTTCAAAGTAGCTGCAATGATATTTAATAAAAATAAGAAAATGTAAAATATATTTTACAACACGACAAGAGTACCAATTATTCCGCAATGTTTATTTATGATTTTTTATCTTCACTCACTAGAGACGACAGTTTCTCTTCGTATTTCTCTGCAAACACAGGGTCTGTATTTTTAATCGATGAAATTAAAGAATCCTTTTCTTGTTGGGACCAGTTAGTGCTCCATTCCCGGAACAGTTTTATCCGACATTGAAATATGCTTGGAGGTCTATCCGATCCTTCGGCACATCCTAGAGTTTCCATTCTAGGAACTAATCCGTTCACAAGACCAGCAGGCCCGCATTGTTCCAGGAGTATGCTCATAAAGTCACTTCTCTGCATTTCCGACCACTCTTGGAACCATTCTATTACATAGCGTAATTGAGCTTCGTTCGATAGCAGAGCAGACATACTTTATCTTTAAAAAAAAAAAGAAAAACAATAGTAGTTAACTAATTAGCTATATTTGACAGTTATTACAAAATTTATAAGATCAAAGACTAGCTGATAAAAAAAATAAATATAAAGGTATTATTGAAAAGTTGTAAACATAAAAGAATTTTTCGATAATTAGTAAATATGATATGAACATTTTTCATTTTCATTATCGTTATACATCGTCAGAAATATGGGATATAAGAAATTCATGTTTACCGGTCACGTTTGTCTTTTACCGGTGATGTAACTTTCGTTCCCTTATGATCGATTTATCGCTTTTCAGCATCACAAAACTTTCAGGGCAAGATACTTGTCAACACGGTTGCAACGACAAATCCATCTGATCGTACGAAAACGAGCAACGTATTATTTTCGAGTGCCATACGAAAAAGTCTACAATAACAAATGTAACAAGTAATTACGGTACACTGTTAATCGATCAATTTGCATTTCTTAGGGTTAACTTCGATCTCCTCTTCAAAATCCGACTCGCTCTCCGATGTTAGCCGATCTAAAATTGATAAAAATTTATTAGTTTTTCTCGACCTATGGAGGAAATAATTTCAATGAATATTGTTAATTTCCAGATTTATTTACTTGCAGCACTGACGTCTTGCTTTTCGATTAAGCTAGTCAAGAAATTATTAATTTTAATTTGACTTTGCTTCATACACGAAATTAAGCCGCTTAAATTATTTTCGTTTAACGTGACACTGCTATTATCTTCGTAAATACACCCATTATTTTCACTAATTTTTACATTCACTATCGTATCGGTCATTGCGATATCTATACTTTCTATTTATAATTTTGTATTTGTTCGTAAAAATATTTGCATTGATAAGCATGCTATGTACTTTTTCAGCTATTTGTAAAGAGCATGTGAACTGTTTTTTTCAATAATAATAAGTTTTGAATAATTAAAGTTAAATCCGGCATATCGTTAAAGTTTCCTTAATAGAAAGATAATGTATTTCATGGATTTTTATCAGTTTAGTCAAATTTTGTAATTATATATATATATATATTATTTATACATACATATATAGATAAATGTGTGGAAAAATTCTTCGATACATGCGAATGCGCCATAAAATTTTGCCACATAATATTCTATATATATATATATATATGTATATATATATAATTGCGTATATAAATAGTATATAGGCCAATAGCGACAATGCGTGAGATGGTAGGGGATCACTATTGGCCGAAGAATTGTCTTAGAATTAGAACTTATTATTATATAAATGTTTTGAACATTGAATATACAATCCTATTTACATACGCATGCGCACTAAAAATTGGTCCCTGATACACGCCGAAGTTTCGCATGTATATATTGTATACATCTGGTCGAGTCTTTTATGTTGTAAAGAAGGCATATGTCAGGGTTAGCAAAATGGTTCTGCTGGAAAATGATGCGGTAATTTTTCGAATCCGAAACGCTATTTTCCATACATTCTATATTAATTATAATTTTAGTTTCTAGTCGAGTTAACACGACTGTTCGACAAATCTCGTCTGTCTGGTTCAGTAGTGCTCACTATTAAACGGTGTAAGTATGTGCATATTAATACTATTCCAAACAGCTTTAATATTGGATATTTTCATAATTTAGTTAATGGACACAATAAACCGATACCCAGGGAAGGTAGACCACCTTTGCCAACGCCAAGCGAATTTCTTTGTTTAGTAAGAGCTACGTTAAGATCCAAAAAAATAACTACCGTTGTACGTGTCGTTATTCTCAATGAATTGTTATATCATTTAGAACATACGAAGCTTTATGTGCTTTATTTTTCAGATTCATTCCAAGGATGTAAATAAGTTTCAACAAGCGTATTGGAATTTATTAAAATCGAATGTCAATGGTCTGAGGAAGTTGAAGAAAGTGAAATCAGCAAAGCCTAAAGTCCACTGACATTGCCACACAGACTGTTATAATATATAAATAAATATACACTGAACCCTCCTGTAACACGGATAATTTGTTCCGTGCTGAGCAAAACTTAGAAATAATACAAATCCGAGGAACGAGTTCTATATGTTACATATAGAAACCGGTGTTATAAGATACGAAGTCGTATAAAACCTAAGGTATCGTTCTATAACACAACTTTACATATATTTAAAGGAAAAACTAAATTTGTTCCGAGTATTTTTATTAATTTTAAGAGTTTATATACATTTAAAATAAACAAAAATACAACATTTTAGTAAAATGAAAAAATATAAACTGTAGCAATACAAACGTTTTCTGTTAGTATAACTCATTCTCTTTTAGCAGGTGAAAACTTCTCATCACATTTTATACCTTCGTTATTAAGTTCAACTGACTTCTGACTTTGTAATTGAGCCAAAAGTTTGTGGTAAGGATCTAAGCAGCTTTGCAGTTCTCTTTTAAATTTTCCGCTACGGATTATCGAAGGATCTTTCTCGATGAAGTAGTGTTCTAATGTTTTGGCCAAATCTATTCCCCTTTGGACATCGTTTAAACTTAAATTCGGAACCGATTCGTTATTCGTGTTTTCAAAGTTATCGTCTATTGACGCATTCGAGATGGGCTTGTCTATAAATTCCTGCTCTCCTTGGAATTTGACGTTGCGTAAGGAAAATCGTTTTTTCAACTTATCGAACCAGCCTTTACTTGCAGTGAACGATTGGCTTGGTTGTTCTGCGGAAGAGTGGCCAATCTTCTTCAAACGTTTGTAGATTCTAAGAGCTTGTTGCCTAACAACATTTCCACTCAAGGGGATCTTTTTATCTATACAATCTTCGAACCAAATCATAAGAACATGTTCCATTCTAATCATGTCGATATCTCGTACGCGGGCCACACGTTTCGCATCTAACGAGCATCCATCCACAACACTTTTCCTTATTTTATTCTCATTTTTCTTTATTGTCCGGATTGTAGCTTCGTTTAAGCTCAATGATTTCCCAATAGACGAGGGTCTTTCGCCATCGTTTAATCGATTTAAAATTTGGATTTTATCTTCGAGCGAAATAAACTTCCTTCTTAACTGTTTTCTCTTATTTTCATCAGGCATTGTGAAAATCTAGGGGCGGCTAAAAATGATTTCCACATAAACATTGGAATTTGAGTAATCAAGAATACATGCGCTACTAAAAAAAAAGAAAACAAAGTCTTTTTATTTAACAAATTACACTCAACCCTTTTATTACGGTACTATGAGAACACTTGAAAATACGTCTGCATTTATGAACGAGAAACCGCCTACTGAATGAGTTATGTCTGGGAATTCCCTGTTTCAAGTAAGATCTCTATTATTCTCTCTCGTTTAGTCCAACCTCTGTTATATGTGGTTATATGCAGTGCAAGTGAGTGCAAGGATAACTTCCCAGCACTTCCCAGACAGCACAGTCTGACAGAGCCTACCACCGGACCCAGCCAGCAGAGCCCCTGACCTACAGGTTACAGGCAAACACAACGCTTGGGCCGATTCAGCCGGGCACCTGTGTACAAAATGGCGCGAATATCACCTGCAAGGGGCTCGAGCCCAGGGCCTGCCGGCCGGGCTGGGATTCAGCCTGTTTTTGAGAGGGCAGCACGCTATCACACTAATGTGGCCAATCAGTGCTTCGATTGAGCCCAACTTTTCTCGCGCATGCGCGACACAGGGCGGGTCGCATCAATGTGGCAGTACTGTGCAAATGCGTAGCAGTCTCCCTTTTTACCGACAAAAGTATAATAAGTTAATAAATAAGACCTTTGAGGGCGATTGCTGCCTAGATTGACCTTTATCTGGCGTTTTTGACTACTGAAAAAACCCGTGTTTGTATTATCACGAAATGAGAACGCGAATCCCGCACCCTTGCAATCTTGCAAATCGGCCGAACACCGGCCCGGCCGGCAGGCCCTGGGCTCGAGCCCCCTGCAGGTGAAATTCGCGCCATTTTGTGCACAGGGGCCCGGCTAAAATCGAGCCGGTGTGCTGTCTCTGGGTTCTCATCTCATACCAATTTGTATATAGACAGTGAGCTATAGTTTAGGCCTTAGCATTAGACCATATATATATACATATGTGAACGTGTTACAAAACTTTTGGAACACCTTGTAGAAAATATATAAACGCGTCAATTTACCAATCATTGATTGACGAACAATGAGAAATTTCCTGTTTGTCCTGCAACTTTTAATTTTCCAAAAGTTTCGCAAATCTCTGAAAAATTAATTTTTCGCCCACTCCAATTGTGAAACAATTTATATATATACATAGCAATACATGGTAACTTTACCAACGGTAGTCCGCTGACCGTTATATATATATATATTTAGAGGCATTGTGGGAGTAACAAAATTCTTGTAGCAAATTTATATTGAAAATATAAGTTCATCGAGAAAGCGATGTTTAATCATGCGGCATATTTTTAATCGAATTAATCAGCTTGCTGCATGAAATGCATTGGACAAAAAGGCAGGCGTGCCCCTTGACGTAGGCCATTTTGTAACTTTTGGAACACCTTGTAGAAAATATATAAACGCGACGATTTACCAATCATCGATTGACGAGTAATGAGAGATTTACTGTTGATCTTGCAACTTTTAATTTCCCAAAAGTTTCGCAAATCTCTGAAAAATTAATTTTTCGCCCACTTAGTATCCAATTGCAAAACAATTTATATATTTGAATAACTCTAACAACAGTAGTCCGCTGACCGTTATATATTCTAAATTCTAAAGTAACTACATTCTTGCAGTTAATAAAAACAACAGCAAATTTATTTTGAAAATACAAGTTCATCGAGAAAGCGATGTTCAATTACGCGACATATTTTTAATAGAATTAATCGGCTTGCTGCATGAAACGCATTGGACAAAAAAGCAGAAGGCGTGCCCCTTGACGTAGGCCATTTTGTTGTGCGTTCAGGCTTACAGGGATTATCCCTCCAGGGGCAATTGGAAGTGATCGAGACAAGTTTCAAATACTGGTGTAAAAGTGACACTGGATTGTCGAAAGCAGTGATCGTAGTTTTGCTCTTCTCGTAAAGTGAATAATGTTTTCTTAAAGAAATAATTGTTCACCTGGGAACATAGTTGTCATACATGCATTGTAATTGATGTACATGCCTCGTGATTTCGAACTGTGATTATACGAGTAACGTTTGTCTCTCGAAAAGTCGGACAATCCCTTGTTGTCCTTAATTTGTAAAGAACGAGAACGATGGAAGAAGTAATGGGTATTTAAACTTCTTTTCAAATTGAAAAATCTTCTATCTCGCGAATAACATGTACAATAGCGTGCTACAGATTGTATAATTTTTGTTATAGAAATTGTGAAAGTTGAAGATATGTTACCAATTAAAGACACATCTTCGATAGAGAATTTGTTTGGTAAAGCTTTTGTACTGCATATTATTTATCTGCTCGTAATAATAGTCTCGATATTCATTTTTGTTTATTACAGTTGCAGAAAATATAGAAGAGGGTATTTTAATATCAAATGAGGCAGAATCTAATATGAAAGGTATACACGAACGGACACACATTGTTTCTTAGCGACACGTAGAAGGAATGCTTTTATGTTATTCGCTTCTTTTATTTTATTTATCACAGTATTTTTTTTTATTATACTTTTACAGTTATTACTGACGGCGATCAAATTATACAAATTATAACGGATTATGAATGTGTAACATGCCGCAGAGTCTTTAGGTCTCAGGATGTAAGCTTTATGTATTTCATTTGATAGAATATATATATGTGAATTCGTTATTTCTATCTGTTACAATGCTACGTAAGCGTGCGCGTTCTATACAACATTTCTAAAAAAGTTTCCAATCAATTTTGTAGATGCTGACAGAACATTTAGACACGTGCAGGGAAGAGGATGATTCTATGACCCTTATAGAACTCAGAAATGTAGATCAGTACGATTCGGAAGAAGATAAGGATGATGACAATTCAGAATATGTTGATGATATCAATAACGAGGGTATATTATACGATATAAACTTCTTCCTTAAGTGCATCGGCGTTCTTGTTTATTATATAAATTCTTCTTTATAGATTCAAATTTAAATAGCCATAAAAATAATAACCACAGACCGGTAATTGTGCCTGTACCTGAAACCCAATGCCATTGTTGCGCGGAAGACTTGAGTACTGCTCACAATGGCGGTGAACACAAGTGTTCCGAATGTGACCTTTCGTTCAGGAAAAAATCATCTTTGGCCAGACACACCGTAGTTATTCACTGGCATTACGATAGTTGCATCTGTAAGGAGTGTGGACAGTCATTTAAAAATAAGAAAGCGTTGAGTAAACATCGTTACACTACTCATGGAGATGATAAGATTTTTAGGTAAGTCTATAGATCTGTATTAGAAATTCTAACGAGGGTAACAATTAATTCTATGGAATTATTCTAGATGCGAACGTTGCGACACTTATTTCTCACGAAGCTACCATTTGAATCGGCATTTGATGCAGTCTGGTTGTCACGGTAACATTCTAAACACGTTTAATTGTCAAGTGAGCTTTTTTATTTGTGTTCCAAAGTATAAAAGAGGTATTCGATTCGTGCGATATTAATTACGTCTACTTCAATAGGTTTGTCAGAAAGGTTTTACACGTAAAGATAATTTACGCGAACATTTACGCACACACGTGGGAGAACTTCAAAGGCCGAAGAAGTCATGTAAATATTGCCCTAAGGAATTTCATACTACTCAACAATTAGTAATTCATGAACGTGTGCATACAGGAGAACGACCAGTCCAATGCGATTTATGTCCGAAGACGTTTTTGTCGACGCTTGCATTAAGAAAACATAGACGCGTGCATACAGGAGAAAAACCATTCGAATGCCATTACGTAAGTATTATCTCCGCGAATGGAAGACTAACATTTACAAGAGATAATTTATTTCTTCTATAAGGGATCGACATTAGTTTTTAAATCTGTAAGTAATAATTCTCTTGCGTAATTTTCTTGCAAGCAAACCTTACGGACAGAGAAGACTGCGTAAGTTTGAGCAGTTTCACAATATTGAATACTTTTAACTTTACTACTAAATACTACCAGTACTACTACTATTGGATTGGAACGAAAGTTCGTAGCGTTTGTAAATTAAAATTGAAAACTAAAATTCAGATACTTATTAACAGATTTATTCAATAACATATTTTCCATTCTGTTCTATTACATTTTTGGGGTAACTTCTGAATAAATACCTTAATTTTATCTTCGATTCTTAATTTGAAAACGCTATGAACTTTCTTTCCAACCCGATACCGGAAACTATAATTCTAATATTTACAATATACTATAGAATGTTTATTTAATCACTTTAGTGTCAAAAGAAGTTTGCCGCTCGCGAGACCTTGAATCGTCACGAGAGAACCCACACCGGCGAGAAGCCTCATGTTTGTCAGTATTGCAACAAGTCGTTCATTCAAGCTGCTCAGTTGAGGGCACATATATTCCATCATACCGGTGAAAATGGTTTTTATTGCAACGTATGTGGGAAAGCGTTCAATCGGAAGGCTCGATTGAATGTCCACAAAAAGTTTGTTCATGAAGGGGCAACACCGTTCACGTGCGAAGTTTGCGAGAAAAGATTTATAAGAAGGGAAGATCTTGTTAAACACTCGTTGCTTCATACAGGCATTAAACGTAAGCTGCAAATATCTTAAACCTTGATATTACCATCTTAAAACAACATGGAAAATAATTTGATTATTTCTTTAACACAGCATTCAAATGTGACAAATGTGACAAAGCATTTTCCACTAAATCCTCTTTACACGCTCACTCAAATACTCACAGAAGAGAACCACCTCAGTCTTGCCTCGAATGCAATAGGGTTTTCATTCGACAAGATTGTTTAATGAGGCATATCAAATCGAAGCATCGTGAACTGTTGGAGGATGTGATGAATGAAGTGGAGAAGAAACATTTACAAACACAATTATACAATATTGCTACGCTTGCTGCTGAAAAGACGAAAAATGGAGAATCCAAAGAACTTTCTACTGATGAACTATTAACAGCTATATCGGATCTGTTAAAGATATTGATCGACGATGAAACTCTGCAGGTATACATTGCGACAAATAATTTTGGATCGTAATAAAATATAGGATATAATAATATTTAATGCATCTTGTGATGTTTCAGCTGTTCGGTTGGCCTGAAGCTCCCATACAAGATATTCTAGAGGCTGTGATTAGGAGGTGCGGACATTCGCCAGTAACATCGGATACAAATTTCTACTTCACCGAGCGACTGAGGGAAAACATAAAACTTTTATTCAGCGTTGTTATAGAGGATGATTCAGTAAGATCACTTTTAACAACGAAAACGGTAGATGATGTTATTCTACACGTTTTACAACTGTCGAAACAATACATGACAGATTCGTAATTTCATTGAAAGAAATAGAAAACGTTTTTCTATTATTATGAAAAAAAATTCAGTTCTTCAACAAAGAGATTCCATCGAGTGTGAAAGAGAAAATGATACCAATAGAATTTGAATATACACTACTGTGCAAAAGAAAGAAGCATCCAGTATAATTATAAGATATAATGACAAATAATATCTTTATGTAGAAATTGTATTGTACAATGATTGATTCATTGCATTTATAGTATTAGATAAACCGCAATAAAACACATATTCTCAGAACTATTCAATTAAACAGCGAAATCCTTTTTCAAAACTTACTGTGTTCTTCTTTGATTTTTTACGGTTTTCTATTAAATATGGCCGGGTGTTTCTTTCTTTTGCACAATAGTGTACATAAATAGTATATTTTACTCCATATTGCTGTTACGTTGTACTATATAATGTTATGATTATTGAAAGATTGCAAATATTTTGGATATTTGCTTGATGTATTTTTTATAAGAGCAAAGGTATTTTTTACCATTTTTGAAGTCTTGAAGTACGGCTCACATCATAGTTAATTTGCTAAGGCATTTGATATCAGAGTAATCTATTTTCACAGCTATTTAAATGGTATGTAAGTGATATTTGAATTTCTGTTTGTATATTCAATTATGTCAGTTTTCATTGTCAATAAATGTGCTTGAAATATTATAAATCATGGGGTACCTCTATGACCAAGGTAATAGGGAAAATTTCCAACAGTGTCGATAATATACTGAACTAGTTGCGTATAACTAGACTGCGGATTTTATGCATTTATGATGAAATGGGCAGGTCTAATTTTTGACAGTAAAAAAATTTGAGGACTTTAAATGTACTACTAAATTATTTTCAACCTGTTGAACATATTCAGCAAGAGATTGAATATTTTTTTCACACCAGCTTGTTGCGATTTAGGTAAAAAGTTTTTATTTCGCATAAAGATCCGTAGTCTACGTATAACAGTTTGAAAATATTTACATTTACAGGAAAAAGAGACCTTACAGAACAATGTAACGTATAAAATCATAAAATACTGTAACAGTAAAAAGAAGTATAATTTTCATTAAGTATATATACATATAATGATTTCGCCGAACAGTTCGTGTTCAGAGAGATAATGCAACGATACACTACGCTTCCTCCTCGGGTTGCTCTTTTTGTTTTTTCCATCTTAAAATTCTTGCTTCTGGATATTTTTCCACGTGAAAGCTGCAAATATCTCCATACTCGGCTCTCAATCTAATTCGTACATTATCATGGTCTCTTTTTCGTTCCATCTTACGCAGATATATCTGGTAAGAGGGTAGTTTTGTGTAAAACGGCGGAGGAGCTGCCTTTTTCAGGACCATTCTTCCATCCATGATGTATTCCTTGAAATCTAAGATTTCGTTCTTTTTGATATCTGATTCTGTTCTTGGTGTTTCCGGCGATGCAATTACTTTGGGAAAGTAATCATGCTCTTTCTTTAATTCGACTAGATGCAATTGTTTCTCGTCTGCTAATTGTTGATACGTTTTCTGAAAGTATTTTTATTTACTATGTGTTCATTTGCTAATCAACGGTGGTAATAATACGAGATCATTTTTACACAAATGTATACCTGTCTTAACAAACCGATGAAAAAAGCTTTTATTATGTATTGAACATTTAAAGATCCTTCGATTTTAGCGTGTATATCTTTTATACCGACTGCCTCGCAGATCGCCCTAATCACTCTGTGAGCCTTGAGTCCGTAGCCCTCAGGCTTTTGCGAAACGAATATTTTCGTCTTGTGAAATTGTGTATAGAAATCGTGAAGTACTGAAACATAAAAATAATTTTTAATCTTTTAAAAATAATATCAGTTATCATATGGAAATATTACTTACCGGTATGATTATTATATCTTTCGAAGTAGCATAATCTTTGTCCAGCTCTGTTCTTAGCTCGTTTAATGACTGTTTTAGCATCGTTCCCTGTTACCGACGAGAAACCAACGAGCCCATTTCCATTTCCAGTTACAACCGTAGCCCGGCATTGCTTCATACGGCCAAAATGACTAGTCATAGTGGTTGCATTCTTGAACGCTAATATACAACTTTGAAAACCTTCAAAAGGTTCTGAAACAATAAGGATATAACGCTATCAGCAAATACATACAACTGATATTTACATAGAAATAGGTACATAGTTATCATGCAACTATAAACCTTCGTCAACAGGATCCGGAGGTCCGATCTTTCTGCCTGCTATGCTGGCGCTAGTCCAACCACGTTCCAAAGGGTGAAGCTTATATCGTCTTTTACTGCTATATTGATTTTGCATTTCAATTAATTTTTTCTCTCTTTCTGGATCGTCGGGGAGTCGTTCCCGTGTAACCTTTAATGCACCTTTAACAACTGGAGCATTCAGACCCGGAAATACCATTCCAATCTTCCCAACTCCAATTTTCTGCCCTCTGTTTAGGTTTTTAATCCTTGGTAAACCTTTTCCTCTTCCACGTCGTTTTCCTGCGTTACTAACACTGGTAACAGACTTCCATAACAACGATGCTGGTTCTAAATGAAACAAATATTATTATATTAAGAAGAATTCGATCTTAGTTTTATCAACAAAGTTTAAAGTAGTAATAAGTATACGTTACTTTTGTTGAAGAAGTTGGTGTTTTCCCTGGCAATTTGCACCAACGGGATATTTGTTTTTAGCAGACCAAGAGCTGAAACTGTAAACAATTTAATACAAGAATACAATAATGAATAAACCTTTGGAACGTTTTAAGGTAATCAACAAGTAATAAGATCAATTTATACAGATGTTATCGTTTTACCATTGGTTTTAAGGTTATTAATCTTTATGGAATTCGAGATTAATCCGCAAATACGAATCATACGGCTCGCCATTTTCGAGGTATGTTTATTCGAATCAACAAAGTTCAATTATAGTGATCATCCCTCCGTATCCCTTGATAATACAAAGTAGATTTAGATTATGAGAGTACTACAGCTTGAAATGATTCTTGTTTCGTGCAAAGAATAATCGTAAGATATTTATGTCTACTGTGCGCAGTCTGCGCATTGCGCATACGCACGTCTCTGAGACAGTGCTGTGCACATGTGCGACGATTTCTGAAATTTGAATCGATCGATGGTAATATAGTTCTCAGCATCTTCTTATATCAGAGTAATCTATTTCCACAGCTATGCAAGTGATGTATTAATTTCTGTTTGTATTCAGTTATATTTCACAGTTTTTATTGTCAATAAATGTGCTTGAAATATTACAATTTCCAACAGTGTCGATAATACATAACAATTCGAAAATATTTACATCTACAAGAAAAAGGGACCTAAAGGACAATGTAAAAAATTTGACTGATTTTCGGAAGTTTATCCGAAAACACAAACAAGGTATCCTCAAAAATTGAATCGATCGATGATAATATAGTTCTCACTGTTCTCAGCATCTTCTTCGACGAGTTGGTGTAGAAGAGTGTCCTACAGAGGGTCTCCTCGCTGGGGGCCGCCATCTTCTTCTTCGGTTCTGCGTTTTACATTCCAGAGATTGCTTCGAGGGCAAGATGTCGTCCGCGAGTGGTGACGAGAGCGAGATTGCTTTAATCGAACCTGGTAAGGCGATGATCATATTCTAAAAAGACCTTGTTCGATGTTCCGCGGCTGTGGTTCACATTCGTGTTAATGGCGCGGCCGTACGAACACCGTAAAAATGGTGACGACGCACCCGGCGAAGTTCGCCGAAGGCTTGCGACCCGCCATTAAAATGAATGGCGTCCCGTACACGCGTGTTAACGTGTAAATATTCCGAGCCCGCCGCGGCTTAGAACTGATTTTCTCCTTTTTCTTTCTATGTTCTTTCGTCCGACGTCCAGTGCGACGCACGAGGTCCGGCCGTACACGTAAAGCCGCCGTCGTGGCAAAGAAGTCACCCGTTAAGAAACTTCTTGCTAGAGCAACACGTTCGCCCAAAAAAGTCCAGGAAATCGTGGAGGTCGAAGTACGTATGTCCGACGACAATCCCATCAATACAGCGATCGCTCGATACAAGCGAAAAATTCACCAACGAAATGTCATACGTCATCTATAAACATTGCTCCTTGATCTCTCGCCGCTAGTGTCGAACTTCGAAAAACATAGCCAGTACATATATACACCGACGTGTCGGTGGGGCAATACTAATTCGATGACAAACCTAATTTCTTTTCGATTATTTGGTCCCATGAAACTTTTACTCGTATACTCCTAACATTTAGCCGATTAACGAACAGGATGTAATTTACATCACATTGTTCAACTTTCTTCATTCATCAGACTGATGGTGAAGCACTACTGATTCAATGGCAAAACTAATCTGTTTCTGATTATTTATTCTTGTGAAACTTTTACTCATCAAAGTAACATCGAACAAGATGTAATTTACATCACGTTGTTCAATGTTTTTAATTCATCTGTGGGTAACAAGTTGCTACTAGTAGTGCAACTTTTTTTCAATTTATTAAAATCATTCAAGGAAAAAAAGATACTTTAACACTAAAACCTACCGACCATCAAAAGTGACTGATGTGTATAGTATTATAAAAATAACAAGATTAAATTTATTTATATTTTGTGCGATTTTTACTATAATATATACTGGAATCAAAAAATATATTCAATACATTACCATGAAAATACCTTTACAATTTCAATAATTGTCAAATAAAAAATCTAAAATGGATCATTTGACTCCTCGTGGCAGATTTAATGTTAACCTGTGTTCTGCTCCTTGCAATTATTTGGAACAATGTTTTTCTCGCTTATAGATCCGCGACGTGTTATTACACGAGTCTTGTTTCTTTCAAACGTCTTTAAATGCTATGTTTCTATGTTTCTAGGAGGAGGGACCTGTTTACCATAGCGAAGTGATTATGGAAAGCATTCCAGAAAATGGAGTGCAAAGATTCAGCGACATAATCCAGCAGCATCATGAAGACGAATCGTCTATGCTACATTTGGAGCTGGAGGATTCGACTGACACAGCTGTTCACGAAATCAATATGAATCAGAGCGTACAGATCGAGGAGGATCAAGAAAATGTACCTGATTCGGAAACGTCAGAGTCGCAAATTGTAAGTGGCAAAACAAATCGTTTACATACATGAAATGATAACAATTCTTTAAATAAATAATTCAATGGATTTCTTGTTACAACTGTGAAGAGTAAAAAAATCAGCCAAAATAGTCGATATTAATATATAAATTTGTTTACCAGGACCAGGCTACCGTGGTGTCGGAACACATGATCATAGAGGAGGGTAGTATGGACAAAGTGGACATGTTACACGACCAAGAACAAATTGACATGGAGGGACAAGATACAAGTAATGACGACACAAATCAACGTGTGTTAATAGACTTCCAAGAGGTGATAACTGACGACGGGGAGCATATAACGCAAGTGACCGAGATTCTAGAGTCGGAGGAAATCGAATCCGAACATGTTTTAACCGAAGATCCCGGTATCGAAGTGATGGAAGTGGACGATTCTCAGCAAGAAGTACCGGAAGTGATGGAGAACGTTACCGAAACATTGCCGGAGCAAATAGAGACAACGGAGATATCAGAGATCGCTGAGGTGATGGAGACCACCAGCGCAGAGTGCTCGCCTCAGAGTACTATGAAGAAGACGGAACCGGACACGGAAGCTGTGTCCGAGGATGAATTGCCAACTGAAGCTGCGGCAAAGGTATATTGTAATAATTTATCACTGATGAATATGCGCAACACCTTTGAGTCTCCGAATTAGTTGTCGCTTTGCACACTTGGGATGCTCAGGATTCGTAGACTTGTTTCCAGGATTGCAAGGGTGTGGGATGCGCCTTCTCAATTCTCGATAATGCAAAGATAGGGGGTTTTCAGAAGTCAAAAGCACCAGATAAAAGATCAATCTAGGCCCGCGATCGTCTTCAAAAGTCCTATTTTTATGTTTACGAGACGTAATTTGCATTATTCGGCAGCATGTAGCTATCGCAGCTTTATGAAAATAGCTACGTGCAGCTGTATGCTTCTGAATAATGCAAACTACGCTTTTGCGGGCGATTGCGGCCTAGATTGATCTTTTATCTAGCGCTTTCGACCGCTGAAAAACCCTATCCTTGCATTATCGTAGTATTTACTCCATCTTGCAATCTTAGGAACGAGTTAACCCTGAACTGTGACCCGCGTAACTTCGACAACCGGTTACTATAACTAGAGTCCGAATGTTTATGCAAAATAAAAAGTTTGTGCATCAATTGCAAGACGCAGGAGCTAAATATAAATTTACATTCTTCATTAATATTTTTAATGTGGTGAAAATATATATAATATATTCATACTCTTAAAGTCTTTTAATATTTTCACTGTTTTAATTTGCACTTGCTCATTTTTGTTATAAATGCATAAAATCCGGAGTCTACTAATAACGAAAATGTCTTTGAGCAGTTTCTAATTTGCGATGTTGGGTTTACAGGAGCCGGAGACAGAAGCAGTGTCCGACGAAGAATTGCCAGCTGCAGCTCCCGCAGATTTGGGAGAAACGGAGTCGGTCTCGGAGGACGAGTTGCCTCCGGATGGCGAGAAAAAGAAGAAGAGCGGGATAAAGGCGATGAGCAAGACTCCAGAAAAGAAAAACAAAGTTGAAGGTGGAAGTAAGTACTACAGAAACTTGCGTACGATATACAGAGATATCTTCTGTGTGCTAATAGTGCTTTTGTTTGTTAGGTAAACGTAAATTGAACGCGGAAGGAGAGTATGATCCTAGTTCACCAACATCCGAAAATAACGACGAGACGCCGGCCAAGAAGGTGGCGCTTTCGACGGAGGCGGATGCAGCAGACTGTAAGCAAGAAACTAAGCCAGCATCACCAAAGAAAAAAACTTTACCCGAGCTAGAAAAGTATTGGAAAGCTGTGAACGAAGATCCGTCCGATTTTACCGGGTGGACGTATCTTTTGCAGTACGTTGATCAAGAAGTAAGCGAACACGAATTATCCCGGTTATATTAAGTTTACAAACATGTCCTGAATGGTTTCAAAGTAAAATATTTTTTGTTCTTTTAACCCTTGTGTAGCCAACCAGGTACCCTTTTACTGCGTTTCTTTCAACAATTTGTTAACGTTACTCTAAAAATTTTACAAAATTTCTCTGAATGTCCATTCTTTGCTCGCTAATATATTCACTTATAGTAACGGTTTCACTTTCTTCGATGGTCAAAGATTTTGAAGCTTCGAAGCTGCGATTTCAGAAACTTCGAAGGTTATGAAAACCGAAGTTTCGAAGCTTTGAACTCCGAAATTTCGCTGTTATGTTATATTTGATACAATTACAGTGATTGTAAAAAGTGATTCGACGCTCCTACATTTTGAAAGAATACGCTACCACAGCTAAAAGGTTGAAGTCGGACATTTTAAACAAATACAATATTTTATGACACGTAATGTTTATATCAGTACAACTGCATACGAAGAGTCGAAGCTTCGGAAAAGTAACAGCCCTAATTTATAGTCTCAAAATGAGAATTTATGCAAACATGTTAAATACGAAAGGTTTGAAATAATCTATACATTTTGGTTGGCTACATAAGGGTTAATCAATTGAAAAGATGGTGCTTGCAGCAAATTGTAAGGGTGTGTGTGTTGCTGTTTTAGAATGATGCAGAAGCAGCCCGCGAAGCTTATACGAAATTTTTGGAGCGTTATCCATATTGCTACGGTTACTGGAGAAAGTTCGCCGATTACGAGAAGAAGAAGGGCAACCCCGAAAATGTCCAAAGGGTGAGTCGACTCGTTTACCACAGTTATTAGGCTACCTTTCATTATGATATATATCATTTAATTAACGCAATCTAATGAAAATAGCTCGAGTTAGGAAGACGCGTGGGCAGTGTGCACGCACGTAAATATGGTTTTCCCTTCCAACAGCCTAGCACGTCTTGCGGCACCTATACGACTCTCTCCGTTTACCAATTAGCTAGATACTTAATTATTCTGCGATATCTACAAATATTATTGCGAACATTAATGTCGTCATAATACCGTTTATACCGATATTCTACATACAAATACGTAAGTCAAGCGAAAAAGGCTAGTCGTTTCAATTTATAGTGATACTATACACTTTACCGTGCAAGAAACAAAACAAAACAAATGATATGTGTGTGTGTAATATTTACTGTAAGCATTTGTACACATAGCTTACTACATAAAGTATTGTAACTTAAGCATAAGATGCGGTATACCTTACTTAATGTAAGTAAGATTGGGTTGGGTGTTAAATCAAAGTCAGAAACAAAGACTTAGGACGTGAACGTGCCAGAGAGGGAGCAAGAAAAAGTGGCGGAAGACACAGAGGCACCCAGATCGGAACACTCCTTGACTTTAAGGTGAATGCACAATGCTCTGCAATCTCTGTGTTAATTAAATACTTTTATTTACAGTACGCGTACGATATGTGAGTATACGTTGCTAAAAAAAACAAAACAAAAACCGTAATGCTTAACGAAAGCTATAAAAAAAGAAAGAAATAGGTATAAGTCTACCCGCCACCAGCCCAATCAGTTGTAAACTGTTCTAAATGTGTTTGCAAATCGTTACCACAGGTATTCGACCAAGGTTTGAAAGCTATTTCGCTCAGTGTCGACCTTTGGCTGCATTACATCAACCACTGCAAAACCGTCTACGAAAAGGACGAAGAAAAGCTACGCGAACAATACGAAAGAGCCATTCAAGCGTGTGGTCTTGAGTTTAGGTACGTGTTCTATCCGTCGTTTTATTACTTATTATTAGACTGCAGATTTTATGCATTTATGACAAAAAAAAGCAGTGGACGAATTACGAAGATTTAAGGACATCAGTGTACTCATTTCAGCTTAACAAAAAAGACGATTTTAATCGTCTCGAAGAAAGAAATGTCTATTTGGCTCCTGTGTCTTGCAATCAATGCGAACATTTTTTATTTTGCATAAACATCCGCAGTCTACTTATTACCATTCATATTGCATTAAAAACATTTGTCGTGTCATCGCTAGACAGCAGATTTTATGCATTTATGGCTTTTGAGAATGTTCGAAAACTGCTAAAATATAAAACTCGACAGAATCTAGTACGATTTGTATTTATTTCAGATCTACAAAGGCTACGACCACTGAAAATGCGATTTTATTTGATTTCCTGTACATATAGATGTCACATGTACTCCTTTATTTATTTGTGATGACCAGACTGCGGATGTTTATGCAATTTTCATAAAGAATTATAAGGAACTGACATAAAATAAAATCGCATTTCCAGTGGTAGTAGCCTTTGTAGATGTGAAATAAATACAAATCGTACTAGATTCTGTCGAATTTGATATTTCAGTATTTTGAAATACGTGCATATGTATTGTACTGTATGCATAAAATACAGTGAAAAAGGAATAAGTCAGTTATTCCTTTTTATTTTATCTTCAGATCCGATCGTCTCTGGGAAAGTTACATAAAGTGGGAGCTCGAAGGCAAACGTCTCAGCAGAGTGACTGCCTTGTACGACAGATTGCTATGCACACCCACGCTCGGTTATATCTCTCATTTCGACGCGTTCCAAGAGTTCGTCTCCTCGAACCTACCGAATCGCATTTTGAGCGTCGACGATTTCCTCGCGCTCCGCGCCGAGGTCAAGGCACTGTTGAAGTCCGATGACAACAGTACCACTTCCGCAACAGACGATGCACCACCCGGCGAGGAACCTCCGCCGCACGAGCTTCCGCCAACGGACGAGGAGACTCGTGCTATCAGAGAGAAAATTATCAGCAGTAGACGCAAAATGCACAAAGCCAATATCAATGCTGTCGCTGCTAGATGGTCGTTCGAGGAGGGAGTGAGTATAACCCTTACATACTGTTACTACCTCGGGGGTATGGAGACTCAGGAAACATAGAGGTACAGTAAAGTCTCAATCTAAGCCGATTCTCAGATCTGTGCTGTGACATAGATCGGGACCGGATACTATTCTTTTCTACGTCCGGCGCGGTCGAAGCAGCCACAAAAATATAGTATCCTTTCACGATCTCTGTCACAATACAGAACCGAGGATCGGCTTAGATCGCGGGATTACTGTACACAGGGTGTTCCCTCTAACGCGGCGCATGATTTTTCACCCACTTGCAGTCATCTGACTAGTGAAAATGTGAAATATTTAGCTTATCGTCGTATTTGCCTTTCAGACAGTGTGAACATTATTTGATATTAATCTCGTTGAGTTCGTCGAATTCGTCTCGATGTCCTCTAAATATGGTAAAAAAAGTATATTATGTTCCTATTTGTAAAATTCAAGGTGATCTCGATTTCGCCATAAAAACAAACTGTTTTCGAAATGTTTGTTACCGACATCTATTGTGCACTCCATACCCTGCAACTCCTTTTGTAAACTTTTTTTGACAGATGGCTGCAAGTGGGTGAAAAATCGTGCGTCGCGTTAGAGGGAACACTGTATACATTAAGAAAATTCAATAGTAAAAAATAAGAGGCTTCCTTGGCGTAGCAATTTTAACCGTCGATGTTTCTCGATAGATCAAAAGGCCATATTTCCACGTGAAACCTCTGGAACGGTGTCAGTTGAAAAATTGGAAAGAGTATCTGGACTTCGAGATCGAACAGAAGGATCAGAACCGAATAATCATCCTGTTCGAGAGGTGCTTAATAGCGTGCGCTCTGTACGACGAGTTCTGGATGCGGGTAAGCTCTTTTTTCTATATTTTCCTCTCTAGATTTATTCGAAATAACTAGACAGCGGATCTTTATGCAGAATAGAAATTTTGTACCTGAATTGCAACAAAGTGGAGTGAAACAGGAGTTTATTTTCTTTCTTGTGATACGTTTAATAGGTTGAAAAGAATATAATAATATTTTTAAATTTATGTGTTTTAACCCTTATGTAATCAAGCAAAATGTATAGATAATTTAAAACCTATCTGTATTTAACATGTTTTCACAAATTCTCATTATAAGACTATAAATTAATATATTAGCGAGTAAAGAATGGACATTCAACGAAATTTTGTAATATTTTTTAGAGGAACATTAACAAATTGTTGAAAGAAATACACATTTTTGTCACAAATGCCTAAAATCCGCTCTCTAGAAATAACTTTTGCGGAACACTGTTGTAACCGCAACATGTATCTGTTTGCAGTTCGTCCGTTACTTGGAATCGTTGAAGGGCGACAACGTGGAGAAAATACGGGACGTGTACTCGAGAGCCTGTATGGTCCATCATCCGAAGAAGCCTAATCTGCATTTGCAGTGGGCTACGTTCGAAGAGGGTCAGGGTAATTTCGAGAAAGCCGCGAACATATTGGAGAACATCGACAACGCGTTGCCGAATATGTTGCAAGTGGCGTACCGGCGAATAAACTTGGAACGCAGGAGGGCGGATCTGGACAAGGCTTGTACATTGTATGAAAATTACATTAGCAACAGTAAGAACAGAACGATCGCGAACAACATCGCGGTGAAGTACGCACGGTTTCTGTGTAAAGTGAAAAACGACGTGGACAAGGCGATTAAAGTATTACTGAAGGCCACGGAGAAAGACAAGGACAATCCGAGGCTCTACTTGCAACTGATCGATCTGGGGATGCAGAGGACACCCGTCGACACGCAGGAGATCGTTGGTTACATGGACATGTTCATAGAACGCGAGCACGCCGATCTTGAACAACGGGTACTATTCGCGCAACGGAAAGTAGAGTTCCTCGAGGACTTCAGCCCGGACATACGGCAGGTGCTGAAGGCGCACGAGCAATTCCAGAAATGCATTAAACAGGCGAAGGAGCGGAAGAAGACGAAAAGCGACGACACGAAAGCGTAAGCATTCCCTGTCTTTCTAGAACATGAAATCTAAAAGCATCGTCGCAACCGTTTCTTCTTAGAGACGTTCAGATGTAATCAGTATTTTTCTAGGTCGTCTAGAGGACATTCGAAGGTCGAATTTGTTTTTTGCAAATTGAAAATCAGTCGTACAGCTTGCATTAGTTGGAAACACGTTGCAGTGTTTTCTCGATTAACCCTTTGCACTTTGTTGCATCATTAAATTTCTATTCAATTAATTACTAAACGTATCTGATATTTTAATAAACTACTCGTTTCACCTAATTAATATCATTAGAGAAAAAATTACATTTCTATTTGGCTCCTATGTTGTACAATTTATGAAGACAATTCTCATTTTGCATAAAGATCCGTAGTCTACTAATAACAAAGTATATCAGGACAGAAGAAAAATTCAGTTCTCGAATTAGAATAGCTCTGAGTGCAAAGGGTTAGTGATTTCATCTTGTATATCGGAGACAGCATAACCGACATGGCAATGATCATTTCATAGGGATACTTCTCCACCAAAGAAAGTTAAAACTGGTGATCAGTCGAGCATACCACCCCCGCCGTCTGTCAGCTCGCAGTCGTCGTATCAGTACAGCAGCGGGCCAAGTGGACCGTACCAGTCCCAGCAACAGTTCCAGAGCAGTCAGTACGGCGGTCAAGGCGGCTACCAGCAAGGCTATCAACAGTATCCGCCGCCGTCGGACCCGAATTATGCCAATTACAATTGGCAATATGGACAAGGTGGACCTCAAGCGTACGGACCATATAATCAGTGGGGATCGTACAATTATTACTAGTGTAATACAATACGATGTTTTATCTGTACCAGCTTTTCATTATGTTACCGTGTCTACTTGTACATTTTATCATCCTTGTGCTTCTGTCGTCCGAAAGACGAACGGGAAGGTGGGGGTAAAACGAAATTCTTTAAAGTTCCGATGACACATCAGAGAATGACCTGACACGAATCATATAAAAACGTTACACGCTCTCGTACCGAAGCCTCCATTTTTCGATACAACCAAAACAAATTCTTTTGCATGAATTTCGCTGTCGTGAAGAAACGAAAAAAAAGAACGTATTTCTAAGTAAATATATCCAGTTAAATATATATATAGAAATACCAAAATGGACTTACGACTATTGACGATAATAACGTTCTATATCATTACGACTTGTGACACGATAACATGTAGTAAAAACAAGAGAAAGAGTAAGAAAGGAAACAGAAAAAGAATACCATAAGAAATAATAACGATGAATGAAGTAGACTACGTTCGATGCTATCGGAGCTCATGCGTGCGCTGTTATAAGAGACAAGGGAAACAAATATTTTGTATCTGCATCGGATTCGCACGGTACAAACGGATCCCCTCCGATGCTTTGGTGTTTTATTCCGTGACGTTGTGTGTTACTTTTTTCTCTCGACAAGGATATGTAGTAATTTTCACGAATTGTTGACTCCCCTTCCCCCTTGATTTGTAACGAGCATTCTTTGCGCGCGTATCTAATTTATGATTACGGTTAGATTCTAATGTGCGTTAAACGTACCGCTTTGAACAACTCTTTAAAAGTATATATATATAAATAAATATATATGCATATATAAATATAAATGGGAGAGTAGATGCTCGAATACCCTAGGAAACTCCACGTAAGCGCACTTTACAGCATATTCACGGAATAAATATTGTTCAAACGTTTGTCGATACAATTTTTATAAACGAGCAAATCGAGAGAACACGATCGAGGTTCGCTAGAACGTAAATTCTGTGTTACAGCCGCATTCTACGTATACGTTGTAAGCGTGCGCACTTTGTAACCGGGATTTTAAATTTAGGTCCGAAAATAAAGAACCGCGCGAAGTATATAGGTCACATACATTGAATACAATTGTTTCCGTATGTGAATTTTTATAATTTGCAATAAACGAAACTTTCAAATAACGCATCGATCAATTCTGGTGGTAAATACAGCGAATTGTTTGAAATCAGTCGGAAGTGAAAACGAAAGAGGCGAAGGTAATATATTTGTGATTATCGAAAGAATATAATTTTAAATTTGCGAACGATGTTTTACTTCGTATTATCCGCTAATAAAATGATTAACGACTGTTTTTAGCACCACGTTCGGATTGTCCGACTCTTGTAATTAGACTGCAGATTTTGTTGCACTGCAAACGTCGAAGAAATTAAAAGACACTTATTCCATTACTTTCTATGTGTCACGAAATTGATTTCTTTATTTCTCGCTTTCCGCTTCACGCTAGATTTGCGAGACGCGTTCTAATATTTTTCATTTACAATCGTTGAGATTGTAAAGTAATACATACATTGCTAAAAAATGACTAAAAGTTTGGATGGACACGTTTTCGATATCTTTATAAAGTAATGTAAAATAGTTGGCTAAACTCTCGAAAACCCCCACGTTCCAAATTGACTAAAATTTTGTAAATAGATTTTCTTTTTGTTTGACAAAAACGATGACTGCGAGAAAGATTTTCGGCGTTTCGAAAACAAAATTGTTTAACATTTCGGTGTCGTTTCCTACCTTACCGAGATAGCTTAGTGTAATGGGCAAATCTTAAAAATGGAATATAAATCATTCCCCAGGTGACAGGAATTACAATGAGCCCAGTTACAAGCTTAGATTAGATTTTTAGGAATATTTTATTCATTTGTAGAATATACATGATCGTCTGTCAGCATTTACCCTTAGTCCATGATTCATCGTCCTTCCGGAGACCCACAATTCTATACGCCGAAGAATTCAAAATACAGTAAAGTCTTGATCTAAGAAAACGGGAGCTTTAGGATCTAATAAAATTGTTTAATTATAAAGTGTAAACATGAACAACTACTAATCCAATTATAAAACTTCTTTACTTTTAATTATCTTTTTTATGGAATTTTGCCAACTTATTTGTGGCATTTTTCTTATTAAAATGCCACTGAACATGATATAATTTGAACTGTATTTAGTAGTTTAATTGACTACTACACGAATTACGTTCGAGGTCACACGAAAATAGAACTATACGATCTAAGAAACAGTACGGAACTGAGGGTTTTTCGTAGATCAAAACTTTACTGTACATATAATGCCAACCGTTTCTTACGAATCGTAAGCATAATGGAAAAGAAGCTTGTGTGCCTGCATATTTTGAATTAATTATTTAAGATTTTGTGTCGAGAATGTAATAATTGTTAATTGATTAGTTTGGAAGTGATGATTATGTAAACATAGCGTCTAAAGGTACGTGTGAATATAAAGAAAACTATTAAATAGTTAAATATTTATATTAGTTTTTATTTCTTTACAAGGGAACCTCGGTGACCTCGGTCAAAAGAACTGAAAATTGCTCCATTTATAACTTTTGAACCACTGATCTTCTAGGATCGAAACTTGGCCTTTCGGCATTTTCTCACCCAAATGTACTGCATGACGTAAGAAGAAGGCAAACATTTTTGGTTACACAAGGAAAAGAGCGGCCTTCCTTCTGGCTCCTTTTCTTCAAAAGATGTGAATCGAAGAAGAAGTCTTCAATCGACGGTGTATCAAAGGCGAATCAGGCAGAATAAACGACACAGAGAGTATTGTAACAAGTATCTTCTTTTGTTTTATTACGAAAGCATTGCTAAGGTTCTATGTAATTGCAACAATGGAAGTTCTGCAAGCCTTCCGTTTTCTTATTTATTACAATATCATGTCGCGGTAACGGAACCTGTAATATCGTTTCCTCTCGCACTCTAAACAACGATCATGTTTATACCATATGCGTGTATGGGGTTAGTAAAAAAAAATAATTTCATTTAAAATAAGTCAAGTTTTGTTAGAGAGACCATCCGCGATTTTTTTATCGATGTATTTTAATTTTGTTATCATGCTACTATCGCGGACGAAGGCGTTTTATTTAATCCGCAGGTACCGTCGCCCCTGTACACTCTATAGTATCCTTGTTCACCCCATCGGGGTCCCCAACTGTTCTTTATGATCCAATACGGCTTAACTTTCTTGAAGATGGGATACACTGAAAAAAGAGAAACAAACAAACGAGGTAAAGCTATCGGAATGTCCAGCCGCGGTAATTGTAATAAGTAGATTGCGGATCTTTATGCAAAATAAAAATGTTTTGCATAGATTGTGGAAAGCAGGAATAACATAAAAATTGATTTCATCCCTTGACGAATATTCTTGAATTTTTAAAATCTTTTACTGGTTTATATTTCACCCAACCAATTTCTTCATAAATGCATAAAGATCCGTAGTCTATTAATAAGAAACAAACATGCCCATTCATTTGGAATGAAAGATGGTGAAATGCTTACCGCTAGTGCCGTATCCGACAATCAGAACGCCGTGGTCCAAGTCTTTCGGGTTGCAAAGGAATTTCAACGGATGCGAAACGCCGCCCATGTAGAATTGCATGGCGTTGGCGTTGATGGCGATGGAGATTGGCCCGTTCTTCACCAGCCACTGTGCCATCTTCGTCTCGTTCGACGAGATGTGTAAAGCATCGACAACGTTTACAACTGCTTTGCCTTTGTTGAACTCGCATTTCTCGTTTCTAGCGTCGTAAGGATAATCCGACTCCAATTCGAGGCCGCCTAATTTTTCTATGGTCGTGTAGGCATTGTCCATCTCTCCTCCTCCGCAACCAAGATCAAGGCTATCGCAATCCACCAACTCCTGTTCCGACAGCGACAACAATTTTCCGTGTCTGATCGCGTACTGGCTTTCCACGTTACCGGTCACGGAAAACGCCCAACAAGATCCACATTGGCCTTGATCTTTCACGGGCGTGACCACGTGATGATCACGCCAATCGAATTTCGGGGGCAGCTCGATGTCTGGGATTTCAGCTTCGGGGAATGGTATAGCGTTCTCCTGCCTCAAATGCGGCCGATAACCCAAGTACTTGGATCTAAACTCCTCCGGCGACAAGTCCGCGAACATTGTGACGCCATACTTGGCTGTCCCCTGCTCAGCCTTCCGCATTTCCTGGATCACCTCCAGGTTCTTCTTGAAAATCTCGTAACGAGACTGTTTCTCGTCGGCCGAGCTGTACTTTTTCTCATACTCCTTGATAAACTTCTCGAACATGTATTGCTCCTTAATATCTGTGGCAGCTTCCTCAGCGATCTTCAGCATCTTGTTGTTGTAATCAGCACCTCGCAACGATCGTTTGCGTCGATTAGCCAGGTCGCAGTTGATTGTGATTTCAGGGGATCCGTTGTCTATCCACGGCTGGGACCATATCGTGAACAGACATACCTTGATGTCACTGCCCTCCTTCAATTTACATTCACCTTTCACGCCTCTGGGACAGGTGCTGGTTCCCAGCTTCACTTTGATCTTGTACAGCAATCCCGACACTACTTGCTGCGTGGCATCTACGATCTCCACTATCATAGGCTCGTGAGTGCCCTCGGAATTTTCCGAAAACTTCTTCAATCCTTTTTTCGCCAGATTTTTGATCTCAGGGTCGTTCACCGGCTTCTTAACTGGTGCACCGGGCATGTCAGATTCCCTTTTTGTTCTTGGGTTCTCTTGCTGATTGCGCGCATTACAACTGATTTCAATGTTCGGATACCCAAAGTCTATCCATGGTTGAGACCATATAGAAAACAAGCATTCCTGGATCTCGCTTCCTTCTTGCAACTTGCAATTCTCTTTGGCACCCTTTGCGCAAGTGCTTTGACCAATTTTGGCTTTTATTTTATACAGCGTTCCAGATACTGTTTGCTTCGAAGCTTCCACGATTTCTGTTATGATGGGTTCATACTCGCCTTCGTAGCTTAAGGAAAATTTCTTTAAACCTTTGTTTGTAGCCTCCTGGATCTGTGGATCGTTGATGTCTGCAGCCTGTGCTTCACCCCGCAGTGGAAGTTCTCTCTTGAATCTTTCGTCGGAAGTTAATAGTTCATCTCCATGAATGGATCGCTTCTTCTGGTGTTGTAAATTACAATTGACGGTAATCTCCGCAGATCCTTTGTCCACCCATGGTTGGGACCACACAGAGAACAAGCACTCCTGGATTTCGCTTCCTTCTTGCAACTGGCAACTGTCTTTGACTCCTTTGGCACAAGTACTCGGACCTACTTTGGCCTTTATCTTGTACAGTGTGCCAGACACTGTTTGCTTCGAAGCTTCCACGATTTCTGTTATGATTGGCTCGGTTGTGCCTTGGTAGCTTTCGGACAATTTCTTTAAGCCTTTGTTCGCAGCCTCCAGTATTTCCGGATCATTAACATCTGCGTTGTGTGGTGCACCCGGGATACCGGATTTTCGTTTAAATCTTTCATTAGAAACGAATAGCTCATCTCCATGTAGAGATCGTTTTTGCTGGCTATGTGAATGGCAATTGATTTTAATTTCCGAAGACCCATTGTCTATCCATGGTTGAGACCATATAGAGAACAAGCATTCCTGGATCTCGCTTCCTTCTTGCAACTTGCAATTTGCTTTGGCTCCCTTTGCACAAGTGCTCGTACCTACTCTGGCCTTTATTTTATACAATGTGCCGGATACTATTTGCTTTGAAGCTTCCACAACTTCTGTAATAATCAGCTCGTTTGTTCCTCGATGGCCCTCCGACAATTGCTTTAAACCTTCGTTCGCAGCTTCCTGTATCTCTGGATCATTAACGTCCATTGTCTTCGGTGCCCCCAGCATCCTCCTATTCCTCTGTAAATTTTCATTCGTTGTAGGATCTGCAGATACTTTCTTCGGTATGATACTTTCCTCTACAACCTCTTCCCTGTTCGTTTCAGGGTTAGATTTAGCTTCCCTCACCGGTAAATCAAAGTCCTTCACGAATTCCGTGAACTCTTTCAGCTTGTCTTCGAATCCTTGAGGTTTCGTGTCATCGTCGCTTCTGTTCAGAGATACCTTGACCATTGGATGCTCTGTCACTTCTGGTCGCTGTTGCTCTTCGACTTTGGCAGTCACAGCGTTAGTGTAATTGTCAAGAATGTTTTTCAAGTTCTCCAAGGCTTGAGCCTTCGCTGGATCGACTTCTTGTTTTTTAGGTGCAGGCGTCACTAGAGATTCAACACCTAACGTTGAATAAGGATCGATCTTACTTTCTATATAGTTGCTCACAGTACAATTGTTTTTGGTTATTCTACGGCTGAGCTGCTGCCAAGGTTGTTCCTCGAATGTGATCTGACACGTCTTAATAGGGAGACTCTCTTGCACCGAGCACTCCATATTCTGTTCGATCGCATTCTTCAGACAATCGGATTCACCGATACGCAACAAAATACGATACTGTATCACGTTGGAGGATGGCGGTACAGCACGAGTTACTTTAATAATTTCAACTGCTTTGTGCTTATAATCATTTTGTACATACTCGTCCATCGACTTCGCAGCTTGCTCTCCGAAAGCTGCCAAACCAGGCAAGTTAGGATTGAGCTCGTACGGGCATCCTGGACAATAATTCGGGCTGGAAGCTCTCATAGCGATAAATGGTTTCTCGTTATGTTCTCCGGTCTTCTGAATTTCATGATCCAGCTCGACGCTTTGGTTGGTGATAATCTGTTTCTCCAAATTCTCTATGATCTCGTGCTCCTGATTCTCTTGAGCGTGAGATGGCTCATCCTGTGGCAATTGAGGATACAGGTACATACATTGGATAGACTCGCGCAACACATTTATGTCTCCTCGCTGGTGTTGCTTCACTTCTACGGTGCACGCTTCTCGCGGACATGGCTCCAATGATTCCTTGCACACAGGAGTCAAATCGAACGTGAGTCTGTATATTACGTACGGTGATTCATCCTGAAAATTAAAGATGTATATAGACAGCCATTAAGCACACGTATATATACATGTATACGCATGATTGTCTCATCTAATATCATTGTCTTGATTTACGTCATTCCTAAGAACAAAAGAACAAGACTTACAAGAAAGATTTAATAATCAATTTAATCGTCCTCGTCATGGAGAATGAATTATTGCATAAATTGTGACAGTGATATTAGAACAGATATCCCGTGTAAATATATGCGCACGAGAAATCGTGCATCGTTTTCGAAATCGTATGAAAACTCGCGGTACTATTGGTAAATTAGAATTTATTCGACTACAGAAATCGTCGGACGTACCAATTTTTGCGCACTAATCAGGTTACCGCCCTTATACGTGTGATGCGTCGGAGAATCCTCGTTCAACGAATTCAAGGCACTTTGAATTAAGGGCTCCGGTACGTTCTGCACTGGCCTGTTACCAGATCCGCACGACACAACGATCGAATTCAGAAGAAACAAAAACAGAAGGCGCGCTGCGCACATCAAAACGACTGCCATCTTCTCCTGCATGCACATGCATACACGTTGCCGTCTTGACTTCCACTGACTTCCACTGACGCAGCAGCTGACTCGTTCCCGATCCTTTATACTTCGGTTCTATCGGCGAATCGAAAATACTAATCAATATTCGCAACGGTTTTATTTAATCGGCAAACAGATCCGGCCAGATTACAAGATTCCCAAACAGTCCTTAATTCCCGCGGAATAAATTAATCGTTCAAAGTAAACGAAAGATTCAGGAAATAAAAAAAATTTTATAAAAAAAAATTAAACCGACTTCGAAAAAACGCACTAAAAAAATTCACTAAAATGTATGAAATAATTTCCATTTAATTTATGTAAAAAGATTGTATTGTATTTAAGTTCGTGTGCGTATTCACATAAATTAAATGGAAATTATTTCATACTTTTTAGTGCATTTTTTTAACCCGTTTTTTCGAAGTCGGTTTAATTTTTTTTTATAAAATTTTTTTATTTCACACTTTTTAGTGGAACGAGCAGAATTTGTAGAACACCGTAGGATGGTTTTTCGGTCATATTGGTTATTTGCAATAAAAATTGCAAAGGATGAAAAAATGCAAAATTTGTTTTCAAGGGACCAATCGGGATACATACCCTACAAAATGCAGAAGGTTTCGTCCTGATTGGTCCATCTATCTCGGAGTAATCGGAGAACATACATGAAATAATTCATATTTTGCAAATAAAATCGTAAGGAATAAAAAAATGCAAAATTTCTTTTTCACGGGACCACCCCGGGGACATACTCTACAATCTACAAGATGCAAAAAGGTTTCGTTCCGATTGGTCCATCCATCTCGGTGTAATCGGTGAACATACATAGAAAAAAAGCGAAAAAAAGGCACATACAGATCGAATTTAGTAACCTCCTCCTTTTTCGAAGTCGGTTAAAAAGGGGATAATCGCGTTAACACGTGCTAAAAAAATCATGTTCGTGTTTTCCGTATGCTTACGCGAGAGTACGGCAACGCTTACGTACGCTAAAGCGACTCTTTTATTTTAAATTAATGCCGATAAGATAAATTCTGTAGCATAGTTTAATTAAACACTAATGCGCGCTGAAAGATAAGTACATGCATACATAGTCTGTCGAAAAAGTCTCCGTACGAGCGTTAAGACGGAATAACGTTTTTTAATAATCTGTTGAAACGACTGTTGAGCTTTTTCGAGATATTAGAGATATTAGTAGACAGCGGATTTTATGTATTCATGGAAAAAATGAGTAGGTTTAATTTAAAACAGTAAAAACTTTAGAAAAATTTTAAAATACTGTCATGTTATTTTCAGCCCGTTAAACATATAATAGAAAGACAGTATTTGTATACTGCGCGTATAATGGAAATTACGTCTTTTTGTTCGCTACTGTACATGTACGTATATGTATATATAATGGTCGTAGTCGTCTCAATCAAAAATATTTCGCATCGCAACAATCGGCGGGTATCATCAGTAAGCTATTTCGTTGGGTATGAAATCATCAGAATCATGATACCCCTATTTCCCTAACTATAAAATGAAAGAGCATTATGAACAAAGAAGCTGCAAAAATGATAAGAAATGCAACATCATTTTCTAAGAGAACGGTTGATTTGCGACCCATGGTTTCTTTCACAAAGTTGGTCCTTATGACTAGTAGAGCACGATTAAACAAAATAAAAATTATGTTTTTTACCTGGATTTTCAAGGTCAAGGTCAATTTTGCGGGGAATTTTTTATGTCAATTTCCACTAAATCGTAGGTGTAGAGATGGGCAAAAAATTTGTATTTAATTACAAATTTCGGGCAAGGAATAAATTATTTGAAGGTTCGAATACAAAAGTATCTTATATTCGACAAGTATTTAAGTACTTTTGTATTCGCCGAGAATGTATTCGATAAATAATGTAATTACAAATTGTATTCGAAACTTCGAATACAATTTGTAACTGTTATTTGTAACTATTTTTCGGAGCTTCGATTACTTCCACGAATACTTTCGGCCAGCTCGAGGCTCCAATGAACATACAAATCACTGCAAGAATATATCCTCGCTCAAGATCATTTACTGGAACTCAAGAAGTATTATCCAGCATAGAGAAGAACTCCAACAAATTCTACAAAGTGTGGACATTTTTATTTGCGTAGAATCTTGGCTTAAACCGGACATATGATTAGCTTTCAAAGGCTTTAATATTATCCGTAGAGACAGAATTAATAAGAAGGGTGGTGGTGTCGCTATTTTCATTAAAAGGGATATCAATTACTACGTCTTACCAGACATTCGGACTTATAATGGCCGGATTGAGTCGTGTGTGATTAAATTAACTAACACTACACCTGCAATAAATATAGTAGCAATTTATAGACCGCAAGGTCCCTCCTTGAGTCAGAATAATTGGGATGCAATTTTGAATAAAATCTCGAATCTTTCCCCATGTCTCTTGGTGAGTTATTTTAACGCCCATAACAGGGCATGGAATTGCTTAAATAACGATACGAACGGTGAAAGACTTTTCAATAGTATACTAAATCATGATATCTTTTTACATAACTCCGACTTAAAACCACTAACAATTGAATTGCTAAACTTGTTTATCGTTCATAATTTTTGCATGGAAGCGATACGAGCCAGTTCATGGCGTTCTTCCGATTAAGATAAGACGAAACTCGATCGAATTTGGACTGTGTCTACACTCCCAGAGAAAAAGATAGCACACGCGTGCTATCTTTAGTTTCTCGTGTTAAGATTATGCTAGCGTGGAAACTCTGTGTAATGTGTAAAACATACCTTCTGCGAATATGTAAACAGAACATAGATTGACTTTAGTTCAATGAGTTCTCTTAATTGGAAGGGAAACACATAATCCGACACAAACAAAATGATAACACACTGAAACTATGTTTACATATTCTTCAGTGTTTCGTGAGCTTCCACGGAGTTACAGTATTCAATTTGTGTTTAGAGCTTTGTCGTATTGCTATTCCCATAATGGGTCGTGGCAAAAAGCTTAGTGAAAGCGAAATTGGCACAATTTTAGCTCTGAGAAAACAAAAGTTGTCTATTACTCAAATTGTAAAAGAAGTTAGTCGCAGTCGAAATGTTATACGTATATAATTTGCTGAAAGATACAAGTGCGTATGGAAAGAAGAAAAGTACAGGAAGGCCAGCAGCATTATCTGAACGCGATACACGAGCAATAATACGTGCTGCTTCCAATTCTTGTGCTACTGCAAGGAAGATCGCTAAGAAAGCTGGAGTCGAAACACATATTCAAAATGTTCGTCGTATACTTCAGACTAGTAATATTATAAATCGGTCTAGAATAACAGCAAAACCATCATTAAACGCAAGACATAAGGAGGCACGTTTGTTATTTGCAAAAGAACATGTACGTTGGAAAAAGATTCGGAGAAGAGGTTCAACCTTGATGGACCAGACGGAGCACACATTATCATCGTGATATTCGTCGTAAGCAACCACTAACAAACATTCGACATCAAATGCATGGAGGTGGAGTAATAGTCTGGGCTGGTATCGGATATAAAGGAAAGAAGGAAGAAGGAAAGTATTCAAATGCAATTTTTGCCACTGCTGCTAGGGCGACGAAGCAACGAGGGCCTCGGGAGCCGTGGCCAATTGGTGCAATAAACACGGTCGGGCACGGTCTGGTGGTATTTTCTCGAGACCAGCGGTACAGACAACGGACCATAAAGCCGGTGAGCTCGACTCGCCTCTACCGGAAACGAGGGGTAGATTATCTATTTATTACATAGCAACAAAAGCTCAATAGTAAAAGAACCTATCCTAAATACCTGGCTGACACTAGGCGATCATTTTGCCCGGTTCAGGTTGTCCGGCCGTGTTTATTGCACCACTTGGCCACGGCCCCCGACGCCCTCGTCGCGTGCTTCGACGCCCTAGCCAGCAGAGATGGGCAGAAATTGTATTCAAATACAAACGAATAAAGTGGGTTTGTAGTTTGTGGAAACTGGAAACTCTGTGTAGTGTGTAAAACATACTTTCTGCGAATATGTAAGCAGAACATATAGACTTAATGACATTAGACATTAGACATAATGACTTTAGTCCAATGAGTGGAAGGGAAACACATTCCAACACAAACAAAATGATAGCACATTTGAAAAATAAAGATAAAAGTATACATATTTCTTATAACAATATATACACCAAACTATATTTTTCTAATAATGTGTGGGACCTCCTTTGTTTTCTATGATTTCTACCATCCTTTTAGGTAAAGAATTATATAGTTCTTTAATTTTTGTCTAAATTAAATTTTCCCATTCAGTTGTAATGCAAGTTTTTAATTAATTTATATTTGAAAATTGTCGGCCTTCAGCATTCACTGCTTGCGAAAGCATCCCAGCAATTTTCAATGATATTATATATAAAGTCGGATGAGCACGCCGGCCATAGAAGAGCGGAGATATTTTCATTTAAAAAATATTCCTTAACAATTGTAGCAGTATGTACTGCAGCATTATCTTGTTGGAATGTACATATATGGTGTTTCACACGAGAAATTAAACTATCTTTTTCTTTCGGAGTGTAGACACTATTCGAAGCTTCGAATACAATTTGTAACTATATTATTCATCGAATACATTCTCGGCGAATACAAAAGTATTTAAATACTTGTCGAATATAAGATACTTTTGTATTCGAACCTTCGAATAAAGAATAATAGTTATGTATCTTTTATTCGAATCGGTATTTAAATAATTTTCAGCATGGATAAGGGTGATCCTGAGGGACAAGTTACTGCTGTGTGTTTTAAGTAAAAATAAAAAAAAAATTACAGAGGAAAAAATCATGTCATAATACGTCCTAACTTCCTATGACCTTATTTTTAATGCGGATGCACCGATGCAGCCGCCAGGTGCAATTGCACTTTATTCCTTAATGCAACTCAATTTTTTTCTTCGACCAATCGATTCCTTTTATTATCCTACGTATAAAAGCACTAAGACAAGGTCATATTTGACATTTTTTGTCAGAGTAACCACGGCATAGTTCTTATAATGCATATCGAGAGTAAGGATACTTACTTCTTCCCAGTCAACCAGGCCTGTCGTAGAAGAAATCGAGCTCAGCCTGCGGAGGTCACCTAACGGGCATTATACTGGCCGAACGTCGCTCGAAGCTGCTCAAAGCACACGATGGCTCAATTCTGGCCATGGCAGCTAAGCTAGCGTGGGCTCGTATTCTGCCCTCGGCACCAGCCCGGCACAAGCTGTCCTTGGCACTTTGGCACAATCCTGGCCGCTCGGTCCATTGGTCCCTAGTTTTAGGTCTTACGTTTTGCATCGATTGTAAGAGATAGAAACTAAATTGAATGTTACTTCTTCCCGTACCATTTTCTTTACAGTTACAATTTTCCTAAAACTAGTGACCGTCCCAGTCAACCAGGTTTGCCTTGAGCCAAGCCGGCTTAGGGCAGAGAACAGGCAGAACATTGTCCAAGCTACGCTTGAGCAGCTCAAGGCTGGCTTGGCTCAATTTTGGACGTCCTGCGCGCACATTTGTAGCGTTTTCTGCCATCGGCTGGATCCCGGAACGATCGCACTGATGTGGCGGATGCCGTTTTCCTCGTTTTCTCTCCTTGCATATGCACAAAATAGAATTCTGCATTCAAAAATCGGTATTTCGAATTGTTAGTAAAAAGGACGAGTGCTTATATTTAGCACGATAAAAATTTACTTCGCCGACATCTGCCACATTAGTGCGACCTACCCTTACCGATGGTGCTGCCCTGGAAAACGGCCACAGACTTGATAAGTCTGTGAAACGGCATCCGCCCATAGACTTATAGAGATAGACTGCGCGGCCTGGCGGCCTGTACGAAGCGCTAGCGCTAAAGCCTATAATGGCGGCCAGGTGGATCTCTATCTCACTCGCACACCGATAATTCCATGAATTGGTGGGGGCGCAGCGAGCCAGTCAACTCGTCAATTAGAAAGAGAGCGGGATGCACCTGACTATTGTTCTCTCTCTCTCTCACTCTTTATATCCCGCGCCGCCATTGTGGGCTTTAGCCAGCTTTAGCGCTTCGTACAGGCCGCGCAGTCTATTTCTATAAGTCTATGATTCAGGGTCCAGTGGCCGGCATTCTGCCTTCGTTCTGCCCATGTCCAAATACCTGGTCCATCGGACGGCAGAAAACGCTACAAATGCGCGCGCAGGCGGACGTCCAAAATTTGATTTTTTGTTTATAGGGGTGCTGCCCTCTTTTTTTGCTTACTGGGTTGTAGTAAAGTAGTAGTTGCAACAATATCTTTACTAAAAGCACAAACGATCGACGACAATGCGACGACGATAAAAGTCAATAATATATAATATGTACATTTTTCGATAATTATTATCTGATTACATACATTTAAAAGCCGCGTAATGGAAAATATTTGAATTTACATTCGATCAAATCGACATATGTGCAGCTGTACATACATTTAAGTCGCCCGATAAGATGTATTCCCTGTGTTAGTTGTGTAATATCCAGCTCGCGATAAAGTGCAATTTCGAAGATACATTTATTAATTTCCAGATTTCTAGATCGTTTGAAAACTTTCCGGTATCCAACGCGAGGTGTTTGGCCAGCGTTTGAATTTTCCCGCCGTTTCCGAGGAGCGATGCGACCGTTCCTTGGTTTCCGGTTGTCAGAAGACCAGCAGCTGTTCCACCGTGTTGATCATCTGCGATAGCTGCGGTGTCCACGAGAAATACACACGCTTTGACAGCGATAGTGCACTACCGCTATATGGAACGCCACTGACTTTCATTGGTAAGCAAACGCATTGTTTAGTTTCGACTTTTGTTCTCAATGAAAATCTACGCTTTAACAGCAAACGTGCGCGAAGTACCACATTGCGGTAAAATTGTTGTATCGATTTTCTGCTTCGTTCTAGCTATCGTTTAACCCGAAGCATGTACTACGTGTTCTTTAAAATTCACCGGATCCGCTATCGTGCACGTATTCTCATCTTCCCATTCTAGTTTTCCCCAATGAAACGGTCGGCGAGTTTATACTAACGTTTTAGACAGTGTCTTCTGTCAAAACTCGGTTATGCAGGCATGTTCCTGACAGGATACTTCCTCATTCTTCTCTCATGTGTCACAGTCGTTGCTTCTTTGTCTCTCACAGACAATAATCGACTTTTCTTATCGACTGTTACCAAGATTGTTAGGTGTAATGAAAAAAGAACAGACAGCTCCACTATACGATTCAATTGTAATTTTACCAATTGTGTTTTAAAGGTACAATACAGTATAAGATTATTGTTTGATAACTAGACAGCGGATTTTTCTGCAGAATCAAAATTTTGAATGGAAGTTTATTTTCTTTCTTAATATATTTAATGGATTGAAGAGAATGTAATAGTATTTTTAAATGCATGTGTAATCCACTGTCTATCGATAACACAGTCTCACAGGAGAACTTTGTTCATCGAGGACAGAATCTTTTATGAGAGCAATGCAGCGTAACATTCTCTATACTGCTTCGTAAGTTGTTTCTCATTCTGCAACAAGGTAGGCATAGATAGGAAGTAGAAACACTATGTACAATCTGTCTCAAAGTGTTTCGTACAAGCAACAATATTGGCCACTTGCTCGTGGCATTTTTTTGGGGTAAAAATGTAGTGCACGTAGGAAAAAGTGTGCTGTTTATGGAAAGACCATTGGATGTACTATTGGATTTTTACCACAAATTTAATTTCAGATAAAGTCAGAAAATGTTATATATATATAACTCAAATTTTTGCTAATAAAGAACAGAAATTCTACGAGCATGGGATCTTTAAGTTGTCTGAAAAATCGCAAAAGATCACAGAACAAAGTGTTGTAGAACGTATTCTAAATAGTAAAGAATTGGCTCCGAATTTTTCTTGAGAAAATGAAATGACGAAATGAATTAGCGTTCATAGAACATTCCTCGCCGAGCGTTGTACACGTTTCGTGACAAGCTCGCGTTCCTTTCACCAATGAATTGCTCGTCGCGATAAGGAATATCCGTTCCGCCGTTTGATTCATTCCCATTTGAAAATCAGCATGGCGAACCGCGTCGATTAGCGAAACTCGATTGTCGATCGATAGAGGGTGCGAGGAAGTTTGTAAAGTCTGTGTTGTAAGAAACGGCGAAATCTTTGTTATCTGCCCCATTTAAAGATTACCCCCGAACGTGACAAGAACGATGGCGCTCCCGGTCGCTTTTCATTGGTCCATTCCATCCCAGGGCCGTCGCTACGCGGAGTAAATTCGGTAGAAGATTCACGAATCGTGTCCATCACGATTCCATGATTAAAATATCGGAAGTATTAGGTCGTTTGAAAAGTCATTTCGCTTTCTCAAGGGAAAATGAAAGCGAATTTTCGACCATTTAGAATAAGTTTTACGACATTCTGTTTCATGATCTTTTGCGATTTTTCAAGCAACTTAAAGATCCCATGCTCGTAGAATTTCTATCTTTTATTAGCAAAAAATTGAGTTGTATGACTTTACGACTTCATTCAAAGGTCACGATTTTAAATTTTTTTATCCTAGCCTAGAATGAAAATTTAATTGAAAGTCTATATGTAAAACGCAGAATAGAAGTGATTATTTAGTATCTTCCCATATCTCTCGAGGACCCCGTTCTTCAGCCGTTCCTGAAAGGGTCACGTGGTTTTGTTGTGTTTCGTTCGAATCTTCATGCGAACAGGCAATGGCAATAACAGCAAATGGTTGGCTATTAATTCTTGACAATTGAGAGAAAATATTGTTTATGTTATAACGGAAGCATAAGGGATTGTGCGAACTTATTGAACAGGTGAGACGATCGATATTTTAATGTATTTCCGCATCTCATGAGTCATGCGTGCGTCACTGTAGTCACGCAGACCATCTTCCGATCGGTACACGCGAGAGGAAAAACATAATCTGACGTCATAAGCGATGTCATTTGCAATTTGTTCTTCGATAGGAAAAATTTGACATACACGTCAATTGCCACATAACAGCTGTCTACTCCACTCGTGTGCTATAAGCGATCACGTTTTTTCACAATCACGGTGATTTTTCACAGTGATTCTTGATTTTCGTGATCGCTTCTGATTGGCGGAGAGCATAATTGTTAGATCTACAATGTGTCAAAATTGGAAAAAGAGAATCTTTGAAATTGTAAACGTATTCAACTGCTCGCGTAGAATAATGTTGCATACTATCGATGATTATCGACAACTATCGATGGCAGACGGTTCGGTTACCGGAGTATATCTCCGTCAGAATTCAGTGTAAAAATAGCAATCGACAACAGGGTACATCGTTGCATGAATTCCTCCCCCACCCCTGTCTGAGGCACTTCGAAGTTCGATATATCGAGTGTACGCCGCGTTCCCGCGCCTTTACATTGCAGTCTGGTATTGCCGCGTTTGTATTGGCGCTTTCCATTGTCGCGACGACGACGATCTACCCCCACCAGTAGGGCGGCCACCGCGTCGCGCCGAGACTCTCTGCGACTGCTCGTTGGTGTCAGTCGGCTGACTAGCTATCCTCGACTCGTAGGTAAAACATCGGCTCCGTCGAGTGCACACAGTTTCTCTACCGGGTCTCTTCACTCGCACGTCAGTGGTCACAGTGACAGTTCCTCGTTTACATTAGTCGTTCACACGAAGAACAACCGTAAACGAATAAAACCGTGACCAGCCGGAGACACCCATCGAAAACGCAACTGCATCGTCGACTCACGGTTAGTAACGTTCAGTGTCATAGTCTTCGATAAACCTTCCACAGTTTCCAGCCAATTTCTTTGAACTACACTGTCTCGTAAGATTTCGGTAATTCGCTCGAATTTTCGCAGTGCTATATTCTTCTTCGATATATCGTGTTCGATGGAGATTAAATCGATACAGAACGAGAGAAAAGCATCGTGTCTTCTCTTGGCAACTGCTGCTGACACCCTGTTTACTCGGATCAATTGGCAAACGTCTTAGCTCGCATAGTAGGGACTCCCAATTTTTGAATGTACAGAATTTTCGAATGTACAGAACAGGGACGTGCCATTTTCTACGTTGTGGACTGTGAATTTGTTTTTCAAACGTGGTCTCGCGCGTGTCTCTCTCTCTCTCTCTCTCTCTCTCTCTCTCTCTCTCTCTCTCTCGCAGGTCGCACCGGAGATTAAACGCTCGATATTGTCGTTGATTTCATAGTGTTTATCGAGAAGGTAGATCTCTGTGTCGTGAGTACGTTTGTTGACAGGTACCGTGGTGATTAAGCTTAACCTAGATTCGAGGCGTTACGCTCGCCGCAAATCAGCCTTCTTACACTTGACACGTTTATGGTTTTCGAGGGTTGCTCGCGCCCTCGCAACCTACTAAACCAATTAAGAATCCGTTAAATAATATGTTGTTGAAGGAATAGCGACGAACGAGAGAGCCTCGTTGGCGAAAATAGGCTCCAAATGTTAAACAGGTCCGCGATTGTCGGACATTTTTAGACGTCGCACGTCGTGGGGCATTTGCCCCGAAAACCTGGCCAAAACTGTTTTACCATTGTTATAAGTGGACATTTTGAAACAGTAAAAATATTAGACGAATTTGAAGATACTGTTATATATTATATTCAACCTAGTAAATATGTATATTAAGAAAGGGAATAAACTTCGATTTCATTCCAATTTGTTGAAATTCACATTAAAAAAAAAACGTATCTTAAAGATCCACTGTCTAATTAGACAGACTTGGAGAGTTGCGACAAAAATTCTGATGAACAAAATTCAGATTCGTGGACGACTGAACTAACTTTTGCAAAAATATTTTAGTTTGTTAATCGATGCAGTTCAATATATTTCGATGTTTCATTACGCGTTTCATGATAATACAACGTATTTCTTATAAATTAAAGTAATCAGTAGAGAAAATGTTTTTATCGGATAAAGCATGGTTTCAAGAGAGCTTTCGCGAGAGCTTTCGCGAGATTGTAGCAAATATTTTGTCACGTCTTCTTCTCTCATATTTTTCAAGGGCACCTTCAATTTCTTGCATATATTCGTTGAGTATCATAACATAAAAAAAAAGAACGGAAGATTGTTTCTTTAATTTTTTTCGTACAAAAAAAATTGGTTATAATCACGCGAAAGAAAACATTTTCGATCGGACTGTTAACAACAGAGTAATCTGTAGATTGTATAGAAAACCAGTATCCTAGGAGTCGTCGTACAATTATGTTTACTCCGTTTTTGTACGCTACACTTGTGAGAAAATCACGTGGCTGTAGATTAGTATTTGCATACATGTTCAGAAACATGAGAAGAAAGTTTTATTCATTTCGGAGAAAATAAATAAAATAATGGAGTTTTGGCCAGATTTTCGAGATAAATGTCCCACTGTGCGTTGGAGGCGGATGAGTGGAGGGGGAAGGTGTCATCCGACAATGCGAAAGGGAAATTAGCGAAAGGGCGAACGGGGTTTCGCGACGGTTTCGATTTCCGCGGCGAACTTCCAACCGGGAGATGACGTCGCCGAAACGTTTTTGCCTCCGAGAGCAGAACAGGAGACTTTATTTATTGATTTCTTAAATGTCGGACGTGTATGCGCGCTGTCTACTTATCCGCCGCGTGCACGTGAGGCCACGGTAGGAGAAAAACGAGTACAGCGATGGTGTACTGTCACTCGATAAGGCAGGCGAACATTTTTAATTTAATGTGCCCACAAATTGTATTTGAATTTAGATTTAAATATTATGATTGAAAGCTGTTGATACACTGTTGTTTTGTTCGGAGCTGGTTCTCGACATGCGGAACCGGAAGTGCAAGGTTCCTCTAGCTTATCGAATCGCTCTTTCAAATGTGTAGGTCGTGTTTGTCGCAACATTATTCATAGACTATTATTTATATATTTTTGCAGCATGTATACAATGGAAAATATGAATAGTAAAGCAACTGTAATTTTGGCAATTTCGAAACAGTATTAGAAAATATAATTATTTTTCTTTGAGAAACTAAGTCTCAAAACCCATTTAAGTTTCCCGCGCACAGTGTATAATTTGGATCGCATCGCGAATGAATATCGCAGAAAGGAAAATAGAATGAAAGTGGCCGATGGAAATACGATACTGGGCGTTAATGGATTGGCACAATGTCACGCAACAAACAGCATTTACGCTGAGACTATCAGCTGGTACAAGATGACCCACTTTACGATTTTTATGGCATAATTACTGGAATCGCGAAGCTGCCCTTGTCAGGGATCGATTAAATATTCATTTCCGTGCACGTAACTGATCGAAGCCAAGTTGATTTTTCCGCGGATACGATCTTGTCATTTTCATAAAAAATTCAAAATGGACTACCCTCTGTTCTGGAAGCGGGTAGCGTATATTTCATATTTCATGGGGGTTGAAATATTTACGGACATATACTGTACGGGAACATTTCTCCCGCGTGTGTGAGCACGGTAGCTTGCAGAATTATTCGTGCACAACTTCATCTACATTTTTAGTCTCGTAATTAAGTAAATGTTACATATTAACACGGAAATGTCGTATGTGTGAGACCATAATTATGAAAGTGGTCCAACTGATATATTTCTTGTTGAAAAGGATATCAGCACTGAATGAATTCCATCTAATCTTGAAATAATATCGTAAAGATTTAATCAATTTAGTTTAGATAAACTCATTTTTCTATAAATTTTCACTTGGACCACTTTTGCAATTATGGGCACATACATACAATGAGAAAGCTCAATCAAATTAACGAGGTAGTAAATAAATTCTAAAATAAAATATTCTTCGTAGCCATACAAAAAAAATCTTTTCTAATTAAAAGAACGAGTAATATTAATGAAACTCACCGTAATAAACAGTAGGTCCCGCTGAAATTAGGCGTTAGTGAGAGTGGAAGAGGGGGAGAAACGCTGAGGGGACCAAATATCATTTATTTATTTGATGTTAATAAAATCATTGTGATAGTTGTGTACGGGCAGTTATGTGGCTCGCAGTAAACGCGCGGGGCCGGCCGTTGTTTCGATCGGTGGAATTTCAGGTCATCGACAGTGACAGGTGACCTGGACAGGTTTTTCCAGTGTCAGTAACAGCTGATAGTCATTGATAACGGAGCAGTGGCGCGCGCGCGCGTCCTGCGCAGCAGCGAATGTGCGAAAGTGTTGGCAATGTTTACGGTTTGTTTTTTTTTTTGTTCTTTGAATTCAATTACCGCATTGCATCGACGGCGAAGCTGGCCAGCGGCCTGCGTGATGCACGAGGTAGTGCACGCATGACTTCACCGGATAAGAAAACGCTGTATCATATCGATTCTCCTACAAACCTGTTCTATATTTATTTGCGGTTCCCTTTTGTTGTTCCATTCTAATCCACCTGTACGCTCTAGGGAACTCTTGTTATCCTCGCGAACTACCTAATGATCGGACTGCGGATCTTTATGCAGATTCGCCGCATTTGCCAAGATTCTATTTCTCCGGTGACTACTACGGTGACCGGGTCGATCTTGACCTGCTCTTCCAGGAGACAAAAACTGGCCGTAACGATTCATGACTTGGAATTGAATTGATCACAACATAAAAAATAGAATTGTGACTATGAGATCAACATTTTCTACCCGAATTGCAACAAACCAGAGCGAAATAGAAATGGATTTTCTTTCTCAATACACTTTCAATAGGTTGCAAAATAATGTAACTGTATTTTTAAATTATTTAATGTTTCACTGTTTCAAATTACGTCTACACCTTTTTAATTCAAACGAATTCATGGAAGTTTCATTTCAGTTACAGATACAAAATTATACGGAACGGTAGTGATATTAAAATTGATTTGTTTTTATACGGAAAGATTAAAAAGTTGTTCTTCGTTAGCAGACGTAAGCGATTGCATAATATTTGTCCTGCGAGCAGAGTTTCAGACACGTCCTCACCGTCGTGAATTTCCATTCGAAATATTATCCGTGACTCTTTTTGTCAATAACGAGGCTGGTTGCATCGCGTTGCATTACGGCACGATGCTGTTATCTCGCCGGTACAGGCAAGTTTGTCCACGTGGCTCAGACGCAGTCTTATCTACCTTTCCCGAAACAACATGTTATCTAACGTCTTCTCGGTAATTTACGATTAGGGTTGTGTAATGAAGGATGTATCGATCTTCGAGTCGACCTGTAGTCGATAGAAAGCCCGTTTCATCAGAAATGCGACGGAACATTTTAATTCAACAAAATGTAAGAACATGTCACCGACCACCGCCGGTTTTATGGCTGGATAAGGAATAGTATACATGTGCCCATAATTATGGATTTATGACAAAAATGAGGAGGTGTAAATGAACACTAAATCTAGCGAGCACTAAAAGCGATAAGAATGTTTTAACTTATGAAAATGACGAGGCTCTATTTATTTAAATTTTATAATGTTAAATTAAATAATGTTAACAATTGTAAAATGGAAAATATAATACCGGTCATTTGGACCGGCAGTGGTAGGTTTGGTGTTAAAACAGTAATAACATTAGAAGAAATTAGAAATCCTATTATTTCTTTTATCTACATATATCTATCTTTTTCTTTTATCAATGTTTATACCTTTTTTTTATAGATGTGGTTGAAAAAATGCGTTACGCACACCCCAGAAGGGGGTAGTGAGAGACTCGAGTAACAAAAAAATTTGAATTTATACATTAATTGAGCTTTATAGTATAGGAATTACGCATTTACCAGAAAAAAAGTCATGGAAACAAATTCGAAAGGCTCAAAACAATAATGCAATTTAACCAATGTCTTATGTCAAAGCATTAGAAAGTATGTATGTGACATGGGGCGTTCTTCCTGACAACCACAGATTGATACCTATATTTCTTCTATATGTATTATTTTTATCTTATTTGTACCTTCTATTATTTCCAACCGATTAATCACATTGAGAAAGAAAATAAATTTCTATTTCGCTCCAGTTTTGGTCGCAATTCAGGTAGAAAATTTTTATTTCGCATAAAGATCCGCTGTCCAATTATGAAGCAGAATTATAGGCACATGTATATAGTTAATCTTTTTAGAACACGGCGCTCTTAAAAAAGAAAGAAGAGCAGCGGTAGAAACGCGAGTCGGTCGATGATCACGGATCATTGTGACGGTGAAAAGCGTGTTTTGAAAGAACTCGCGAGGGCGTGTCGTCGACAGGAGGCCCGGGGTCGCGGTCGTTTCGAAATAATGCTCGAGCCATGCGGTGGTTATTGATTTCCCACACCGCCTATTTCCCTCGAACGCGCTCTTACATTTTCGTTTATCGAGCACTGATATCTGTTTGTTCGGGTACTGCCAGTGAAAGGAAGAGGAAGGGAGAAAGAGAGAGAGAGAGAAAGGCGGCCTCTCTCCGTGTGCACGTTGCGTCCTCCAGATGCATCCGACCGGTCGCCCGTGATCTTGGCGAGGTGCACCGTGACCAGGAGGAACGGTAGACACGGTACCTTTCACCCTGGAAACGCGCCAACTTTGTCTCGAGGGCAAGGACAGGGCTCAGCCAATTGATCACGCCAGAACTCGCGCCTTCCGAGGCGTGTTTCGCCGCGAAACCGTTCGATTCCGCTCGTCTATTTTCACTTGCAACACTAATTATTGCGGTCCCGAGACCAGCTGACGATTCGTCAAAATTGAGCTTCAATTAAACATGAAACCGAAAGTCGAATCCCTATCGGCATTGATTCTTCCGAATTTTCATCTTCAAAATAGAAGTTGAACGCTCGAATATGAATTCTTAAAAATTCACGTGGAACTTTCAAATCTCAATTACCGAGAATGTTAATCGATCGAAGGTGGCAGAGTTCTACATATAGAATTGTCCTACATAAGAATAATTCGTGTAACTGGCGCGATTAAAGCGGAACAAACGATTAAAGTTGTTTTCCAACAGAGTATGTTCAACTTCTTTTAAGATCTCTACTAATATCTGCCGTGTTCATTTCATAAATTCATGCGGACACCGAAGTGACTCTGCAAAAAATTGTTCGTTTCCATCGGAACTGGTCCCATCTCTTTTGCAGAGATCGAGATTCAGCTTTTCTGAGACAGCTTCTAACCTTCCCAGGGAAAAAACCCTTCGGGAAGCTTTGCTGATCGAAGGGGCCAGACTAGGATCCACTTTCCCAGTCACTCGGTCCACATCAATCTCGAGAAAACCGTCGGTAGAGTGAGAAGGGTTGATTGCTGCGCGAAGGGTGAAGTATATTGGCTAGGAACCACGCAAAAGGTTAGACGCTCTATCCCCCATCGAGACGTCTCTACTTCTCCCTCGTAGAATCATGCTTCGTCGCGTAATAGTTTGTCACGGGAACTAGGTCTAACTTTGGTCGAAATTACACGGCCTCGAACCAGTCGCTAACCAACGGGAACCTACACTACTCATTCATCTTCGAAGCGTAAAAACTGGTTTGCCCGATCGAGCCTCGAATCGACGTCGTGCTCGTCTTCCGGTCAGTTGCGTCGCTTTGGTTTCTACATAGATTACGTGGACCACTCTACAGAAATATCATAATAACGGAAAATTACGTATACTGTTTACATACTATACACTAAATTTAGTTTAGTGTATACACTGAAAGAGATTCGTCATTCAAAAACTCACAAATAGGATCTTGAAATTTTCGTCTAGGCCTAAAAGTTTCGGGGATATTCGATAAAATGGATTTCTTCACCGTCTGAACATGATTGCCGACGGCTATAGAAGAAATACGCGTCAAATATTTTTTTGAGTTCTATGTCATACAAAAATTCCCAGAAAATCGGCGTGTTACGATTGAGGGGTAACCTCCCCCTTGCTCTAGTCCGTTTCTCTTTAGATAACTCTTGCCTTTTACACATTCTATTACAATTTTCTTCTCTACTTCTGGGCTCTCTACTAAAAAAAAGAGCAACGAGGCCACGCCTACCCGGAGAGCGATCTTTCCCAAAAAGAGCAAAAACAGAGGCGCTTCCACATGTAAACGAGACATCCACGTTCAAGGGCAGAAATTTCTCCGTGGGGCGCAGAGTCACGGCCTCGTCGACTCTTTGTCAGCTTCCGAGCTCGGTAGACCTCGAACCTTCTTTCCCTAACATCATTTCCTGAAGGAGGAATCGAATAATTCTTTCTGGTCGGAGTCTGATATCCGAGGAGGATCTTTCGTACTGGCGAATCAGCGGTTTCCAGTCTCGCGTTTCACCGTGGGACACAAAAGCCACGAACAAAACAGCTCGCAGGTGGCCGGAGCCTTCGAATGCCTCGGAGCGATCTCGTTAACGCATCAAGACCGCGCGGAGGCTTCTTAATTGGCACTTGTAAATTTAATCAGGAACACGTGGAATCGGGGGGTGAAGCGGACGCGTTCGCGTCTCGTGGGAAGAAGGGTAGGGGATAGACAGGAAGGAACACCGCGAGTCTCGCCGTGTAACAATAACCAGTGGTAATTAGAAGCCGAACGGCAGCAGCCTTTGAACCCGTTCCCAAACTATTCTCATCGACGATTAGCTGCGGCTGATCTCGACGTTCGACGGCGGGCCAGAAAAATTCACAGACTCTCGTCACGCGATCACACTTCTCCGGATTCAGAGTTAATTAAACTGATATCAGTCGCCGCTCGACCTTTCAAGAACTCGACCCTACAGCTGAAACCCTACGCCGCACAGTGGGTTCGAAACCGTGAAAACGCGAACTAAATTCGTAGCTTTGTTACTTATACGTTATTTCTTATGAACAGGACGTATGTATTTAGTAATTGTTTGAATCGAGGGTGTTCGGTGGTCAATTAAATTGTGGAATCAAATCTGGAGCACATGCTTAGAACAGGCAGATCGGTATCAAGGTCACGAGAAAATGTGGTGGGAAAAATGGCATCGTATGTGCTCACCTAGATTCTGTGTAACTTTTGTATATGGAACATTTGCTCGTATACAGGACAATTAAAAAGTTGTTCGAGGTAAGAAAGTTAGGGGACTTGAGCTGCATACTGAGTGTCTCGTTCAACTCCGCAGACAGCTGGTGATTTAGCAATTTGAATGAGTTCGAAAGTATCGTGTAGGCGGTTTTGTATGTTAGAGGAAAAAGTTTGCCCCGATTGCCGCAATTTTCAGTTTAATAATTATTATTCAATTGCGTCTGAATCAAAGAAGATAGAGGGTTGAAAATGAAGGAGCAGTCTAAATGTGCACTGTTATCCAATTAATCCGAATCATTTGAATTGAGGTGGTAAGATCAGCAAAATTCGGAGGTTGAAAATGAGGAATCAGCGCGGCGCGCACCCCTAACTCGCCGCATATACATAGCTTGACAAACCCCATTAACAGTCTGTGGCGGCCGCACCAGTGAAAGCGTGCACGATTAATCGTTTAATCGTACCTTGAATAGTCACGCGAAAGAGCCGCGACGGGATGGGCTGACGCGTACACATGGTGATTCGTTTATAATTAACCCTTTGCACTCGGAGCTATTTTAATTCGAAAATTAAACATTTCTTCTGACCTAAAATAATCCCGTGCTTTATGATTTTTTTCATTTTATGGATATGAAACTGATATAATACTAGTAATTGATTAGATAACGTATGTAATACTGTAGACAATATTGTGGTAACTTTGAGTCACCACCCGAGTACTAAGGGTTAACCATCTACATACCTCTTTCACTTCTGACGATATAGAAACATAGTCTTTTGAATACTGTAAAAAACATTTTTATAATTCGGTAAAAATCATATTTTTTTAAAGAATTTTCAAGGCTACAAATTTTACACAACATGGTTTCTCTGGATGTCCTGTCGAATGGTAAACATTAGCCTTTTAGTTTGGACCAAGGGAATTTTTCTCGAGCGTCACAGATTAGGGGATTGCGGCCAGAAAAAATCGAAAGTCGAAAAGTGAGGGCCACCCTGCTGCACGTGTGCCATCCTGTGTATACGTAGTTGGAGGTCCCAGCTGATCGGTTCTCGTGGTGGTCGTCGGAGTTTGAGTAGAAGTGGGTGGCGCAGTCGAGGCTCTCGCTACCTAGAGCAAGCAAGCGAGAACAATTTCTCTCTCTCTCCCTCGCACTCTCTGAAAAGAAAAAGAGAGAAAGAAGATGGTAACCAGCATGGTCGAGAGGGTGGGTGGGTAATCGTGACGAGGACGATGTGGTGGTGTTGGTCGTGCGTCTGCGCGCGATTCGGTCGGTGGGTCGGTCGGTCGGTCGGTCGGTCGTCGTGGTATTGATTTTCATAGTAGTCACACACGTATACCGTCGCGGCAAATCGCGCAGAGCGCGTGTACGTGCATGCATTGACGACCGAGGACCTAACCCAAACCGGGTAGTGGCTTCCCCAAAATCCCTGCGTGAGATCTCGCAATCATCGATCTCGACAAGCCTCGAATCTTCTGCGTGTCACCATCCCCTAAAAGCCCAGGACTTGGACCACCCTCTTTTGCTACCTAGTTCACCCTAATCACAGCATACTCCTCTTGGGAAGTACGCTCTTTTGCACTCTTGTTTTTCACCTGGCTATCAGCCTTTTGCACTCGAAGACTATGTTAATGCCAAAACAAAGGCATTATTCGAGTGCTGAGAGTTAATTCCTCTCCAAGGGTCTAGTCCACCCTAATCAAAGAACACTCCTTTGAGAAAGTACGTTTTTCTGCTTCTCATCTGTGTCTGCCGGGTATTAATTCTCCTCGGTCCAGCAGACAGGATCCTCCTTTTTCTTTATCTATCTTCCGTCTGTGCGAGTTTTTTCTTGGATCCTTAAAGATCCTTCGATCTCGTTAAGTTAACCCCGGGACTCCGAGTCGCTTCTTTCGGGGGTGTTATTAGCAGTAATGGTTCCTCGGAAGAACCTTTTCCAGGATGAAGATGGCTAATCCTTCTTTGAACCGTTGGTTTTCTGTTACAGAAGCTTCGAGTGCCCGGGAGCGAACCAGCTGCCTTGGGTAGACACAGAGCGAACCAGGAGAGAAGAAGTTTCCGGCGGAAGGATACTCGGTGGCCGACAAGATGCCTGCACCGACCACACCAGCAGGACCCGCGGAGGGCGGGCCGCCTCGCACCGAATTGCAGGAATTGCAGCTGAAGGCCGATCAAACTACAGATGAGGTGCGTGTACATCGTTGGCAAGGATGCTGATGTCTGAGGGACGTGTCGTTGGCAGCGAGAAAGATGGCGCAGAGACGACTGTCTTTAATATCTTGATGTCCTTAACACCTTGGGGATGGCGTTGATAGTTGGAATCGAGTTTCGAGATAATTGATGATCTTTATTTTTTATATTCTTCTGTTTACGATCAATGAAATTGGTTCATGCGGTGCCTGCTGTCCCCAGAGTGTTGATATGTGAGATCACTCACAGTCTGTGCCATCTTCTGATGCTTCCAGCGATACCTACTGTGCTGAAGATGAAAAGATGGCTCTTATAGGGATAAGAGTGTTGCATTATCAATAAGTTACCAGCACAATGAACTTATCTATCATAATTATGGGCACATATAATGATTGAAAGTACAATTTCGATTTAAATTGGGTTGCTGAGAGCTGAATTTGAATTTAGATTTCAATATAATGAGATTGAAAGTTGAATTTGAAGTTAGATTTAAATATGATGATTGAAAGTAGAATTTGAATATAAATTTGAATTGTATAATGATTGAAAGTAGAATTTGAATTTACATTTAAATACAATGATTGAAAGTTGAATTTGAATTTACATTTAAATATAACGATTGGAAGTTGAATTTGTATTTACATTTAAATATAATGGTCGAAAGTTGAATTTGTATTTACATTTAAATATAATGGTCGAAAGTTGAATTTGAATTTAGATTTATAATAAAGAGTTAGTCATTTTGGGTCGAAATCGGCCCATCTGCGGAAAATAAAAAATTTCCAGCCATCTTTACATGTCCCCACAGTACTTCAGAACCACCGTTAAAACAAACATACACGGAACTGATCCGACAACCGTTCCCGTTCTTGTTTCAGTCCCTGGAGAGTACGAGGCGTATGCTGGCGCTATGCGAGGAGGTGAGTTCGTCTCATCCCTATGAATAATATTCTCTCTCTCTCTGTCTCTCTCTCTTCTATTTACGCATTAACCTTCATCCTCGATCATCCTCGGTACTAATCCTCGATCCTCGTTTACTGCAGCGATAATGTATATCTCTGTCTCCCCTGAGATTTATTCTCTCGCCGCAAAAGGAGTAAAAAAAAAAAGAAAAAGGAAAAAAAAGAGAAAAGCAACCCCCGACAAAAAAAAAAAGAAACAAAAGAGAAGAGAAAACTGTGAACGTGAACATGTTCTGTGTCTCTGGTCAATCTTGCCGGTCGTTTGTCGCGCGCTTTAACAAAAGTCCCGGCAGGATGGGCGTGATGGTGTTTTTGTCTCTGTCCCCCCAAACCCCCATACGGTGATAAAACTCCCCCGTCGACGAGACTTAGTATGATTAAATAACGATCACGGTCGAAAGCATATAAAAAAAATGAAAAGAATGGTAAACGCGCTGGAGAGAGGTGGGCAAAATACTATTTCGGCTATGCAGTAAGGCTCGAAAGAAAGTAGTTGACGCTATTTCTACCGATGTTGTCCACGGACACCTTTCACAATTTTCATAAAATTTTCTTAATTAATTTTCTTAACTCTGATAAAGAGTGAGGTACAAGTGAGTAATGAAAAGTCAGTTGAAATAGGTGTGCACAGGTGAAAACCGCGGTAGAAATAGTGTTAACCCTTAGCACTCGAGTGGTGGCTGAGGCGCCACTAAAAATTGCTGTATCACTATTCAAAATATTGTTTACACGATCAAATATGTTGGTATCCGATCAATTACTAAATACTTCAGTATCGTAGAGAATGGAAATATTCTGGGTCGGCAGAAACGTTTAATTTTCCAGTTGAAATAGCTCCGAGTGCAAAGGGTTAAAATAGCAGAAACCGAGAAACAATAGAGTATTAGTGTAACAGTAGGGCGAGATAAACGGCGTGGCTGCGACGACGGCGGCTCCGGAAACGGTTGTTGTCTCTCGAGCGACGGAAATCGAACGAACAAATGAGAATAAACGAGTCGAAGCGGTGAAAATGATCATATCGAGAGAAGAACATCGTCTCTGCTTTCGATGCACGGAAAATAGTAAAGAACCGGCCAGATTTGCTATAACAGCGGCGTGTTCGAGACAATCTTGAAATAGTATTTGACCCAGCTCCGGCGCCGGAAGCAAAAAGAAAAGCCCCTTTTTTCAGTTTTCTCGATGTATATGTATTTCTTGTAGACATTTGTGCGTGTGCGTGCGTGTTTGTGGCTGCGTGAGACGGTTCTGTGTGCTACGCAATAATACCGGGAACACACGGGAACTATCGTTGGCTTTTACTTGCCGAGAAAGACGAGACGATCGATTTTTCGTTGATTTGCCTGTTCCAAGGATTTAGGGCTAATTATCGCACGGGTGCAGTTGCGTTCAGTTTTTAAATGGAGAATATAGTGGACATATTTGCTCGGAGTTCTATTGTAAGACGACGCATCGACGCGGTCCGAGACGGTTCTCGCGGACGCGAACGCGATGGAAATGATCGTTATTGCGAGACAATGGTCTCGCGGACATCTTCAAGGTCTGTTCTGGTTCCTGCCATTGTTCCCCCTATGGGAAAGCGCTTTGTTTTGCGAAATATTGATCTCCACACTTCGTGGACATTCGAGCTGCTGTAACTTTGTTAAAACCAATGGGAGAATTTTACTTTTAAAGTGTTAAAATTACGAGAGTGGAACATACCCGTAAGATGAACACGAGCCATCGTTACGTTGAAACGATTTTCCGAATGATCTCGGAAAAGAATCAGGAAAATTTACAGCGGAAATTACTGTGCGCGTTCGCGACCGCATCCTCTCGCGTCTTCTGGTCTCTACGTTTCTTCAGCTCCGCATTTCTACTTCCCACATGCATAAACTATACTCGTCTATGTCTATGCTCGTTGTCTTCGGTACTTTATTCTACATATTGTCTCGATATATTTATATGTATGTACGTCTTTATAAGTGTTCCGCGGGATTTTTTATTAACTGTATATGTATATTACATTCTAAACATGTGCTCTCACTCTTTTCTCTTATTCAATCTTGTTACTTGTCGACGGAGCGAGCGCAACCGACAACGTCGCTAACGAAGGATAAAAGAAATTACTTGGTCCCTGTTTTGCGCATAAAAATCCCCAGTCTGATGATTCCGGTTAACCAGAGAAATAATTCGAACGGATCGAGTGAGCGACTGCTAGGAAAGGTTCTCCCGCGAAAACACAATATTTGTTCGAGCTAACAAGAGATTGTTGAAGAATCGAATGAACCACCGCAGAGACCAAGAGAATCGTAACAATTATGCTCGACCAGCAGAAAACTCTAATTCAAACATCCAGAAAGTTCCGGTGCTGGCACCACGGCCAAGGTGGTAATCGAGTCAGAAGTTTTGATTGGTCTTGAATATGCGATGAATCGTTGCACAGTCGGGTCGCAGACAGGGACTCGCGAGTATAATGCGCTCGTTAGGGTAGCCGGTCGGTTGCGCGCTGCTCCGTTCCAATTTCTTTCGCTACTTACGTCTATGGCTGCACTAACTTCGCACATGAGCCCGCATTTCGAGCACCGGGGAGACGTTCTAGGATAGTTGTTTTTCTAGAGAGAGAGTGTGTGAGCGCGCGCTCGCGTGTGCGTCGGGGCCACGTGTCCGGGCGCCGAGCACGAGCGCCGGCCACGCAAGATTTCACGGCCGACGTCGATGTCAGGGTCAGTGTCGATGTTGTTGGTCAGAAAGAGAACCGCAAGAACAAGGGCCGAAAAACGAGCGAAACCAAAGAACGCACGAGAGAGAGAGCCTGTGTTGGACACTGTTGTGGCGGCGGTTCGGATATGTTGTCTGTTTGACGAAAAAAGAAAAAAAAATAAGCAAACAAACGAACAAACAGAGAAACCGAAAATAATATACTGCCAATGGTGTGTGGAGGATACTTTTTTTTCAGCAACGGTGAATCGCACCAAGGTCTTCGGAATTGGAACTGTGGTGGCGGACAATGGAGAGATCAGTGCGAGAGAAATGCTCTAGACGCGCGACAATGATCTCGAAGGAATGACACGGAGAGGATCGATGACGATGTCTCGCGCGGTAACCATTCCCGCGCGATCGCCGCAAAACCGTGCAGAGAGACTATCAGATTTTTTTCGGAAAAAACGGGTCGTTAACGAGCCAGACCGTGTGTTTCGGCCTCTGCATCTCGTTAGCCGGTTCCTCCACACCCTTACCCAACCCCCGATTATTCCATTTTCTCGCGCGAACTTTCCCGGAGTTGGGCAAACTCTTCGTTGAACTAACGACCGGCGAAAGATTTCGCCTCGGGAACGCGCGCCGAGATCATTTTCTTCCTGGAAGAAAGTTATCTCTCTCTTTCTCTCTCCCCCCCTCTCTCTCTCTCTCGTAGCCCCGAATCATTTGATACGCTGCTGCCCAACTCTCTTCCGTTTCCTTTCACGTCGAACTCCCTAGCGATCGATGCTTCGAGAAATTCAACGATCCCGGTGTTTGTACAGTCGCCGCCCCTTTGGTTGCACAACTTGTTTCCACCCCGCCCCTTTCTTTGTTTCCATCGTTTTCGCCGCAGGACGCGAAACATGTCCAGGCTAGGTGTGTTTAATTCTGGTTGGTCCCGGAATTTGAAGCCGATGGTCGTCGGATAGGCGTGGGGAACTCCGAGGCGGGGCCTGAACCTCCCCCACTCTCGCACTGGACGGCAGAGTGGGCGGAGCGATGGAGGAGGGGCTCCACCTTGTCCTGCGACCAGTATGTGATAACTTTAAACAGTCTATTATCTTCTACTTTGCTTTCATTAGTATTCCCATCTCATGAGAGACAAATTTTAGAACAGTTTGAGTTGGATAAAATAAGGAAAATGAAACCACGCCCACTCTCGATACTCTACAAACAATTCTGAGATCGTTACCTGATTAAGATCAAATGTTATGGTCCATTCATGGCCCCAAGGGGCATGAGTTGAACACGCCTAGCTCCGACAAACGTCGGAACGATTCGTGCGAGCATGGTTCGCCGAGTAGAATGATCGTTAGAGGCTGACCGAGACAGGTAAACGACGAGGCAACGATGTGTGTCTCGCGGGAGGAGAACGGTCCTCCCGGTCGGGATCCAATCGCGGTCCAATGGAAAGAGACTCGCGTGTCCACTCGGCATCGATGATGGCCGCCGAAAAAAGAACCTCTGTCGCTGCTGCCAGTGTGTGTTTGAATTATTAATATATACTATTGTCCGTGTTTGCTGGCTGAACCGGGCACACCCCCGATATATATTCTGTTGTTGTCCGTGTCGCTGATTGCGTATGTCCGTGTTTTTCCACGTGTGCGGTGTGTGGCCACGTGTGTGTCCGCTTGCTTGACTCGATGAATTACGCTCGGCCGCCTGCTTGCCGGCGAGCTTCTCCCACAATGGAATGTCCGGGATGAGAATACTGTGCGCATGGTGTCCACAAACTGGTGGTGGAACGTTCAAATGGATGGGCAGAAAGAGCCACGCCCACCTCGGGCACTTATTTTTTACTTTCACTATTGTTCACTTAAAGCAACGTTCTGGAGCAGTAATTGTCAACTGAGGTACTGCCTTAGCTTCATTGAGTACCGCAAAACCACGCCCCTATATTCGAAGAGAGCACGACAGACTGAGCTCTCCTTTAACTGACATTTTGAGCACTTTTCTAGCCTTTTCTGTAGAAGAGTATTGAAGCCACGCCCCCTCGTGCAATAAAGAATAGAGCTACGAATAAATTTCTTTTTGGCAAAGATCGGCCGCTTTTCATGTTCTACCACCAGTTCGGAATCATCCTGTGCCTCGTAAAGAAATCAATTAACTTATTATGGAAGCCGGATTCTGTGGGAGGGGCTCGGTTCGCCTACTCGCTCGCAGAGTTCGCGAAGCAAAGCTTGACCATCAGTCTGACTTGCAATTAGTGTTTGTGGTGGGCTTGTTTGACTCGTCCTCGCTGAAATATTTTTTCTCTCTCCGACTTTGCACAGTATAATCTTTTCCTGTTTGCCAGACTCACATTTTGCCGCAATCTAAAAAACTCGAAACCCAAAGAATAGTCTCTGCTTACTGAAACTAAGCTAAAAATCAGTCGTGGGTATAGCCTGCCCAGCGGGTGCTGTCTGTTTCCGCCCACATCGATATCCCGCGAGAACGCGTTAGTAGTAGAAACTCTTCTATCGCTTTTCTCTGATTACCATGTCGGATTTAGAATAAAAAAGCCAACCATGCTTTCCACCAGCCTCCGTCCCCGTGAGGAGCAGGTAAACCATGCCCACTGAAAGCACTCTACATCGTGGCAAACGAGGTAGACATTTTTCCTTGCTTTCTCCATGTCTGATTTAACGTTTGAAACATTTATGGGTAGAATTTGCCCCTATGAGCAGGCTTAGCTCTGCCCACGCAAGAAACTACGAAACCCCGCCCACGTAGATCGCGCCCCACGGATCAAACAGCGGCCCACGTTCAAAGCGAACGTTCTATACGACGTATGGGAACGTGATCGACGAGCAAGAAAAACAAGCCGATCGATCGGTGGCGTAGACTGGTCGTAGATTTGCTCCGCAAACTTTGCCGCCTATCTGCCTTGGCTACCTGGCTGCCTGTGTGTGTTTGCCTGAACACTATTCTCGCCCCTCCCCTCTCCAACTGCATCGTGCTCTCTCGCTTGTTCGTAATCATCCTCGACTCGCAAATCATTTTCTCCGTCTGTCTATCCGTCTGTCTGTCTGTCTGTTTGTCTGTCTGTCTGTCTGTCTGTCTGTCTGTCCGTCCGTCTATCTATCTGTCCACCTATCTGCACAAAACATTCACCCACCACTCACAGAAAAAAAAAAGAAAAGAAGAAAACACAAGCTCACAAGGGATTCACGATCTCGATGTGAACAGTCTCTCTCCTCCAGATCTCTCTCGGATCTACGAAAATGATCTACGGAATGATCGGGGCCGCTTGCACGCACAGGGACGAGCTCTGCATCGCTCCTCACCGACTCTCACCAATGCATCGTGACACCCCTCGCGTATCATGCCTCCTTGTCTTTCTCTATCTATTTCACTGTCTATCTATCTATCTATCCCTGTCTCTATTTCTATCCTGTCTTTCACTGTCATTCGTCAATCAATTTTTTTTCGGGATTGTTACAATCCTTGAAAGCGTCTCATGCACATTCGCAGCGGACAAGGACCGACGCGCAAGCTCCTCTTCGAAACGAACTCGAGAAAAGCGTGATTTTATAGAATTGTTAGCGCAAAGATGTTCGTTTTAGTTCACTCGAGGGTTAACTGTTGCTGGACGGATTTTCATGCACATATTTCGAATTTAAATTCGCTTGAACAACTATGGGATAATGAAGCAATGAGAATTGTTTAACATTTTATGTATTTTGTTAGACATTTTATCTAATTTATTACTAGACATTTAGGTGTTGTATGAGGTATTATACCAATTTCATCCCCGTAAACTCTCAAAAATTATAGCGAATGAAAATATTCTAGCTAGGAAGAAATGTTTAATATTCCATTTAAAATAACTTCTAGTGCAAAGGGTTAATACTGTTTGGAACAATTGAACGAGTAGAATGCAACGTACCCTCTAGAAAGAAAGGGAATGCATGCCACGTCGGAATTCTTTTAAATAGATTTATACGAATTTGTATGTGCATAAAAATCCGCAATCTATTTATACATTTTCGAATGCCACAAACGGTATACGATATTATATCTCTGCTTCTCTGCCATTCCTCCACGACCTCTGACCTTTCTTTTAGCATTTCCTGAACCGTTGAATTTACTGTTTCCACTTCTCCACTAAATATTTTATTTACGCTATTCCCATTGCGTATATTTCGCATGATCTTTCCTCCCTCTCTCGTGATAACAAAACTCCTCTCGTCTCTGGAATTCTGTATTTTATTCTTACCCTCAGACTTGAACTTCCTGTTGTTCCTCTCTCAAATATGGCGTATTTGTACCGTATACAGGGTGAGTTATTAAAAAATGAAACACGTTTAGTTTTCATGACATTTTTCGACAGTACAGCTCCAATGAACACATTTTGCCTCTTCGAACGACGAACTTGACTGTGTAAACGGACACATTCTATTGTAAAAACACATTCTATTTTTTCCTGACTTGACAAAATACTTCCGAAGACTAGTAAACTGTAATTTTCTCCGCTACACCTCTCAGAGCGGCGTAATTAAAAAAAAGCCTCGATGCACCCACGCCAAACCATAAACTTTAAATCGATCACGTCAGGCAATTCACCCTGTATACTCCACCGTTGGTACTCGAGCCCCTCGCGAGTGGCAATCGCGGTAGCAGAAACTGGAGCAACCTCGCAATCGAATCGAAAGTTGCGTTTGAATCGTCGTCGTCGGATTACATTTTCGTCGGGCGTGTCGGTATCGAAGCCTAGTGAGAAAAGGAGCCATAAGGACGTTCCGGGGTTCTCTACAATTTCGCTCGTCTCTATCTATCTAGAGCGAGAGAGAGCTCGCCTCTAATTAACATCCGGCCAGATGTACACGATGCTCGACTCTTATTCAGCGGCTGATTTTGTTTTCCCGCGAGTTCTTTCCTTCTGGAAATTCGTTTGAATCGAATTGAACGGAGTCGTGGAACGAGAACAGAGAAAGAGAGTGAATCCTCTCTGAGATTCTCTCTTCTTCTGGATCCTCCGGAGATCTCTCGAGCCGGAAGCTGCGCGTGTCGGTGAAAAAGAAGCCGAGCATCGTTTGTCGACGATTAGGCTCTCTCCCCTCGCCCCCGTGTTTACCCAGTCGGAAAAAGCTCTCGGCTCCTTTTCTCTCGGTCTCTCGTTCGGTCATTCGCCACTCTCTTCATGCTCTCTCCCCACCCCCCTCTCTTTACTCTATCTCTTTTTATCTTTCTCTCTGTCTGTCTTTTTCTCTGTCTCTCCGGCTCTTCCTTGAAACCCCAGTTCGGTGTGCGTGTGCTCTACTTTGCGTTCATTTAGGTATTCGTCCGTTTGAGTCCCGAGAAACGGCTCGGAAAGCTCGGGAACACGTCGGGAGAAGCTCTCACGGTCCGCGCCTTCCATCCCGTTAACGCCACTTCCGGTTTCTCGCGACTCAACCCGGACCGGGATCCGTTTCCTTTTCTGTTCTCGTTTCTCGTTGTCGGGTCGCGCCGCGCGGGAAATCGATCGGTTACCCTACTTCCGTCTTCGAGATTTCCTCCATAATTTAGTATAATATAGTCGACGGAATTTTCGAGAGAGAGTTTATGTCATCGCTTTCGCGAGTTTCGATTTGTTCGTCAAATATAGACGCGAGAAGAATTTTTATCTCGGGAACGGTTTGTCCGATCGAGTTGAATCTCTTTTTAACGTGAGCCCAAACGATTTGATTCGTTGCAAGAATTTTGGAAATTTTGTCTCGGCGATCGATAACGAAGATATTTGAAATAGTTTGCCGACATGATTATGTGCGGCTTAAAATTGTATTTACAAGAAGAGGCGTTTATATTTCGTGAACAAATTCGAAAGGGGCGAAACGATGACTTAAAGTCCCCACTGAAACAGCCTGTACTACGTCACAGTAAATTTTGAAGAAAATTCACGACGCGCAAGGCACAGAACCAGGCGATTTCCCGCGGCGACCCCGTTTACTTTCCCTGTTTTCCGTTCGTCCACCGGAACTGTGTGTAACCGTTCAGTACTCAGCGAGACTTCCGAACACAATGAACCGCGGCGGACCTTCCCTGCCGATCTTCTCGGATCTACAAACACCCAGACATCAACGAAGCAGCGTGTATTCTGTCTGTCCGCCTCTCTATTTTACTTTCTGTCTCATTTTCTTCTTCTTCTCTCTTCTTCCGCGCCCGGAGGCCGGTCTCTTGCGCCGTTTCGCGACGATGTCCCCGTGAATTTTCCGCGAAGGAAAACGCGAGGAGAGCGTCGCGAGTGGTGTCGAGTGGGAGGCCCCGAGGCGTTTTCTCTCCACCCAAAAAAAAAAAATTGTAACAGAAAGTCGAGAAAAGAGCGATCGGAGAAAAAAGAGCGCTTTCGGCTCTCGCCACCGCTCTGGCGGAAAAAAACAGAAAACAACATCAACAGTAACAACAAAAATCGATACGGAAGAGTACGTTTTACAGACAGTGTAGGATACAACAACAACCGCAATCGACGAACCTGTAAACAGAGTCCAGAGATTGTCGATTGTCTGTCCTCTGCGAGCGTTTTCAAGCTTCTCACGATGTCGAACAAATCAGTCAGAAGGGAAGATCAATTCTACTACTATTTACTAATACTATTACTATTACCTACTACTAGTACTACTACTACTACTGCTACTACTACTACTACTACTACTACCACTACTACTGCTACTACTACTGCTACTACTACTGCTACTACTACTACCACCTACTACTGCTATTACTACTACTACTACTACTACTACTACTACTACTACTACTACTACTACTACTACTACTACTACTACTATTACTCCTACTACTACTACTACTAATCCTACTACTGATAGTAATAAAAACGACAACGGCGACGACAGTCACAGAGCAACAGGAACAACTACAACTCCTACAACTACTACTACTACTACTACTGCTATCTACTACAACAACAACAACAACTACTACTACTACTCTACTACTACTACTACTACTACTACTACTACTACTACTACTACTACTACTATTACTACTACTACTACTCTACTACTCTACTACTACTTCTACAACAACAACATCGCCAACATCAAGAACCATAACAGCAACAACAAGCGACAGGCCTAGATTGCGGCCAGACACCGAGATCTATGTCAAATTAAATCAGATACAACAGATAGATTTGCTACAACGTGTCTCTAGAAAACAAAAAAAAAACAAAAATCGTGAGTCCGTGGCAAAAAAAAAACAAAACTATAATAAACGTTTTCCCGTTGCTTGTCCGGCTGTTTCTGCCCAGCCGTCTCTGCACCATCACACAGGGGCCGGATATTGTGCGTCGACTATTATAACAACCAATAAATCAAGTCGAAAACAAATCAAACAGACAGCAGATAAATAATAACTGTGTATAGAAATATTCGAGAGAGCGTCTCATCCAGACCCGCCATCGAGAACAACATCAACAACAACCAATAGAGAATATATGTATATATATAGAAAACCACAGAATATAATACGACCAAAAAATGATAATCAACCTATCACTCTCGCAACTATATACCACGCGTTTACAAAGCCCCCACCCCCTACCCCCATAAACAGAAAGACGATTACAGGTCACGATATATCTCTCTATATATCCAGCACCGTGTTGTTTTTAGCGAAACAAATTTTATATATATATATATATCTATGGCGAAAAAAAGGGAAAATACTTCGAGTAACAAAAAAAAAGAAAGAAAAGAAACTATAGCTTCTTAGCCCACTTCTCTCCACCAACTTCTCTCCGCACACCCTCCGCCTCTGCCTAACCGTAATACTATATACTACTAATATACTTACTAATATTACTGATACTATATACTTACTACTAAAAAAAAGAAAAGAAAAAAAACAACTCTCTAACACTGGTGGTGGTTGTCTGTGTTGTGCTGCCTCTGTCTGTCGTAGAGCAAGGAGGCTGGCATCCGTACTCTGGTCGCGCTCGATGACCAGGGAGGTGAGTGAATCGCTTTTTAGCCATATAAGTCAACGAACAAAAAAAAGGGGAACCCCACTCCGCCTCTTTTCACGCACCCCCTAGTCCCTGCCTGCCTGCCTTTGCCCCGCCCTCTGCCCCACCCAACGCCCCACGTACCCCATCACACAAAAAAACACGTACAGTGGACTGTGTCGTGCCACGCCCCTCGGAGCACCGATGTCCGAGCAAACACCCATCACTCAGGCATGGGCAGGGAGCTCCGCGGGGGCCACTAGGCCCCGCCCTCATTTGAAGATGCGGAGACATGTCCATTCGGAACACTTTGTTCAGTGAGATCGAGCTAGTCCTCTGTCGATTGTCTTATGTCTCTGTCTGTGACTCTCTAGGAGCTGGAACAGGCATGGGTGATACTCACTGGGTCATTGGTTTTGCCACGCCCACTTTAGACGTAGCAGAGCCACGTCTATTCAAGATAGTCTGTACAAGAAGATTGAGGTAGTATTGTGTTTTTATTCATGGCTCGCTGGTTTCAAGCCTACAGCTGACATAAATCTAGATTATCTTAATGGAGCGTTGCTTTGGCCCCGCCCATGTAGCGAGAGGCAAAGCCACGCCCACTCAGGACAATCTATATAAAGAATTGAGGTGAACATAGTTCATATACATTACTAGCAACTAAGCCACGCCCAATCTAGACATTCTATACAACAAAATAGACCAGCTTATCTTGTATACTCAATATTCTACTTCTGTGTCCAACAATCATGCCTGTTCTACAGTCACACGCCCAGATTGCCCTCTGGAGCACAATCTAAACTTCCTCTACACCAAGAGCGACTAAGCCACGCCCACTCAAAACTCTTTCCAACGAGACCCAGAGAAGATTTTCTATCTTCAGCCTTCTATCTCGATCTCATCTCTCGTGTTCCAAGATGTGGCCCCACGGGGCAAATCCGGCATGCTCCCGGAGCAAAAAGCGCTCATTGCCCACGTCTACCCTAAATCCTCATCCATACGCGGTTTCACGGTCCAAGGTCGTAGCGATGTGATGTCGTGCTTATTACTTTTCCTACGGATTTCGAAGGATTTCGCGTGTACGCGACTCGACAGTCCGACGTGCTCCGGAACATGCTCCGACCCCGTGCACTTCCGGAAATCGATAGACCGCTTAGCTACGCTCGCTAATCTCGAGAACGCTCTACCGCGACCTCGTGACCTTTCTCTCTCTCTCTCGTGTTTTTTTTTCTTCTCATCGCGGAACCGGGGGAAACAATCGTTTTATTCGCGTTTATCCGCCGGCTCGTTGACGGAATCGGCTCTCCAACGGGCAGATCCGATGCGAAGTAATCGCGTGACGATCGATTCCGTCGAGATATACACGGTGGACCAGTAAAAAACACTCATCTGACATTTACCGGAGTTCTCTAACGATTGGAGACTCCGAATTTTGCGGTGCAATCCATGAAGGTCGAATTCGACGATTTGCATGTTTGATTTCCGTTCGATTTTTCCTGATCGAATAAATAAATGTTCAACTCGAAATGTTACGGCCCACAAACAGTTGAATCTAGAGACTTCTACATGTAAATACAGAGGTCAAACTTGCGTACTTTTTTCAAAATCGTTTTAATAAATTCAGGAAACTTTAACACACAACATTGTGGAATTCTTTTGGTGTCCTCACAGTTCAGTCTAGTAATGAGTAATATCAGATGGAAGTTCTTGTTGACTCAACTTGTACGTGTGTACACTGGTATTCAGAGGTTTGGAATCACTTGTTCAATGGGATGGAAATGTAAATTCTTTGGTTAATAACAGCTGAATCAATATTTAATGTTTTCCCTTTAACGTGTTTCCTAATTTACAGAGTAAATAATATTTTTTTATAATGAAGCATTAATTCTTTGCCAGATAAGAAATTCAGTCCACAATTTATCGTCGAGACTACGTTTGCCCTGCTGATTAAACACTGATAACCTAGAATTAGTATTCATTTACTATTCAGAGGGGAGTTGCTGTGATCCACATTTGTTGGACTCTGTTTTAATGTCAAACACGAAATACAAAGCACTGTACATATAATCTTCTGTTTCACAAAGTTTTATGAATGTTGTTTGTGATTGTTGACAGTGATTCCAAACTGTTTTTCTTGACAGGAAATTTTATCATTTCGGAGACCAATCTCTCCACTAATATTTTTCATTTAATAGTTCCGAAAGAAATTTTATAATCTTTACCATTTCCTTAATCACACGACTTTGGTTTCGTGTTTTCGCTACAATTTTAACAATTTCCTCACAGCTGCACAAAATCCGCAGTCTACCAATTCCCGCCTAAACCGTAAATTCGCATAACGAGCCTCGCAGTCATTATATTTGGTACCCGATAATCGAAATTTTTTTGCTGTTTCACTGCTAGAATCACGCTGATTCGTTCTCGGTTGGATGAAGATGAAAAATCGACGTTGTTAATAGCGCTGCATCTTCTGCGGTATGCACCACGAAGCATATGAACGTTGATCGAAGCTGCGATCTCGATTTTTGATCGAACGGCGCGGCGATCTCTCTTTTTACACTTTTTCCGTTCCGGAGGCTCGGGCTCTCGACGTGCTCGCCGAGTTCGATTTTCTTTACTTTCTCTCTCTAACTCTCTCTCTTTCTTGTTCTTTTTCTTTTTCTCCAAAACTTCGCCGACCAATAATGAGACCACCACGACACTGGATCGAAAAACACGCAACTCCCTGCTCGATGAACTCGTTGCGACCGAGAAGCATAGTCCCCCGCGTAGAACTATAGTCAACCACAGTAACTACAGTCCCCACGGAGCGTATATAGTCACAGGGAACAGCCCGATTATGTGTATTGTGTAGCGGTGATGCTCGAAACGTGACGTTGCGAGCTCGTGGTTGACGAAGAAAAGCGACAGCCAACTACCACTGTACAGTCTCCTACCATACAAATACTATTACTACTATTTACTAATACTACTACTACTACTATTACTACTACTACTATTAATACTACTACTACTACTACTCTACTACTATTATTTACTACCTCTACTATACTAACTACTTATTACTACTATACCTCTACTATTACTATACTACTTATACCATCGCTAACGACTCTGCTAGTCCTCGCCACCTACACTGCTAACCCTGCTGCGATCGTGGCTGGATGCAATTTTTCGACTAAAAAATTATTTTTTCCTCGAGATCTCAGTTTTTCGAACCTTCGTGCATCTATCAGGTTATTAGGTGAATCCCGGTGAACGATTTTTGCTAGACAGTGACGACAAAATCGTATTTCAAGTACCTGAAGCTTCAATTTACAACAATTCTCGATTTCAATAATTACGAACAAATTCTCATCTCACAGGCTCGATCTGAAATTTCTCTAATTCCAATGTTCCCTCTCGGACACGAAAATCTGTCGGAAAGGTGTGCGAGGGTTAAACAATTGTGTCAACAGCAAAATATCAATCGAATTCGTTCACCCCATCGCACCAGCCCCGGTCACCGACACTACCCAATTAACTTCCTAACACGACAAAGACATCGACTAACTAACTACCAAACATCCAGCTACCGTGCTGCGCTCGCTGCTAACTGCTGCTGCTGCTGCCAGTACACGAATACTCAGAGATCCGAAATGAAACAACAGCAAAAAAAAAAAGAATCCAATAGGAAACACGCTGTGATCGAGTCATGTTACAGAGTGTGGATCGGTATTATTACCTCGCGGATTCGAATACGACTCGTTCAGAACTGTTTTGTTTCTTCGTCCTTTTGTGCGCCCTGAAACTCCGTCCCTGTCCGCCCCCTCGGTATCTGTCTGTCTTTCTCTGTCTCTTTTATCTCTGTCTATCTATTTTAAAAAAAAATCCTCATTCGCTTCTCTGTTCCTGTCTCTCGTTCGATCACACTTCACGCCCACGTTTATCTACTTTCGATCCGCCCCACCCTCTGTACCTCGATGCACAAGGTATTCCAGTACTCCAAACGAAAATCGAGCCCGTTAGGCGATTCTACGTGAAAAACTGCACGGAAAACGAAGAATAACTTTTTCTCCCACCGCGCACCGTTCACGAGTAAATCGAGTCTGGAAGTGAACCGAATTTTTGAACTCGATTTGCTCGAAAACGGTGCTTCAGAGGAGAAAAGTTGATTGTTGCTTTTCGATGGAGTCTTGCGCGCAGAATCAGCTGTGGAACCGTTTTTGTCGCGAGTCGCGGCCTATCTTGTGCGTTACAACGTCGCTGTCAATGTCAACACACCAGCAATCAAGTACACGGAGCGTAGACGTGTTACTCTCGTGTGTAATCTCGATGTATGCATCTCTCGATTAGACGCATACGCGATTGTATTTTGTCCGTATCTGTTATTTACTATTACTTTCTCTCTGTCTCTTTTCTCTGTCTATCTATCTATCTGTCTATCTTTCTCTCTCATATTCTCTGTTCGACTTCTCACCGGAACGCAACGCGTTCTTCCATGGATTGCGTACTTACCAGTTTCCGTTTTGTTCGTTTTTCCGTTTCCTTTTCGTTCTTAGTTTCCCTCCTCTCTTCTCTTCGTAGTCGAACACAAGGCTTTCTTAGCTGTGTCGCTTTCAGTCAACGTGTAATACTCTACGTTCGTGTATTACGATATACATTATACTATACTGGGTGTCTCGGATCAACGGAACCACACCGAAATGTCTGCGTTATTTTCTGTTGTATCGAAAATTCTTTCAGGACAACGATATACCGTCTCTAGGAGATCTCAACGAGGAGATCGTCACAAGATTTCAAGGTTAACGATACCTTTTTAAACGACACGGTATAGGTTCTCCTCGATATTCTTGTGGAGCGCGAAAAGACGAATCCAACGAGTACCATGACCATACTGTTCCGATCATTCGATCTCGAGATATTCATGTCTGAATATTTCTGAATGATGGATATCTGAAGATCGAGTGATCCAGACGGTGTGTTTATTACAGTCGTCGGATTCGTCTTTTCATGTTCTACGATAACATCTACGAAGAAACATAACAATAACATTTAAAAAATATCTATGACCTTGAAACCGTTGTTAAGAAATGACCTTGAGGAAAATGTTTTTTACACGTACCCCTTCGGATAGTACAGATTTGTTCGGAACCGTTTTTTTTATACAGCATTGAATAAGGTAGGTGAGCAGGTGGTTTCCCGTTTAGCTGAGACGCTCTGTATACATAGATGATGTTTGTATATGTGTATGTATATATTATATATATATATATATTATATACGACAGCTCCTGTCTATTTTGTTTCGTACAAAGTATCTATTGACCGTAACAGTTTTTAGCTGTAGCGATTTTTATTTCACTGAACACCCTCTGTGACGTGTGTACAGGGTGTTCCGAAAGTACAGGACACTCTGAAATATATGTACTCCCGATGCAAATGAAAATCGAACAGTACACCAGCATTCGATAATTCTCTTGATAAGTGTTGTGGCACTTTTTGATGTGTGTTTGTGTTGGAAGTGGGTGTGTGTGTGTTGGAGGGTTCTGTACTTTTGGGACAGCCTGTATATGTGTACCTAGCCACGCTGTTGCTCGAGAATTTTTGTCCGCTTTTTGTTTTTGTCATTCCTCGGTTATTTGGGCCAACAAATTGGAAAAGAATATTTTGTTTTCTTTTGTTTATTTACATACTATTTCATTCATGATTCATGTCTCTTTCTAATGACCAGACATTAAATGATTATTATAAATTTTTGATATTAGAATTTCGATTATGTGACTGTCATTTTTTAAAAATATTTTTCATATTGCAAATTGAATAGACTCGAGCGATAGCGTGTTTGTGTATCTGTACATATATATGTATGTATATACATACAGGGTGTCTCGTAAATTACCGCTCAACCGAAGGGGAGATGATTAGAACGAATCGAGAAAGTGAGACATAATTTTGTTTAGAAAATACAGGTAGGAGAGATTTTGTTTTTTAAAAAAATTCTCTTAGAAACAACCATCGAATTATTCTCCTCATTTTTTATTCACACTGAAACGTCGTGAAGTATTATTTTTTGTAACTATTCAATAATAAAAATAAAGTGTTAAATTCCGAGGGTTCTAGTACATTCCAAACAGTACAAAAATTTCGTTAGAAACATCTTAAACAAAAATTGTTAAATACATCATTGCTGAAGCTATATTCATAACGTCTAACAATTTTTTAGTTCATTTGTTCGAAGAAAATAAGTGTACAGAAATATTAGTCTGCATTTTCTCGATTCGTTAATGCATGTAAACTCACCCCCTCCGTCTGCACCGTTAATAGCGAGACACACCCCCGTGTACACACGTATTCTCCACTAGAAAAAAAAACAGAGAAACCCTCTAATTTCCACCCTGTCCGCATCGAACGTACTTTTGTCGACCGTCGTCTTACCAAGTAGGTATTTTGATTGCCCTCCGCTTGAACAATATATATATTATATATATATGTGCGAGTTTATTAATACCGTTGTGTACATAGAATCGCGGTACCCGCGTGTATGTACATGTAAATAAATCAACTACATATATACATACGAATTATGCGATAGTAGTGCGATTAGTTGATTCGTTTCGATACCAGTCGAACGAAGTAGCGCGCGAGCGAACCACTCTGCTTTTCTTTTATCCGGGATCCACCAAACGAAGAATTAGCAAAATATATTCGTCCGTTTTTCAACCCCCGAAACGACCCCAAAACATCCCCCGAAAGGCAAAATACCGTAGTGACGTCCGTCGATGTTAATGAAAACTTCAGGGGAAGCTGTTGCTACGAAAATATTTGACACAGATTGTCTTTATCGACGCCTGTTTACAGCGGAAGGGTGAAAACTACCCCCTCGGTGGTGAGAGATGTATTTGCTCGAATATCTTGGGAACCATAGCACATAGAAAAATAATACACAGACTAAAATTGTGCAGTTTTTCATAAGGAATTTGACTGCGTAAGTAGATTTCTCAAAATCTCATTTGTTTAAAAGTTAGGAATTAATGAACAATACTTTTTTGCTCGTATTCTAAAATGAAACTGTTTCGAGTGCGTGTACGGATTGATAACATCGTTTTGGCGAGTGAAATAATTTTGTAGGATCCGCTTTCGGAAAGATTTGTTGAGATCGACGCATGTCACCCGAGTATGGTCTCCGTTAAGTGGAAATTAAGGTATTCTGGCCCCTTCCCTGTGGAATTTTCTCTCGATGCTGCGCGAGACACCGTGTCGCACGGTGTGTGTGTGCACTGTCGTTTCTGCGATATCGGATTCTCAACCCCCTATATAAAAACAGGGTGCAGCTCTTGTGGCGCAAGCAGACGTTCACGCCAGTGTGTGTCGCCGTGCGTTGGAGAATCGAACGTGCGATGGACTGTGACGTGGCTGAAACACGGCTACGACTCGCTTCAGTTTCATTCGTTCTAGTGATCGCGATCTATGGGGTGTCCTGGTTTCAACCCCTTCCGGTGGCTGCCTGAAAAAATGCGAAAAACACCGGAGAAAAAGTACCTATACAAAATATGCGCGATTTGACCTTGCAGTGACCTTGAACGAAGGCCGCCGAGCCTGTTGGAACCACCTATGACTTGACTCGGACGTTCAATCTCACTTTGAACATTAAAATTCGACGCTCCCTTTCCATAATCAACTTAGAATTCATTTTTCTCGAGATTCTCAAGGTCGCCGCAAGGTCAAACAAACATTTAACTTTTAATTACTCGCATATAGTAATTAAAATCTCGAAACTTGAAATTTAGTGTTTCGAGCATAAACATAAAGGTGTCGACCACACCAGCAATTTTCCATTAAAGTAGCCATTTCATCGAATAAAGTTATGTTAGAAAGTGGAGTGCGAGCGATCGAAGGTTAATAAGAAATCTAACTGGATACCTTAACAGCTTTAATTGAAAATGTATCTCCGTGTTTTCCATATTTACGGAGAAGCTTGTTCGATAAAATTGAGACAGGACACCCTGTACATAGACAGGATGAAGCGCGTGAATGTGATCAGCTAGAAATCCTCGCGGTTTTCGGGACCACAAAAGAACAATTACCGTAGACATTAAACCCGTCATTCTCCGACAAAAGAAGATAACAAAGCGAGATAAATCTGTCGAATTCTCTGGACGAAAATTTCCATTCACGTGCTTCAGCCTGTGTATCTCATTCTCACTCTCACTCTATCTCTCTCTCTCTCGCTCTCTCTTTCTCTCTCATCGTCGTACGTTTTCTCGACGCGCCATTCCTCCTTTTATCTGTTTCACACACCGTAATCATACATACTATTCTCTGTTTTGTTCCGATTTACCATCACCGTCCGAGATGTTCGTCCAAAACCGATTACGTCGAGAAAGTGAAATACAGAAAATCCGAAAAATTCCACAAGTATCAGTGAAAAAACATTTCAATACAATACGGAGTTAATCGTGGACGAGCATCTCGGACAAACGATTGTGTTTTCTTTGGTAGATGAATATTATGAACATTTTTGTTTGATTAGAAGCCCCGGCACGTTTTGTCACACGACTCGGATCGCCCCTGCAATCGATTCAAGTGGAACGGGACATAATTTATCAATCCCTCCCCGCTCCCAGCACCCTTTATTGTTTCGTTCAGTAGAATTTTCGCCAGAAGTCCCGTAATTTTAAGAGATACATAAACGAGAAAACAATGTGGACAGATTGAGATTTTTCCGTGCGAAAAAATGATCCGTGGATCTGTGGCAAGGCGTGCACGCGGTCTCTGCTTGTTTGTCTCTGACTTAATTTCGCAGTTGTTCACGCGCATCACTGTACGATCTTTCGTTTCCGTTAACGTGTGGGCCCTTCGACCCTGTCGTAGAGCGAGGATGTTGCAGCGAACACTCTGACGATGTTAGACCATCAAGGCGGTAAGCAGTTCCCTCAGCAATAAGAAAAAAAAAACAACAAATAAGAACGTGTTCGAAAATGAACAGACAAAATTCTAAGAGAGAAGGATTCCAAAAAAAAACTATAACATAAAAGTGAAATGAAACGAGACTGTCGTTCTCGAGCCACAACGAAAACCCTCGAGACGACGCGAAAACGGAGAACGAACTGAACCGCGTAGTTTAGAGAGAAAGCCGAGAGTTAAGTGACGAGAAGACACGGGAGAAACATTGCGAGAGGACTCAGTACGGACTGATGGGTTTACTAGAATTTTCCTTTTGTTTCCTTAGCTTTTCGACAATTCAATTTCGTCCTATACATTCACAAGAGTTAATCGAAGACAAAATCGACAAGCTAAAATGTTTTGTTTTGTTTCTTGACGCTAGAAGAACCGAGAGAATAGAATAAATAAACTTTGAACCGTTCTGGACTCCACGAAAAGGTACAAATTATTGTTCAAGCTCACAATTTGTCACAAATCGGTTCGTAAGAATACATGGTCGCTCAATAAGCGCGCGTGTTGGGGCTGTGGGGCGTGGCTCTTTTCTAAGCCACTCCTCCGATTGCTTTCCCACGTTTTCACAAATTCAAATTCTTGTCAAAAATTACCTGCAGGATTATCCTGACGGTTTTCCCAGCGTTCAGTATTTCAATTTTGGTTTTACAGTTTAATATAAAGTATTATGACTCAGTGATTCTTTTCCCGGGAGTTTAGTTTCTTTTTGGGGATACTATCGTGATGACTCGACTTCGACGAGGACGTGATCAGCAAACACAACGACGACTACAAATATATATATATATATGTGTGTGTACTTCCGGTTCTCAGGAGAACTCGTATCGCCCGATTTATCTCTGGTTCTTGATCTCTTTTTCTGTCCTATAGCTAAAACAACCTTCTAATTCTGTATCTTACAGCGCCAAGGTACTCTGAGTGCCTACACTGGAACAAAAAAAAAAACTAATACTACTAATTAATAGAAATACGAAGCGTGTATCTTCTCTTCCTATTTAATCTGCTTCTGCCTCTCGTCTGCTCCTATTTTTAACATCAGTACTTCTCGCATCATCGCCACCGCGCTCCTCTAACTCACCACTAATTCGATTCGGCTCATATTCTCGATTAATGTCCATCATCGTTCTTCCTCCCACTCCATTCATCGACCGCGCGTACCATCCCCCCACCCCTCTTCGATTACTATCGACCACTCGATCATTAGCCGTAGAAGACACGCCCATCAGGGGTGGGCGTGGCTCTCGACGATTAATGTTAGTTGGCGCGTGGAACCGCGTTCCGCCATCTAGAAATGCTATTATTTTTTGTAAATCTGTCTCTAATCTGTAACTGATCTTGGCAATTTCACAGATCGACGTGCTATCAATTGATCCCACCCTCTCTAATCCTGCCCCCGTTAATCCTCTATCTGAATCGATCTTCTTATCCCCAAATGTTGGATTTACCAACTTTCTCGTCTTCGTGTCGCTTCTTTGTCGATTGCTTAACTATTGTGTACCATCTGAACCAGGCATGGAGGAGCGAAGCCACGCCCAGTTCTGAGATAATCATTTATAAAAAGCATTGTTCGCCAAGAACACTGACGGAAATGAATAGTCCGCGGATAATTTCGCAGTTGAATTATTAAAAGCTATCAAGAACATTAAAAATTTACTTCAAACAGATTCGGGCATAGACTCGCAAGTTCCAGAAGATTTCCCAGAACGTTTTTCTTTCAGCTGGTAAATCCAACTTTCCCTACAGTATGCTCCGTGTGTCCGCGTCTGAACTAGTCGCTTGCAAGTACAAAGATATCCTGGTCCTCCAGCAGAACCTAACCTGACCCCCCGCATAGAATTAATGAATCAGGATGAGATCGTCGTCGCTACGCGCCCTCTCGCTCCTCCGACGCGCGGTTAATCATTCTCCTCGTGTGAAAAAAAGAACAAGCAAGTAGATCACAAATAAATTCGGACCAAAATGCAACGAAACTAATCTAATCGGAAGTACGAACTTTGTTGGACTCGCGAACAATATTTTTATATTACGATCGATCAATTTCTAGCAACGCAATCCTTGGCACCTTGCTTGCGCTATTCTTTCCTCCTTCACTTGCTGTCCATCCCTCTTTCTGTCTCTCTCTAGAGCAGGCTTAGGTACTCCTAGCTCCTCCTTGAAATATAGAACAATTAAACCACGCCTACTCGAGATAGCTCGCGTTTGTTCAGGTTAGATCACTCCTACGTTAGACAATCCACGCTTACGCGGATAGTTCACGCCTAGTGGGGCCGGGCCACGATTGCTTAGAGTAGAATACGCCCACTCAAATTTGACCACACCTACTCGAAGTTGGTCCTACTTAGTTGGGGGGTAAGTCCTGCTTATTCGTGGTGCATCACGCTCACTTTGCAGATAGGTAATACCTACTCAAGGGGATCACGCTGATTTTGAGAGTAAGTCGCGCTTACTCAAGGTGAATCACGCCCACTTAGGGCGCGCCACGCCTTTTCGGCGCAAGCTACGCCCACTTATGGCAGACCACGCCTGCTCTAGAGCGACGTTCCGAATTTTCTCAGTGGGATTAACGCGCTCAGCTCTCGTACACTCCTCTACAAATCTACAAATGAATCTAGAAATTCCCCTTCTAGTTTCCGGAGTACGCAAAATATTCTCCTTACTCTGCAATTACAATTTATCAAATCGAATGACTTTTTTCACGCAATTTGGTGGAATTTTCGGGGAGCATGCGAGGGTTGAAGAAACGGAAAGAGAGGGCAAACCATAGCGCAAAATGGCGGCCACGATGGTTGCGGGGCACCCGTATTGAAAAATGTTGAAAGCGAAAATAGAGGCGACGATAAAACCTATAGAAAACGAGAATGCTAAGCAAAGCGAAGGGAGGGGGCGTTTCGACGGCGCGTCCTGTTGGTCACGTGTGTTAACACAGCCGCTGATTGGTCGGTTGCCTGTTTAGAGCCACGAGGTCGGGATGAAAACCCTCGTGATGCTGGACGAGCAAGGCGGTAAGCCATCATAAATCTAGACATACAAACATACTTAAACTTTTTTCTCTGTACACATATACGCATGTGTAGACACGTGTACCAATTGAATCGAACGAGAAACGATTTCTCGTGAATGGGAATCGTTATTCTCGTTTCATTTATCCATATATACGTATGTACACGTGCGTGTGTGTGTACATATATATATATATATATCCGGTCTCGACCGACACAAAGAGCAACGATCGACGAAATTCTGTGTATTCTCATGTATTCTATATACCATCCACCCAAACCATAAACGATACTTGCACGTCGGCGACGATACCAACGTCTCGCGCGACCACAAGTATCGTTTATGCGTGTGCACACGACACTAATTGCGTGTACTCTCGTCCAGACACTATCTGCAAGACCCCGCTTCCATAACCGGACTCTTTTGATTTTCGACCACCACTAACTAACTAACCAACCAACCAACCAACTATTCGAGGGAAACTCGCACTTAGAGACTCTCTAGTCGTCTCCGGGAACATCTTGCTCACCACCCACGCCGTTCAGATCATCGTTTCTACTTTCTGTCTCGCCTCTCTGACCCCCTGACCACACCGTTTAACCCTCCCATCATCGAATACTCTCTTTCTCGCTCTGCTCACTCTTTCTTCGCCTGTCCTCTATATTTCTATCTTTCTCTCTCTTTCTGGATTTTTAATTCTCTTCGTTGTTCTCTACTTTTCTCTGACCTCTAACTTCTGGAAGCTCTATCTCTTTTTCTATTTCATTCTTTTTCTGTCTCTTCTTCTTCTTCTTCTTCTATTTTCTTTCTTCTTTCTTCTGTTGTCTCTTTCCTTTTTAGTTCTCCTTGTTTTTCTCTTTTCTTCTGCATCCTGTGGTCTCTCTCTCTCTCTCCTCCTCTTTCTTGACTCCGTTTCTTCTCTATCCGTCCGTGTTTGACGTGATCTCACGAAGGCGAACGAACAAAAACAGAGAGAACAACTATTACTGTGTTATATGAGAACAATGCTAATATGATATTCCGTAGGGAAAACAGAACGTAATGTAATACTTGTTGTACAGAGAAACAAAACTACTATATCTATAGACAAGTATTTAGTAATACAGAGAACAGGTGCAAAAGGGGAATACAGGTGGAGTAGGAAAAGGTATACAAATCAAATGAAAACCGTAGGAAATACAGAAAGAGAAAATATACAGATAAACGATAAACAAAACGAATGGGTAAATACGTGTCGGGTACGCACGACACTCGCACCACGTTTTATACGCCTCTCTCCGTCACTTCCGGCACGGTGTAAGTCTTTAATATAATACCACCTATATATATGTATTTATATATATATATATACTGTATATATATATATATATATATATATATACATATATTGCATACTGTATTTATTATACCCGTTGTCGAGAACAAAATATATATATATTAACCGGCACACCAGATATATAGATCTCGCATCGGACGCGCGCTATACTCTTATACTCGTCAAAGCATACTTGGTTCGATTCTCGTAATACCCAGCTGATACCCTTAGATAAATTACCCACCGTATACACCCCAGTACATACAGAGCTACTCACCCGATTACTTAGGATTAACGATCCCTTAGCAGGGAGACTATTTTTTTTTCTCTTTTTTGGCTTAGCTGTTGCACTCCCGTTGCACTCGTTCTTGTTTATTTCGTTTGCCGGACGCCATCCAGACGCATCGCTTTCGCTCGGTTTATCGGGGAATTTCGTACGAACGCCCATTGTATTTCTTCCCACGTTGAATTTCGATTCTGCTCGATTTAATTAATCGTTTCATAAATGAACGCTTTGCCTCATTCTTCGCTTCGAGCGAGTAAATATCAAAGTGATAAGAATGTTGCTCGAAAAATGTTCATCGTCAATGGATTCCAATCATCTCTTTTGCATTCCGCGTATATTTTAATTATCATACAATTCTCAGCCACGAAATGAATTAACGCTGTGCAATGTTTCTATAAAAATTCGAAAACCGATTGCGATGCTTTCGGGCGGCTCCTGGCGCACTTTAGTATCTCTGGTCGTCGCTCAACGATCGCAGAACAGAAAACAGATGAGAAACATCATCGAAATGACTGGTTAAACGGTTAAAGGAAAAGAAGATGTCTGCGATTTCGTATGAGCGACGACGCAGCCAATTTTTAATGATTGAACCGTCGAAAGGGAACCGAGCAGTTTATGATTTCCCATTTATTAGTTTTCTATTGGTTTAAGTACGATTATTTAGTTCGGAGTACGACACGCGTGCGTAGTAGAAGAGCAGTTGAATTTTTTCGTTTTACAATTTTGTTTTGTATTCGTTCGCCGCTGCCCGTTCCCTTTCGAGCTGCGATGTAACGCAGTGAAATCCGTGCACGGGGAGCGATTCTAACGATGTGTTCTCGTACGATGAAACAGAACAACTGGACAGAATCGAGGAGGGCATGGACCAGATCAACGCCGACATGCGCGAGGCCGAGAAAAATCTCACCGGAATGGAAAAGTGCTGCGGTCTCTGCGTTCTTCCATGCAACAAGTAGGGCTGTCCCGGATCGCTTTTTTAAACTTCATGTTACACTCCCGCTACTACTACCACTACCACGCATTTCGTATACTCTCTCTTTCTCTCACACACACTCTTTTATTCGTGGCCCTCGGACGTTTCTTTCACAGCTCGTTAACTCCGACTTGGCTCTCGCTTTGAGACGCCAAGGAACTTTGCTCTTTTTCGGTGGACGTTTCTATTCCGATGCGCCCGTGATGCTAGATCGCGATTTTGAACGTGTACTATTGGGTTGGCGAGAAAGTAATTTCGGTACTTTAAGGTGAAGTAAAACCCCAATTTTTCTATTCTAGCGATGAACTTTAATCATTCTTTGTTTTTAATATCTTTATTATTCTAATATATTATATTAATTTATTAATAATAATTATATATTTACTTAATTAATATAATCACATATTAAAATATTATATAATATATTATTATTTTAATGATTATCTTTAATAATCTATAAAACATTTTCTTATTTATTCGTTTTGGCAAAAGATCGTCGAACACAAATAGGAAATATCTTATTTATTAAAGTTCATTAAAGTAAGCAAGTTAAAATACCGAAATTACTTTCTTGCCAATCGAATAAAATGCACGTGTACAGGGTGTTTCGAAATTATACGTCGTGACCACTACAGCGTGATTCTGCACCTCTGAATTCTGGAATAAATTTTCAAAAGAAATCTTCAATTTTATTATAGAAATATATTTTTGAATTTAGAAATTACGAGTTTCGTCGTAGAACGCTCTTCCTCGAGATGTAATAGAAATATGAACGCACTCTTCGAAGTTCCACCGACGAAATGAGCCTTGATTCAACGAGGATCCTCAGAAATAACTGTTAATAATGAGCTGTTGAATGTCGAGTGCGCCCCACTTGTCCAGACTTCTTTCAATTAATTAATTCGGTGAATTATTTAACCTTGCTGTCTTCTACCGAGTGACACGAAAAGAGAAACACATATACTACAGCGAAATAATTGTTACACGATCTTGTTAAAAGAGACAATGAAAATATAAATTGTTTGAAAAAGAAGACAGCAAGGATGAGAAACACTCTACCATCGAGTCACCGAAAGTGTTGGCACTCTTTAGAAATTTCTTATAAAAACAAAACCAAACGATGTAGACTAATGTAGAGAGTAATAAATGGCCAAAGATGACCCACTTTCGGACAACTTGATGCTCGGAGTTCGACGCGCGTCACCAAGTATAGTTAGTTATCGGTGTGCTAATCAATTGTGTGTCCGGCGTTGCAGAAGCGCCAGTTTCAAGGAGGATGAAGGCACATGGAAGGGGAACGACGACGGCAAGGTGGTCAACAACCAGCCCCAGCGGGTGATGGATGATCGAAACGGATTAGGTCCTCAGGGTGGTTACATCGGCAAGATCACGAACGACGCTCGTGAAGGAGAGATGGAGGAGAATATGGGTCAGGTGAACACGATGATCGGTAATCTGAGAAACATGGCGATCGATATGGGCAGCGAGCTGGAGAATCAGAACCGGCAGATCGACAGGATCAATCGCAAGGTGAGGAAAGGACGCGCGAGTCCAAGAGGCGCGGTCTCAGCCCGGAGCTGTCGCGGACGTTCGGAGCTTGCTCTGTCTCTTCTCCTCTATCATTTCCAATTTCAAACTAAAACACCCTTGGTGTGTGCATCCGCACATCTTCAAGTTCTACTACGTTACATTTTTATTGTCGCAACATTTAAAGTTCAAAGATCAGTCACCGGTGAACATGTTGTAACTTCGTATAAAAAAATGATGAAATGATGTTCCTTCGCTCATTCTACAGCGAGAAGCGTCTTCTTTCACTCTGTTAAACAGCGATTTTTAAACAAATATTCTCGTAACAAGAAACTTTCAAGAAGTCAATCGAGAATTTGCATTTTATCTCGAAAATAGTGCATCTTCAAAACTCTATGGAGACTTCAAAAAATTTTTCTCGCGGCTCATACTACAACGGATTCGAAGAACAAAGTCTCCTCTGTGTAACCAACGCAGAAATTTCGACGAGCGATTTTTCGTTCCCGTTTTGGAGCACTTTGAAGGTACCTATGTACCTGCCTACACTCTCGCGAATTATCGACGCACCGTTGTTCTAAGGGAAAGGAATTAACGAGGGAATAATGCAGAGAGCAAGCTCCGAAACAGCAGGATTGCCGTGAAAAGATGAATCCGATCCGATCACGTACGATTTAGCTCCGTTCTATATTTTTTTTCTGTTCCACGGAGCATGCGTGGACTTTTTCTCTCTCACGATGCACGCGCTCAGAGCGATGCACAACACACACACGTTTCGTCGTCGCTTTCGCTTTCTATCCTCCCCTTCCATCCGATGCAATTTAACCCTTTCGGATCCGCTGTTCCATATACGGCGCGGCTACTTTTAACTAATTATTAAAGCACACGCCGCGAATGTTCCGACACGCACCAGCCTGATTATGCTGTATATGGGACGCTCGCGTGAAAATTAATTTCTCCATTCCGCAGGCTATACCCTGAATCCTATTCAAAATTCTTCATACGATTTCCACGAGGGTTTCAGGTCTGATCAAGGAACACTGTCAGATTTTTAACAAAACCTTGCTGCGTTGCGTAGCCTCTGCGACAAAGCTGCAATGTAATTACTAGACTGCGGACCTTTATGCATTTGTGGGTTCTAAAGATGTTCAAAAAATGCTAGAATATAAAATTCCACAGAATTCCATACGATTTTTACTCATTTCGGATCTACAAAGGCTACTACTACTGAAAATAAGATTTCATTTGTTCCCGCTTTCTCTTGAAATTTGCCTGCGAAAATGAAAAATTGCATAAACATCCGCAGTCTAGTAATTATCAATAAAACCTTTCTGCAGCCCAATTGTCAAAACGGTTGTCATACAAACCGGCAAAGTGTTGTTAAAATTTCGGGACGAGTTCCCTCGATTCCAGCGCGATCGAGATATCCTCTAGGACATTCGATCCCAATCCTGTCCGATTTTAATCGAGTCGTGAATCCAGCGCGAATCTCCTCGTCTTATCCTTTTGACCAAAGGGACGAACTAGAAGCTGGATGGATCGCGTGGATAGATCTCTGAATCGAAACACTGTGGGCCGGCTCGCCGTGCGCAAGAGATAAGAAGCGCGATATCAGCCAGCTTTTCCTTCGCTCGCGTAGGATGTGTTTGATCGCGAGAGAGATCTCTGGCCGCCGACGATGGGCAACGTCACGATTTTTCCGCATTTTCCCTCCATTTTGTAGAGCACCTTTTACCCCGTTTCCACGATCTTTTGATCCTACGTTCCGTTAGGAGAACTGCTCGCGCGGATCTCGTTTTGCTACCTTCGGTTCAGCCTTGTTTGCACCAATTCGAAGTTAATTCCATTCTATGTATTCTAATTTTCTTTCCTTTCAATACTTGATTTATTATTTAATAATCTAAACAATATTTTGAACAATGGTACAGCAATTTTATGTGGTGACTCTGAGTTCCACAGTCTAGTTTTTTCCGTTTTCATTCGATATTCCGTAAAATCATCCTAACAAACGAGATCTGCGTCGAACTGTGGTTCCAGAGGGCTCTTAAAGAGACCGGAAGTGGCTCTCTATCGATAAGAGCTGATTCGTTGGTTCTCTGTACCGTCTCGAATTCTCTGTACACATATTCTTTTGTATTGGCACGGAACTTCTATTTCCGGGAGCGAAACGATCGTCGAGAAACTCGAATGTAAGAGGCAGACTGCGGACCTTTGTGCAAAATAAAAATGTTCTCCGTCAATTACAAGACGCAGGGATCACATAAAAATTCAATAACTTGGAAATTACATATGAACCTTATTAAATCGTCTTTTCTGTTTTCATTCACATCCACCCATTTTCGTCATAAACGCGTAAAATCCGCAGTCTAGTAAGAGGTACAAGAATTTTTCTGCAGAGATCTTGGATCCTCTCTGATGATCCTGTATAAATGATCGATGATCGTCTCGTTTCTTGTTTTTGGCATGCGCACGCACGTGCACCGCACGACTATAGCCGCCCCTTTTACTCCCTTCTCGTCATCGCACAATCGTCATTATTCTTTTTGCCACTGTTATATCACGGGCTGTCTTCTCTGTGTTCGGCCTGTGTACACCGCAAAGAATATGATCAAAAAGAAAAAAAGGAAACCGGGAAAAAGAGAATGTAAAGAGGAGGCAATGCATAAACGTACAGAAATGGGAAAAATGGCAAATTGCACCGTTTTGTCGCGGTCACGCTTTGTTCGCCCTACTTTTTTTTTTACTATCTTTTCTCTACTGTTACGTCTTTTATATACTTCTATATATATATATATATCTCTATAAATATACATATAATATTTCGTACGTATGTCTGTATTTGTATACGCTATCGTTCTAAAGCATCCGGACACTTACATGTTTGCCAATGGCGGACAACGCAGATATTATCCTCTTTATCAAACTATTTTTGTAAACTGTCTGGGAATCGTTTTCAACGAATCTATGTATTTCTAGAACGCCTCCGGTACAAATTCTTTAAATCCTGTTTTATAACGTTTGTTTTCACTTTAGGTCCTTCTTTGAATAGTTTTTGTTAATGAGTCGTGGTTTCTTGTTTGTGCGAACTACAAGTGCTAGAGGAAAATGTTTATTGACACTTTCGGATCAATAGTCGAGAATTCTTTAAGAAGTTGTTCAAAGGTTATTTTGTTCGTAATTCAATAGTTCTTAGAACTAATATAATTTAACAGATAACTTCAGTTTCTAAAGAAGGACGATGGGGGTGGTTTTAGAAAAACGAATTTCTTGAAAACAGTTCTTAGGCAGTTTCACGAGCGCAAACAGTATACGATGTTAAGTATTTTTCTTTTTTGGTCTCTCTCTTCATAGAATAATATGAAAATAATTCTAAACTCTGCTATGACTCGACAAAAATTGAACTGCTGTGAACAACGACTTATTTCAATGACAACAATTTTTTTTGACAATCTAAATCGTAGGTTCTTCTTTACAATAATGTAAAATTTGAGATACAACTGCGGAAAAAATGGATAAAAATGTTGTTTAAATAAATTCAGAAGGAATCGTTAGAAACAGCGTCTGTGATACCAACTTGATTGAAAAATGTTCGATTCGAATTTGTCGGGAGTCCGGATGGTTGCGACCGCGGTAGCGTATAAGCTGTATATCTCTCTCTGTTTAAACTTGTTGCCATTTTTACGTTCGACTTTTGAAGATTCTCAGTTTTCTGTGCCACCTGTGTTGACCAAATCCGAACTGTATGGTAATCCACAGGGCGAGTCGAACGAAACGAGGATAGCCGTGGCGAATCAGCGTGCGCACGCCCTGCTCAAGTAAAATGCGTCTCTCTGCCCACGTACCCGTCTCCTCCGAGCCCCAAATAGTCAAATTATATATATTATACTCCAGCTCCAAATATAGTAATATATATATATACACACGTATACATATATATATATTATATATATTAATATATATATATATCAATACGCCGACACACCCACCACCACCACCACCACTACCACCGCCATCACTACCACTACCACCACCAAGAAAATTGATAAAAAAGAAAGAGAAACGAGAAAAAGAAATAACCCCCTTCTTCTGCCTTCTCGTCGTCGGTCGGACACTACGCCACAACCCGTCAACCCAACTCGTTGTATGTCTCCAAAACTCGATCCACAACCTTGTCTATGCTACAACGAACTATGATCATCGTCGGGTCGATCCCCGTCGCAAGCCTAAACACCTACACACGTATCGCTAGCGGTGGGACCGTCGACAGCTTCGCGCGGTATCGAGATTCCTTGCGTAAATTTCTTTCGACGCTCAACGAAGTTCTTTCACGAACTTCAACATTTCCAAGGGAGTTGATCGACTATAACTTGATCATGTTGACGGTCCCAACGCTGTTACACCTCGTGTCGTGTACTTAGCAAACCTCCTACACGCCGTTCAGTTTTGTACTCCCTGTAATCGCATCATCTTCTTTGCCGTTGGTGTCGTTCACCTGATTCTACGATATCTCCACGATTATTACTACTATTACTGTGATTATTATTATGTCTACGTACACGTCCAACCGTCGCGTCGGCACAGCTTTCAGATCGTCTAACATCGCTCCCAATATAATAGTAATTCTGTTACCTCCGTGTGGTCTCTCTTGCCAGCCCTATTTATCAGAGATTGGCAATCTCGACGTTAAAATTTCGATTATATTGTTAAGCGTTGATAATTGTAAGAACTTTTGGGACCGGGGTGCGAGAATAGCAATAACAGATTGAAAATAGCCGATCTGAAAGCTTTGATCGACGGTCTGTATTTCCACACGTACCAATGATGTCGCATTTAACCTTTTGGAATCTCATTTGTCGGATGAAACCCCGCAGGGTCGTCGTCGTCGCTGTCGTTGTCGTCGTTCGCCATTGTTGCGTACAACGTCTCGGTCTTCTTACGTATTCTCCTCGCTGGCCGTCAAAATGATTCTCATAATGTCCCACAATTATTTGCAAGTGAGCCGAAAAGGCCCACATATACCTTCACAATGACAGTGGCGGATCAAGTCAAGTGGGGGCCACAAGCGGTAAAAATTTTGGGGCCCTGAAACTCAAGTTATAAATAGAAGTTGTTCTAGTAGCCTATAACGTAAGTGGTACTAACAATAAGCATAATTCACAATTGAAAATTGAAGTTGTTTTAATTTTTTGTAAATGATTTGAATTTTGACGCTTGAAACCGCCACTGCACAATGACCCACAATTGACCTACAAAAGCAGCTCGTCATAGCCCACAAACAACCCACAAAATGGCCCGCAAATCCCGCAGAAATGGCCCACAAAGTGCGGAAATGGCCAATAAAATAAGTGATTAATTTTGTTTCGCTTATTTTGTGACCTATCTCAGATCATTACTTTTTGTGGGCTGTTTCACGAAATCTCGCGAGGCCGAACGAAGAGACCGCGACGCGAGTCGAGCGAGCGAACGACGACGAAGCGTTTTGTTTTCGGTCTAGAGACACGCAGTGAGACTGACCGCAAGATGACATGACCGACGAATAACAATGATCCCGACGATACATACGGCTGAACATGAGTCTGGGTTACGATCTTTCGTTTGTTTGTTTTTTTGGCACGCAGGGCGAATCGAACGAGACGAGGATAAAGGTGGCCAACGAGCGAGCGCATCAGCTACTCAAGTAAGGCCACTCTCGACCACCCGCACCCTGTCGGCCACCAACAGCACCAATTATACCATCACCACAATCACCACCATCACTACTATCACATCGAACAACAACAGAAACAACAGCTACAATAACTACAACAACAACAACAACTACTACAACAACAAGAACAGTGTCAGGGTCAACAATAAAACCAGCTCCATCGACCATCACTGACACGCTCGGTTACTCTCGATCACTCGTCCCCGACGTTCATTTACTCCTGTCGTTTATCGTCGCTAGACTGCGGGTCTTTCTGCCTTTTTACTTGGTAAACATCGGAGCAGTAACACAACAGATCCTACAAATTTACAAGCTGTATAGTATTCTCTCTAACCGATTAACAGTGAACCAGAATTTTCGTCTCGAGAAATCTCAGAGAGTCTGTTTGAATTGTAGCAGAGAAGATATTGTTAACATTCAAAAAAACGATGAAAATAAACGAATGGGGATTGTGTAGAAATTTGTACAAGTTGCATCTCCGAAGCTATAAATCTCTACAATGATCTGCGAGGTAGCTATACCGTTAGAATGCAGATTTTTACTACATACAATTTACCGTGTGACGCTGCTATTAATCTGCTGAAACGATTAACAGTAAATATTCACTAGCTTCCAGAAGTTCCATAAATTCGCATAAAGATTCGCAGTTCGATTACTTTAAACGGCGAATATATAACGCAATAATACGAGCAACAATAAATTACGAAGTTACAATTAGCTAGAATATTCTCTAATCCAGTGTTAACGTACAATAAGAAGAATTCTCGAATCATTCTTCCGCATAAAGATCCGCAGTGCTAACAGTAGATCGTTCGAGAAAAGACGTTCGATTGTTATCATTTTGATCGATCAAAGCCCGACGGTTCCCGGCGAATCAAATTCTCGCCAGGATCGCGTCATAGTATTTCTTGCACTTTAATTTCGCGGAGAGCGGGCCAGTATTTCGGTTCCTCGACATTTCGTTCGGCACTGATTCGCGACCGTAACTTCGGGTCGCGGTTACGTTGTTCACCGACAAGCCGAAGCCGGTTCGCCGTCTTCGGCAGGGGTCCCCTCTCCTTTGAATATACCGTCTTTAACCCTTAAGAGGGCAAGTTTCACTTCGTAGAATTGCCTAGTTGTTAACCGAGAGAGAATCTCTCACGCGAAAACAAGAAGAAGCTGGTCCGAATCGTCTGTTTGCGAAAAAAAAGAAAATATCGCGAGACGATCTCGTCGGTCGCGAAAAAAGTCAATTTTTAGCGAGCGAGCGGACACGCGTGTTTTTGCTTTGCGAGCCGAACGAGAGCAAACAAAGAGAGAAAGAAAGAGAGAGAGTGAGAAAAAGCTCTATTGTAATAAACTGTTTCGCCTATAACGTGCACGTTTATCCAAGTTCTTCCTCTCGCGATTAGCCTTATCAACGATTCGACTCGAGAAACGTTTTTAATCTTGAACAAATAAACGACGAAAACAACCAAAAAAAAAAAGAAGAAAGAAAAGAAAAAATAACAAGAAGAAGATTATATTATATATTATACATTACAAAGAGAATAACGAGAGAGAGAGACGACGACGACGATTAAAGTGACATATAGAGGAATAGAATCTCCTTAGAAGTAATGTACAAAAAAAGAAAACGAACAACGTTCTTTCGAATATGATCAGCGGGCACCTGTTTAAGGGTTAAAGATTACCTACAGCCACCGGCGAGCACCTCACACCGTGACACACGTTAGTAGACTGCGGATTTTATGCGTTTATGGCAGAAATAAAAAGAAAGCTGGCATTCCCAACGACGCGTCACGCCGCTGCGTGAAAAAATAAAATAAATTTAGATCGTGGCGACGTCGCGCGTTCAGGAAATCTCAGCTTACAGACGTCGACGTGTTATTTTCAATTTATACAGATCATTAAAGAAAATAAAAAGCTTCTTACGATTGATAGAAACGATTCTTATTTTGCATAAAGGATCTGCAGTCTACACATTCTACATACATGCATAATACAGATACACATATACACGAGCTCACGAAGGAGAATAGAAACAACACTGGTTGTACGGGAGCACAACACACGCTGTACTTTCGCATTGTCACATGTATACACACGTATATAACAATAACGGTGTGGCAGAGACACACGTCTGTCATCCGAGGCACGAATAGAGAATGTACACACAAGAGGATAACACACAGGGGGCTATCGAGGCGCATATAGGGGCGCGTTTTGCGAATCGCGCCATAAATACACCGATCATACACCGACCACACACCCACATATAAACACCGCAGGATCATAAACACCAGAGGATGCGACTTCTGGTCCAAACTTTGCAATACGCTACGGAGCGAATCGATGGGAACGGCTGAAAGGTCAGCATTGTTGGAACAGAGTCGGTAAAGGTGACTCTGGTCACCTCCCACAATTCTGTGCTGGTTGTGAATTCTCGTTCGGCACGAGGAGAATTTAATTCTGTACTGGAAAGGGCAGTTTCAAATTAAATTCTTCATTATATATCTGCGGTTGTCTGAGTTTATGCATTGATTGAACTTTCTAGTATAAGATTTACGTATTTCCCAGAAAGAAAGTGCTGATAATACATTCGAAAGGCTGGAAAAAATAATGCAATTTAAGGGATGTCCTATCTCAAAACATTAGTGATCAAACCTTTAAACGATTATGTCTCGAAAGTGACAGCCACAGATATAACTTAGATTTACAAAATACTTATAAAATTTCGAAATCGTCACCTTTACTTTTCCCTTCGCAATTGCGACCAGTAACTATTGAAAAAAAATGATTTACACATTAGGCAGAAAACTAGTTCTTCTAACGTCTGAAGAAACTCTAGCTGTTCGGTCGAATTTTGAAAAAGCTCTTCGTTTTCGAAAGGTGTACGAATACGTTGTACACCAGCTGTATATAATTGTGAGCGACGAGTCTGTAAACGATTGCAAAGTTTCGGCCAGTGGTGTATACGTACACGCATACACAGAGAAACAAACACAGTCGCAGAGACAGAGAGAAAGGGAATAATAGCGTAGACCGCACAGCGTGTGGGAGTGCACGCGTTGGGAACGATACATACGCACAGCGAGCCCCCAAAAAAGTATGTAGGCGATACGTACCGTGTAATTTGTTATCACGATTAGCGTTACGACCAAGATATCTCCGTGTACAGTAGTAGATCGATACGTAGGTAGACGGACGCGCGCGCGGCAATCTCGAAGCAGCGTAGGTCGTAGCGAGCGAGAGAGCATTGTCTAGCAGCAACAAAGAGGACGCACACTCCGACAAAGCAATCCTGATCTAACAACATAGTTCAACAAAAGACAAAAACTACCGAGGGATGCGACTATTCGGATTTCCGATCGAAATCATTAAGAAACGTCCTCTTTGTCGCTCGTTGGATCGAGGGAGCCAAAGGAGACCTCTGCGCCATTGTCTGGCGTCGACAAAGAGGACTGAACAACACGGTCAACACGGATTAAATGGCGACATCAAACACTGCTGTAATTCAATTCTTCGAGAGGCTGCTGTCATTAGCGGACTTTATGCGTTCATAAAAATCAATCAAACAGAAAAATTGATTTTCGACTTTGTCGTTAAACAATCTTGGACAATGCCATGTGAAGCAGTACGGTGTTCTCTTTGTCAAATGAGAAGTGGTCTAAGTGGAAACTTAAAAAAGAAATGAGTTGTTACGTCATTCTAAACTAAGTTAATCCAATGTAATTTTTACGATATCGTGATAAATGAACCGTTAGATAGTGCTTGTTGTTTCAACATTATATTTTTCCTTGAAATATCACGAAACAAGAAATGTATCGCTTAGACCACTTCCATAATTATGGGCGCATATTGGCAGTAAACGAAACAAACCAAAGAAATTAGATACTGATAGGACTAGCAATCTCGATAAAAATTCTCATCTGAAAGAGTCCTCTTTGTCGCCTGCTGGACATATGACAGGGGCGCAAGGAGACCTCAGTGCTATCTTCCGCCGGTGCCTAAGGCTTCCAAGGTCGTTAGACCCTTGGACCATACAACCTGATAGACACGGCTCAGATAATTTTCCTTGAAGCAAAGATAAAGTAATTCGTGATACGACAGGTTTCCAAAGATGTATAAGTTATGCTTATCGACCCACGGACCATAAGGAGAGTGCCTGCGCTTGGCTTATGGAATGGACAGGATATCTTAGTAATGATCTAGCGACGTTGCCCGTTCCAGTTATCTTTGCTTCACTGGACGCCGTTGTCTATAAGTAGACTGCGGATCTTTATGCGTTTGCATCAAAATTGAGAAGATGAAATTCAAAATTGTTGAAAGATTTCTCCCCTATTAAAATCAATTTAGTTCCTGTTTCTTGCAATCGGTGCAGACAATTTTTATTCTGCATAAAGATCCGCAGTCTATCGATAAGTCTATATGGTCTAAGGCTAGACCTTACTCCAAAAAGAAATTACAAAATGGAGAATCGTTAGCTAAGTCCGGTGGAAGGGGCAGTGCCGAAAGAAAGGAGGGTAGAAGACGGCGAAGGAGGTGAGAACGAAGGGTAGAAAACTAGCTGGAAGAGGAGGAGACGAACCGGAGCAACGAAGAACGAGCGAGCGAGCTGTGTCGCTAGCACGTCGCTGCGAAATAAGAAGAAGAAGAAGAAGACGAAGAAGACGTTTAACTTGTATAGGTAGCGGAAAACATTTTGTTGGTCGTTTTTGTCTCTCGACTCACCGTAGAGCGTAGATCGATTCCGTTAATCTGGCGCCGAGCGCGCCGAGGTCACAGTAAGGTTTAAACTCCAAACAGAACAAAGGAAACAAAACGAGAGGAGAAAGAGATAGATAGAGGGGAAGCTAAGAGAGAGAGAGAGAGAGAGGGGGAGAAGAGAATGTTTTGAGGGTGACAAAATCCGCAGAGGGAGATTGTACATTATTGTATTTACACGAAAGCGAAGTACCTCCACTTTGTACTGTACGAACGAGCGAAAGAGGACCGGGGCGCCGAGGGACTCGCGCTTCCGTTTCCGCGGAGCCTCGTCCTCGATTTTCCCCGTCGCCCGCGCACCCCCACCCCATCTAGAACAGCCTACACGTCCCCCCGAAACACCCCCCGCCTCCAAAAGCCCCGATCGATTCTCGCCGGCCAACTTTTTTGCCCGGCTCCGTTTTCGCGACCTACTAACTGCCTTTGTAGTCCGGTTAGAGGTCTGGTAGACCGAGCCACTACCTTTTCACATTGTCTGGCTCTCTTCTGCGTCCGCCGGTTCACTAACGAATGTTACCCGGTCGATGGTATAATGCCTTTCTACTCTGTTGTTGTTGTAGTTGGTCGTTACGCGTGCGATAGAAAATCTTCCGGAAAAGAAAGTTGTATTAAAGATCAATCAGCTCGAAAAAACTAACTCGACTTGTGGTTCTAATATAAAGATCTGATAAATTAAAGTGATGAACATATTAACATATTACATAATAGCTTAATGCACAACTTAATCTGGTATAAGTTTAATGAAATCAAAATGATGGCGAGGTAGGATATTGGCATTATACCGATCGGCAATTAGAGAACATCTATTAATTAATCGGACAATGTGGAAACGTTCTAAGGGGGATCGAGGACACCCGCGGACCGGAGAACAGTATTTCGCGTCTTCACACTTACCTCTGTAGCTTTAAGGGAGACGACCTTGATACACCACCCCTGATAACGTCAAAATTAGTACGTAGTATATTTGGGAGAATGAGAGAGAGAGAGTGAGAGTCGATTTTCACGCGCAGATTTGTTTGTATGTGGACATACTGAGAACAGATGCACTGTTTCAGCAGTGGATTTCGTATAACTAGCGATAAGCGTCTCGATTTCGATGCGTACCGGGGTGTTTCGCTTGAACACGAGGTTGTTGTTTCATTCGAGTAGTTTCTTTCGTGATATCAATGTTTCACCCATTCGCATCATTCGAACGAATGAAAAATAATAGAACTGTAAGCTTCACTGCCGGTCCAATCACCGGTTTTATATTTTTCATTTTATAATTATTGAAATAACGAGGTTTGCATACGTGGAAATTGATTCGATAAATTTATTCATCCAAGCACGTATTGTAACAAAAATTCCACGAGATCTAAAAAGAACCCTTGTCATTTTTATGAGCTGAAACAATTTTAATCGCTTCTAGTCGAAAAGTAGTAAACAGACAGCGGATTTTGTGCGACAAAAACATTCAAAAAATGTAAAAATACGGAGACGTTATTCTCAATCAAGTAAAATCATTAATATATTTCCATGCAAATGATGTATAAACATTATATTTTGCATAAAAAGATCCGCTGTCTAGTAATGTCCATAAAAATACTACGCGGCCAATGATGCGAATGGGATATAATACATCGAATTGAGAATAAAGAAAATAAAGTAACGGGAAAGAAAGTACAATAGCAACTGAGAAAGTGAATAGCTTATAAAAAGAAAAAGACAAAAAGGGAAATGCTCTTTCCCATCGAGATAACTTGTACAGTTGTGTTCCAAGTTTCGTTGAGCCTTGAAACGTCACGTTAGGAATAAAGAGGGTAGAGTAATCGCAAAAGTGGTATTTTCACTTAAATTGACTACACGTCGGTGTAAACTAATGGTGTACCGCAAACCAACATAGTTTGTCTTTATCCCTCGGAAGCGTGGGCGGTCTCGCGGCAAGTTCTACTTAATAGTCAACGCATTCATAGTGTTCATACATTGTCGAGTCGAGTCTTTGAGAGGGAGGCTTTGGCGCAAGCGGTTGGAATGCGAAATCAAATGTTCCGAGTCTGCCGAAACAAATAAATCTCAATGAGAAACTAATGTAACAGTACTGTGTAAAATTCTCTGGATATTTTCACGCCTTGTACTACGCTCAGTCTTGCCTCGAACGAGCAGAATCCACGGTTGGATTTCAATTACAGTATTATCATTTGCTCAAGCTTCGTAGAACGTTAGCAATGGAAAAGAAAGAAGTTTCTCGAATTTTCATTTTCGACACCGAGCATTAATCTTAGGAATTTGTTGAGCAATTTGTTGTTATATTGTGAACAAAATCGCCAAAAATATGTTTAAAGAGGGCTGAAATTTTACTCGGAGGGGTTTTTCTTGGTCAGCTTTCGAATGGTCAATAGCCATTGAAAAACCTGTAAGGGCAGTTTTGACCATCTTATTCGGATAAATGAATTTAAACGTTTTATTTCATCTGAATTTTACGGAATTTCTTTTGAGAACGTTATATCTCTGCGCAGAATATTCTGAAACGAATAATAACTTGAATTTGGAAGCTTACTCTATTGGAAGAAAAATTTGATCGATATCTCAATCTCGAAAAACTGACTTTCGAGCAAAATGTTTAGGGAACATGATGTAAAAATTTGAAAGAACTCTGTGACGCATTTCGAACCCGTCGCAAGAAGCCTGTCCCGTCGAGGATCTCTGTCTCGACGTCCATTAGACTTTGATCTGTGATTGTCATTCGCGTGAGCTCGTCACCCCAGAGAAACACCCGGTACACGTGTCCCCGGATGGAACAGCGATCCTCTAGATTAGGGTTGCGTGTCTCCGGACAGCGTTCCTAGGCGACCCGTTTCGATTTCGCTTGTTCGATTTGCTTTTTCCTCGACGTGTACGATAGCTGGGTGGCTTATGAAAAATCGTGGATCGCTTTGCAGCCCTTGGACGCTTCGCCGGACGAACGTGCTAAGAGAGAAGAGCGAACGAGCGAATGGGAGAGCGTGAAAGAGAGCGAGCGAGAGAGAGAATAGTGCGTGCGACTCGAGATCGTTAGGCCTACCGTAATCGTTTACTTTCGAGGAAAGAAGGGAATACACAGAGACGATTATAAATAGTTATAAATAAATATATATATATATGTATACATATGGAATACGGTACATGTATATGACATACATGCAGACAAAACATACATGCATACATGAACGAGCGCGCGGTGAGCCCTTTTCTTAAGTAGCTCTATTAATAGGAAAAAAAGAGAGCGAGAGAGAGAGAGAGAGAAAGAGAGTGAGAGAAAGGACACGGGTGCTAGAGAAAGGCTACTTTACTCGCGAGCGGATAATATCGTTATATTATTATTATTATTATTATTATTATTATTATTATAAATATTGAATATATATTATATATTATATGATACGGGATCGAGCAATATTGTATTGTTACTTCGTCGTTACTATTTATCACCGCCTATTCGAGGATTATACATTATATATATATATATTATACATAACACACACATATATATAATGTACTTATTTTACAAAAAAAAGGTGTCCCTCGTAACGAGTAACTCATATCGAACCTATTCCGGGTCTATATGTATTGGTATCTTTAAATACATATTCACGAAAACTGTATAGACACGCAGAGATGCGAGTAGATAGATGCAATAGAGAAAGAGGGACGTAGATAGAGGACGTACCTAGATGAGGTGGAGCGAGACAGGTCCAGAGCGAATGAGAGATCAGAGTGAACGACCGGGGTCCCGATTGACCCGTCTGTTCCCCGGGGATCGCTCGCGAGACCTCGCCCACGACAAAACCCTTTGCACTTTCGCGGATCAACGATATCTTTCTGTAACTGTCGAAGCGACTGTTTTTCCGTAAAACTTGAAAGTCGCATATCGTCGGCCTTATATCAAAACTGCCTGAGTTCATTTTTTATGGAAATTTGGTTTTCAGCTTCGCTTTGTTAGGTACTTCAACTTTTTTCGTTAACTGTTTTAATTCGTGTCTAAATATAAAGAAGTTTGAAAAAATATCCGTGTAAAGCAAAATAGTTTCGCTTTAAATCGTTTTTCTTTTCGCCTCTTGTAAAATTTACTTTTTTCGACTTAGGCAATTTTCATGCGAGGTCGACGATATTCGTGAGAACTCTGTCAGAACAGAATTGTAGTTTAGTAAGTGCACGTCAATGGGATAAAATGTTAAAATTTACAAGTCCGAATTGGGGCTGTTACTTTTCCGAAGCTTTGGCTCTACGACGAGTCGAAGGATTCGCAGGGAACTTTGAAGTGTTCGAAATTTCTAAGTATTAAAGCTTCGAAGCCATCGAAGTGTCCGAAGTTTCGAAGCCTTGAAATCGTATGAAGTTGTAAATCAATCTTTTAGCTGTAATGGCGTATTTTTTTCGGAATGTCGGAGTGTCTGTAACTGCAATGTAACTTAGCAGCGAAATTTCGAAGTACAAAGCTTCGAAACCCTGTTTCTTTTAATCCTCTAATAATTTACTGTAGAGGTTCGAATTTCGAAGCTTCGAAAATTCGATTCTCATCACCTTCGAAGGAAAGTAACAGCCCTAGTCCGAATAGCTTCGAGTGCAAAGGATTAATCCGGAAATTAATTATATTGCAAAGGGTTAAGTCATAAAGAAGGTGGCAGGTGTGAAGGGGCATGGTCAATTCGATGATCGATGCGACTTCCTCTTAAGAGTCCCTGTGGATCTCGGTCTCCGAGCGATCCAGAGCGTGCACCGGCGTCCCTAGATCGCGATAAGCGGCCATACAGCGTGAAATCGCTGCGATTGGGACCACCGTGCAGAACTGCAGGGTGCGCATGGCGGTGGGCGTGTCCTCCGTAGCCGGGGACACGCCCCCGCCACGCCCAGCGGTCGCGCGAGCCGCGATTATGGGCGGGGATTGTGTAAAGCGACGCGCCCGCAAAGCGTCGAACGACACCGGGCACCGAGAGTACGAGAGAAAGAGAGAATGATGAATTTAGTGTGTGTATATGGTGGCGGAGTTTGTTAAACAGAAACAGAACAAATGGTGAAACAAAAAAAAAAGACAAAGAAAACGAAACAAAGTTGTGTAAAGTATTTGGTAAACTGTGAACTTTGCTGGAAGAAACGAATATCAGCTTTTCTCTTTTTAGTACCGATGTATTGTCGCTAGATGTATTACAGAGACTAAGAAGTATTCTTCGGCAGTACCATTATAACAAATGCCTGTGTATTTTACTTCTCGGCAAAATAAACCATCAAGTATTGTAAATACTAGACTAGACATTGTTTTGCTTCGACGGAGCGTCGTCGGTGTGTTTGAAAATTTTCTTCGCAGTCTGGTCACCACCGACGCGGAATGGATCGATTCCAAGGTATGTAATTCTCTCTAGAACGTGTCCTATTCGCTAAGTAGTTATTTATAGGCGGAGCAACCTCTGAGATGGGCGGGGCAATGACCGATTCTCGAGAGGAGACGGGGTTTCGTTGAACGGGACGATGACAAACGCTGCATTGTCTTTTGCTACAGTTCGCGGTCCGAGGATTCTGGGGGAAGGGTGGGGGTGTGGGTGGAATGTGTGTTTGAATCACGGGTTGCTTCCGATTCTCCAAATTCGCCAATAGACGATAAGAGGGCGGGACGTTCTTACATCCGAGGCGTGCCAGAAGGTTGCTCCGCCTGGTTTGGACGCTGGCGACGTCCCTATCCCTGTGTGCCCGCCTCCTGGAGCCCCTCCTAGCCTGTACGGCCTCTCTCCTAGCGAGAGTGTGCTGCAGAGAGCCTCTAAATCTATCGTAGACATCCCCGGGGCTGAATTTCACCCTCTTCGAGCGATCGGAGCCGGAAGTCCGGTCGCTGCTGGAAAAATCAGCACCCCCGCTCTCTCTGTGTTGCGTGGCCCGGTCGTTCCGCCTCTCGCCCCACCCCTCGATCCTCCCGAACCTCTCTATTACCTTGGCCCGCCTCCCAGAGTTCTGACCGTTGGTTATCTGCTGTTCGAACGAGTCGACGACCGCTGTCTCGTTGCTGGCGTCCTTCCGCTCCGTTTCGAAAGTCAGAGCGAACGGCGGCGGGGGCGGAGGGGGTGGAAAATCCTCCGTGATCGATGTACCGTCCGCCGAAAGCCCCGGCCAGTCGTAATCCCGCCCCACGACCACCTCGGACCTCGTTGCGTGCTCCGAAATACGTTTACGGTCAGCCTCCCTCGGCTTCTCTTCTCGTCCCCCTCCCTTCCCCCGTTTACCCCGTCCCACAGCTAGCTCCTCCTCCGAGGCTTCGTCCTCCGACAAATGAACGTCCTTTATATGAACTCGAAGCTTGTTACCGATCGATATCGAGGACTTGATAAGAGGCAGGCTCTTCGACTTCACCGAGGAGATCCTCGAACGGATCTCGTCCAGCATTTTTCCGCCGCTACTTTTAGATTTACGAGCCGCTCTCGGAGCTATTTCCTCTTCCTCGGAGGAATACGAGGAGGAGGTAGGAGAGGGTGGTGGTTCATCGCTACGACTAGCACGTTTTCTGGGTTGCGAGCTTCTGCTGCTTCGCTTCACCAACGGCGCTTCAGAGGACGTTGTCTCCGGACTAAAGAGGATCCAGACGCGGTATCGAGGCTTCCTCGGGCCTATGTATAGATCGTTCGAGTGGGCGGTTTGCAGGAGGCGGGACAGGAACGATAGGGTCACCTGAAACGTTTAATTGGATGAATAGGAAGTAATCGCTGAAGTAATTGTGCGTGTGTAAGAGGTTCATTCTAGAAAAGAATTCAAGACTTCAATCAACAAAGAATTGAAGAGTTCGGTCCTATTGTACAGTCCTCCCTCGCATAGTGTTACTATCTCGGGGGTATGGAGGCTCACAGAGCGTAAAGGAACTACGTTCAATGCGTAAACGACAAAGAAGGAACGATAATCTAACCCAGATAGTGAGGAGGGACCCAATCACAATTTTATGGTTCCGGATTTTAAAAAAAATTGATTTTGCTACCAAAAATTCTGAAATAATTCACTGTCGCGTGTGCCACTAGGTAGAATGTTCATGAATTTTTTCGTAATGTTTTGATGAACAGAACTGAAGAAATAGAGCATAATTCGTTCACCAATCCGTCGGTAAAGGTTTCGTAATGAAATAACTTAAAGCAATAAAGTTTCATCGTTGCATTAGTATTGCCTCATCGATATCCGACCTAGGATCGAGTTACATTGTGGGGGAGGGGGGGGGGGGTAAAAAAGTAACACTATCCGTAGAGACGAAAGTGACACTACGCGAGGGAAGACTGTATTCTGAGAAAACTTCTTAAAGATTCTACCTGGTAGATAGTTAAGACAGCCAGGTACCCAGAAAGAAATATCCTGACAGTCGCAGCTCTGTCAATGATCTTCGGTCGACAGCCTAGGGTTGCGATCGTGAGGTGCTTAGGGTTGTAATCGTACGCGGCGCTGGGGTTTAGGATGTCGTGGTGGACACAGGGTTTCGGGATGTCGTTCGAACAACAGGAAAAGGGTACGTCCGCGGTGTTCAGTGGTTCTTCGTCTTGATCATCGGGTGACGATCTTCAACGAACAATTCGGAGAACCAAGTTGGATCAAACATTAACCCTTGGCCTTATTATGTCGAATAGGACAGCAGAAACTTTGAGATCAACCCTTGCGAGAAAGTTCCCGACAACCCTGTTGCATTCACCCCTTTTATGTTTTTATTCCTTTAACCCTCGGTGTCAAATTGACACAATGGTAAAAGATTCATCGGTTATGTGTTTCGCATGAACAAAAATCAAAGCCACGAAGTTACAGGCAGCTACAAATAACAGGATGAGGGTTAAGACAGAGACAAACGATAACTGGTTCGATTACAGTGATTCCCGCTAATATTCGGACGCTGTTAAAAAGACGATCACTTGTTTAATATCGGACCATACGATTTGAACCTTTTTTGAAAAGTTAGAACAATCGGTTTGCTACGCAACGTGAAAGAAACTTTTGAAAAAAGGTGCAAGTTGCCAGAATTACAGAGAAAATACTAAAAGTTATGTATTGCAACTTTTACTATCTTTTCTACACTTCGGACCAACAGGAGTTTTCGAAAAAAGATACAAGATAGAAGGTAGTGCCATAGTAGGGGACTGTACTATATTTGGGCACTTTACCCTACTCATTAAAGTTCATTGCTTGAATAAAAAAATTGGGTTCTTTGTATTTCACCTTAAAATACCGAAATTACTTTCTTGCCAACCCAATAATTGCTCTAACTTCTGAAAAAAGTTGAAATCGTATAGTCCAATATTAAAAATGTTATCATTTTTTTCTAGAGCGTCCGAATATTAATGGGAGTCACTGTATACCCACTGCTCTTCCAGTCGAGGCCCGTTTTCGTGGTGTTCAGGGCCCTCGATCGCCAGCTTCAGCCAAGGTACACGGAACCAGTCCTCGTAGCCGCTATCCCCGCAACATTCGAACTCTGTTTGCACAGCATCGACGCGTTCTTTCACCGTCACGTCGCTGCCATACTTCTGAATAGCCTGCATCAGACCATCGCGACTTTTCTGTTGGAAACCGCTCAACAGAGCTAGATAGGTAGCATTGAGCACTGCTACCAAGAACCCTGATAATAGACAGGCGATCACGTGGAAGAAGAGGAGTCGGTTCGCCACTCTTTGCAGGTCGTCGATCTTTTGCTCTTCTTCAAGATCTGCCTTGGAAGACTCCATTCGCAAAGAGAGACAGGATTTCAAACCCAGGATGTAGGCAGGGGAGCACAGCACAGCGGAGGAGATGATCACCGACATCCAAACGTAGCCGTCACCTGCTCGGCGTGATCTGCTTTAATAGCTATAGGTTTTGCGCTCGAAATTCACGCTTTTACAAATCAATCTCAACCTTATGCAATCAATTTCACCGTTTTGTAAACCAGTTTCACCCATTCAGAATATTTACAATTAATTATTGATTTATTTCGATTAAATTATATATTTATTCAGCCACATATAAGACTGGATACGCTTTAGTAAATGCATGTGCACTTTCATGTTAAAAATTGGTTAATCAGAAAATGGCTACATCTAATGGGTACGTCTTCTCGCCATGAATAAAATTTTAAATTTCTTAAGAATTCATTTACATTTTTGATTTGCTCTGTTTTTACGAACACTTGCATCGAAATACTTTATTTGTGAAAGGTTGAAATTGATTTGCAAAGGGTGACATTGATTTTCAAAAGGTTGTAATTGAATTGCAAAAGGGAGGACCAAATTAATTTGCAAAAGGTGGACAATTATTTGCAAAAGGGTGAAATTGATTTGCAGAAAGTTGAAAGTGAATTGCAAAAGGAAGGACGAAATTGATTTGCAAAAGGTTGAAATTGATTTGCAGAAAGTTGAAAGTAAATTGTAAAAGGGAGGACGAAATTGACTTGCAAAAGGGTGAATTTAACAGGACGTTAACGGGTAATCGACTGTGATAAGTGTGGACTGCGCGGACCCTTATGCAAAATAAAAATTCTAAGACATATAAGCAAAAACCAAAAATGTCATCCTTTTTCTAAAAATATCTAGAGGTAGATCGCACAAGAAGAATCTAAAAATACCATTGTATTATTTTTAACCTATTAAACATATTAGGAAAGAAAATAAATTGCTATTTCTATTCATTTTATTGCTCCGAAATTGCCAACTTCCGCTTGAATAGGTAATTTCCGATGATTTACGACAAATGTCCGCTCATCCATCATCCTTATAAGGATGATCATAAGCATCATCGTTATAAGCAAGGCTATGATTGCGGTTAAGGGTTGTTAGGAGGCTAACCTGGCGAGACAAGGTTCAAGTAATCTCCAAAACCTCTTCCGAACCTTACAGCCCAGACAATGGCAAGAATAACAGCGATTAGGCCAGCCAGGTTCATCGAGGACACGGTCGCGTAAAGTGCTTTTACAGAGCCCCAGTTGTAAACGGCATTTACCGGGCCCATGTATTGTGCGGTTTATGGTGGATAATCGTCATCGTAAACAGGTTGCGTGGTTCCTCTGCATTGAAATCTGTTGTCCACGCGTCGAGGACTGTCTGAAGTTGTCCCTAAATATTTATTTCTTTGTTGCTACCCTTCCACGACTTGTACAGCTTGTATACAATTTCAGGGTAGCTCACAGAAAATTTACTGCCTGAAATTGTAGAGGGTGTAAGAAATTTGTATGCAATTTTTCGCACTCTATATGTACACATTTAAAATTGTATTGTACACAGTAATAAATAAAGAATATTTTTACGAATTATTTGGAAACCTGAAAATTATTTGGAAACCTTGAAAACACCATTTTTCGACCGTCTGACTTGTCGTTGAGTTGCACTACTGAATTTCGTGCCATATCCTTCAATATCATGTTATATTAGATTAGATGATCCATCAGTCCACTGTGTGTGCTATACTGCTATCACAGACAAGGATCGGTGCTGGTATATCTCGCTTATGCAGTGGCAGCCGATGGATAAACCCGCTTCTACCACTTGCCGCAAATTCTGGAGACGCTGTATTGATAATTAGTAGTCTGCGGATCTTTGTGCAAAATAAAAATTGTTTGAATAATATCAACAGATATCTGTAATGGCCACTTGATTAATTTTTCTCTATTGTTCTCGATCTCAAAGTCTCTCTGTGCCCACTTGTCTATGTCGCGGAACAGCACAGGCGCTGGCCGTCGGTGTCCAGGCTAAAGATGATGTAGGATCTGATCCAGGCTGAAGATGATGTAGGGTCTTGTCCACGCTAAAGATGATGTAGGAGCTGATCCAGGCTAACCACTAGAGTAGGGGGCAGCACTATAATGGGCACGGCCAAAACCCGGACGTGAGCGCTCGCATATGCTCTCTGATTGAACAATCGTACTTTATCGAACGATGTACACATTGTCAATTGAAAACCAGCGTTTGATAGTAGAAATTCTATTTATTTGTTTCTCATAATTCACTTTCCCCGCGGTACCGTCACTCGGTACCGGACAGTGTGTTACAAGGTAAGATTAATAGCAATGGTCTCGTGGTGTTACATGAGTAAAAATACAGACGATAGTAAAATTAATAAAATTAGTATGCTCTTACAGTGACTGTATATCGATAAGTGATATTAAAAATATATATGTATACGCGTGTGTATGTATATACCAATACATACACACATATACGTATTTCTAACAACTGATAATCTAGATTGGCCTTGTTAAAAACTATAAAAACAGTAACAACAATGACGACGGGGCACGCGACAGATCCAATCGTGTCGCGGCTGGTTTCGTCCGTGGCCACCATCATAGGAAAATCGGTGACCACGTGTTTCCGTTGCGATTACGCATCATACTCGATAACTATTTCCTCTGACCCGTGTTATCATTCGACAGCGGATCTTTATGCAAAATAAAAATGTTCTATCTGGATTGCAACAAACTAGAGTGCAATAGAAATTGATTTTCTTTCTTAAGGGGGTAGACTCGTTTTTCTCATTTCTCAATAGTGAAAAAGATGGAGTTTTTCAGTAGTCCAAAGTCCTATTTTTACGTTTACGAGGCATAATTTACATTATTCAGAAGCATAAAGCTGCGACAACTACATGCTGCCGAATAATGCAAATTACGCCTCGTAAATGTAAAAATTAAACTTGTGACTACTGCTTTTGACTACTGAAAAACCTCATCTTTGCACTATCGAGAAATGAGAAGGCGCATCCCGCACCCTTGCAATCCTGGAAACGAGAGTCTACCCTCTTAATCTGTTGAATTCTATTCTTTTCACTGCTTCAAATTGCACCTACTCATTTTTCTCATAAATGCATCAAATCCGCTGTCTAGTTATCATACACGGACCAGACAGTCGCTCGGAAAACACGTGGGTGACCCTAAATGCGATTGCTGCCGATGCGAGAACAGCGTCAGGTTGTTAAACATGAAATGTCCGATTTTTTTTTGTGAATATTGTAACGCAGGACCGTAAACAATTCTCGCGAGTCGCTGAACATGTATCATCTCGAAACAAAATCTGCTCTTCAGCTTGAGGTCATTTTTTTTGCATTTTATAAAATATTCTGCAACGTCTATTTTGTAAAGCATTCATCTGAAAAGTCATTCGTTTCTGCATGCTCCGATGCGATTAATAAAATATCTAGTTTCGCAGCGTCAATCTTAAAATGTTTTTCTTTGTACATTGTTACATATTTACAACATTAAAATGTACCATTGTACATATGCCATGCTAATTCTCATAATTGTACAAACTACGAAGAGCAAATTCGTCTCTGAATTTCTAATTAAAAATTGGACATTGCGTGTACAACAACCTAATGCTAGCAGACTGCAGATCTTTATGCAAACCTGAATTCCTGTAAATTTACAATCTCGAGAAATTTGTTCTCGAATTTCTCGTTCTCGCGGTTCTGTATAAATGTCGGAGAAAAATGCGTGAAAATATTGTTACTAATGGAGACAGTTAAACAAAATTCTCTTCCTTGTCCGTCGATAATAAAAGAAAAACGAATCTTACAAAAATGTCAGCGAATGTCTAAAGATCCACAGTTCGACATCGAGCATGCTCGAAATTGTCTAAATGAAATCTAAGGAGGACCGTTTCCCATCGGCGGCCACCTAACAACTACAGCTTCCTAAAAAATGCATTGGCACTTTCATCGCGCGATCAATGGATCAACGAATCGCCCTGTTCTCAAACCGAAACGGCGTGTGCGGGATTATCAATGAGACAATGGTCTCTGGACCATACTTGGATCTTCTAGACATTTATCTACAAAATAAGATCCGTCATCTTAACACTGGAACTATCGAACCAATCAACCACATTTATTTACTTTAATTAAAACATTAAATTCACTTAAATTTCTCTGCCATTTTGGGAACCCTTGCGTCTACAGTATCGCTGTAGATTTGAACGAAAGTTGAATGAACAAATACAAGCTCGCCAATGTTCTTAATAATTCTAAATAAAATAAACTATCTTACTATTTAGTACTTGAAATAATATTTTACCCAGCCCTAATTTCATTACGCGAATAAACTCATCGAACGCAAACATTCATGATTCTATGATATATGTAAACGATCTAGCAACTTATTTTAGACCGATTAATAATTTAAGAATTATCTGAAAGTCAACTAATTCGAATTCTAATTAATTCATTACTGAAGAAAGCAACCGCCATTCTCGGTAAGACAATCACGAATTGCTAGTCTCGATTGGTCGATAGTTTCAGCGTCAAACACCCGAGGTATACGATCAATCATGATTAGACCGTGGATTTTCTAACGCGACTAAATTAACACGTTACCTGCCGGTGGCGTTAAACAATTGTCTAATAACTGGACTGCGGATTTTTGTGCGAAATAAAAATTGTCTGAAACGAATTGCAAGAAATAGAAACTGAATTCAACGCTATTTCTTCCCTTAATGATTTTAATTCGTATATCGACATCATCATTGTTCAACAACTTTGAATTTCATCTTCTCAATTTTTCTGTAAATGGAGAAATTTTAACTCGAAAAAACTACACATTTCTTCCGATCTAGAATATTTTCATTCCCTATGATTCTAGAAATTTATGAATATGAAATTGGTGTAATACCTCGTGCTTTACCTAAATGTTTAGGAATTCATTAGATACCGACATATTTAATAATGTAAAAAATACTTTAAATAATGGTACAGCAATTTTTAACAACTTCCAGAGGTCTACAACTAAGGATTTCGACCTATTTCGACCATAATTTATACTATCCAACAGACTTCCGGTAGGTAAAGTGTTCATTTCAATGAAAAAGGGACGTCTCGGTAATATTTCATTTTTATAAAATTCAAGAAGATCCACGGCCTAATCGCGAAGTGTGGACATCGCATTTTTTTGTTCGGCGGTTCTCGTCGAATTTTCAAGGTCTTTTAAACTAGCTCTCGGTCCAGGAGGGTCCCGAACAGGTCTGGTTGCACTTGTAGCAGCCCGCTACTCGTCATACTCGGATCGTAATCGAAATTTTCATAGTTGATCATCGTCGAAGACGGTGAGACCAATGATCCTTCGCTGATGAACGTTCCGGAAAGTCGTTTGCTCGATTTCGGATGGTGCCACTGAGGCACCATTTGGTTCTCCAGCTTGATGGGCAATGGCGTCGTCATGTTTTTTGGAAGCGTTGTCGGCACGTTGCGAGACTCCATCAAGTTCTCCTGCAATGTACAATCAAAATTACTATGCTGATCACACTGTTTAACAAGTTACGCTTAACCATCGCATTTTATTGAAAAAGTAACATTATTTACACAATTCTAAAAGCTACGAGCGAGATTTTTGTCGAGTACCAGTCCTCATGAATGCTTCTTGATATGTACATAAATATTTCTTAGCGGAAATGATTCCGCAGTCATAAGAGTAATGAAACAATATACACAAAGCGTCGTTAATTCTAACGCTAATAAACTTTGACAAGTTTGTACAATTCCACTGTAAGGTTTACATAAATATTTCTTAGCGGAAATGATTCCGCAGTCATCGAAACAATATTCAAAGCGTCGAACATCAATGTACTAAAAACCAGTCACTCCCAGAGCTCGTTAATTCCGACGCCAATTAAATAATGGAACCACCGGAACGTGCTGCGTTTCGTCCGAATAGCAGGAAACAAGGATACTCTCAAAAATCGGAAAGCAATAATTTAATCGCGTACCGCTGCAGTCGTCATCTTGCCCGACACTCAAAAAAACAAGGCCAAGGTTCGTCGAGGCTTGTGTTACATAATTCTAACAGCGAACTACAATCAACAAAACTTATCTTCTCTAAACGCTAAACATCTAACTGGTAACAGTCGATGGAAAGACCATAAGCCTCGACAAGCCTATCTCGTAATACCAGTATTACTTTACTCGCAATAAACAATTGGAAAACCGTCTGGCGCGTAATCGTTCGATAATAACCGATCGAGCTGGCAATGTAATAAGAAAGCAGGTACATTGAAAAAGAAAAAACACAAAAAAGGATAAAGATGCTAAAGCTCTTTTACAACCCGCCGTAAATATATATATATAATACCAACGATCGTCGACGCTGAAAAACTATAGATCCTGGATCCTCTAACAACAACAACAATTTCAAGAAAACAAAAACGCGATACAGACGGAACGGTAGGGATGAGAGAGGAGGAAACGAAACGCAGCAGTACAGGTGGTTCGATGTTCAATGTTCAATGTATTTCTTCCTTTTCGTCTTGACAATCTTCAATCAACAATTCCATATACTTTGCAAAGTAGAGAATACATAACGTGGCTCTAAACGTGACGCCGACGGTACTCGACGAAAACATCTCGTGTATTCAAGAACACACGCCTCGGTCGCTGGATCATGCTCGTTCTCTCGAGTCTCTTCGAAGACTATGAAACAATAATCGTCCCAGGACCCAGCGACCGGGGCTCTCGATAAAAACAGTTCGAACCGTTTTCTTCCTCGAGCTTCCTGCGCAAGCACTTCCGGAGCGGACCTAACCTAAAAACGCGAGCACGGCGATCATAGGCGTCCCGGTTCAGGGTACAAAATCCAGCGGAGAACGTTCAACGTTCGTTACAATTCATATCGCGACGCCTTGTTCCTTCCGAACGAATTTACAGCATGTCCGATGTAAGTGTACACGCGAGATCGCTGCCCCGAGTATCGCAAATACAACGTGTTTGCAGAGGAATGCGGTAGCAACGACCTTGGAGAGGTCCTTCGAAGCTCATACGCTTCGTTACATATTCTTGTACACGAGGTTGAATTGTTTTGACTACGTCGAGGTCCTCGAAATTGAATAAAGAGCGGTAGCTGTCCGTGAACGATCGCCAAACACGAATTTCCCTTTCGAGATTTGAGCGAGACTTTCGCAGGACTCTTCGTGGTTCTATCTAGCTCTGCTATACTACAACATTCTCCTGCAGCGCAACATTTCAGCTACTCGGAAGAGCCGATCGCGCGTGTACGTTTAAACCGGAACTCTGTGGACACCGGCCGTAGACAAAGAGAGACGTAGAGAGTGTGTCGGAGATAAAACGAGAGAAAGAGGAAGAGAGAGAGAGAGAGAGTGAGAGAGAGAGAGTGAGAGAAACAGAGACAATCCACTGGTCCGCTCCTCTGGCTCACGTGCTCGCAATGCTCTTCGAGGGCTTCGGTTTCGCGAAGCACACGTATCCCGCACTCACGTCGCAGCCGGACACCAGTAGGTTCATCAGCACGCTGTTGCACCCTGTCGAAGTCCTCTCCGCGTTCCTTTGAACCCCATCCCCGCCTCCCCCGCCCTCGCAACCGCCGCCCCCGCTGTCTCCCTCGCCCTCTTCGATCCCAAAGTCCCTGGTGTCGTTTCTCCTAGGGTTGCCGTTGAAACAGTCGCCCTGGTAACCGCCTGTGCTCCTCTGCACCGTCTGCTGGGACACCAGCCGGCGCAGCAGCTGGCTGCCGCCCATACCCACAGGCTTCCTAGGCATGGACGGCTGCTGCTTTCCCAGCAGATGCTCCTCCAGTCCAAGGGGACTGCTACGACGACCTTGATCGTCGCACTTGATCCTCTTGCTCTCGGTCCCCGTTTCCAGCGAGGCGGTGTGGATCCGTTTGTTAGGTCTGTCCAGCTTCGTGGACCAGTGGCTTATATCTAGGCCAGTATCTGTGGAGATGGAGGTTGTTAGAAGCGGTTTCGCGAATGGTGGAGACACGAGTACTCTCCGTGCCTCGCAAGAAGTTTCTGGAGAAGCCAATGGTTAGGCCGTCGCGTCGTCATACACTTTAGCCCAGGACTCAGAATTATTTACTCGCGACGGCCGATTTTCGAAGGCTACGCTTCCCGTGGCGATCCTAGTTCTCGAGCCAGTTCAGGCCCGTACCATAGGCGCTATTTGTGGCGCCTAGGAGAACTACGGCCGGGTCGAGGTTGCGTAGCTTTTGAAAGTCGACCGTCGCGAGTAAATAATTCCGAGCCCTGCTTTAGCCAATAATTAAGTAAAAAGTGCCAATGAAATGATCGAATCGGACGCATTCCTTTCGAATTCATGTCAGGAGACTTCTTGCGAGGCACGGAGAGTATGGAGTACTCACTTTTCCTGGGGATTTGACCGAGCACCTGTACCGGGTTTACTAGACCGCCACCGTGGTCGTTGTATTTTCTGGACACCACCTGGTCCGTTTTTAGAAGCTGCGCTAGACTCGAGTCCGACATCCTTTGGTCCTTTTCGTCTAGCATCCTGGAAATGTCAGTGGTGATTAGGGTTGCTCGCGAGGGAGTACGTCGGTGCTGCGACACGTCGACGTGTAGTTTCCAATAGTCAGTTTTTCAGTAGTCTTTAGAATGAAAATGACACGCGTGTCGCCTAACACAGGATCAAGCAATGTACCATTTTGGACAGCTCTTGTCTGTGGCCTGTGGCGGACTCCACATCACCATGTCGTCGCTGATCAGTAGATCTAACGCCTCATCTTGGTCTGACATTGGTATATAGGGAGCTCTCAATGCTAATTCATCGTCCGCTATGCTATCGCTGAGGCCTAACATCAACATCTCGTCTTCGGATAGACCTTCAGCACCGCTACCACCTGTTGGACTGCCCAGGGAGTCTATGCTTCTTTCTGGACTCTGTAAAATGACAAACATTATTATAGACGCCGCATTTAGGTAGCACTTAAGGTGGCAGAGTTAGGTGATCTTTAGCTGTACAGTTAACACATCAATGAAATACATCACTTACACCACTTTCATCATTATGGGCACATATTTAAGCCTAAATTCAAATTCAACTCTCAGCAATTTAAATGAAAATTCTACTTAGACCACTGACATAATTATGGTTACATATACAGGTGAAAAAAGGAGATTGAAAGGACTGAAGGAATGAAGAGAACTCTGCCACCACCGCCACAATAATTCCTCAAGTAACAGCAAAATCATACTCGTCGGAATTTGACGAGGGAGGGCGACACGGAGTTGGGGTCGATGCTGCACGGACTGCTGGGTGAATCCCCATACATGAAGGGATCACTGTCAGCCAGGGACTCTCCCAGTCCCTTATTCCTGGTGTCACCGAGGTCGGTGTCCTTGAGGGGATCGCCAAAGTCCGTGGAGCGTAGTTCCGTGGCTAGACCAGCGCTCGGGCTGAGTAGGGGACAATAGTTGTCGGTGCCGAGGATAAACTCGTCGAGCATGTCGGATAAGAAAGGCGTGTCTCCTAGAGGGACGCAGACGTCGCCAGGTGTGGGCGCCAGATGCGTCAGGTCCTCTGGCTCGTCCTTCAACACTGCAACAGAAGAAGAAGAAACGCACACGCGTCGCGGTCAGCAGATTCGATCGAGAGCGTTGTACACTGTTGTCTTCGCTTCCGGAACCGATAGATTATGTCAGCGCCGTTCTCATCGCCGAGATTTACCGAGAGACTATTCTTCCTCTATCGTCTCCGACCCCTCTTCCTCTAGAATCGCTCGAAGACGTTATCGCGATCGAGTCACGTGTCGTGGGTTCTTCCGCTCGACGCGCTATACATACTACGGTTCGCGCGAATCTTCGAGGAATAGGAGAACCCTCGGTGATCGGTTTCGGAGAAGATTAGGCGTTAGTGGAGAGTATCGTTGGCGCGTGTGAAATTAGTCGACAGCGGATTTGATAGATTTATCACGGAAATGAGTACGTGTCATTTCAAACAGTAATATTGGGAGAATTTTAAAATCTTATTACATTATTTTGAACCTGCTAAACACATTAAGAAAGAATATGAATTTCTATTTCACTCGAGTTTGGTGAAATTCAGGTAGAATACTTTTATTTTGCATAAATATCCGCTGTCTAGAAGTTACACTAACGAGCATAACTGATTCAACACACTTTACATCAGAATAACTTTTTTATGAATGGATTAAACGACTTCAATTTCTCTGTAAGGCTAGAAGAATTAGTTTAGTAAATGACATCTAAAAAATATTTTGAAAAAATGCACTTGGTCGGGAAGAAAATAGTAAAAATTGATTTTTGTTACCTTTTTAGCTGAGCCAATAACGAAAATTTAAAACACGTGTGTTTGGTCAACTCGTATAAATTATATACGCTCTGAAAATTTCATTGAAATTGGCTAATTGGGATACGAGCTATAAACGATCAAAAGTGGTAAAAATTGCAATTTTTCAAGATTTTCTGCCTTTTTACCACTTTTGATCGTTTATAGCTCGTAAACCAATTAACCAATTTCAATGAAATTTTCAGAGCGTATATAATTTATACGAGTTGGCCAAACACGTGTTTCAAATTTTCGTTATTGGCCCAGCTAAAAAAAGTAGCAAAAATCAACTTTTACTATTTTTTTTTCGCAATTCCGACCAAATGCATTTTTTCAAAATATTTTTTAGACGCCATTTACTAAACTAATTCTTCTAGCCTTACAGAGAAATCGAAGTCGTTTGGTCCATTCATAAAAAAGTTATTCTGCTTTAAAGTGTGTTGAATCAGTTATGCTCCTTACTGTAGATACTCTTGCATGGCTTCGAATTTGTCTGCGAAATGTAGACCCTCGAAATTTTTCAAACTATACGTTTGATTATTCGAATTAATAATCGAAGCTCACTGATCACTAGACAGCAGATTGATGCGTTTACGACAAAAATGAGTATTTAGGCGTAATTTCAAACGGTAAAGACATTAACTCCACATTACTCCAGTTTGGTGAAATTCAGGTAGAACATTTTTATTTTGCATAGAGATCCGCTGTCTAATGATCACAGTCGATTGAAAAGAAGACACTGACATAATCGAACGGTTCCCAGAGCAATCGAGGATAGAAGAACAACGTATGTTCGAAAGGACACCCACTGGTAAGGCCTGGTTGATCCTCGCTGAACGTCAAGAAGCCCTTGTTCATGTCCTCGGTACGAGGCGCGAATATACTCGCTGTTGCAGTTTGAGGCGGTGGTCTGCAAGTAATCGGATCTTGTTGTGGTTGTTGCTGTTGCTGGGGCTGTTGTTGTTGCGTAGAAATCGGCACGAACAACTGTCTGGTGACGGTTTGAGGTCTGTCAGTTCGAACAACGAGCTTAGGATTGAACTCCAATGCTGGCTTGCCCTGAAACAACGAACAATAGTAAGTCAATCTGCTAGGATAAACGAATTTGCAAAATAGTTTTCTATAGAACGAATCATTCTCGAAACGATTACTTAAACCCCCCACAATTATGCCCGGACTACACTCCATTCGATCTTCATCAGGATTCAACTAGCCTAACCAGGAAAACCCCATAAGAAGAAACTAGCTCCATCAGTCTACCAGAAACCGGGAGCTAAAGAGAGTAAACAACTATACAACTGGATGTAATGATGATAAAAAGATGAATACAAAATTTTTTTCTCTAGTTTTTGAATCTATCTTCGCACCGATAAAATAACAAATTTTCATAGCTAGTAGTTTTCCAGGGAAAAAATGTTCAAATCAATTGTCCTGCTTTGCACGAGTCTTAAAGGGTTGAAAAGGGGTGAAATTGATAGCTGAGGAAGAGTGAAGGAAGTGACAAAAGAGAGTAACAACTATGCAACTTGATGTAACAATCATAAAAAGATTAATACAAAATTTGTTTCTCTAGGTTTTGAATCAATCCTCGCACTGATAAAATAACAAATTTGTATAGCTAGTAGTTTTCCAGGGAAAAAATGTTTGAATCAATTTTCCTGATTTTCACGAGCATTCCGTCTAAAAGAAGAAGAAGAGTGAAGGAAATAACTAAAGAGAGTAACAACTATGCAACTTGATGTAACAATCATAAAAAGATTAATACAAAATTTGTTTCTCTAGTTTTTGAATCAATCCTCGCACTGATTTTATAGCTAGTAGTTTTCCAGGGAAAAATGTTCAAAAAAGAAGAAGAAGAAGAAGAAGAAGAGTGAAGGAAGTAACTAAAGAGAGTAACAACTATGCAACTTGATGTAACAATCATAAGAAGATGAATACAAAATTTGTTTCTCCAGTTTTTGAATCAATCTTTGCGGCCGGCAAAACAACGAATTGTTATACTTAACAGTTTTCCAAAGGGTTGAAAAGTTGAAGAAGAGTGAAGGATACCTGGAAGATGAAGGGGGTGGTTCGCCGACTGGGCCGCAGCTTCCGTTTCGGCAGGTCGTTCGCCTTGAGCGACTCCTCGAGCGACTCTTTGAGCGTTTGCACGCCGACGAACGATTTCTCTGTGTCGCGGACCGGTCTCGGGAAGGTGTTATCCTTCCGCGAGCCGTCCTGAAGATCTCCCGGTTCCTTTTTCTCCTTCGGAGCGGCTGCTCTGAACGTGGAGGTCGTCACTGTCAAAGGTTTCGTTGGATCTAGAACGGCAGCGATCGGTTTCTGCGTACGAGCCTCGGTCGCCTTATACTCGGTGCGAACTGGTTCGATCGCTGGTTCCTCGACGTCTGTTTCGTTGCTGTTGCTGCCAGTCACCTGGACCTGAAGACAAAGCTTCGTGGTAGCAGCGGGTTGTTGCTCATCCACCTTCTCGTTCACGTTGGCCTCGTTGACGACGTTCGAGACCAGCTTCTCCGACTTCACGAGGCTCTGCTCGGTGTCACGGGCTGCCAACTGACGCGCGCTGTACACCTCATCCTCGCGCTCCACCCCGCTGCAAACAGAAATCCTACCTGGTGCAACGGAACCTGTCACCGCGACTCAACCACACACACACTTCTCTCCAGATTTGTATAATTTTATTCTTTTTCCAGCTTTTTAATCGAGAAATATCGGGAAATAGATTCCGAGAAGTGTCTCGAGTCGAAGCTGTCTTGTTCGCCTGCGAGGAACTTGCGTTACGCTGCAATTTTAAATGAATTTTTCATACCTAATACCCTTTTACTTTCGTTATCGTTTTACTTTTGCTATCAGAGCTTTCCCAACGCCTATCACCTCTCCTTGGTGTTCATGAGATTCGAAATAGCAGACATTTACAGCCTAACGAACAGTGCTCAATTCGTTGTAGTACGTAGAGGATAATACTTTCACTGAAACAGTGAATAAACGAAAAATGTGAATTTCCATAACGATATGCTCGTGTAGTCGCAATTTCAGATAGCCACGCATTAATTTTACGGTTTTCATGCGGAATACGAAATTGTTGTTGCCGTACACGCGCGACGATATTTTCTCTTTATTCAAGAACCTTTCGAAACGAATCTAATCATCTATCGCCAGTCCAGCCTGAAAACATCGTGGTCGAAACGACCTCGGGAATCATCCCTTTCGAGGAAGTACAACAGTTTTGTTTGACAACAATATTTGACAACAATGTTTGGCAACAGTGTTGACTACAGTGTTTGGAAACAGTGTTTGACAACAGTGTTTGGCGATGCTGAACAGCGATCAATGATGTTTGACGAGGTTCAACAGAGATGGACGACGTTCAACAGAGTTCGACGACAGTGTTTCACGAGGTTCAATAGTGTCAAACGATGTCCAACAGAGTTCAGCAGCGTCTGAACAGAGAAATAGAGTTCAACGACACTGTTTGGCGATGTTGAACAGCGTTCGATGATGTCTGACGAGGGTCAATAGTGTTTGGCGATGCTGAACAGCGTTCGATGATGTCTGACGAGGCTCAACAGTGTTTGGCGATGCTGAACACGGATCAATGATGTTTGACGAGGTTCAACAGAAATGAACGACGTTCAAGAGGGTTCAACAACAGTGTTTGGCGATGCCGAACAGCGATCAATGATGTTTGACGAGGTTCAACAGAGATGGACGACGTTCAAGAGGGTTCAACAACAGTGTTTGGCGATGGTGAACAGCGTTCGATGATGTCTGACGAGGTTCAACACTGTGTGGCGATGCTGAACAGCGTTCGATGATGTCTGACGATGCTCAACAGTGTTTGGCGATGCTGAACAACGATCAATGATGTTCGACGAGTTTCAACAGAGATGGACGACGTTCATCAGAGTTTCACGAAATTCAACAACGTCTGACGATGTTCAAGAGTATTTGTCGATGCTGAACAACATTCAACGATGTTCGACGAGGTTCAACAGAGACGGACGATGTTCAGAGGAGTTCAGCAGCGTTCGAACAGAGAAACAGAGGTTCACGGAACCACGAGAAGGGTCAGGAGAGTGCGACAAGAGCGTTGGAGATTGCTGGCAAGGCTCGAACAAAAATCGAGCGTGATCTACCGTGACATGCGGCCTAGATAGAGACCGTAAGAAGCAAGAACAACGTTTGCGGTGCCCGCCCCCGCGCCCCTCCCTTGTGCACTATGCCCACTGGGGTCCTGACCCTCGTACGACACGGCGAAGCACATGGCCGCACGATTGTTAGCTCGCGAGCCGTTCTTACATAACGATTACGCTGGTTCGTAAACGTGTAGCGCGGGGACCGAGGGGTCCAGGGACTGGTTCAACACAGATACCGAGGTCTGTCAACTCTTGGTATCATACAAAGTCGAACCGCTGTGAGGTCCAATCTGTGCACATTGTTGAGTCGCCTATATGCGATCGATCGATCGATCGATGCGTACCTCGTGAATCGCAGTTCTCAATTGATCACGAAGTGGAATTAACAGATCGACCATCATTCTTGTTATCGTGGAATTGTAGATGTTTGTTCAAATTCGTCGCCTACTTCTGGAATCGATTCAGGAAGGTCGACGTTTTGTTTTCCAGTGTGTTGGTCGCAATTACAATAATTATTAATTTATTTGCTGTATTTCTCTCAATGATTTGTTAATGTTCCTCTAAAAAATATTACAAAATTTACTCCATTCTGTAATATATTAATATCTACAGTTCTTATCGACCAGGAAAGCAAAGAGAAAGAGCGCCTCGGATTACACTTTTACAGAAAATTCGATTGCGCGATCGGTCGCTTTCTCATCGTTAGATTCCCGCCGGGTTATCAGGAAGGTTAAGGCTGCGTGTTGGCCGTTCGTCGACCAATGTAGCATCGGAAGACTGCTTCTAATCGCGGCGCTCGCTCGACCATGCATGCCACCGGGTCAAGGATTTTCATCTATGAAAACATAGTGTAAGAAGCATCGCTATCTAGAGTCCCTGAACAACGATCAGCGATTAACAATAAGCGACAACAATGGTGATTCGAGAGCGTGGGGCTCCGCGGAGGGTTTCTACGCCCCTGGACGTGTTCCCCCCGGAACACTAACTGCCTTTAACCAGTCGCAACGGCTTCGTAATTGTTGCAAATTGACCAGCGGGACCCCAAATGCTCGCGTGGTAATCGCGGGAGAGGATCTCCGCGGCCCGCGAGTGCACGCACGCTCTATCTTCACGCGAATAAATTTTATTCGGCTGATAACGCACTGATAACAACGCCCCTCCTACGCCCACTCCTTCGAAACGGTACACGAAGCTCTAGGAAACTTTTCAGCATCCCGAGCTTAACTTGTTTGTTGGTACGCATGATGGAAACGTTTTCACGCGATGTTTTGTATCGTGGTCTACGGGGCACCGTGAGCTCGCGACAGAGTTCTGCTAATTTAATTACATTGTAATTGAATCACGTAATTTAATTACATTGTATTTTATGGACACAGTATTTGAATTATTGGATTGGCAGGAAGGTAACTTCGGTATTTTAAGCTGAAATAAAACCGAATTTCTTTAATCAATAAAATATTTTCTTATTTATTCTTTTTGGCGAAAGATCATCGAACGAAAGGTAAAATATCCTATTCTCATTGCTCGAATTAAAAAATTGGGCTCAATTTCGCCCGTGACATTAAACCTACCGAGTTCTAAAAGCGATTGAAATAAATATTTCAGCTGATAAAAATGATAAGGTTCTATTTATTTAGATTTACTACTTGGACGAAAAAATTTATCGAATCAATTTCCGTGTATGCAACTGCATAATTTCAATAATTATAAAATGAAAAATATGAAACCGGTCATTTGATCGATGGTGGTAGGTTTATTGTTAAAATACCGGAACTATTGTACTTTTTTGCCAAAACGATACATTGTAATCGCGTGACACGATTCGAACACGTTTCACTCAATTTATTTGCTGATTACGCAAATCATGAGTGTAATCGAAATACAACGTAATTGGAATAAAATGTAATTGAAATACAATATAATGTAAATTACTCAATATGCACATTAATAAGTAAATTATAATACATTACTGGCTTAATGTGAAAAATATCTGTCATTTTTGAAAACGCAGCAATCTTAGTGGCAAGATGTTCGAACGAAGATTGTTCATTAAAATTAATTTAACAAGCCACATGAAGAATGTTCTTTTTTATAAGCCTTTCCAATTAAATAGTGTTATTCTTTTCTGTAGTAACTTTATCCTACGTCTTGCTACAATTTATATTTCTTTTCTGGAACGAACGTAACAAACAGGTTTATCTTTGATCACACACTATGAATTTATGAATAATGTCATGCTCGTCACCGATACGAATCGTTTTCTTTTCCCACACGTCTGATTCTTGTTTTATAATATGATTCACTGTGGATCTTCGTGCAAAATACAAAATGTTCGCATTGATTGCAGGACACAGGATCCAAATATTAATTGTATCTTCTTTTGATTGTCCTGTTAAGCTGAAACTGATACATTGATGCCCATACATATTTTTAACGTGTCCACTGCTTTGAATTGTACTTGCCCATTTTTGTCATAAATGCATCAAATCCGCAGGCTAATAATTACACTGTACTTTTGAATTGTACATTGTAATTGAATCGAATAAGAGGCTTGAATTACAAATTACGAAATAATTGAATGCAATGTAATTGAATTACTTCATTCAACACAACTGTGGCTCTCGCGAGGTCTTCGGAGGAAGCCCTGCCAGGGACGCACCGCTGAAAGAAAGCGCCCTGGGTTTTCGTTCAAGCCGAATGTCTTCTATGGATTCTATCGAAGATACTTTTGCACATCTCCACGCGTTTGCTCGATGCTATTCAGCCTAACGGAGCCGTCGAGGATCCAGAGAATTCGTAGATCTTCCACAGATCTGCATCGTGTATTTCTGATATAACCAGGCTGTTTCGCAAACGGTGCAGCTTGCAGCGCGTTTCAACGTGTGTTCCTACAAGCGAACGTTAAAGTCGCGCGATGGGGAAAAAGTTCGCGGACACACTTGCATAACGCTCGGCGATAAAGAAACGGTTGGATCGCGGCTTTTATTTTTAGTACGAAACGGCCAACCAAAGGCCGTTCGAGGGTTTCGGGCTTGGCCGGCGAGATGAATCGCCGAGCCGGTGAAATGAGTAAATAAATTCGGGCGCCGCTCATGTTCCGCCGCAACCCGAGTGCGCCGGTTGCATAAGAACCTGGGGAAACCGCTTTGATCCATCGAGAAGGGAATCGAGATACTAACCAGTGAAAATAATCAATTCTACCTATGCACAGACAAAAGAAACATTCGGAAAAATGTACCGTTAGTCGTTGATTAAAATTCGAAGATAAAACAGCAGATATTTATTCATAGGTTTGTTCAACAACATGATACGTAATAAGGTACCTCGAGAAATGGCATGTTACATGGCGGATTGGTGGTGTCACAACTTTTATTGTCGCATTAATTTTAAACGAGGCTACAAACTCGAGTCGTTGCGAACAGACTTCAGGATTTCATGGATTCTTAAAATATAAATTGAAAATACCGTGTTGCAGATTGCAAATATTGTGTTGTAAATTGTATATACTGAATCATAAATTGTGGCGGTTGCATCAGTGAATACTGTATTAGAAATTGTACAGATTGTACTACTCGTTTTTACTGTGTTATGAATTGTACTACTGTTTTCATTCTTTCCGAAACTTTTTGTTCAAAAATTGTTCAAATATTTCAGCCGACCAGTCGAAGATAAGTAATTGTAGAAATATTTAAATTTTCAAGCAAGCGGAATTAAGGGGGTAGACTCGTTTTTCCACGATTGCAAGGGCACGGATGGCCAAAGATGTCCTCAAAAGTTCCATTTTTACGTTTACAAGGCGTAATTTGCATTATTCGGCAGCGTAATTTGCATTATTCGGAAGCATACGGTTGCGCATGTAGCTATTTTCATAAAGCTGCGATAACAACACTCCCGTTCGTAAGTTTCAGGACAGTGATCGATCATATTTGTATATTGAACTCTGTAAAAGTGCAATAATCGTTGAAGGATGCGAACAAATTTTTCCTTGATTAAAGGTTTACATGTCAAGGAAAGGATGCTGCACTCATATATCAAAAACCTCACCAAGAAGTAAAGCAATATTTATATTTTCTTTTCATCGAAGAATCCGCCACGTTTCTTTATTTCAGTTTCCACTATTCTTGGCATCCGCGTGATCAATATTTTCGTACTTTCTGTTGTTATATTCTTCCATTTTCGTTCCAAAATATTCCACAAATGTGTTTTCGAAGTAGGGCAAAAGTTTAGTAGCTGTTTATCCATAATGTCGATCCCATAATTTTTCTATGGGGTTCAGATCCGGTGATTGGGGTCGCCAATTCGTAATTTTTAATGATTTATTACTAGACTGCGGATCTTTATGCATTTGTAGCAAAATGGAGTATATGAAAATCGTTGTTTAAAAATTTTAAGAATTCAAGATATCAATATATAATTTCTCCTCATTAAGATCTATTTTCCATTTCTTGCAATCGGTGTAGAAAATTTTTATATATATATATATATATATATTTTGCATAAAGATTAGAAAATTATTACATAGAAGCTGATCCTAATAGCTTTTACATATTCCTGACGTGTGTTTTGAATCGTTATCATTGCAATCCTGAAAACGAGTCTACCCCCACGATTTCTGTCCACCTCGGTCAATCATTCGGATGAGAGCGAGGGTGCAAGAACCAAGTCAGGGTACTCTGCGTCACATTGAACTTCTGTACGGTGACAACCACGAAGGAAACTTCGGGCGTCCGGTGCGGAAAGGTGTCGGCTGCCAACGATAAGCGATACTTTGAATTCTCGGATGGAGGAAACGCTTGGCGTGACGAGCGATCGAGCGCTGCCCCCCAAGTGGACAAAGACAAACAGAGCCAGACAAGATTAGACAGAGAGAAGAAAGAGAGAAGAGGTTAAAAAGAGAAGACGTTGGTAGTAGAAGACGGAGAGGAGAATAAAGGCAGAATAGCAAAAAGAAAAATAAAGACGGAAAGGCTAAAAGAAAAGGAGAGTCAGAGAGAAAGTAAGAGAGACAGACAGATTGGGCAGAGTTAGGTGCGAGTTAAATATGCGGCCGGTATTGTTAAAAATAGAGTGACGGCCGACCGCCGGGTTGCTTGTGCAATCGAGCACGTGGGACTGACTAGCAGCCCCTCTGCCACCAACCTCTGCCATCAGCAGTGTCAGTCTCCCCCCATACTAACATAAACCCCCCTACTCCCTCTGTCAACCATCGTCCACCCAGGTGGAATATTTTCCGCGCGGCTTTTTCCGCCTACATTGTCGGTCTTCTAGGTCTCTTCAGCAGCTGGCTCTCTAGGTCTCTTCGAAAGAGAGAGAGAGAGAGAGAGAGAGAGAGAGAGAGAATCTACCAACGATTTTGGCACGAGCGCGCTCGCAAGACACGCGTTCTCTTTCGCGGCCTTTGCCTCGTTCGCGGCTCCGAAGCCCTGAGAAAAGGGAGCTCGGCTCATCCTCGCGTTTGCTTGTTGCGTGGACACGTTGGCATCGACACTCAACGCTCAGAAACTACTGCCAGATGATCGAGCAGCTTCCGATCAATGATGTCGATCACGAGGGTTTCGGTCTTGATGAATTCAGAGAAGATGCCAGGTGGTTCTCTGATCGAGAGTAGAGTTCAGATAGCTCTGGTAAGTCAGAACTTGGTCTAGAAAGGTGGAGGTAGGTTCAAGGAGTGCTACTATATTCTAGGCCCTGAAGATGGTACTTAATCTGGAATCACTTGGAACAATGATTGCCGGAGATCCTAAAGATTGGAAGTTGGTATAGAAAGGTAGAACATAGTCTGACAGGCTGAAGGAGTACTATATCTAGGTCCCGAAGATTGGAGGTTGGTCTAGGAAGGTAGAACATAATCTAATCGGTTGAAGGAGTACTGTATCTAGGTCCTGAATATGATACTTTCTACTGGAATCACTTGGAACCATGATTGCCGGAGATCCTAAAGATTAAAGGTTGGTCTAGGAAGGTAGAACGTAGTCTGACAGATTGAAGGAGTGCTGTATCTAGGTCCTGAAGATTAAAGGTTGGTGTAGAAAGACAGAACGTAATCTGACAGGTTGAAGGAGTAGTGTATCTAGGTCCTGAAGGTGATACTTTCTACTGGAATCACTTGGAACCATGATTGTCGGCGATCCTGAAGATTGAAGGTTAGTCTAGGAAGGTAGAACGTAGTCTGACAGGTTGAAGGAGTACTGTATCTAGGTCCTGAAGATTAAAGGTTGGTCTAGGAAGACAGAACGTAATCTGACAGGTTGAAGGAGTACTGTATCTAGGTCCTGAAGGTAGTGCTTTCTACAGGGATAAACTGGCACCATGATTTTCGGTGATCCTGAAGATTAGGATTGGTCTAGACAGAGAGAAGATGGTTTGACTGGTTCAGTGACTATGGCACTATACAAATATTTATAAATATATTCATAAACATATCAAGCCTAATATAAATAACTGTTTATTAGGCCTGCTATAAATAACTGATTGAAAACAGCTGACAGAAGCTGTGGAACTAGAAGCCTTTGGACCTCAAACTAACTTTCGAATTACTCAATGTTCAAATCTCGGTCCCGAAATTCTGGGCCCATCGTCATCGAAATTTCATCTGCGCGTATACCGTTTGAAACATTGTCTAAAATCATTCTGCGAGGAAAGATACAATAGACACAACAAATGATCGCCGACCTAGTGCAAGCTTCTCTCGCCAGTATCCACATTAAACATAGCTATTTTTACGAATTACACCTGTGTCACCAACCCAAGCAATACCGAATCTCATCCATTCAATGGTCGCCTCGATGCAACAAAGACATTATTATTACACTCTCCGTCCCCCCACCCCAGCCCACCGACAACTCTGCCAGGTAACACCTAGCGAAAATACCATTCGCTCGCCTAAACTTCATCGGGAAGGCCTTGGCCGAGGTTGGACAACCGGTTCGCAGGTAATTGCTTCCTTGGAACGTCTTTCTTGATCCCGGAAGTCTTTCTATACAAGATGAGAACTATATCCTGTCGCTGTTGATCTCCGTAACACATCCTTCGTGTTTCATACAATCTTTTTCGAGGTTCTCTTGCATCTTTTCGTCATTGATCCATGTACCTTCGTGTCCTGTTTAACTCTCGTGTAGTCAACCAAAATGTATAGATTATTCAAAACCTTTCATTTCATCAAACCTTTCTTTAATATAAATTAATCTATTAACGAGTAAACAATGAACATTCAGAGAAATTGTTGAAAGAAATACAGTAAATGGGTTGACTACAAAGGGGTTAAAACGGTATTAGTTCAGAAATTATTAACCCTTAGCGCTCAAATGGTGATTCCGAGACACCACTAAAAATTGCTGTACCATTTATTCGCAATATTGTTTACATTACTAAATACGTCGGTACACTGAGAAAAAAAAGGTAGTTACTTCAATAACACGCGTGTTATTGTAATCTTTTTACTTCGATGAATATCAATGTATTCTTTTCAATAGTATGAAATTTAGAAGCAAATCGTGATGTATTTGAATTGTCTATCACATGAAATGATTGAAAATATTATTCGATTCAATACCGTACATTATTATTCGTAATATTTCTCTTTCTCCTTCAATCAGATATGTTGTTAAAACAATTTGAGAAATGTATTGACTTATACTCGAATTGGTTTGAGGCCATATCTTATTTTTTTGAAAACATTGATGTCAAGCTATTCGCTTATATGATTGGCGGAAATGAGTTTTGCTATTGAAATTCAATAGTATTAAATATTAAAATAAGTTCATATGATATTGGCACTATTCAATAGTACATCTTATTGAATCAACATATATTTTTTTTGTTCCGACAGGATTTTTTTCTCAGTGTATCTAATCAATTACTAATACAATTACATTTACGTATTGTATGATACCAATTTCTAGGTCGGAAGAAATGTTTCATTTTCCAGTTGAAATAGCTCCGAGTGCAAAGGGTTAATTATCTGTCAACTCCCATAAGAGTTGGGAGACAATGCGGCGGATCGATCAGCTTGGTCAGTCACGCGACTCTCGACGCCATCGCTAAAGATTGACGACTCTGACGACTGTAGCATCTAGAGTCTAGAGCAGACGGGTCCCTTCGACAGAGAGAAAGAGGCCTAGCTTCGCCAACAGAAGAGCACTCTCGTTACATAACGAAACGCGAGGCAAAACAGCGACGAACGTCGAGGGCTACCCTCTCGTCGGGAATTATCGATCGCGCGATCCAGCGCAGCCCGAGCGTCATCCGTCGGATGTTCGTCGGGGGAAAAAAATTCATTGGCGAAACGAGCATGATCGCTAGCTGGTGCGCAACCGCTATACCTCTCCGTTACGGAGGTTTCTGCGTCGTCGCGAGGGAATCAGCTGGAAATCGGTTGTTGTTCCACGCGCGATCGGTTTTAGAACGCATCTCGCGGGGCATTGCGGTTTCGAAGGAAATCGAGAAGTTTATCGTTGTCACGTGTTCTTGATGCTCGGTGGATCGTTCGGAGAAGAGTGACAGTCAAGGAGAGATCTGCGGCTTGATAGTAAACAGTTTGCTCGGGGGATTAGGTGTGATTAGGTTCGGTTACGCTTCCGTTGGGCAACGAGGAAGTGAAATATCGAATAATACAGTGAATTCGAGATCACCTTATCCAGATTGCACCGTATAACGAAGAAGTTAGGATAGAGGATCATTGAACAGTAGATCGTTCAGCCCAGTCACGTGCATTTGTAGACAAATATTAGAGACTAGTAGAAGTCAGGAAAGAGGATCATTGGATAATAGATCGCGCAGCCTACTCTCCAACGTCTGACAAAAGAGAATAAAGAAATTGAGAGAAGAATAAATGGAAATAGAAGAAGTCAGGATAGAGGATCATTGAACAGCAGATCGTTCAGCTCAGTCACGTGCGTTTATAAACAGATATTAGTGACTAGTAGAAGTCAGGAAAGAGAATCATTGGATAATAGATCGCGCAGCCTACTCTCCAACACCTGACAAAAGAGTATAAAGCAATTGCGAGAAAAATAAATGGAAATAGAAGAAGTTAGGACAAAGGATCATTGAACAGTAGATCGTTCAGCTCAGTCACGTGCGTTTATAAACAGATATTAGTGACTAGTAGAAGTCAGGAAAGAGAATCATTGGATAATAGATCACGCAGTCCACTCTTCGATATAAAAGAGGATAGAGGATCGTTGAACAGTAGCTCGCCCAGCCCAGCTACTGACGCTAAGAGAATGCGAAGAGGAATAAAAATGAAGACCAAAGGATGATCATCGGATACCGGATCGTCCAAGAGGTTGGAGGAGGATGTTTCGAGGAAGATTCGCGCGATTTTCGGCGTACCTTCCGGTCAAGAGAGTTTCTCCACGCGGGACGATCGGCACTGGCACTGGCACCGCGAACGTTGCACGAGCACTGCCAACGCTGCTGCTGTAGAGTGATCTTCTGTTGCATTCGGTGCATTCGCTGGTGCAACACGCGCAGCAACGGTAACGGGCACTGGGCGCGTGGTGCCGAGCGCCGCGGACGACTCTCGCTTGATCCTCATTCAGCCATTCGATTCGCAAACCACGATTTCACGCGATCTGCTCCTCGGATAGGTCGGTCTAGGTCCACCCGTCACCGAAGACAGCCGACGCCAGGCGATTCGCGACATTTGCGAGCCGACTCTGTTGCAACCAGCTATCTCTCTCCCTCTCACTCTCTGTCTCCTCCTCCTTCTTCTTCTTCTTGTCTGTGTCGTTTGCGTATCTCGTTCACGAAATCGAGTCACGCCGATAAGATCCGTCATCGAGTCACACGCGCTACGCATGCCGATCCGAAGATCTGGATCGCGATTCGTGTAGATTACAGACGGAAAGATTCATAATTAGAAAACCGGATCGAAACCAATGACTCCTGGAGCTCGGCTACAGTTAGAGCTAGCTGTTATTATGTTTCTCTGCTTTTTTTTTATTTAGCTTTTGAATATAAATCGAGCACATTCGTTTCAATTTTAACTTCAAACGGTTCGAATTCGCTCGAACCTCGACCAAGTTGAACCGGGACGAACTTCGAACAAATTCAAACCAATTCAGAGGTTGAATAATTTGAAACCTCGGAACTATTCGAACTAATCAATGAACACCTCTCGATCCTACGATCTAAGACGAACGTGAACCGCGCTCCAAAGTTCTTGCTCGCGGGATAAGCGTTCGCGTCACGTGTTCCGCGACCATTGACGCTCATAAAATTTCAGCTTAATGAAATTCTCCATTCGCGCGTGACGACGTCGCGAGGCAACGCATCGCATAATCACGGAACTGCGCGATAATCATCCGCGACGCGCGGCCTACATCGAACCAAAGATCCTTCCTCGATCGGTTATCCCGAATGCCAGAGTTTCCGAATAAATTATAACTTTGCTACAAAAATCTTTCTGCAAAATTAAACGTGTCTACATCGATCGCTAAAATGTGAGCCAGATGAAAATGTCTCTCTTCCTACAATCTTTCTCAAATCCATAATCCGTAAAGATCCACAGTCTACTAACGAGTGTAAGTCGCTCTAAAAATGCTCGAATGAATTTTTGTTCTATTCTAGTTGTAACAAGAGTATATACGTTTTATACCGAGAAGTTGAATGACTCCAGACCACGCTCCCTTTCGTTTCCGCTTTCGATCGTACACTGGCCCGCTATAAATCCTCTACGATCACTGTATTCTGCTCTGCGATCCTCGGGGAGCAACTGCGGAGACAGCAGTTTCGCTTTCGGTCGCTGTCGATCCTGAATGGATAGCTCCGGATCCTTTTATCCTCGAGAAACAAATCTGCAGGCTAGGATTCGTGGCTTCCGCGCTCAATTTCACGGTGAACCTGATCTAACGACCCCAAAGAGCAACTCTGAAGGCTAGGATTCTCCTTTCAATCGAGCACAGAGCAACTATCGATCTTGGAAGATTGTAGCTTTAGGCTGCTGTGTCCTCAAAGAATTCCTTCGGAGACTAGAACCTTCCTTCCAATCGCGCACTTTGCAAATTAATCATCGACTATGCTTCTGGCTCAGGCTAATATTCAAAGAAGAAGTTCTGGAATCTGGTACTGCACTTGATTTTAGCACAGCTTAGAACAACTTGCCACTGCTATCAAATTGAGACCATAATTTTGGACTGCTCCGATATCAAAGATTAGGTCCTGAGGCAAGATTTATGTTCTGTCACGCACACAGATTTCTTGCCGATTTTCAAGGAAGCCTCTGGGCTGTTCTTACGTCTTCACGGAACAGGTTTGAAGAGATAAATTTCATTCTGGATCGCGCACAAACTTGCCACTGGATCTTCGAAGACGATCCTCGGTCAGACTTGTTTTGGAGCACAGGATCGATCCAGATCGCGTCGAAGGATCAACACGTCAACGGCGAATAGTCGATATCGCGTTTCCTCGAACTGTTACCAGCACTTTTGCCCGTTCGAATCGGAAAAAAAAAACGAGGGCAATCAATGATTCACCGGGTTTTCTGCACTCGAAGACTCGGTGGCTCTCTTGCGTTCGTCTGTTGTTTGCACGCTGTGTAGAGACGAGCGAGCGGTTTCCGTGGAACGATAACGAGAACGGCGATCGAGCGTCGTCGTCGCCGCGACGATACTACATATGTACTAGTTGCCTCGTCGCCGCGTGGACGGATTATCTGCGAGTCGGAGATAGTAAACTGCCCGTTACGAAACCGAGCCTAACTAGAAGCGGGAGAAGGAGAGAACGTGCACGCATCGGACGATACCGCTGACCGAAAGAGTTCGGTTCGCTATTGTTTCCTGATCGTGCGAGGATCGAGAGCGTCGGGGTTGGTGGAAATGATCAGGAACGGGAGTGACGCTAGCGTAGAATGGTCCAGGAAAGAAGGTGCTTCGGCAGAGCAAGTGAAATCAGCGGGGCTTTATGTCATCGCTTCCTTAGTTTCGCATTTGTTTGAAAGCTCTTCTACTATTTTTTAAAATCATTTCGGGGCTCCAAAACTTTTCTATACGCTCTAGAATCTCTTCGGAAGCTCTGAAATATTTCCGGGAACTCTAAAAATTACTTCGAAAGCTCTACAATTATTTCAGGGCTCGAAAACATTTCTCTTCGAAACCTCCACAATTTCTTAAAATCTTTTCGAGGCTCCTAAACTTTTCTATACGCTCTAGAATCTCTTCGGAAGCTCTGAAATATTTCCGGGGGCTCTAAAAATTACTTCGAAAGCTCTACAATTATTTCAGGGCTCGAAAACATTTCTCTTCGAAACCTCCACAATTTCTTAAAATCTTTTCGAGGCTCCTAAACTTTTCTATACGCTCTAGAATCTCTTCGGAAGCTCTGAAATATTTCCGGCGGCTCTAAAAATTACTTCGAAAGCCCTACAACTTCTTCAGGACTCGAAAACATTTCTCTTCGAGAGAGAGAAAGCTCCACAATTTCTTAAAATCTTTTCGAGGCTCTAAAACTTTTCTATAGGCTCAAGAATCTCTTCAGAAGCTCTGAAATATTTCCGGCGGCTCTAAAAATTACTTCGAAAGCCCTACAACTTCTTCAGGACTCGAAAACGTTTCTCTTCGAAAACTCCACAATTTTTGTAATCGCTCTAAGCTTTTTTTCGAACAGACCCCCACAACTAACATTTTTCACAGATCCCAAAACGCATGTTACACCATAAAATCCAGTAGGACCCCGGCAAGCAGTTACGAAATGACCAGCTCGTGCGTGCGGCACATGCCCACGAATGTATTCGCGTCAATCGCAGCCCTCTGGCTAGATTGACGCTGTCTCGAGCAGCGGTGCCGCTTCATTCTCTGCCTATTCCAAGACCCATTGTGCCTCGGTGCTCGTAACTACGGCTGTTATTTTTCCGAAGTTTGGACGAATTCGAAGGAACGAAGGGAACTCCGAAGTGTACGAAGTTCCGAAGTATTGAAGCTTCGAAGCCTTTAAAGTGTCCGATGTTTCGAAGTCTTCGAAGTGCACGAAATTCCAAAGTCTTCAAATCGTATAAAATTGTAACTCACGAGTTTCACGTTATGTCATGATTTTTGGAAACCAGAAACATAAATAAAAAATTTCACAGAATTTTCACAGAACATAAATACAATCAGTTATATAAAAATTATATTTATTGTATATACAAATAAATTGTAAACAAGATTTCATGAAAACGAAGGAACACAAGATAAAACGAAATAATGTATTCTTTAATCATCTAATAATTTACTACGGAGGTTCAAAATTCGAAGCTCCAAAATCTTCGATCTTCGAAGGAAAGCAACAACCCTACTCGTAACACGTGGCCGTCCAGTTTCTCGATGAACGTCGAAAGAAATGCTTGGCCGCGGCGGATTCCCCGGAGATTCGGGGCTCTAATCTCGAACGTAGGGGATCAAGATAGCCCGCGGTCCCATTTTTACGACGGTCGGGAACGATATCGTGGAAAAACGTTTCCCCGGTTTTTCCTTACGGTTACGCACGGATCGGAATCGTACCCGTAATCGAAACAACCCGATCTCCTCTCCGCTTTCCAACCTCCGTATCTAACGCCGCGTTTATTACCGGGACGCTTATCCTCTCGTAAAACGGATTACACGATCGCCGAGCAAACAGATATCCGCGCGATTTTTTAAACAGACGCGGAGGCGTCTCGCGTTTCATCCTGTGAAACCGCGATTGACCTCGAACACGATGAATTGAGAGGATTGGGCCTTGTTAGGTTGCGAAGGTTGGGTCCAGAAAGACCCCACTCCGGAGGATCGAAAAAGAAATAACCCCAGGCTGATTCTTACACATTTACTTTATTTTGATGACTTGACGAAGGAGTGAATATTTGTGGATCGAGTAGTATAGCGTTTTAAATGCAAATTCACTCGCCATAATTTAATGCGCGACCACTGAGTAAGCATTTTAATATTTCATATCTTGGACACTTGCATACTGTTTGAATCTATTGAAAATCATTTGGACTGTTTCATCCGTATGAAACGTTCTTCCCCGTGGAAGAATAATTTTTTTAAATAGTACGTACATATACAAATAAATATTGTATACAGCAAATACAAGGTGATTTCTCGAGAAAAATTATCGGTAGAAATTCTCGGGAAAAATGATAATTCGTAAGAACTTTAGGTAAATATACTAGAGTGAAAAATGTTTAGATGCATGGTAGGATTAATGAGATATTAGGTCGTAAACGAGGCACTTGTGATTTATCTGAAAGTGTAGACTTTATTACCACTCCGTTTTCTTCCGGTTTCCCATTTATTAAGAAAAAATGGCAGACTCTTTAATTGTCTCAAAGCCCACCCAATGTTTCGAAAGGCTCTAGAGAGAGAGAGGCTCTATAACATTTTCTAAATCCTTTAATACATTTCCAAAGACATAAGCCCATAATTATGAAAGTAGTCCAAGTGATATATTTCTTGTTTTGAGATATAGAAAAGGATATTAACACTAAATGAATTCCATATAATATTGTAATAACAAGCACACTATTGAATTAATTTAGTTCTAAGTAATGTGTGATGTGAAATAACTGACAAAATCATTTATTTTTTAATTTTAGCTTAGAGACCACTTTCATAATTATGGGCACATATGTATAGATCCTTCCTTAAACCTCTCGAATGTTTTCCCAAGCTCCCAAAAACACACCTTTTTTGTCTAGGACCTTGGCCCTTCCCTCTCTGTCCTTTTTGCATTACATACAGAGGTGGGCATTATTTGGCCAAACAACTATTTCAAATACTATTTAATATTTTAGATTTTATTTTGCTTAAAGAAACTAGTATTTTAAATAAGATATACAATTTCGAAAATGAAATATTTCTGTTTTAACCATCTGAACCTCAAAATAAAATATTTCTATTTCAACAATTTGATACAAAAAATCAAATATTTCTACTTTAACAATCTGAAACACAAAATAAAATATTTTACTTTTTGCAGTGTTAACATACTCTGAAAAACCGCATAACATATGCGGTTTATGTCTATCTTATCGTTAAGAAACGATTTACACTCATAAATATACTGAATCCGAAACCATTATTTTTAGCCATAATATATTTTAGATTAAAATTAAAGATAAAGACAAAATACTATTTTCAAAAATTACTCTCCCAAATAAATGATTTTATTTTCAAAAAAATATTTTATTTTCGAAGTTGTACACAAAATGTGTACAAAATAAATAGGATTATATATATATATTTTTTTTTATTTACTATTTAAAATACTATTTTCCCAAGCTCTGATTACATACTCCTAAATCCCAAAAGCACACCTGTTCACCACCAATCTCGCTGGAAACATCCATCGAATAACCACTAAATAAACAACGCTCGTTACAACCTCTCGGGTGGCAACTCTCGCCACGATTCAATCACTATTAAAAAAAAAAGAAGAAGTGGCGATTCGGCGAAAAACTAAATAAATAAAGCCGGTCCGAAGAGGAAGAAGCCGATCTTATGTGTGGAACCAGGTAATAAAACCAGGCTGTTCCTGCGGGTCTAAAAATGTATCCGACGACCAGAGAGATTTTAACGACTTCTTGTGCACGCCGCGGGCCATTAGCCCGTTTCGCGATCTGGCCTGCGGCGTCTCTCGCGTTGCGGAAAAAGAAAGAAGCGAACGAGGAAAAAGAACAAAGAACAAAAAGAGAGAAAGAGAAAAAGGAAAACACTTTATAGCATCTCCTACCGGTGGCTCGTATATCGTCGACATCTCCTACCGGAATTTAAAAATATACTCGGCTCATTCTCTCGGCTTTCGCAGATTCGATCGAGGTCGACGACCCGGGGGCCCCCCGATCGATCGCGATCCACGAATCCCGGCGATGATCGACGACCGATCGAGGGAACACGATCTGGTCACGCGACACCGAGGTCGCCCGGCCGATTACGCGAACACATGATCGTTCGCCGTTTCGTTTCCTTTGGTTGCGAGCTCGCCTTGGTAACGACCGCGATTTCCTGAATAATTTCACGGCCGAACTCGAGCCGAGATAACCGAATCGAACGATCTCCTTACAACCGAGATAGCTCATCTTTTTTTTCGTGATTAGTACGGGGATATCGCTCGAGTGGGCCACGCCGGTTCTGACCCTGACTCGCTGCTGCGAAATCATTAAATGTGCTAATGAGATTACGCAACGCGTATGCATTTTACCGAAGACTGCCGGGTTTGGGATTTTTTTACGGGTCGGCCAGTGGCCAGAAAAATTGCAGAAAATTCTTCGAGATACAGGTGACTGGTACGTGTACGATGTTTTTGTTCAAGAGAATCTGTGGAGAACACAAGTCTGTGGAGATGCACAAGAGATATGTGTCTGGAATCTTTAGCGTCTAGGATTGTAGACTAAAAAGTTTTCTGTTGTGTACTCGAGAGCACTGTTATGTGACCGATTTTGTTCGGAATTTACGCGTGCCAAGAACGTGGAAAAAAATATGTAGATCGAAAAAATCTCTTCTTCTCAGCTCGTGAAAATATTTGTTAAAACGCTTCGCGTCTTTACTTCGTCTCTTCTCCAGGATTCTGATCGAAAAAATTCCATGATGTATATATCTAGGTGGGTGTTACTTGCCTGATTTTTTTCCAAACTTTCGCATACGTCCAACGCGCGAAATTTCAAGAAAGACGGTCATAGATTATATCACAGATATTTCGCAGACGGTCTTTTCGAATCTATAAAAGGAACATCGTCACGGTTTGAGCCATGCTTGAATCATCCACGTCAGACTTATCGAAGATCGCGAGTTCGTTGCCACGTTCAAAGGCGTCGACTCTCTCTCTCTCTCACTGTTTTACTCTCTCTCTCTCTTTCTCTCCTGAGGATTTATCGTAGATCGTAAAAGCTCGCGCACACGGCGATCGATGCCCGTAAAATTAGACGAAGAATCGTCGACAGTGGACGCGGATCGTCCGAGTTAAAAATATTGAGCGTCGATACTGATTGCGCAACCGCGTTGGGAAACGGACGATAACGTTCGATCGAGATGATGGACCTTCGAAGCACGTGTGTGCGTCGAGATGCGCCACCGACAATAGATTTTCGTTCGAGGATCCTGCAAGATCAACAATCGTTCGCTGCACCCATTAATTCCTAGCCCCGATGCATCATAAAAATGGTCTGCATCAATTCCATGAAATACAAGTTACTTTTAATAACTTTGATGAATTCCAAAAATGAATGTGTAAGATCAACAACTCCGTTTCGGATAAAATTTTCTTTTGCGTTAAATAAAAAGGGTTCATCGACGTTTTTAGCTGGAGGATCACGAAGAAATTGCAAACGATTTCGCAAAGTACACGGTCGAAAAGGTCCTGTTATAGCAAACGCGTCGTGACGCGGTGATTAATCGACGACACGATAACAGCAACACAACACAGAGAGCGACCTAAATCGACCGAAGGAATGCAGGTTCACCAAGCGATTCGATTGGATTCGATTGGATTCGATTCGATCCGCGTGCGGTCAGAGCGCACGATGTGTCAACGACTAGCTGCCGCCGCCTGTTGCGTCAATCAGACCCGCACCGACTCGCATAACTTTCTTCGCGCATAAACTTCTCTCACTTTTATTCGCCGGGTTTTTATCGATATGTACTGACATGTCGAATTTCGTTCTGTTTAAAGAGAAATATCCGAACCTCTCGGACGCGGAAATAGTGACAGCTTCGAAAGATACAGGCGTGAAAAAGGCTTCGCACCTGATTGCTAATTAGACACGGAGTGGGAAACTAGTGTGAGTCACTGCAAACCTCCGTGAGCATTCGAACGGTTGTGACACCTCCAAAAAGTCTGGAATGTACCGTCACTCTGATAAGATTGTCTAGAAAAATCGGCTGAAATCAAACTGCAATTAGTTCTTCGTAATATAAATGTTATAACTAGACTGCGGATTTTGATGCACTTATGACAAAAATGTGTACGTACAATTTAAAACAGCGGACCTGTGTTAAAAATATTTGAGAATAATTATTTTATTCCTGCTGCTCGCAATCGATGCAGAACAGTTTTATATCGCACAAAGATTTTCCGCACGTATGACAGAAATCAGCTGATCGATTCAGCCCGAAGAATCCCGCAGGCCCACCTAACCAAACCAAAGCGATCCGTCGAACGAACCAACGATCGAGGAGTCGGGTATGACACAACATGTAGCGTCACAATTTTAGAACCGCTACTAAAACAAAGTCACCGAGAACTTCTCTGCGAACCAGCTCTGCCAAGTGTCTAAAAGCTGACGGACAACGGGGATCATAATCCCCGAATGAAAGTACACGCCTCTCGAGCGAAGGAAACACGGATCGAACTCGGTCATCGACGGAGAGCAGCAACGTCGCGAACGATAAACGCCATTGTGCACACGCCTATTATTAACTGTTTCGGTGCACGTTGGCCTTGCATCGCGCTCGTTCCCGATAGACCTGTTGGCCGTACTCCACGAGAGATCGAGAGATCTTCCGGCTTCCACGATCTCTATCGATCGACACAATTCTCCCAATTCTCACTTTCCATCGACATCCTATCCCTCCCATTTCATTTGCAATCCATTCGGTAAATTTCTTGCATGACTTTCGTTGTTTTCGTCTCGACTAACCGTTTGGAACTTGCGAACGTTGGATCCGGGGGTACCCGCGATCGAGATCTCGATCTAGATCGGCGCGGAATGGCCGCGCATGGCATCCAGATCGAGGATGCTTCGCGGACGATCGCGTGGTTACGACTGGTTCGGAACTGGTTGTTCGGAAACTGACGACGAGACACCAACGAGAGGATGACGATGATGATGCGCACGGTGCATCCGCGGACCCGAGGATGATCACTGAGAGCCGAGCCAAGCCCGTGGCGAAACTTGAATCGGTCGCTTGTCACCGCGCGATCCTCCTCCTCCTACTCCTCCTCTCTCTTCTCTTCGGCGTTCGGAGCTTCGTCCTTCTCTAGTCTACGTGCTATAGTGTCGGCCCGACTCGGCCCGGCCCGAGTCCGAGTACGAGCGTGCTGCACGCTGGCGGCTGCTCTTATGCCTGGTCCACACTGATCAGTACACCACTTACTTAGACCACGTTCAGACACGTCGAAAACCGCTTTAGCAAAGAACAGGATGGAATTGAGTCCAGGAAAAATGGCAGTTAGGAGAAATGCAAAAAGCGGGGCCCTGACTGTCCTCGAGAACATTAGAGAGCGAGAAAAGGGCTCTCACAAGAAAAGGACCCCAAGTGTCCGACTTCGATTTTGATAATTTTTTGTGAGATGATAGTATATGGATCCCTAATTATGTATGCAATATATTAGGTGTAGTTACTGAATAGTTTGCAAGATATAATCAATTAAAGTTTCATACTTGTGAATCACCCAACCTGCTTACAATATCAACAAGGTATGAAACTTTAATTGTTTATATCTTTCAAACTATTGAGTAAATATACCTAACATTTCGCATACATAATTAGGGATCCATATACCATCATCTCACAAAAAATTATCAAAATCGAAGTCGGACACTTGGGGTCCTACCCTTTAGTCCTACATGTGTGGTTTTTTAGTGGGTATTGAGGACACTGACCACCTGTGTCCCCTGAGACCCACACTACCCCTTCTGGGTGGGAAAAATAAAAGGATTGTCTAAAGCTGGAAGATTACCACTACATAATATTTTCAAAGACATATTCGGCCCCATATTCCTTTTGTAAGGTAGTAATAAATCAATAAATATAAAAATATTCTATTATTACATATTCTTTAAAGACCAGTCATCTTGACTGGTTTTGGTAACACCAGCTTCGTTTTCACCTCGGTAGTTCTAGTGTCAACTGGGAAATTAAACATTTGTTTGACCTAGTATATTTCCACTCTCTATGTTTTTTGAAATTTCATGGGTATGAAATTGATGTAATCACTCATACAATACTTAAAAGTTTAGCAATTGATTAGATACCAATATGTTTAATAATGTAAACAATGTTTTGAATAATGGAACAGCAATTTTTAGTGGCGCCTCAAAATCACCACTCGAGTGCTAATGGTTAACTATCTAAGGGTCTACTATGGTCTGGAAACCCGCTTTTTGTGGACAAAAGTCTATTTTTCAAGATTGAGATGTTGAACAAACTTTTCTTGCAACAGAGTAAGAACCTTCAAAGCTTCCGAATCCAAATTATTATTCATTTAAGATTATTCTATGCTCGAATATAACTAGACAGCGGACCCTTATGCAAAATATAAATTTTATACATCAATTCCAACCTACAGGAGCTACTTCATTAACAATTTTGATGTTAAACTCTTTTAATCTTTCAATTGTTTAGAACTACACCTACTCATTTTTGTTATAAATGCATAAAATCCGCAGTCTACTTGTAACTAAATAGACTAGGTTATGCAGAATCAAAATTTTCTACCTGAATTGCGACAAACTGGAGAGAAATAGACATTTATTTTCTTAGTTAATATGATTAATAGGTTGAATGAAGTACATTGAAGTTGAAAACAATGTAAACAGTACTTGAAATTCTTCTAATGTTTTTACTGTTTTAAATGACACAAATCCGCTGTCTAGACATAACGTTCTAAAGACAAAATCGTAAAATTCAGATGAAATAAAACGTTCGAAATAGTCATCGTAGACTTTAGCACGGTGTTGGCAGGATCGCGAAATGCTGGACAAAATTTCTGTCTGTTAATTAAACATCGAGGCATGTCGGAGCAAATGTTCTCTAGCCAGCTAGTCAGCTGATTAAGAGCAGCGGTCAGTGTGAACCAGGCGTAAGCTGGTTCCACCGCATCTGTGCGATCCCTCTCCTCATCGTCATCCTCTCCTCCTTCTTCTCCACGTCATGTTGCTGTGCGTGTGAGGTGGCACGCGCGTAATCAGTCAGCGCCGTGTTCGCTCGCGTTCAACCGAGTTAAAATGTGTGTCACGCGGGCTCCGTTCATCTAAGGATCTTGTAGGCGATCATCCGCTTCCGTGATACAGATTCGTGGATAAAGACTCCTCCTCGACACGGTCACTAACAAATTCTACTCCCGACAAATCCAATTCGAGTCACAGCAAATCAGTTCGCGGTACCGTGAAAATAAAAAAGACGAAAATTGTTACAGTGTTCCAACTCGTTCAACCCTTCTGTATAGCTCGGATCCTGACAATACCCGTTCATTCAAATGTATTACGGATGTCACGTGGCAGTGAACGTGTTGAAAGGATATTCAGCGGATCCTTGTCTGCGCCACGTGCTTCTCGTATTTGCTCATCAAGTGCTCACGCCTAGTTAGCGATCTGAGGAACGTGATTTTTAAGAACTTTTTCTGAAACGATATTGTAGAAAAATTATTTTTACCGCGCGATCGAAGGGTTATTTGCAACAGTTGATTTTTTACAGAATGGAAGTTCTTTACCGCAGAGATACTTTATTTTTCATTGCTGAAACGTTTCGTATTTCCACCATCAAAGTCACAACTCTGATTAAAAACAAAATCCCTCGCCTACTATAGTACAACAAGTGGGAGCACGCTGAGAAAATTGATACATAGTGATGGGCGTGTGCAGTGTCCGAGCATGATCCGATTTGATCCGATTCGATCCGAATTGAAACGAGTCGCATCGCTGACGCTCCCGTGTCCCGCGTCTCGCGCTTGATTATTTTGAGAATCGGCACGCGGTCGTCGCGTTTAGTGACGTTCGAGAAATACTTTGATCGAACCTGGCTCGCACGGGATCGCGAGTCTGCTCGCCCACCATCTGTCCATCATCGTGTAAACGACGGACGTTCACATAAACCATCGGAAGTTATTGCTGAAGCTCCACCCAAAAGCACTACGACTCTGTCTTCTTTGAGTTCCGATTGAGATACGTTCGAATTATTCCTCAAAGTACAACTTGGTCAGAAATACGGTCGCTTAATTTTCTTTGATATTCGATCGCGAGAAAGATCTGTCTACTCGAAGCCTCAATTAAGGAAATTTTTAATCTGTTGAGAGTAGAATGCGATCCCATTGCTGTCGCCATGGACAACAGGAAGTGTCACGGTCCCCGATCCCCGGCGCTGCGGGAAACTTGAACGATGGAAGAGATCCACGAGATCCTGCGGCGACGTTATTCAGGTAGCGATACTGTATACTGTATCGTAATGGATCGTGTTTCAGCAAGCAACTTGCGTGTCCATATTAGGAAGATCCCTTCCGGTACGAGAAGTACCGGCTCCAACTTGAATTAGTAAATAGGAGCTCGGTATCTGGACGACAAGGGTTGTCCATCTGTCTGGACGACAGCATCTGGACTCGAGTTCAGGGTCAAAGTCAAAATGGATCTCTCTGTGCTCTGAGTAACAGCACGACTCACCTCTAACTTAGGGACGAACGAAACACTATCAAACAGTAATCCAAAGGCCTCTAAACAAATTGCAACCGTACTCTCCTCTACAGATCCCCGTAGCCACAACTCACCCCCGCGCTCAAGGGCAAGACCAACAACCCCGAAAAACACAACTCCTAATTCCTCGAACCGTTATCTTCCTCTACCTCCGATTCCCGAATGAACTTATCAGCAGGGATCTCGAGTTCAGGGTCAAAGTCAAAATGGATCCTCTCTGTACTCTGATTAACAGCACAACTCATCCCTAACTCGGAGATGAACGAAACACTATCGAACACAGATCCAGAGGGCTCTAAACAAATCGCACCTCAAGGGCAAGACCAACAACTCCGAAAAACACAACTCTTAATTCCTCGAAGCGTTATCTTCCTCTGCCTCCGATTCCTGAATGAACTTATCAGCAGGGATATCGAGTTCAGGGTCAAAGTCAAAATGGATCCTCTCTATACTCTTCTTAACAGCACGACTCACCCCTAACTCGGACATGAACGAAAACTATCAAACACCGATCCAGAGGCCTCTAAACGAATGGTAACCATACTCTCCTCTACAGGCCCCCGTAGCCAGAACTCACCCCCGCTCAAGAGCAAGACGAACAATCCCGAAAAACAACTCTCAATTCCTCGAAGCGATATCTTCCTCTGGGTCCGATTCCTGAATAAACTTATCCGCATAGACGATACATACGCGTCGGTATTGATCGCAGACAGCGCGATCGGCAGCAGCAATCCAGGGGCGGCTCGATCCGCGATCCAGCACGAGCTGACCCACGATCATCCCCCGGTCGGACGCGGTTACTCACTGGCCACATTCCGCGGAGGAACGCGCGCGACTCGCTCCGAATGAATTGCGTTTCTAGGATTTTGCTCGCGGGACAGACAGTGAGACACTGCCCAACAGAGCGAGAAAGAAAGAGAAAGAGGGGGAGAGGAAAGGGGTGGGAGAGAGAATCGCACGACCGAGTTTGCGCGCCAGCCGACTTTCTCCCTTTCGGCGCTCTCACTTTCGTTCGGGGTCACACACAGAGGAAGTATCGACGACCGCGATCAACGTAACCGCGAGAGAAAGACAGAGAGAGAGATCGCGAGAGAGCAGCAGAGAGGATGAGAGAGAGAGAGAAGAGACACGCGCGCAAGCGTGGAAAGCGAGAAACTTTTCACTCTTGAACAGCCGAGCGAGATAACCCCGTTTTTCGGGGTTGAAGCCGCTCGAGCTGCTCCAAGCAGATTCAAAGCCGCTTCGAAGCTGCTCCGAAGCTTCCTACTGGCCTATAACGCAGAACTGAGGCCATCAACGTAGGAGGAGCTTGCAACATTGATCTATGCCCTGTGCCTCGGCGATCTCCATCGCGAATTGTTAGTTTCGGGGTGGACCATGCTCTTTTCGGGACTGGTTTGCTTCGTTCGAGGAGCTGGGTTTTTGTACGGCAATGATTGGGAATTTTGAGATTGACTTATTTTGCTGTAGAATATTTTAAATGGCTCGTTCTGTTGTACAGTATGATCTGAGAATAATCGAACGGGTTGAAACAACAGCTACCAATCTCGCGTCGATATTATTCGTACCGCATTCGCACGCCATCATCCGCATCATTAGGCATATATGCGCGCAATTTTCTCGGTCAATGTCACTAGAGCGCGTGTGTGCGCCGTTAGATGACATTCACTTGCGTCGTGAATAGCACAATATCTGCTAAAGATCATATTACTCATTCTTCCGTATTCAATCGCGAACTGCTATTGTCAGTAACAATACACTTCATTTTCTTGGAACAGGACGCAGCCGAATGTACAGTTACTATGCAAATCGATAGTGTACCAACAACTCTATCGCTAGAAAATGGTTTTTCTTGTTACACTGTTTTATAATGTGTGCCAATAATTATGAAAGTGGTCTGAATAATACAGGGTGTCTCAGCTGAAGGAGGCCACCTAAATATCTCCTTTATTTTTTATGAAACAAAAAAAATATTCATGGCATAATTCAAATGGTATCGAAGGAGGAATATTATAGAAGAACAATTTTTATTTGTCCAGTTATTTTTTCAGTTTTTTCAAGGTCATCGTTATTTTTTATCGGAAAAACTTATTTTTTTTATTCCATCTTGTTAATGACTTATAAGCATATCCAAATATACATATTTGTTCAGGCGCTATAAGATGGAATAAAAAAAAGTTTTCTTGATAAAAGAATAACGATGAGCTTGCAAAAACTATGAAAAAATAACCGGACAAAAGAAATTGTTCTTCCCTTTAAATTATGTTATAAATATCTTTTATGCCATTAAGAATAAAGGAGATATTTAGGTGGCCTCCTTCAGCTGAGACATCCTGTATATTTCTCGTATCGAGATACATATGTAAAGGAAAATATAACTCGGTTCATTTCTCACAATATCGTAAAAGTCACATTGAATTCATTTAGTTTAAAATAATGTAATAACTCATTTTTTTAAATCTTCACTTAGACCACTTTCATAATTACGCACAAACAATAATCTAAGGGTACATTCAACCCCATAAAAATTTGTCAATGTCCAATGAGAGTCCAATTTTCCAATGAGAAGTTGTTTTCAGTTTCCCACCTGCTAAATCACGCAGCAATCATCTAAGAAAAATCTCGGTAAAGAATGGACTACGATTCGACTTCACCGAATTATAGCAGTTTAAAAATCGAGAATGTACTGTTCAGATACTTTTCAGTGAATTTCTGGAATATTCCCAGAGCCGCCACAAGGTAGAACATACTTTACAAGATCCCACGCGAAATCTAGGGTCCTGGTTCCGCCCGGAACAGCCCGGTTTCGCAAAACGTGGGTGGTTTCAACCCCAGGGAAACTCATGGAACCATCCCTTCCATCCCTTCCGTCCCTTCGTCGGGATATTGATCTCGCTCGGCGGCCCATCGCCGCTAATTGTCAACGGGGGCTGATCGACCGGGTTCTCCCGTGAATAGGCATGCAGTCACGAGAAATGCATCTCCCCCATTTCATAATTACGAGATCTCATCGTCGACGGTGCCATCTCTTGCTCTCGTTATGCAACTCGAGCCGCGTTTAAAAAAAGTTCGGCGCGTTATGCAACCGAACGGCAGCCTTGAGGACCCTGCGCAAACGCTGCATTATTCATAACGATAGAAAGAGAAAGATAGATAGACAAACGGAGAGGGTGAATTTTGCTCCTTCGAGCAGATTTTGTCATTTTTTTGTTCCACCCAAAGCTTTTCTGTTGAATCGAGGAACGTAACTGGCCTTTCGCACAGAGGACGGAAACGATCGAAAATGATCTCTCCCGAGGGAACGACAAAATACGCGCGATTCGTGCAGGAGGAAGCGTAGGGATGAAACGTGTAAGGGGATGAAGCTGAGACAAAGAGAGAGGCATTATTTGGCGAAAAAAAAATATTTCAAATGCTATTTAGTATTTTAGATTTTATATTGCTTAAAGAAAATAGTATTTTAAATAAGATATACAATTTCGAAAATAAAATATTTCTATTTTAACAATCTGAACCTCAAAATAAAATATTTCTATTTCGACAATGTGATCGAGAAAATAAAATATTTCTACTTTAATAATCTGAAACACGAAATAAAATATTTTACTTTCTGCATTGTTATAATACTCCGAGAATCCGCATAAGCATACAGTCTATCTTATCGTTAAGAACCATTATTTTCAACAGTAATATTTAAAATTGAAATTGAAAATAAAGACAAAATACAAATATGTTCAATATTCTTCAAATAAAATACTATTTTCAAAAAAATTACTGCCTCAAATAAATTATTTTATTTTCAAAAATTACTGAGATATATATATATATATATATATATATATATATATATATATATATATATATATGTACACTCTCTGTACACGTTTGCACTCGGAGCTATTTTAACTAGAAAATTAAACACATTTTTGAACGTTTGTTAAATTTTATGGATATTCTGGAATATCTTGCTGTCTTTTGAATGTTCTTTACACGTCAATTATTGTTTCCGGATATTTCTGTGATTCCAGTGATTAAAGCGTCTTTATCCACAAAAATGTCGTAGAAGAGAAAAGAAAATTAAATTTTTTGTATCGCTACATTGATTTTAATGTTTAAATATTGATTACAAGCGAATCAAATTTTATTTCATTTAAAAAGGAACGCGTAACATTTGTATTTGCTAGACTTTGCTTAAAACAAAATATTTTCGTTTACTTATAATTATTATTTGTAACCAATACGATTCTAGTCGATGAAATGCTTGTTATTCCATGACTTTCTTTCTTTTTGGTTATAACAGGTCCCTGGTTTAACATCTTCATGACGAGTGTGACTCGTTAAAATACGGCAAGGGGTTAATCTCGCGACAAAGAGGATCCCAACAGGCTGAAGCATGGTGGATCAAACGGTGGTTAAAGATCTTTCACTTTCTCCGGAGAATATCGCACAATATCATTGAGGAAAGGGGAGAACGGTTGAAAACTTTCTGTCGACATTGTATGAAGATCGACTGAACGGACGAGATGTTATTCTCGAGGGTGATAGAGGGTGGCGAAGAAGAGTGTCACGGACCTCTTTATGTGGGCCACGAGTTCTCCTTGGTCGACTGGCGTCTGGCAAAGGGTCGGTGGTTCCGGCGCGTGTTCTGCACCAAAGAAACGTTCTAGGGGGATGAAATTACCAGGGGGGTTGAAAGCGGAAGACGAGAAATGGCGCGGCGACCGGTTTATTTGTTTCCCGATAGAGGAACCCAGCTGGGGGTCGGCACTCTTCTTTTTCTACTTCCTCTTTTCATTACACAGCTCTCCGCCATCTTGCCCCTCAAGATGTAGCTCAACACGCCCTTTGACAAATCTACGGTTTTTTACTGGAAAAAGTATTTCACGTCTACCGCCTAAGCTTTTTCTCGAGCAACTCTCAGTCACCGTTCTTACAAATCGTGTGTATCCTCTTTTTATTCGAGGAAATCGCTTCAACGTGCGTCACGAGACGCTGATTACTCGAGGATGTTTATCGATACTGATATGCAGATCTCATCTACTCGAAGGATGGCTACGCCGAATGCGGTAAATCTACAAGAATTTTACATGATAATTTTTATGTAATTTGATATTAGAGAAGAGATACATTTTAACTTTGAATTTAGTGTTTCAAGCATAAACAAAGGTGCCGACCACTCTAGCAAATATTTACTTTGCATTAAAGCAGTTAATTGATTGATTAAACATTTGTTCACGTTGGAGCGATGTAAAGTTCCATTTAATCAGTTCTGTAATCTGTGTAATAATTGAATTTAATTCGACTGTAGAGGTACACCAAATTTCCGAAACTTGTTTCTGCTATCATCGTATCAGATTCGCAATCGATTCAATGATAAGCGTTGACGAAAGCTCTCCCGTCGCGAAAATACGCGTGAATCGGCCGCACGCGCTGCCTTGTGCACAGTGATCGCGCAAATGCTGATTAATCGATCGATTTTGATCGTCATGATCGGTACTGATATCACGGTTTCCTATGTAAAATTTTTGTTTTCTTCTTGTCACTCCTAGATAAAGAAATAATGAAATAAAGCTGAAGGACAAGATTCCAGGGCATGTTTTAGTGGATTCCAGTGGCGAAGGGGGTTGATCCGCAACCCCTCGGCCAATCTCAACGACAAATCCGCCTCGTAAACCGTCGGCCGACGGTTCGTCAGAAGTATCTTCCGCAAACAGACAATAAAGGGGAATAGACAAACACGAGATCGTGAAACCGGGCTTTCTTCTACGCATACACACAGAACGAGGAACAATACAGCAAGCACTTACCTTGCGTGATCGTCTCGGCGGAAGGATCCTACACGGTTCAACCCTATCAACAAATTCCGAAAAACACAATATCGATACTTTTTCCTGTTTCTTTTCTCCTTTGTACCATCTCTGAATCACTGAATCGCGAACACGTAGATTTATAGTTCCAAGAGAAAAGTTTGTAAAAAAGAAAAAAGTTACATCATGGCACACGCGATGTCTGGCACGGGGCATTGACTTTCCAACGATTCGCACGTGGTCGGCTGTGAGTTTATACAGGGTGTACCGGAATTCTCGCACGCGATCTCGTCACGAGCGAACCGAATAACGTAAGCGTCGAACTATGCATCTTGAAACGCGAATGTACCACGTTCGCGCGAAACATTGCACGTCGCGAATCCTATTCCACGAATATAATGCTCTTACGTAATCGTTCGCCTTGGAGTTCTCGCAAAAATCGATCTCCGGCGCTCGATTTTACTGTATAGCGACGCGAGAACCTTGATCCGAGATAAGATTCCGGATATTTTTCAGATTAACGTTCACTATGGTTTTCGAGAGGGTCTATAGGGAAAGTAGATGGTGATCCTTGGCGCCTGTAGCAACTCAATTGCGATTGGCATGCGAAAGAAGGAAGAAAGCGAGTTGGAAGACACTTGTGACAGAGATCATGCAGAACGATGCACACTGTGGTCTAGGAAATCGTATTTTTCTTGTGAAATTCACGTGGTGAAAAATTTGATTAACTCTATTTCGCACGGCAAATTGACTTTTCAATGTTACAGATTATTAAAAAGAGGATTGTTTCATCAACTTTGATGAAAAATAGAAATTGTCTTGGATCACTTTTGTTTGAGAAAGAACGACACTTTGGAGCCACATTTTTGATTTTACACCACAGAAGACAACTTTCCAGGCCACAGCGTAATCGACAAAAGAAACCGTGCAAGTCCTACCTTAGGATGTAGTTGACACAGACGACGGAGAGCGGTTTCTGTTGTTTCGAACAATGAATGAGCGTGGCCTGCGTGACTACCCACGCGTATCCTCCTCGTTTGCCCAGGAATCTGTAGGCCACGGTCTCGCACTGACCCTTGCTGAATACTGTAACAATCAGAAAAAGAAAACAAGGCGATCAGTCAGAGGTCCTGCGTGTTCTCGCTGCGCTTTGCGACTGGTCGTATGTACTTATACACCGTAAACCGTGATTTGCGCAGATTCACGCGCGCTACTCGGCTGACGAAATTCACTGGAGACCGCTATCAATCGTTCCTGCAACTGTTGCACTAGGTTTCACTGTTTTCTAACAGCTTTAATCATCGGGTAGAGCATCCTCTCGCAACATTTTTACTTTGCACGAAGATGAACAGCATAGCGATCATTTCTAACGAAAAGAATTTAAAAACAGCATGGACTTGTTAAATATAAGATGGTTATATCGTTCCAGATTCACAGTTTTCGAACACCTTTAATCATCAGCTGGAGCATCTGATGATTTTTCACGATTTTTGATGATCTTTCACAACATTTTTGTTTTGGACGAAGATCTACAAGAGTTTAAAGACAGCAAGGACTTGTCAAGTATAAAATTGTTCGAGATGGTTATATCGTTCCAGATTCAGGTTTCTAACACCTTTAATCATCAGCTGGAGCATCTGATGATTTTTCACGATTTTTGATGATCTTTCACAACATTTTTGTTTTGGACGAAGATCTACAAGAGTTTAAAGACAGCAAGGACTTGTCAAGTATAAAATTGTTCGAGATGGTTATATCGTTCCAGATTCAGGTTTCTAACACCTTTAATCATCAGGTGAAGCATGTGATGATTTTTCATGATTTTCTGATGATCTTTCACAATATTTTTGTTTCGCACGATGATCTACAAGAGTTTAAAGACAGCAAGGACTTGTCAAGTATAAAATTGTTCGAGATGCTAATATCGTTCCAGATTCACAGTTTACGAACACGTTTAATCATCAGGTGAAGCATCTGATGATTTTCTGATGGTCTGTCACAACATTTTTGTTTCGCACGAAGATGTACAAGAGTTTAAAGACAGCAAGGACTTGTCAAGTATAAAATTGTTCGAGATGATTATATCGTTCCAGATTCAGTTTTCTAACACCTTTAATCATCAGGTGGAGCATCTGATGATTTTTCATGATTTTCTGATGATCTTCCACAACTTTTTGTATTGGACGAAGATCTACAAGAGTTTAAAGACAGCAAGGACTTGTCAAGTATAAAATTGTTCGAGATGGTTATATCGTTCCAGATTCAGTTTTCTAACACCTTTAATCATCAGGCGGAGCATCTGATGATTTTTCACGATTTTCTGATGATCTTTCACAACATTTTTGTTTCGCACGAAGATCTACAAGAGTTTAAAGACAGTAAGGACTTGTCAAGTATAAAATGATTCGAGATGATTATATCGTTCCAGATTCAGTTTTCTAACACCTTTAATCATCAGGTGGAGCATCTGATGATTTTTCATGATTTTCTGATGATCTTCCTCAACTTTTTGTATTGGACGAAGATCTACAAAAGTTTAAAGACAGCAAGGACTTGTCAAGTATAAAATGGTTCGAGATGATTATATCGTTTCCAGATTCAGATTATTTTAATAACAAAGACCAAATGCTTGGAAGACAATACGGACTTAATGAGAAACGAGAAAGGTGACAGAAGTGGAAGAAGAACTCAGTTAACAAGACAGAGATTCCAAGAAATTTGAAGAGAAGCTTTCATCGATCCGGGGACTAAGTATGCTCGACATCCGCGAAGGTCCCCCTCAATCCCCTGATATCCTGCATCAGCGTGTTCCGGATGGGTCTCCGCGTCTAATCCCATCTTCCACGGCCGTTTTACGGAAAGGGACGATATCCTTGGTTCCCTTTCTCCGCCCTTTCGTGAGATAATGGCGCAGTCTTCTCGCAGGAAGAGGCTCGTGGAAGGTGTAGGAGTCTCGATAAGAGGATCTGCGAACGCTATGGAACGCCAAACGAAAGGTTTCGCACAGAGAATACCGATACTTCGCCCCGGAAAACTGTCGTTCGTAAATAGGACGGTTGATAAATTATCGGCTATAAGTCGCTGGATTTGTTGGAAGTTGGTCGCCCTTCTGCGAGCATGATCGATAGGCTGCGGATTATTTTCTGCATTCGTGGCGAAACTGGTTACGGAATATGTAACACCGTGCAGACTTGGAATAAAAATGTAAAGTACTTTAGGGTTAAAGAAGATGCAGGGTCTGTACCAGACAGCCATATACTTTTTTATAATTTTAGTGAGTTGAGAAGAGGTACGACAGTGTTTACAATTCATTAAACTTTTTAAAAAAAGTTTATCTAAATACGAATACTTCCATCTATCCAGCAACTTTGGTCCAGGAGCCAGCGAGGCATGCGAAACGACTCAATAAAGAGCGTGATAAAACAACAAACGGGGCAATAAAATAACAATAGAGAATTCAATTCGGTGGCAAGGACAAGAGCAATAAAAAAAAAGATTCATTGCTCATCTCGTCGCAGCAGGTCAACGCACGGTTACTCGAGCTACCAATTAAATCACAGGCTCGTAAAAGACCTCTCGCTCGCTCGCTCTCTCCTCGAATCCTGATAAGAGATTACCGTCCTTGAAATTCTTACCATCCTTCCCGCGAACGGTGTCGTTCACCCGACAAGCCCACGCTCGCACCGACCAGTCGTTCCACCCAACGCCCACGATCAACTATACTTTTTCTTTTTCGTCGCTCGCTCTACTTTTTCTTTTCTACCCCGGCGACCACGTGGATCGATCCTTGCGATTTTCTTCTTCCGCGTTTCGTGCGGATCATTTTCGGTTTTGTCAGTTTTGTAACTCGGTTAGTCAATTTTGCACTCGGAGCTATATTTTAACTAAAAAAAACTCTCTCTTCTGCCCTAGAATATTTTCATTCTATATGATTTTTTCATTGTACGTATACGAACTGGTATAACACCACAGTGCAGAATGAGGATTGTAAAGGCATAGAAAAATTTAGTGTCAGAGTTGTTTTCAGTATTTTTCTCGTTCCCAATGGTTATACGAATGAATCGAACAGCACAGGAGCAACGAATAGCGAGAGTGGGCCGCGCGAATGACCGCGTTTATTCAAATCAGAGTCAATTGGCTCTTATACTCACGTGATTTGAAAGATTTGTCCAGGGCCAGATTGTCGAGAGCGTGATAGAACTCGAACACCGACTGTCCCATCAATTCCTCGCTGTTCCAGCCCAGATACTCTGCCAACCTGCCAAAAATTACACCGAAAGATTACTATCAAAATAAAACAAACCATTGGACTAAAATATAAACAGACTATCATTTCTTTCTAGTTTTACTTTAAAAATGAGCATATATTCGGTTGGCAAATAAGTTCGTTCGGTTTTTGTGATTTATTCCAATGTAAAAAACCGAACAAACTTATTTGCCATCCCAATATAACTGTATATCTCGACAAGAAAAATTATAATTAATCCCTTGCCGTACCATTTTCTTTACAGTTACAATGATTAAACTGTCTTTATCCCCAAAAATGTCGTAGAAGGGAAAAGAAAATTTATATTTCTTGTATGGCTACATTTATTTTAATGCTTAAATATTGATTACGAACGGGAATCAAAATTTCATCTCGAAAGAAACACATAACATTCATATTTGTTAGACTTTGTTAAAATCTTCATGACGAGTCTGACTCGTTAAAATACGGCAAGGGGTTAAAGACGAAGGTCTGTGATTGGATAAAATTCATCCAAAGAAATACAATATTGAAGTTACTCACTTCTCATCGGCATAGGTGAACTTCATGCTGAGGCTGTGCTTCGACAAGAAGGTGTGTCGCCCCAAGGGTATTTCTATGTTGCTTGGGTGTGGTATGGGGCATCCGACGAGAACCAAAGAGGCGCCGGTGTCCCTGACAACGTCGTCTTCTTCGTCGTTTCGGTCCTTGTCGTCGGAATCCACGGCGCGCGGCGCCGGCTCGCGGATGTACGTCAACCTGCCGGTGCAGTGGATCACCTGGCACACAACGGAACATTGCAAGGTTGCATAATCGACTCGCCGCTCAACCGTGCACACCTTTTTGCTCGATCGGTTCCCGCTTGCGATCGACAACAGGCTCCCTTGAACCGTCAAACTCCGAGCTTAACCATTTGCGGACCAAGGTTAGAGTAAACAAAACATATTAACACTAGGTTTACGGGAGCTACAGTGATCGTACAAAGTATTCGTACACCTCTTAACACTAGGTTTAGGGGACCCGTCAAAACGACGGGTTCTAATATTCTTAATTTGCGATTATTAAGATCGTAAAGATGCTTCCCTGAGGAATTATTTAGCCAATTTATTTCTTGGATTATATACACAATGTACATACACAAATATAGACACAATCTTGTTATGTTTATAAAATAATATGAAATAGTTATTCCTAGACCTCCGTAAACCTAGTGTTAAAAACAAATAACTTTTCGTTTTTCGAGACTAGCTAATGTGTAAATAATTCTTTTTTAAACTGTTATTGGTCGCGATTGCGAAGGAAAAAGTAAAATGATTTTGAAATTTTTTATCTCTTCATTACAGGCACAGATAAGAGATTAACAAATGGTGACCTTTAGTTTTTCCTTCGTAATTTCGACCAACAACGATTTTACAAAAAAATTATTTACACATTAGCTAGTAAACTAATCCTTCTAACGTCTCAAAAAAAAAATCTCGAGCTGTTGGGTCCATTTTGAAAAATTTATTCGTTTTTGGAAGGTGTACGAATACTTTGTACACCCACTGTATATATTATTTTAAAAATTGCTAAAATTTTGGGTAGTCGCTTTTAGTGCTCCGTAAGCCAAGTGTATTAATATATAAGTAGACTTATACTGTAATGTTATATTTAAATGACATCTATATCGGCATTCCCTAATGTTTATACGTATGTTACTGAACCAATTGGTGCTTATACTCCGATTTCAACTCATCCGCCTCCGGTATGGTCTAGTGGCTAGGATACCTGGCTCTCACCCAGGAGGCTCGGGTTCGATTCCCGGTACCGGAAGATTCTTTTTTGTTTTTTTTATTTTTAACTAACAACGTATATAATTTTCATTTCTTCGGAGGCGAATTTTTAAAAAAGTAAAAACATAATTTTCAATTGTTGTTAAAATGTTATCATTACTTTCATACGACGAGTCTTATATGTACTGTGATTCCCATTCATATTTGGACAATCTTAAAAAGAATTTTTTTTCATATTGGACCATTTTTAAGAGTGTCCGAATATTAGTGGGAGTCACTGTAGATTAAAGAACCAACAATTATTTCGACAGCCAGTATGAACTTACCAATTGATCACACACACATTGCTGTGCCGAGAAAGATTACATATTTTCACAGAGTTCTAATTCAATTTTCATTTTCAACGGCTGTATTATTCGCCAAGATGTTTTCCATCCTGCAAAATTTCATCTAAGTGGGAGTTTAACGGTTCAAGATGATTTCTCGTGGGAAAGTGAACAGGCGAACCTTGTAGGAAGCGCTCTTCAGATTAACCTTCCTGCCCTTGCTGGTCAGGGTGCACTTCAGCCGCAGAAAGAAGCTACAACATCGTTTCTCGTTATTTTCACTCGGCTTTGAAGAGAGGCACTCGCGTAGCTCGTCATGATCGCAAGGATGACTGTACTCGTACACGCTCTGGCCCATCATGTCCATCTGCAACCAACAATTTTTTCGCTTTTCTGTTACGTAGTTGCCACCAACACGTAACTATGTATTAGGTTGTCACGTACGAAATATGCGATGTTAGAATGAAAATGTTATAAATAGATTTGATGCATTTATGACAAAAATGAGTAGGTGTAATTTAAAACAGTAACAACATTAGAAGAATTTAAAAATATTGTTATATTATTTTCAACCTATCAAATATATAAACAAAAAAAAATGAATTTCCATATCCCTTCAGGTAGTTGCAATTCCGGTAGAAAATTTTTATTTTGCTTAAACATCCGCATTATAGTTATAAAGCATTTTGAACGAGAAATATTGTTAGAATCTTCAAGTTATCGTGTGTCGTCGTGGTTGGTAGTATTCAATGCGGATGATGGAATACTACCGTACTATTGGGGCTACCAATAAAATCGATTTCGCGTTGGAACGCACCTGAGTGACGCCAAGATAGTCGCACACGTTCTCCGAAAGGTAGATCATGTTCCCGTCGTTGGACAGCACCAGCATGAAGCCGTTCAGAGCCTCGGAGAACAGCTTGTCCATCTGGGTCGATGTCTCGGACTTGACCAGTGGCGCTGGCACTGGAAAATGTTCAGTGAAGAAAACTTTTCAGTTTCTCGTCCAGCAAAAGTTTCCACACCTCGGTCTGATTCTTAAAGGGGTGGACCCGTTTCTAGGATTGCATTTCTCAATAATGCATGCGATGGGGTTTTCCAGAAGTCAAAAGCGCTAGATAAAAGATCAATCTAGGCCGCAATCGCCCTCAAATTTCCTATTTTTACGTTCACGAGGCGTAATTTGCATTACTCGGCAGCATGTAGCTGTCGCAGCTTTATAAAAATAGCTATATGCGCAGCTTTATGCCTCCGAATAATGGAAATTACGCCTTGTAAATGTAAAAATACAAAATTTGGGGGCGACTATGGCCTAAATTGATCTTTTATTTAGCGCTTTTCACTACTGAAAACCCCCAAGAGTGCGCATCCCGCACCCTTGCAATCCTAGAAACGACACTACCCTCTTAACGTAGCCGCGGAGACGATTGTCGCAAAGGAATCACCTCTTTCAAGGAAGCACAACATTTCTGGGCATCCCGTATACTTCATTCTAGAATTTATTGAAACCGTAAAGATCTCTATATGGAAAAATGTTGAACTGCGTTATTCGAGCATGTTTCGTGATAAAAGTCGAGCAAAGTCTAAATTCAATCTCGTCGTTTTTATTCTAAGAAGGCACGTGCCAGTTACTTCCAGTGACTTCGGCAGGTTTTCGTGTCATCTGGAATTAGAAACCTCGAGATAAAAACTTACTGGACTCGACCACGGAGCGGACTTTAAGGTAGGCGATTGCGAGCCTCATCACGCTGGCCTTGTCCAGGTGAGCGGCCTGGTCAGTTGGAACCGGAAGTGCTGTCGCCAATTCCGTGAATATGTCTGTCTCTTTGCTGCGACGAAATCTTGCCGCATCCCGAGACTTTTCTTTTCTCTTTTCGTTACTCCTGAAATACACGAAACAATCACACGCTTCATTAACAACAGAACAAAACTTTTCATAAAATTGTTTGGCAAAATGTGATTATTAGACAGCGGATCTTTATGCAGAAGAACAATTTTCTGCCTAGATTGCAACAAACTGGAACGACGTAGAAATTTATTTTCTTCGTTAATATGTTTAATAGGCTGAAAATTTTTGCGATAAATGCATAAAATCCACTGTCTAGTGATTATCTCTCATTCTTGATCTAAACGCTTCTCTACGGTGTTTCCCCATGGCATAATTAATAAATGGAACATTACTCGCGTTCAACAAACTGCAGTCCAGCATACACAGTTTTATCTCCTCTTTTTCCAATGCTACCATTACGTAACAAGTCACCGAGCGATCAAGAGCGACATTGACAATGATCACGAGCTCTCTGCACGCGAAAACCACGAAACCATCGTGGAAAACTATTCTCCAGAAAAGTCGTGTCGTCGCGGGACAAGCTAATTTCATATTTTCCGGTGATCTGGAGTTTTCAGGGTCGTTTCGGAAAAAGGGAATCTCCACGCTGTGCATCGTCAGATATTTTCGTGAGCCGCATTGGATAATCGATATGGATCCACGGTATCGGCTCATAGGCGAGATTCTCATCGGACTTGTCTCGTCACGTCCCGACTATCGCACGACCGCTCGTTATCTGCTCTACAAACCGACCTTCGAACGACGGTATTTTTTCGAGTTTTCTCGAGAAAGGCGAGGCGAGGTTTACCTCGTTGCTACCGAAGCAAATAGTCCATGCTAAATAGTCCAACGTTCCAACTGTAAAGTTTCTAAATCATTTCTGCCGTAAAACATTGGCGATACAGTGCAATTTGTAGTACTATGCACAATCTTTACGAGTTGTATGGATTCGTTGTTCGTGTTTATTCGCAAATAATTCGATCATTGCAAAAAGAAAATAGTTCCAACAGCAGTAATCAAAATTGGCAAGCAGGTTTTTATGTTTGAATTTTTAAAAAATGAAGATTGCTTCAAGTGTTTTCAGCACATCGTTCACATTTATCGATGCACCTTCGTGTCCTCTTTAAAAAAAAGTAGTAAAGGTCTGGGTCGAAAAAACGGATTAGTTTTATCAATTTCCTGCCGACTCCCTTGAGAATTCGAACAGATCGATCGAAATCTCGACGTGCTCTAGGCGTATTTACGTTTCGAATCGCTGTCGAACCATTGCGTTTGTTTAGTCGGTGGACTACGTTTCTTTCGTCGGTGATAAGAGCATCGTGAATTTTACGCGTTTACAGCGTTCAAACTCAACGTAGCAACGTTTCCGATGATTTACGGAGATTTTGATTGTTGTTGTAACATGATAACACCGTTAATAGAGCACAATCTCATTTACAAAGCTTTCGTTTTGCATACCGAAGTCCCAGTAATGACTGTAATTCGAGATATGATCTGGATATAATCTGGCTAAATCTGGTCTTCTCCGTGTTTATAAACTCCGTCGTATTTCAAGACCGTCAGGCGGAAATAAATTATCATTACGACACATGTCATCAAGAACCAGATGTTTTACAAAATTGAATGTTAATCGTGGTCCATTTTATTTCTCGAAATATTCGGTTGGAACGAAATTCGTAGCGTTTGTAAATTAAAATTGGAAGCTAAAATTCAGATATTTATTCATAGATTTATTCAATCACATATTTTCCATTCTGTTCTATTACTTTTTGCCATTTTCGACGTAACTTCTCGTCTTATTGAATAAACGTATGAATAAATACTTCGATTCTTAATTTGAAAACACTAAGAACTTTCTCTCCAACCCAAATAGAAATGTCCAAATCACTTTTGATCTACTAATAAAAACGTGGTAAAATAATTACAAGAAACTGTTTTTTACAGAAAATTTTGTTTTTCCATGAAGCAGATTATCGTTCAGCGATGCAGGGATCCACGACCGATCCAAAGAGAAAGTAGGGTCAAGCGAATCTGGCGTCGCGAGTAATTGAGAGTAAGAATGCGTCGCACTTAAATCGCGATCGATATCAAACGGTCTCCGGACCTTTGGGTGGAACGCGAGTTCGCGCTTTGTCGGTCCGTGCACGCGGTTAATGAATTCTTTCGCTAATTGGCGTAATCGGAGGTAATTCGTGGCTCGTGTCTCAATCGATGCCTCCTCGAGCCTCGAGCTATTAATGGATCCCGAAAGCGGTGTTAAAATCGGTCACATAACACAACTCCACACTAAAAGATGCGTTCAATTTTTCCTACTAATTTTCCAATATTTTATTTCATACACTAATTGGAACTATCGATCAAAAATATTGTATACTTTTAACGTTGATTTGTAACTTTGCAAGTGGTATAAACGGATATAGAAATGATTAATAATAGTCTGTTGCTCGAGAGCATTGCAGACGAGAATGTGCTGACATTCTCAAATATATATATATCGAAGATAATTTTTCCATTCCACGCCATCGATGATTAAGAGTTATAAGCGATATCGAAAAGAATTTCGATCGAATAAACACACTGTTAATTATTTTCTAGACGCTCGATATCTCTCGTTCTTTAAATTAGACTTAAATCGCATCAAGTGCAAGGTTAATTGCTACACAGATCTTTGAATATCGTGTTTTAACATCTTCGAATCGTCAGCAATCCGAGTACAGTACCCCACCGGATAAAGTGGCCCAAGTGGGCGTGGTTTCGCATCTCCAGCTCCCTCATAGTACGAAAGACCCCTCCTCCCGTAGCACCCTGAAGACCCCGACACTTACAGATAATCCTCAAGCAGCTGTTCGTCCTCATTGCACCGAAACTGCCAAAACCCATTCCGGAAATCTTCATAAACACAGGGAGGCAGCGAATCCCTGGCGTACGGAGAATAGGTAGTCGCGAACAGAGGACACCTATCGCTCGCTGGACACTGTAGCCATTGTTCCTCGGAACAAAACTCAAAACTTTGAGGACACCCGTTGCAAAACCCTCCATCGATCCAATTAGCCTCGAACTCGTTGCCCCTACAATCTTGAATCGTTGCATCGAATCCGAGTCCCTTATCGGGCAAACAACTCGGGTACTGTGGGTTCTTCGCTCTAACTCTTCTATAATTGTTAGAACCAGCATTGAACCTCTGTGGCACGCAATTACTATTATTATTCTGTTGTTTATCCGGTTCGAAGCAGAGAGCCAGATCCTCGACGTCAACGGGGCAGCTCTTGAGGGCACTGGGGCCAGTGCTGCAACCTTTAAACTGGCTACAAAAAGATGGCAATTCCTCTATACAGACCATGGGTTCGGCACAAGGCAGAAACATGTCGTAAAGAGCCATCTCAGGGACCAATTGAGGATCCTGATTTGAGAAACCTGAGGGTTTTCTGATGGTCATTACGTCGTCGACCATTTGCGCAGATGGTTGTCCAGCAAACCTACAAGGTGGCAATGCTGTTCGATCCTCGAAGAGGTAGCTGGGTCGTCTGAGGGCCGACCAATCAGAGCAACGACCCTGCTCGCTGTCTATCGGCTGCACACGTGGCACCGTCATCCTCTGCTCCGGGCCCTTCTCCGCCGCTTTCTCCGAACTATACCGGAGCGGCGCCTCTTCCCGTTAACCGACAAATAAAACTGTCCTGGATTCACTCTCCCACTTCTAGACCCTGCTGCCCACAGTCTCCTCTGTTTCTTCCTCTTTGCCTCCGAGTCTCTTTTTTATTTACCGAAGAACGCAGCTTCTTGTCTTAAACGCTGTCCTCTTTTTCTCGACTGATCTCCCCAGCTGGAGACTAACTCAACTTGCAATCTCCTAAATGTAGATTCCCTCCTACGATAATGAAGACTTGTGTCCTGATTTGAGCTGTAGTCTACGCTCTAACTTGGAAGCTTAGAAGCCTAGAAGTACTCCAGTTTTATCCCTAGCTCTTTGAAGATTTAGCTTCAGCACTGCAAAGATTCTAACAGCGAGAATTCCCCCCGATCTTTGAGATCAGATAGAGGATCGGAGATGGTTTGAGACAGTTGGGTCCCAAGTGTGAACTGTGCCCGGTGAGATCCAGCCCAGTTTTTCCGCATGATGGTGTCGCCAAGAGAACGTGGCGGCAGATCTCGCGAATCGATTGAGAGGATCTCAAAGCCGAGTCGCGGCTACCGTTCGAACGCTACTGAGGAGAAAAACCGCTGCCCAACCGTCTCTCGCGCCTAGAGAGCGATTGCTATCTGCCACGATAACGATATGACGTTCGGGCGATATAGAATGTGGTTGGGCTTCTCACCTTAATCGATTGGTAAGCCTTGGTAAGTCTTGGGCTCATGGGTGATCGAGAGTTAAACGGTGGGATCTATCGGTGATCTATCGGTTATCTGTTGGTGATCTATGGAGAAGCTGGGGAGAAGTGGGTGACGAGTAGAATTCATTTGGAATTGATTTGTGTTGCTTTGGAGTTGATTTGTGGTTGATTTGAGGTTGATTTGAGGTTGAAGTGAGGTTGATTTGAGGTTGATTTGAGGTCGATTTGTGGAACCGCAGTCCTTACACAATCTATTAGTACCAAATCGAAAGGCACTTCCGTTCGCAGATTTAGTTTCGAAAACTAGTCCAAGGCTCCTCGAAATTGGAGTCGAGGCACCTTGGTCGTCAGTCACCGTGATACGAAATGTCAAAAAAAGACGGATTTCACGCCCTCGAAAAATTTCGCAATTCCCTGGTGGATCCAGTCCGCAGAATCTCCGATGCGAGAATATCGGAACGATGGCTGCTGACACGTGCCCATCGATCGTTCGTCAAAGGCACCGGCCTTGATCGGCTAAACTATCTCGGTTACTCATACGTCTTTATTGCGCAAATAGTCAGCCCGGCAGCCAGAGAGCGATACCGTCGGCGAACACGGGATCGCACGGGAAAACGTTGCACGCGGAAGGGAAAGAGACACAACAATGTCGGCGCGGCGTGTGAAGCGCTATTTTACTCCGATACACTGCCAATAATCAGGCTAAGGTTAAGCGGCTTGCATACGGTCGATTGTTCGCCGCTTTGCAAACTATAGGCAGATTCTGCGATTCACATTCGAGCACATTTTCGCGTGTTTATGCGATTCCGCTTTGTTTCCAAACACGGAGTGCGAACGTGTGCAACATTGCCGAATAATCCGAAGACTTGCTTTTTCCAAACAAAATGAAAAATCCTTTAATTTCGCAATTTCTTTTCGATGAAAATATAATTTGTGTGGATAGTATGACGTAGCACAACATTTGGAAATTAATTGTTCGCTTTGTAATGCATCACGAATGTGTTGATGCATTTTTGGCGAAAAAGAAAATGCACGTTTGTCGATATTCCGAAGAGGACCGACCACTATCAGTGCCGTCAGATCGGGGAAATCGAGGGGAATACATTTTACCCCCTCTCTGACGACCATACTACATAATACGTGACCAGTCCACGGTCTTACAATTAGTGTGTGATTTTGGAGTATGCTCATGGCGCTGGAATGGGATAGTCGAATGGGAAAAGGAGGAGAGGAGAAATCGATCAGTTTTGGTCGATTCTGCCGGCACTGCCGACTATACGTGAGGTGAACGAAGTTGTCCACGAAATGAACGAAGTAACGGTGCTCATGCATGTTTAAGATGCGCCGCCTGGTGCATCCTTGATGCCATTTTCGTGGCGATACAAGAGACCGGCGCATACGGGCAAGGACAGAGAATATTCGAAACCCAATGTGGACAACCAACACGCAATACCGTGCAGAATCGAGATGATAGTTGATCGAAAATAATGCGGGTGTCATCATGATAGTCACGAACGTGATCGATAACCAATGGGATTTCGTACATTGCGCAAGGAAACGCAAATCGACCTTAATCCACATTCTCCTTCGCAACTTTCTACGCCTCTTGCAATTTACGTAATCAGAAATCTAAAACTTTGGCAATTATAAATATAGAAGCTTCGAATAACCGATTCAACCTTTGGACAATTGAAAAATATGGAGCTTGCAAAAAATGCAGAACAAGTTCATATTGCATTTGCAATCGTAATTTTGTGGGAATACAATTTATTTATGTCTTTCAATATACAGGGTGTCTCAGCTGAAGGAGGCCACCTAAACATCTCCTTTATTTTGAATGTCACAAAAAAATATATTTATGGCATACTTTAAATGGTATCGACGGAGGAATATCATAGAAGAACAATTTTTTTTGTCCGGTTACTTTTTCGTAGTTTTTTCAAGGTGATCGTTATTTTTTATCGGGAAAACTTATTTGTTTTTATTCCATCTCGTTAATGACTTAAGCATATTCAAATGTATTTTTTCAGTCGCTATAAGATGGAGTACAAAAAAAATTAGTTTTCCCGATAAAAAATAACGATGACCTTGAAAAAACTGGAAAAATAACCAGGCAAAAGAAATTGTTCTTCTATGATACTCTTCCTTTGATACCATTTAAATTACGCCGTAAATATTTGTTGTGCCATTAAAAATAAAGGAGATATTTAGGTGGCCTCCTTCAGCTGAGACACCCTGTATATTTAAAGATATAAATAAATTCTATTAAAATTATACATGAATCCTAACAGATTTAATATTGACAATCTAGTGCAAAATCTTGAACACTTTTTGAAGCAACTGTACGTTCAATAGGACCGTATGTCAAATTTAATAAATTGCTGCGACTCTCGGGAAACAAATGGTCGCACTAACGATCAGATAAGCGGAAGAATGGGGTGGGGCCCTCTGATAATCAGTATAATACACAATAGGCAGGCGCACGGCTCGTTATCGGATCTTCCCACCCGAAAAAAGCTGACGTTTCGTCAGACGGCCATAAGATGACGGTAACGACAACGATGATCGCAGAGAAGAGCGGATCGTTAGTTTCTAATCGGTCGTTAAGCGATCGAGATCCAGCGGCGCTCCGCGTATACCTATCTTATCCACAGATGTTTCGCGTGGCTCTTAATTGTCTTGATTCCAAGAATCCTGTCTTACAAATGACTAAGCGGAACTGTACTATAAAAAACCCCTCTAACGTTCACATATTCGTGTGGACGCTACAACATCCACGTAGGACCGTCTGACATCACAATAAACGATTGTAATTAGACTGTCTACAACGGTTTTAGTGGATTTTCTTATCGGACATATCGTTGGTAGCTTGGGAAATTCTTCTCTAATCGATTATTTAATATGATCATAGTAACTGTAATCATTAATCAGTGTATCATTAATCAGTAATCTCGTTAATCGGATTAACCATTCTGATCGTGTAGTTTTAATTTTACGCGGGTGGTCAGTCGTATGCTACATCGAGGAGAATCCATTTTTGTGTTTAAGTTAATACAACAATTTTCTATTTCCTTACATTAGCAAAATGACGAAAACATTGTGAAGATTGTTTCTCTGTTTTTTTAGTTTCCGAGTTAATTGAAAAACGGGACAGTCTTTCCATTCAACACAACATATTGAGATTGGAAGTTCTGAGTTACCAGAAGGAAACCGCTTGCATCGGAAACGGATATGTATTCGACGAATACAGTTCGTCCGTATATCGCATGGTCTTTATCGCGCAAGTGAAAATGTCCGCCTTAAGCCAGACCAGCTGCAATCCCATTCATTTTCGTAATTTCCTATTTACCCCCGAACAAAATATAAAAGTAAAACTAGACTCCCAATAATATACATCTAATAAGCTCCCTAATGACCTGTGAAAAGTAGTATACAAGCATAGAGAAAACAAACAAGACAAGTAGAACAAATATAATAATTAGACTGCGGATTTTATGCATTTATCACAAAAATGGGTGGATGTAATTTAAAACAGTCAAACCGTTAAATCGATTTAAGAAGGTCCACATGTTATCTTCAATTGATTAAGATTGTTAAAGATATGAAGACACTTTTGTATGATTGCCGAGTCTTGTAATTGACGAAGAAATTTTTTATTTTGCATGGAGATCCGCAGTCTAATAGTAGCACAAAAGAAACTAGGCGAATCAGCAGAAGAAGAGATGGATACGCACTGATAGCAAACAAACAAACAAACAAACAAACAAATACTGTAGTGCGTCAGTTAATTTTGATGGTAGGATTCGGATGAGAGAGTTTCCACGGTGCGTTGGCCTACGTCGTTCACTGCGATAGGACAATCAGGAGAAGCTATTAGGGCCACAGTTCCGAAACGCCGTAAACAAGTTGATAATGGCCGGTACGGGTGTAGTTTGGAAAAGAAAGTTTCCAGAAGGCCGTTGCGTCGTTATTCAGTCGGCGTGCAGCACATTCTATGTGTATGAAACGTATCTGTGAACGTATTTGTGAACGTACAGTCAGTCTGATAATTGATGGCGCACACTCCAAATGACAATAACTTTATTTTATAAATGGACCGAACAATATATATTTTTTCAACGGAATTTTTCCGAAATTTTCATTACATATCATCTTGTAAAGTAATCGAGCTTGGCAGCAAAACTGACGTGGTACATTTGTCAAAAAGTTATTCTAACTGTGTGTGTGTCATCAATTACGGGACTGGTTGTATTTGCGAACGTGTGTTGTGAACATGTTTGCTACCGAGAGAGGTAAACATCCGAGGTATCGCCCGGAGCAGAGAGAGTTCTCTCTCGTCCTCTCTCCGCGAGTACTATAATACTTAGAACGCTGTATGTACCTTGAAGACCACCGCCACGCGATGATTACAGATTACCGTAACAGTCAGTCAACAGGATGATATTTCATTGCAGACACGTCTCGCGATAGAAATATTCCGCCAGATTCTTCGCGAGAGTGACTAACATTCAGACATGTAGAAATAACTGTTGCGTTTTCTTCGCGGACTGTTGTTAATCGTGTAACCGTGTTACACTACACTATATGGCGCCGCGTTCTTGATGGCGACCGGTGTTTTTCAGAGAGAGAAAGAGGATTCACTCCGAAATGGAGCAAGCCAAAAATAAAGCTTAAAGGAACGTGTTTTTAACGGTCTTTTATCTCGTGGGTGTACCAAATTTAACACTGGCGTTGCCAGAAAGGCAGACAAAAAATGTGTAAATAGTCTCTGAGAATTTTTACACATTCTTTGATCGTCGAATTTTTGAATGTTTGAATTTTAACATTTTTGACAAAATGTTATCGATTTCATTTAGGTTTCGAGGGCCACCAATTTTCTTTTGTATTCAGAACACATCATTTCACGATAAATCAGGAATAAATCAAAGCACGGTACCGCAGTAATCAATACAATTACCCTAATAACATTAGAATCAATCATACTAACCTAGCCGCGATCAAAACCATGGTTGCAACTCTTCGCTCCACAGGAATCCTACCAAACAATACACCCTCTCGTTCAATACTATTCGTGATCGTCCCTCAATCACAATTCCATCCCCACAGCAAGTCCTCGATAGGATTCACTTGAAAAGTCCACAACAAACAAAAGAAACAAGGAAAATACTGTAAGAAAGATAGCCTCAAAAATACGCGGCAAACTTCGACGCACAGTAACATGTCGTCGACGCTTTATCACGGAGTAGTTTCTCTGATTATGCGTCGTCAGCTGGAAATTAACATACGTTGAGCGCGTGACAGCAGCGCTCCCGATTTATCTGAATTTCAATGGTGCCGAGAAAAGGACACGGACTATTTTTACACTAGACAAAGAAACGTTTATCGTACACGCATAACTTTCCAAGCCGGGAGAGACTACACACATGCAACAGGGGAAAAATTCCGATCGAAATCGATTGCTTTCGGTGTCTCTAACAGCTTTTTAGGTTATTGCGTCGTTCGATGTTTCTTTCCCTCCATTCGAACCACTGCGAACATCGACAACGCCGTTCTATATGTGTTCACATGCATTTACATTTGCTATGAACACCCAGAAAACACGCCAAAACAATGACAACAAGGTTAGGAGTGCGCAATTGCTTCCGCATTGTACGAAGTATTATGGCGCGCAAATCAAAACAAACGAAGTTTGTCGTAGTAAGTACATCGTTTATCAATAATTACTATGTATTTACACGACAATTCACTCCACGTGGTGAATTTTGGAAACTCGTTCGGAAAATCCTAACCGCAATGATAATAAAGATTTTAGTACATGGTTTCTCTTCTTAAACTTCTAGGCATACTTCTGGACTGTTAAATTGCACCTACTCGTATTCGTGATGAATTCATAAAATCCTCAATCCGATTACAAGGAAAACCGCGTAGAATTCAAATAAATATATTCTAGTTATTTACAAAATTAAAACAAAGAAATTGCTGTTAGTGTCGCGCGAGTCTAGCGATAAACAATTCAAATAAACCGCCACGGAGGCGCGCTCGCTCTCTGGCCATAGACCGGAACGATTCCAAAGGAGCTCGCGTCGGTATCGCGAGGACATCTGTGTCGATGTTAATGACGGGGCCCGAGCATCCAATGTGTAAATAATTGGTGTGTGCGTGCGGCTTGAAATGGCGGTGGGTTTAAAAGGAAGAAAAGAGAAATCGGTCCCCCGCCCAACGGTCCTACCCCTTCGCTCGGCCACCGGTTTTACGAAACACTAACGTGGCTGCTCAAATCCATCACAACCAATGAATAATCTCGAAAACTTTTCCTACATCTCCCTCCCTCTCTCTCTCTCTCTGTCTCTCTTCCAACGCTAACTCAAAACTCGTAGACCAAACACGCAACTAGAAAAGAATCATAAACGAACAAATCGAAACGTAGTCTGAGCAAAAAAATCAAGGAGAAAGAAAAGTAAAATTGGAGGAAACGCGATTGCGTCAAATACGCACTCTCTCTCTCTCTCTCTTCTACGAACGGTGTGACATGCGCGCGCTCGCTCTCACGCGTGACATACTGAATTCATTCGAGATCTAAGACACTTGTCCACGACACTAGCGTGATAGGTCGCGGATCTAGCAAGCTGTAACGAGCGATCGTCGGTGTGTGTACGAAGCCTAACGTCCCATACGGTCTTCACTGACCGAACCACTCACCTTCTTTTCTCCTTGTGTTTCTTCTCCTTTCTCGGCGGCTCCATGATACGCAGAGCTCGATCCTGGAGAGGACACTGTTCCTGTTTTCAGACTGCACTACACCCCGGGACACTCTCGGTCACTGCCAAGGAACGTATCCAGCGTGCACGGGAATCGTTCCGACCACTCTCTCTCTCTCTCTCTCTCTTTCTCACTCGCTCTCTTAATTGTACGTCTCTTTCTCTCTAGCTCGTTTCTGTTCTGTGCTTTTTAGCTCGAACTCGTTATCAAGGAATCGTCGCACACACTGTTTTCTTCACACGCGACACACACTGTACACGTAGCTGAGCTGCTGGTCTCGCGATGCTAACGTCTCGGGACGAAATTGCATCTTTGTTCCACTATCCGTGTGAAACGCACGACGAACGCCAAACTCATGGTGCGATGGCGATGACGATGACGACGGGTGAGAGGTTAGCGTGGTGGTAGTGAGCCGAGAGGCTACAATGGTATGGTAGTGGTGGTAAACGACCCGCTCGGAAAATAGTGGGGGGAGTCGTAGAGCTTGTATACACGGAATCCCGGCTCTGGCTGAAGGGTGAGAAGTAGGGGGACGGTTTCTCGATGTTGACGTCACGACGACATTTTCCTTGTAGTTACCGCCATCGAACGGCAGTGACGTCAACCAGCTCGACAAACGCGACGAAGTAGAAGCGGGTCGCGCGATTACCAAGTGTCAAAAACCGGACAACAATCAGCACGATGAACCTGTTATCTCTCTCGCTGATCCCCTTGGGGTCGAATTTCAACGTGATCGACCTCACGACGCATTTCTACCAACGACAGAGGTATCCGATAACACTGTTTAACGATCACCAACCTCCTCTGCGTTTCGTTACCGGTAGAATATTGTCGAGGAATTTTGTGCGCGGAGCTTGAATTTGGTAATTGTTTGACGTCGCTTTTAGATTCGGCTTTGTTTTCCTTTTTCTACTGCATAGTCGTCGAAACGCAAAACTACCGTTACACGGTGTAATTAATCATTAGACGGCGGATTTTTATGCAAAATATAATATTTCTGTCAGAGTTGCGACGAACTGGAGCGAAGTAGAAATATTTAATAGGCTGAAAATAATGTGACAGTGTTTTTGAATTCTTCTAATGTTTTTACTGTTTTAACCCTTGCGTAATCAACGGGGTACCCATTTACTGTATTTCTTTCAATAATTTGTTAACGTTCCTCTAAAAATATTACAAAATTTCTCTGAATATATTAATTTATAGTCTTATAATGAGAATATGTGCAAACATGTTAAATACAGAAAAGTTGACTACATTTCTGACTATAATATATTAGTTTGACGTACATAGTCGCACGTGTCAAAACCCGATGTTCCAGGAACGGACAAAAACTTATCTTTGGGCATGATGCGTCAGAAGCCGCTTAAACGGGGGTTGATCGGTAAGTCTGTGAACTGTGAACGGTTCGCTCGTTATCTTTAATCATACAATGGGAGATACCCGCGAAGGCGACGAACTATATAATTCAAATGTATTCGTTGCACGCTCGACGCAATCGCGTTTTGCTTTTCAAACGAGACGCAAATGGCGAAAGACAGAACTCCGTCTGTCGTAAATAAGGCGAGCTTAGTTCCGCGAAAGGTAGGAAACGGTAGATATCAGAACGATATTTACGAATACTTTATTTCCTTGAAACATAGTTTTCCACACAATCTATTAATTGCGAGAACTACAAATAGCCTATGTACCATTAAGTCCCGATAGAAATTTGCTCTAGGTTTGCCATTCAACGCGATCGCATCACCAACGGTCGATTTCATAGCATGATAGCGGTCGTTCAATTAACATTAGTCCGTCCTATATCTACTTTTGTACTAGCAGGCTCCGGCCTCTCTTCCCTTTTCGATTCTAGCTGCTCCTGACCACCAGAGTGTTTACTGATACTCTTTGTATTTTCGCTTGCGTCCTCTTCTTCCGCATCCTCGAAGTCCAAGTTCGCTTCTTTGCTACCGTATAGCGCTGGGTATTGCTGCATGCATACTTGCATAGTTTTGAACGCTTCGTAGCAGTCCGAGCCTTTTGGATCTGCGTCCGAGTAGTGGAAACACGAGAAGGCTTCCCTGAACTCCAATCCACATGGTCCCGTTGCCATGCCACCGAGACAAGGGCAATTCCAATTGATTTCTCCATTAGGCAAGATGAGACCAGGACTTGGTTCTGGTTCTGGCAGGTCTATATTACTGGGTGTCGCATGATCCTCCTTGGATGCGAATATAATAGTGTCTTTACCTTCCTTATGAGTTACTGGCATAGTTGATTGATCGATAAAACCATACAAAAAGTTAACAATGGCTCCTCAGAACGAAAGGCACTAAAGATTACAGGATCTCTGTAAATCAATGCTGGTAGTTTCTGCTGTCCGCAGTGAACGATAGTAAATTCGCAGAAGCGCGATGAACCCTATAGACGCATCGCTCCTCTTCGTACTTTTCTGCTAGAGTCAAGGCTGCCCTCAAGCGTACGTAACAGTCATCTGTGCAGCGTAAAACAAACCTACGACCCTCCGGTTCGTACTTCAGAATATCGATGGCACTCTTGGTTCCTTCTTCTCCGAACAACTGCTTCACAGATTGCAGGATGTTCTTCTTCAAGAATACTTTTGATATTTCGCGGTTAGGACAATGTGGTAGCTCTCTGGGAACAATAAAGAAAAAATGACGTAAGTGTAACGTGTATTACAACATCATGACACGCAAACGTCTGGCAATACTTCTCGACAATTTCACCGGCTATTTTCTCGAGCGACACTAAAATTAGATTCGCAACCGTTTACGTAAACTACCGAAAAAACAAAGGAGAGAGCAACTGGAAAACTGTTTCGTAATGTTACGAAACCTACACCGATCAATGGTGAACGATAGTAATGTCGGTAATGATTGATAACGAGTCGATTTTTATTTCGTGTCTCTTCGGATCGTATGATTTCTCGCGATTCCTCGGAAACGTTCGCTCAGGATTTAACCTTATATCGACTGTCCACGGGTTTTAGGTTAGGTCGTGCTTGCGCGGACAAATATCTTAAAAGAGATTGAATGTACTAACAGGGAAACGTCTAAGTAATACATAGTACACAGAACACTGATTCACGACTCACATTCAACATTCGCGGTTTTAATACAGCACTTTTAGTCGACGCTACGTGCGAAAACACTTTTGCGGCGTTTCGTTCATGCCTTCATGATAGAAAAAGCAGACAACGCCATGCGCGAGGCACAGGTGGCGTCAGTGGCGTCTCGACCTTCGTATAACGACGAGACTAATTTATTTATTTTATCTTTAACAGATCTTTAGTTAATTCGTTACACTTGCGTTTGTAGGTGAAATCTAACTGTACAGGAAATTTCTGGTTCTCATGTACGCTTTGATTGAAATTTCCAAAAAATGTCAGAACATAAAATTCGATAGACTTTTTTAAGGCTTTACAAAGGCTGTCCCCGTTAAAAAAAGGATTTTACTTCATTCCACTTTCTAAAAATTTGTCTATAGAAATTGGAAATCGCATAAACATCCGCAGCCTAATGAGTACAATAGCAAATCAGCCGAAGCTACTTGTTCTCCTAGAACGAACGATTCAAATTTCCCGCCACATTGTCCGGACATTTAAACGGCATCGTACCGTCTATGGTTTATTCGAAATTATATAAATTAGTATAGATAACACTAGAGTGATAATACTCGATGTGATACGAGATACAGAACTGTATTTCAAGGTTAGCGTTGCCTAAATTTTTTGGGGAAAATGTTTCCAATGGAAATTCATCTTAAAGCGACGACCAATGATATCGTTGGATTTCTAGGGAGTTTTTTGAGGTTCCATCTGGTCGGGAATGTAGTCGATCGATGAACCAGCCTTTATCCTGCCTAAATCCTGCGAGACTAGGGTGGACAACGGGCTTATCGACGTAATCCCTAAAGTTATTGTATGTCGCAACATAATCGAGTCGCGGTTATTCTTCCAGGACCTTCAGCGATCGTTCAAATATTCCATTGCCTGCAGGACCATTCCCACGGTCTTATCTCCACAATTTCTTCCCAGGAGAACATATCCACGTGGTTTCCGAAATTAGCATCGTTTTTCACGTATTAGCACCCTGCCTTGCAACCTGGCTGCGAACAAAGCAGCCAGGCAAGATTCAACATTGTACAAAAGTCAACAATTGCTAGGAGGGGTTCAACATTGTTCGGAGCCGGCGCGAAAGCGCAACTTGCTCGCGCAAGGTCAATGCCAATGTCAACAACGAAGGTTAAAAGCTGTCGCAAACGGAAAACTCGGAACTTTCGCCCCGGGAGTCCTTGGACAATTCCAGAGTCTCGCGGAGACGAGAATTTTCGTTGTCCCTGAACGTTTCGTTTCCGAACGTAACGATTCGCGTTCTAGTTGGCGACGAAGGAGAAAAAAAAGATGAAATATGGTCGGTGCATTGTGCGCTCGGCATCTAGGCTTTTCCCGATATCGATTGAAACGCGAGAGCGAGGACGGAAACCGATTCATTTTAACTGTCCCCCGTGTGTCTCGGTTTTTGGCAGTCGAAAACATCTGGTCCCTGTAGCCTTTGTAGTTTTCTGCGACTGATCCGGACACGTCGGAGATAGGTTCGCGAAAGAATTGATACGTGGCCTACCTGAAGAAGAAGGCGTCGCTCGGATCGACGAGCATGAGACCCTTGAGAGCCTTATCCTTTTCACTGCACCATGTGGGCCCTGTGTACAAGGCCCAACCAGTGGCGTAGCCACCCGGGAATGTGCAAGGGCGCGGCCACCTCCAACCTACCCCGATAAAATTTATCTCGCTGCTCTAAACATTGTCTTTCATGCTGGAAAATGGTGGTCGGGGATATTGTACAATAGTTCTCTTTTTTATTAAGGCATTCGAGGCTTTGTTTTAAAAAATACACAGATACAGATAGTAGATATACAAACTATTTAGGAGAAAGGTTTAAAGATTGTCTTCCATGCTGGAAAATGATGGTAGGAGAAATCGTAGGACACTCCTGTTGTTATCAGATTGCAATTCTCTTTTTTATTAAGGCATTCAAGGCTTTGTTTAAAGATATACAGATACTAGATATAGAAACCGTTTACAACGGGATATTGGTTGTTTGTTATTTATAGTATGAATTCGTTGATGTACAGAGATGTACGTTGTATACACTTTTAAATAGAAGAAACTATATTGTTGAAATAAGAAAGACCGATGAATTTTTATCATTGTAATACGATCCCAAATATTATATATCATAAAACATTTCATGCCGAATGTGTCTACCTAGATTAGCGATCCGTCCCACTGTGGAGCGTACAGAATAGATTGTAAAGGTAATTTATGAACGCCTCGGAATATCTCTATTGATCAACAAGAACGATAAACCGGTAGGATAAACATTACGGACCTCGAGGAATATTCGGCTTACTTAGATATACTGGTGACAATGTTCGGCGCGCGGCGATACCTAAGCCCCGAATACAATTTAGCGTAGATAACAATGCTCTATTCAGAGGTCCGTCGAAGCAATGACAGATCCTCAAGGCTATCGATCGGAGCGGGCATTTCTGGGAAAGGGACTGCCTCGAGGAACACGATCGCCAGTTAAAATAAGTGAGATATCATTCGGACGAATTCGAAATTAGTTATTCCGTTGAAATTCCACGGACGAAGGTTGGTGATATCGAGCAATACTGTCGTCGAGTAAAGTCAAAGTCGTTATCGGTGAAATCTGTGTTCGTAAGGAAGAACGCCGCATGTCACAATTTCAAAAAACTCGAGTTTGTTCACCAGAGATAAAGGCGTGGAAACAAATTCGAAATGCTCCAAAAAGTAATGCAATTTAACCGATGTCCGATGTCAAAACTTTAAACGGCAATATCTTGAAAGTGAAAGTATGTGACATGCGGCGTTCTTCCTGACAATCACAGAAATATTGTATGTTTCCACTGTGTCGGTGATTTTCATGGGACCCCTTCAAGGGAATCGGGGTCCGCGGTTGCACGTTTTCGGGGGCGTAGCCGGGGAGCGGCTCGTCGATACGCGAAACTAGAGAAACGGCCGTCTTGAAACGATTGATACGAAGGCGACGCGGCGCACAGTGGGCGAAATCCGGATGAAATAGACAAAAAATTCGATAACTCAGTGAATTCTGCAGTAAATTTTTAGAAAATTGGTATCTCTAGGTTGTTTTGGACGTATATTTCAAATTTTTAATCAAAATGGTCGATTCAATATGGCGGACCGAAAAATCAAAACTGAATGGATTGTTTTGAAAATTGATATATATATATATATGAGTTATTGGGGATGCTGATTTTGAATTTCTAGTGGACAAAATGTAAAGTTCGACTTGTTTTTCATAAACTTTAGGGTATTGTTAAAGACGTAAAATAATTGATTTCGGTCATTTAAACAAAAGTTAAAAATCTATTTTTGTCCGGATTTCGCCCACTGTGCGGCGGTAGGAAGAGAGATAGAGGTCCGTAAATATATGTACATATACACTGCCGCTCATGGAAGTATGGACACTTCGTTAGCAAGTTAAGACTTGTATACATAAAATATCTTTATGATAAATAGTAAGTAATATACATAAATTTTTTTTTGTACGCGTTCGAAAAAAGTGCCCCAATTCTAAAACACAGGTCTGGACACTCTTACAAGAGGTCCCATGAAAATCACTGACAATAACGTTGCCGACATCGTCTTAACCAAGAACGACTTTGACAATGACTTTAGTCGACGACAGTATTATCCAATATTAACATTGTTCGACAACAACGTTAACCGACTGCATCTAACTTCTTACAGAAGTAAAAGTGTCGGTGCAGAATAGTTACAGAAAAACATGTCAGCACCATCTTTAGAAACGATGTCGTAATTTCTGTACCAATTTCTGTTCTTATTTTTTCTCCTAATTTGCAAGTGCCCATACTTCCATGAGCAGTAGTGTACGCACACGTACAATGCGAACGCGGAATACATGTCGGGAGAATACGACGCACACTTGCGCGTGTTTCAAGCGCATCGCGTCATCGATCGCGCTCCTTAAATGAAAGAAGTCTGCGGTTCGATTGCATCTCGCCGGGTGCGGAGCTCCTCCAGAGAGGATAGGATAGAGGATAGAGGATAGAAGATGAAGGATAGCTGTAGACGAGAAGAGAGAAGCGAGCAGCGGACGCACCCGAACCATGTCCCCGGAGCTGCAAATTTTCGCACGTCCCTGCGATTTCCTTTTAGCGTGCCGCGATACTGACCAACAAAGTGAACAGAGTGAACAGAATCCATAACACAGCAGACCTCCGCTAACTCGTCAGCATTTCCCCAACGAAAAACATGTGTCTGTCTTTTTCCCCCTGCTATGTATCCGTCAATTTTCACTGGACTCCGCTTAGATCTGTTGGAACTTCCACCCGGTGGCCACACGGTTCCTGGAAGATCTCTCAGCGGCGTGGGACTGAGGACACCCCGCCCTTCTACGCCAATGCGCCAGCGAACTTTGACGGAATTTCGCGATTTTCGACGGGTTTCTGCGAATATTTATATTGCACAGCTGCTCTCTCAGATTTTTAACAGGATCAGTAGAATTATTGCAATTTTCCTACTCGAGAAAATGTTCTTCTGTTGTAGTACTTGAAAGTAAAAATTTCTTGTCTGTTCAGCTTTTGAGTTACTAAATTATTACACATTTTTATCGGCCCACTGCTGCTCGTGATCAATGAAGACAATTTCTTAAGTAGATGCTTAAGTAGAGTAGTGCTTCAGTGAGTTTTTAAAATGTATAAAAGTAAAAATTTCTGTTCTGTTCAGCTTCGAAGTTACTAAAATTGTTGTACATTTTTATCAGAAGACAATTTCGATGTTGCCTAATGATCTGCATCATGATATCGGGTTCGCAGACGATTTACCGATGGAAAATATTCCGTTGTTATCGCGTTTTTCGGGATCGGGAGTACAGAACGTGGTCGCCGCTCACGAGGCAACAATAATTCCATATATCGAGGTTCGGTTTAGAAGCGTGTCATCGAATACAATGGAAGACTAATGACGTCACGGCAACTATAGCACGGAAAGCGGCGTGTTCGCCGGAATATCATGAATAACAAAGAATCGTAGAGTCATCGTATTTGTGCCGGGCCGTGTTTAATCGCATCCCGTCTCGTGTCCCGCCCGTCTCGTCCCGTCCCGTTTCGTTTCGTATCGTCTGGTCTAGCCCGTGTGTTTCGTCGACACTTCCAGAAAAAACGTTTCCACAAAACGAACAGCCTTACGTGAACACATTCTCCTCGGCTTATTTGTTCCGAACACGTTTTTTTAACGTTTGCGAAATGAAAACAAAGCTACCCGTGTCGAAGCGTTCGATATTTCAAGCTGCGCATGCCAGCTGGACAAAACTTAATATTTAATTTACAGAAATAGAAGCGTTAGAGCGATGTTTAAAAATTTCTGTGCGATTGTCCATGCAAAAATCTTGCGACGAAACAGTCGTTATTTTCCAATAATGCATGCTAGCTGGACGGAACTCAATATTTAAATTGCAAAAATCCAAGCATTAACGATCTTTCTTTATAAGTAAAAGGTCAGAAATCATTTTCTATGCAGAGATAAATTTCAATGCAATTTTCCACGCGCAAATCTTGCGACGAAGCATTCGTTACTTCTTCCTTATAAATAGACTGCGGATATTTATTCAAAAGGAAAATTGCCCGCGGCTGTTGCGAGACACTTTTAAATGGTTTTCTTCCTTCAATCGGTATAGTGTGGGCTCAGTATATCCCTCGCTCTTCAATCCCCTTAACTGTTATGCAAAATATAAATTCTCTACAGCTGCAAATAATACGTCGATATTCTTTTAATCTTCCTGTTTTTCAAAATCGCGCCCACTTTTCTCGTAAATGGTGTAAAATCCGCGGTTCAGTTGCGAACACGTGAAACCCGTGGTTTGGTAATTATTTAGACTGAGGATTTTTATGCAAGATAATGTTACTTTTTCCCTTAGAGGAGGAATCATATATTGACGTGTTCAATTTTTTAAATATTTCAACAATCTCAATTTTGCTATAAATACCACTCTGTACAATTCTGCCATCCTGTACAATTATAAAGACCACCTTGTACAATTACTCTAGGTCGGAAGAAAAGTATCATTATCGAGATAAAATAGAGCTGCGAGTGCGAAGGGTTAAATAAGTGAAATCCGTGTGTCAATTGCGAACCGAAGGCTCACTACGCGTTCGGTATAGCCTTATCGGGAACAGTGACGGCGAAGGGAACGCTGGCAGGAAAAAAGAATGGAAAACAATGACTGGCGTTGTAGCCGGAGGAATGTTAAATAGAATGGAAAACGCGCCGCGACAAAAATAACGGGCGACAATAGCTGAAATTGCACCGGGAAGCCGTGGTTCCTGTATTTCATTGTGCCGGGTCGCGCACCTTCCGCACATGCAACTTTATTCAATTCGGACCGGGAGGTTACGGCTCGAAGGTTAAAAGATCTCTCCCCCAAGCTTACAACAGCACAGCCGGTTTAAAATACCCGCGCCCTCGCCCGGTGCATCCGTTGCATTCTGCACCCCCTGCACCTCGCTCCCACCGCCAAATAATATTCGGCGGAACCACGGAATTTCTTCTTGTTTAACCCTTTGCACTCTCGGAGCTACTTTCACTCGAACGTTAAACATTTCTTCCGACCTAGAATAATTCTAGCTGTACCTAGCCACGCGTTGCTGTGGCTCAGTATCATATTTCTGCTTCTAACTTCTGTAAAACTGTTGGACTCATTTTGTAGACTTTCGCACGCTAAGTAAGCCTGTTTGCCCAAAACTTATTTCCGACAAACGGTTCAAAAGTTACGGCCGCGAAAATACCTTGAAGCAAAACTATCAACATTTTCGAGTTTGTATCGTCTTTTGCATGACCCCTTAGATCGCATCGGAGAAAAAAGTGTCAAATATGAAAGTTGTAGAAAATTAAATTTCCAATCGCCGAGGTGATCTCAGATTCTTCCTAAAACTTACCGTTGAAAAGCTACAGCTGTTTAAAAAGTCGGTAAACCAAAAAGTTTAAGAAAAACGTACACTTTTGGTGTTATAACTCCTAAACTATGCAACCTACAGAATCGGATCAGTGACCATTTGAAAGAACTCGGCGAGCTGAATCCAATGAGTACCTCAAATTGAATATCGGTGCTACCAGTCAAAAGTTATAAGCAGAAACGTGCACAAAAGAGGGCGAGAAAGTCGTCTCTGGTCACTAATGACGTCACAACTTTTGAACGAATGGACTTTTTCGAGTGCGGATTTTCCTAAAACCTTCCCGAAGAAACGATGCGGCTAATGACTCAAACCCCAGCTTTCTACGTTCAGCCGTTTCGGAGATCTTAGATTATGAACAAACGAACATTTACATTTTTATTTATATAGAAGAAGATTAGATACAAATAAACAATATTTTCAATGACGCTACAGTAATTTTTAGTCACCGCTCGAGTGCTAAGATTTAACAAAATTGTTCCTCTAAATGACTATAATTTGTGTACAGGGTGGTCCAGTACCTCATTAGCACATTGTTATTTCTGTTTTTGAACTTACGAAGTTTAGAGAGGATCGAAGTGCGGAACGTCGTGATTTATTAAACGCTCGCGTTACGCAATCCGTTGGAATAAGGAAAACGGAAGAGGCGATAATATTCGACGGAGGAACGGGTTTCCCCATCGTTTAATCCATCAGGCACCAAATTTTTCAATAAAAATTGTTCCTCTGAATGGCTAGAATTTATGTACAGGTCGAAGTTTAGAGAGGGTCGAAGTGCAGAACGCCGCAGTTTATTTAACGCTCGCGTTACGCAATCCGTTGGAATAAGGAAGACAGAAGAGGCAACGACGATGCAACGAAAAATAAGAGGACACTCTTTCTCGGTGTGATCATTAAACCACCGGGTGTGCACACCAGGCCTTTGGACTGAGTTCGCCTTGACGATATGTACGCGTCATATCGCCATTAGTGAAATCTGTCGATTCAGTTCCCTGAAAATCAGCTGCCCCCTTCACTCTTCATGCTGCGGTTCACGATACTGACAAGAGGCACAGACCTGTCTTTCTTGCGGACCCTTTTGCCTGTTCCTGCTGCCACATGTGAACGCTCTTTGATAGCGAACGCCCTGCGTTATCCTCTTTTCGACACGCTCCTGCACCCTCCTTTTATATTGGATTTATTCTATCGGATTTATTCTATTCCATTGTGCTCTATTTATGATCGATGTTTTATAAATATTTCTCAAATCCAATCCACTCGAGTGTAACACGGTGAAAAGGGAATTTGCTCAAAATTTAAACAGTTTTTTTTAGAAGAAATTTCGTAAAAAATTTACAAAGTGCTTACCTTTGATTGCTGAAGCCAGTTAACACTTCTATCTACCGACAGCTTGTCAACAGGCTTTTCAATGATTGTGCTGTACCAATTGGAAGCTTAAAAATTTTCTTTTATAATTAGATCTACAGCGGATTTTTATGCAAAATAAAAATGTTTCGCATTGATTGAGGGAAGCAGGAATAACATAAAAATTGATTTGAACCCTTAACGACTTTGTTACGTTAAAAGCAACATCACAACATTCTTGAATTCTTTAAATCCTTTATTGTTTCATATTCCACCCAACCAAATTCTTCATAAATGCATAAACATCCGCAGTCTATTTATGATTGAAGTTTCTGTAGAGCTGTAGGATCTATTAAAAAATCCACAGCCGAATGATCGAATAATCGCCGGTAGATAATGTGTTAAGAATCTGTAACGTCGGATAAGGGTGGGAGGGTAGTAATGGCCGGTATGCGAAGTTGTTTTAACATGAAATATAAATATATTTGGGTGGTATTGTACAGTCAGTGATTCGTTCGTATATACAGAATTATGTACATGCCGAACACTATATCCTCGAACACTCTGCTTGTAAACTCACGCGCGCACAAGGTCGAGCGAGTCCCACACATGTTTCTCTCGGTTTTTCGGAAATAATCATGCATTCATCGGCGTCCACGCATCCATCCGCAACTGTTCTTTGTGACACTTCGCGCGTGTGTCGTCCTCCCTCTCTTTCTCCCTTATTATCCATGTGTATATTAGTATAGTGTTTCCTCCCGTTTCATCATTTCCCTATCGCTGGTTCGAGCGATATTTGGCGCTCGCTTACAATTTCCAGTGTTTCTGCGACTAATTAGGACGTCTGCCGCCGGACAATTCGAATCTACGGGTTCGTCGGCTCCATTTGCGAGCATAATCTCTCTCTCTCTCTCACTCACTCACGCACACACACACTCGCACTCGCTCTCTTTCTCGTCGCATACTCTCCCGCGAAACAGTCAGCCTAAGCGGATTTTGATCGTTACACGTCGGTACCTGTATGTCTGCGTGTGTTTAATCATACGTTTTTTTACTTTTATGCTTTTTAATTTTTTCGTTTATTCGTCGCTTTTTGCTTGTTTAACTTATATACTTCTTTTTTTTTTAGCGTTTTGTCGTGCGCGCTCTGTCGCTCGCATCGATTTTTATTCTCGCCGTTTTATTACACTCTTCTATTACAGAACTACGTTACTTGTTTTTCGCCGTTTTTTCTCGCTCGTCGTTATCCGTGCACTTCTCTCTCTCTCTCTTTTTTCACCGTTTTCATTCCCCACTTATTATTCCGCGTTTTACAAACCACAACGAGGTATCGTTTACTTTAGACTTCATGACTACTAGTTTAGAGAATAAGCGTAGAAATGTATCACACTAGAGACTTGTACATTATCTTAAATGCGTAGGTATGTTTTCGTGTTCTTTATTTTCGTTTTCTCTCTCTCTCTCGCTTTCATTCGTTCTCGTTTTAACTTCTTTCCCTGCCGCTCTTTTCTCCCGTTAGTCTCGCGGCACGAGTGCGTCTCCAGGCTTCGACAATACAGAATAGCGTAGATTACTCTCCGGCTTTAAACGGCTTCAAGCTGCTTCAGACCGCTCCAAACCGAAGATATCTCAAATCGCTCCGAGCCGAGACGATTTCTAGCTGCTCGAAGCACGCATAAGCTATTCGAAGCAGCTTCAAACGGCTTTAAGCATGTTCAAGCGACTTCAAGCTGCTTCGAACCGCTCTAAACCGAAGATATCTCAAATCGCTCCGAGCCGAGACGATTTCTAGCTGCTTGAAGCACGCACAAGCTATTCGAAGCAGCTTCAAACGGCTTTAAGCATGTTCAAGTGGCTTCAAGCTGCTTCAAACCGCTCTAAACCGAAGATATCTCAAATCGCTCCGAGCCAAAACGACTTCTAGCTGCTCGACGCAGCTTCGAACGGCTTGAAGCTGCTGCAAACCGTTTCCAAGCGATGCTGTTCCAACCTAAAGCTGCTCCAAACGGTTCCAAGCAGCTTTGAACTTCGCCAGGCGATCTCGGACTGTTGTCAGCGGCTTTGAGCTGCTTGGGTCGGTGTGAAGCAGCTTTAAGCCACTTCCCTATCTTCGAAACTATCGCCGAATGAACTGTAACGAGCGAACCGAGCAGACTAATCGGCCCGCCAGAACATATGTCAGACGATGTTATTGGTCGATCGTAAGCGCACAATTTTCTCTCCATTTCCCTCTCTTTCGTCTCTTTTTCGTTTCGAAGCTCGTATCAAGGAACAGATGAAAAATACAAGAATATCTGCGACGGTAACAGAATTTGCTGCTTGTGGACCTCGTTGAAATTCGTGCGAAATTCGAACTTGTCGAAATTGTTACGTAAATATTCATTTAGCTCCTGTTTCTGATCGCACAAAGATCCGCAGTCTAGTCGTAAATAATTCCCACTTAGCAACTCGGTCTCGATCTGCCCGACAAATCGTAACGAATATCGTTCCGATTGTAATTATTATTTTATCGATAAGTAAATTATTTATGACTCGACTTGACAAGTCCCCGACTCGATGGAACAGCGAGCGAAACAGAACAATGAAACCAATGAACGGTAACTGTCGCTTTCCATGCACCGGGTGGACAAAGTTGAAAAAGAATTTTCATCCGTTTGCATAAATTACGTAACTGCTGTTTTCCGATAATTTGCTCACGTGTCGCGACACAAACGCAATTATCAAAACACAGAAAATTTATCATCCGCAATAAGTTATCGTCGGTGGACAGCGGATTTTTATGCGAAATAAAAATTTTCTACTCGAATAATTAATTTTCTTTCTTAATATTCTTAACATTCATTTCTTCGTATTTCCCTAATATTTTACTGTTTTAAATTTATACGTACTCATTCTTCTCGTAAACTCATAAAATCCGTTGTCCACTCATCAGCTTAACAATAAAACACTTTTCCAGTTGAAAAGTCCACAGGCATTATCCTCCACCGCCGCAAAGTATTGACTTATCAAAAATTCTAGAACAGGAGGCGTGGCCGAAACACTCTGGCCCCGGGAACACGCGAGATTGGCCCCGAGGGGCGAATCCATCAAAACCAAAATTCCTCATCGATCTCAAAGTTATCTCTCGCAAAGTATCTTACTAGAGTCACACAATTGGCTCCCGACGGAGCTGGGACAATCTTATTGACGCCCCTGGGGGCAATCCCCGTATCCACCGATCTCAAAATACCATCGCAGAGAAGAGAGAACAGAATCGCTCGTTATTGCTCTCGTATGTCTCTCGGATCATTATCTCGATCGTTAGGCGTTCTTGCGGGGCCCCTGGAGCTGGCCCCGGGGTCAATCAAAAGAACGAAGAAAGTCAGAAACATTAGGAAAGTGCATTGTCACGTGGAAAATTGATCAGACTAACGAAAAGAAGAGTGACAAGGGGTCACGCAGAATCTTTCAGTCTTTTAATCGATCGCGAGCGCGGTGCTTCTTTTTCCTCTGTGTTTCCGACTGGTTTTGTGTGTCGCTCCCGTCCCTCGATCTATTACATTGTCCCAAAAGTTTCTTTCGGAATGTGGTAATGTTTATGATAATGTTTTAGTACTTCCTAAAATGAATTTGCATTATCTGCATGAATCGAAAGGAACACATACCGAAAGAAACTTTTGGAGCAACCTAATGTAAAGGAGATGCATGGATGAAGCGGGGCCGTCGATCCCAGATCTAGATGGCCCCGGTACCAACCAAAAGAAACAAACGAACGAATCGAAGAAAGCATAGACATATAGAGATAGACTGCGCCGTCTTATGGGCGAGTTGAAGCCCACAATGGCGGCGCGCGGTACAAAGAGTGAGAGAGAGAGCATTAGCCGGGGTCCATAGCGCTCTCTTTCTAATTGATGTGTCGACACATCAATTAGAAAGAGAGCGCTATGGACCCCGGCTAATGCTCTCTCTCTCTCGCATGCCGCCATTGTGGGCTTCAGCGCTTCGTTCAGGCCGCGCAGTCTATCTCTATATGTCTATGGAAGAAAGTCAGGAACATTTGGAAAGTGTATTGTCACGTGAAAAATTGATCAAACTCAGGAAAAGAAGAATGACGAGGGGTCACGCAGAATTTTTCAGTCTTTTAATCGATCGCGTTCGCGGTGCTTCTTTTTCCTCTGTGTTTCCGACTGGTTTTGTGTGTCGTTCCCGTTTCTCGATCTATAAAGGAGACGCATCGAGGAAGCGGGGCCGTCGATCCCAGAGCTAGAAAGAGCCAGATAAAAAGAGAGAGAAAGAGAGAGAGGCAGCTCGCGGAGAAGGTAGGAGAACGAGACGATACCGGAGGGCCTTGTAAAAATAGGAGACGAGGAGGGAAGGGAAATAAGCACGTAGAAATGTCTCGTGGAGGCTGTCAAACGGTAGAGGCACCAGGAGGTTGGTTATCGATTGGCACAGGCCTCGGCTCGCGCTTCAGCCAGGGGCGTATTCGGCTGTCCCGTTTCGTCGCTCCGACTTTTGCCGGCTGGTAAATTTTTGCCAGCTTTGTGTGTCGCGAGGAAAGAGGATCGATCGCCGACAGACATACAGACAGACCTTAAAAGAGAGACAGAGAGAGAGAGATATATAGCAGCAGTCATGCTAGAGAGAGAAAGTTAGTTGAAGCAGGAGATGGCGGGCCTTTTGGGCGTGGTCCATCGGTTAAAATCGCTGGGACTATCACGTAGACAGTAACCCATGATATCCTGACGTTCGTGACACATGGACGTCGCTCCTCTCTTTATAGTCGGTGCTTTCCGGAATCGAGCTTTTCCCTCTCTTTGGCAGTTGATAGTCCCAAGTTCTACCTATCTCTCTCCCTCTCTCTCTGTCTACCTTCCTCGTTCGCTTACTGTCGTTCGTTGCTATCTCCCCACGAGAATAATTATTAGACGATAGCGGAACTTTATGCAAAATAAGAATGTTCTACCTGAACTGCAACATACTGGAATGAAATAGATTTATTTCGTGTCTAAATATGTCTAATGGGTTGAAAAGAATGTAACAGTATTTCTGAATTCATCTAATGTTTTTGGGTTTTGAATTACACCCACTCATTTGTTGTTAGAAATGCATCAAATCCGCTGTCTAGTAATCATTAGACGAAAGCGGATCTTTATGCAATCTAAAAATGTTCTACTTGAATTGCAACATACTGGAATGAAATAGATTTATTTTCTGTCTAAATATGTCTAATGGGTTGAAAAGAATGTAACAGTATTTCTGAATTCATCTAACGTTTTTGGGTTTTGAATTACACCTACTCATTTGTTGTTAGAAATGCATCAAATCCGCTGTGTAGTAATTATTAGACGCTAGCGGATCTTTATGCAATCTAAAAATGTTCTACTTGAATTGCAACATACTGGAATGAAATAGATTCATTTTCTGTCTAAACATGTCTGATACGTTGAAAAGAGTGTAACAGTATTTCTGAATTCATCTAATGCTTTTAGCGTTTTGAATTACAAACGCATCAAATACGTCGTCTGAATTAGTGGAGAAGAGTCTTCACAACACGAGATAATATTTAAATCGTATATTTAATCAAGAACTATCGAAAGATCGAAACCCCCAGCGCGAAACGACCGTGCCTGGCGCGATCTAGATTCGTAACAACTGTGCACACACACACACAGCCATACGCACATCCACGTGCGACGTCGAAGAGCTGATTTATGCCCCGAGGAGCCGCGATCGACGTTTAGCAGCCAAACTCGACCGGGGAAAAAGAAAACCGAGAATAGAGGAAACGAAATGGAGGAGCCACTCACTCGGCACGGGTGGTCGGAAATTAGAGAGCAACTGTATCGAGAGGAAGATCCTCCGCAGACCTTCGCAGACTATGGTTGTCGGGATCGAAGGAAAGCTTCTTTGGCAGCGATTATCCTAGGCCGACGGTTCTCGGTATAGTTAGCTCTTGCTGTCTCGAATTCTAGATTTCGAGTTGGCAGACAATAGGCACATTGTGCGGCTTCCTGGAGAATTTTACGAGGCTATAGATTCGAAACTGCTACTTTCTAATACACAGGCAAAGGAGATCTTTGAACAAAATCAGTATTTTCGAAGGCGAGAGGCTCAAATTATGAATTTCAAGTATTATATGTTCAAGATTGCGCGTCTTCGTGGTTGATTATGTTAGAATACAAAAACAATCAGGAGGTTCCACAAGTTCCAACATGAAGAATTTTAAAAGGAAAATTAGATTCGCTCGGAAGAATATGATTAAATTCTTAAATTATATTTAAATACGCAAGTATTATCTCGGGATAATAATTATTTAACAGCCTGAAGATACAATTTAAAGACTTGGGCCAATCGTTCAGTTTTCAAGAATAACGACAGACGTTTCCCTTTCAATATAAATAGATGTTTGAGGAAATCGAAATTTTCTGAGGCGATTTTAAGTATTACATATATGTTCAAGATTGCGCGTCTTCGAGGTTGGAATTTCCATAAGTTCCACATGAAGAATTCCGAAAAGAAGATTAGAGTCGCTCTTCGGTCAAGATGGTTATTTAACGGCTTGAAGCTACTGAAGACTTCCGGAAGGACGAAGAGACTTGGGCCAATCGTTCAGTTTTCAAGAATAACGACAGACGTTTCTCTTTCAATATAAATAGATGTTTGAGGAAATCGAAATTTTCTGAGGCGATTTTAAGTATTACATATATGTTCAAGATTGCGCGTCTTCGAGGTTGGAATTTCCATAAGTTCCACATGAAGAATTCCGAAAAGAAGATTAGAGTCGCTCTTCGGTCAAGATGGTTATTTAACGGCTTGAAGCTACTGAAGACTTCCGGAAGGACGAAGAGACTTGGGCCAATCGTTCAGTTTTCAAGAATAACGACAGACGTTTCCCTTTCAATATAAATAGATGTTTGAGGAAATCGAAATTTTCTGAGGCGATTTTAAGTATTACATATATGTTCAAGATTGCGCGTCTTCGAGGTTGGAATTTCCATAAGTTCCACATGAAGAATTCCGAAAAGAAGATTAGAGTCGCTCTTCGGTCAAGATGGTTATTTAACGGCTTGAAGCTACTGAAGACTTCCGGAAGGACGAAGAGACTTGGGCCAATCGTTCAGTTTTCAAGAATAACGACAGACGTTTCTCTTTCAATATAAATAGATGTTTGAGGAAATCGAAATTTTCTGAGGCGATTTTAAGTATTACATATATGTTCAAGATTGCGCGTCTTCGAGGTTGGAATTTCCATAAGTTCCACATGAAGAATTCCGAAAAGAAGATTAGAGTCGCTCTTCGGTCAAGATGGTTATTTAACGGCTTGAAGCTACTGAAGACTTCCGGAAGGACGAAGAGACTTGGGCCAATCGTTCAGTTTACAAGAATAACGACAGACGTTTCCCCTGCGATATACATACAGTGACATAAGCCATCGGAAGAGTTTCGAGTGGAAAATTAGGGTCGCTCGGAATCCATTAATAGTTTCAATTGAGAAATACACTGTGTCAGGGTAAAATCGAACAAGCCGAAGAGCTGAAATTTGAAGATTCACGGAACGGCGAAGAAGCTGAAATTTTGCCGGTGTTTTATCGAGGTCTCCGGTGACGGCAAAGTTGAAAATCCCTCGGCTAATTTGTCTTTCCACGAGGAGGGGCATCGTGTTCTCCTCTTTCGCCAGGTTCTCTGAAGGAATCCATCCGGGGTTCGAACACAGTTTGCTCTATCTCTTTCTCTCTCGGTCGCGGTTTCTCGTGAAGAGCCACCTCGGAACCTAATTCCTTTTTCCACGATCCCTTCTCGAACGTCGAGCGTGGTCGAGCGAAGCCTTAAGTGCTTCGTCATCGAAGCCCGTCGCGACCGTCCCAGCCCGATCTTGCGGCACGGAATTTCAGAAAATAGCCTTCGACGTTTCCGCGCCGCACTTTCAAACATAACACGATGTGTGCACGGTGCTCGAAATCGTCGATCCAACAATTTCTTACGTTCCAGTTTCTGTCGAAGCAACGACCTTCCGTAAAATCCTGGCGAAATAAGCCGAAGCAAACGTCTTTCATCACATAAATAATATACAGTGACTCTCACTAATATTCGGACTCCTAAAAAGACGATAACTTTTTTAATCTTGCACCATACATTTTCAGAAGGTAGAACAACTGGTATGCTACGCAACCAGAAAGAAACCTTAGAAGAAAAATTGCAAGTTGTCGGAATGCAGAGAAAATACTGAAAGATGTATTTTGCAACTTTTCTCTGTGGGCTATTAAACGTATTCTGAAAATTTCATTTATCATCGGTTGAAATGCATTATTTTTCTGAGCCTTTCGAACTTGTTTTCATGTCTGACTTTCTTTCTGGAAGATAACCAAACCCTATATGTACTATAAAGCTCAATTAATTCATAATCTCAAATTTTTTGAAATTCTGTCAAAAATCGTCAACGTTGCTATCCATCCTAATACACAAACTTCAGTCCTTCCTATACTCGGAATGCCTAACAGTTCAACACTGCCTGAAGAAACTACTTTCTCTAAAATCACTGCAGAACTCGACAAACCAGCCACCCCCGCTCTTAAATCATTCAAAAAGACGCCGCACCGACTTTCGTCCTTCTCGTGTTCAAAGTTGCAAATATTTGAACACTTCTTGCAGCAACTACCTTCTATAAAATCAGCCCAAGACTCAAACTAGCCGCTTCTCCCCTAAATCATCGAAAAGGGTATAAAACCTCCATTGTTACCCACAATTTCCCCATTTCCCTGGACGATCCCGTACAATGATTATCCCAACGAAGGTAACACGAGGTAAAAGATAAGGTTAAGTCCGAAATGGAGAGGGAAAGAGGCAAGCCTCCGGTAAGGATATCGAAAAGAATACAGTCTAGAAACGGGGTCCTGTAAAGAGGGGGTCAAAGAATTAAGGGGGGCCCTATCTGGGGAACTAGCCGGGTGTGCTTTGAGACGTGTGCAAAGAATAGTGCGAAACGCCGTGACCATATTTGCCGAATCTCTCTCTCTCTCTCTCTCTCTCTCTCTCTCTCTCTCTCTCAAACATTTTCCTCTCTCTTCATGAAACACAATTCGGCGCGTCAGAGGAACCGGGTCATTGTTGGGTGCTTGTTCTTGGGCTTAGCTTTTCAATCGGGCAGAAGAGAGGGTCCCCAGCCCTTCTGAGGGAGCTGGGACGCGAGGAGGGGGTCATTGGGGAACCATAAGCGTGAGAAAGAGCGAATAAGATGGAGTAGGATGCAGTAGGAGGGCGAAAAATTTTCTGTGAAAATCAAAGAACTTCCGATAGAAATGAGATAGAGCGCCCATTTGTTTTCGTTCAATGAAACCTGAAATATTGCAGAACATGAGAAAAATAGAGAGATTTTGGAGGAAAATCGAAAAACTAGTTTTTCGATCATTTTCAGAAAATTCAGAAGAAAATCTGACACATTTCCGATACGAAACCTCAAAAAATTCAGTTTATGTGTTAACTGAGCTGCAGAGAATAGGATTCACGTATTTACCAGAGAAGGAGTCATGAAAACAAATTCGAAAGGCTCAGAAAATGATGCAATTTAACCGATGTATGTTCAGAATCAGTGATCAATACTTTAAATGGCAACACCTACCTCCAAAATGAAAGCATGCGACAAAGACGAATCAAAATAAAACCGAAAAAATGCAGATTTCACGTAGAAATTGAAAGAGCACGCCTACAGATTTCATTTGGCAATGATACATTATCGCAAATGTTATACTGGAAGTATTGTAAAATCCTAAGTCTGTTGCGCAAGAGAGAAAGAGAGGGAAAGGGAGAAAAATCGAAGAGAGAGAGAGAGGAGAAGGAGGAGAAGAGGCGGGAAGGTTGTGGGCCGTGGTCAAGAACATTGTAATTCGGGGCCGGTGGAAGATCGACGGATCAAAAATGGCTGCGGGTCGCTTTATGCTCGGCCGGTGGTTTGCGGCAACTACCTGCCGCACAGGGCTGGCAAACATACTTTTCGTTCTCCTGTTCGCTCGAGAATCAAAGGGAAAGAGAAAGAGGGAGAGATTTGGCTTTAAACCGCTCTCGTACCTGGCGTACCCGCCCTCTCTCGCTCGGTTTCTACCTAGCCCCGTCGTTTGCCCCAGTGTGCCCTGGACCTGGCTCCGAGCTCTCTCGGAGGGGTCCCGGAGTTTCAGAGAAAAAGCCTTCGGTGTGTATATCTTTACGAGCGTGGCCATAAAAGCCGTAGGAGTTCGGCCCGTTTCTCGATTAACTCTCTTCCTCTTTCTCGCTCTCCTCGCGAGCTCGCGCTTCCCATCTCTGTTGCTCTCGGTTATATGGATCGTGTTCGAGCGGCTACGCGATACTTATTGTCCTGTACAGTCCTCGTGCCCGTATAATACACGAACCAAGCCCTGCCACCGTCGTTCACGATCGCCGAAAAGCTCCAACAGAGACCCGGACCCAAACCGAACCGACCCGTACGGGGTCCGTCCGACAATGTTAGGCTAAAAAGGCTCGCTCGAGGATCCTTCTGCTGAGAATCTCGTGGGTTCGATGACGTGGTGATGGAGGACGATGGGAAATCGGATTTCTAAGGCTTGTCTAGCGCGAGGACGTCGAGGGGTTCGTTTCGAGCTGTTGTTACGCTACGAATATTTTCAGTTCTGCGAGCCGTGTCTTGCGAAGCTGTTGTTCCTCTTTCAGAAATTTCGAAGTCCCGGAGGTCTGTTTATGCCCGTCTTCCGGTGATAGCGAAGTGAAAAATAGTACCGGATTCTTGCTGATCTTTTCGAAGCTGCTTCGACTAGATGACTTCGGATGACTTCAAACCATTCTAAGAGGATAGACTCTCGTTTCCAGCGTGATTTCCACTATCCGGAAGCATGAAGCTGCGCATGTAGCTAGTTTCATAAAGCGAATAATGCAATTTACTAAAACCTCAAATAACTAGAGCCTCTTAAAAATAGGACTTTCGAGGGTGATCGCGGCCTAGATTGATCTTTTATCTAGCGCTTTTGACTACTGAAAAACCTCATCTTTGCATTATCCAGAAATGAAAAGGCGCATCCCGCACCCTTGCAATCCTAGAAACGAGTCTATCCCCTGAAAACACACCGCGAAACATTGTTTTGCTCCTCCGAGAGAGGAGAGAACGTTCCTCTGGCTTTCCAGCCGATATATCGCGATGAACGAGGAGTTAACGTAACCGGGCTCGGATCGATACACGATATACGCATCCTACTCTCTAACACCAGCGGCGATACTCTCTCTCTCTCTCTCTCTCTTTCTCTTTCACACACGCACACGATCTCATCTCCAGGCGAATCATAATCTTTCGCTGGATATAGCTCTCGTTTTAGGAATTCGCTGCAACAAGCAACGTTCTACACACTTTTTCTACGCTCCCTGTACCTCGTTAAACGCTCGTTTCGATCGATCATTATCTACGCACGGTTCCTCTTTCCCTTTTATCTTTCGTTCTATCCTTCCTCCCGCTTTCTCTCTCATACACACTCACATTTTCGATTTCTCTCTCTCTCTCTCTCACACACACATCGTCTCTCTCTCTCCGCTCATGTCGTTAATTACAATAATAGTAATAATATATATATGTAATGTATATATATATATTATTCAGCCGTTTGATGCAAACATGGCCGCGAGTCATTTATTTTCGTTCGGTGAAATCGTTTCAGGATTTTCCGAAAACATTTCCAGGTTGTTTCTCGTAGAACTGGATTATTGCGTTCACCCTTCGCGAGCATTCTCCTCGGAGAAGCGGATTACGTGCGACAGCGTCGAATAATTGGGAAAACTGAACTGTTCTGATCTTCTTTGCGCATAATTCGATTATACGTTCGCGACTTCGGGAATTAGATACATAATACCGATGTCGTCGGTGCGTCGACGCGCAGACCTCGCAGGGCTGATGTGTTCGATAATGGAAAAAAACGTTGGAACTTCAGAAATTCGATACATCATTTCGATCTGATCGATAACGTCGACGTGCGCCCACAGAGCGGTGAACACCGGATCTCGGGCGTTCGATTAAACAAAATAAATTGTTATATAATTTGACTTGCATAAGGGAAACACACGTAACATCCTTTGTTACCCAATGAATCGACTGTTTCGACTTGCAGACCGTTTTTGCATAGAACGGCTCGTATAATTATACAGGAGATTAGGCTTTGTGTGTCAGTCAAAGTAGCGAGGGCGCTAGCTCGTTAATATATTAAATAATTTGAGGCAGTTTACGTCATTTTGTTTAAGGCCGAGTTAACAGTATAGTGAACTATAAAGGTGTCTGACTGTTCGTGTATGTGTGTGTGTGTGTAAGTTTCTGTGTGTGCGCGTGTCTGTATCTGCTGCGTGTAGTATTGTGTGTATGCTATAGTGTACACGCGTACATCTTTCGGAGATTGATACAGTTGGGTGGCCGGTCGGACGATTATGGTCGCGGATTCCGCTGCTTTTGCAACCTATTGTTTTGTTTGTCAAGAGTACCCGTTCATTTCCAGACAATAATACACGTGTTTCGAGGGATCCTAATTTTCTCTAAATTACAGTCGAATTCTGTTCGTTGATAGACTGCGCATTTCCATGGAATTTTGCAAATTTTGTAGCCGGATTTTAAGAAAGTCGTAACATTTTCAGTGGTAAAAGCATTTGTAGATTTGAGATAAATCAAAATCGTACTAAATTCTGTCGGATTTTATATTCCACCCTACCTTGAACAACACGTTAGGTTGTCCCAAAAGTTTCTTTCGCAACGCGTTTAATACTGTTACATCACACATAAGTATATGCAAACAACGTGATCATCTGTTTATTAACTTTTCATTACTGGATAGTAAAACGGACTGAGTTAGGTCTGGGTTAACCTAACCTGATGCTTGTGTGATGTAACAATATTAAATGTGCGCATTGCAAAAAAAAAAAAAGTTTTGGGACAACCGAATCTTACCGACGGAATTTCGACAACGGAACAATTTTCGAAATTTTCGACTTATCTGGTTTTTCCTCGGTTTCGAGAGAATTATACCGACGCAGAAGTTAACGTAATCGTACAATGTTCCTCTGGGAAACTGTGAACAACGAAAATGTTCTACGCATCGTAGAAACTAATAGAAAACATCTGATGTAAAAATTAACGATTTTATTAGGGAACAGGGAGAGCTGGAGGGAACAGAGACGCATTTTTCACCTATCGGACGTAAGAAAATTATTATCAACATCGCACCCTTATCTCTTCGCCGCTCTCTTTCCTCTTGCATATTTTTTGGAGTCGTTACAATGCGCAAAATCATTTCTGCTATTTTTCAAAGCTACAGTTAATGCTTGAAGATTTTGCACGATGAATATTTGCAAATATTTCTCGAGTATAGTGCACAGACATGATTCCTGAAGGGTCAGTGGTAGAACGGAGCGAATTTTCTGTTCGATTCCCGTCGATTGGCTTCCTTTTTTCGACAAGATCGAGGTGGAACCCCCTCCGGATCGCGAAATGGAAATTCGCGAGGTACCGTAGACGCGTTCTCGAGGCTAGAACTCGATCCCCAACGATCGAGGGACCAATGGCAGACAATACTTGTCTCCCTTCGCTTAGGTTCGGCCGACCGTGCGACGTGAAGCAAGCTTTTATGCACGCACAAAAGTACATCGGAGGGCGAGGCTTGTTCGAGCACTATTTCTCTCTCTCCTCCTCTCTCTCTCCCTCTCTCTCGTTTCCGTTCCACGTCTCCGAGAATTTCGAACTCCACGGAAACGAGCTGCTAATTCGCGAAATCGTATCGCCTCGCTGTTGACCGTTACAACAAAATAATTGTGGCCGAAACATTTATCGGTTTGCCTTCACGTCTCAATAGTTTGATCAGTATTAACACTAGAACTACCGAGCACTAATCGCAATTGATATACTTTGCCTTATTGTTAGTATTAGTATCGTTTAAATATGTACTTCATATATTAGAGGAGTTCACTAAAACAATTTCTCAGAAAATCATATTTATAATTTTAATATTTCTAAAAGAACAACTCAGGAGCAAGTCATTTTGACCCCCTTGGTAGATCTAGTGTTAATAGACTATGGATTTTGTGGATTTAAAATGGAAATGGTGCAGTTTAAAAATCAAGATAATCGAAAGTCAAGATAATTGTGTTCAAATTTATCGGTTCTAGTTTGAAACTATTTCCAATTTGAATTACACTGAATTTCCTGACCACTTTCAATTTTATTATGACCGTTCAATTTGAAGGAAAAATATGCATTTTTGTGGATGAAAATCGAGATAATCGAAGAACAAAGATATATGCTATTCTCGACGTGTCCACACATTTATCGATTCTAGTTTGAAACTATATTCAATTGGCATTAAACTGAATTTCAGTTTAAAGTGAATTTCACTTTCAATTGAAAAAATTTGAGTTTGCAGTGTAAACATCAAGCAAAACAAAAGCGAACGACCTGAGACGGGCCATGCGACACAGTGGTGGTAAGTGTTTGGTGTTGAACATGTTGTCTCGATTTCCCGTGACTTTTACGAACATCGGCGTGACTTTTACGCGAATTTCGAATGTATCTGCGACGTGGACAAAGTATTAACTCTGTAAACTCGAAGCAATTTTAATTCCGGAATCAAGACATATCTTTCAACCTAAACGACTTTTCTTCACATGGAAATTGAACCTGTTTCCTCATACGACATTTGAAGATGTTTCTTCACATGGAAATTGCACCTGTTATCTCATACGACATTTGAAGATGTTTCTTCACATGGAAATTGCACCTGTTATCTCATACGACGTTTGAAGATTTTCCTTCTATTTAATCTTTTACGACGTTTGAATTTAAATAGAGAATAGAGAAGAATTTAATCATTTCAAAGCTGTTTCGCATAACGATATAACAATTTCGACTGGCAGCCTCAGAGTCACCGTGCGACTGCAACAAATGAATATAACAAAATGTGTTCGCTAATTTTACGAGGGTGTAACAGTGTATTTGTCAGGCTTGACGAGGACGTAAAACGGTATCAGTGTGTCGAACGGCGATTAGGTAATTACGGAACACTCGTGGGAAGGCGTTTAACGTAATTAACTGTATCGCAACTGTACCGACTGCTAACAGTTTCGAGAAACGAAGGGAGAAGAAAAACGAAGAAAAAAGGAGAAGAAAAAAGGAGAAGAACGAGCGAAGAAAGGAAAGTCTTGTGGAAGGGAATGGAACATAAGCAGACACGTACACAGGACCCTTTCGGTCTCTTGCCGGCTACCAAAGGCGATCAAACAACAGCGGACTGTACTCTCTCTCCCTCTCTCTCTCTCTCTCTCTCTCTCTCTCTCTCTCTCTCTCTCTCTCTCTCTCTCTCTCTCTCTCTCTCTCTCTCTCTCTCTCTATCTTGGTGTGGTTCTGTGCCGTTCTCGGACGAACGGATGGGAAGAAAAAGAAAAAGAGAAAATAGAAGGAGGGAGGAACCGCACGCGGCAAAGAGAAAATAATGATGAACCGCGACCCGACCAGAGCGGACACGCACGCACCGAGAGCGTTCGTCGAATGCAAACGTTCATCACCACCCTCTCCCGCCCCCACCGGAAACCGGACGTCTCTGACAACCATACTGCGCCCGCTTAGGGCCATTTAAACAATCGGTCAATCTCTGTTCCCGTCAAACGTTCCGCCAAAAATTCTAGAAAATCTTTCGCGTTCATCAAATCGCCGCTTCTTCGTTCGGCGAACAACTAAACGTTCCGCCGAAAGAATCGCATGATTTTAACAGCTGTTAGCTGTGTGTGTGTGTGCGACAAGTTTAACACATACATGTGCCGTCCATGAAGTATAAACGGTTTCGATATTTAACAATACAATTAAATATTAACCTTTGGTTAGTCGCATGGGGTCCTAACTAATGGAAATCAATAATTAATTAGAATGGAAATAAATGTTTTATTTGATTTGAAATGTGTGTTACTATTAGACTGCGGATGCCGATGCAATTTTCAATGTTTAGAGACAGATTTGGAGAATGTGTTGTGAAATGAAATTCTATTTTCATTGGTAATAGCATTTGTAGATCGAAAATAAATCGAAATCGTACTAAATTCTGTCGAGTTCGATACTCCAGCATTTGTGGAACATTTTTAGAAGCCATTAATTGTTATATCGGGGTCCTACAAGACCCCATGCGATCAATTTTGCACAAATCGAGGTGCGAGTAACTAAAGGTTAAGCAATAATTTCTATCGACTTCCTGAAACATCGATTTGATCCAGAGAAGGAAGAACCACCCTTAGAAAGTACCGTCTACCCGAAGCTCCGAGGCGCAGCCTAGATCTCGATCTAGAGGATCGCTGACCGCGTATTTCCTCGGCGAGGATCTCCGATCCGCTGGAGGCAATGGGAATATCTGTTGTCGAAGCGGTTCGAGAGCGGAACGCCGCGGATAAATAATCGCGAGCCTCGGAGATGGAATTTCTGTCGGGCGAGGTTCTAAACCAGGCTTCTGCCGTGGAGCTTGGTTTCGTGTTCGTGAGAACCGCGAAGAGAGCAAAGATGGAGGAGAAAAAAAGAGGTAAAACGAGTGAGAGAAAGGGATGAGAGTACAGAGAGAGAGAGAAAAGGAATACAGCGAAGAAAGAGAAAAGGGAAACGATGCTGAACACACCACCCGGGAGAGTGTGGGCAGCCGCGAGGAACGCTGCCATTGCCAACGACGCTGTCTTCTTATCTCCCCCTCTAGGAGACGCTCAACGTTCCGTTACGTAACCTTCCCTAGGTCTTTACGAGACGGTAACGATGATAAACGCGAGCTCGATCAAGAAGGGAGAAGCGGTATCGCGGGGTGAGGTGGGACCAGAAACGGGGCGAGCCCTGTGGAATCTGAATAACAGAGACGCAGGGGCTGGGCGAATGCCCCTAACGACGGGGTGGCACCGTAGAATTCTCCGCTCTAGCTTTTTAGGGTATACTTTGCTCGAATATAGCGCTTGCAGGGTGCAGCTCTCGCCATTTTGGCCGCTCCTTTTCTAGGTTAGGGTACAGATATAGTGGAGCGGTGAAAATCGAGGCAAAATCAATGTAATTAAGGGGGTATTCCAGGATTGCAAGGGTGCGGGATGCACCCTTCTCATTTCTTGATAAGAATAGATGGGCTTTTTTAGCAGCGAAAAGCGCTAGATAAAAGATCAATATACACCGCCGTCTTCCACAAAAGTCCTACCTTTACGTTTGCGAGGTGTAATATTCGTAAAGCTGGGATTTCTAGTTTAGAAAATATAGGATATTTTTGATTTACATGTTCTCCACATTCGAAAAAAATTAGCAAGTACCATTTTGATTTCATAAAACAGTACCTTGAACACTGACCGTACCACGACCGCTCAATAACCGGTGTTACATTTTTTACTTTATAATCATTGAAGTTGCAAGGATAACTCCGTTAGAAATTATTGAATGAGCTTCTTCATTCAAGCACGTATTGTTATAAAAATTGCAAGAAATTTAGATAAATTCAGTGTTGTTATTTTTAAGAAGTCGCATCGTCTGCACCAAAATTTGAATAAATGACTTATGGACGGAAAAAATTGAAACAAAAGTGACCTCGCCGCTCCACTATATTCTCGTACTTACCCCTGCCTCTGCATGGATTTTTCGAATATCGCTTTCATCTCGAGGCTAGGAACGTAGGTTCAGCTTTTTAGGGGACGGTTCATTTGAACGTGTACTTTTCAAGGTACACGATCGTGTCTCCGGACTAGAATGTTTGTAGAGGTCAGCAATACTACGTTAATGCAGGGACGCTGCATCAATATTTCATGCACGAGGGTGAGTTGAAGGCGGAGGGCCCGGTCCCTGGGTCCGAGAGTGCTGGTGGTGAAGCCGCGGGGAGTGGGAGTAGCCATAGCTGGGTAAACCCCGATCTTGATAGTAGCACAACTCTAAACGTCCGCCCCTCAGACCCTGCGGTGATCGTGGGGGTAAAGGAGGCCGCCAGCCGTGTGGTGGCCGAGTTGCAGCTTTCTTTTTAAACGAAATCAAATGTTCCTCTCGTAATCGAGGACTGCGGGTGCAATTTTCAATTTTTGTAGACGAATTTGAAGAAAGCGGGACATTGTCATTGGTACTAGCTAGACTAAGGATCTTTATGCAAAATAAAGAATGTTTGCATTGATTGCAGGACACGGGAGCCAAATAGAAATTGTGTTCTTCTTTTAATTATCCTATTAAGCTGGAACTAATACATCGACGTGCTTAAATATTTTTAACATGTCCACTGCATAAATGCATCAAATCCGCTGTCTAGTAATAGCATTTGTAGATTCCGAATAGATCAAAATCGTACCAAATCCTGTCGAATTTAATAGTTCAGCATTTTTAGAACATTTTTACAAGCCATCAAGATCCGCAGTCCACTAATCAATTACTACGCGTTTAACCCTTTGCACTCCGAATTATTTTTCAATTTTATTGCCAACAATTCCCGACTATCTTAAGTGTTTTATTTGAAATTTACTTCAATGGACAGTTCCTTCACTGCTACTTATTTAAAAAAAATTTGTTTAGTAAGTAGTTATTAAATATAGCTCTCAAACTTTGTTGTAATTTATATTTGTGGAACTTGTGTTTGTTTTGATGAGGTATCGTATCAATTTCCAAATTTAAAAAATCATGGAGAATGGAATTATTCTAGATCGAAAGAAATGTTTCATTTCCGAGTTAAAACAGCTCCGAGTGCAAAGGGTTCAGCATCGAAGCCATAAAGATCCACTAATCAATTAGTACATTTAAAAAAATTATAAATTTAAAAAATCATGCAGTTATTCTACATCGAAAGTATGAAATGTTTGATTTTCGAGTTAAAACAGGTCCGATTAAGAATTTAAGTAATTGTGGCCCCACAACAAATATAAATTCTCCCTTCTCCGTGCAGAAGTGAATTCTCGCTCGCGCTCGAGACGTTCCTCGCTCCCCCGCGCTGTTCTCAACAACAGAGAAACAGAACGCTATCATGGAAATATCCTATAGAGATTTTTGATCGCCGTCAAAGTCGTTTCGTCCCACTGTGCATCGCGGCGGCGGCGGCGGTGGTGCGGTCGTGCGGTCACGTTGATCGATCGTTACCGTGTAACGAAATACGGTCCCCGTCCGTTTCTCCTTGAGCGCGCTCTTTGAAAAGGGCGCAGCACAAAAAGGAAAGAAGAAATCCTGGCCGCCAGCGCAGGCTCCTCTTCTCCCGGAGAGATCCTCCGCGCGAGAAAGAGAAGAGAACGCAAGAGAGAAAAAACAACAAGAAAGAGAGAGAGAGAGACAACCAGTAAGGGTACGGCGTTCCCCGTTAGAGCAGGACAAAACGTGATCTCTCGCTGCCATTTCCTGTATACGAAACGAAAACCAGGAAGAAAGAGGAAAGAAAGAAAGAGTCTCTTTCGCGCGAGGAACCCCTCCCATTCTTTGTTCAAGCACGCTCTGTGTCCTCGGACCAACCTCCCTCCTCTTCTTCTTCTTCTCGATGCAACGTGTTCCCCAATAGCGAGGGCTGGGAATTTTTGGCACTTGACGATCCCGCGATGATTGTCGATCGGATTTCTCTATACCCAGAGGGTAGGGGACGACACCGTTCAAGTCGAGAACCCCGTCGTTCCCTGTCGTCGGAATGATATCGATGTATGCGCGCCGGCTAATGGAAATCTCGCAAGGCAGGGGAACTCGCGGCGGTACTAATACTATATCGGTAATATGTTTCGTTAACGACCCCAGTCCATCGATCCGGCGACCTAAAAATACTATTGTCGAACCCGACCCGACCCGGCCGGAAAGAAAAGAGAAAAGACCAGTGGACAGGGCGAGTCTTATTATTATACGAACGTATGTTGTGTACTCTCCGAGTCTAGCAAGAAGTCTTCCGACATGAATTCGGAAGGAATGCCGCAGCATTGGCACTTTCGGTTCTAGCCGAATTATTGGCTAAGGACTTCTTGCGAGGCACGGAGAGTATGTATGTCTATAGCGTGATCGCTTAAGTTTGCGTCGGCCAGGCTCTCAAGAGGACAACCGCGTCCGGTCCGAGGAACGCAAGTTGACGGGGAGGCTCGTTTCCAAGATTTAAATTGCTATATCCTTATTCGAAAGAATCCACCAATTTGAAAGAAAATAATTGCCAGTCCCGCAGGGGTACGCGATGCGCCTTCTTGTTTCTCGATAATGCCTGCGATGGGGATTTTCAGCAGTGAAAAGCGCTAGATAAAAGAACAATCTAAACCGCAGCGCCCTCAACAGTCCTATTCTTACGTTTACGAGGCGCAATTTGCAGTATTAGGCAGCTGTTCGAGTCGGGTATTTGCCTAGGGTTCGCGTCGGGACCCGAAAATTTATGATACCCGGAAATTTTGGGTACTCGAAGTCGAAATCGGGTTGGGTCGGATCGGGAACCCAAAAATTTTTATTGTTCGGAGAACCGTCATAGATTCTTGTTTTAATTATCCTTCGGAGAGCGTCATAGATTTTCCCGAGTTATCAAAAGCCGACCCGAGGCTTGGGTACACGAAAATTGCCACCCCTAGAAAATAGCTACATGCGCAGCTGTATGCTTCTGAATAATGCAAATTTCGCCTCGTAAACGTAAAAATAGGAAATTTGGGGGCGACTGCGGCCTAGATTGATCTTTTGTCTAGCGTTTTTGACTGCTGAAAAGACCCATCTTCGCATTATCAAGAAGAAGGCACAGCCCGCACCCTTGCAATTCTGGAAACCAGTCTATCCCCTTATGTTTGCGTCGGCCAGGCTCTCGAGAGGACAACCGCGTCCGGTCCGGGAAACGCAAGTTAAGTTAATGCGGGCCCTAAGCAAATGGATTTGTCTACCTGGGGCTAGAATATCGCAGGTGGATAGGGATCGGTCGATGCGTACAACGACGACCACCGTTTCTCTCCATAGTCTCTCGTTCCCTCCATCTGTCCCTGGATACGAGATGCGTATCTGCGCTAGTGTACCCCTCTCTCTATGTATTCCTGTGTGTCTGTGTATGTACGGGTCTCGCATGCGTGCACACACGAGGGTTCGTGTGTTTATCCTGCGGCTTTCTGTCCGTCCGTCCGGCCACCCGCACACTGCCAACAACAACCGACGGACCACTCGCACACACGCGGAACTCGACGCGCATACAATACCGGCCAAAAGTTTCGAATACGCTCATCCATCTTCTACAGCTCAGTTGGTTCAACGCGTTACGCTCTTTTATTCGGGATCTACTTATACTGGGTTCACACCCGATCCTCTATTTTTCATGTGAACTCCCAAGCTTGAATCCGAACCCTGCCGCGACAGTCGAGACTGTAAAAAGCAATTGCATATCTCCTTCAAGTTGCTCTTCCGATTTTCGAGTTACGCGCTCGATGTCGCTCGCGCGGGCCACGAGGATTCAACTTGGAGCAATGCGATTATTAATTAGTTTATTTGTTGAAAATGTCAGGCGATTAGGCGCCTTCATTTGAAATACGACGAAAGTCCCGAAGGATTATAGTATATAAAAAACACGACGAATACGAGGAAATACGACGATAGAAAATGTAAAAAATGTCAGGCCGATGAGGCACCTTTATTTGAAATACGAGGGAAGTCCCGAAGCATCATCTTATATATAAAAAAACGAAGATAGAAAATATAGAACAAGTAAATATAGAAGAAAAGCCGAATCTCCGCAAATTGCTTATTTCTTGAAAATATCAGGCCGATTAGGTATCTTCATTTAATGTACGACGAAAGTCCCAAGCCATCGTCTTGTATTTTATATCGGAAAGAAAGTATATCTCCGTAAATTGTTTTTTTTTTTGTGAAAATTTCAAGCCGATTAGGTAACTTCGTTTCAAATACGACGAAAGTCCCGAAGCATAATCTTATATTGAAAAAAAAATGTCTTTTGTGACGAAAAATCCGCAAATTGCTTATCTCTTGAAAATGTCAGGCCGATTAGGCACCTTCATTTGATTGAAATACGACGGAAGGCCCGAGCCATCGTCATGTATTAAAAAGAATATATCGCCGCAAATTGTTTACTTCGTGAAAACGTCAGGATGATTAGGTACCTTCATTTGAAATACGACGGAAGTCCCGAGAAGTTTCATCTTATATCTAAAAAATACCGTATCTCCACAAATTATTAATTTCTCAAAAATGCCAAGCCGATTAGGCACGTCCATTTAAAATACGGCGGAAGTTCCGAAGTATTACCTTATATTAAAAAAAAAAACTGTATCTCCGCAAATTATTAATTGCTTAAAACCGTCAGACCGATTGGGTACCTTCATTTGAAACACGACGAAAGTCCACGAGCCAAGGTCTTACAAAAAAAAAAGAATATATCTCCGCAATTGTTTACTTCTTGAAAATGTCAGGCCGATTAGGTACCTTCATTTGAGACACGACGAAAGGCCCGAGCCATCGTCCTATAAAAAAAACCAAAACCAGAATCCACAAGAAACTTGTGCGGTATGTAACCTCTTCATTTCCCGCAGATGAAATAAAAATTCTACTCCTCGGTGTTCGATCTTTCTCCCACATAGAAACGAACCCAACAGTTTTTAATCAACCAAGAAGAAACCTGCGAGGGGATCGAAACTCGTCTCGTTGCGCCAGAAGTTCGCATCCCTTAATAAAATCGTTCTCACCGTAGCACAATGGCAGGGTTAACGAATCGAAGCGATGGAGTTTGTCGATTCCCGAACTTTCGGCCGGTAGTGTACTGTTGGCGTACATACGGTACGTACACGTAGGTAGATGGGGGGGGGGTAGGTAGGGGTGGTTAGGTAGGTATTTAGGTATGTACGCAGAGATAGATGTATCCCGTCGCGGTGTGTACTAGACCAACCCGTATGCTCTTTAACGAGTGGAAGAGATAAGTCGCACAATGGCTACGAGCGAGAGAGAGAGAGAGAGAGAGAGAGAGAGAGAGAGAGAGAGAGCAAGAGCAAAGTACAGATAGAGAGGAAAGAGAAAGAGAGAGAGCAGCCGGATTACGTGAATAAATGAAGGCTGGTGGCAACGGGGTCGGTCTGGATCGTGCTGGTGGTCACCTAACTCTGCGGCAGGAGAGCATGATAGCCTGGCGTCTCGTAGAATCCGGCGGCTTGTAGGGCGTGCAGCGAGCTGGCATGATGCCTGTGTATCGTGCTCGCGTAAACGCTGGATACGCCGCCGGAGGAGACGCCGCTGGAAGCACCGATGGACGTGGAGGATGAGGACGACGACGAGGAAACCGAGGACGACGACGAGGAGACCTGATGTCCGAGATGGGAGGCCGCCCGCGACAGCAACGTCGCCGACGGCCGCCTGTACGGATGATGGGCGACAACGGCGGACGCGGTCGCGACACGCAAATGGTTCGACGCGCTCGAGCAACTGCTGCTCGCGGACTGGTATGTCTGTTGGTAGCTCTGCCGTAGTATACCGGAGAGCGACGTGGCGGCCGTCGGTGTGACGGACGCGGAGGAGGAACTTCGGTCGCTTTGGTGATTAGGTTGATGATGTAGTTGATGCTGGCTGGTACGATGCGGCAGCGGTGGCGGCGGCGGCGGAGGAGGCGGTTGCTGCTGATGTTGCGGCAACTGCTGCTGCTGCTGATGCTGATGATTGTGTGCGCGCATCGCGCGGAAGTAGTGTTGATAAATACCTGATATGACTGCTTTCTCGTCGGCCGAGATCATTTCGGTGCCGGAAGTGGTCGGCGTGCTTCCTTGCTGTTGTTGCGATTGCTGCTGGCCGTGATGAGGATGCTGGCCGGCGGCGGCTAGGGTGCGATGATGATGATGATGCGGCGGCTGCTGTGGTTGAGGATGATGTCGCCTCTGCTGCTGTTGTTGTTGTTGGGAAAGTGTAGCAGCAGCGTTGAGAGCCGCACGATAAGACGCTGCCATCGCAGCCGACATCTGACCGGTCGTGGAGACGAGGCTGGCGGCGTCCGTTGTAGTCGCGACGACCGCCGCGGTGGTGGATAACACGGCAGCCGTTGCGGAATTCGACGAGGACACGGCGGTGGAGGTGGTTACCGATGCGGTTGCAACTTCCGTCGCAGCCGCTGCCGCTGCAGCTGCAGCTGCCGCCGCCGCCGACGAGGTGGAGGATACTGTCGCGGTGGTGACAACGACACCGGCTGCAGCAGCCACGCTTCTTCTGCTGCTCCTCCTCGAGGAAGATATGGGCGCGTTCGCCGGCGGCGGCAGGTTGTTCACGAACGGACTTCTCCTCTCGCGCTCGGCGCGCCGGTAGTAGCAGGGGTGTATCATGAGAAGGGGTTCGCCGCCTCCGGGTGGCGGTTTCGCCTGGCTTGGCAGCTCGTACTCGACACTGCAATCCACGTGGAGCGGCTGCGAGTAGTCTTTGTAGTCTTTGTAGGTGGTCACAGAGACGGCTGCCACCGTTGCGGCTGTCGCGTTCCCTGTCGTACCCGTCACCGAGCTGACGCTAGCTGTCTCCAGGATCGTCGACGCTGCCGGCAACACCGTCTGCTGTTGTTGTTGTTTGTTTTGCTGCTTTTGTGGCAGCGTCGACGACGCCGACGACGGCGGTGGTGGTGGATGCTGTTGGCCGCTCTGTTGACCAGCCGTCCCCCCATGATGGTGATGGTGATGGTGGTGATGATGGTGGTGGTGATGGTGATGACCGTGTCCGTGTATAGCGGCACCTACCACCACCTCCTTCTCGTAGCAGGCGGCGGCCATGTTGGAAACCTCCTACTATCCAGGCTTCCGCCGGCGAACCGTCCCTTCTTGCGCTCCCGCTGACCAACGATCCACCTCGGACGCTAGGCCCTCATCTCGTGGGATCCTCGCGATTATTCTCCCCGATGACGACCACCAGTTCCCCGTCTCGCCCAGCGTTGGTCTCGGGGATCCACCGGCAATCTCGATCTACGAATCCTTCTCTTCACCCTCTTCTTCACCCCTGCGTGTCTTCTTCTTGTTCTTGTTCGTTACGAGAAGTGGTTGTCTCGCGAACAAGATTATCGGCATTCGACGGCGATCAGAGAACGTCGCGACGAAATATGCCACTGGGCGGCGGTGTCTCGCGTCTACCAACGGCTTTTCTCAGACTCGAACGATCCGGACAGGAACACGGGAACGTCGCTAGAGACAGAGAGTGAGAGAGAGGAGAGAGGGTCGTCGAATCCAAGGGTTGGACCAAATCAGTTTTATATCCAACTCCGAGGAACCACCCGAACAACGATACTCTATACGGATAGATCTCGGTGGAGAAAAGGGGTTGAATATCACACGGATACACTAAGGCGTTGTGGATCTAGGGACCAGACCTCCGGTTCTCTTTCCTTTGAGATTCTTATATATTCCTCTTTCCACCTCTCGATCTCTTTCTGATTATTAATTCCGCTCTCCGGTGTTGTCTCGTACCGAAACCCTGCCCCCGGACGCGCGATCTCACATTTCACTTTGTCACGATGATCCCTCCGCACGAATCTTTCCGACGGCAATAGCCGTGCATCGCGTTCGCCTCGAACTTTCCAGGATATTATCTGGTGGCGAAAAGAAGCCCTTCGATCAACTTGCTCGCTGGTTTGCTCACGGGGAAACGTACCACCGTGGGAACACACGGAGAGAGACCGACCACGACGACGACTCGTCGGCGTGCGTTACACGTCGGCCAATGGTCGGGCCTCTCCAGAACCTGGGCGTAAACGTCGCGCCGCTGGGTTAGGCTCCCCGTTTCTCGCAGCCCCGTGTGTCGTCTGGTGCGCGTGTGTCCGTGCCACCGGACACCCTGTGTCGCTACGCCGATGTAACGCCTCGCGTTTCCACCGTCGGCATACGGCTTTTAATTTTCTTTTCTCTATGTACTCCGTTCAGAGTAGCTATACTCTCTTGTTTGCTTTTCGTTTTTCGTTTTTCTTTTTTCCCTGTGCACGAAGTTCAGAGACTTTTACTCCGACTTGCTTTTGAGCAAGTATCTTCTTTCGCTTTTTCTCTGTGTACGACGTTCAGAGGGACTTTTACTCCAACTTGCTTTGGAGCAAGTATCCTCTTTCTCTGTCCGAAAGGTTACACACCGCGCGCGCGAGAGACCCACGCACACACAGCCGCACAAAAAGGATATTCGACCGAGGTAGGACACGCTCAGGCTCTCTCGAAGGGGTACGCCATTGCTGCGCGTGTGTGTCAAACTCCGTCCGGCGCACAACGTATCGGTTACGCGTACATATATGTTTCTATATATGTATACACACACAGATACACACGGGAGGGAAAGAGAGAGAGCCTGCGCTTATAAGCCACACTATGATACAGACCACCGTATATCTACACGTATTCTGGGTAGGGCACGCACACTCGATTCGGTTTCGAGAACGTAACTCGATCGTCCCGTGTACACTGTCGAGCTCCGACTGAGGCCCGTATTCTGCTCGAACCCTCGTGTCGGCCTCGGACATTTTGCAACGCCCTCTTTCTCGCATGTAAAACTATCACGAGGGCTCTCCGAAAGCGCTGCGATGCCTGGTGGTCGATCGTGCGGACGATGTTTAGGTGCTGTTTTCATGAGACACCCTATGGGGAACGCAGATCGTAGGGAAACTTCGTCGAGTTCCCGGGGAAAATGGTTTTCGAGAATTTCTACAGGTCCGAGATTGGATATCCTGTAAAGGGAACTTTTATGGCAAAGAGTATTTAGCAAGTATTTAGGTACAACTAGACGCGACATTCCCGGCGGCACCTTTGATGTCGGTAGTTCGACTGTCCCTTTAAATAGACACGCGGGAAATTTAAATCGACTAGATCCCATATTCTAACTTTGCGTATTTTTGCGGTTCACTTTTGTGGGGTCACGTAACTCCATTACCATTTTTATTTTGCCTATTTACATGTAAATGAAGCGATCCAACGCGAAAAGCAACGATCCAGAACAGAAATAGACTTATTTATTTGTTTGTGACACAAAGATTCTGGTATAAACTCGTCTAAATCGCGTGAAATGAAAATGGTAATAGGTCTATCCTATCTGTCTAATAATTAAAAATCTATTTGTCTTTTAATTTGTAATGTAGTATTTATTGATAATGATTTCCAAAGTATTGTCGACTAATTTTCCCTATCTTCCTTACGTGTTCGACAAGGACGAAGCTAGTGTGCAACAAGGACAGCCCGAGAGAAGTTCGCGCCACCTACTTTTCAACAGAACTTAGAATCTCCTGGTAAGTATTAGGCGAACATGATGTGCAAGGAAGTATCCAATATCCAATTGCTGTCGCGGATGTCGATAATGTACATTCCTATTTTATTTACCGGCAACACGTGGTACAAATATAGTTGGTTCCGCCATCTAGCGCAAGGTGATGGAAACTGCTCGACTACAAACTTACAAGTTTCGTCGCGGATGACGCCACAAATATTTTTCCCCTTATCGTAATCACATAACATGCTGGCTGATGTAAGGTATCTAAATAATGCAACAAGTTTCATCACAGATATACATAGTACCAGAGAGGAAAGTGCTCACGCACGGGATTTGGCCGTGCCACTTTTGTCTCCACATCATGTTTAGCCTGGAACAGATCCTACATCATCTTTAGCATGGAACAGAACCTACACCATCTTTAGCAGGAAACAGAACCCACTTTACTGTAATTAAATCTGTGGCATGGATCAGAACTAGCTTCAACCACCGACCAGATACTATTAAATGATATTAACTAGTAAATAATAGTATGTGTTCGGTGGTTGAAGCTAGTTCTGATCCATGCCACAGATTTAATAACAGTAAAATGGGTTCTGTTTCCTGCTAAAGATGATGTAGGTTCTGTTCCATGCTAAGCCGCTCGCTTCGTGCGACTACTCGACTCGGCTCGCATTTTGCGAGTACTCGAACAGCCCTAAATGAGCACTCTCATTTCCTCTCTGGTATTTGATATTCATTACAGCAGCAAATGATTCGTGCCGCTTTCCCCATAAGACGTAATGCAAATTCCGGTACGAATTATTTGCTCTTCCTAAACGTCCGTACGTACAGCGCCATTTCATGCAGCGGCAAAACGCTCAAACTGTTAGCCAAATGTTACCGACCGAGAAGTTTCGGCTAACAGGCGAAATGGCATGAAATGGCGCTGTACGGGCGTTTAGGAACAGCAAATAATTCGTGCCGGAATTTGCATTGTGTCTTATGGGGAAAGCGGCACGAATCATTTGCTGCTGTAATGAATATCCAATATTTTTCATTTTGCATAAATAAATTATCTTTATTGTACAATACAGACACACAGAGGTTTCTCCAGTATACACCCTCCAATTCTTTTAGCCCTTGTATAACAATTTCATTGAATATTTAACCATCCACGGTCACCTGTAAATAACGTGTCACGCTATGGTGATTCACCAGTTCACCGTAGGCGGAATGAGGCGGAACCGGTGCTGCAACGATAAAAAAAAAAGAAGCCTGCATCCTGATTCGATAATACAGTATACTATACACCGATGACGTCAGTTAGCGTACGGCACGCTGGTCGCTGGTGCTAGTAGTAGGAGACGAGGTACATGAAAAGAGCGACGTGGCAGCCAATAACGGTACGACACATGTAACATTGCTCGTCTCCGCCAGTCGCGGTCGAGCATTGCCCCAACAACATTTCTAGGATGTTCCGCGCGGTGTGAAATGGTGCAGGCCGTCAGTTCGATTGCATCAGCTAAGAACGCGACCGAAACCGCGAAATTTCCCTCGACGGGGAGCATCGGAGCATGTGTCGGATCAGTAGCCTTCCGACTGTTCACGAGAACGAGCACAGGAGATATTCACACGCGAAGATCAAGTTCTAAGAACAAGTGAGCAAAATTACGTCGCGTCATCGAATGGCAGATTATGAGCGTACTGAAAAGTGTCATCATTACGTTGCCTAAAGGCCTGCCAAAAGCGGCCGGAATCATTCCTGGTAACGAACTACACAGATCTGTTGCTAAACTAAATTTTACCTCGCTCCTGTCTGATAAATTGAATATGGACCCGAAGAGATACGTGAAACACGACGGCATGCAGGACGACGCGACAATGTTCAAGGCCGATACCTGCGTTCGTGGAAAGAAACGACGATTGGATCATTTGACGTGGGAGGAGAAGCTACAAAGGAAGTACGTCGACTTCAGCCGTTTTTTCATGTATTTCGACGTTGACCTTTTGTACTCGGAGCTTAAATATTTGTTCGTAGCTAGAATGTTTCAATTTTCTATGATTTTTAAAATTTTATGGATATGAAATTGGTGTAATAGCTCAATTTGGGAATTGATTAGATACAACATTTAACCATTTGCACTCGGAGCTAGTTTAACTGGAAAATTAAACATTTCTTAGACAGAATGTTTCCATTTTCTACGATTTTTTAAATTTGGTGGATATGAAATTGATGTAATAGCTCAATTTGGGAATTGATTAGATACCGATATATTTAATAATGCAAACAATATTTTGTACAATGGTACAACAATGTTTAGTGACGCTGCGCTGTAGGGTTTTGTTTGAAAACAGCAACGTCACGCCAGTCGCGCGACATGAGTTTCGAATACTCTGTTTATTTATTTATTTTTCTTCTACAAACACTTCGTTTGTTGTTGATGTTTTCACACCATTCGCTCGGAAGTTCCGCGTTCTTCATATTTCTCTCTACTTTGATTTTCAACGTCTGTGATATAACAATTGAGAACTTTCACACTTTTAGAAATGCCCATTTAAAAGTTCCCGCTTTTTTTTTAATTACTTTAAACCCTTCTGGGTTTATTTCCCTTTTCAAGAATAACTGCAAGTGGATACAGTAACAATGTTTCTTTTTTAGCGTCTGTGAGATTATATAATCGGTTACTTCGAAACGTTCGAAAGAAACTCTCGAAAGCGCTCATTTTATTTTAATTATGAGAATATGGTGGATCTAACATTTTTGAACACGATCATTTTACTTATACGACCATGTCCATTCTTTTAGATGTCCATAAAATTAGTTGATCATTTTCAGATGTTTAAAAATGCTGATTTTATTTTTGGAGTGTGTATGACCATTTTTAAAAATTAGTTTAAAACGGCTTGAAAAATCCAGCAGCTATTTCGGCTAACAATAAATTGTGTTATCGTCGGATACAATACCTTATATATAACTAGACTCCGGATGTTTATGCAAAATAAAAAGTTTGTGCATCAATTGCAAGACGCAGGAGCTAAATATAAATTTATATTCTTGAGTAATAATTTTAATGTGATGAAAATAATATATTAACACTCTTAAAGTCTTTTAATATTTTACCGTTTTAAATTGCACTTGCTCATTTTTGTTATGAATGCATAAAACCCGGAGTCCACTTATAATTTTCTTCTAAGGACAATAAGATCCGAGATTAGAATGTTCGATCTCTTTTCAGGAAATTGAAGAATAGAGTGGCGGCTCAAACCTCCCGCGACCGTAAAAAGGCGAAACTGGACGAGCTCGAGGAGACCGTGAAAACGTTGAGGGAACGTAATGAACTGCTAACGCAAGAATGCACCATGTTGAGGTCGCAAAACGATCTCTTGGTCACCGAAACAAAACGTTTGAGGAAGGAGAAGGACACGAAGAACACGGGAGAACTGCTCTGTTCGTTGTGTCAAGGCCGTGTTGGCTGTGCTGTGTCCTCGCTGGGATCTACAGTGTCCCCCAATTACCCTCTGCAGCAGGGTGGAGCAACACAGCTGGCACCGTCTCTGACACTAACACCCGGAGCAGCAATCCTCCTGAAGATATTGACCATTTACCTCCTCTTGAAGAACTGTTTGGTGACCTCCAAGGGGATGACTACATCGAGCGACTTGAGGAACTTGCAGAAAGTCTTCTGCGAGAGGTTACCGCCGAAGTGGAAACGAATCCTTGTAGAACAAATGAACAAGTGAGTATTACGATGATCTTAATGTACAAAATTCTGAAACGATATTGCAATCCATACGTGTGATAGTAATGAATGAACCGTTTGAAGGATATCTACTAGATCCACTAGATCGTATCTACAGGATGATTCTGGGAACTGGGACGAGTTACCACTCTTCTTCAAGTAAAAACAGAAAAAAAATGATATAGTTCTAACTTCCTATGACCTTATTTGTCATGTGGATGCACCAATTCACAACTCAGCTGCAATTGCACTTTATTCTTTAATGCAACCCAATTTTTTTCTTAAACCAATCGATCCCTTTCATTATCCTATGTATAAAAGTACTGACCCAAGGTCACATTTTGTTTCAGAGTAAACACGGCATTAGTTCCTACAATCCATATCGAGCGTTTCGATACTTCTTGTAGTAAAGAACGTTTCTGACACAAATATCTCGCGAAGTATTGACATTTTGATGACCTTGAGTTAGTACTTTTATAAGTAGGATAATAAAAGGGATCAATTGGTGCTTTGGTGCATCCGCATTAAAAATAAGGTCATAGGAAGTTAGGACGTGTTATGCATATGATTTTCTCTTCTATCGTTTTTCTTTGTATTTATACTTAAAAAAAGAGCAGTAACTTGTCCCAGTTTACAGATCGAAACAGTTAATGGTTTTACCACCTCAGAGGCCTAAAAATACTTTAGTCTTCGAAGGTGTTTTGTTTGGTCGGAAGAAAACACATAGGCAAGAGACCAAAAATAGCAGTGCTTTAGAAAATTTTCCGAAAAAGATCATTAATACTTTAATAATGTAGCACCTCTTCTACAACTGTTAATTTTCCATTATAACGATCCCGGTCTCTGGCGATTAACGGTCTCGTTTCCAGGATTGCGAGGGTACGGGATGCGCCTTCTCATTTCTAGATAATGCAACGATGGAGCTTTTTAAATAGTCAAACGCGTAAGATGAAAGATCAATCTAAGCTGTAATCGTCCTCAAAAGTAATTTGCATTATTCGGCAGTAATACAAATTACGCTGCCGAATAATCGTAAACGTAAAATAGGAATTTTGAGGGCGATCGCGGCCTAGACTGATCTTTTATCTAGCGCCATTGACTGCTGAAAAACCCCACCATTGCATTATCGAGAAATGAGAAAGCGCATCTCTCACTGTTGTTGTCCTAGAAACGAGTCTACCCCCTTCAGCTCGCCGAGATTCGTTCGAAGCCTGAAAACGTTTCATTCGTTCCTAAATAAATATTGTTCACTGGCGTCTCAGTCTTCCCTTCATTGACGGCGTCTCGGTTGCGTCTTGTGTAGGTGTCAGTCAAGGAAGATACCGTTGAGAAATGTGATCATCCAGAAGGAGTGGTGGGGCCGACACCAGAAAATGTGGAAGCCGGTCGAACCTGTGGAGGCATGAGCGACAGTTACCAGCCGTGGCATCCTGTTGCCAGCAGCACAGTCAACAGCACACCTTGTACCCGTTCGAACGCGACCACACCTGTGCCGATCAAATCGGAGGTCGAGGTCAAGCAAGAACAAGTCGAAACGCACGACTTGGACACAGTTTACGGTACTTACGACGAGACTACGAATTCTATAACAATCATCTATCCTGGCGAAGAGAACAGCGTTGGTATTCAAGAATGTGTCCAAGAAGTGAGCACAGACGGCGCCGCCTGCTCAGCCGAAGACTCCGCGTATTACACACCGAATTCTTACTATTCGAACAATCAGTTTTCACCGACCTACACGTGCACGGATACTATGTCGCCGTCTAGTATACATTCCGAAGACATGGACTCGAGTTTCACACAAACGAAACTGGACTCCGGCGCGTCCGATTGCGGATACGAGTCCCACGATTCTCCAGCGCCCGATAACAGAAACGAGAAGAACAACATGGCCCTAGCCGATCTCTGGCACGAAAGCTTCTCAGAACTGTTCCCTACGTTGGCCTGACACTTTCGGCGCATCAATAAGACGGCGAACGCTGGACCGTCTTTCCTCAGTCTGTGATACACGCGATCAATCTGAGATTATATGATTGGACTGCGGATCTTTATGCGTTTATAGGAAAATTGAGGCGATGAAACTCGAAATTGTTGAAAAATTTTTAGAATTCAAGATGTCATTATAGTTTTTCTCTATTAAAATCATTAAGTATTAGCCATTTAGTTTCTATTTCTTGTAATCGATGCAGACAATTTTGATTTTGCATAAAGATCCGCAGTATGCGGATGACAAACATGCGAGGGGTCTGCGAGAACCCGAAAATATCGGCATCTCGCACACCCGATAAAGAATAATCGTTTTTTAATTGACAATTTGTATTTCGAGACTTGTATACGTATTATATGTGTATATCTCTCCCTCAGTTTTGTTTTTTCTACGAACTCGGTAGAAAATCGTAATCAGCACGACAATTTTTGTAACACGATACAGAACACAATTCTCTAAAATACGTAGCCAGTCCGGTCCGTACAATCTCGACCGTACATGCGATTACATATTTATTTTGTACGGTGTATACGTGTTCGTACGATTTCTCTTCGATATTTGCATCGCTATAATTATTACGATGATATTAAGTTTCTTCTGTGAAAGAGATGAACACCCAGTTTTATACGGAGTCGCCGTAGAAATTTTTGAAAAAACACGTTTAACTTTTACGGTCGATTGTTAATGTATATATGATATATATATTTATTAGATGTTTACTAGCGAGGTAACAAGTGGTGTACTGCTGTGCAACAGTATGTCGAATAAACGGATCTAAAGCCGGAACACTTGCGTTTCATTTTTACTCTTATCAGTCGAATATTCTTTACTTTTGATTATCTCGAACCACATATTAGGGCTATCGTTATGCTATGCAGCGTCGATGATAATCTCGGTGTAAGTAACACGGAAAACCTAACTCGGAGATATTGACTGTTACAGTGCGTCGAAATAGCGATCGCCAGACAGCGGATCTCTACGCGAAATCGAAATTTTCCAGCTGAAAATTGAAGAAATTGATTTTCTCTCTTAATATGCTCGATGGGTTGAAAGTTATATAACAGTATTTAGAAATTCGTCTATTGCTTTTAATGTTTTTAATTAAATCTACTCATTTTTGCCATAAACGCATCAAATCCGTTGTCTAGCGACGACATACGGGCTGTCCCGGTGTATTGCAATGAACAATTCCAAAAGTTACCGTAAAATTTTATTTTCTTTTTGCAGCTAAAACATCGAAGAAGGCGGTTTTCATTTTGTTCGACCACGACACATCTCTTCGAAAAATCTAAATAAAAAATTGATAGACAACATTTACAGCAATACATATAAATGATGTCGCTGAGAATTGTTCCACAAATACTGGGACATCCTGTACGCTATATAAAAGTGCATTCAACAAAAGAGCTGCAGTTATCGACCATCCTGATTCCTAATGCAGCTAGTTCGTTCCGATGCATTATTTAACTAGGGTTACCGTACATTAGGAAACACGAACAGTTTATGAAAAAGTTCGTTTCAATGACGGCAAACTTTCTATCACTGGAAAGCGATGCTGTTTCCCAATGCAAATCAGTCGACTGATTGTTTTTCCAATTTGAAACTGGCACATTAAAAAATCCTGAACACGATTATATATCGATTAGAATACGATCGGAGAAATTCCCAGTGGTAACCCCTACGTTCAACGGATACGTTATTAGTAAAAACAAGCTACTAATTAGCACCCTTTATTAATCCTTAGACAATACGGTCAATGTAAAGTACCTGATATAAAATGCTCCTAAAAATATTAGCAACGAGCCCTTATCAAGGACAATGGAAGTATAACGATGACTTGTGAGATACCTTTAATACCTTATCGTTCGCGACAAAGAGCGAATGAACGATACGTTTTGTATGTTTAACTTGCATAAGGTTGCACCATGTCGAACACGTCGCTGGTCGCGAAGAAAATCTCTCAACGGACTGTTTCGTGTCTCGCGACGACAAGCGTATTAATTCGTAAAAGTACATTGTAATTGTTCCTTAAAAACGACTAAAGCGATTGCATTCTCTCACTCTCTCTCACTCTCTTTCTTCCTCTCTCTCTTTCTATGCGCGTGAACACGTGTAACGCGTACGAAAAGTACGTAACATTTGTAAATATAGTACCGAGCGAAACAGTCCACTGGTTTGTCTCTCGTTTTATCCGTTATATGTTACAATTATCAATACTTTTTCTTTTCTTCTAATCGAGTCCTTAGCCGAACAACTTGTCGAAACACCCGTGGCAGTACGGCTTGTCGTTTTGTTCTTTGAAGGTGCCTTTGTTCAATTGTTTCAGGCAGAACGCGCAGACGAAGTGCTGCGGATGGAACTTCCGGAACATCGCTGTTATGCAACGACCTGAAACATTAACGTGTGTTAGCGTTGCGATGCTGCGACCATGATCTGTCGGGTCCCATGAAAATCACCGACAACATTTCACCGATTCCAGATTTGGCCGGCAATAACTTTGCCCGACAACGACTTTGTCGACGACAGTATTATCCGATAGTAATATCGTTTGTAAAGATGGTGCTGACATTTGATTCTTTAACTATTCTGCACTCTCTGACACTTTTACTTTTGTAAAAAAATATAATTATAACTAGACTGCGGATGTTTATGCATTTTCCAAAAATTGGATTGCATAAAAATAAAATCTTATTTTTAATGGGAACAGAGAAATTCTAGCGACTTTTATATTCTAGCCTTTCTTGAACATTTTCATAAGCCTAAAAATGCATAAAAATCCGCAGTCTAATTATTACACTATAAGAAGTTAGATGCAGTCGGTTAACGTTGTTGTCAAACAATGTTAATGTCGGGCAAAATTATTGTCGGTGAAACCTGTGTCGGTAATTTTCATGGGGCTCGTAGATAACTTACTAAGATTTACAAAATACATGTTTAAAATTTTCGTTACAGGCACAGATAAAAACTTTAAAAATCGCGACCTTTACTTTTTCTTTCGCAATTATTTACACATTCGTTGGTAAACGAAGCTGTTGGGTCGAATTTTGAAAAAGTGATTCGTTCTTAACACTAACCGTACCGAGCATAAAATGCGACTGCTGTACATTATTTTATAAAAATGACAACACTGGATTTACTTAAATCTCTTGCAATTTTTATAATAACATGAGCTTGAATGAAGAAATTCATAAGCATCTTTATAATTTCGATAATCAAAAAATAAAAAATTTAAAGCCGGTCGTGGTACGGTTAGTGTCGAAAAGGTGTACAAATAGAATTTGTACGCCCACTGTATAAGCTAATGGAGTCCACAAAAAAATGGTTAATTTAAGAGACCTGTAATAGGCTTGTGGCATCCCGCGCATAGGGACCCTCTCTTGGCGTGATAGTGTGTCTCGCAGTATGGTAGGCCTTCATGGTCGAAGAACGAGCCTCCTTGGAACTTTTGTCTGCAGTCCTACGGACCAAACAAAAATTCGTGCGTGAGCCTCGACCAGCGTCCAAGAATATCGTCGTCATTGAACGTGACAGTGACGCGGGAACAACATAAACAATCAAACATAAACAATGATCAATGAATGAATGCTAGTGATCAATGTCCCATAAATGTGAACGCTCCACGGTCGATACGCACACAGCGAACGCTGCATATAAATGAAATTATCCCTCTCGTAAAAGCGACCTTCACGCAACGCGCTCGCTACGATAGCAACTCCGAGAGTTCTTCATCACCGACAACCATAAAACAGCATGAAAGGGGCTGGCGTTCCGCCGCAGCTCGACCGAGAAGATACGCGTAGCGGACACGCTGCAGCCGTGCATCTATTTCGTGTTGTGTGTGTTTTTGTTTTTTTTTGTTTTTTTTTGTTGTTGTTCTTTATTTTTTATTCGTCATACAATACTAGAAACTGCTATCGTAGCTCTCGCGATTCGTTAACATCGATCTTCTAAGACTAGAAAAAAATATGCGATCTGAACATCGTTAACAATTCATCCGATCAAATATCCCGGCGGAAATACTATAAGATCCTCGACAATGCCCTAACGCGTTAATGATGGTGTGTGTGTGTTCGTGTACTGTACAGATTGATCCGTGTCTGCGTGTCTGTGTTTGTGTGTGTAGTGTTGGCATATGCGATCAATGAGAATTTCGAAGCGGAATGGACGACGACGACGCCTCGTCGCTGCGCGTTCCTCTCCGCGATGGATTCGCCTAAACACCTGTTGGAAAAATTCAGGGGGGCGGGGACATATGCCGGGCTCCGCATTCGTGGAGCGACATAGCAACATAGAGAGGGTCTCGGGGGGTGATAATAGGGCATTTCACATAAGATACGGAGGAACATAAGACACCGGGGTTCCGCTTATGCTTCCTCCTCCTCTTCCTCGTCGTCGTCGACGCCCACGCACTTCGGGCAAACGGGTTTGCCCTCCATCGCGTAAAACGACTTTCCGGACACCGGTTTCTTGCAATCCTGCAACGTTCACAGGACATGTGAGTCTACGCTGCCCACCCGTGTCATTACCGTTGCGGCTTTCCAGCCTGTCTGAAAGACTGCTCCAACTATCAAGCTACCAAATCCTTGCACCTCATTAGACCTTTAATGCGAAATATGAATGAACCGTCTAGCCGCTGTCTACACGTGGTTGTTCGGGTCCCATGAAAATCGCCGACGCAGGTTTGAACGACTTCAGATTTGACCGACAACGAATTTAGATAGTGCTGACATTTTTTTCTTCAAGTATTCTGCACTGACACTTCTACTTTCGTATTAGGTCGAGTCATAAATAACTTCCGATACGAACAATAGATTCTACCTAGTCGCATCGGAAGTTATTTATGACTCGACCTAATATAAACACATGCACCCCGGCAAGAACTTAAAAAATAACGATTTTGAAGTTTGAACAGTAATAGATACGTTTAGGCAGTTACGTCAGGCTTTCTTTTTGAGCTTGTTTATATCTGTAGTGGCAGGAACAGTGTCAGTTTAGAGTTGACGGAGGCATCCGAAATATCATTTTACGGAGCCTAGTCGAATTTACTTCCAAAAATATTTTTCTGAACGATTAAAGATGTCGGTACTATGTCGATGGAAATTTTATAATTATCTTAAATATGGTAGTTATGTTACTATTCTTGCCGGGGTGCGATATAATTACTACACTATAAGAAGTTAGATGCAGTCGTCGACTAAATTCTTTGTCGGTTAAATCTGGGGTCGGTGAAATATTGTCAGTGATTTTCATGGAACCCGATTACTCATTGTTGGAGCAATCTTTCCACCGGAACATCCTCAACGGTAAGGACCAACATAGCTTGCTAGAGACCCTGAGATTCCCGTACGCGCTCCAGCGTGATCGAAGGCTGTAACCAAAGCAAACAGTTTCAGTGTAATAGTCTTCTCAAATGGAGAACCTACCCTGCAAACGAAACAGTCAGGATGCCACTGGCTGTTCAACGCGGAGATGTAGTTCTCCATGATGGCGCGGTTGCAGCCGCCACACTTTGGCGCGAACATGTCGAAGTAGTCCTCCCTGCAGTACGGCTTCCCGTCCCGCTCGTGGAACCCTTCCTCCCCGAACTGTTTGCCGCATTGAGCGCAGAAGAAGTGTTCCGTGTGCCAGGTCTTCTCCAGGGCGGTCACGCATTTCTGAAAATAGTTCCGTGTAACCGTCTGGCTCGGGAAGACAGGCTTGACAGCCGGGACGCGTTTAACGCTTTCGGAGGACCAGGCTATTTCAGTTAACCCTGGCTCTTCGGGGATATTCGAGCCGTTTGTATTCTCGTTTCTTTAACGACGTTGTGGGATGTTTTCCGAGTTAGCGAGGACCTTGTTCCATTCAAGATGAAGAATGTTAGAATGATGTACAGGGTGTATTGAACATGTAGTGCTTCCTCGAGAGAGGTGATTCCTGAGGTCATTTTTCCTTTGCGAAAATGACAACTTTAAATGTGCAACTTGCGCGGGCTGTTTGGAAACAGTTGGAGAAACGTTTCAAGACAAAAGTAGAGAATTCGAATATCTCGACTTTCGCTGACCGTGAAAACGCAATTGAACAAGTTAAGGGGTACTCTCCTTTCCAGGGTTGCAAGGGTGGGGGAAGCATCATTTCTCGATAATGCAAAGATGGGGTTTTTCAGTAGTCAAAAACGCTAGATAAAAAATCAATCTAGGCCGCAATCGCCCTCAAATTCCTATTTTTAGGCAGCATACAGCCGTGACAGCTTTATGAAAATAGCTACATGCTGTCGAATAATGCAAATTACGTCCCGTAAACGTAAAAGAAGGCGCATCCCGCACCCTCGCAATCCTGGAAAGACGAACAGCCCCTTAACAACGAGAATGGATGAAAATTGTGGAAACAACTCCATGGTAAACGCGAGCCTGGCTTCCAACAAGTTCTTACATCCAGAATGGGTCCGTTGCAGTAAGCGCAACGGGGCGAGAACAGATTATGATAATCGGACTCGCAGTAGGGCTGTCCCTCCCTCTCGAAGAAGTTCCTCGTGCCCAGTTCCTGGTTGCAATGAGTACAAGTGAAATGCTCCGGATGCCACGTTTTCCCCAGAGCAGTGATCACCTAGAGACAGATCGAATACGTTAACTTTCTGCACGAGATACTTTTTTAGCATTCCGAGGTTTGCTATTTACTTGTCCCACGATAGGCTTCTCGCAGGCGCTGCAGCATCCTTTCTGAGTAGTGTTGACACCTTGACGACTCATGTCTGCTTGGAGGTTACCTAGCATAGAATCCAACTGGTTCTGTTTGTGTTGAGCCGCCGGTTGCTGGGGATAAGGCTCTCCGTGTTGCTGTTGATAGTGATGGGTGGTATGAGTCTCGGTGATGTGGATCCTGGTCTGCGGGGCCTCGGGTGGCAGCGGGCTTTGCGAGCTCTTGGTGGCTTTGTTCGGCTTTGCGTACGGGGAGTCGGTCACTGTCTGGTGCTGGTGGGATCCGCTGTTGATCTGTGAACGTACAACAAAAAATAAGAACGCTCTTATGATTACATGATTACAATGATTCGCAAACATTGCAGTTAGCTTTGCTAGGAGGTTGAAGATGCTGATGATGTGTCTTGCGCTACGCTGCTAACTTAGAGGAGCTAGCTCACGTTCCAGTTTCTAATAGTTTCCTTTCTGATTGGCGAGCAATGAACTGGGACATGATCTAGCTTCAATATATTAGCGGAGCACTACAAAATCCACGTTAATGGTGATGAGTGTCTCGCGGAGCTCTGCTGATACAATGAAGCTGACTCGTGCTTCCAGTCTTCGAATGTCTCCTTTCTGATCGGCGAGCAATGAACTGGAGCATGATCTAGCTTCGATATATTAGTGGAGCACTACGAAATCCTCACTCGTGGAGCTCTGCTGATATAAAGAAGCTAGCTCATGGTTCCAGTCTTCGAATGTCTCCTTTCTGATTGGCGAGCAGTGAACCGGAACATGGTGTAGCTCCACTAAGAGAGCTCGATGGAACAGACACCAGTAGCAACGTGTCTGCTAACTTCTGCTGAAGGTGGTTTGCGGAACGATGGGAAAATTATTCGAAATGGAAAGACTTGATGTATGGTGTCCGATGTTGAATGTGTTGGATCTCTGATTAGTACGGGGGTCGAGGGAAAATGTCAAGGTACCGATAAACGAAGATTCTCAAAGGGTAGCCGCGAGTCCACCGATGTCGATTGGCACAGGCGAGCTTGCAGACTGGCTTTCAAGCTTTGAGAGATTTCGTGGATCAGTATTGACCCCCACCTCCCATATTTTCCCTCCCTCTGCTCTTCTATGTTAAAGGGGCCACGGAAAATCGGCGGAGAGGAAAAGGAGACAAGCTGAAGGAGAGGAGGAGGAGCAGACTATGACGGCCGGACCCGCGACTGGTGGTAGATCGTGGAATGGAAGCTATTTTGGTAACCTAGGGAGCCAAGAATGGGCAGGAGTAGTTTTCACGCGGCTGTTTTCTCATTCTGTAGTGACTTTTAATAGTAAGCAAACACTACAAAAGCTTATTGCACCCGCGTCCAATTAACCGGCATCACGAATCGCGGAATTCAGATCGCGCATTCGAACATACAGATTATGTCTCTGCGACTTGCGCGAACAACGGTTATGCTGTTCGGCAATCGGAAGCGAGTCACGAAAATCACGGAAAAGTAGCAATTCACGCCATCCCCATCCCTCTCGAGTTGGCGAAATCTAGGCAGAGACGCATTCGTTTCTGGGACCGTCATTCATATTCGGGGAAATCGGACTGAATGTCGGTGCTGTGTGCAATGTACTTTTAAACAAATCTTGTATTATGCATTTTTTAGAAAATTTGTTTATGGAGTAGTTAGTCAGAATGAGAACCGTATGTAAGGAAAAATTATTCAAACGTGTTTCATCGTTCGTAATGTTGTAACAAATATACCGCAACGTTTGGAAGAGTCTACAGAATCGTTCATACACCTTTTAAAGTTAAAAATCGAATCAGCTGCTTTTTATCGAAGCACAGGACTACTGTTCGAACTGTACAATGAATTACGCCTGGAAATAAGTGTTTAGAAGTTAGAACCATTCTTCCAAGTCGACTGTACCTTGAAGTCGGACAAGGAAGCCATAAGATCATCGAGCTCCTTGGTAGCGTTGCTAGCAGTGTGACCATTTGTGTAGCCTCTCTGCACTTCGGACCGATTCAAAGAGCCGTGTCTCGAATTGTAGCCGTCGTAGACTGGTTGGATCTCGGTGGACGTTTCCTGAATGGTAACTTTCACTCTTCCGTCGGAAGGGTAATCCCTGATAGGAATACTGCGATTCATTTCGATTCGTAAATATTCGGATAAATAATTTTGGGATGCGGGGAAGCATTGCATTAGGTTGGAACGAAAGTTCGTAGCGTCTTTCTATCAAAATTCAAAGATCAAATTAAGATATTTATTCATAGGTTTATTGAATAACATGATAAGTCACCTAAAAAATGGCAAAAGGTAATAGAGAGAACGGAAAATATCCCTGTATAAATATTCTAATTTTATCTTTGAGTTTCAATTTAAAAACGCTACTTTCGTTCCAACCCAATACTTACCCATTAGGAACAGCAGTGCTCAGCTCCTCGAGCAAAGAGTCCACCGTTGGCCTTGAAGCGGACATGCTGCTCGGAGATCGAAGCATCGGACTAGAGTCTCCATTCATTCCGGAGGACACGCGGTTCTCTGCGATTATAAATGCATTCTATGTTTTCTTGCACTCGTATTCATAATAAGAGATCGCAGCAACATCGACACGAGCGTAGCTATTGGATCAGTGTTGCTACACCAGTCGCGAAAATAGGATACTGACCTCTTTCCTGATAATGCGCGTTGTAATGAGCATTGCTGAGGTCTTGGAGCAGAGTGTCCAGTTCCGAAAGGTTATTGTTCAAAGAGGGCGTTTTCCCTCCGGCGCTACTTTTCCCAATTGTCTCCTCGATGGCTTCTCGGTTCTGGTAAGTCGGCTGCAACAAAATTCATTATGCGACATCCGTCACGACGCTCTTGTAGCTCTTTGCGAAATAAACATTGTCTGCCTCAACTGCGAGAAAACAGTAGCTGCATGGAAGTTCCATTACTTCTTCAACGATATCGGTAAAAAGAGAACAATACTGATGACATTCCTAAATTCTGTTGATTTGTATATTGTTTTAATCGCAACAATTCGATGTTTTTCATAAATGCAGAAAATAGAAAATATATATTTGAAATTACTTAATCGTCACATCAATTTTTGTCCAGGTCTCATTGGTCTACCTATTTTCTATAGGAAAACGACGATAATTTTTTTAATATTTCATCATACGATTTGAACTTTTTTCAGAAATTAGGACAATTTGTTTGCTACCTATACAACGTGAAAGTAATTTAAAAAAAATTGCAAGTTGTCAAAACTTACAAAAATTACAACTTTTTTATGTGAACCTGTATTGAAAATTTAAAAGATACGTTTTGTCGATCTGTGTCAATTCCATGCATTGTGAAAGTTTCACAGAAATTGGTTGATGCGGGAGAAAACGACAGACATTGAAAGATGTAAGAAAATCGTGAAAAACTGCAATTTCTACCATCTTCAAACGTTTGTAGTTCATTGTAACGTCAACCGATATCGATGAAACTTTCACAGTGCAACATAATTGACGCAGATCAACAAAAGGTACTTCTTAAATTTTCAATATTCATAAATTGACTGCGGATGTTTATGCATTTATGACAAATAAAAATTTAAAAAAAAATGCTGGAGTATTAAATTCAACAGAATTGTGAACGATTTTTATTTATTTTGGATCTGCGAGTGCTATTACCAATGAAAATAGAATTTCATTTGGTACCATCTTTTTAAAATTTTTCTATAAAAATTAAAAATTGCATAAACTTCCGCAGTCTATTCATAAACAACATTATATTCTTACAATCATATTCACATGCATAAACAACTGCAGCCCAGAGTTGTAGGTCAGAAGAACGCGGAAAGATTTCTCGAGGATTGTTGGTTCGATTAGAACACAGCCAGGAACCAATTTTGGTGGTTCGTAATCGAATCGTGGGTCAGACGGAAAGAAAACTCTCCTGTCGTCGTTGGCTCGATGGAAAAGAAAAGGCTTGAAGCGGTTGCCAAGTTCCCGTAGAAGCATATTATTTCAAAGCATGATGTCACTCTGGATGCCGTGCACGCCGTTTTGTAAATACATTATCAATTGGGTGGACGAGCCGCGGCGGAGGACAGGGCGTCATGCACTTTTAATAGAAGCCCCGCGGCGGCCGACGGATTTTCACGTTTGTTGCAAAACCGGCAGAGTATGTATCCGCGGTCCAACCCGGTTGTGGAAGCCGAGGAAGGACATTGGATCGACTTCGGACCGTCCAAGGTCGAAACAAGGTCATCTACAAAGAGGAAGATAAGGAACAAGCCTAGAGAATCTTGCTTCAAGAGCTTAGAGCAGGGGTGGCCAACCTTTTGCATACCATTCATCAATTCTTTTCGCATACGAGTTCAGTAAACGAATTCTTACGTTCATTTTTGGGGTTGGAAATAGGAATAGGGATATTATGCGTATCGTTTTTTCCTGCGTCAATTTCGATTTCGATGAAATTTTCAGTATGTATGTGTATAACTAACGATTTTCATTAAAGATATTATATTATAAAGATTTTCATTAAGGGCCCAAATAAAAAAATTCTAAAAAATTCCTTTTTTATTTTTGCATGTAACCTTGTAAATCATAATTTTTGGAAAATTCTTTTGCACATCATTTAGTAAACCAATGCTTCTAGTTGCTTACAAAACATCAGGGCGCGCGCGCGCGCGCGTTTGGTACAATTATAAAAAACTTATTCTGTTTTAAAGGGCGTACGAACATTTGTGGGCCACTGTATGAAGAAATTAGTTGGATGAAATATAAAGCATTCAAAAAAATTCAAGAATATTGTAATGTTGTTTTGAACGTAACAAAGTCATTAAAGGATGAAATCAATTTTATATATTTTATAAATGATCTCTTGGACGACAGAACGATCGCTGTCGTGAACCCCGCAATTCACATTCTACAATTGTAAACTGTGGAAAATTTCCGACGAACTGGTGAGTAAGAAAGTTGTATGAATTGAACTGAAAGCACTGAGAGCATTAACTGAGGTGTTAAAAATATGAAGATGCGCTATTTCTTATCGTCCACAGGTTGGCCACCCCTTGCTGAGTTAGAGTTTCGAAAGCTTCGAGTCGCGGAGAATCGAGATTTGTATTTTTTCGTGATCGGAACACAGAATGATACATCCCGATGGAAACTAGGTTGCTCGATGAGTTGTCGGTCCGAAAATATCCATAGAACTGTATAGGTCCACCCGGAGAAAACATGTCGCGGTAGCAACGCGAGTCCTGCGGACACGCCTGGCTTGAATCTCGCGGACCAGTTCTTCCTCGAATACATATCGAGCCTCGAAACAGAACCGACCGTTCGACTCTTCAAGGCTGGTCCGAATCAAAAAATAAACATCCATTACATCCGTGGAACCCATAAATCCACGCTCCGGTTCGCTGAAGACGCCGCACACTGGGCCGGAATCGTCAAAACACGGCCAAAATTCGAATTTTCAACTTCGTCGGAAACTAATGAAATTTATGCAAATAGCTTCTCATATGTGTGCATAATTACGAAATTGCTCTAAGGCCTAGATTTCTTGTTTCGAGATATTTAAAGGAGAAGGATATGAACACTAAACGAATATGATGTCGAAATAACAAGCATTATCTTCATTTCAGGTTCATTTTCACAATATCGTAAAAATTACATTGAATTCATTTAGTTTAAAACAATGTGATGTGAAGTAACTAATAAACTTGAATGATTGAAAACTTTTAATGATTGAAAGTTGAATTTGAATTTAGATATAACCCTTTACACTCGAGTGGCGACTCTGAGGCGCCATTAAAAATTGCTGTACCATTACTGTAAATATTGTTTACATTATTAGATATGTACACGAACGAGAACACTTTAAATCAGAATAACTTTTTTATGAATAGACCAAACGACTTCAATTTCTCTGTAAGGCTAGAAGAATTAGTTTAGTAAATGACGTCTAAAAAATATGTTGAAAAAATGCATTTGGTCGTTATTGTGAAAAACAATAGTAAAAATTGAATCTTACTACTTTTTTAGCTGGACCAATAACGAAAATTTAAAAGAAGGTTTGGCCAACTCGTATAAATTATACATATACGTTCTGCGAATTTCATTGAAATTGGTTAATTGGTTTACAAGTTATAAACGATCAAAAGTGGTAAAAATTGCAATTTTTCATGATTTTCTGCCTTTTTACCAAGTTTGATCGTTTATAACTTGTAAACCAATTAACCAATTTCAATGAAATTTTCAGACCGTATATAATTTATACGAGTTCATAAAACACATGTTTGAAATATTCGTTATTGGTCCAGCTAAAAAAGTAGTAAGATTCAATTTTTACTATTTTTTTCGCAATTCCGACCAAATGCATTTATTCAACATTAATATTTTTTACACGTCATTTACTAAACTAATTCTTCTAGCCTTACAGACAAATTGAAGTCGTCTGGTCCATTCATAAAAAAGTTATTCTAATTTAAAGTGTGTTGAATCAGTTATGCTCGTTAGTGTAGATATATAATCAATTACTGAACATTTATATATAATATATGTAAGTATTTCATAAAGTATACATAATATCAATTCATATCCACCAAATTTAAAGTCTCATGAAAAATGGAAATATTTTGGGTCGGAAGAAATGTTTAATTTTCGAGTTAAAATAGCTCCAAGTGCAAAGGGTTAAATATAATGATTGAAAGTTGAATTTGAATTTAGATTTAAATATGTGTCCACAATTATGAAAATGGTCTAAGGATATTAACACTAAATGAGAGAGAGAGAGAATTGTTGCTCACACAAAAGTTACAACAATAAATGGTCAACGCGTCCAAGTTGGTAGCGTACCAAATCGATATCAAGGGGGTCGAAGCAAGAAAATCGACTCTCACCGAGGCAGTGGCATCGTTTCCGTTGGAAGAAAGCCGCAAGAAGCTCCTAAAGCCTCGCACTATGCTTTTTCCCGGTTCTATAGTGGCAGCTGTTGGCGCGTGTACCGCCGATGAATCGATGCATTGTGCACAGTTTATGCAACGTCTACGAAATCGCGCGGTATCACCGCACGCAACCGTTTTACAACGTGCTAAATTCGAATCGAAGGGAAAGCAGACGGTCCCGACCTTCGATGACGCTCGTCCGATTTTTTTTCTCTTCCTCTGCTTATTCCTCTTCTTCTTCGAGGTGTCGGGTCGATCGTGATCTCGCGGAACCTTGGCGAGAGATCCAAGATCGAGCGTCACGTTTTATGATTTACCGCCAAGAATATTCGTCAAACCGTGAAAACCATTATCCCTGCGACAACCATAAATCTACGCGGCGTCGACGCTCCTCGTTATTGCCGCGATTTTACCGCGCCGGAAGTCTCCAATTTCCACCAACTCGTGGAGGAATCCTCCTCCTCCTCCTCCTGTTGGCTCTAACGCAATTTTTGCACGTCGATTTTTTTACTAGTTTTTTCGTACACGTCCGAGGATTTTTGGCAGAACCGAACCCGCTGACCGCGTGGGCGCAATAAAAGCTATTTATAACGACAAGCTCCAGCCGGCATCGAAAAGACATTTTCGCCGTAGGGTAACTAGACCCGACACTGTTTAACTAGATCGGGAACGAATAAGCTTCGCCCTTAGCACTCGAGTGTCTAATCAATTACTAAACATTTAAGTATTGCATGAGGTACTACATCAATTTCATATCTATAAAAAGAAAAAAGTAGTATAGAATGGAATTATTCCAGGTCGGAAGAAATGTTTAATTTTCCAGTTAAAATAGCTAGCTCCAAGCGCGCAAATGGATAAATGTTGTATCTAATCAATTACTAAACATTTAAGTATTGCATGAAGTGTTACATCAATTCCATATCTACAAATTAAAAAAATCATATAGAACGGAATTATTCCGGGTCGGAAGAAAGGTTTAATTTTCCAGTTAAAATAGCTCCGAGTGCAAAGGCTTAACCCTCTGGAGGTAACCAAGGTGGTTTATGTTCGTAGCGAAATGCCACTCTTAAATTTCTTCCATCTCGATATTTATTTGTCCCCATTAATTCTTTAACTTTCCAATGGTTATATACAAACATATTAAAATAGCGACTTGAATACGTATTTCGGTATAGATTCTTTTGATCGATCTCGTTGTTTATTTTGGCTGAACGTATTGTTACAATAACAGTCCAGACGCGGAACGTATTGTATGAATCGAGACAACTGTTTATAACGTTTCGCACACAATCGAAAATCGCGTCCAGCCGAAGAAAGCGTGGCGTAGAACATCGGGAAGTAAAAATATGCGGGTAAATGTTTCCTAGGTGAAGCGGATAGCGGCTCTTGGCTCGGTCTGCAATCGCATTATCGATCTGAGAGGCCCCGTGGAACACCTGTTACGTTCCCCGTCGAGGTATCGACTCTCTTGTCCGCGCGTGCATCTATTATTCAGATTTTCGACGTGCTCGGCTCGGCCAGAAAATTTCCCAGCTCGCGTGGAAGAGCTCTGCGGGCGTCCGAGCCAACTGCACAGTTGCGTATTGCCAAAACCGATACTTACTATAAAATACAACTTCATCCGAAAGTTAATTGCTTCGATCCGCCTTGCCCAATGCCACGGCTCCATCGGCGTAGCCTCTCGAATTGCGCAAGTATCATCGCGGTGCAGTAATGCTTCGATATATGTCAAACAATTCGGGACCGAAATGGCGCTTGCATCGTGTACAGACGGTTCTCTTCGATCTCGCGTTGGTGGATCGTAAATTAACAATCTTTTTACGAACTGGTTAGGTGGAAATTTATACCGCTCCAACATAAATCAATTTTTATTCAACGCGACTGAACTACTACTTTAAAGCAAAATTTATTTCTTTGCCTATGCTTGAAATACTAAATTTAAAGTTTTTAGATTGTGAATACTGTATGCGAGTAAAGAAAGAATGCGATTTCCTGATGTAGCATACCAACGCGTTTCTCGTCGATGATCGATGACCAATAAGGCAGGCCTCGTCGGATCACGAAGCGTTAATTAAACCTAATTCGGTTAGATCGATCCAACGGCCCGGCTGGGGTCATTGCATCGATCATCGTCGCGCTACGCCTGCTCGTTTTTCTTCGTGAATCATTCAACCGGGTGGTTTAACCCCCGACGAGGCTGGTCGATGATGTTTATATCGAGGTCACGTTTCGATACTCCCACACGATACTGTTAAAACGATCGTTTGCATTACTACAATTCCCATTAGAGAGTGGGGTGTCTAGAATGGTCTTCCTCGTTTCAAAATGTTTTTAATTTATATTTGATGGCCGAAGAACGAATGGTATTTTCCTTGCTGTGAATTTATTCAAGAGCAGTGCCGTAACGAGGGTATGAAGCGCCTGTGGCGAGTGTCTAACTTGCGCCTCCCGTAACCCAATAATGACAAAAAGATTAAAAATTTTAATGTGACAAGTTAAATTTTACTAAATGCAATATATTAAATACTATTAACCTCATCAAAATGAGTTGCCTGTATATACAATAATGTATTTGTCAAGGTATTTGTATGAATAAATAATCTATAACCTAAACAGGAACAAATTTTTATTCATATTCAATGACGACAAAATGAAAGAAATACAAAACTTTTAAACAGTTCAGCATATTTTATAAAGTAATTTTTCTCGTTTTTTCATTTGCAAACACATCTATTATATCGTCATAATTTAATGTTTTGGCAACATCTTTTTCAATTGATACTATAGATATGTTTGTTAATCTCTCTTGTCCAATAGAAGAACGAAGGTACGATTTTACAATTTTCAATTTGCTAAACGAACATTTGCAGGAAGCTGTTGTTACATGCATTGTTATGAAAATCCTTAATTCTATGTATAGAGAGTTCGTAATTTTTTTGCAAGTTTTGAAAAGCGTCCAAGCGACCCTCAACCGGGTCGGTATTCTTTGTTTTGCGCCTCTTTCGCCACGCCCTCGTTACGGCACTGTTCAAGAGTACTGTGCAGCTATTTTCGTATAAAATTTCATTATATTAATGTAAACGAGTGGCTGTTTCTAGTTTCTTTTTTTTCTGCGACCATTTCATTTCGCTATGCAGCTATCTGATCGAATGAATGCATTTGGTGATTGCAATAAGCGAGAGCACAATATGCAGTATGCGCTCGAAATTTTTCCGTTCGCGGAAAATTCGCGTTTTGTTCTGCTCGCTCTGTTCCTAGTTTTGGGAACAACTAAAAAGATATTATTAACGCGGCCGAGTCCTTCCGAGACGAGCCAAATTCTCACGTGCTTATGCTAGACTGTTTATCGTTGCGAAAATATTTTTGGTGATCGGTCAATTCCGTTCGGGACCATTGAACAATCCACGGTAATGGGCCGTGATAACACTGTCACGCAATTAAAACATACTGCTGCACAGTTGGCGGTCCTTGGACACGTTCCGACGAAATATTCATTTTCATAAATGCAGTAAAAACATCAGAATCGGTATCTCAGAATTCTCTCAGAGTTTCTTTACAGCTGAAAAGACGAAACATTTCAGCCCGGAAGTAAAAGACCCGATCGCGTTTATAGAAAAACCATATTGCCAATGGAACGAGTAATTTGTTCATTATCAAAAATAATATTCAAGAATATGACAATCAGCACGAGGTATACCCCGTTCTTAATGATACAAGGGTTAAAATTTCAAATTGTTACAGGTTTTGCACTCCAAACTCACCCTTTCGCAAATAAAGTATTTTTAAGTAAGTTTTTGTAAAAAAAAACAACTCAAATGTAAATTAATCGTTAAGGAATACATCAAATACTTATTTAGAAGCGATTACCAATTCATTAACTTTGAATAAGATTGAATTCGACTTGCAAAAGGGTGAATTTCGAGTGCAAAACCTAATTGGTGAGTTCGCGATCGAAAGTTCCGTGACTCGCGCGCGTAACCCGAGCCCAGTTGTAAAAATTGGGAGTCGCGCGCACCCGATTTTTATGCGCCCGAATTTTTCGTAGCCCGGCTGCGGAGGTTCGGTCAATTTTAGAGGCAATATCGAGGCTAATTTTAACTATCGCTTGCGTCATCGGCTCGCATTTTGGAATGTATCTATTTTGCACGGGCACGATTCCGTTCAACCATCGATTTCATTTCTTCTGAAATCGAACGCTTCGTTATCCCGAGAATATTTTAGTTAAATCAACAATGACGTGGACTGATAATCGGAAACATGGTTTTATTATCGTAGGAAGATCGCGACGATTTTAATTGACAGATGCCTGCATTCTATATTTTGTCTCATCGGTATTAGACAATATATTTATTCAATATTGAATCGTGGCTGTTCATAAGAACAAGCGAATTAAATTATAGATTTGAATACAGTTTGGTCTGAACACGGCTACAAGTGTCACCCTCGCCATCTATCTCAGAACGTCCGCGACATCTCCGGACATCCGTCGATAAAACGACACTTCGAATTTCCTTTTCGTTCGACCGTCGGTTATACGAACCATCGTGATCATGTCGCACATGCTAAAAATATTAACGCTAACACTAAAATATTAAATGAAACAAATCGTTCCATTCTTCAGATTTTGGCAGGGCCCGAAGAATCGGGACAGTGACGAACGTTTTTACTTGTACGGGCTCTTGTTGAACAAACGGTCGTAGATATCTGAGAAATTTATGACGAATCACCTGTCAGTTTTAATCCACTGACCAACCAAGACAAATTGCCTCTTTAAATCATTTTATTTCATTCTGGAATGACTGAAATTTGTAAAATGTTTTCACAAATTCTATCTCTGAACTTTAAACTTTATCCCCTTAAATAAATTTCTGGCTTCACAATTTTTGTCATAAATAAATCAAATCCGCAGTCTATACTTCGTCCAACGGGTTCGGACAGTAAAAATAAATAAATGCCGGTTGCAACAAAATTGTGTTTCGTTTGTGTACACCGACTCGTCCCGTTCGATCCGAGTACAGTCTATTGTATTATATGTAACACTATATACTATACATATGTACTATAATAAATACATTTATGGTGCATAATAGGAAATGCAGATTGTTGTCAGTCCGTTGACTAGTCTGCGTCAGCGATTACGCGGTTTATTGACTCGTAAATATGATCTACATACCGACTGCGCCGGAAGTGGGGAGGTGCGATTGTCATAGGATCTATATGCGCCGGTCCTGGCACCGTTCAATGATCCATAACCTGGTGTTGCGTTGCTCCCGACATGATTCCCTTCCGACGACACTGTGTTCTGCAGGTCTGCCAGCAGCGCGTCTGAAATCAGAAATATCAACAATCATTTTTACAATTTAACGATTTGCACTCGGAGCTCTAGCTATCTTAACTCGAACATTAAACATTTCTTCCGACCTAGGATAATTCCATTCTACATGATTTTTTTCTTTTTGTAAATATGAAATTGATATATCTCATACCATACTTAAATTTTTAGTAATTGATTAGATACCAAAATTTAATCATTTGCACTCGGAGCCAGCTATTTTAACTCGAAAATTAAACATTTCTTCAGTCCTAGAATAATTCCATTATATATGATTATCTTTCTTTTGCTAATTTTTTAAATACCTCATGCGATACTTAAATATTTGGCAATTGATTAGTTATCAACATATTTAATAATGTAAACAATATTTTGAATAATGGTACAGCAATTTTTAGTAGCGATTCTGGCTCACCACTCGAATAACGATGTTACAAATACATAATATGTAAAATTCTTAAACTAGCGAAGAAGTGGCCAGGGCCCGCGGATACCAAGCTACACCCTTGCCTCGATCTTTCTCCGTTCTTGTTTTTCATTCGAGTGCTCTGAAGTTTCGCTAATTTCTCTATAGAATTACAATTTAGTTTCTAATTGCACAGGGGTTGCGATAATCACACACTACAATTAGCATTCTCCGTGATTGAATAGTGGGAAAACCAAAAGCTACTGGTTTGCGCAACCGTGTTACGTTTCCCTCGACTCTGTGATTCAACTGAATTTACCAATCTCCGAGTCGCTATTATGCTAGAGCTATAAACATTCGAATTATTTGAACCTCGAGCGAACATTTGAATCTTCACTGGTCTGTACTATATTTGTGAATGACGTCGCCGCTTCCATTACGGAATCGACAATCGAACGGCGTCATAGGTGCATCAGAGGTATGCAGAGATCCTCGAAAATTTATTCGATCTCCGCGGTAGATGATGTATAATTATCGACGATCATCGTGATCGAAAACTATCGATATCTCTGCATCGAAAAGGCAACAATCACGCGAGTATGACAAAGCTTCAAGGTAAACACGAAAGGTGGCCCTGGCTACTCGACACAACCAAATGGTACAGGATGGTTTACCGAGGCTGAACAGATTCGTCTCGTTTTTCTCAGTGTTGTAGGCTTCGTAGAGGTTTTCCACTTGGGCCGTTTGTGATTCGCATGCTTCCTCCATCGTCAGAGAACAAACCACGACACACCCACGACGGACTTCCGGTCAAACTTCGAGCCGAAACTGCGGCCGAGACTAAGACACTCGTGCGGCGAGTTGCTACGGGGAACTGGGAATGTTTTCCTGGTGTGCAGCGTATACGGGGAATTAAATTCGTCACCTCAAGTAGATACGGGCCGCAGGACGCTGAATCGACGATAAAAAAACTTTCACACCTACTCGTCGAGCTTGCGATAACCGTCCCCCCCTCTCTCACTCACTCTCTTTCTCACTCTCTTACTTATATTTATCTCTTTTTACGGCGTTCAAAAAAGTTTGCCATCGACGAAGAACAACGCTGTAGACGCCTCGGCGTACGCGGAAAGTTCGTTTCACCGGTGAAAGACGAGCCTTTAGACTTTTCCGAGAGCACCAATGGAAACCATCGGAGTGTCACGTGCCACATGGAATGTGGAAAGGATTAGCGCGCGCGCGAACGTGCGTGCCACGATCGGCGAAACGGTACTGATTGTCAATAAAGCTGCTCGGTAAGGCGACCGGCTTGGAGACCGCAGCCTGGAGGAGGCGAATTCAACCTGGAGAAGGAGAAAGAACGTGGAGGGAGTGTGGTTGGAACGAGGGAACGCTGCACACTGTTCCGGATAGTTCATGCTAGCTGGACGGAGCCCAAAACCTTTGCGGTTCGACGTGTTCCTTTGATTCTGTCCGAAAACTTTCTACAATATCATTCAATTCTATTCCCCGTTATCGAAGAATTTCAGCTTGGCTTTGGTCACAGTAACGGGCCTAAACACATCAATAAATTCAATATCAGATGACTGCATAACTTCGGGCCCGATTTTCATGGATATCGCAAACTGTACTGCACGGTGCAGTGTAAAAAGAAAAAATTATATAGTCACCATTCTTTTCTACGATTAGGAGTAACTTTTCATATGTTACTAGAATATGAATTTGAATTTTATTTTCAAATCGGGGACGACCTTATGCAATCATCTAATAGTTTTTTCACTATCAAAAATATATTTTAGTGCACTATTAATGGCGGCGCTACATAACGTCCTGCGTTCACATTTTGTGGTGACATACGAAAAGTATGAGGCTGCAGCAAAGTTCTGAGACGAAAGAGGAACAGCCATTTTTCCGGATGCGATTTGCAGCCAGGAAACAGAAAAATTCAGGCCGTCTTGTTAACTGGCACCTCTTGGAGGACAACGTAACCTAGTCGGCTTGCTCATGAGAAGAAGTAGCATGTTAGAACCTGTGTGCTCGCAGTAGTCCCGAATCGAGCAAGCGCGCATGGTTGTTCGCGGAATCGGAAGCGTTCTCTGAATCGTTCTAGATCGTCTGGCATTCTTCTACGAAAGTTACGGAAGCTTGAGGTCATCGTAACTGTCCCCAAGCCCGAGATCGATTACGAAATATTGAAATACGAATCGTTGATTTCAACACTGAAACGCACTCGCATTCGAAGGTACACTTCATTCAGTGTTTGTTTAACCTATTGACCGAAATAACTTGCCGTTTCCCTTGCACTCGACGAAATTGTAATTGCATGGATCGCGGGATAAATCGTTTTGAAACTCGAGCGTATTCGTGGTCGAGACGTGACCCGGTTAAAAATTCAAAACGGTGGCCCACTGTTGCAACTTCTCTTTCATAAGCCGTTTTTCGGTCGGTAAAGTAGGTCGCGCGGCTTATGTCACGAACGTAAACAGGTGTCCGTTGTTATTGTAGTGATTTCATACATTATTCTCTCAACTTCATACGACTCGAACATAAATAAATTTTTATGCGTAGTCGACAGCTCTGTTTATGCTTGAAACACTACATTTATAATTTCGAGATTGTGAATACTATATGCGAGTAATTAAAAGTTAATAAAGAAAGCAATTCATCATTTATAACCCAGTCGAAACAGATAATTTTTTGTTATACGTTTCATTTTAGTGTACAAAGACTGTACACTATGAACAGTCCACTTGAATGAGACACAATATTGGCAACCAGCCTGCCGGAGCTTCCCCGAATCTATTTTATACTTATGAATCATACAGTGTGTGTCGATTCGGACACGAATATTGCGTAGTAAATACGCGTAACGCAGGATCATTGTAAATCTCTGTGGCGTTAAGCGTCTGGCCATGCTGCAACACGATCGATAAATCATACGGAAGAATCCCGATTCGTACTCAATCTTCTTGTAAACGACGAATACGAGACCGCGGTTGACGTAATACGATTCATAAGATCGTTGGTGGCATTCATACGATCGTTTTGTTACATGATACCCGATTTGAGAAGCAAACGTTCTCAAACCAATCGCAGATTCATATTTAACGCGCAAAAATCTACAGGGTTCATCTACCGATTGTTCGCATACAGGGACGCTCTAAAAAATAATGATAACTTTTTGAATATTGAACTATACGATTTTGACGTTTCTGAGAAGTTATAGCAATTGGTTTACCACGTGATGTGAAGAGATATATTTTTTGTAGAGGAGATACTAAAAGCTGCGTTTTACGTCCAGTATTTAAAAAGTTATTGTCTTTTTAAGTGTCCGAATATTAGTGAGAGTCACTAACCCTTTGGACTCGAAGCAATTTTAATTCCAAAATCAAGACATTTATTAAACCTGGATCATTTTTATTTTATGGAATCTTTTTTACATTGGGCACAAAAAATTTATACTGCTTTCTTCATAGAATGCAGACGAATTTAACAATATGAAAACTGTTTTGAATAATGTTAATGAGAAATTCTGGTCATTTTTACTGCCGCCTCAGAGTCACTATTCGAGTGCAAAGGGTATTCTCGTATCACTGATGAGCGTGGACCCTTAGAGGGCGGCTACTTACTGATATATTGTTCCCAACGTGCATGCTTCTGGATAGTCGCCAAGCGAGCCGGTCGGATCGGTGAAGCGGATCTCATAAATTCGGTCATCTTACATTAAAGTCTTTCTGAGCGAGCGAAACAAAAACTTTTTGACTATTCGAGTCTTGAAATCACCGAGCACTGGTTTCCGTAGACCCTACGACCATAGTCTATAAACACGGGGGAGGGGCTAACCATTTGACCGAAGAAAAACCGTTAAAAATAAATGCTGCTCTGTTTGCCAATTATGTTTACTACGGACATTATACGGATCACCCGGGAACACGTGTTGCCACAACGCGAACGGACGCAAAAATAAACGTTTCTTTAGGCGATCGTGTTAAAAATAATTACTACGCGAATGTGGTCGGACAAATATTCTCTATTAACAAAAAATGAAAGCTGTATCACTAATAATAAGTGGACTGCGGATCTTTATGCGAAGTAAAAAATGTTTACGTTCATTGCAAGCGACAGGAGTGGAATAACAATATTCTTCTTTTAATTATCTTATCAAGCTGAAACGTACACTGATGTCCTTAAATCTTTTTGCACGTACCCATGTTTATGGTAAATGTATAAAATCCGCAGTCTAATAATAAGTAATTGCTAGCAATGATATGTCATGCTTATGAAAATATAAATGTTTCCTTACACGATCGTTTAAAAGCAATTACTAACAAGTATTTTTTGCTAGCAGGAAATAAAAGCTGTATTACTGCGATAATAAGTAATCGTTAGCAGCGATGTTTGTCTCTGTTATGAAACGAACAATACATTTGCGGAGACATTTAATATGTTAATGAAGAATGAACATGTAATATGTTAGGGCGACGAATATAGTTTATTAATCACGTGACGATCTAGAGATTACAGGGTAGCTCACGCACGAGGATCAAGAGTAACGAGATTATCGATAGAAGCCGCGGATGTGCTGCGGGATCAGATTGAACTGGCAGCACGTGTTGTTTTCTCAAGCTGCAGCTATAGTGTCCGTGTTACGTGAATTCATCTTCTCCTCTCCCCTTTATCCTTGCGTGAAACCTCCCCCTCTTCAACCTTGTCGCTATCCGTGTCCGTTGCACATCTTCGTTTACGCACGATAGTTATAAGCGAACGTTTTCACCTAGATATCCACCGCGACGACAAACTTCCCAAAAATAACCACAACTAGACTTGCCTCGACTCCGTCTGCGAGAAGGACAACACTACGAGCCTCCGCAAAACAGAAACACCAAACTCTGCGAACACTGGGACAGCCGTACGCGGAAACAAGAGCTAGAGTCCAAGAACCAAGCTCCACAGAAAATTTAAGACATATACATATATTATAATCTTTCTATTATATAAAATAGTTCTGTCACGCAAAAACTTCGAGTTTCGAAGCCGCGAGGCGCGTCGGGGGTTGGTGAGCAAAGCGAACAGGGGGCGGACCTCTCTGATACTTATATTATGATATAATATACAATACGATATAATAATTGCTAAGGTGAATCGGAAGAATTTCTTCCTTTACCAAGATGTTGGTTAAAGCTTCGTTTTTTAATTATTAATGAAGTTAAGGAAGTTAAGTAAAGGTAAAAATGGTTTTGAACGAATTATATACATATAAACGAGCTGTCTGTAAATATAGCTTTAATTGAATTCAAATCAGAGAAATGTTAAAAAATTGTAAAACAAACATTTTCACGAGTACACCGTGTGCACTATGGAATCAGTTGACAGGCTAATTGATAGCGTTTAGTCAGCCCACAGCGAGAAATAGTATTAAACTATTGCTCTACACATAGTATCGCCGAATATGACGCCGAGACATATAAGTCTAGCTTAACCTATTCGAGCAATTACTTTAGAAACGCGTAGGCAGCTGGATCATGCGTAGGTCCTGCCCAACATGGGCGCGCGTAGATCGATCATGGTGCGATCCAGGAAGAAGGAATGCCTACGCATGTTTACCTTGGATCACTGAATGATCTTCGATGTAATGCTACACTATAAACTATAAACAACCGTGACTTCCGCGCATAAAAAAGTCTGCTATGATGAATTATCGTGTACGAAACATCGGAAATCATTTCAGGAATGTTTCTTTTAAATATGTACATTGCAAACCACGTAACGCCCCCGTACGTCTAAAAGTATTTTACGATTCAACGCTTGCGGTTGCACGCGAGTAGGAAAGAATGACGAAACACCAAACTTGGTAAACGCGTGGTACATTGTAGTTTTCCCGTTACAACTCACCAGTCATGTTCATTCCGTGGAATTAGTTGAAACTGTTGGATCACCCGGAATAGAAGAACCACACGATTTTCGCGAAATTCAAGTACACTCGTTCAAGTAGAAACGAAACGCTTCGGACAGACACGTTCAAACTTCGAACCTTTCACCCGACGGATTAACGTGAAATAAGAAAAACTGATTTACTTAACTACACATGTGATTTCACAGCAAATCACACGATTTCCGCAAAATCCGGCGTGCGATGATCTCCTTACAATCTTTGGCTGTACTTGTTCAAGTAGAAACGAAACGCATTGGACAGACGCTTGGAAACTTCGAACCTTTCCGTGAAATAAGAAAAATTGACTGATAAACTAGAGAAATAATATTTTCGCTAGCATTTTACGACAACTATCTGCCCATCTTTGTTACCGTTTACGCGTGACGCAGCGTTGTCGGTAAAGTAGAGACACAGTGCGGATAAAGCAGATTTTCGTAATGAAACTAGTACAATGATTATCGGAAAGATGACGCGCAACCCAGACCCGATGCACTATATATTTCCGATTCGATTTCATTCGATGGGTACAGAGATCGACCACATTCTTCGAAGCACACATTTCCATAAAAAGATCGCCGGTAAATAATGACTTGAACAATTATTTCAGAAAGTTTAGTGTCAAGGCGACCCACGTTGTAGGTGAAAGGTGCGGTAGAAGAAAAAATCATTGCGAACTGATGCACCGTGAGTCATCCCCTTCGGACGGAATTAAATGGGTGACTTAAAAATAATTCACAGACGTTTATAATGGTTTCGGAGACGGCTAACTAAGCGACGCGGAAGCGTTCGCGCATCAAAGCCACCAATTTACGTATTAACCTTTGAAAATACGCCAGAAATACAATTTTGACAGCGGTTCAAGTGCACTGTAGATTTCGCGATGCGTGTTACATGGTTCACATTAGCAAATTAAATAACTATTTATTCGTGGCTCGAATCAAAGGTTATCGCGTCAATGGACTTTGTTATATTTCTAGTGAATGGATAACAAAATACTAGACTGCGGATTTTACGCAACTGGAGTAAACATTGCAATTCGATAAGCTGAATTAAATGAGCTTATCTTATTTTAGACTTCATTCTATCCGTAATAAATGAAATAACTGAAAGCGTACAAATGTGTTCTGAATTGAAAATGCTGGGTTGTTTAATTCGTCTGCTTTGAAATGTTTTGACGTGAGCCATGAACCGACAAAAAAGAGGAGTTGCGTGACAGGCAATTGAGCCTAATTTAAAAGACCACAATGACACGTTATCGCGCGACTTCGCGACTGCGAAATCCATTGGGAAAACGTGCTGTATTCGTACCATAAAAAAAGCCCACACCGACGATCATTTCTATTTCATATTTCCGACCGGCATTCTTATTCGGTATGCAAAGAGGTCGCACGCACAGTGGGAGGAAAAACTATTCGGGCACCGTACCGTATGCATTTCAATTGTCGACGGTGATTTTCTAGACTGCGCGATTTTTATGCGAAATAAAAATTTTCTACCTACTGGAACAAAATGGAAATTTATTTTCTTTCCTAGTATGTTTAATAGGTTGGAAATGATATAACAGTATTTCTAAATTATACCTACTCATTTTTGTCGCAAACGCATAAAATCCACTGTCCACTTATTTCACGTTTATGGTAAACATTATTTGTAGAACATTGTTCCGTCGGTGCTCATTTTATTTCAATTTCTAAACACTTGTCAATGCTGTACTTAAATTCTGTCGATGTACATGTACTTATCAAAGTACATACTATTAACTCATTTAATTATGTATCGTGCAGAAAATGTGACTTTTGGGCATATCCTGTTTTATAAAAATTACATACATTGATCTAGAAGTGCATTTTGAACGTGAATTCGAATTTAGAGAAGAAGAACGCGCAAAAATAATCTCGGCAAAGTCAGCGAAAGTAAAAGTGAATGATCGACAACTCACATCCAGGCGGTAGTCCCTTTTTCACGGTGATTTTGTAGGGCTGATAGATAGCGCCCGGGTCTACCTTTCCATACATGCTCCTATCCATTGCCATGCTTTCCTATTTCCTTTATTGTTGCACCACTTATCAATTATCTCACCGATATCCATCAACGTTTACCACACACACATACACAAGCGTGAACAGAAATGCGCTGGACCCAACGTACGTATTATACTATTATGCGGCAGTTTACCGCGGCAATGTTTCTCTCTTTGCAGTCTATCACGAGCGAGTCAGCTGTATAGACGATCGATAGGTGGCGGGGATGATGCACACACGAACAGAACGGCCACTTGTTGAATGACGTCTGCAAATTTTACACGTTAGCACGCGAGCACCTCGATTCCGTCGATTTCCATCACTGAAAAAATCGTAGCAACTCGTCGATAATTCCTCTGATACGATCTATGTCATTTCTGTCACCTTTAGAAGGAGGATTTAGGAGAAGCAGCCTATGTATCATCCTAACATCCCGATCCTCAACTCGCTAGAACCCACGAGCAGTCATTATAATTAATTGGGAATTTCGAATGAAACTTAGAATTGAATTTCGATCTAAATTGGATTGCTGAGAGTTTTGAATTTAGATTTAAATTGGGTCGCTGAGAGTTGAATTTGAATTTAGATTTAAATATGTGACCATAATTATATGAAAGTGGTCTAATTGTAAGTCATATACTTATTTCTCGTTTGTATACATCTATAATTTTCACCCTCGAAAAAGAAACCCCTTGGAGAAGAATTGAAAAGAAAACATGTTTGCTTTCATCGGATTAGTCTCACCGATACGATGTTTGTTTTGGCTCACTATCCTTCTCTACGTTCGCTATCCTTTTCTAGAGAGATAATTTCTGATGACATTTCTGTCCTGAAGTTTTCACACGTATCGAGACGTTACTGTATCGATCAAAACACCTTTTCTGAGGTGATTTCGGACAGATTTGTTTTCAGCAGACCGGTAGTTCTAGCTTGTTGATACGACGGAACAACGTGTACTATCGACTGTTCCGTGATGGACCGCGCTTGACCAAGGGAAAACGAGAAGTTCAAACGTGCAAGTGTATTTCAGGCGCTCGCCCGCAATCGCGGACCCCGTCGATCCTCTTCCCCGACGACGCCAAAAACACGAGGACAACGCCTCTGTGAATACACTAAAAATACGTGAATCGTTGGCACATGACAACTCGAGAGAACACTCGTCCACGGTATCGTACGCGGACTCTGAAAGTAGTGTCTTCCGGTTCTGAGTGTCATCCCCGCGGTTCATTAGTTCTTAACCGTTTGCACTCGAATGGTGACCCTGACGCAACAGTCAAAATTACCATACCATTATTCGAAACACTTTTAATATTATTAAATTCGTCCGTATTTTATAAATTGTCAAACGCCCAACTGTTGTACGAGAAAACCGGTTCAATTCGATGTGCAATGTGCACAATGTAAAAAAGATCACATAGAATAAAAATGATCTGGGTTAAAAGAAATGTTTTGATTTTCGAATTAAGTCGAACTCAAGCCGATCATTTAAAACAGAATCTACCAGATACGAATGCTATTCGTCTCTTCTAAATCGAAATAGGTAAAATTTTATTCTTCTGTCATCAATAGACTGCGGATGTTTAAGCAATTTTCAATTTTTGTAGACGAATTTTAAGAAAGTGGAATAAAACACAATCTTATTTCCAGTGATTATAATAGCCTTTGCAGATCTCAACAAAATAAAAATTGTACTAAATTCATTCGAATTTTATGTTCCACCCTTTTTTTAAAATTTCCACAATCTAGTTATCAATATTCAGACAATATTTAAGCATTAACTTTTAATTACTCGCGTATAGTGTTTGCAACTTCAAAATTTGAAATTTACTGTTTTCAAGCGTAAACAAAGGTGTCGACTACAGTAGCAAATATTTATTTCGCATTAAGGTAGCTCCATATTTGATTGAATAAAAATTTATTTATGTTGGAATGATATACAGCTTTTTCCATGTAACCAGTTATGCAGAAAGTGAAGTGCGAGTAACCGAAGGTTAAAACGATAAATAAACCGCCGATGATCATGGAAGTAGTGTAAGTGAAAATTCCAAACGAATTTATAATACATATTTGTTTATTGAATCAGTCGCAAAAGTCTAAATATCTCCAAGAAAAAAGACAAATTAATATTGGAGACTTTACTTCGCATTTAAGTTTTTCGATCTCCATAGAATATTAATTAAACGTTCTACGAGTATAATATGTCCGATCGCATTTTTATGACGAGAATAAGTAATTAATTTGCAACTCAGGAATGAGTACGTAATCGACAGAGTTGGACTGCAAGCGTCACCAAGGGAATTAAGATAATAAATATTTAGCTAAGCAATTTCTTGTTGTTATTTACACGATTTTCATTTTACAATTCGCTTGCGATGCTGATATATCCGATGAACATAAAACAAGCGAACGCAATTGTAATATTGTTAATGCTTATTTACGCCTTTGCAACAAATTCACTCTTGAATAAAGTCTGTCTGCTTGACTTCGTACGATTGTAAATATCCTGCAGATAAACAAACATCTGTCGGATAAATTATCAATATTTCCATGTTATGCGTGCAAGTGTTCCGATAGAACGGATACACAATACGATTATTATTTTGTATTTTTCAAAGCGGACTTATGAGACAATGCATTCGAATGAAATCGAAAGAAAATTTAACGATAAAAATTACGATATCTATATGTTCCAACGACTCTGACAGACCGAGAGATTCGCGTTTGAGGTTAACTTACGATTAACAACGATTCATCTGAAAATTACTCACCTAAATCATCCATGCTTAATGTACGTCGATCTTGAACACACCGTTTCACAAATCACACGCGAATTTTGACGATTTCGACACGGTATCGCGACAAAAACACCGTGAAAACTGTATGCCCAACCAACTTGTCCGGGTTGGGCAAACCAAACATCAAATATGGAGAACCCGGTCCTCGGAACAGAATTTCCAGTTATCGCGTCTAACCTTTACATAAGTCGGCCGATTAGTCGATCCTTAATTCCCCTCCACTCTCGACGCAATTACAACAACAACGGGAATACATAAATAATACTTTTATTCGTCTTATCAGATGTACAATGGTAAAAATAATTTATGAAAGAAAAGAATTCCAACGAATTTCAATTTTCTTCTACCAAAATGGAAACTCGTTGAGCGAATCCTTCACGAGCCTTTTCTTCTTCGCTACATGGTCGCCGCTGGACGCCGTCTTCTCCACTCTGCGAACAACATTAAACAGTTAACACTAGCCTAATACATTATAATTCATATGTACATAAGTTGCAGTGTTACTTGTTTTCCTCTTCCTTCATTTTAACATATTTCCCTACGCCCGATTGATATACTTTTAACTCATTCTTCTCCTTCTTATCGGAGGATCTACTCTTCGCAGCTTCCTGAGCCAATCGTTCGGCTTCAGCTGCTCGTTCAGCGGTCAATCGTTCGTCCGCTTCTTGAAACGGATCGACGAAAACCTGCGCTTTCTGAATTACTATGTCCTCTATCGGTCTATCTTTGTTATCTACATCGACCTTCTCGATAGCGTTTAAAGTCTCCAGTCCGCCGACTATTCTACCAAACACGGTGTGCTTGCGGTCTAAATGCCTGCACGATCGAAACGTGATGAAACTGCAATTGAAATACATGCGATTAGATACGGTATTTATATATGTATAAATGTTTGTATTGCAGAATTTATACAATTGCGATCCGTTTGTGTTTGGACCAGAATTTGCCATCGATAAAATTCCTCTGCCCTGATGGACTAAGTTCGGTTTGAATTCATCCTCGAATTTTTTACCCCAAACAGAGGTTCCTCCGTTGCCAGTATTCGTAGGATCACCGCCTTGTATCTGAACAAATTAATATTAATTTCTTTATCTGTCGGAATTTCGGAATGATAAGATCGATCTACGTACCATAAAATTTCGTATAGATCTATGAAATTTCGTTCCATCGTAGTAACCATCTTGGCAATGTTTTATAATGTTCTCGCAAGTTTTTGGAACAAGATCGCAATGAAGTTCTAAGTTTAAAGCGCCGAAATTTGTGAGTAGCCTCACGTATCCTGTAACAGTGGGACTGTATAGTTAAACCAAACAATGTAGAAAATGTATGCAGTTTTCACCTTTCTTCTTAATTCGTTCGTATCGCACCAAATCTTCTGCTATGATCGCTGCTTGATGTGTTGTTTCCGTTGGCATTACCGTCGATGTGAAACCAGCAGCTACAGCTCCGGTAGAATAATGTGCCTACGGGTATACATAATTGTATTTATGCACAAACGGAGACAGTACGAAAGAAAACTATTAGAATACGAACTGCATTGAACTTGTCCGCTTTCGGTTTGGAAATTTCTTGCTTGCTTTCAGGCTGTTTGAACTCTTTATCCAGCTCGGCCAATATTTCTTTCGTTTCCATGGATACTGTCTTCAATTTTGCATTTGGGTTGTTTCGGTCTTTCACAGTTTCTGGAAGAATTATTAAAATCAAATAAATTCGAGCAAACACAAAACGTGAGACATTCGTCTTCATACCTTCGTCCTCTACTTTTATATTATTTTTAATATGATGGAACGTGGACAAATTAAATTTTGTCGCATCATTTGGGTCCTGGATTGTAATGATATCTTTTCTCATGAAAGCCTCGTCAGTTAGTAAATCTTTCCAATTGCGTGTCTTTATATTTAATTGCTCTACCGCCTAAGAACGGGATACCAATATTCATTTAAACGTTCACAGTTAAACGTTTTGCATCGATACTAACCTCGTATGAAAATACATTCCCAGTTGTTTTAACGGCAACGATATGAGAATGCTTAGTAAACAATTTGAAGAGTACTGGACAATGATATTGTCCTTCTACGTTCTTGGCAAAGTTTAACTTTATCAATGTCTTCGGATCTAATGGTTTCCCTGTCACAGGATTGTGTTTGAATCTTTTTATATATTGCAATATCGCTTCCAATTCGAACACATTCCCTTGTGGATCGCAGTACGGATGTTTGAACGGTTGTAAGCATAAACAACAATGATCGTAAGGCAAACGACGGAACGTTGTGTCCTCGGTTTCTTCCGAAGTTCCTGCCCTTTTCCCACCGTATAACGTGGACCATTCAGTGTACGTTAGATACCTATAAAAATCAGAATTATTAATAAAATAATTTATAAAACGGATTATAGATCGAAATAATATAACCTCTTTGTATCTTACATTTTATCCTTTTGATGTTGACGTTTCCCCATTTTGACGCCTTTTCTTTAATCTCTTCTCAGCGAAATAATTATTCACACCACAGTTGCTTCTTTAGAATGAGACACGTTATCTTCGAATAATAATATTTATTATTTACGCCACCATATATCGTCGATAAAGATTTCAATACCTATCAATACCTATATAACCTCTAATTACTCTACAGAGAATCCAAGAGAATCTGTGTACATTTTCTACCGCATGAACTTAGGTACGACAGCGCAATAATTCCTGCAGTATCGCCGATAGAAATAGGCGCGAAGTTTGAAAGGTCGAATACGCGCCTACTCGAAAAACTGTATCATTTACAATTTACGTTAATAAAATGGAAGCGTTGACGAAATATACGGATGAATACAGACGCAACTAAATGCGTTTTGTTCTTTTTTGTTTATTACAATAGTTACATTACTATTTTCGTTCAAAAGATGAAGAAGAAAATAATTTTAAAGTTTGGCCAACCTAACGAAGTCAATTTACTATCCCGTTTCAGAAACTAGGAGAAATCTGGAGAAATCCAGAGCAATTCAGAGAAATTTTCAGAAATTTTGTCCTGTGTTATGAGGAGATACTGAGAGGATTTTATAGAAGTTAACAGAAATGTCGAAAGCATTGTCCAAGGGTCGGAATTTGAAGAAAGTTCTACCAAAAGTAGAGCATAAGACGCCACTGCGAGTGACGATTCCTGCAGGAATGGCAACAAGCAAACCACCTCTTGGATCACAGCTTGGACAGGTTAAAAGAGTTGTTGTTTCTAAGCAAACTATACGTAATGATATTTCCCAATTAACAGAATAACATTTCTGTTTCCAGAGGAACATAAATGTACAAAATTTTTGTAAGGAGTTCAATTCGAGAACAGAAGACATTAAACGTGGTGTTCCTCTGCCATGTCGAATCAAAGTAAAACCAGACGGTACCTTCGACTTAGTAATACACAGTCCACCGGCCACGTTCTTGTTGAAACAGGCGGCTGGAATAACGAGGGGACAAATGGGGAAAGGTAAATGCAACAAGACTCGATCTTTAAACATCTTTTATGATTATACTTGTGTTTCAGGTGACATAGCTGGTAAAATTACATTCAAACACTTATACGAAATCGCTTGCATCAAGTCGCAAGACCCACCCTTAGCATTAACAAGTTTAGAGGGTCTTTGTAAGATGCTAATCGGCGTGGCACGCACCTGTGGAATTCAAATCGTACATTCTTTAGACCCTGAGGAACACGCAGAATTTATGAAACAACGAGAAGAGGGGGTTCAAAAGTTACTGGAAGAAATGAAGTTGTCTAGGGAAGCTAAACTACTCAGAACAGCAGTTTAATATGTTGTATCCATGAAAATGTATCGATCTAATATAGATTTGCAAGTTGTACATATACTATCTCCGTGTTGTTATTTTTTTAAACAATGATAAAATGTTTCAATAAACGATGAGTAAACCTTGAGAAACACTCGAAAATCATTGATGAATAATACAGCGAAGGGTCGATCTAAGCAAACGAGAACTGTACGATCTAAGCGCTTACCCCCACCACTGCGGGGCTACCTCAGTTGCCGCGAGCAGTGAAAAGTGTAAATTGTGTAACCACTATTAATCCAGTTACAAAACTTCTTTATTTTCAATTTTCGTCTTGTACAACCTTTCTAAAAATTAAACTTAAAAATTAAAATGAGTCATTTAAAAATATTCTCTAACATTGTTCACGGGAGTGGATTTCTTCCTTCGGCGTTGTACCGCCTAAAAAAAAGAATGTTTCGTTATTCTTAGAGTAGTACGATGTAAAAATGAGAATTGTCTTACCTAAGATTGTTACTTTTAGTCCGTCTAAGTGAAAACGTGTCGAATGTGGAATGCGATTTCTATAACGCTCGAAACATGTGAAAACAGCTTCTATTTCCTCTCTTTCTTCTCGATTCAGTTCGATCCCATTTCCTTCTTCTTCTGCTGCTTCGTCTATGGCTTCATCTCTTTGTTCATTCCAGAGTTGGGCATTATCTAAATACGAAATTATTTGTAAACACGGACTGCGCGGTCGAAAACTTGCTGCACACTGTATGATACTGTATGAAAAGATAATGATAGATAAAGTAGTTTTGTAATTGCATTAGTAGTGGTTCACGCGGCATGTTTACGCTTTACACATTTACACTACCCGGCGACCGAGGCAACTCGAGTGGAGGGGGTAGGCGACAGTAGGCGAACGGACTAACAATAAGATCGACCACCTCCGTCGGACTTACTTAGATCAAGACTTTAATTCAAGTCACCGGACATTTATTCAAATTTGACCACATCTGACTAAAATATCCTATATTTTCGAAATTTTAATTATTATTTTTATATATTTTTTAATTTTTTAAATTTAAGTGGGGGTAATTGTTTTCCAATTTGGTTTCTAGAGCTGCCCATAATCATCCCAAATTCTTTTTTCCGAACATTTATTTAAATAGTATACATATATATATTTAATTTTGCATTCATATATTGTCGTATAATAGATACATCCAATTAAAATACAATTACCATTTCCTTGAAGATAAGTGTCCCGTGACTTATGGACGGGAGTGTATACATATATATATATACATATATATACATATATATATATATATATGTATTCTTCAGAAAATGATCTATTCTTAAAATTTTTCGATAAAATATTGCCCATCAATGGTTCCTACCTTCATCGATGTTTACATCCCTTTCTTCCTTTATTACCACACCCCTCCCTTCGTCCTTGTCTCCGTTACTATCCTCTTCTTTCCGTTCCTTGCGAACCAGCCGAATCCTGTGACGTCTTTTAAAATTCGCTAGCCAGCCTCTGCTGATTTTGAAATTTGAACACGCTCCAAACTGTTCTTTCAGTTCAGCTGCTTTTTGTAAAAGCAACGCATCCGATAGAACTTCTCCTATCGTTCTCCTTTCTATAACCCACACGAGCAACCGTTGCTCCAATTCGTCGTACGTCGGTTTCTTTAAATTTTTCCGACGTCTCTCCAATTTCCCTTTGTTCGCGAAATCCGTGATTGTTATAGCGTTTTGTTGGATTCGCCAAACTGTCACGTGATTGACTTTATGCTTTTTAGCGACATCTGCGATACTTTCCGTTTCCAAGTCTTTCAAAATATCCACACGTTGTTGCATAGTTAACACAACTCTTTTGCCACTTGCCATTTCTGTCCATTAAGCTAAGCACTAATACAAAAATTCAAAAAACTAATATTACTACTATTTAAAAAAAAGAGTCACTATATATGTAACAATTGATAGAAAACTGAAAAACAAACAGGACTAGAAAATTGAACAGCTAAAAAATTAGCACAAAAATGTCAGAAATCTCGTTGAAGGTTACGAGAAGATGTCTGAGACGAAAGACGTCCGAATAGTTCAACAACTGGGACAAGTGGACAAGAGTGTCGAATAGACTGTTGTACTAGTTGTACAAGCGTTGCCCTTGTCTACGATCGACTCAGTCGACCAGCTCGTGAAAGAATAGTGGAACTGTACGATCTATGCAATGGCACGGTCCCGAGTGGTCCCGAGGTTGCCTTAGATCAAATCTCTACTGTAATAATATGATAAAAATATGGAAATCAATATCCGAAAACCAGTGTGCAGTGTCATCTGGTATACAATACTAGAATTAAGCTTAAAATCAGAGACCTCTTTCCTCTCGTTTTCTTACTAAACACGAGTTGAGTAGATCTTTTATTCGAGCGAGACCACCCTGTATATGTTTCGTGATCTCGCGATGTATAAATTCGTAAGGAACGATGTATCGATAGATTGTTGTCGAACTCGCGGTCGTTCGACGGTTATTAACCAGCTTCACGGCGATTTGCTGACGTTCTACCCAAAGATGGCGGTGATGAGTACGCCATGTTTTTTTGTGATGTTCGCGCATTAGACAAATTTTTTGAGAATCGTAATCCGTATGAGCAAAATGGCTGATGATGACCCGTGGTTATTAAAGGAAGACGGTTATTTAAACGTGGACACCGAGTGCAAGAATATAATCTATCATGCTAATCTAAATGTGTTATTAATCACCACTGGCAGTGCGCAAGTATACGTAGTCGATGTCAACTCAGGAGAAATATTGCAAAAGAGTTCGTTGTCGGGTAAGCATCACGGTTTATCGTTGTCTCGTGGACATAAATCGTTCGTTTAACAACAAATTGTTTCGCCACGAATCCTATCAAGGATTTCCTTGCGTCGGACCCAATTACGCCTCATGGTCAAGGTCGTGTAGGCGTATAAAACGTCAGGCGTGACTAAAGTTTCCTCTTTTTTTTCTATTCAAGTGTTTTCATAACGAAACAATCGATTGGCTTTTTCGCCAACAGTCGTCCACTGATGTCACCGTTTTCTGTTTCCTCGAAATCCACCGAATCCCTGCGACCGTTTCAATGTTTTCAATGTTTCTCTCTGCGAGGAAGTTAACGCAGAGACTCTGTTCTCCTCTAAGGGAAGATCGAATGAGCAAATACTAAGAATAACTTTTATTTCCACAGGAAAGTCACATGGCAAACTCCAAGGTACATATTTATCGAATGGCGTAGATAAGATATTATATACGGACGGAAGAGGAATAGGAGTGCGTAGCGAATACAATGGTATACTCCTTTTGGACACTCTTTTACAAACAACCGTTTCACGAAGCGAAGACGTTGTAAAGCTAGAGTTACTGTTCTCCGAAGCGAATTTGTTATATCAGTGTCTGCAATGCGTAGAGTTACCAGGCGCGGATCACGTACAAGAAGTGATCCAAGAGTTAACGAGTAAAACTTTCACTGTGGAAGCCAGTCAAAGGAAGGGTATCAAAGCCCGAAAAGTAAGCGAAACAAAGAGAGAGAGGAAAGAAGATAAATCAATTTTCTAAATCGATCTGTATCTAATTCAAATTTTTGTCGATTTTGAAACAGTGGAATACAGTATGTCTGGAACTACCGCATGGTTCCCTGAAGCTCGTGTGTTTGGGATTAGTGGCGGAATTGAAGAGATTAAACAAACATATTCCCGCGTTGCCGATTGCTTCTGGTATCAATGAACGATTAAATGGCCTACTACCAGGTCTGGCGTTAGATGGAAGTCCCGCTGATAGAGCATTAATGTTTAGCGAGGAAGTTCGCAGGGAAACTTTCTCGAAATGGCCGCATATAAATAACGAGTAAAACGTTTTCTCAAACTTTAGCCTAATTCTCTGTCCATTCCGATATTTTCGCACATCTCTAATATCAATACATTGCTGTACGTGTAACTCATCTATAGTGTTCCTTTCAGATGGGCTCTGCCCGACGAAATGGCTCAGTATGGTCTCTACCATCATCCGAACGGGGCAGCTGATGACAGGGTGATGTGCTTCACGTGCAACGTTTGTTTAGTTTGTTGGGAACCGAAGGACGAGCCATGGTCGGAACACGAACGTCACTCTCCCATGTGCCCCTTCATCAAAGGGGAGTACACGCAAAACGTTCCTTTGTCTGTTACCCTCGCCACCGCTCCTGCGCGAGAGACTGGCGACGTGATAGACGTGATTAGCACTACGAATGTCGGTGGTCTCGTGGGCACAGCTTCCAGTAACGGTTTTATAAGCATATGGAGTGTAAAGAAACAATTGAAGGTAAAATATGCTCGGTGTGAAACGCTGATCGTAAATTGTTGAACCCTCTGAAGGTCGTGGTTGGTCCGATTGTTGCGTGGGCGACCGCGTAGCTTAGGCGTAACTTCTGCAGTGAAGACGGATTTTTATGCATTTATGAAGAAATTAGCTGGGTGAAATATAAGAATCTAGCAATGGTGTTAAGTTGTTTTCAATGTATAGACGCCATTAAGGGATGAAATGAATTTTTCTGTAACTCCTGTTCTTCCCATAAAATCATGTAGAACATTTTTTATTTTGCATAAAGATCCGCAGTCTGTCTAGAACGTTTCTGTTCAAAAATATTTAGAATATTTTATACGTGTCTGTTGGATGAACCGCGGCCTTCCCAGCTGAGTAATCTGGCAAAGTTGTTACGCAAACGTTGCGATCACTGTTGCAGAAGGAGGTGTCGTTCTACGTGGCCCCGATCGAACAGGAAATAAACAATAAAGAGTCGATACAGTTCGGTTCGACGAGAACTCTGTCCTCGTATCTTCGAACGTTGAACACGGAAACGGATCCTCTGTCCGAGTACAAATACGCGGCGACGCATAAAGTACAGATCACAGCGTTGTCTCTGGTGGGACCTCCGAATTCGGGGAACAGCGATGATGTAGCAAAGACCTCCGGCTCAACGGTGTTGCCCGCGGAGCCATCGGACTCTAAAATTAGGCCGTGTGTAATATGTGGTGTTACGGTGACGGTCAGTAACCCGTCGCAATTAAGGACTTTAGAAAATGTGTGGGCCGCGTCGACGCATCTAGCGCCCTCGTCGTCTCTCGTCCGCGCGATGAACAGTGTAAATAGTGCTGCCAGTGACACTCTAGACATAATGAAGGTGGCCGGCGATAGGTATACACCGTCGAAACTACACTATCTGGTACTGTACGATTTCCACCATAAAACAACGACCGCGCAGCCGGTTAAGGAGGACAACGGCAAGGATACGAAAGCGAAGAAGACAATGTCGGGAACAGGAACCAGCGCTAGCTCGAACGGCGAACGTCAAGAGAATGTTTATCAAGATTTCGTACTCGGCAAATTTTTGTACGAAGTTCCGGTGATAGAGGACGTAGACTCGGATCTTGTAGTCGGCTCGCATTTCGACGGTATCTTTTCGACGCCTGCTCTGACCGCGTCCTCCTCCAATGGTATTTACTCGAATCCTATTGGAATCACGGTACCTCTTACGTCGAGCTCGTTCGACGCGAACTTCAATCCTATCAGCGGCCCGGAGCATTTCGCGTCGACTTCCGATCTAGCGGCGGTGAATAAAAAGGGCCTGGACATTTTGAAGATGGCGAAGACCGAGCCGGTCGTTATAAAGACCTTGCCGATCGAGGCACCCGACAACGTGAAGATCACGTATGTCGGACCGTCCGCCGATGGGAGACACGTTTACGTAGCGATGTGCCCCACGACGGACGGCGCGGACTCTTCGGCCACGAATAACAATCAGATGGACATCGACGAGGACAACGAGTTTTTCCCGCAGAAAGGATACGTGTATTGGGACCACGACACGCAATCTAGCAGATTGATCAACGGCGAAGTACACGAGGATGCCGGTAACGCGAACGTCGTACTGCTGGTGTACGCCCTGGATTTCTCTGGACAAGTCGTCAAGATTTGCTCCGAGCCAGTGGCCAGGCGAGAGCTGTCTGCTGACGAAGCACCTTTGGAACACGTCTTTCTCCCTCTCCAAAGGAAAACCAAATTCCCATTGTTCGGGAAAAATACCAGCAAAGGACCGAACACCATACCAAGTGTTGATCCTGTCGGACAGGTGGCTTTAATTTGCAAGGATGGCGTGATCAGAATGTTGAACTTGTCATCGTTGAAGACTGTCACCGAGGCGAGGGTCGAGGGAAAGAAATTCGTCTCCGCTGCTTATTGCAACAGTAAGCTTGAATCGTGGTTGAAACTTCGAGTGGGACCAGTCTGTGCGTTAAGAAAGAGCAGTAACTTGTCCCAGTTCCCAGAATCACCCTGTATAAATTGGATAACGATGCATTTAGAATACTGTATCGAAACAGTTAATATTCGAAGGTGTGAATACATGGGCCACTCAGATAGTCCCGTGACAATTAAATCAGAGACCAAAAATAGCATTGCTTTAGAAATTTTTCCAGAAAAGATCATTAATACTTTAATACAGTGATGAGCAACCCGCTGGCCCGTGGGCCGCATTTAGCCCGCTAGGAAACTGCCTGCGGCCCGCCGGAATCCGGCACAGCGCGACGCAACAAAGTATTTAATATTACACAATACGCCGCGGGTTGCTCATTACTGCTTTAATACGTTCAGAACAATGTAGCACCTCTTCTACAACTGTTAATTTTCGGATACAAGTTTTAACGTTATCGCGAGTCTTCGGTCCCTAAATGTTGCTTCTTCCAGGTTTGGAGAGGCTGTGCGCGTGCACGAGCGACGGCGAGCTGCATTTCTACGTTACTACCGACGAGGAAGACACTCTAGAGGATAGAGAGGATATTGAGGATATTGCTATGATGACGACAGAGGAGATCTGCAACAAGAGCACGACTCCCAGCACGTCGACGTCGACCAGTGTCCAGTAAGGATAAAATCAGCAACTAGACAAAACGGTGTGCAGGATAATTTCAGTGCGAGATAACATATTCTTTCAGGGACCAGTTGATTGCGCACAATCCAAGCTTCTCGTATTCGGATCTACGCACTCTGTACGAATTGACAAGGTTTGACCACGAGGCTCCCGCTTATGGTGCCACTGTTCCACCTTGTTGGCACGAAATGATGCAGGGCAAGAAGCAACGGCGACACCCGCAACAACAACATACGAGAATCTGGCGATTGCACGATGAATGGTATGTGTTAACGGAAAAATAGGACTTTTAAGGACGACTGTGGCCTAGATCCATCTTTTATCTGGCGATTTTGACTATTTAAAAACTCCATCTTTGCATTACGGATAAATGTGAAGGCATATCCCACACCCTTGCAATCCTAAAAACGAGTCTACCCCCTTAAGTCCCTGGTTAGAATAAGACTCGCGTTCGTCCTCCGGAGGGTTAATCATGTTTGCTTGAACTTGCAGGCCCACATGGGACGAGTACGTGTTCGAGTTGACGCTTCCTCGGAGCGCGGCAGGAAACGTCGGTCACGTGGACGTGAAGTTTAGCGTGTGCTCGGACTTTCAGGAGCTACCGATCATTCAAATAACGCTGCTGAAGCAGAACGTAAGGCGGATCGGTAGTCACAAGCCACCTCCGTTGACTCCGGTGGACGAGAGAATAGACTTTAACATAGGCAACGAGCAGAAAGCGGAGAATCCTGTGGTAACGGAAGAGTATCAGAGACAGCACAATACAGAGATCTTATGCGGTCCCATCGAGTTGCATCGTTACATAGATCTGACGTGTAATTACGGTTGCGTCACGCTAACCAGCCCGAAACTGTTTCGCACCAAAGCCAGAACCCTTCTCGTTCATATCAAGACTTTGGTGGATCCATCGAAAGACAGCGTAAGAGTTGAACATACATATTCGAATCGAATCTGCTGCGGAACGAATGAAAAATTGATTAAAAATGTATTTCAGGCAACGATGAAGCCGAAAACGAACGCGTCGACCAGCAAACCTTCCACTTCGAAAAAATTGAGGAGATTCGACATGCTGTGGCACGCTTTCCATTCCAAAGACACCTTAGAACGGTTCGGGGAGGATTCGAACGGCAAAAACTTGGATTGCGATATGGGTAAATGCTGTTCGATTATTTATTTGTACTTAAAAATGTTTGTAATTAATTTTGTGTAACGATTTCAAGGGGGCGAGTGGATTCAGGAGATAGCAATCACCGTTCGAACGATGCAACAGACGAATATACCAAACGAGAAAGCCGAGCGCTGCGCTATGCTCGAGTCGAAGGCGTGTTTCGAGAATCTGCTGAGAGTAGCCTGTTTGGAAACAGCTGACAAGTACGGAGCATCATGTTCAACGAATAAGAATGATATTCTCAAACTGTACAGAAACAGGGAATGTTTAATTGGCTGTTTTTTGCAGGTCACCTGTTACGCAGGCTCTCGCGTTAGACCTTCTCATATGGATAACGACGATCAGGCTAACGAGGCTGCGCAGCAGCCACCAGAATGCGAAGATAATATCGTTCCAGTTGAAAACGATCCGTTCTGTCCAAGCGTGGTTACCTAGTTTACTGAAAACTTGCCTTTTGCATGCTGGTCGGAGCGTTGCGCGCAAGTGTATCAAATTAGTTATGCTTTGCAGCAGGTACGTCAAGTACCACCGGTATTAATCCTTTGCGGACGAAGATTTTTTAAAATATTAGAAATATATCGCCCAGAGAAGTAGATCATGTATTAAATTATTTATCTGCAACTTTAGGAGTTGAATCATAGAAAAATAGACGACATTCGTCCCCAAAGGGTTAATATCACACAGTAATATACGAGGGTAATTTTAATATCGAGAAATATTGCTTTCAGGGATTTTTATAATTTAGAGCATTCGCCGTTCAATTTTTTCGACGAGGCTTTGGTCTCCGCGTTGGTGAAACTGTTGCCGTCGATCGTAGAGGTTCAATGGGCCGGCTCGTTAAGATGGCTTCAATTGTTAATTACTAGAATCTTACCGTTGGATAGAGATCACAGTATCGCTCAACAGTGTGTCATTCTGATACAGCAAATCGCTGCCGAAATAGCAAATCGAGCGAACCCTTATCATTTATTACTTGCAACAAGGTATATATTCAATGTCTTCGAGAGCCAATGAATTTGTTCTACGTTTCTCTTTGATTTTCTACAGGTTTGGTTTGTACAGTACACCTTTCGAAACGGAGCTTTTCGATTTGAATCCGCCAATGCCTCCGAAATACAGTCCGTTGCCATCTGCGTACATGTCGACGGTAGCGAACGACGAGACAGTGACATTAGCTGCTTTATCCAGCTCCATGTTTTCTCAGGATGCTATTGATTTGAGGGACCTACTCACGCTGCCTACACATCCAACTAACGAACTGGTGATGCTTAGTAAATTAAAGCGATTAAGTGTAAATCATAGTATGAAGGGGCTGTTAGAGGTAACGTATCGATGCTTAATTCTTAAGGGAAGATCTCTATCCCGCAAATTTTCGGTACATGTAGAGGATATTAACATAGTAAATGAGTAGACAGTGGATATTTAAGCATTTTTCAATTTTTGTAGACAAATTTTAGGAAAGTGGAATCAGATCAAATCCAATTTTTAATGAGAACAGGCTTCGTAGATCTAAAACAAATAAAAATTGTAATTGAACATTTTCAGAAGCCATAAATACATAAAGATCCACAGTCTATGAGTATAAAAAGTGTTTCACGTAATTTTCTGAATTTTCGGGTTCGAGATCTTTCCGCTTTTTATCGAATTAATGAGGAATCTTTCACGCGGAAAAATTTTCAGGTGGAACCACTGCATTTTTGTTGTCACTCCGTGTCGAACGGCACCAAAATGGAGAAAATCGATCCGTGCACGAATATGAATAGTATGGGAGCTCCTCTGTACGACAGCACGGTCACAAACAATAACGGCGCGCCTGATATCAAAACAATTAACATGAACTACGTAAGTGTCTTCGGACGAGGCGAGCCAAGAGCCCCAAGCGAGATCTTTTCTTTTCTTTGTTAGTGCATCAAGATTCTCTTCCATTCTTTCTGTTTCTCCTTTTGCTCTATCTTCTGTTAGATTGTTGAATCGGCGGAACGATCTGTATCTCGGAAGCATGATCAGTCTGAGCGCGTTGATCGGATCGTTTGTCTGATAATCGAGACACCATAAATAGTTGGAATAGAAACAGGGATAGGGGTTGTGTACAGTTTTCTGTTTCTCGTGAAAACTCCCGACCAACGAAAGAGAGAATCGTTGTGGTTCGCCCCGTGGTCGTGTTATTGTTGTATTAGATGTTTTTTCGATTAGAAGAAACATAATTCAGAACCGAAATGATTGTCCATTGTAGAATTTGGATGCTGGATCGCTAGGACCAGATGTTCAGGCTAAGTCGACACCTAAGTTAAGCGATCTGCTTAGTCTCTGTACAGGAAGAGCGTTAAAGAAGCCAGCTTCGCAACTGATGTTCACGCCTGATCTTCAGTCAGACTGTGCCGAGGCTAACGATATGTCGGTGAACAATCAGACGTGGCATGACACGCAAACCGACATGCCTAATTCGCATATATTAAATTCTGCTTTAACCAAAGAAAAGTCGCCCGTACAAAATCTCGGTACTACCCTAAACAAAGTCGAAGACAGCAATTCGAAAAAGGTAGACTATCATAGACGAGAAGTTGTACCTTCTTATTTCTTCCTCTCCGTTTCTCACTTCGACAGGTCTCTTGTTGTTATTACGGTATTTCTTTTTTCTTTTTGTACAGCTTTATTAATACGCTCTTTACCGTTCTGTTTATTATACCATTTGATTTTCCGTTCATGTTGTCGGTTGCACATGCATACGCCGCGCAGAGTTGGGCAAACGAATTAATTAACGACATCATGACAAAATTCTTCTAATATCTCCACAAACGCATAAAATCCGCAGTCCATTGACAACCACGAAAATTCTCCTCGTTCCGAAATAATTTCTTTTTTAATCATTTTTCTGGCAGAGTCGGTGATTGATGCCCAACTCTAGCACACACATAGACACGCAGCTAGACACACGGAAGTGCAGTTTGCATGACAGGCTTTGAAACAATTCCGCATTACGCATTCGGTGTTAAAATATTGTACCGTTCAGCGCAGCGTGTCGTACTGAGTTTCCATTTGCAAAACGTGGACCCAGAAGTTGCCCAAAAAATTCTCGATGGATCATTCGTGCAGCTACGGTTTTTATTTTATTCGAGATTATCGCAGAAAAATTGCAACGTGTTGAGAAACAATGTTTGGCCTCACCTGGCGTTGCAATCTTTACGAATGGCTGCATAACTTGCCTGAGTTTGTCGGTGAGAGATCATACTTTTCTTTTTCACGCATCAGCTTCCTTGATATTCTTGAACGAACCGAGCGTTCGGTTCAGAGTTGGGCAGTAATCGATTGAAATTTTTGTACGATTGCAAATTGGTCTTCGATCACGATTTATAATCAAATACATATTTACATGAAACATTGCCCAGCCCTGCCTCAGTTTAGTGCTTTCGTTATCGCACTCACAATGTGTTCTACGGAACATCGAATCTACTTTTAATTTCAATATCTCTGGAACGCTCTCCGTTCTGAAATCCCACATTATTCCTTTCCACGCTGTCCGTATCCATGACAAAGTAGAAACAAAGTAGACTGTATCTACTGCGTTCGAAAGATTATCGCCAACTAGAACTCTTGTACATATACGTTGCAGCGGGAGGACATTGCATTTCCATGGGGTAGATTACTGTGTTGGCCACCTCAGCAAGCATTGGTGGTCGACAGATTGCATTCTGGGGCACGCCGCTTCGTTATCCTCGACTTTGGATCACCGGTACTGCTCACCGACTTGATAATTCCTTCCTGTAGCGACTTGGCAACGTTAACGATAGACATATGGACTAACAACGAGGACATTGACAGCACCAGGCTAATTGTCACTACGGACATAGCGAGTAACCCGTTGGTCGTGTGCGATCTCCAACCGCCACCAGTGTGTAGATATCTTAAGGTAATAACATCGACAAACGTTACCCGATCTAAAAACACGCTGGGATTGCGAATCGTAAGTCATGTCCGGGTTTTTAGATCACAACTATAGGCCGCTACGGCATGACACCGACCATATGCAAAATACCATTGGGACTGTTCTACGGGCACATGGTGGTCCTACCAGGAGAAGACTACGCGGAATTGCACAATGCTTCTGCGACTTCTGACAGCTTCGACGCCTCTGTGCAGGCTACCATCGACACGCAGTGTAACATTTTGTCTGCCCTTGCGGAGGATGTCCAATGCAGGTCAGATTATATTATTGTTCGCAATCTTTAGTATGCAGTATATATCAGCGGTTTCCAATCTTTATGTTACCTTTTCTATTTTTAATAGATATAATTAGACTGCGGATTTTTATACATTTATGGTATCTGAACATTTTCAAAAAATGTATTTCAGACAAAACGCTACTACCACTGGAAATAAGATTTTACTTGATTCCACTTTCTCTCTTGTAATACTATAGACATGTTTTAAAAACTGTTAATTTTTATTTATTTATAGATATTACGGTATGAAAATTAATTTTCTAGTAAAAGCGCTACCCAGGTTGGAAACTGCTGGCGTAGAATGTTGCGTAACAACGTTGTCTGCCCTTTCAGGTTCAGTTTAGCTACCGAACGATTAAAGAGCCTACTAAATCCACTGTTGTGTTCAGAGACCACGAATTTTATGCATATGCAGCACTACCTTTGCTACAATAAGATGCCCAATGTAAATAAGGAACAGCCGTCTACGAAGATATTGGCAACCTACCAGGTAAACAATGTTGGAAGCGTCGGGCGAACGAACCCTGAAGCGGAACTAAAAACAGTTGTCGAACGTTGCAGGAATGTATAATGTTTCAACATCAATTGAACGTCGTGCACAGCGTGTGGAGACGTTTGGAGTCCTGGAGAGGCTCACAATGTGCGCCATCGACCCTTCTATCGAACGCGCCCACCGACAAACTGCGAGTTCTAGGGGAGACACTGCTCGACATTCTTTTATATTCTGTGTACGAACTCGGCCCCGTGCCAAGTGTACGTTTCATTAACAATCGTTTAGCACCGGAGTCAGTTTTCTTTTGTCCAGTACTGAGAGAGGCGTATTGTCGCGTGTCTTTTCTAGATCCCGATGTCCATTTGTGACGTCTTTACGCCTACAGTGTGCGAACAGTTTTTCCACTCGATTTGCGTGGTCACGCCAGCCCCGCGCTTGCAGTTGTACGCTGTCGCACTTTTAGCACGCATGGCTGGTCATCAACCTTGGTGGGGTAACTGCCTATCTAATACGCTGATCAACCTGTACTCGTCCTCATCCACGCACATATTCCCACAGGATAGGTACAGCCATCACTTTCGATATATCTCTGTTCGAGAGTGTTTTCACATTGTCCAGTTGACGAACGATAAATCGTATTTTTCATTTTGGTCACAAAAAAAAAGAGAAAAGAACGGGTTTCCTGCCCACTGTGCAACGTGGAGGTGCTCTTACCCGCTGTTCAGCTCCTTGCACTATGATTAGACTGCGGATCTGTATGCATTTATGGCTCCTGAGAATTTTCAAAAAATGGTAAAACAAAATTCGACAGAGTTTAGTACGATTTTTATTCGTTTCAGATCTACAAAGGCTACCACCACTGAAAACAAGATCTCATTTGATTTCGCTTTCTTAAAATTCGTCTACAAAACTTGCAAATTGTATAAACATCCATAGTTTAAACTATGATTTACTTTATGATCACGAGTCCGATTCGATGTTATAGCGCAAGGGGTTGAATCAGTATGCGAATGATAGTTCGGATGGTATATTGAGAAAGTTATTCGTTTTGTTATGTTGTTCAGGGTGTTCATTCTGTTAACATACCTTGGACGGAAATCGCTGATCGCTGGAGTGAATAGATCCTCGGTGATAGACGCGATGGTTCGCACTCTAGGGAAATTGCTAGCACCGTTGTCGGCTCCTCAGAACGCTAATCGTTTGGATATAACACTGATCGGCTGGGTGTTGCTCTTTCTATCGGTATGCTTGGATACAGTGGCCATTCCCTCTCCTTCTTTGGAAGGAAACGGCGAGAAGAGCAAAGAGCAAGGTATTTTTAACGTTTCCCATTTATTCTTCTTCTTCTTTGTCATATTGTATTCTTCTCGGATATTTTATGAAATGACGTGTCGAAGGTTTTTCGTCACGTTGGGAGTTCATACAGGGAGAGTCGGTGATGGAGAAGAAGTATGGCAGCGCCAATCGCTCCGTTATTCCTTGCACCTATCGCAAGAAGCTGCAGAAGTGCATAATGCAACAGAATCAACACCTCCAAGATCTGGAACAAGCTAGGAAAGCGTTTCATCCATCGTCACAGGTACGAGAAAATGCTCGACCATCACCGAGAGAGTTACAGGAAGAGCATCGCTATACACTCTACACTGTCTTCATAGTTTCGTTGTAGTTAAACGGTAGATGACATTTGTTACAGGGTTGGGACACTCTTTCCTCGCTATGCAGTAAAATAGTGACGATCAAGACTCACGAGCGTTACTTCAAGAAGCTTACTGCCAAACAGTTCAAAGATCTATTGATGTTGCGAAAGAACGACGGGCAGCATTCTTCGCGAAGTTCCCGGGCACAATCGCAGTCGCAGTCGCAGTCGCAGCCAACCCCTAGGTGTGCACCACAACATTCTGGCATTTTGCTACTGTCTTTAACGGGGTGGTCTCGTTTCCAGTAGTGAAAAGTTTTTCAGTAGTCAAAAGCGCTAGATAAAAGATCAATCTAGGCCGCAGTCGCCCTCAAAAATCCTATTTTCGCGTTTACGAGGCGTAATTGCCATTATTCGGCAGCATGTAGCTGTCACAGCTTTATGAAAATAGCTACATGCGCAGCTTTCTGCTTCCGAATGATGCAAATTACGCTGTCGAATAATTGTGAACGTAAAAACAGGACTTTTGAGGGCGACTGCGGCCTAAATTGATTTTTTATCTAGTGCTTTTGACTACTGAAAACCCCCATTGCATTATCGAGAAATATTTTTGCCAATCCGTTATTGGTTCACCTAATCCATGTTTCATTGGACTCAGTTCTAGTAGTAAACCCGATCTAATGGAGGTGGACGAGGAGTGCATATCGAACCTGTCCCATCAGCACGTTCTACCAGTAGCTCGAGGACTGATCGCGCTGATTTTGTGCAACTCCGCTAACGTGGACATGTTCTTGTTAGCCTGTAAGGTCAGTATTATCATTCGTTTACCGTATCCCTTGTGTCGTTCGTGTGTTTGTTGTCCCGTAGAAGCGCTATAAATTGTTCGTGCTTCTCCGAATTGAATTTGAGTTGAATTTATGCGTTATAGGTAGTCGCTAGGCTAGTGATATCCACACGTCCTGCAATTAGCTTGTGCGAGCTCATGAGCGAGGAACAGCTCTTAAAGTTAGTCAGACTGGCAACGAGTACATCCGACGCTGCCTGGACTTCGCACGCGGTCTCGTGTCTCTTGCAGGACCTATTCGAAGGTACACAAATACACGTTTCTTCGTAAATATTCGGACTGCAGGACGAACTGTATTAGAATCGAAGTTTTCACAGACTTCCGCAATCGAGTGTTTTAGCTGTAGAATTAAAGCGAGATCGTATAAGGGGCAGTCTTCTGTAATTTATAGACTGCCGACCTGTACGCAGAATATTTATCATTAGACTGCGGATCTTTATGCAAAATAAAAATTGTCTGCATCGATTGCAAGAAATAGAAACCAAATAGAATGCTATTTCCTCTCTTAACAGGGTAGCCTCTTGTTTTCACGATTGCAAGGGTTCGGGATGCGCCTTCTTATTTCTCCATAATGCAAAGATGGGGTTTGTCAGTAGTCAAAAGTGCTATATAACAGATCAATCTAGGCTGCAACCACCTTGAAAAGTCCTATATCTACGTTTATGCTGTTGAATAATTCAAATTACGAATCGTAAACGTAAAAATAGGAGTTTTGAGGGCAATTGCGGCCTAGATTGATCTTTTATCTAGCTTTTTTGACTACTGAAAAACCACATCTTTCCGTTATCGTGAAATGAGAAGGCGCATCCCGCACTCTTACAATCCTAGAAACGAGTCTACCCCCTTAATGATTTGAATAGATGGGAAATTATATATTGACATCTTAAATTTTCAAAATTTTCCTACAATTTTGAATTTCATCTACTCAATTTTCCTATAAATGCATAAATATCTGCAGTCTATTTATCACTACATATACCGAAGATTACATGATTATATGCGTATTTATCGAGCATTTTATTTTTGAAAAGCATGCTCTACATACAAGACGAGTTCTTCGGAGAAAAGTTTCAAGCCTCTCGCGACTGAGAAGTGTCAGCCGATCGATGAAGAATCGATCGGCGCAGCTGGGACAAGCGGTACGTCGGTTACCCTGAGCAACGACGAGGAAGTGATCTCGATCTCGATCGAAGAAGACACTCAGGACAGTATAGTGACGTCCCCGACAGCTGCTGCCTCGACGTCGAAATCTAAATGCCTCTCCTCGTTGTTGGAGTCCGACGACAGCGAAGTTGAGGATTTCTTGGAGAACGTCGTGGAGCTTGATAAACATAGGTTGAAGAAAGAGTTCATGAAAGAGTTCAAGACCCAGACCAGCTGCAGGTAATTTTCATAACGGTACACCCGAGAACGGGGAAGAAAGTTTCGACATGGTTAAAATTATATAGTAAAAATTCCAGCATTTCTTCGGCGATGGACGCGAGGTTAGAGTATGGATTAGACATGGGAATAGAAGTGTCGTTGAGATTGTTGTCCACTTTGGGAATGTACAATCTGCCTCACAGTATAAACGCGCCGATATACGTGAGTTCATGTTTCCCTTGCTGTTGACGAATCACTGGTAGACAATGTATTAATTAATTCTCTTGAAACAGGTTCCGGCAGAACCGAACCGGTGTCCATCTCAACCACCATCCAAAGATACCACGGCGTCCAGCGCGTTAATGCTGACCAGATGTTTCGACAAACTCTTTTCGGACCTGTATCTGCAGGTAAATAATCACTAGACAGCGGATTTTATACATTTATTATTTTCAACCTATTAAACATATTAAGAAAGAAAATATATTTCTATTTCACTGCAGTTTCTTGCGATTTAGGTAGAAAATTTATATTTTACATAAAGATCCGCTGTCTAATAATCACGATTCACCGAACGAGAATGATATTCAGATCATTTCTAACACTAAACAATCCTTTCTACGATAGAACGGAGGGACGGACTTGGAGCTGATCTTGCAGTTATGGTTGACGTTGAACTGTGACGCTGCCTCCTCGAAGCCACATCTTAACACTCTCAGTTCCGCTGCCATCTCCAGTTTAATATCTGCGCTAACATGGTAAATGTCCGTCGAAATGATTGAGGAATCGTTTTAGAGGGAAATATGTCAAGCAAATTATTTCTCAGGCATCCAGGAGTGTCTCTGAGAGCTTGGTGTCTCGCTCTCGAGTGTTTGGGCCTCGCGAGTAAGAAGCCTGAAGAAGTAGAGCCCGAGGAACCAGGAAACAGCAGGCAACCGCTGTACAATTTCTTCGAGGCTATGACTGGTTGCATTATAAAAGATCGTAACCTGGGGCCAATGCTTCTGCGTCTGCTCTCCGGCAGTGGGTTGAACATTAACGCCATGGACAAACAATACATCATGGTATACTGTCAATCTTCCCACTAACAGTAGACTCCCTCGAGAGTTTACTTACTATGTTATCCAGAATTTGTAACATTGCGATTGTTTCAGGCCGGACCTATCGTATGCCAAGCGCTCCAAGAATTTCTGAGCAGGCTAAGGATAAGATCCGATTCCTGTTTAGGTTTAGGCAGTACATTTAAAGAGTTACTGCTATGGGTGGTGTATCAGCTTCTACAACCCGGCGGAGCTCTTTCCGCGAGGAGAGGACCTCTAGACGCACAGTACAAATTTATCACGTTTTTAACGAATTTAAACTTTCTCAGGATGCACTTAGACACCGCGATGAATGTGATCGAGTGCGTCGGTGTGTTGGTTTTCACTTATGTCAGGGGTTCCGGAGGTAATTTCTCGAATTCTGCATCCGATGTTTTTATAAGAGAATATCATTTTAGAGACTATCGGTTAAAAAATATTATGTTTTCTTGCAGTCGGTGTACAATGCGGCAGTATAGCGGACTTAACGAAACCGTCCGGTGAATTCTGCGGTTTGTTCGCTTGCGTATTGGGCGGAGATGTTCGACAGGATCGTTTAGCTTCGTGGGACAATTTGGTTGTTGCTCTGATCAAATTAGTGTGGCGTCTGGTTCAAACTCCTCAGGGTGGTGTACGTATCATTGCACTTCAGAGGAAGATTCAGGACCTGGGAACTGTTTATTAACCTAATACAATATCTCGGTTCTTCTTGAAACAGTTCTGTATTTTCCATTTATCAGAACTTCACACGAGAAAAGTTTCCACCTTCGAACGTATTTTGTTCGCAGGCGGTAGCCGACGCTGCGAAGGGCGGTTTAGGGACATCGAGTGATATCAATGATTCCCCGATCACGATGAACGCCTCGCAGACCGATGAGAGTAAAGTCGTGGAACAACAATCTTCTTCTCGCTCGCAACAATCTCCGCCGAATAAGAGCACCCAATCGCGTGGCTTCGTCGCCGATGCAGGTGAGGAGAAAAGGATCGACGATCCTTGATCAGCAAAATCCTAAATTACCCGACACGGTTTCAGTTTTACAACACGAGCCTACGATGATGCGGCTACTGGGAGCCCTTGGCCACAGTACTGGCTCGTCCTTGGCCATGCTTTTAGCAAAGAGCACCGGAACAGGAACAACGACTGAGCTGGACGATATGGCTTCGATTCCGGAAGCCACGTTCCAACTTTTAACCATGCTCACCAAGATAGCCAGCAATCGTAGTCTGGTCTTGAATCCGCTCTATCAGTATCTCTCTTCCTGTAAGCATATTTTGTTGGAGGAGTTACGTTAAGGGGTGGTCTCGTTTCAAGGATTGCGAGAGTGCGGGATGCAAAGAGATGGGGCTTTTCACTAGTGAAAAGCGCTAGATAAAAGATCAATCTGGGCCGCCATCGCCCTCAAAAGTCCCATTTTTACGTTTACGTCTGAGAAAAAACTCAGGCTGTTGGGTCCAAGTTTGATATAGTTATTCGTTTTTAAAATGTGCGCAAATACTTTGTACACTCATTGTATATGCTGCCGAATAATGCAAATTACGCCTCGTAAACGTGAAAATAGTAATCCTGGAAACGAGTCTAAAGGTATCGATTTTAGCTAACGGGAGCTGCCGAAACGACCATTTTCTGTTCTGACAAAAAAATAACGTTGCAGCGCTAGGACAAAGGGAGCTGGACCGCCAGTTGGGTGTGATGCAGTTGTCTGAGCCTCTTCTCTGGTACATCCTGTGGGTCTTGGACAATGAAGTGTCCCTAGCGATGTTCACGGCAATGGGTGGCGTGAAAGTGCTCTGCGAGAATTTAGTGAAATCAGCAAGCGGTAGTAACATCAGCTCAGCATCGCCTGGCGTGATCGCGTTAGTCATGGAACACCTCTCGAATGCACCAACCGCCCCGTTGGTACCAGCGGCTTCAACCAGTAGCAAGAAGTCCGCAAACACCATAGAAACTCATCGCAGCGGCTTGCTTAATTTTGCTCCTCTCGGAACAATATCCTGGTTGAGCCCCACCGCGCAACCAGCTGATATTCTCATTCAAAACAACACACCTCAGAAACGGGCGAGGACCGCCGCGTGGTTGTATCATTGCTACCCTTACGAAGCGTGGGTGGATCTCACGATTACTCTACCCTGCGCTATACTGCTGAGGAAAGTCGAGTTGCAGCCGCATATCGCGTCTCTAGCCAGTAAGACGAGTCGCGACAGTAGTTGAAATTAGGGCTGTTGCTTTTTCGAGCTTCGAAGCCTTCGAATTGTATGAAGTCGTAATCTACGAGTTTCATGTCACGTCACGTTTTTAGACAGATAAACATATAAACAAAAAAATTTGACAGGATTTTCACAGAATACCGGTTGATTCACGAGGAACAGGCCACCTAAATAGCTCCGTTAGGCTTAGAGATAAAAGAAAATAAAAGATAAAAGAAAAACAAGATTGTCGACAAACTTACGTTTTTAGAAGAAACATTGCCCATATTTTTAGAAGATATTCGCTTAGATATTAGGATACTCTAGATACAAACAGTTATGAACAATATATTTATCGTACAAATCAAGTTTCAAAATCTTCGACTTCGAAGGAAAGTAACAGCCCTAGCTGAAATCCACTAGGTGGTGTTTTTGCGTAAAATACTTTTGCATAACAAATTCTCTGTTTTCCAGCATGTCCGTCAGCTGTGGCCATCGAGGTCTCTCGCGAAAGCGACAGCCCCTTAACACCGGTTTGTCCGCCGATGCCAACGGCAGGGTTGACGTTCATCAATATCACGCTCTCTCAACCGGAAGTGGTCACTTGTGTGCTAGTGCGACTGTACAAACCGCGCGACTCGTCGAACATCAGTCTCAGTCAGATCAGGTTGCTGGGTACAACAGCCTTCGGCGAAATCAAAACGAATCATGACACGGTCGACGAGGAGCAGCTGACGAAGATTAGGTATCTTCTGTTTCTCCGCGTTCATTGTACGCGACGGTATGCGACATTGTATACGACGGTAACGTGTAAAACCGTTGTTTTTCCGATATGTACAGCTCACGTTGGTTGCGATTGCTGCATCAATGTCTGTTCGTGAGTGCGTTGAACCCTAATCTTGCCACCAAGGTGCTGAACTCTGCTGCTTCGGTCGAGGGATTGATTGAGGCTTGCTGCAATCTTCTTTTGCTCTCAGCGCCGTCTCTTTTCACACCGAATTTGGAGACGGTTCTATTTAAACTGGGCTTGCACTCTAGGGAGCTTGGATTGCGATTGATTGGACTCTTGTTGAACAATCGATCCACTCCCTTCTTCCAAGGTGAGAACGGTCTCGAATCTATATTTCGAAAACTTCACTTTCTACATAACTGGTTACATGGAACTTTCTACCGCTTCGACATAAATAAATTTTCATTCGATAAGATATAACTAGCTTAATGCAAAATAAATATTTGCTAGTGTAGTCGACACCTTTGCTTGAAACACTAAATTTAAAGTTCTGAAATTAATTAACAGTTACATTCGTTTTCCCGTCCACTCGAGTATCTAATTTCGAATACTTTCGCAGGTGTTGTAGCTACTCAGGAGACATCGACGGTACAGTTGGTCGTCGAGCTGCTCCAGCAGCTCTGCTTCATTCAAGACTCTTCTACGGAAGCCCGTATGATCGCTGTGCTGTCATGGCTTCAAGCTTCAGCACTGAACGGAGCCTCCAGACCAAGCGGGAGTCCCAATTGCATCAACCCACCCGCTGTATATATTCACTGTGTGTCTTCCATCATATGGAAAGCCCACCATCAACAGAATCTCAATTACGATCTGCCAGCACTGTTAACGGACGAGCTCTTCAAGTAAGCAATCTCCAATTGTGGTTCTTCTTTAAAAAAGGGTTTCGTTCAATTTTCTCTTGTCTCCACAGCGCGCTCTATAAATGGACCCTAACTTTGGACACGGGGTCAGCTCTGAAACAGGCGATCGACTCTGTTCTCTGTGCCTTTTGCTACGTGAGACCGATGCTATTCCCTCTGCTCCTCCAAAGGGTACGGATTCTAGTAGCCAAATCATCAACGGATTACTCTGCATCCGTGTCGGACGATAGAAGAGAAATGGACGGGCAGATCGACGATAAAAGTTACGAGTTCTCCGCAAGTGAGGAATGGTCTTGCCACTACCAGCTGTCAAGCTGTAAGCAGTTGAACTTGACAGAGGGCCAGCTGTTGACTGTCGCCGCGGCAGCACGGTCCTATCCTGGTATTCTACAGCTGATCGATTCCGGGCTTCCTTCTCTGTTGATCGCATCGATCATTGGTAAGACACCGAAACAATATTAAAGCCTTTTCTAAAGCGACACCTAAACATCAAAGCCTTTCTCCTTCCGTAGAGTTTTGTCACCTGGAGGAGTCGAAGCAACAGCAGCAGCAGCAGCAGCAGCAAAGAAAGAGATCGTCGGAGGAAGAATATTGTCAAGGCAACTCCGCTGCCGCGAGCTTTGGTGATGGCGATAAAGCCGACACGTCGGGGCAAACACAGAATTCTGGTAGGCAGAGATTTGCTCAAGATAAACTTTCTCCCAGAGTTTGCATGGTCTCTGGTAGATGGATCACCCTGTATAATTTGTGTAGCTGTTGTTAATATTGTGACGATGATTGCTTAGATGGATTGTGTCTGACGGAGCCAGACAGCATAGCGATGGTGTTAGAGTTCTTGACGCTGGTATGCTCGGAGGGCAGAATGCGTGACTGGCTTGGGAAAGAGGGCCATGGGTTCTGGTTGCCTCTTCTCTCGCTCCTCAGCAACCGAGTCGTTGAGAGTCCATCCGTGTCTTCGTCGAGGTAGAATATTACAATAATATCAGCCACTTCTACCGAAATGTAATATTATGGCATTGCACAACGGCGCGAATTGCAAACTCATTCGTTAACTTTATACGGCTCCAACGTAAATCAATGCGACAAAATAACTATTTTAATGCGAAATAAATATTTGTTAGCGTAGCCGATCACTTTGTTTACGCATGAAACAGTAAATTTCATGTTTTGAGATTGGAAGTAATTAAAAGTTAACACATTTCGATACTGTAACGATTTCGGTACCAAAATCATACCTCTTTCACGTACCTGGATAATACTCTGCGCATATCTTGCAGGTGTTCGAAAACGAGCGTTTCGTACGCTACGCTGGAGAGCGCGATCATCAAGTTCTTATCCAGGTGTTGCTGGTGCCACCTCGAGAATCAAAAGCTGCTCGCTAAGTTGTTGACCGATGTCATCTCGCAACAGCAAACAACTTCCAGTAAGCTTGTTGCATCTTCTGTTTTTTCTTAGTTATGTTAGTATGTAAGTTAAGTTATGTTATCTTTTTTCTATAGATGCGTGGTACTTTCACGGGATTTCGGGCTTCACGAGACGGTTGATTCTGCAACTGTTGCTCGAAGGCGAGAAAGTGTTGGTGTCCGTGACATCGGAAGCACCCGTGAAGGTTTCGAACAGGGCGGCGAATTATAGTATGCCATCTATGCCTCCGCACCCTGCTCATCCTCTAGGCCATTACCACCAATTATTGTATATGTCTACGCAGTCGACTGTTGCGGACATACTACAGCAAGTGTCTGGTATGTTTATCTATATAACTTGCTGTATATAATTATACGTATGCTGGTATGCTGTATATAACTGTAATCTCCAACAATCCGATTAAAGGTACTTGGTTCCTACTGTTGCTGCCAAATACGTACAAAGGCAACGAGCCTGCGCCTACCAACAATCGGTCGAAAGAGGTCTGGGAGTCAGGCATGGCTATTATAGTGAATAAACTTAGCGTAGCCGCAGGGAATACAGCGAAAGACAAAAGGGCTAAAGAAGCATCGAATAGGTCACAGGCGCATGGACCTGTTTTCCGAAAGTTTAGATTTCCTACGATTTCTGGTATGTTGTCTTTACCGTTCACGATAATCATGACTGTCCTAATACCTGTTCATAATACCGACCTAATCGATCTTTCGCAGAGGCGTCAACTAGTACGACGACTAAAACAACGAGCAATAATACCGTGCAACCAAATCCTAGCAGTTCCACTAATCAGCAGTATTTGATACACCCGACTAGTCCAAACATCCCGTTGCCACCAAGATTGACTATTGCTCAGTTGTTAGCTATTGCCGAGGACAACGGGATATCGTTGTCGAAGCCTTGTTTGCACCTCATATTGCGTCAGCGTAACAAAGACTCGAAAGGTAACGCGCGCTGAACGGTCAAATTGCGCTGTCCAACATAAGTTAGGACTCTGTTGGACAGTATATCGATAGACAGCGGATTTTATGCATTTATGACAAAAATGATGGGTAGCAGAAACATTAGAAGAATTCTAAACCACTGTTATATTACTTTTTTAGTATTCAAAAAAAGAATAGTTTTATTGAAATGTTTACAAGCTTCTCTCCTCTAATTTGTGACTGTCTATTGTTTATTTGGCAGAGGCTCATCGACATTGCCTTGTATGGTCAAGAAACGAATAAATGACCTAAAGCTCGGACGGTCGAATGTTCCTACAATTCGCGTTCCTACACTTCCAACCTGTTAAACAAATTACGAAAGAAAATAAATATTGATTTCACTCGCAGTTCGTTACGATTTAGCTAGAAAAATATTGATTTCGCATAAAGATCCGCTGTCTGATCACCAGCGCCGAGGATAGAGCACATAAACGGCTGATCTTATTTTTCAGAGGACCTAACGAAGCAAAACGAAATCGATTTATTAAACTACAGGAGTATAGAAAGTTCGTTGGGAGTGTTCAGCGCTGGTGGTGGATTGGCGATACTGGCGAGGCACCTGCCTCTGGTGTATCCGGACTCTAGGCGACCGCCACCTGTCGCCGAAAAGACTCCCTCGTCGGAGCAGACGTACACGGATTGGGTGAAAATAGAGGACAGCGACAATGGGTACGACATCCTGGAGGAGGGTGGTGGCAGCGCGTCGTCCCCGCAAGCCTCGTCTCTAGCTCCCTATGTCCCTCCGCATTCTTTGGCAGCGTTTGGCCTGTTCCTGCGGCTTCCGGGATACGCAGAGGTGCTTTTAAGACACCGGAAGCGGGCGCAGTGTTTGCTGAGGCTCGCGTTAGGTGTCTCGGACGACGGTGAAGGCGGGGACGTGTTGACATCTCCGTGGGCGGCTTCGTTGCCGACGTTACCGTTCCAAGTATTAAGACAAGTGCTCGATGCCACGCCTTTGAACACCGACGACGGTGTCTTGCTGCGAAAGACGACCATCGAGGTCGGCGCCATGCTCCTTTTGCTGAACTGCTTGGCGATCTTCACACACCAGACCACCCAGAATGAAAACGCCGAGCAGAATGGCGGTGGAATACAAGGCGAGGCGGGTTGTAGCGAGGACAACTCGCACCTTTATTGGGCGAAGGGCACCGGGTTCGGCACCGGATCCACTCAGCAATCTTGGAACATCGAGCAAGCTCTGCTACGTCAGAGATCCGAGGAGGAACACGTCACAGTATTATTGCAGGTCCTCGCTAGTTACATTGGACCCGGTGGACAGAAACAGAGGGAACTACCCGCACCATTCCCCGACCTCTTAGCCATGTCCTGTTTGCTACCAGCTTTGTCCTCGTACCTGAGGAACGACTCTGTCTTGGACATGGCTAGGCATATTCCCCTGTACCGCGCCGTCTTGCAATTGCTCAGAGCTATGGCTCGATCGAACCAGTTAGCTCCCCTTCTCCTGCCTAAAGGTGGCAAGTCCAGCGAACCATCCATCGTGTCACTGCTGTCCAGCATGAAAGTGTGCGTGGATATCTACGTACACAAGATCAACCGCACAAGAGGAAACAAATCTAAGACATTGTTCAAGTACCCGGACGATGCCGAGCAGGACGAAGGATTGGCTACTCTGATCCCTGACATTCAGGAGAGCGCTACCATAGTACAAAACGCTACGGCTAGGCTAGCGGCCATGGACGAGGATATGCCTGGACCTAGCCCTGCGGGACCTGAACTGCCGCTCAGGTCGATAGAGCAACGGTATTTAGAGGTTATGAAGAATCTGCAGTTTGGTAAGATTTCGTGAAAACGCTGCGAACTTTCGTTCGAACCCAATGTTATTTAATAAATGAAATTTTTCTAATCAGAGGATTATGTGGAATTGCAGATACGTACGAAATGATCACTGACAATCCAGAGTCTGGGGGATACAAGTTCGCAGTCTCGTACCACTTCGAGTTCAATATGAGGACAGCTGGCGAGAGAAGTCATCCCGCCAGGGTTAAGAGACTGGCACAGGAAGCTGTCACTCTATCGACAGCGCTACCTTTGTCTTACAGCAGCAGCGTGTTCGTCAGGTGTGATACGGACAGGTTGGATGTGATGAAGGTACCTAGAGTGTTGGAATCTAAATGAAAACAGTACAGTAAGTCCTCGATCTACGCGGTTCATTCGTTCCAGCGCTTTCCGCTGTCTAATTTGCGTTATTCGGCAGCATGTACCTATCATAAAGCTGCGACAGCTACATGCTGTCGAATATTGGAATTATTCTGATTCGTTTCTAAGAATCCGGGTAAAACGAATCCGCATAAGGCGAGCAATCACTGTATTTCCAGCGTATTCTCGAAATTGTGTAAATTTTGAATATGTTTTTGTTTTAGGTGTTGATAACAGGCCCAGCGGAGACACCATACGCGAACGGATGTTTCGAATTCGACGTGTACTTCCCTCCGGACTACCCTAACAGTCCGATGTTAATAAACCTAGAGACCACTGGTCGCCACACGGTACGGTTCAATCCTAATTTGTACAACGATGGAAAGATCTGTTTGAGTATACTGAACACGTGGCACGGACGGCCGGAAGAAAAATGGAATGCACACACTAGTAGTTTCCTTCAGGTGACTAAAACGTTCTTCGAAAAACGTTGTTCATGTTGTTTGTTGTTATTGTTTAAACTTGTTTTTCGCTTGTCCAATGAAAAATCTAATTATTGTTTATCGTGGGAACAGGTCTTAGTTTCAATACAGTCGTTGATCCTGGTGTCGGAGCCATATTTTAATGAACCAGGCTACGAACGGTCACGTGGCACGACGAGCGGAGCCCAATCTAGTCAAGAGTATAACGCGAACATTTGTCAGGCTACTGCGAAGTGGGCGATGCTCGATCAGATTCGCAATCCGTGTCCTTGTTTCAAAGAGGTACCAATCTCCACCCTTCTAACAAATTCTAGAACGTGTAAAAGTGTCACGATGATTACCGCGCGTTTATCGTTAATACACTCAACAACTTGACGCATTTGTTGTCGATGATGAAACAGATCAGGATTTCTTAACACTTATCGATAGTCACGTAACCCTGAAGTGGTATACTATTAGATTAAGAACTATACCACATTAGGATCTATATCATTACAGGATCAATAATCCTTAAAAAATATTGAAGACACGCGATTGAGGATTCAGAAATAAATTGTTTCGTAGCGGTTACAATTTCAGTAGCTTCTCTTGAGATGTTGAGGTGTTAACAAGTCCAAAGTCTGTTTCGTCTTCAATGATTCAAGATCGTGGTGCAAAAATCGTCGAAATTTAACACATTTTATGATTACAAAGTTGTAATTATGAATTATACAATTTAACATTCTCTTTCATCACGAATGTATAAAAATGTCGAGAATTTCAACAAGTAGGTAAATTTCACTGCAAAACGCCCGCCGAGGTTAGCGCCAAGGTCTTGAATTTTCTGGAGATTGTTAAGATAGAAAGTCTCAACATTCCTTGACATAAAGCTGCTCTTGAACGTCTGTTGAATAGTGTAATTCAAGGAACGCGAACGTTTCAGATTATACATACCCACTTTTGGATAAAGAGACACGAAATCGTCGCACAATTAGAGAGTTGGATAAGGGACATGGAGATGCATGGGACGGACCGGAACTTTGGTCGCACCCTTTCTTTCAACGCCTTAGCTTTAAGGGTAAGTAAAATACTTGGGATAGTATTTCGTAAAACTTAATACATATATACATACATACACATAAAAGAAATGGTCTGCACTGGAAGGTTGAAAGTTCTTCAGGATCAAGTGGTAAAATTAAATTAGTGTTATTCAACTTCCTCTATAACGGTAAAAAAGACACATTAAATTGAAATCCCTACAGGATTAAGTGCTAAAAATAAGTGAGTGACATACCGCCAGAAATGAGCCAGTCGTTGATTTTTCAACGGGAATATTATGCTAGTATTTTAATCATATAAAAAACCCTATAAAAAGGAAATATTTCAAGCCGGAAGAAAAATCGATTTTCGAATTAGAATCACTCCGAGTGTTTTCGTTTGAAATTACACCATCCCATTTTTCCCGTACGATCTGCAATCAAAACGTTCATAGAACATAGTTAACTGTCTTGCGAACATTTCAGAGGCACTATAGACTTTTGCGAGAGGAGTTGAACAAGCTGCCGACCCCCGAGGGCTTGGAGGACTTAGTGGAGCCTCTGGCGTCCCCGGGATCCCCCATAGAGCTTTCCGGGACACCGGATACCCTGACGACGACGCCGACGTCGACGGCTGCCCCGACGACCGTGCTGTCCACCTCGACCAGTAACTCTATCGTCTCGATGAGCAACGCAAGTGCCAGCAACCACGTTCACCACGACATCGACACGGACGTTGAGATGGAGAAGATGGTTTCGAAAGTGTGTGAATAGCTACAGGATGTTAATAGACATTGTTGGACATTTTGAAAAGTCTATATTGTTTGTGTTATGACGGACAAAAAAATAACGGACTGACCGGTCGAGGCGGGAGAAATGAAAACAAAATAATGAAGGGGGAACACGAATCCTAAACGACAGACATGCTCGCCGAGTCCTTGGACGACTTCGATTAGGTTCGAAACGGCTGATCGAACACGAGAAAAGAGGGTTTTCTCGCCAAACACTTCCGGTTAAGCGAACACCGACAACATCCGACGAAGCCAGGAGGATCAACGCGGAGCTAGGGGGTAGAGACAGTATGTCTGCATGAGTGCTTGCGCGTGTATGCGTGTGTAGATGCGTGATGTGAGAGAGAGAGGGAGAGGGAGAGAGAGAGAGAAAGCGAGAGAGAGAGACAGAGAGAGAGAAAGGGAGATTGGGTTGGTTAGAGGGAAGTGCGCCTAGCCGACGATTATAAACAGAAGTTTAAGTATGAATGTGACAAACTCGTACGTGGTAGGTACTATCTGTGGCTACTGCTATGCTATATGTACGCTGCATTCTACTTCGTATTACTATAAGTACCAAACTGTTATTCAATATTTATTATACGTGTTCCTCGTTTACGTAGCCGGTACCCTCTACTCGTAATGCGACTGATTTTTAAACACGACGAGAATACATAGAATGCGTGGCACGCGAGACGATTGCGAGGCTACCAAACAGATACCAGATGAAACCTAGCCGCGCGCTAGAGATGGATTCGTTTCACGTCGACAAAGGACACCGGCTCGCAGAGTAACGCGTGTACGATTCTGTTTTCTGTTAATGTTTCCGGTTCGGCTCGGTTGTTAACCGTCTCGTCACGGGATTCCTCGTTTCTCCTCGAATCCGTTGCGAACCGAAAACCGCGCCCGCGTTTGTATTTTGTAAAACTGTTCTCGCAGCAGCAATTCTCGTTCGGTGAACGCCCGTCGACGCGTGGCTGGCGCTCAAACAGATGCGCGAGCGCGGTGCGAGAGTGTGTGATTTTCATGGTTTTTCCCCCTTACCTGTGTAGTTTTTTAAACGAGAACGCGCGTCCGGCTTTTGGGAAACAGATTGGATTTTTATGTTTGTTTATCTTTTCTTTTATCACGATGAACTCGTAGAATGTACACCGCTTCGGAGAGAGGGAACAAACATGGAATCAGAAAGCGCATTTTTCCGTCATTACCCCCACCCGTTTGCATTTGAAGCGTGTGTCGACAACAGCGTCGTACCCAACTCAATTTTCTTTTGTTCACCTCGTCGCCGGGTATGACTATGGTTGTTCTCCTCCAGTGAATTTACCCGGCCGACGAACTATTTCGAGAAGCGCCGCCAAACGTCAACGATCGTTTTCCTTTTGTCTTCTTTCTTCTCCTGTAAATAATCGTCACACACACGAGTAATTGTACCGCATTACAAGTAAATGTTTGTAATTCCGAAGTAACTGGATACAAAAAGAAAAAAGGAAAAAACTGCTCCGATGTAACGTATACTATTGCATGGATTCCTAAGCAATGAGCGAAAAAAAAATAAAACAAGCGAAACGCAGGTAACAAACGATGTACGTGGCAGGAGAACGTGTCAATAGTTATTTATAATAAACGAATATTACCACGCCAGCTCGGTGAACTTTGTTGTTTCTCTTTTCTTCGTCGGGGCTACTGTTCCTCGGAGTTCGGCGTAAAACGGATTTGAACTTTTAATTATTCGCGTATAGTATTTACAATCTTTTGAAAGTGGTTCGAGCGTAAAGAAAGGTAAATATCTATTTTGTATTAAAGTAGTTATTTCATTGAGTAAACATTTATTTACGTTGGAGTGATGGAAAGTTCCATGTAGAAAGAGTTATGTAGAAACTGTAAAATGTAGAAGTTAACAATCTTGACGATCAAGCGAATCAAATCCTAGGTCAAGGATTGGAGGTCAAAAATTGAAGATTGAAAATTTCAAGATCGAAAGCTGGAGATTCAAGGATAAAGTTGAAGGAGTCAATGAACTTTTTCATTTCGAAACACCCACCGCACCCTGAATTTCTATAAAAATAAAAACGATTACAACACGTAAGAGTAGACAATGGCTGCCAACAGGTAACGGCACGCTAAAGTTTAACGGTCTAAAGTTTAGCGGCCCGTTCGTTCCGATAATCCTCGGCGGCGTTATTAATATTATTTTTCTAATTCTCGTTGCATCTCCGTTTCCATCGTCGTCTCTCTCTGCTCTATTTCCCTCTTAGCGGAGGAGAAAGGGTAAGCGGAAGATTTATTCGGCCATTTCCCGCAAGATGTATGCCGGCAATTTCGCAAACCTCACCAGGCGCGAACGCACCGTGATTTATGCTGGAATTTCTCGGCTCGAAATTAGAAAAATCGCGAGTCGTTCGGTGAATTCGCGTGCCAATTTGTCACGAGTCCTGCGCGGTGTGCCGGGTCCAGGCCTGATTCGACTCGATGCGACGCGACGCGACGCGAATCTCCTGCTACCCAGCTAGCCTAGGCCGTCCGCCGAAGCGGAAAATCATTTTCTACCGTAGCTTGCCACTCCCCCATATGTTACCCGCCTCGCGGAATATTAAATTTTCTGAAATTCCCCGTGACGCGAAAACGCCACAGGCGAATGCTCGAAATTGATCCAGAGCCGCTACACGCTACACGGCATCTACAAAACGCTTTACTTTCGAATACTTCCTCCCGGATTTTCGATAAAATTCACTATCCTCGGTGCTCCGCATACCTTTCATGGTGTTCGCAGATTCTACGTGTTTTCCCATTTGGTACGTCCACTTTTTCAACCGTAGATATTCCAGTTACTTTGCCCAGTAACATTTGATTTTTGTAAGACTGGAACTACTGATTGGCTGAAAACGCATTCTTTTGTCTACAACATACGTAAAAAGCTTGACCAGTAATTTCCATTGTTACGAATGTGCACACATCGCGCAGGGGTTGTATTTGCGATTTACAGGCAAGATAAAATACCATTTCAAATGCAGAATAGCAAAAAAACTATTGGGGCTGTGATGTAAGTCCTTTCGAAAATTTATGCTAATAATTATTTAACTAAAATTTATTTGTGGATTCACACATTTTACTTGAACCGACCTACATTGGTCTATTTGGCCTGAAAAAGTGGGAAAAAGTCGATTTCTAAATTTTTGCGTATATCATAAAATTTTTGTTGTCAGTCGTAGTTAAAGGTCTGAAGAATAAGGCTTCAATGCTATTTTTCTATTTGTACACCCGTAAAGTAGGAATAGTAATATAATAGCAGTGGAGAAAAATGTTCCAGACAAAAGTTGTGGTGTCAATAATTTGACCTTGGATAGTCGTTTGAAAATCACGTGAAGGTCATCTTCATATTCTTAAATAGAACTCCCCATTTTTTTTTTGCATATTCTTGTAGCTTGTTTCGAGAGCTTTCCAAAACACCAGAATAAAATATTTTTTTCTTAAATATTTTTCAAGCTATAATAGCGCAAATATTCCACTATCGCCACGTTTTTCATGGGTTCTCGATAATCCGAGGAAAAAATGTTTCGAACAGAAGAGGAACAGTATTCAGACGTCTACAAATTTCAATATATGAAAGTTGGAAAAACATTTTTACAAAAAATTGAGGTGCATTTGATTTTTTTAAATGCTAAAATGTATTTTCGATTTCATAACGTTGTGGCCTATAAATAACGCTAAAATAGTTTTTTCCACTTTTTCTGGCCAAATAGACCACTGTGCAATCTCCGGAATCAGTCCCTTCGAGGAAGTCAATTTACGGCACATCCTGCGTGCAAATATGCTATTAAACATGTATAATTGAATGATTGCATTTGCAAAGTATATTTCGGAGGTCCACTCGAGAGTAAATAATTTCCTCGACGTGCGAGATTTCTCCTCGATACCCAAGCCTCGAGGTCAATATACATAGATTTATGCTCGCAGAGGTGGTAAAGCGTTCGAAATCAGCCGAATAGGGAAACGCAACGTTTTTCCGTGGGGAGGGAAGGGAAAGTCGCTTTCCCTCGTGATTCGGGCATCCGACAGGAAACGAGGACGGGCACGAGTCTTGTCGGCGGAAATTACGCGAGACGAAGTATAGTGAAACGATCGCGGATTTGCGATGTCGCGTCGCAGCGATGCGCGTGCTTGCGGCACTGATTTAATTGCACGGAGCTGGGTCGGGTGCACAACGCGCGTGCACTCGCCCGCTGCCGTGTGTTGCATCGTTGCACCGTTTGCAAGCGTGCAGTGCACACACCTGCTGCGACCGGCCGAGTGCACGTGCCACCGTTTAATATAGAACGGTGTGCCATTGCCGCCGACGAAATTTCGCGTCGGGTTTAACGTCATAAATCAGACCGCGCCGTGTACACACCGTCGTTCCTGTCCTCCTCGTTCATTCTACTATACTTTGATCATCGATCCGAACATACCGATCGCCAACGCGTGCTCTCCACCGACACCTTCAACACCCTACTTTAGGACACCATCGTTTCCGACCGACTATAAAAGCTAAATCGTTCCCGCTTCATTTCTCGGATCGAAGTAAACCATCTTTCTTCTCGAGAAAACAGCGCGATTCGACTCGAAGCTATTTTAATTCAATAAACCAAGACATCTCTTTCAACCCAGATCATTTTTATTCTGTGTAATCTGTTTTACATTGTGCAAATCGTATTGAACCTGTTTCCTCGTATAACAGAGCTTTTTACAATGTATAGAATACAGACGAATTTAACCTCTTGCCCTACAATATCGTGTCTCACTCGTGACGAAGATTCTGAACAGAGTCTAATAAATATGCAAAATAAAAATGGTCTGTATCGATTGCAGGAAATAGAAACTAAATTGAATGTTATTTCTTCCCTCAACGATTTTTATTTTAATAGAGGAGAAATCGTATACAGTAAGGAGCATAACTGATTTCATACACTTTAAATCAGAATAACTTTTATATGAATGGACCAAACGACTTCGATTTCTTTGTAAGGCTAGAAGAATTAGTTTAGTAAATGACATCTAATAAATAAGTGGAAAAAATTCATTTGGTCGGAATTGTGAAAAACAATAGAAAAAATTGATTTTTATGACTTTTTTAGCTGGGCCAATAACGAAAATTTGAAAGATGTGTTTGGTCAACTTGTATAAATTATTACGCTCTGAAAATTTCATTGAAATTGGATAATTGGTTTACGAATTATAAACGATCAAAAGTTGTAAAAAGGCCGAAAATCTTGAAAATTGCAAGTTTTACCACTGTTGATCGTTTATAATTCGTAAACCAATTAATTAATTTCAATGAAATTTTCAGAGCGTATATAATTTATACCACTTGACCAGACACATCTTTTGAATTTTCGTTATTGTCGTAAAAATCAATTTTTACTATTGTTTTTCACAATTCCGTCCAAATGCATTTTTTCAACATATTTTTTACACGTCATTCACTAAACTAATTTTTCTAGCCTTACAGAGAAATTGAAGTCGTTTGGTCCATTCATAAAAAAGTTGTTCTGATTTAAAGCGTGTGGAATCAGTTCTGCTCCTTACTGTATGTATCGGCATCTTTAGTCCTTAAAATTTTTCAGCAATCTTGAATTTCATCTTCTCAATTTTCCTATAAATGCATAAAGATCCGCAGGCTGGGTTTCCTTGAAACCGAAATAAAATTCGTTTTTGGTTTTGTTAATCTGCAGCTATCGGAGGACGTACAGGCATACAATAGATACAAATTTTATCCTGTTTTAGAAAATTACGATTTACAACAAAGTCCTATAAGCACTGAAACCGTAGAATAAATCGTAGGACAAGCGCGGTTAATGATATTAAAACGGTTTTGAATAATGTTGTGGCAATTTCTAAAAAATATGTCGAAATATGCTCGTTGTGTAGCGAATAAGAAAAAAATGGAATAACTCATATGCCTAACGCGAAGGTTGTAAAGGTGTGCTAACATGGTTTCGCTGATTCAGCTCCGTAATTCCAGCAATCATGTATAGTCGATAGTAAATCTAGGTTAAAGCGGTTCTCCCCCGCAGCAAAGTGTCTTGCACTCAGTGCCGCCTCTTAAATTATCTCCTTGAAGAGCATTCGCGCTTCCGGCTTCTGCTTTCCTGCCGTTAGCTTCCGGTTCTCGGGAGAGATCCCAGGTGCCTTTGCGCGAGACGCACCACCAACGCGATTCGTGATTCGTCGTGGAAACCGTCCACCAACGCACAATCATCGCGTGGAAAACTGCTGTCGACGCCGCGAACGCGTGTTCCCTTGCGACAGATACAGGGACGCTGAGCGGGTAGACGTCAATTAGGGGCACCCATAGGCGTCCCCAACGACCTCTAAGCGTTTACGGGACCTATACGCGTTACGATCTACCCACCGTCCACCGTACTGTCCCGTATATGGCGAATCGTTACGAGCGACGAGACCCGTCGTAATTCCACCGTACGACTAACGATTTGTTCCACGATCGGATTTCACCGTTCGAGTGCCTACTAAAATTACCGGTGAAACGTATGCTCATACTTTTCCGGGTTCGAAGGTACCCCATCTGCGATAGAAAATTGCGCAATGTTCCGGAAGTAGCATTTCTTATAGGTAGACTCCGGATTTGATGCATTTGTAACAAAAATGAGTAATTTGAGACAGTGAACAGATTAAAAAAAACTTTGAGAGTATTAATATATTATTTTAATAAAAAATAACAAATTTTTTTATTTCGCATAAAAATCCGGAGTCTACTTGAAGGTTTTGTCAAATTCAACCTCTTCTGCATATCAATTTCACCTTCTTGCAAATCGATTCAATCCTTTTCCAAATCAATTTCACCCATTAAGAATATTTAAGATTAATTATTTATTTATTTAGACATGCGTGATTACTACGAGCTAAAAATAAGACTCAATACGCTAAAATAAATATATGTGTACTTCCATTTTAAAAATTGATTAATCAGAAAATGGCTACAATGAATATACATATCTACACACTGTTTTCATACGAATAATAATTCATTCAAACTCTCAAATTCTCAATAAAAACCTACCTGAAGATACTTTATTCGTAAAAGGTTGAAATTGATTTGCAAAAGGGTGAATTTGGAGTGCAAAATCTGTGTTAATTCTTCTGAAATCCAAAGAGAACGATTGAATCGGTACTCCCTGTGTTTGGGAGGATTTTATTCGTCAGAATTTATTAGAAATGCGAAGAGATCCACAGAGTCTGTTTACAACAACAACGATCGTAACGAACCCGAATCAATTCAACTTTAAAAACACTTTATTTGTATTTTTCAGTAATTCTAGAAGCAAAAACCGGAAGTGTTGGGTATCGTGGACGCACTTTCACCTTGCCGAGGCATAGTGATTCCGTGTCGGTTTCTAATTGGATACAGGGGACATCGATTTAACCGAGCGAGCCGTTATCGAGCGGAGCAAGGATGGAGTACAGCTGAAGGACAATTAACGACGCGCGTGCACCTGACACCAAACGGATCGCTTATGCTCCTCGATCACTCTGCGTTGACGGGTTTTCAAAACACTTCTGCCGCGCTTAACACGGGGGACCGGTGCAGCATTGTGCGTCGCGACGACCAGCGTCGCGTCAAAATTCCCCGCGATGAAATTTCCGGGCTCGTCCCCGTCAACGGCGTCAACCCAGACCCTGTCGAATTCGTTCTCGTTTTATAATGCTCCCTGGGGATCCTGCTTTGATCAGGAACAGGAACCCGAGGATTCAGCGAAAACGTTGACCAGTGTTCGAGACCATGCTGAAAAGTCCAATTGGCGAAGAATGAAGTCGAAGAAGAGAATGTTTAACCCTTGTGTAGCCAACCGTGTACCCGCCTACTGCATTTCTTTCAACAATTTGCTAATGTTCCTTTAAACATATTACAAAATTTTTCTGAATGTCCATTCTTTGTACGCTTATATGTAGATTAATTTATAGTAGGTAAGTAATGATATTTGGTCCCCCCAGGGTTTTAATCACTTACTATCGCCTAATTTCGGCGGGACTTACTTTTTATTAGGTTGGGTCCCGAACCATCTCAGTTTAATTTATAGTCTTAAAATGAGAATTTGTGCAAATATTTTAAATACAAAGGTTTTACATTATCCATACATTTCGGTTGACTATATGAAGGTTAATCCTCGTCTGACCCTCGTATCAATTTGACACAGTTCTTCCCGAAATAAGTTGCACTGTTCTGTTATTTGTAGCAGAGTTGGGCATTAGTCGAATTTTAATCAAGATTGATTGATTAATGTGTACAATTAAAACAGTAATCATTGAAAAATCGGCGATTGATTCAATCGATTGATGAAGTTAATCGACAATCGTGATTAAAAGAAGAAATAATCGAAAAATCGGCGATTGATTTAATCGATTGATGAAGTTAATCGACAATCGTGATTAAAAGAAGAAATAATCGAAAAATCGGTGATTGATTCAATCGATTGATGAAGTTAATCGCCATACGGTCTATTCATAAATCGTAATAAGGAGGGAGATAGAGACAGAGAGCGGAGGTGGAGAATTGACAGAAATATATGTATCTCAACAAAAACTCAGTATACATTGTTCTCACTATTCATACAGTTTTGATTCCGTATTTCATTTCGAAGTTTCAGCAGTTAATCATTAATCAATTATCCGATTGCCGATTACAATTGAAAGGAATGTAATCGTTAATCGCAATTAACGACTAAAGTAGAAAAACCGTTATTCCCAATTAACGATTAATATGTCTTTAATCGTTAACCGCAATTAAAAATTTATAAGTATTTAAACGTTAACCGCAATTAACGATTTATAAGTATTTAATCGTTAACAGCAATTTTAACGACTAAACTAGGAGATTAATTGTTAATTGCGATTAACGATTGAAGTAGAAATTTATTCGTCAATTGTTGATTACATTTTTGCCCAACTCTGATTTGTAGGTTAGTTTGTCGGGAACTTCGTGACTTTTATTCTTTCAATGCGAAACCTATAACCGAGAAACCTAACATGTGAATGTTAACCCATCAATTTGAATGAAAAAAACATCGGTAAATAACGGTTTACCTTATTATGCCGTCGATTTTTTATCACTGTGTCAATGTAACACCGAGGGACTGATTCAGTTCGTGAAATGAAGGACGGATGAGAGTTAAGCATTAGATAAATACATGAATTTATTGTTAAAACCGTCACACTGGTTATCGAATAAATAGGTGGAGGTAGATCCAAGTTCCATTGCCCAAGGGTTAATAAATGAATGAATACGGTAACTAAAATTCCTTGAACGCGTGCAATATAAAGCGTTGCGAACGAAATGTTCGTATGCGGGTGTAGGTGAGACGCCAACGACATGATCGATGCGCCATAATTTAATCCACGGAGCGAAAACATCGCTCGTCGTTACGCTGATATTTCCTGCAGCTATTTGGTCCTCTGATTTACCAGACACTGTGGGTAATTAAGACTGATTCGAGCTGTTAATGCACGCGGCACAGTGTGAAGATTGAACGAACGAGATTCTCGGTACTGATCCCAGATCGAATCACGGGGTTATTGATCATTAGGACACGTTCTCTAGCTTCAGCGTCGATTCAAACTCGTCGAATTATGAGTTAGTTGCGTTCTGGTTATTAATCGCGTAAATACTTGCCATTTGATTGGGGACTTTGGGTAAACAGCTTAGTTCACAAACGTAGCTGAGATGATTGGAGCATTGGAGGCGTTGTAGCTCGCTTTAAACGTTGTTTAAACATATTAAAATGCACATTTAAATTGAAATGGCGTTTTGAAATTGCCTTGACAGTTGTAAAGGATAAACCATTTGATTGGAGACTTTGGGTAAGCAGCTTATATAGTTCCAAAATATCTGACAAGATTGGAGCGTTGGAGGCGTGTTGCTCGCTTTAAACATCGTTTAAACATATTCAAATGTACATTTCAATTAAAATAGCGCTTTGAAATTGCCTTGACGGGGGAACAGCTGCCAGAGTCCCAGAAAAAAATCGAAGGGAGTGAACGAGGTTTTTATTTATAAAAAAAGGGTTTTATTTATTACGCGTGTTTTATGTATAAAACACATGAAATTAAAGGAAAGTGTAGATCAAAGATTGTTCAAAATACATTTCTAATCTTCAATGAAGACACAAAACTGTCCGTCCGAATTTTGAAGGAAGAGGAACAGCTGACAGAGTCCCAGAAGAAAATCGAAGGGAGTGAACGAGTTAAATAAAACACATGAAAGAAAAGTGTAGATTACAGATTGTTAAAATTACATTTCTAATCTTCAATGAAGACACAAAAATGTCTTTCTGAATTTTAACGGAAGAGGAACAGCTGACAGAGTGCCAGAAGAAAAGATGGAAAGGGGGTAGACGAGTAAACTCGTGCTGAGAGTTAACGAGTTGAAGGGTTCACGGGTAATTTCGGCCGGCATTAATAAGCTTGGGAGGTGGTTGCCGGTTGTCCCCGTATCGGTCGAGCAAACATAGCCCGGTTATAGAGGTATTTAGGTTGTAACAGGTCGAAGAAGAGGATTGGACGGAACTAATTATACATCAGCGCGCACAGACTGCGCGCGCTAAACGAGGTGGCCAGGATAGGTCTGGAAGTTACTTCGCTGCCACGTAGAACTTCTCCTATCGTGGCGACCCCGGTGCCCGCAAATTCCAGCTTATTCCGACCCTATGTCCCGACGAGATCCGTCCAACTTTTCGAACCGTGACCGTCGTTACGCCAGAGACGAATATTTCTGCTCCCCGGCCATCGAACCGTCTATCCACCCACCGACATTGTTTTCCACCTCCCGCTACTCTTTGTTTTCCGTTGTACGAGCTGGACCATTCCGATTCTCGCACGCGATTCGTTCACGAACTATGTATTAGCTTGCAAATGTTATGAAGCGTTTCGATCGAGGGGAATCCTATTGCTGTCTATAGTGCATACAATAAGATTAGGCCGTTCGGAAAGCGATTAAAGATGGCATTTGTTATTAGTAGACTCCGGATTTTATGCATTTATATAAAAAATGAGCAAGTGCAATTTAAAACAGTGAAAATATTAAAAAACTTTACGACTATTAATATACATATTATTTTCACCACATCAAAATTATGAATGAAGAGTATAAATTTATATTTAGCTCCTGCATCTTGCAATTGATGCACAAACTTTTTATTTTGCATAAACATCCAGAGACTGGTTATTAATAGACTGCAGATTTTTATGCGTCTATGAAGAAATTGGCTGAGTGGGATGGAATGAGTTTGGAATTGGAATGAATTGTAACGTTGTTTTTATCACAACAGAATTATTAAGGGATGATATCAATTTTTATTTTACTGCTGCTTCCCATAATCAATGGAGAACATTTTTATTCTTCATAAAAATCCGCTGTCTAGTTATTTACTTAAATACAAAATATTAAGTCGTAAAAAGTCATATAACTCAATTTTTTGCTAATGAAAGACAATCTTTAACGGGGGAAGGACCCCAAGTGTCCGACTTCGATTTTGATCATTTTTTGTGAGATGATGGTATATGGATTCCTAATTATGTATGCAAAATATTAGGTATAGTTACTCAATAGTTTTAAAGACATAAACAATTGAACTTTCACGCAACCTGCTTACACGGCTAATGAAACGGCAACAAGGTATGAAACTTTAATTGTTTATATGTTTAAAACTATTGAGTAACTACACCTAATATTTTGCATACATAATTAGGGATCATCATCTCACAAGAAATGATCAAAATCGAAGTCGGACACATGGGGTCCTCCCCTTGTAAGTTGCCTGAAAAATCGCAACAGATCACGGAACAAAATGTCGAGGAGCTTATTCGAAATGGTAAAAAATTGGCTTCCGAACGACCTGATACAATGCAATAAAAAACAAGTTCAGTCTTGAGATTCAAGATTCAGGTAAACTTTTGTAACAGATGTCAACCGATCAAGAGGAGCGCAATCATGCTATAGTCTGTTTAAATCGAAGAAAGGCCAGTTCAATATATCCAATATAATTGTTCGAAAAAATATACTCATAAATGTTTTCGCTAATGTTAGGCAGAAGAAGCTTCCCTTAAACCAGACTGTCATAAATCGGCTTGAATGACGTGGGATGGTGCCGTCAGGGCGTAGAAAAGAGGAAGAAGAAGAGCTAATGGGACAAAAGCAACTGCGAAAAACCGTCTTTTGTCGTCGGAGCCCGATCGCGCGGAAGCTGTTTTTGTTGGATTTTAATCGCGACCGGGCGATAGCGGGCGATTCAAATCGGATTAGCGGTGGCGAGCCGGGCCTCCCCGTCGTAGACGCGCTGTAAAAGGAACAGTGGAATTGTCCCGGTTATGGTCAGCCAACGGATGCAAACTTTCGAATAGCTGCTGCACCGAGCGGAATTAATATCGGCGTGCGTTTCGCCGGCGTTTCGCTCCGTTAAGTAAACAATCGTCTCGTAAATATCCGTTTCGCGTGGAACACGCGTACTCCATGACCTCTATATGCTACACCCCCTCCCCGTCATGTTACAGTGTCCGTGTTTCGGCGGAACGTTTCGCGTTTAACGTTCACGTAAATTCCGGAACGATAAACATCGGCGCGGAAACGAGACTCGGTCGCGAATGAGATCGTGAAATATCCGCAAAAATGTCCCGTAGATAGGGCCGGTCGATTGATGGCCCGCATTTGTTAACACTAGGTTTACGGAGCTCTAGAAATAACTATTTCACATTATTTCATAAACATAACAAGTATGTGTCTATCCAAATTTTTCGCCATTTTTCCAATAATATACAGGGTGAGTCACCTAACGTTGCCACCTCAAATATCTTTGTTGTTTTTAAAGATACGTCAAATGTCTGACGGACAAAGTTGAATGGTAAAATGGGGCTCATACGATACCAAAAAAATTTTTGTTTCTATGTAATTTTTTTTAGAGGTATGAAGGTCACCTTCATTTTTTTAAATGGAGTGAGGTACTTTTTAATATTAATACATCAATCGATGCAGCTGGACATTCGTTGTAAAAAAGTACTAACCTACGTATGTCGAAAAGTTAGTTGTCAGGAGATAGTTCAATTTAAATAATTCTAAAACCCCATTACTGTCATACTAAGACGTTGCACTAGTAAATAAACGCTAATGTCTTAGTACGACAGTAATGGTGTTTTAGAATTATTTAAATTGAAATATCTCCTGAACTACTAACTTTTCGACATACGTAGGTTAGTACTTTTTTATAACAAATGTCCAGCTGCATCGATTGATATATTAATATTAAAAAATACCTCACTCCATTTAAAAAAATGACCTTCATATCTCTAAAAAAATTTACGTAAGAACAAAAATTTTTTGTTATCGTATGAGCCCCATTTTACCATTCAACTTTGTCCTTCAGACATTTGTATGTATCTTTAAAAACAACAAAGATATTTGAGGTGGCAACGTTAGGTGACTCACCCTGTATACACAAAGAAATAAATTTTGGTAAATAATTCCTCAGGGAAGCATCTTTACAATCTTAATAATCGAGATTAAAAATATTAGAACCCGTCATCTTGACGGGTCTCGTAAACCTAGTGTTAAAACCGTGTTAAAAAATTATTTTACGATTTCGGTTATTAAAGCTTTTATGTAATTGTTAATTTCCTAAAGAAGGAGAGACTTTATACCTATTATAATTAAAATAAAAAAAAATCGTCTGTATGTTCTCCAATAGCTGTACATTTTAACAAAACCAATATAGATTAAAGGATACTAATAGCATACATCTTTATTAGACTCTGTTCAGAATCACCATCGCGAGGCTTACTCGATATTGTAAGGCAAGGGGTTGTTTGGAAATTCAAGAAAATTTTTGGTCATCGACTTATAACTAGAAAAGAATTATTTCATAAATGAAGAAGCTGCAAATTCGTTGGTACGTCTAATGTTCGCAGACATTGAACGAGAACGTCTGAAACAGCGAGGTGTCCATAGGAAGGAGGAATAGCGCCGGTAAAATTAGGAAATAATTCAACGGTGTGTACAGTATTTATGTTACGTTTTAGCTCCACCGGCGGCGCACTAAATTATTCGCAGGCTTGCATTCGGAACTTTTCTCGTATGAAATATGAATGTTAAAGCAGAGTGTTCCGACTAACGCGGTGTCCATACATAAAAGAATCAAGAAATAATTCAGGAGCGATGATTTGAGCTGCGGCTAAAACCACCCTAGCCAATTTCAATGACATTTTGGGAGCAGCATCCAACGATCGGTGATCGGGGTCACGGAATTAGTTTAGCGTGGCATTCGACGTCGCTCGGTTTCTGTCTCCCGAGTATTAACAACACGGTGGCGCGGCGGGGATAAAAAAGACGAGAGCCCGCTCTCTTGGGGAACGCTAATTAAGAAAACCGACGCGGCGACCCGTTTTTTTCGCGAACGTTCCGCTCGGCCGGTGTTTCTATGAAAACGGTGTCGCCTGGAAGAGCGCGCGCGGGACAGGAGCCGCTCGTCACGGTGTTTCTGAATATTCAGGGGTTGTCTCATTAAATGCAAAGGAGTCACGAAACCGGAAGGAACGCCAGGAGTTTCGAACTAAATGGAAAAGTTTACCACTCGCCACTTTCCCCACGGTCGCTGATCCGCCGTGCAACCGTTCGTAAGGGCTCAATGGGCTCTCGAAACGCCGGGGAACACGAATTCTCGCCACTTGTTCGCGGTACGCCGACGCCGACGCCGCGACGTCGCGACCCGACATTCACTTCGGCTCGACTTGTCGACGCGACGCGACGCACGCCGCCGGCCCGAATCGGGATTTAACGTGTCAGATTCGATGTACAGGGTGTAAAGAAATGATCTTGGCTGCCATAGGAATATTCTACATATTCGGATCGATGAAGATCGGTAAAAAAAAGCTGATAAAAATTGTTCTTGACCTTGAATTGCACGGTCAAATTTGTTTTAATTGCATTGTATTCTGTTTTTATCCCCATGATGCACAGAATAAATGCAATAAAAAAATTTGACCGTGTAATTAAAGGTCAAGGACAATTTTGCGACAGCTTTTTTTCACCGAAAAATGGGACACTTTACCCTATATTTGTTTGAAAACCTGTCCACTTTATGTCGATAATCCGTCGGATTATTATTACTAGACTGCGGATTTTATGCATTTATAGCAAAAATGGGTACGTACAATTTAAAACAGTGGACATGATAAAAATATTTAAGGACGTCAATGTGTTATTTTCAACTTGATAGGATAATTAAAAGAAGAATACAAGTTTGATTTGGCTCCTGTGTCTTGCAATCAATGCGAACATGTTTTATTTCGCATACAAATCCGCAGTCTAATTATTACGAATAATTTACACTTGAAAATTAAAGCGCATCACCTGTATCGCGGAAAAGATCCGTCGTTTGATTCGGGTTCTCTCGGCCACGGTAGTAGCGGACAGGTGTAGTCAGCCGTTGATTACACGGGGCATCTAGGCGAACAATTAGGCAGCGGAAAGCAACCGGTTACTAATGACGGTGTCGGTGATAGCTGTATTAATTAAATCGCGGCGCCGGATATCCGGTAACGCGCCGTTGCGCTAAGCGCGGGCCCGGTAACATAATAGTCTACCCTTGATAATTGGTCGCATGCTTTCGGTTTGCCGGTTGTTTCGCGGCATACCTAACATGCTAGCAAATCTTTGCGACGCACAAATCATCGGACCGCTGATTTACATCGCGGCCGATTTCTCGCTGGATCCAACCAATCAGGTCGAGGACGAATATTAATTCACGTCGAAGGATTTCCTCGGGCCCATTTTGTCGGAAACGAGCATCGAAACGAGCTTTCTTCATCAGTTAATTTTTATCTTTTTTTTTTTTATTACTACACAGTCCAAAAAAATATAGGATCTAATATTTAGATCAACCACCAAAATCTTTTTCTGGCGAGCTGAAAATTCAATTCCTTAAAGAAGGTAAGATCTCGACAACGACGCCGTTTTCTTAAGGAAATAGCACTCGAGGAAATGAAATGGCGACGCGCGAATCGACTGCGAATAATTCCGACGGATTCGCGGCTTAGGTGTCCGCTCACAGTACAGATCGCAGATGAGTATTGCGGTGGCGATAATAGTCGACGCCGGTGGTGACCGGTTTCGGTAAATTCGGTTAGCGAATTGTGACGCGCGGCCGAAATCCCGACAGTTATTGTGCGATTATAAACCGATTAAAAGAGTGTCCGTCGTCGACCGTGCGACACAGAATCGTTCGATCATCCACTATTGTTCCGCCACAAGCGAATTAATTCCGTTCGATCGCGCCAACAGCGTGTTTGATTCGTCCACGAATCGGCAGAGGTCTATCATATTTTTCTACACATTGCAAAGGCGCGGTTTCAACGATTCGGGAAAATCTGACTCGGCTCGTTCGCCAATCAATTAGTCAATTAATTGAGCGTACGCTTGTTGTAACATCATCTCTCGTGTGATACAGTCTCCGTGGGAGGTGCAATTGATTAAAGCAAAGGAAGATCGATATTTCGGAGGATGTAAATGGGATTCCCGGCTTAACACGTTCGACGAAGACGTCCCCGACGAGGAGATCGTCGCCGGTAGATTTTTCTCTTGATCGCGCGGATTCCCTGGGCGCGTTCACCTGGATCTTGTTTCCGTGGAGACAGACGCCGGTGGAACAGGCGACAATGGGACCCTCGACGGAGAGTTAACGACGGCTGGAATTTTTCCCCAACTCGACTCGACGGTTCGTAATGCCTAACGAAGCGATCCCGTCGAAACGATCGCGTCAGCTCGAAAATCCCGACGTCCCGACGCGATGTTTTATCTTAAATCGGCCTTCGAACCGTGGGGGACGGCGCGGCGGTGGGCCGGACGTACGATCCAAAGAGAGCTAATGGGACGAAGGGAAAAACCTTCTTTTGTCGCAGCTCAGCCGCCCGAAAACCAGTTTCATCACTAACTAACACTGAAATTACCCCATGCCAAAACCGTCGCACAGCGTTGCGATTCTATGTTCTAATATTGGAAATATTAATCCGTACAGATTTTTCTGCTTCTTCACATAACGTATCTATACACGATTTCTCGAAAACATATTTATACAATCCATTAAGATGATCGTCTTTATTGTCTTATCGTCGGAATTACGTTACGAGTTTTGTCCAGCTAATTAGAATTGATCGCAATACGTCGCGTCGTGACGATGTCCACCAATTTGTTCATTTGCAAATTTTCATTCACAACTGATCGTGGAAAATGAAAAACAATTTTTCCATTTGCAGCAAGCTACCACGAGGGAACAAATCGCGGGTCTAATACGATCAGCAAACGTCGAACGACGATCTTAGCGTGATTCGCCAGGTTCGTTGATTGAGAACGAGAGAGAGAGGAAGGAATTGGAGCGCAGGATTTTGGGAGCTCGACTGGCAATAAATGGAAATAACGAAGGAACAGCCCCGCGGAGCTGCCGAATCTGAAAAACAGCAAGAGAATCACGTCCGTGCCATAAACCCCGGGTCCGAGCCAGAAATTTCTCAAACACACACACGTGGAGAGAGCCCCCGTCTTACTCGCAGTGGTGTAGCACGATGATGAGTCAGACGTAATTCCTGCGATCGAGAATGGAAGTTGTCTGGTGAGCAAATGTTTGCCCGGACACGCCTCGTCAGATTCCGTAGGCTAATCGAGTCGTAGACCGGAAGTTGGCAGGAATGCTACCGCGCAATTCGCTCATATTGTGCCACTAATTAGCTAGGGATCGCGGTACTGTAACTAGTCGGGCAATAGTGATTACCATAACTAGTCACAGGGAGAACAAGTTTCTCGACTTCGGCGAAACTTGCCGAACTATTGTTCCAAGACTGGTGGTGGCTGGGTCACGCGCGTATTGCTTCGGGTGTCTACCAATTATGCTATATCGATTCTACCGATAGGCCGCGATCAGTGTGAACGCGAAGTTAGGGGTTAATTTGGTGGCCGATTATTGCGATCGAGAGTGTCGGGGAGAAGATTGATGGCTTGATGTGGGTCGGCTATGTTTTATTAACAGTTTCACGGTGAGATTTGCGGGAAGCAAACATTACTAGCGGGCTTGCAAAAAGAAAATTGGGAAGATATTACGGGGATAGACTCGTTTCCAGGATTGCAAGGGTGCGGGACGCAAAGATGGGAGTTTTCAGTAGTGAAAAGCGCTATATAAAAGATCAATCAAAAGTCCTATTTGTACATTTACAGACGCAGCTTTACGAAAATAGCTACGTGTGCAACTTTATGCTTCCGAGAAACACAAATTACGCTACCGAATAATGCATATTACGCCTCGTGAACGTAAAAATAGGTGTTTTGAGAGCGATTGCGGCCTAGATCGATCTTTTATCTAGCGTTTCTGAAAGACCCTATCTTTGCATTATCGAGAAAAGGAGTCCTTTGAGAAGGATTCCTATTGTTATATTATGTTCAACTTCTTAAGAATATTAATGGCCGTCGCCGTTAAAAATAAAAACAGAAATGGGTGGAAAGAGACCGCGTCGCTACATTAACCGCATCGCACCCCGGTATAGCGCACTATCATCGACAAAACAGCAAAAGGGCAACTTCCGCCATCGTCGCGGGAAAAACCGTTCGCGGGAAATACAAAATAGTTTAGCAGGCATCGAGACTGACCGTAAAATTTAACGACGGGCATCACGGTTGACAATTCCATTAAGATTCTCGCGTACAGAGCATGCGAGAAAGAGACCGCTAGAGCGATAGAAGAGAGATGTCGGGATAGAGAGAGAGAGAGGGAGGAGGTGTCCCTTTCCGTAAGTCTCGTTAACGCCATCGCAGGAAATTGCTAGTTGCAGCGGCACGAAGTGCAGCCGAGTAACTGCATCGACGCGACGCCGACGCCTCCCCACTGCGACAGACGCTCTGCTTCAGCTCTGCTTCAGCTTCGTTCCGGTCCACTCTTTGAGCGTGCCGAAGTTAGATGGGTCGTTAGACGGAAGCGGAGTAACCGGAAGTTAGCCCGACAAGACGGGCCACGGCTTGGAACTTCGGCAGACGAGGTCCTTCTTTGTCCCAGCCGCCGTCGTCGACGATGACGACGCGAAATGGAGAACCGGGTGCATCGTGTGCACTCTCCGCTGTTTGCTGCATTTAACGCATCGCCGAGGGGGGTCAAACTCACTTGCGAGAACGTGGTCTCTCTCGATGTTCCCCGTGTGTAGGGTCACGCGACTCGATCTGTGGTCGATTGATCGCGGCGGACGGCCAATTGCACCGCGATCATCCAAACAGGATAACTCATTCGATTCACCCTCCCTAATTCTACGACGATACGAGGCTAAACCGAAAGCGAGAAGGAAAATGCGCGATTGTGCGAATCAGGAATTTGATTTCACATATCCCGTGACAACACTTTCTTACGTTAGAAACAACATTACTAGACTGCGGATCTTCATGCATTTATGGCTTATAAAAATGTACGAAAAATGCTGGAGAATTGAATTCAACAGAATTTAGTACTTTTTTTATTTATTTTGGATCTACGAATGCTATCACCGATGAAAATAGAATTTTATTTGCTACCACTTTCTCTTAAAATTGCATAAACATCCAGAGAGTCTAAACATCACAACATTCTTGAACCTTTCTAATCTATTGTTTTAGATTTCACTCAACTAATTTCTTCATCAACGCATAAAGATCCTCAGTCTAATAATAACAATGCGTAAGATGGCCGACTACGGGAACAGTCGCCCCATATTTCCTTGTCTGCGGAGAACACGCCGAGTTCCTTGATTATTACCATCGCTCTCCTTTTTTTTTCTATCTCGCGAGAAGGTTATTATTTACAGGCGATTTCCTCGGGCCGTCGTTATTGTTTTCTAGATAGCTCGATCGTCCCATTTATGCAACGCAAAAGAAGGCGAGAACATCGCAGCGTATCCAGCTAAATGGAGACAGAGGGAGCGAGAGAGAAAGATCTACCGATCCACACCAGTTGGCCGAATAAAATCCTCGCAGTATTCCGTCCACGGGACCCCGTGTATATATCGTGTGCGTTTTCCTTTCCTGATCGCCGGGAAGCGATAAATCAAACGCGATATTGCGATCCGCGAAATATATTACGCGGCTGCTAGTAATCCCCCACGGTTCTTTTATTTCGCAGTGGCCTGTCCGTCTCGCTCGTCCTCCACCATCAATCTGTTCTTCCTCCTGCCTGTCCTCTCTAACCCGCAACGCCGTCGTTTTCAAATATAACAGAGAGAATATCTCCCTCTCCCTCTCTCTCGCAGGAACATATCCACCACCCCGTTTCGTCTCTCGTCCTCTCCACGGTATTAGTTCAGATTTCCGTTTCTTGTCGAACCCCGCGCACCTACGTGGCAATTTATGGCCGAAGTTTGCGTACAAGTGCTTCGTCGAATCCGGATTTCCGAGCTATTATCCTCCGCTACCTTCTTCGCGCTACCATCCTCCTCTCTCCCCCGTCCCACCACCACCTACACCGATCCTCCCTCCTCTCGTTTCGTTCCATTTCCGGTCGCGATCGCTTCAACAACTGCGCGGAAAACTTTTCATCCGATCGCGTGCTCGAACCGGGGCTTTTAAACAATTTATCCGCGTGTCTTGTCCGCGTCAGATGCGCTTGTCGAACGTTCAATTCTGTTTTAAATATTCTATTTTTATTCAAAGGGCTAACCTGAAATTACCAGCCACGAAAAATTTAGTTATACGCGCATGAAATCTGCTGCTTACCGATGTAGTTGTCAAAGACAATGACCGGTCTAGCATAATCAACCCTTAGCACTCGAGTGGTGATTCAGAGAGAGAATCGTCTCTAAAAATTGCTGTACCATTATTCAAAGTATTGTTTGCATTATTAACAATGTTATAAATATCCATCGAAAGAAAAAAATCGTCAAGAACGGAATTATTCCAAGTCTGAAGAGATGTGTACACATTACTAACACTAAACCTACTCAACCTTAAAAGTAACTGGTAGATGTTCCCTTATAGATATTACAAGATTGATTTTATTTAAACTTTGTGCGGCTCCTATTATAATGCGTGCTCTACTAAAGATATTTATACAATCAATTCTTATAAAATCATTTTTCTTATTTCAATAATTGTAAAATAATAAATTTGGAATCGGTCATTTCGACCGGTGGTGGTAGGGGTTTAGTGTTAACACTAGAACTACCGAGCAGTAAACGTAATTGGCATACTTTGCCCTATAATAGTGAGAAAATTTCATTTATTTAGATTTCGTACCAGTTTTGTTAAAATATGCATTTCAATAGAGAAGTTTACGAAAACAATTTCTCAGAAAAACGTATTTACAATTTTAATATTATTAAAAGAACAAATCAGGAGCAAGTCAATTTGACCCCCTTGATAGATCCAGTATTAAAAATGTTTTAAGTATCCATCAAAAGAAAAAAATCATATAGGAAACATCCTAAGTAGGAAAAATGTTTAATTTTTCAGTTAAAATAGGTCCGAGCGCAAAGGGTTAACGCGGAATCAATTGGCATGGGAGCGGAGGGTAGGGGAAGATCGACGTGCTAAAGGGATGATGTATCACGGGACGTCGAAGATGTTCGAGCCAGGGCGGTAAGTCGCGTTCCCCGGCTGAAAAAAGGCAGCCGGGATGAAGAGGGATGAACGTACGTGAAGGGAATTGATCCTCTGCTTCCTTTTTTGCCTAACTACCCCTTTCCTGTCCGTTCTCTCTCTCTCATACTTCTTCACGCCCTCTTTCTCTCTCTTTTTTCACCGGTTCTCTCCCGTCCGTGTCACGAGCTCGAGCCACCCTCTGGTCCCCATGCCCTCGAACGTTATCGCATCGCAATCTCGCGACAGATCAGACTTATTGCTCGACTTTCCGGGTAACCCCGACCACCATGAAGAACCGGCTCGCCACCGGCCAAGCAAGAAAATTCGTTTGCAGTTTTTCCACGGGAAATCATTTGCCAGGCCGCCACGGCGCGACGCAGGTACCTCTTGTTACCCAGGGAACCTCGTTTCTTGTCCCGGAAAACGGCAAGAAACGCGAAACGAATACACGGGGAACGTGAAACTCGAATTTCCGTGCGACCTCCACGAGACCCCGCCATTGAGCGAGAAACAATGGGACAGGTGAATACTACTGTACCGTTCTGCGGGTAATTTTATATATCGGACACGCGCATTTCTCCAGTGCCAGCTGCAGGATTTAATTTTGTAAATGTGTGGTTCATGATTTTGGTTTCCATGCTGGAACTAACGGAACTGTTGAAACTGTTCGTTTCTTTGTTCGGGGAATTTAATGAACACGAATGGATGCAGACTTGTGACATTGTGCATGTTGTGGGAACAGTTTTTTTTATTAATTTTAATGTTTGAAGAAGAATTCAAGTGCACGATTTTATTTTGTAGATGATATTGGGGATGAAAGGGGGTGAAATTGTTAATTTCGGAGGCTTTGTTCTGAAATTAGTCGAAGCATAAAGGGATGTGGGAAATTGTGGAATATTTATACATTGCATGAAATGACCATTGCATATTTTTGATTAATTTCAGCAGCTGTGAAAGTCGCCGGACGTTCACGAGAATAGGGTTCAAAAGTTTAGAAAAGATTCGGACGAGATGGACAGCGAACGGAAAAAGACAGGGCATTATCGTGTCCGCGGCGACAAGGGTCAAAGGATTTTCGCAACGATGAAAAATGGTTTCAGTGTGACGACCCTAAGAGGGGAAAGTCATGGAGCGAATCCGATCAATCATAAACATCGACGGTGGAACCCATCGTTCATGCGAGAACAGTGAGGGTGTTACTACGCGTTTTATGGGGTATCACGGACAGGCCGACTATTACGAGTCTATTGCGATCTATTCGGGCTGCTAATTTCAGCGACGAAAGAGGGCGGAGAACGTCGTGTTTATCGACCCCGGGGATAAAACCGTAATTCACTCTATAAAAAAAGTCGTTCCCCCATGCAACAGCTATTTATTCTTCCGTAACGAATTGCTGAAAAGATCTAGCAGTTCAACCACCGAATCGAAATCATCAAGCTTTTAAACATTTACATTTTCATAGGACAAATTTAATCCGTCGCACTTGAAGCTACTTTAACTCGAAAATTAAATTAAATAAAATTTTTTCTTTGTATGAATATTACATGGTGTGATACTATACCTCATACAATACTTAAACATTTAGTAATTGATTAGACACCAACATATTCAATAATCTCAACAATATTCTGAATAATGGTATAGAAAAGTGAGGCACAAATGAGAAAAAAATTGTTAGTAATTGATTAATCACCAACATATTTAATAATCTGAACAATATTTTGGATAATGGTATAGAAAATTGAGGCAAAAATGAGATAAAATTGTTAGTAATTGATTAATCACCAACATATTTAATAATCTCAACAATATTCTGAATAATGGTGTAGAAAAGTGAGACAAAATGAGAAAAAAACTGCCAAATAAAGATTCGGACCGATCAGATGATTAGTAACGCGCAGTTATGGAAAAGTGCTCTGTTGAAAAGGGCAACGAATGAATTTGTATAGGCTAATAGGGAGACGAGGGTCGGACAGGGGGTGTGTTTGCTAATCTTGGTACGCCAGGGGGTTTGTCGGTGGCAGGCTTAATGGCGAATCGGAGTATTTGCCGGACAGGTGGCGTGGAAACGGTCCCCGACGATGCTCGTCGAGGAAAAACAGCCGGGCGGGAACAAGGAACGCGCGGTAATGGACTTTGCGGGTGTCGATGGGCGACGGTGTTAATTGCGACGCCTCACCTAATGGCTCGAAACGTCCGCAAATGCCCTGGAGACTCGACTTTACCGCCTCCTGTCCGCAACCATGAAATCGAGCCTTTTAAATCGACCGCTCTGTAGCCGCGCGTCTACCAAGGATCCGCGCGTATTCTCCAGCGATTTTCTTATTCCATTAGTTCTCCCATCGGAAATCATCTTGTTTCGAATTATGGCCGCTACTCGATCATTTTAAAGAACTTCTAAAGATTATAAGTTCTGCTATTTTGCTTAAACACTTTGCTATAAATGAGTTAACTCGTTTACTTGATTCTTTTTGGATAAATTATCACATTGTACAAAGTATTTATACATTTTTTAAAAACGAATAACTTTCTCAAAATCGGACCCAACAGCTTGAGTTTCGTTTGAGACGTTAGAGGCATTAGTTTACTAGCTAATGTGTACATTGAATCGTTCAAACAGATCTCCGAAAAGTTCATTCGTTTGAAAGATTTTAAAACATGTTTTAGACGTGGACCTAACTATAGTCTACTATTTTCAGACGGTTTCTGTGCAATGTGTAAATTTCACGAACTATCTGCAGCATGGTAATAAAGTATTATTTTGGGATTCTAACGGTCGTTATTAGTAAAGAGAGGTACTATAGGTTTACTTAACGACCATACGACGGTTTTTCTTGATATTGTCAATAGAGACTCAGCGCAATGTTGAAACAGGCCCACGCAACATTCGATGTGTTAAAGGAAGTGATACTAAGTGTCTACAGGACATAAAAGGTTAAAGTATTCTCTACTATATCCGTGTCCCGGATCAATAGTACCCAACCAGAGGCTTTAACCTGTTAACCAGAGGACTCATCGTCCTAGAATATTCATACAGACACAAGCGAAACGGAATGATAACGATCCGTAGAGCTGGCTCCCTCCAATGAATGCCATTACAATTGAATTTGCATTAATTTGGACATTATTATACCAAAAAACACGTCAAAACGAATTTTTAAGAATACCCATTTTAAGAATTCCCAAAATTACCAAAATAGGAATCTCATATCGTCCATATAAAATTTTTTCGATTTTATTTTATCTCGCATCGTGTTAATGTTTACATTTCTAATTTATTTATTTATTTATTATCGCGTTTATTGTTTTAGTACTGTGTCATATTTGGGGCGTGCACATATTGTTCGCATCGATATTTTGTTTGAATATATACATTACAGGAAAAAATAATATCGAATTTATTTGTGCCGTAGCATATTTATTATTGCATTTATTACCTCGACACCGTGTTCTTTTATATTCAGTTTTTATGGATGCATAAATATATCGGGTAGAAACAATACCGAATGTATTTCCACTATACGATACTAATTGTCGTCCGTATCATTTTAATACTTTATTACATTCATATTTTTCATATTTCTACTTTTTTTTATGAACGCTTAAACATCAGGTGAAAATTATTTATTTATACTATTACGTATTATTTGCACTAAGCCGTGCTGATTATTGTATTTATTTTTCTCCTACTTTATCGCATTCATATTTCTCGTATTTATATTTCTTTGCACCACTTATCGCGTTGATTATTGTACTTCGGTTACGTACGAATATCTCACATTCTTTATACATGTATAAACATATCAGATAAAATCAATATCAATTGTTACAGTTATCATTTCAAAATCATATAACACAGTCCATTTACGCGTTCAAAAATTCATAAACCTCTATGGTTTGACAAATGGCGTCGGCCATATTGAACCGAACGTGTGCCAAAAACCGTCATCACGGAACACTCTCCTAAAATGGAGCCTCTAACACAACTTTACTGTTCCCCCAGCCCTCTTCAAATTACAAGCCCGAAAAACAATCTCCGTTTACATGAAAACCGGATACACAAAACACAAGAATAATCTTGACAATAGTGGAAAGCTTACCGAAAACCTGCAATCACGTTGCCGCACGGTTGCGCCGCGTCAGACAATCGCGTTTATCTATTGTGCGGTGGATCCCTCGCACTCTTCGCGATCGGCGCCATCAAAGCGGAATTATGTGACTGCGGCCCGCGAAATAGTCGCGGAAAGTTCCTGTAATTTGCGAACGGCACGAGGGTGGGTCGTCGGATACGTGCCGGTAATAATCACGCTTCATTACTTTGTAATTTGAATGTTTCCTATTTCATGGCGCAGCAGCGCCGCTACGGTCGCGCGTGTTTTCGTTTGAGAACGCGGCGTTGGTTGGATGAGCGTGGACGTCACGCGACAGACTGGGAGAGCGAACACGCGTTCCGATTGGTCCGCGGAGGGGTGACGGGTGGTGGGAGCACGCGAGCAACCAGCCGAACTGTCAGTACGCGTTCGACGGTCACGTTGCTCGTTTCGTGCGGTGCCTCGTCGTTTAACACGGTCTCGTGGTACTCCGGCATTGTTCACGTGGTTGTTAGTTTACTTTGAACCGAACGATACCAAGTTGTAATGAAGTGATCGATACTTGACGTGATTTATTCGTCGGCGAGCATGGATCAACGTGCGCTGCACTGCGTCTCGATCTGCTGCCTGCTGATCACCGTTGCTGTCGCCTCTCGTGAGTCTCTATTTTCTTCTCTTTTAACTGTCAACCTGTGAAACGAGCTTAACTAAGCTATTTAACGGACGCATTTTGTCGCCGATGATCAATCGATGTTCGTAGAATAGTTTATCACGAGTTGAACGAATGTAGTACACTTTTGAAATCGTGGAAGGTTTTGACCTTGGAAAATATTTTCCCGCCATTACATCCTGAGAAGTTTCAATGCACCGGAATAGGTCGGATGGATATTCAAATAATTCTGTAGAATTTTGTTGGCTCTATATCAATTGTTCGTAAAAAGAAGAAATGCGTTTTCATTGAATCTCTGTTACTTGCAATTGATTCGGATAATTTTTATTTTATATGGAAAGTCAGCCGAATTATTATTAAAATCGTATTACCTAGTTTGCTACAAGCACGGAACAGGTAGAATTTCAATTGAATTTTGACAGATAATGGAACAATTCTGCTGGCACCATAAGTGCAGTAAATATTTCTCGGTTAAGATTGCGGTAGAATAACAATCGTGTTGAATTTTGCGCAACATGTTGTTTCCATATAAATTGTTCGCAAAAAGAAGAAATACGTTTTCATTGAATCTCTGTTACATGCAACTGATTTGAACAATTTTTATTTTATATGTAAAGAGTCACAGTCGACTTATTACGATTTAAATATCGACGGAAATTATGAGTCTGATTAAAATCGTTTTACCTAGTTTGCTACAAGCACGGAACAGGTAGAATTTCAATTGAATTTTGACAGACAGAATGGAACAATTCTGCTGGCACCATAAGCACAGTAAATATTACTAGGTTAAGATTGCAGTAGAATTAGGTTAGAGTTCGATTTCGTATTTCGCCTACACGATCATGTGGGCTGGGAATATTGCCTGTTCGACAGGTTGAATTTCCGGTAAAAGGTTTCTGCGAAATTGCCTTTCTTTTTTTTTCGAAAAAGTGAATCAAATTCTTCTCGACAGAGATACGCGCTCGAAACTCTTTGTCAGCTGTTTCGCGAAGCGCCGACCTTTTCCGAATTCGTACCTGTGGATTCGCGATAAATCTAACCTAATCTAACACTCGCTAACGCATTCAATGTATTAACGGCGATATAGCGTTGTACGTTTTCGAACGATCATTCGGTGGAAATCGTTCGCGGCCGTTTAATCGAAAATAGATGATAATATTCGGCGCCGTCGATTTTCATAAAATATTCAAATTCGGCGTCGTCGACAATGAAACTCTGTTCGATAAAATTCAGTTACATATTCTCGAATTGATTTTGGACACGACGTCGCAATTTTCGCGGCGTATTGTTACGTGTGGGAGGTTATTGTAATCGAAACGGGCCGCGCGCGGAAATTATTATACATAGGTTATGTTGAAGTAGAAAACATATTGTTATGCGCGGAATAATAAGTCGGCTATTAAAACATCGAAAAATTTACGATGAAATATTCTGCTCGACAATGTGTTTGACGGCACGCATCCGAATACTTTTATGATTTTTGGAATGCTTTGAATCGGTTCGACAGCGCGTTCGAATATTCATAGAATTCAAATTCAATTGCTGGCTACAAAAATGCGGAAAGATATGCAGAATTACAATAGGTTATGCAGCCGGAAATATTGTTACGATGAAATAATAAATCAGCTATGAAAATATTGAAGAATATCCAACGGTATCCAAACTTCGTTCGTTCACTTTTGGTAGCAGATATCTGAATACTTTTATCGTCTGTAGTATGTTTTACAAAATTGCAGAAAGACATGTAGAATTTAAATATAAGCCGAAAATATTTTTTTTATTGAGAAAAAAAAATAATATTAATAAAATATCGAGAAATTAGCAATGAAATATTTTTTAAGGTACTTTGGGATTGTCCCGTCGACCTCTCGCGCCATCATAATGAAAAGCAAGTTTCAAAATAAATAATATAATAATAATAATTTAATAATAATATAATATAATAATTATTAAGGTGGTTCGGAACCCACCATAAACAGTAGGTCCCGCTGAAAAGGCGATGGTGAGAGTGGAAAGAGGAAGAGGATTGGTAAATGAATTTGAAACCCTGAGGGGACCAAATATCATGTCCATACATAATATAATAATTATTACTATATTATATTATTATAATAATACAATAATAATTTCGTGTTTGGCGAAAATGGTCGACGGGATAATCCCAAAGTACCTTTTTTAATTTTTCATGGCGGGCGAATGCATTTATTATCTGTGAAATGTTGGTACCGTTTGAACAGTTTACGAGATCGAAATTCAATTCTCGGTAGAGAAATACAGTGTTTCGATTCTTTTTAGTAATCAAGGAATCTTGTTGAATATGCTGACAGGAGTTTTGGTTGCATTTCATACTTCTCGCTCTGTACCGGGCTGTTCGTTTTGAATGCATTAGTACAGCAGAGTGGAGTTTAATCTTTAGCGTAGAACTGAGCAAGACGAGCTAATTTGTCATTCGTGGAAGAGGCAAAATCAGTTTTGCTTTATCCATTAGGCACTTTAAGCGCTGTACTTGGGGTCTTGACTAAATTTCAAAATGATTAAGGAATACGAAATACTAATCTCTCGTTCGAGGAACTGATAATTTTTCGTTTTCGAGAAAAGTGTGGTAAGAAGAATTTAAGCACAATTCTCTCGAGAACAAAAAATCGTCAAATGAAAAATTGTAATTGTACATATTCGGTGCATTTTTTCATGATTAATTTTCCGACTAATTTCAATTTGTATAAAACAATGATATTAGGCAATTTGCAAAAGAACCGTAGAACTATACCGAAGAAGCAGAAAGAGATGTTAAGCACGTGTAAGAGAGGGCATAATAGTTGCTGGTATATTCATAACTGTGACTGCAGTTGACTCGCGTAGTCACATGTTTATTCGCCGACTGAATGGAATACGGAAGCATGGCCGAGCCTCGAGGGGCAAGTAAACCCTGATGCCGTGTCGTTGCACACCGGCTGGCTAAGGAGAGTCATTCCTATATTTAAAACTCTTTAGAATCATCCCCCCTAGTTGCATTTTTCATTAATTAAGTGAACGCCACCGTGTCCCACGGCGCGTGTCCGATTCTCAAGGTAATCTGCTTGTGTCAAATCATTATTGTGTTTTTACACGATAAATTAACGCCACGGGATCCCTGTTACCTTGGAACGGTATTCGCGAGGACTAATAGTACGTAAATCGTTTAAAACATCGTATTTTTCCGCAATTAATTATTATCGCATTCTTCATTGTCTCCGCTTTTAAAATAATAACATCCGACTGGCCCGTGTTTGTTCTCGTTAAACGACATGCTTTTTTCCGCACGGACTTCATAAATAATGTTTATCGTTGAAAAATTAATAAACTATATTTTGTCAGTGATTCGTGGACTTCGATAAATTTCGGGTAATGGGGTTGTAAAAAATGTTGCCTGGAATAGGTTTCCTTTATTCGAGAGTGGATGGAAATCCTATTACCCCCTCCTCCTCCCTTAAGCCTCTCTAACCTCATTAACCCTTTACGAACTGCATTATGCATATACTTTTCGCCTTTCACTGGTAACGCCATTCTAGACGTCTTTCATGACTTTTATGCGAAATATTTCAATAATTTATTTTGCATAAAAATATCAAAAATACCCGAACACGTTCGTCTCACGGGAACGTTTGAATAGAAGCAGTATTGCAAACCGCTTGCAGACGCTAGAGGGTTTAGGATCGCCCGATTGTCGATTCGGAAGTAGAAGTCGAACTTTAAGTAGTACAAGTCAACGAACGGCCGATTCAATTCAGTCTTCCGGGCGCATTGATACTTAATCGACTACGAGAATTTGCGAACTTTTTAATATGTTCAATGCTATCGTCTCCACAAACACGCTATTCCCAGTTCGGTCCACCCACTCGTAAACCATTGGCTCCATGTTTACCGATCCATTCCGCGTTTCATCCCGTCCCCCGCGCGCGCCCACCTTTCCTCTATTTGCCTTTCGAATTTCATTCCCGGTTCCGTCTCGTTCCCCATTCATTCTCATTCTGTTATTCATTTTACTTCGTTCCTCGTTCATTCTTGTTCCGTTTCTCGTTTCGTTTCATTCCGGCTCGTTTCTGATTCAATTTTGTTCCGCTCCGTTCCTCATTTGCTTTTCCCCCACCCCCGATTCGTACTTCATTCGGCCTCTTTTGTGTCGCGTTTTAATTCGTTCGGTTTTGTTCCTCGTTCGAATCCGTCCTATCGCGTATCTCGTTTTATCCCGGCCCCATTCTGTTCTACACTTTATCTCGTTCCGGTTCGTTCCTCATTCTATTTCATTCCGTTCCGTGTCTCGCTTGAATTAATTCCGCATTGTTCCACATTTTAATTAATTCTATTTTCTCTCTCATTTTAATTCTATTTATTTTCTTCCCCTTTCTAAGTGATTCTATTTTGTTCCCCATTCTATTTTGTTCCCCATTTTTAATTCGTTCGACATTAATCCTTAATTCGTTTCACATTGTCCCCCACTCGAATTCATTCCATTCTTTGCGTTATAGAATTTCGTTCCGTTTCCCAATTCGTGTTCATTCCGTTCCGTTTGGCATTTAATATCGCGTCGTGTTTTCCTCACTTAATATCGTCCCCCACTTACTTTCCGTCCCGCCTCTCTCATTTAACATGATTCCGTATCTCTCGCACAACACTGTCGCGTGTTCCGTCTTTCGTTTAATTCCGGTTCCGATTTCGGTTCCGTTTCGCATCCACTCCGCGTAGTTCCCAGTTTCGTTTCGGTTAAGGGGTTAACCGCTGAAAATGTTCCGCCGGTACATATGTATGTATACTTCCGGTCCGTTTCTTTCATTGGCGACTGGTGGTGTCTGCGCGAACATAGAGGCCCCGTCCGGAACGTAATTCGCTCGACAAAGAGCAGGCGAGCAAGCCGGGTTGCCTGACGGCAGGCGCCTCTCTCGAAACTTGCTCGCACACCTCCGCACGGTGAGCGAGAGAGAGAGAGAGAGGAAGGTACTGGTGTGAGAGGGAATTAGAGAGAATGACTGTGAGAGAAAGAGAGAAGGGGATAGAGCGAATGCACTAGCACCAACCAACCCTCCTTGAGTCGCGTACGCCGGATTTAACGAACCGACGCTGTTCAACCCTTACCCGTTCCAGATAATTATCGGGGTTGCCCCGCAGTTGACACATCCGAACCTGGGAACAACTTAAACCCCTCCGCTTACACGCTTCGGGTTCTCGCATCTACGGTCCCCGATTCAATTTTCTACACAAAAAAAAACACTCGACAGTCGAATCTTTCTTAACCCCCCAGCTTTTCCACCCCTTCTGTGTACGTACGACGTTTCATTTCTTTAACGCGACATACTTTTTCCGCTGTGAAAGTGGCTCGACGACTGCAGACTGGTATAATTTACCCCTTAAGGGGGCAGTCTCGTTTCCAGGATTGCAAGGCTGCCGGATGCGCCTTCTCATTTCTCGATAAAGATGGGGTTTTTCAGCAGTGAAAAGCGCTAGATAAAATATTTTTCGTAAAGCTGCGACAGCTACATGCTACCCGATAATGCAAATTACCTTTGAGGTCGATGGCGGCCTTGATCGATCTTTTATCTAACGCTTTTCACCACTGAAAAACCCCATCTTTCCATTACCAAGAAATGAGAAGGCGCACCACGCACCCTTGCAATCCTGGAAACTTACCACTGCCGGTAAAATGACCGATTTTATATTTTTCATTTCATAATTATTGAAATTATGAAATCGCTTGCGTGTAGAAATCGATTTGCTGAAATTCTGTATCCAAGCACATATTATTGTAAAAACTGCAGAAAATCTAAATAGATAGAACCTCGTCGTTTTAGCAAGCTAAAATATGTTAATCGTTTTTAGTGCTCGGTAGGTTTAGTGTTAACTAGGGAAGAATCGGTGGAAGAATGTTTGCAAGCTGTTTCTCTGGGTAGAAAGACTGGGGGTGTACGCTCGTTTAACATTCTGTCGGTTGTCTGGAAAACTGTAAACCGCAGAAAAGACACGGCGGGTATGTACAATTTCTGTAGTTCATAGTTCTCTATTCGATCATCCAGGAAGATTTTCAAGAAACTTCATAAAATTGTATTGATTGATTGCAGTAGTAAAGGTACGTCTTTTCTGGAATAAAGTGGTTCCCTTGAAGTGGGAACGACGGGGTCGAGGGAACCATCCTATAAAAGACATAACTTTAGCACTGATTGCAAAACTCCACTGATGCAAAAGACCGAACGGTCCTGGAACAGCCCGCCACCCGTTATGTAGCGAGTCGTTCTCCAAGGGAATTGGAACCGGCGGGATTTCAGTGGAAACGGAACCGCTGTTCCACTTGCGAACAACAAAAAACCTGTCGGTAGTTTACCGCGACGCAAACTCTCAATCCAGTTTGCACTCTGTCCACGTTTAGACAGACGTATCGGCAAATATCCCGAAGGAAAGTTGCCCCGCGACTTTGCCAGTCGCGTTCGTTCCCGCGACAGCAACGACGACGATGGTCCCAGACCAGGTTGGTGCAAGTTTGTTTGCGAATCTTGTCGTCGGCGTTGCAATCTCTCTCTCTCTTTCTCCACTTCTGCTGATTAGTCGAATGGCCTTCCCTCTCCCTTGAATCCTTGAAAATCCTTATATTTGCAAACCAGTCGCTAATTAGGTTCGGCTCTGTGTACGCAGATATTTCCAGAGCTTCGTTCGACGCGCCGGGGCAAGGCCAATCTCACTCGCTGTTCTACGAACTCTTTGAGAGACAGAGAGGAGAGACCGGCTTAAGAGTGTTTGATCGAATGATTTACTTGTTGAATGTTTGATCCCGCCCTTAACGAACTGTGAACCGCGATGATCCATCGGCACCACGCCTCTTTGATGAACCTGCGCCCGGGTTTCCCTCGCACTCTGGTGGCGTCTTAACGAATGCTTTCCACTGGTCATGAGACAATGGATGCTTCAGTCTCCTACAGAATTCATAAAAATATTTTTTTATCAAGCTACTTGCTTGTTAAATGTTGTAGACTCCCGTCCATCAATCACCGAACGATTTGATTGTTTTATTTATTTGTTTCGATTAGATGAAATTAAAATTAAATATATACGTATATTATTTGAATAAATGTTGCATTGAGAAATTGCGGGATGATTACAAAGAGCTCTAGTAGTGAAATTGGAAATCAATTAACCAAATTAAGTTTTAAAAATTAGGTCCATTGATGAGGAAAAGTTGTCTGCATCCAAAGACCAAGTGTATGGCGACTTTTGGACGGGAGTGTACTCCTTATCATCATGGCCGAACATTCTAGCGGAGCATTATGGCGAATCATTTGTAGAGCTCCTATAAATAAAGGAACCGGCGGAGTTTCCACAACTGGCCAGTTGTTCTCGAAGACCGGCAACGGTTCCGACTTTTCCCCGAAAGTCCTCTAACTTTTCCCATGCTGAACCGCGTTTCGAGCCACGCTCTAATTGGCCAAGGGGAGCCGCAATCGAGGGAGCTTCGATAAACGGAGCCACAGCTGCGAACGAGAGATAGAACAATGCTCGCCGTCGAAGACTCCAAGCTCTTAATTAGCAATAGAGGTTCTCACGATGGTTAATTATGGATATCGCTCGTACCACAAGCCAGGAAGGTGAACAACGGTTGCCTCGCGACGGTTAATAAGCATTACCTTGCGTTCCGCGCGGCCGAAAACTCGGAACAAGAAGCAGAAAGCGTCTCGTGACTCTACATTTAACACCTTGAACAATGCTATTGACTATGGATCTTCGCCAATTTTCGCAGGGATAAATAGCGAGCGAAACATTTCAGTGTTTTCCGCGTGCGTAGAGGCAACTTTGAACTTTCTATTGCAATTTTTGGAAAGCGGATACGGTGTAAAATGGCCGAGCTATTTGAGAATTTCGAAACCTTGCTCTCTATTCTATCAAAGGACTCGAACATTATAAATAGACTGCGGATGTTTATGCAATTTTCAATTTTTGTAGACGAATAAATTAAATTAGCGAGTTGTATGTCATTTTGAAGCTTATTGTTATGAAATTTGATTTTATTCAAATTTTTATTAAATTATTTGGCTTTTATTTCAGCATGTTAAAACGCGATTTTCGCATTTTTTTTTTCGTAATGTCAACGTAGTATGGGGCGAAGGTAATAGTTTGAATTCATAGAAAAAAATAATGCGGAAATCGCGTTTTGACATCCTGAAATAAAATATAATTTAATAAAAATTTGGATAAAATTAAATATCAAAAGCACAATTAAATAGAGCGTAAACAAGCTTTAAAATGACATATAACTCATTAAATTAAGGTAAATATTTATTGGTATAAAATTGCAATTAAAACAAACGAACAGAAATCCTGCATTTCTTTCTTTACAACCTAATAATTACAAATATAGTACCCGCTGAAAGTTATCGAAGGTATGGAAAGCATAGAAATTCGATTGCAGTTGCGTCTCGGAGTAGAAATCGAAGGAGGCGTTTTCAGGGCCAACGGGCGACCTTTAACCCGTTTTCGGGATCAAAGGGCCCGCCCACCGGGGCGTGCCAACGTGCCATAATCCGGTATAGTTGGCCCGCGTTGTTCCCCTGCAATTTAATTACTTCGGAAGCCGATATAAATCACGGTTGCGAGCAATCTCGCAGGGAGTCGCGCGAGCAATCGGCTCCTGCGAGCGCTGTCTCAGCTTTTAGATCGCTCCTGATATTAATTAGGTCTGCTATCTAACGGAGTCGTTTACTATAACTACCATCGTGTCTCGGATGAATCATGCGAATCAGGTTTCTCGATCAACTCTCCACTTCGCGTTCCCCGCGATTATTCCGCGAAAGAAACGCAAAGTAAGATGACTATTAATTAGACTGCAGATTTTATGCATTTCTGACTAAAACGGGTGGACGGAATTTAAAGCCGTAGAAACGTTAAGACGATTTAACACTAAACCTACCGAACTCTAAAAGTGATTAAAATGTTTCAGCTTGTACAAATGACATGGCTCTATTTATTTAGATCTTGTGCAATTTTTATTACAATATGTGCTTGGTTGAAAAAATTTATCGAATCAATTTCCGTATATGTAACTTTATAATTTAAATAATGATGAAATGAAAAATATAAAATCGGTCGTTTGACCGGCAGTGGTAGCTTTAGTGTTAAGGATATCCACATGTTATCTGTAATGTATTACAATTGTTAAAGACAGGAATAAATTTGAATATGGTTCGTGCATCTTGTAAGCGACGAAGAAAATTTGTATTTTGCATAAAGATCCGCAGTCTACTAATAATTTATTGACCGATGGATGGACAAATTTGTTCGAAACATGAAACGTCAAAAATTCTATTTCGACGAGGAAAAAGCGGGTTTCCAGCCGACTGTACGCCGATGGCGGCATGCCAATCCGCGGGACAACGTGATAGGGCAGCTAGTTTGTTACTAGATAGGTGTAATTGGATAATGAAGTAGCCGGGAAACGCAGTCCGCTCCACGTTTAATCGGATTAACGGATCCGCCGGCGATCTCGCTGTTGACGATGCCGGTTAATTGGCTCCGATGTGCAAAAATTCCGCTATCCACTGCTCGCGCTGAATTTCTACGCGATCAATCGGCGGAGGCTCGGTTCGAGATCCGACGCTCTTCGAGCTCTCGCAAATATTTGCGGAACAGTTGAATCGAAAATCATTCTGCTGCACTTTTCGTTACGCGACCGTCGTCGCGCATGCTCTCTCATTTTGCTCCTTTTCGTTTATGTGCGTTACAGTTTGTTCGTTGCTGGATGGTCGAGCATATCCTTCGGAAGCTAACCAAATTTTATTGTCGCTATTTTCACGTCAGGCGAAAGATTCGCACCGTTTTGCAATTTATTTGGAGGCTAAAGCGAAATGAAGCTTACAATTTTTAACTTTGTATATAAAAACGTGTATGGCTTTCTTTTTAATTATTGTATCTGTCAGGCCACATTTTGTTGCACCATCGTTTTGTTCGACGATCGGTCAGCTCAAGCTTGGGTGTACTACGTAAATTGGATTTGATTTTTTGGTGGACGTGTTCCCGGCCCATCCGTTTAGGCCAGTCTGTTTCACACAGATTGAAAGAGTGAACCGAACACGGAAATAGCTTCTGTTTTTTTCCTGCATTGCCGGAAGAGAGCACGCTCTGTGTCCCCGCGATTTGGTGAACGCGAGTTTGATGCAAAGTTTCCAGTGAACATCCGCCGCAATGGTGTTTCAACCAGATTTTCGGTTGCAAGCCAGTGATTCGTTATAGTCGAAACGCGCTTCTCGCTTCTGGGTTTACCATTGCGGTTCGTGTTTCGGTTTACGAGTCATTATTCTTGTGGGCTGTGTACCTGTGTCTCGTAGCCCTTAAAAAACATCGTTCGAGTATTAGTCGATACCCTTTTCATTCGATGTTTCGAGTGGGCGTGGTTTTCTGGCTCCTAATTAGCTGCCCTGGCTTCAGTATTTTGTGGAAATTCAATCGTGAAGACTGCAAACACTTCTAGAAGTATTATAGAGTGGAAAACCCAATTTTGAAGGTCATGATGACCTCTCTTTCTGAGTCATGTCTCAAGTAGGCGTGGTTTCATTCCTCCCAACGCATCACGCAGTGTCAATCCTCTTAGAACCCCCATCTTCAAGGACACAACGTCTTCTCTTTTGTCAAATTCCAAGTAGGCGTGGCTTCGATAAGAGCAACGAAGCCAGAACAATGCCCCATAGTGCTGCATACTCAATACTGATCTAGTCTCAATATCCCTTGAAAATCCAATTTTGAAGGTCACAATGAGCTCTCTTCTCGAGATATGTCTCAAGTAGGCGTGGTTTCGTTGCTTCCAACGTATCCAGAGCTTGCCCCACAGGGCAATACGTTATTAGACACAGATCTACAGTCTCAATCCTCTTAGAATCCCCATCTTCAAGATCACAACGTCTTCTCTTTGTGTCAAATCCATGGGAGGCGTGGCTTCGTAGCTCTCGACGCGCAAGCGACTGCCCCAGAGGGCAAAATTGTTCATCCTAGCTCCGTGGTTCTCGGCCAAATCCCGGAAGTAGACAGATGGAGTCCACAGGTGAGTCGTTCTAAAGGAAAACGGTTACGTATCGCAGCGTGGCGAATAGAATTTTGAACGCGACCGATTCGTTCCGTGGAAACCAGCCGAAGAAAATTGCAGGCTCATAGTCCGCGGAATCTGTTTCCCGTGAATTATCGGGCTCTGAGGATTAAACGTCCGAATGGAAGAAATTTATCGACGCGGCCCGCCAAGAATAACTGAACGAGTTCCCTTGATTCACTCCCGTTTCCCGGCGTCGTTGATGCGAATTTATCGAGCCACGCCACTTTTCTCTCTCTCTCTGTCTCCTTTATCTATTTGTACAGCACGGAGCAATGTTTATATTAACATCAATAACATCTCCGTTCTAGTTTCTGTCGCGAGGAATCCTTCGCGGAGGAAACTCTTCCTCTGATTTTGCGGTTTTTCCAGAGAAGAAAATTTCAAATGTTTAGGTTTAGGTTATATATTTAGTATATTAGATTATATATTATATATTTAATATATTAGGTATATATGATAGGTTTAGGACCTAGTAACATTTGCAATTATTGTTTAATTTAGTCTATTTGGTATTGTAGAAGAATTTTAAAAATTATAAAATTTTTGGAACACTGCGTAGAACATTGTTTTTTTTTCACGGGATGATCCGTATCTATCATTAGCATACACATAGCAACAAATTAGATGCAAGTTACGTCGTCATCATTATTCCGGTTTTTATAAAATATTCCACAGAAACGAGAGTCCGCATAGAGATCCGTATTCATTACCATTCTCTCTTCGTAGCACCGTTCCGTCTCGTTCCAAATTTCAAAAAAGCTGCAGCCAGTTAATTATGAATGCATTCTACCTACGTCACTTCATTAATAATTCTCCTTTCGCGTTTTAGTAACAACGTCGAATCGACCCTCTCCAAGTCCGAAAACATTGTTCCCTCTTATTTCTTTATTTTATGCGACACGAGAGAGAAAAGACTGATTATCGTGATCGTAGCTGACGCGAACAGAGACTGATTGCTGTTACAGTATCATAAATCCACATCTTTTCTTAACGTTCAGTCGAATTACTATTACATGAATTAATCACTGTAACAAGATTGTAAATTGTTTTTACTTGTATATTTTTAATGGCGAGTTGAATTATTACTACATTATGCTTGTTGTATCGTCTGGTGTGCGTATCGATCCAGCTGGAGTTTATTCAGGCTCATTACGATTGTTGTTGTTGCAAACAGACTCTGTGGATCTCTTCGCATTTATAATAAATTCGAACGAATAAAATCCTGCAAAACACAGTAAATACTGATACGGAAAATCAAAAGAATAAATACAGTATTTGCATCATTATAGAAATCGGCGTACAAAACGAATAAAATAATGTTTGATACATTTCATCAATTCCTTGTCGTCTCAGAAGTCACTTGAAAATTCCCGAAAAAAATGGTACCCTCGCAGGCAACTCGCCATTAAATTATCGCGATTAATTGGCGTCCGCAAATTGTGGAAACTACCCAAACTTCCTTCGCGGAGACCGACGATGAAATTCGTTAGCATTCGAATCGGAAAGCAGAGTTTCCCGAAGTCGACGCCGAAGAAGAAGAAGATGATGAAGGAGGTTGAGGAAACGATATCCCCGGCGGCAATTAAGAACAACGAGATTCCTAAGTCCGGCGAATTAGGTGATCATCGCGGGTCCTTGAACCGTCGAAAATAATTACTTCTCTGCGGGAGAGTTGGGCTCTTTACGATTCCTCCCTAACGAATCGAACCAGGTTCCCGAATTATAATTTCCCGGGAACTAATTGGCGGCGAGGCGACACGGGGAACCTGTCGAATTCGTTTCCTTCCATAGTCTCCTCTTTTTTTTCTCTTCATCTTTCGTTGCAGCAGTTTTCTATAGAAGGGAGATAGAGATGGTAAAGATGGCGGAAAGAAGCGTCGAAGGGACGAGACGCGCCACTTTGCAAATCTAATTTCATTTCCGGCTTTATTTCTTCGGAATGCCAGCCGGTAGCTCGTGGAGCTGCACCAGGAGGGGCGGAGGGATTTCCATTCGAGACAGAAACACCCCCGGCTAAGAGATTAAAACCCGGCAAAGCCGGATAGGGGATGATATCTTCTCGCCCGAAGTCGCTTCGATCACGGAAACTGGCGGACCAATCGCTTTAACGGGAACTTCCTTATTTCGCGGGGAAAAATATCGATTTCTTCTGCAGTTCTTTCAAATTTTCGAGGAGGTGTGTCTGGCTAATTTGAAACCTTACATGGAGAGTCTTATTATATTAGTCTGATGACCGCGTAAAAAGTTTCTTCTCTCTTCAAGAATTTTTATTGCGAATTTGATAGTGTATTTATTTAATTTTCAAAGAGTTCCAAGGATTATAGCACGGCACAGTATTTTATTTTCATCGTTCCGAAGTCCTCGGGTAAGAGAATGGAAATTTAGTTAATTTCATTTTGTCTAAGTCCGCCATAAAAATATAAATTTGCATAAACATCAGCATCCTGATAGCGGAACGTCCAGGGTAGCTAAATGAACCACGAAATTCGGGTATCTCGCGTGCGAGGACGGAGAGAGTAGTATGGGACGTGGAATCATTCCCTCTCGAACCTGCATTTTAATATACTGGCTTCATACTAAATTTCTGAATATTATTTAAGAAATTACAACAAACGTGAACTGCACAAGAGAGACGGTTAAAATTATAATAATTTTCTCTGATTCTAAACGAAAGATCATCGATCTGTGTTGCTTTTAATCTTATAATCATTTTGCTTGCAATCCAGAGGAAATGTCTAAACTCACTGATGAACAGCAGCGACTTCTATACAACAATGGCGACCAGATTTTTAATCCAACTGCTAGTTATTTCTTCCCCAAGAAGCCAATGGCAGACCACTACAACAAATATGAACTGCACAAGAGACGGTTAAAATGGTTGCGTTCATTAATTTTCTCGGATTCTAAACGAAATCAATCTGTTTTGCTATTAATCTTGTAATCATTTTGAACAGCAGCAACTTTTAAACAATTTTGAACATAACTAGTTAAGTGAAAGGGTCAACGAGAGCCTCGAACTCCCATTTTCCAAGAAGCCAATGGCAGATCAGGTGAAAACATCGCCGAGGGTCTTGTAAGACACGGTATTGTAAGTAGTTCTGTTCTCTAGCTTTCTTCAGCTTCTATTCGTCGGCGGGTGTATACCGCGAGCCACAATATCCATTCCAAGATGCCCGCGCGCTCGGTATATTTTCATGAAACGATACGGCGAGCTTGAATGCGCCTGTGGAAAGCTCGATGCGCCTCGCGCTTTTCCGAACATCCTTGAATTTTCTTGCCCTCGGAAATTTCCAGCCAATGGAGTCACGTCCTATCGCGTCGCGTTCTCGAAGATTTTGCAAAAATTCCGCAATCCCGTGATCAACACCCTGGCCACGATTGTTCCAAGTTTCTTGTCCTCGAACCTTCTATATTCCTCCCATTAAACAAATTTTGATTTGCCATAAAGTTCCGTTGTATATAATTTTATTGAAATGTTTGGCAAATCTATCGCTTCCTCTAAAAGTTTCCTTGGCTGGATTGACTAGTAGCCCCCACTTGGCTGTCGGACGAATGGCAGACTGGTGCCAGTTACACGGGTCTGACATATAGCGGTCTGTATCTACTGCCGAACGCCGGTCTACCCTATCCTTGATCTGCACTACGTGACCAGGGTCGACCTGTGGCTGACTTTTATCACTCAATTCCGGCTGACACTCGAGCCTGGCTGTGCTACCTGATTGGGGAGCGTTGGAGGATACACTTAAATGCACGAGCAAAGAGGGAAAGGTCTTTTGATCCGAGTTTTATTAATCGTAATTATAATAATCTAGGGAAATATTCTAGTTCAGTCAGTCCGAACAAGTCACAGCTCTCGCACGGTTCACATAAAGCTCCATTATGTTTTGTTATATGCACAAATTATTTACTCACACCTGAACAACGTTCATTTCATTCCGCTGTGCTATTCGAATATACATCCAGTATTAAAAAATATATTCAATCTCCTATCTCGACGCTTTCAACACAACAATCAACACATTGTTATCAGCCGGTTTTTTCATCAATCCATCCCGTAAAGCGGGCGATTTTTTCAGGTTCGTGCTTACAGTCGCGAAACGAGTAATAATATAATTGAGGCGTTTGGTGTCAAAACCGCTCAGTCCATGAATTTTCAAGTTTATTTTTTCGTAATTTGATAGTTTTTGGTCGATACTATCACGCTACAAAGCGATTTGTAACTCGACCTTTTTTTTCATTTCAAACCCAGCTCAATCCATGCTTCCATTACCTACCATCAGTAGTATATTAGTAATTTTTTAAAGAAAGTCCTATAATTTTTGTCAATTTATTTGTGTATTTTCTTTATTATGACTGAATACTCAGAAATATCAATAAATTGTCAATCAATAAATTAATCAACTCACACTTTCGATTTTACAGGCTAATACGTGGCATAAAATTGACATACCATATGAATTTAATTGAAAGAAAAAACCCCATTTTTTCAAAACCAGCTCGATCCAAATTATTTTTATTTAGACAGTACTGCTAATTTAAAAAAGAAAGAAGATTTGGAATGGTACACCAGAGGTTGTCGAAACGAAAATCAATTTTTTTGGAAAAATTAAATGGTCAGATCGTGAAATGTTTTTTGTCTCTCCTGTGACATTTATAAAAATGGATTGAGCTGGTTTTTTGATACTAAACGCCTCAATTGTGACTTACCTACTACATGTCTAATAACGACTAGTGCCTAATTCTTACTGTACAACGCGCTTTAAGCGTCTCCCGCTCAAATAACGTGTTAAGTCATCTCTGTGAATGTTCGACTTCGACTTTCCAGAGCTTGCCACTGTAAGAATTTTTTCAAAAATTATTATCAACCCAGCTAGAACGATTCACGTGGACGTGAAGCATCGCTCGAAAGAGCGCGCTGCAAAAACGGCGGGGCTCGTTACAGCGATTCAGATAGAAACGAGGCATTAGACTGGTTTCGAGATAAATCGACAAGCTTGATCGTCGTGGTGGCAAGACATGGCTGAAAGAGGGTCATCGGTGTGTCGCGAAGAAAACACTCGTTCGGCCTGCTTTTGTTAGGAGCCTCTATATTTACGGGCGAGAGCCACATATCGATCCCTCGACCTCTGCGATGCCGAGCGTGTCGACGTCGCATAGTCCTTGGTAGCGTTCCTTTCTCCCTGTCCCCCCCCTCTCTCTCTCTCTCTCTGTCTTGCTTCCGAGAGAATCGTTTATTCTCTCTCTGTCCACTTCCTCCTCTGTCTTCCTCTTCTATCTCTCGGACGACATTATCTCTATCCGCTTCCGTGCGGTGTCTCTCTTTCTCTGTCCATCCCTCTCGGACACTTGAATTTGACATTTGGCCAAGGCAAGAACAAAAGCCGCCCCGGGCGATTGTTTTGAGGTCGTTTCGTCCCTCGCCTAACTCCTAACGAATCCTACTCGCAGCCCACTCGTCTCGGGACACCTCCGCGGACGTTTCATTGACAAGTTATCATCGCCTTATCATCGTATTATCGCCTGCCGCTGCCAAATCTGCCGCAGAATTCACTCGAGTCGTCGCACAGTGGGCCAAACGGCAATTCTACCGACGAGTAATGCGAAAATTAAATGTCCTCGGTGACTACCTGCACTGCCCGAAATTACCATAAAGCCACCTGATTTTTTGGTGGAATCCTATAATTATGTCATAGTAATGTTACGGATAGAGAATATATTCCGTTCGTTTTCTCACAGGAATCTCTTCCAGATCGTCTCTGGCGGGTAGCGTCCTAGATAACCTTTCATATCATAGTTGAACCCTTTGATTTAGGACCGAGCTCTGGCTCCGATTTCATTAGAAGTGACAAAAATGAGAGTCTGGCCCTAAGCCCTAATCTCTAAGCGCGATTAGATTATGAACAAAGTATTCTATTCACTGTAGGGGTATATAAACCCTCAGATTCTTACTCCTCGCGGGTTAGTACTGCAGTAGACACGTATCGCGTCACGTCGTGCTGCATTTCGGAAAGTTAACTTCTAACGAGATCGGGCTAAAGTCCCTTTCGGATCAAAGTCTAACATTATAGATTCCGTTTGTTCGGTTTATAGTCTATTAGTCAGTATTCAAGTTGTTTCCGAGTCCCCCGCATTGCCAGTGCGTGAAAACCGAGCACCGTAGTTTAGGTAAATTCTTTCTTTCACATTTTATATCTTTTACTCTCATTTCCAATCACGACACATACACACTTGTATTACAGAATTTTATGAGTAGAATATATTTGTGTTATTGGTAATTAGAGCAAATTCATTGAACCTATAATTATCGTCCAAAATCCTTATATAGTAATTGAACGTGCCCACACGATACAACCTTACCGCTCGGGTTGTATCAATTAGATTATATTTGTTACGAGGCCTACTAACTATCCTAGCGACTCCTTGATTTCGCATCAGGTTCGTTCGCGCCTTACCAATCATCCAAATAGAGATTTTTCCTACCTAGCAGCTCCCCGGTTTCGCATCGGGTTCGTCTGCGCGTAATTTCCTAGTGACTCCCCAATTTCGCATTGGGTTCGTTCACGAAGTTTCACCTTCCCAGCAGCTCCCTGATTTCGCATCAGGTTCGTCTGCGTCTGATTCCATTCCTAGAGGCTCCCTGACTTCGCGTCAGGTTCGTCCTCACTGTCTACATTCCTAGCGGCTCCCCAATTTCACATTGGGTTCGTCCGCGTACCTTAACTAACAAATTGATACCATATTCCTGGGTTTATAACCCTTCGCCGGCCACTCGTGCTACTCGCGGCCCTGGCTCGTAACAGTAATAAGAAGCTGATGCACGATAGCATTTTAGGATTAATAAAAGAAACCATTTACAAGATTACATTCATAGATATATTATTTATTTACAGAGAAACGCAGTTATATAGTTTAACAAAAAAAGAACTGCGAAATTTCCATAAAGCCACACGTTTTCTAAGTAGATAGCATCAAGATTAGCGAAAATTTCTTCTATATTTACAAATTAATACTTACAATTAGTACAATTGGCATTTCTTCGAATAACGTCGAAAATTCGATTAGGCAATGATAAAATCAAAGCACGAAGAGTTTCTGCTTCGATGGATGTCCACGCTTCGTTCATCGCATTCCATAACTCAGAGAAACAGAGTTGTATTGTTTACAAAGATTCTCAATTGGGTTTAAATCTGGCGAACAAGCTGGCCATCTCAAAATCCTCATATTTTTGTTGTCTAACCACACCTTTGTTTGTCTTGATGCATGAATTGAGGCGTTATCATGCTGAAAAATGAAATTGTCATTCTCAATTTCTTCTATAAAAGTATTACAAAATAATAAATAAATCTTTTAGTTTTTGTGATCGAAAATATCAATTTATATGTTAATTATGTAAGGAACCGTCAGGGAAAACGGATTTATTAACAAAATTGGGCACGAGATTAACCAGGAGTTAACCACCGACGTGTTCATCGCAGGCGCTCGTTTCAATCTGTCTTCTTTTTTGCAATCTGTTGGCGATCGTAATTTTACAATTCTTCTGTAATTTAAAAAATCAAAGACACAAGCGGTTTACCCCCATTCGATTGATTAATTTGAATTATTTGTCGCTAGAATTGCCGTTTGGCCCGCTGTGCGTCCGCTTGTAGAACACGTTTACTTTTCGGATTTTTGTGCAATAACTACTTTTTGATAATTGAGTATTTGAAACCGCAATCTCGTCCACTTCTAATGGATCCTGTAGATCTTCCGATCGATATACATTCACCGCTGAGCCGGTTAAACGAGTAATGCACAATTTCCGAAATCGTCAGCCGGTGTTCGCGCGGTTAAAAATCGCCGGGAACGATCGGATCGAGAATTCCGGGGGATCTAGGTAGCCCGTTAATCTCTGGTTCCGGACGAGGATCAGCGCTGTCCAGAACGAATTCTTTGGAGCGAAGCTCCCGGCGCCGAATAGAAGCGTGAGAACCTAAGCTATTCCTAGAGTCTCTGCGCGCGGACAGTCTATATTTCTCGGAGACGATGGAGAAACACACAGAGCTTCGGGCCGCGCGCCGAGCCAAAGACGCCCCATCGACTACCGTTATTGCCAAACTTTCTAGCCAATCTTCGACGATGAAGAAATTGATAAAAACTTGGTCGTAGTCGCCTACTCGCTCACTCGCCCGGCCGGCAAACCGGAAACATCGGGGGATCGATCCTCGGACAAAGCCCCCGGCCAATTACAACCCTCGCTGCGTCCGAGCCGGAGACAGGCCTGTTGTTTCAATGACCGCGATATGATCGATCGGATCGCGTGCTCTGCAACCGTGATCGCCGGGGAAAAAAACCCATCGAGATGTTCTTTTGCAAACCGTGCGACTGAATTTCTGCCTCCTCCGTTTGCGAAACACCAAACCGTCCCTCTATCCTCTTGTTTCAGTCCTCGATACCCGAGCTATGGAAAAATAAACGTGATCTAGAGTCGAAAATTCAGTGGACACCCTTGAAGAACCGAAGAACTAACTTTTAAAAAAATCTACGAGGTAATATCTAGACTGCGGATCTTTATGCAAAATAAAAATTGTCTACACCGATTGCGAGACATAGAAACTAAATTGAACGTTACTTCCTCCCGTAATAATCTTAATAGAGGAGAAATTCCATATTGACATCTTCAATTTTTGAAATTGTTCAACAATTTCGAATTCCCTATACTCAATTTTGCTATAAATGCATAAACAACCTGACGACGATAAAAAATCTGTAACTTTGCTTCTGCTTTACACACTCTATTGAATTTTTCACAAATTAAACAATATATTTCAGTCTTTATGTTCTGTTAATTTTAGTGGCATTAACGGACCGACTATCAAGACATTTATCTTCTTAGCAGATATTCATTTTCCAAGACCTTTTTTTGTTTGATTGTGTTAGTCGCTTCTTCAACTGTTATTAAGCGACATTTTCCAAGACCCGAAGTTATGAGAACAAACGTAGTATATTACAAACAAGGCTCTTCGATGGCAAAAATTGCTTTCCTTTTTGTATTCCACAGAAAATTCCACAGTTTGAACCCCGAACAATATGTAAAATCGCACCCAGGATAAAGAGAGGGTCCGTGGACCTGGGGCGGTAAAGTTGCGGGTGCCGAGCAGGGATCAACACCGCGGAATCGAGTTTGAGCGTGAACAGGGGGTCGTGGACAGGGAAAAGTTCCTTTTCCGATCCATTACAAAGGACTCGTTGGATTATCCCGAAGTTCCAAGGGAGGAATAGAGCAAAGTCCCGCGGAGGAAGCTAGCCGCCACCGCGTCGTTTCCGGCTTGCAAAGCTTCGTTCGCGCCTTCGACCCGACGAAAATGCTTCTCTCTTGCCCGAGCGATATTACTGCGCTCCGACGCGACATAATTTCCAGTTAGCTCGCAGTTAGGTCGCGTCGTAACTTCGCGCCGAGACCAGGCAAACTGTTTCGCCAGCCTCGTAACGTCGAACTGTATCACGTGCCAGGGAAATGGAAAACAAGAAAAACAGCGCCGAGGAACTCCGAGGAATTTAAAGGCTGGTTGAATTGTGTGTGCGTGGACCGTCTTCTTGGACACGTTCGAAATCAAAATCCGAGATAGAAACAGATGGAACTGCAAAGAATTTCCGAGTCGAGGATTAGACGATCTTTCCGAATTCTTCTCAGGAAGACCTTCCCCTACAATATCGTGTCTGACTCCTGATAAAGATTCTGAACACAATCTAATAAATATGTATGTTATTAATTTTACATTGATTACGTCAATGTAAAGCTATTCGATATAAATGTTCTCCTTTCTTAGAAAATTAATTTTAGACTTCTATATGCAACTGTTTCTGGGGAACGTATGAGGGTCAAGCTATAATTTATGATCTTGGTATTTGATACTTCATACCTGTTGGTTTCTCTGGTACTTAAAATAATCCTGTTGGCCATTATTACTTCGCGAAACGCAGTTCGACTTCTCGACAATCACTGTTAAGATTATACGAATTTAATTCGATCAATGTTTATACGACCCGGACGTGTGTAAATACTATATTTATAGTGGAGTATTTAAAGTAGAGTCTCTCCGTGGACCTAGCGTTGAGGGGATTGATGGTGAATCGAAGTGAATTAAACGAGATCGGCTCGTGTATCAGTACGCCGGATAAAGCACCCTAGCTATCAATCTCCCCTGCTATCAGTCACACCGTTAGTGATCAAGTCGGAAGCAGTTCTCGGACTTATCCCGGACTATTTCTCACTCGTCTCGCGGATTGGATGAACCGTCCGGCTAGGAGAGATGCGAGAAAGATGAAAATGCGAGGATGAAGAGGCCAAGGGACTCTGCTCGTTGATAAATTCCCGAGAAGGTCCCCCGGACCCGGTGCTAAGCCAGCAGTCGTCTATTTACACGAAGGACAGTTCGCCAACTCTTCTCCTCCCATTCTCATCTTTCCTCCTCCTCTATCATTCTCTCCACCATCTAGCTTCTTCTTCTTCTTCTTCTTCTTCTTCCCCGTCTACGACTCCTTTCACCCTGATTTATCGACCTGTCGCGCTTCATGGTCCCGCGAGCTTGCCTCGCTGGTTCCTAGCTACCCGGCATCGATACGCTACGCGAACTTTTAACAAAGAGCCTCCGGGAACCCTATCCGAGCGACCAGCCCACCATATTCTTCGATAACCTAACCTACGGACCAGGCTACTTTGCAAAACCGACGTTCGCCAGCCCGTCGTTCCCAACAGAATGTTACTCGAACGATGGCAACGACGAGTTTGATCATCCGAAATGTTCCGAGAGGGTTTAATGCTTTTTTTTTTATTTAACTCCTTGCCTTACAATATCTTGTCCGACTCGCGATGGAGATTCTGTGAACAGATTCTAATTAAGATGTATGTCAATAATATTCTATAAGCATACAATAGATATATAAGATATATAATCACTGAAACCGTAAAATAAATCGCAGGGCAAGCGATTAAGCTTACTCAGACCTCTCAGTGGGCCAATTCAGCTGGACGTAATTTACATTGTGTTACAGAATACAGTTTGAACGACATTTGCGTTCTTTCAAGAAAGTAAAAAATACGCAAACACGGCCGAATGTTGGGTCTGGCAAGAAACATATCGACCCTGAGGGGCAGAAAAAGATCCCCATCCTGCGTAAGTCATCAATTAGTCTAGTTCTATGTGCGTTGAAACAAGACATGGTCTAGGTCCTTCATTTCGTAGCCACACTTGCAGTTGCTATGATGAACAAGGGTTTAATGTTATCCTCTCGCCATATTCTTGCGACTTTGTTCCCGTTCTATCACGTCATTAACAAATAAAACTTGACAATTAAAACTTTACAATTAAAACACGCATTTCAAACACATTCGTCAAGTTTCATACTTAACGACCTGATACTTTTTTGCAGTTTCTTTTTACCAGCTGTTCAACATTCACCGAATTTCACGTTTTAACATCGTTCTACAGATCGTACGGTCGCATGAGCACACAACTTTTTGTTGCAACTCCGTTAATGGAAAGTTACGAAAAATACGAAGTTCCGAGTATGCACTTCGAGAGGCGAGATCAAACCTTTATGATTTTCAGCGATTACAAATTCGAAATGACTGCACGGAATGGAAAATTTCAGACTTTATTTGATAAAGCAAGATCCGCAGCACAATGTGCGGAACTTCCTAGTTAGTTCAGGTGAAATAACATTGGCCCGCGATACCGATATTTGTTAATATAAACTAGAACGCTGCTTGTCAATATTCCATTATTCAGACTGAATTATTCTTGCTGCCGGATCAGTGCCTGTAACTGTCGCAAAACAACCGGTTACGTTAATGGATTAATTACCAATTTGGTTTCCGCGCTGCTGGGAATGCAAATAGTCGACCGGAAAATTGAATTTATTAATGGCGTATCATTTAGTGGCTTCGTTCTTTCCTATCCATTTGACTCGGCGCGCGGCGATTTCATGTATCATTTCCAGCGGAAGCGTACGTCAATTCATTCTAATAAATAATTAATAAGACTTATTTCGCGTATCTAGTCTTCGGTGGCTGTATTACAACAAATTGGAATTTTGTTTAGGTTTCAGGGAAATTACGTATCGAGTAGGTTTTCTTCGAAATCTTGATGACGAGTCTGCTTCGACGCGCAAGTGGGTTAATAACTTTAATTGTTTCAGGATGGAGTAGAAAATTGAACCACGGTCTCTCTGACTCCGGTGTTTTAACTGACGACTCTCTTTCCTCTGTCCCCTCGAGATCTCGTTTCCGGAAATCGCGTCTTCTTCGTTGTCGTAGCAAAAGGATCGTCGCGAGGTCGCCATCGCGGTGAATTAAATTCCCTCGGAAACGCAACGGCTCTTTCTCGGCGCGCGTGCTGCACGGATTCCGCCACAGATTTCTATTTAAACGGATTTCCTAATACTGTACTGCCTCGAAAGAGGATTCGCGAGAGCGAGTGAAGCCTGTGCGAAGCGACAGAAGAAACAACGCGACCCGCGTCACTGTTCGAACGCGCTCAAACTCAAAAAATACCCGGACAAGATTAAACGTGGTCGAGACAAAAAAGTTGTTGACCTCTTAACCTTGAAATTCAAGGTCCAGATTAATTTACCAACACGAATATGAATTTTTTCCAGCATTTTGGCAACGTCTCCCAAAAAATGGACACGCACAGTTGCATTTGTTGTTAAGCTAATTGCCCAACTCTCGTCGAACAAAATTAAATTCCCAGCAAAGTTCCTTTTCTCGTTTCTCTTCAACTCTCTTGGATTCTCTTTAATTCTCTCTTCAACGACGCTCGTCATGTCGAACGTTAATTGTTACCGGCGCGCCTCTCGTCGGCCAGCTAATCTTTTTACGAACGCCCCGATGCACTCCTTCGGCAGGAATGTCTCTGGAGAGAATCGGGGCTAAGCGGCCGCTGTCTGCCTTCAAAGGAGCCTGGTCCATTAGGTTTTAGCGTTGCTGCGACCTCCCACACTGAAATCCAGCCGACTACGTCCCTGAACCTCTCCTGTGACGACACCTGCTGCACTGCCCTGGCACACTTCAGGGACCCCAAGCAACCAGCATATCAGAATGTGCGATTATGCGCGCGGTCCTTTATCTACCCCGTGGTACCCTAATCATAGGTCGATCCTTGCCAAAGCCTGAAGCCATCTTCTATGTATGCGCAGCGATATTATTTTCATTAATTTCGCTCTGTAACTGTGATTTTCTTAATTTTCTGCAATAAATGTTGACAACGTGTCTACAAGAAGTACCTTAAAAAATGTTTCAAACAATTTATAAATACCAGTTGCCCAAAAATCCGGAAAATTGTTCGATCAAGAGTACCGACGCAGTTTCAAGAGATTTCTGGCGATCGATGCCGGTGTCGACGGAAAACAGTATTAATTCATGGGGAATTTCTGTTCTGTAACTGTGATTTTCACCATTTCTCTCCTGTAACTGTGATTTTCATAATTTCCGCTCCGTAACTGTGATTTTCATCATTATTAAATGCTGTTCGTTGGTCACGACATCACGGGAGAACGGCTGGACCGATTTGGCTAATTTTCGTTTTAAATGTTCGTTGTAGTCCGAATCAGGTTTTTAGATTTTAAAAAGTTAGAAAAGTTGCTCGGAAACATGAAAATTCGGGAAAAACTAAAAGTGCTTTTAGAATCATATTTCAATACAACAAAAAAAATGGACGTCGTAGCTTTTAATCAATATTTCAATAGAACGTCGCAGATGTTAATCAATATTTCAATAGAAATTTACATTATCGACGTCTGTTAAAATAAAATGCGTACCACTAACCCTCTCGCGAGCTCGAAAAGCGAGTGAGCTACAACAGACCTACCCGCAAAGCTCGCGAAGCGAGCGAGCAACAACTCCCCTCTAGTCTGCAATAAATATTGACAACGTGTCTACAAGAAGTACCTTCAAAAATATTTTTAAAAATGTATAAATACCAGTTACCCAAACATCCCGAAAGTTCGAACAGGAGTACCGACGCAGTTTCAAGAGATTTCTGGCGATCGATGTCCCGCGTCGACGGAAAACAGTATTAATTCATGAGGAATCGTTTCGACGAACACCGCGTCAGTGATGTTTTGTTCCCTGGGATCCTGTGGTGTGGGTGGCTCGGTTTTTCCGGGGCGTCGTTCCTCTTTCTTCCGGGTTCCCGAAACTTTCTCGACCGCAACCGAACGAACGAACGACCGAACAACCGACCAACCGAACAAACATTGCTCCGCGAGAACAACATTCAACCAGTGGCCGTGGCTTCTGGCTCGGCTGCAGCTTCTGGCATCCCCTCGAGGGTTCTCAACCCCCGCAAGCCCCATAATCGATACCGATATTCGGTATATGTATACAGCGTACGGTATACGGCCGGAGGAACAAATGGACAATCATGTTGACTGGCCGCGGACAAATGAAATCGATGTAACAAAGATTCCGTTCGGGCGAACGCGAATCCAATTTACCTCGCGCTCGCTTGCTCGTTTTGAACGCTGCTGCGAGCATTAACCCTTTAACACATATTTTTCAGAATATATGTGCACGTACAGTGGTATGCCATGGGAATTCGATTTGATTTTGGGAATCGTTTATTACGTCCAGGGAATGTGTCGACGATCCGCGGTTCAAATTCAATTCAGATTAATCGTGCAATTGATAGTCGCGTTACTTTGGCATTTCCTTTACGCTTTGCGTTACTGTGATTTTTTCGAAAGGTAAAAATAAGAGATCGTTCGTCCCCCCGCAGTGTCGTGGTTCCCAGAAACGGGAAAACAATTGTTTGTCTTGGAAAACGAATTTTTATACAAATATACTGTATCGAGTTTAATTGGAACTTGTAATTTTTTATTGATATTATAATATAAATTATAACGAGGCTTGACACGGAATTCGTAAATATATTTCGACACGACGTGATGCTTCGTCAATCGCTCGCAAGGGACTGTCTATGTTATTTTAACAAAATCACAACGTAAAACCTACATTTGTTAACAAAACATTAACGCAACATGCAAATCAATAAAAACATATATGACACGTAAATCGATAAAAACATATATAACACTTAAACATTAAACTCGCACTCGGTCATATGACATGCACACTTACATCATTCTTACAACATCTTACAATATTGAGGAGTTTTCAAGATTGCGCTTGGATTGGCAGTCGAAGTTATTAAAACTGCAATAAGAAAAATTTATATTTCGTATTATGTTATGTTTTGTGCTTCCTCCGTAATCGATGTAGATTTCATTACAACTTTTGGACCAATATCATCGGAAATATTGCCGCGACACGGTCGGCAACGCTAAATCACGAGCAGTGAAATTACGTGGACGTATCTGTACGGGACGATCGAAGAAGAGCGAAAAAGTTTTTCCACGATCGGAGCGAGGGTCTCTTCTCGAACGGAACCGTCCGGAAGTGGAAAACTTAATTAGGAAGTTCACAGATCCTGCGAGCAATTTCATCGGAACCTCTTTAATTATTAGCGTGCAGCCAATTTCGAATTTCCAGGCTCGACGCAGCCGAGATCTCGAATCGTCGCAGTGCGAGTTGTGGAATCATCGCGAGAGAAACTGTCTTGCTGTGTTATTGACCCGTCCTATATAGAATGTGAAGCGCTATTCGTAGAAAATCATTGATTACATTACAGAAGATACGAAGGGGAATGTTCGAAGCGTTTCGAACAATTCGGGATACCAGCTCAATGTTGTGGTTGTAATTAACAGAGAAGCAGTAATATTGTACCAAAATACTGTGGATATATATATATTAAAAGAACAAATGTATATAAATGTATAAATGCTTTTCCCTTGACGCTTGTACTCTCTTGACGCTCTTGCACTCTCTTGCGCTCTTGCACACTCCTCGGCGGTCAGGCCTCTACAAGATCGCCCTCAATGGTCGACGATCGCAACTCCTCCTCTGACGCGCTCTGCGCCATCTATCGTCACTTATCTCATAACCTCACAAATGTCCCCAGATTAAAATTCGTCTCTCACTCTACTTATCCTGTTATGATAGTGTGTTTACATGCGTGTAGTTACCTATATGGACATCTATATTTATTTCCTTGCATAGAAAAATAGCAATGCTACTGATGTTCCAGTAGTTGTTGTTAAGCATGAACTACTGGTATATCAGTAGCATTGCTATTTTTCTATGCAAGGAAATAAATATCGATGTCACGATACATTATTGTGTACCGATAATTACACGCATGTAAACACATTATCACTGGCTGAATGAAAATAACAATCTACATCAACAATTATAAATTGTTGTTGAAACTGTTGTCGGCGAAACTCGGTATCAACGAAAACGTTTGTCGCTGAAATGCTCGTCGATGAAATGACTATCGGGAAAATGATTGTCGGGCAAATGACTGTCGGTGATCTCGAAATGTCGGCGAGTGAATATTGCCAACGAAGTTAGATGTCGATGAAGTCTTGTCGTTGAAAGCCTACATTAATCGGAATTTCAATAATTCTACTGTACCAAAAGAAAGCATAGAAATGTTCATTTACATTACAATCTGAAGTGAAAGTGTTAGATGACGTTATTGAGAGTGACTTGTTAGTTCACAATGAAAATTGCTGTTGTTATTGAAGGCTCCATTAAAAAGTGTTTAGCCACGTACCATAGATATTTCAAAATTATGTAATAATCACCACTCGATAATGTGTTAAGGGTAACCCGAGTAGAGATACGACAAGAGACGACACTTAGGAAGAAAACGATTCTCACTCTTTGCTGTGACTAACTCGATAATTCGAGTCAAGTTCCTTGATCCGACGACACTGGACCAGCTTCTATATTTCCCAGAAACCTCCGCAACGACGCGAATGTCCGTAGATTCATCAGAGACGCCTGGTCCAGGGCTGCAAGCTTGGAAAAATAAGAGCTGGGAACCGGTGTCGCAAGAAGCGCCGTAATCCCGAATAAATTTCAAGAAGCTGTCTGGAACGGTCCCAGGAATATCGCAAGAAACACGGATTCCTCGGGGCTGTCGAAGCGTCCTAGACAGCGTCGGGGACGTATCTATATCCTGGTCGACGAGCTGGAATGAAAAAGATTCTGCCGCGTCGATAAGAGGCAGGACGTCGAATCCCGACATGATTGGAATGAGTTTCCGGCCCGCGAAGATAAATGACCGCGTGTCGAAAGCGAGAGAGAAAGATGTCTCCTTTCACTTTGACCTTCTGCTGCAAGGGAAAAAATCCTGGAATGGTCCTAGTAATTCTGGAGGAAAGAAATCGGATGAGCGCGAGGAGAAGAAGAAAGGATAACGTGTCGCCCTTCGTGTTCCGCTTATTTGAAACGCAAATGAGATTGGAACTGCAATTAGTTAAATTCGGGCCTGAAAAGGGATAATGGAGGGAGGGGTTACGTATCCTGTAGGGGATGAGAAAGCTCTCGGAAGTTTGCCAACAGAATTTCTTAACGCTCTGCGCATTCTCCCTTCATCAATCCAGGACTTCTTTCGATTGGTCTTTCTCAGAAATGTACAAAATCCGCAGTCTAGTTGTCAAGGTTTAACACTAAACCTACCGACCATCGAAAATGACTAATGTGTGTAGTTTTATAAAAATAACAAGATTCAATTTATATGGTATATACTCGAGTCAAAAAATGTATTCAATCGATTCCCATGAAAACACCTTTACAATCCCAATAATTGTCAAATAAAAAGTCATTTGACCCCCCGTGGTGGGTTTAGCATTAATCACAGTTATCCGCATTTCCCAATGAGTGAGAATTAAATCGTTAAATCGTACAAACTAGGACATATACTTGTATCGGATGCTTGCGGGAGTTTATGTCACACCGACTTACGGGAAGTCGACAAAACCAGCTTGCAAGGAGCGACAGTAGTAAAAATTTACAGCCGCCATTGATCGCGCGCGATCCTCTCCGAAAGAAACTCGCGAACCTCGGATAAAACAGGTGACAAGCTGGAAATTCTTCAGGGAGAGGCGGTGTGTCTCCCCCATGTATCGTGGTGTCGCTCGTCGACGAAACGAGCAGCGCCTTCGAGCGTAAAAAAGCTCCGGCAGTCGAACGTTTCCGGCGTCGGAATCTTCACTTCCGGTTCGCCGGTTGTTCTTGAATTTACGAGGCCGCGAACGACGGTGTAACGCCGTCGCAGCCGAGACCGCGAGCATAACCCGCGCCTGGCTGCCATAAATTCCACCGCGAACCCATCGCTGCGGCCTCGGGTCAACCGTTTCACCGGGAACGTATCGTTTCGGGAGGAAAAAACCAATCATTAACTTTCGGACGCTTTTTGCTCGGGAAATCTCTTCCAGAGTTCTTGCGAAAATGTTTAGAGGTCAGTTAGTACCTAAAACACTTTTTTCCATGTACATCAGAGTAGGGAGATTGTTTTTGAAGAGCAGCGCGCGCGCATGTGCATTTTCTTCGGTATTCTTGTAGAGCGTGAAAAGACGAATCCAACGACTACCATGAACATACCATTCCGATCATTCAATCTCGATATATTCATGTTCGAAACAATCAATTATGTTACCTTTCAGACACGAATATCTCGAGATTGAATGATAGGAATGGTATGTTCATGGTAGTCGTTGGATTCGTATTTTTGCGCTCTACAAGAATATCGAAGCGAAAACGTGAGGTACCGTGTAAAAATATATCCACGACCTTGAAATCTCCGGAACGGATGAGCTCGAGGAAAAATTGTTTCTGCTCAGATCGTTTCCAAGTACAAAAACAGTCTGGTTTGCGAGTTGTAAGGGGATCAGAGTCAGACACACGGCTTGCAGCAAGGTGTTCACGCGGGAAGACGGTCTTTGTGTGTAAATGAGTGGGAGGGAAGTAAACCGTACAGCTCGTTGGCCAGTGCGGGCCCCCGCGCAGTGTAAACGCCGCGAGATAAAACGGCTAGTCTCGTATAAACTGATCAAACCTGGCCTCTCTCTCTCTCTGTCGGACAGCTTTCGGATTGCTCTCGCATAGCTCTCTCGTAGCTCGCTTCAGCTCTGCAATCACCCTTTTATGCACGCACTGTAAACACGTACGGTTCACGAGTGCGCGCGCGCGTCCCACACCCGTGCAACTTGCAGTTTACAGCTCGCACACGGTACGACCAACTATAATTCGAAAACTGTAACGACCCCCGGGAAAATGTTGCTCGCGTTTTACTAACTGAGCCTGATCTGAACTTCCCTGGCCTAAATGCCCGTTCTTATCGCACGGTACATGATCCACCTCGGCAACCATGCGCCAGAACGATCCCGTGATTCCTTGCTTTATCGGAAGATGTTGATCTCCCACTGTACAATCCTCTTTGACGTTACAACAATCCATTATATTTTATATTTAAACAGAAACTTTAATCGTGATCTCTCCAAGTTCCATAATTTCAAGATGCCCGTCCATGAAACAGAAGGGAAAATAAACTCGGCGAATAATTGAATGTCCACAGCCATAATTAGCTGCAAAATTGCACCGATCGTGCAGAGAAAATTCGCTGATGAACAAAGACAACTAAAATTCACGGACCAGTGTACATCTGCCATCCGAAGGGGTTAATTAATCGAGAGAAGAGCGTTAATGGATTAAAGCGTCGATCGCCGGACAAACAGACGAACATTTGCGTTGTTCGTCGAGTTCATCGGACCGGGGACAAACGCGAATCGATTCGCGGATAATGGGATCACGCGTAAACGGAGGGCTTCCACCATGGAGAGGCCGTCAAGCGCAAAAATATAAGCTGCAGTTCACGGATCGACGATCGCGGGACGCACACGTACATGAATACGAACACAGGTCGAGCATCGAGGGATCTCAAACATCTTTCCCCGGGAAAATTCAATCGCTTCTTGTCCTCGAGCGACTTGCCGTACCCGGCACCAGAGAACACGATAAAATTCCATCGCCGAAAAGGACTCTCTCCTGTCCTGCTGAACCTTAGAACCTCATTTTACTTTACCACCGTCGCTGTCTGGATTCCCCCTGTCGATCTACCGATCGATTTGCGTCGCGATCGACAATGCACGACAGTGGTCGAGCTTAAACACGCCTCAAGTATCTTTTAAGTTGTTGACTTATTTGTTGGCATATTTGCAGACGTATTTAGTATGTAAGTGTTTACTCATTTTTATTTATCTTATATTTTCATGTCATAGCTGGAAATATCATAGACTAATAATAGTATTAACGAAAGGTGGTAACAATAACAGAGTTACGGAAAAGGGTCCGTGCCCAGAAGGGGGAATGGAGGGCGCGATGGATGAAACAATGGAAAATAATGTACAAAGTAAGATGTAAATAAAGGTGAAATTTGTTTCTCGATCGAAATCGAAATATATGAATTTATGATTTCGGCGCCAGGGGGTTCGATCAATTGTAAAGCGACAGCAAATGTGCAATTAATTAAACATGTATCTTGACGTTTCGATCCCTATGTGGATCATTTTCACAAAGAACATTTCTTGCGTCTGGAATAATGCAAGAAAATTATAATTTGTCAAAAATATTATAGCACAGCCGTGTAGATCCGAAAAAGATCAAACAAAAATAATACACTTACTTGCTGCGACAAGAAAAGGAAAAAACATTTTAACCGAAAGTTATGATCGAAACGTCAAGATACATGTTTAATTAATTGCACATTTGCTGTCGCTTTACAACTGATCGAATCTGGCGTCGAAATCATAAACTCATATAAGATGTGAATAATGTAAAAAGTACTGTGACGTATCCTAGGGCGGTGCTATGGGTGAAGGTATGAGAAAAACGTATCTTCCAAGTACAAATATCACTTTAACGTAAAACGGCTCTACCGAAAACGTTTAATTTCACAAACAATTTTAAACATTTTTCCCATTTGTTTGATGAATAAAACGAGATCGAAGAAACTGTTTCAACGAACTGCGTACTTCACGAGCTTCGTACAATGAACATTTGGTAACGAGCTACATTTGTGTTCAGCCAGTGTTTAGATTTAATTCAAATTGAATATCGTTCGCATAACGACCAACACAACCCTCCGTCCAGGGGTGGAACGTGTTCCCGGAGAGTTTCGAGGACTTGCGGAAGTTCCGCCGTGTTCTTTTGACCGCTCGTGCTCCGCATAGCTTTCCGCTTTGCTCTGGCGAACGCACCCCGAGTAAGCAGGTCCAACCCCTTGCAATTCCTTCTTATCGCCTACTCGCGATCATTACGTTTGATTACCTCCCGCTAAACGGCTAGGAAATCCTGATCCGCTGGTCTGCTCGCGCCGATATCGAGACCGCCGCTCGTTGTTTCTGTTTCCTTCCGCTGAGAATTGCCGATACCAGCGAACGGTTACTGCCAACCCCCATGACACACCTCCGCGAATACAACCGGCATAATCCCATCACGTCCCGGAAAGGTGGCAATGACGCAGAGACGTTTATACTGTGTCTAGAATTCGCCTCGGGTTAGCTTCTTTTAGGGAAAGAGGATTCTTGCGAACGAAATATTTTTTTCTGAAGGATGGAGACTCAGCAATGAAACTAATAATGAATGATGTAATAAGAAGAAGACCATCCAACGAGGTACACTGCAACAACTGCACCACAAACGCGTTTTTATCATTCTTTCAGTCGTCATTTTGGACAACTATAGCCGCTATAGTGCAAAGGGGTGGCGCATGGTCCTGGGGGAGGGTCGGGGTCGGAGGGTTTCGATTTCTGGCGAGCGTGGAGGATATTGCTACTCAAAATTTTACGAATACGCAACGCTGCCGCGTCGTAAACCTCGTTCCGCAGCTGTACCATGCTTCTCTGGCAATTCCCACTGATTTTTCTTATTTTCCCGGCTACCCGTAGCGACCGAGGGGTTAGGAAGGGGGTGCAAGCTGGATAGAAGTGTGAAAGGGGGTTCGCAAGTTGACGAGAAAGCAGCGACGAGCTTTATACTCCGCGCGGAAATCGGACTCGCTTTTTGCCCCGCGATCGCGGCAGCTGCTGGACGGAAAAGTCTCTCTTCCCGATGCGTTGTGTTTTTCCGAGTTTTTCATTCTCTTTTTTTTTTCTTTGTTAGAGTGTCGTTCTCTGTTGTGGTAGAGGCACGCGTGGAACACCTGCGGGCCACGTAATTACTGCTACTATTTCTCCGGCGTGCCAGAGGTTAGTTTATAATTGCGCAGCTCGCCCGGCCGCGGATTATTTGTTCGCCGCGCAATTACCGTGGCTTACCCTCGTTAATGCTTGTTCGGGGCCACGTCGAAGTTATGCGATACCTCGGCATGGTAAGTTGAGTGCTGGGGCGACGGGCGAAAGTCGACGCGACACGCGACGCATTCTTGTTACGGCGAAAAAGTGGCAATGAAAGTGCTGCGGCGATCGATTCCCCGGAGCGTTTCGCAGGACTCGGGATATTTTCATAGACGATTCTATTTTTTGTAATTATTAAGGCCGCGTCAAAACAGCTAGGCTATTAGCGGTACGTAAGTAGTATGAAAGGCGTAATTTTTCTATTTATCGGTTGATATGAGCGGTAGTAAGGTTGGATTTTCTTATGTAAATCAGTAGTTTTAAGAAGAACATTAACAATGTTTTATCCTGAATTAAGACATTCAGATTATAATCATTGAAGTTGCAAGAATAATTCCATTAGAAGTTATTAAATGAATTTCTTCATTCAAACACCTATTGTTATAACAACTGCAAGAAGTTTCAATAAATTCAGTCTTGTCGTTTTTACGAAACAATGTATAGAGTTTTGCTGTGTGGCATTAGAGGATTTTCGTTGGTCGGATCCTGTGGGCGATCTTCGTTGGAATCGGAAGATTAAGGTTCAAGAATGAATAAAAAATGAAGGCTCACGAATGAAGGTACAAAAATGAAGATTCTAGAATAAAGGTTCGAGAATGAAGATTCAAGAAAGGAGGCTCAAGAATGAAGGCTCAAGAATGAAGGTTCAAGAATAAAGGTTCAAGAATAAAGGTTCAAGAATGAAGATTACAGAATGAAGGTTCGAGAATGAAGGTTCAAGAATGAAGACTCCAGAATGAAGGTTCGAGAATAAAGGTTCAAGAATGTAGGTCCAAGCCTCGGTTCGAAAGAGTATGTTGAGCAACGAAGGTTCAAAACTGAAGTTCGAACGATGAAGTTTGAAGAGCGAGACCCCAGATTTCCAGAAATGTTTTGCAATCGATGCACGGAGGTCTGCGAGAGGGTCCTCTCAGCGGAGAAGATTCGTCGGAGAGTATTGCTGTGTGGCATTAGAGGACGTTGTTAAAGGAAGAGCGTCTGTCGTTCTTTATTCTTGTAGGATCGCGTGAAACCCAGTTGTTCCTGGCCCCGTGTCCCCGATCGACCGGTTGCACGGTGGCGACGAGGATCGATACTCGTTCCATTTACAATTCGTCACAGGAAGCACCCTCCCATCACGCCCACGATCATGACTGTTATTCCCGAAAGAGTTTACTCGGGCGCGGAATGGACGATGGCTTCTGTCTCCCTTACTCTCTCTCTCTATCATTCTCTCCCTGTTTTTCACTCTGTATCTGTCTCTCTCTCACCCACTCTCTTTGCTGTTCCCCATCCCCACTGGTCGAATAACAAAGTTCGAGGGCGCGCCGATCGATCGTTATTCCAGCGGAATACTTATCGCGATTAACGAGTCCTCCGGCGAGGGCGCCTGGGCTCGTTTGGGAGCAGAGCTTGTTGCTTTGTACGAGGCAACGCGGTCAATTAGCCTCGAAGATGGCCCCGAGAATACCAACCGGGAGTAATGAGGTTAATAGCGGAGCGCGATTGCCGTCGATAATCCCCGTTCGAACTGGGACGTCTTGAAAAAAACGGTCAGAGCCGGATAATTGGAGGAGACAAATAGTTCTGGGTGCCTCCCGGTGGACTATGCTAATCGCTCCGGCGGTCCTGATCATGAGAACTGACCTCGAACTGCTGTACAAACATCGTCAAACGAGTCCTTTATTATTAGTTGAACTCGCTTTGCTATCAGCTAAAGAGAAGACTGTAATTCGAGCATTGTATATCTTGACAATTTTTATTTCTGAAACAATTTCGAACACCCCGGGGCACCGTAAAACCATTTATGTAACAAAACCGCGACGACACGCCGGTTACAAGCTAAATATTAAAAAAGTTACTCCACCAGCCGGAGACTTCGCCAGTTTCTTATTAAAACAGGTTGGAACAAAGCGGATTTAATTTCTCGGGGACTTCGAAATCAAAGAAAGCGCAGGGCTTGTTAAAATCGCGTGGGTGGCGTGATCCATTAACGATATCAAGGGGCGCGGCAGCTTGCAGAAAAAATGGGAAATTCGGTAACTGCGTGTTAGTTGGCCCAGCTTTTATCGGTAGCCCGGTTGTAAAAGCTTTTGGCGGCGCTTGATAATTAGACTCGAAAGCCCGTGGCGAACGACGAATTACGGTGGCGGCGATGCTGATGGATCCCAGCGTCGACAATCAGCCACCATTCACGATCTATCTCGTCTCGAATCGAGGTCGAATATCTCGAACACTCCTCGATATTTCCCGCTTCGTCTCACGCGAAAGCTCGACAAATATCGCTGCGTCTTCTTCGATTCCTATCGGCGTCTTCCGGATATTACACTCGGGCGACGCCGATCGATCTGATCTCTCCTACTCGATCACCTGTCGATAGAGACTTCACGCACGAGCTACTCGAAATATTAGGTTGTTGCATATGAATTGTTCGATTTTTAGCGGTGACATTAAACAAACTTTTGTACCCAATGTATTCTATGTATTTCAAGTTTCTTGATTGTATTGCTCCTACAAGATGTTCGTGGTGTCTACAAAAATGTTGTATTCCGTTAATTAGTATTTTATTTAAAAGTAGACTACGGATGTTATGCATTTATAACAAAAACGAGTAGATGCAATTTAAAACAGTGAACAAATTAAAAAACTTTAAGAGTATTAATGTATTATTTTCACTTTACATTGAAATTATTAATGGAAAATATAAATCGATATATAGCTCCTGTGCCTTGCAATCGATGCACAAATTTTTTATTTGGAAACACGTTTTTATCTGTGCCTGTAATGAAAATTTACATGTAAAAATATTTCAATTTTGGGGTTAAATCGCAGAGTCCTACAATTTTCGTTGTTTTATTACATTTCTTAACAACCTTGATCGATTTTGATGAAACTTTGTACATGCACATATATAACTTACCAAATGCACCTTCTAAATCTTCATGATGAAAAATTAAAAAAATCGTGACCTTTACTTTTTTCTTCGCCATTGCGACCAATGACAATTTAGAAAGAAATTATTTACACATTAGCTAGTAAGCTAATCCTTCTAACGTCTGAGAAAAGCTCAAGCTGTTGGGTCCAATTTTGAAAAAGCTATTAATTTTTCAAATGTGAACGAATACTTTGTACAACGACTGTATGTAGAATGAAATGAATGATTGGTATGCAAGGAGAAGAAGAAGATTGATTAGCAAATATGAAAAAGAACGATAAACAAGATGAACATTCCACGAAGTGAAATTTTCAATGGAGGAAGCGTGTGGCAACGGCGAACAGGGAGCAGCAATCTCCTCCTGTTTTCTCGGCTGATTTCCAATGGATATTATCGGGTTGTGGATGCGCGTAGATATCATCGGGGATTCAGTGCGATGAATCCGAGAGCAGAGGTTCGGAAGATAAGTCGGTGGTGCGAAGTAAGCTCGAATGAAAACACGGAAGTTCTCGTGCGGCCACGGTTTTCCCCGGCTGGATCGACCAGAGAGAGAGAGAGAGAGAGAGAGAGCTCGCGGAGCTCGGAGCGCACGCGTTTCTAGAAACGCGTATGAAATATACATAACACGGAAGGCGGTCGCCTCCACGCGAAAAGTAACTGAAAGGTGTATTATTACTCGTGGGAACCGAGGAGTGTTGTTCGCCCCTGTAACGCGCCGTCGTCGCAGCTGTTTTTCCCGTCGATCGGAAGTCGTACGTTATCTACTTCGCACGACGGAAACAGAAAAACCAATAACACTGGCCCCATCTGTTTCTTCTGAGGAAAATGGGTCATCGCTGATGTTTCGATATCATTCTGGATGCGGGGAAATGATTGTAGTCTGTGAGCAATTTTTTGTCGGGAAACCGCGAGGCTTTTTCATCCGGGACAAATTTTTTGGTGGAGAGAAAATGAAAATTGAGAAATGAAAAATAAAACTTTTTGTACCAGAGGTAACTATTTATGAAAATGCTGTGGTTGGCAGGAAAAACGCCGCAATTTCAAAAAATTCCAGTTTACGTCCTTTGTCAACACATTAGTGATTAAAACTTTAACTCTTCTTCCTGACAACCACAGCATTTGCGAAGCAAATATGTAAAGGTAATTATGTTCATTGAAAACGACATAAAATAAGAAAATGATTACATTTTTAAAGAATATTTAATCCTGTGGAAACACACGTTCGCAAATATTCTTGAATAGTTTCACATTCGATAATTGACGATTTTCTTCAGAATTTGAATTCATCGTTCAGAATTCATTGTTGAAAACGCATGGCGTTTGTATAGCGCTGTATTCGACATGGAAAAATATCTCCAGGACAAGGGGACCGTCTCGGAGAAGAGCAAGAGTCTATCTTGACCGTGTCCCTTGGGTCACAAACTTCTTGTCCCTTGTAGGTACACATGTCGTAGGTGCAAAGCGTCTTTGTCTCTTGTTGTGCCCCCGGGCGCATGGAGTCGAGCCGAATTTTGTAATTCTGAACACCTTATCCAGCGAAGAAAGTATAAAAACACTTTCCCCCCCTGTTTGAGGGAAACAGTGTTCTCTTTGTGTGTTCTTCTTTCATCCCTGGAGGTTCAATTAACTTGGCAACTGTCTTGCTTGAAATGAAAATACTTTAAGCAAACCCCCGAGCATCTCGTTCTTATTATCAGACTTATTACCGAGTTCAAATGCCCTGTTTAAATAATCGTTGCTGAATCCGGAAAACTTTCGACTAATTGTTCTTCATTTCTTAATTGGAGGTTCAGCTCTTTATTGGATCTCTTGTGGTTATTATAGGAGGTCTCTTTTTCCGAGGAACCCTATTTCCCGCAGGGAATATCTGCCACGAGAAGAAAAAAAATAACTAGCCACCTAATTAATCGCTATACCGTTCCCAGAGCTCCGGTAGCTTTCTTCCACGGCTTCTGGATAGAGTTTCGAGGGAACCTCAGGGTAGATGTTTGCCACTCATAAGCGGGGTCGATGGTAATCGAATCCAGGCGAAAAAGTTTCTCGGCACCGGAGATAGAGTACAAGGTGGCCGAAAGTTCCGCGGAGCGATAAAGAAGAGAGCGCTGACTCGTCAAGAAGCGAACGTTCCTATCATTTATCCGGGGCGTCGCTTGTCGCCGCGTCGTTCCCCCGTTTCGAGTAATATTTTGCAGCACTTCCGAGCTGCCTCGGGCCGAACTTTCTGCATAACTTGAGAAGCGGCTCGGCTCTGCCTGTTCCTGCAACTTCCTTCTCCGCGCGCGCCACTGTTCGTGTTATCTTTTTTCCTTGCTATCTTCTCACTTGACGAGTCCCTCATTTTCTGCGAGGGATTCTGTTCGATGGAGTCGCGGACAAGACTTCAAGATCGGATCGCCAGATGTATCGCTCAATTTTCAGAGCCCGAAGCTCTGGTCTCGGGGCTCGAAGCTCAATCTTTCAAGTTTCAAGGGTTTACATTATTCTAACTTGAAAATTAAACATTTCTTCCGACCTAGAATATTTCCTTGAATATTTAAATTGATATACTACCTCATACAATACTTAAATGTTCAGTGATTGATTAGATACCGACTTATCTAATAAGATAAACAATATTTTAAATAATGGTAGAGCAATTTTAGTGGCGCCTCAGAGTCACCAGTCGAGTGCTAAGGGTTAAGATTTAACGATCAAAGTCCAATCTTCAAGGTCCAATACTTAATCGTCGAGGTGTGTTCGCTGCTCCTTCTTCAAGGTTCGGAGTTCATTTCGTCTGGGTTCGCAGCTGGATTTTCAGAGCACAAGATCTCGATATTATTAGGTCGTTCGGAAAGTAATTTCGTTTTTCGTGTAGCGATGGCATACCTTCCACTTGTTATTACTAGACTGCGGATCATTATATAAAATAGAATTGCGACATTTGTGGGAAGTATGAGTTAAATAAAGATATCGATGATTTCTGGATATGTCATAGAGAAATCAACTTTCTCTGAGCAACTTTATTCATGCGTGCTCGTGGCGGTCGACTTTATTATTGGTTTGAGTAAAAGAGAAGTACACGACAGAAGAAGAAGAGGAGGAATCGGCAGAAGAGCAAACCAGGGAATAACGGAAACCTCTATACATATTCGACAAGATTTTAGACAACTCTGTACAATGTGCTGACGGATCACTGGAGGAATATTCATGAGAATATTTTTGCGTCCAGTTGATAGGTGGGCGAGTGGCTTCCACAGCTTTTTAATAATCCGGGAGGAGATCGATTCGCGAATTAACCGCCTAACGAGAAAACTTGCCAGCCGCTGCATCTGGCCTCGCCTTGCCTCGCCTCGCCTCGTCGTTGGCGGCGGAATCGTCTGTCTCGAGAGTCAACAACGGAAAAATTGCCGGCAGATGAATATTCGAAACGCGAGCACAAGCAAATCGTTAAACGGAAGAGACGTCGGATAATTCTCTACTTTCGTTCCGGCGCGACGGCGAGAGATCTCTTATTTATTCACGTGCGTCTCCGTTGATAACGATGAATGTTCCCAAGGCGTTCTCTCTCTCTCTCGCTTTCATCTCCTTTTTCTGCTTCTCTCTTTCTCCCTGCAATTTTTCACGGGAAACTCATTTTCTCAACGTTCCGACATATTTCGCGAGAACTTATTTCTCATCGTTCCGCGGAGATCCGTGCCGCGACGTTTCGATAGCGAAAACGCTCCGCGTTCTCCCTCTACTCTCTCCGTCCCTTTGTTCTCAACCCCCATACGCCCCCATCAACCTCTGGGAGCTCGATAAACGACGCCGAGGTCAAAGATCCAGTTAGTTTATTTTCCGCGTGCAGAAGATTTCGATGCCGGAAGAATGCTTAAGAGAAACGTTCTGCTTCGAGAAGCATCGCTCGAGAGAGCAGATGCTTGTACAACGGTGGTTACTTTGTTCAATGGAATTATGCTGAGGAATAGTTCGAATACTTTCGAGAGTTGCACTTCGACATGTCTGTAGTGCCGAGTACATACGCTGCCGCCGTATAGTGCTGCAATTCGAGGTGCCAGCTGGACAAAATCTTCTTTGTGATTACTAGACTCCGGATGTTTAAGCAAAATAAAAATTTTCTACCTGAATTGCGGCAACCTGAAGTGAAACAGAAATTGATTGTTTCTCTTAATACAGTTAATAAGTCGAAATTTATATAACAGCGTAGTAAATTCTTCTAGGGCATCACCGGAAACCCTAATGACGATCTTTGGTAGTCTTATCAAGCCGGTCATGGAGTATAACTGTTTTGTATATGTTCCGAGAAACAAAAATTTGCAACTCAAATTAGATCGTATTCAATTAGCTGCGATTAGAATCGCATTAGGTTATAGAATAAGTACGCCCACCAATATTTTATTAGGTGAAGCTGAGACCACCAATTTTCTGGACAGAAGCAGTTTTCTTGCAAAAAAAATACCTTCTTAAGTGCTTTTCACTTAAAGATCTAGTATCAAATAAAATTCTTTTTGGTAGCAATACTAATCTCATAACGTTATTTTCTAATAGTAGAGTAAAGCACTCGATTTTATTCGAAAGTCTCATTAATATCTCTGAACTTCTCGAAGGTATCTCGACAAATGAAAGGCATCCTATATACTCCAGCAATTACAGATCTTTAGTTGACATCCCACTCTGTGACCTTGAATTGGGTAAATCTATAAAGAACTCAGTCTACCCTTATGCTGTCTTAAAGGACTTTATTGAGTCGGCCCCTCCGCAAACGATTGAGATTTACACAGATGGCAGTAAAACAGAAAATGCACAATCAGTGGGGGCAGCTTATTACTGCCCACAATTAAATATGAGCCAAAAAAATTAGCCTACATAGACAAGCGTCGATATTTACAGCAGAATGTTTCGCAATTAATCGAGCTTTAGATGTGGTTAGCTCCCACACTGATTCAAACTTTCTAATTTTTTCAGATTCACAAAGTGTAATCAAAGCCTTACAAAAACCTTTGTTGAATTCGCGTTGTAACAAACTGCTCTTAGAAATTAAGAACAAATATTGCAATTTTATATCCTGCACTAGTAATACTAAATTTGTACAATTTATCTGGATCCCTGCGCACATTGGCTTAGTAGGTAATGAAAAGGCTGACTCGTTAGCCAAAGAAGCTACAGAATCGGGAATCGTATCGAACGTCAAAATACCGTTTACCGATTTCGTTAGCGATTTTAAATATCAAATGAGAATGTCATCGAATGATAAAATTAAGACTGAAGGCTTACACAAAGGTGTATATTTTTTTCAACATTTTTTTAGCGACTCCAGAATACATTGGTTTTCTAGTCTCAACTTACCGAGAGATTTTGTTGCGTTTGTTAACAGGAGCCGTTCAAATCACTATAATTTAAATGCCTCACTGGCGAGAGTACGCTTCATTTCGGATGGTTCTTGCGAATGCGGAGCGGAGGCTCAGGATCTCAATCATATCATCTGGCAATGTCCAGAATATGATTCGGAACGAGAACACCTGTTTGAACTGCTCCTCGATCGTAAACACTATCCTCCCTACACTATTAATTTTTTTCTAAGCGTACTAGATATTACAGCGCTAACGTTTATTTTTAACTTTATTAAAAAATGTAAGATTAGGATTTACCGCCTAACGTTTATACTATATAATTCCACTTTATACATACTATGTGTTATATACTTCTCTATCTTTTTGTATAATGTCATAATAATGTATGCTATATAAACCAAACTAGGTTTACGGCATCAATATAAATAAATAATTAAATTAATTAAATTCTTCTAATATTTTCACTGTGTCGAATTACACCTGCTCATTTTTGTCGTGAACGCATAAAATCCGCTGTCTATTTAGGAGTAAATTCAGGCGGGACAGTTAATCGACAGCCTGTGTACCCCACTTGTCCCGCAACATTACACAATTGTCCAACAATCTTCAGTAATACGAGGACAAGTGCCTCAAGTTCGCAAGAACGTCGATCGAATCATTCCGAGAAGTTTGATGCCCATTTAGCGGACAGTGTCTTTGCCCGTCTCATCCCGTGGGACATCGGGCCGGGCCGGGTCGAGCTACTGTTCTCGTCGAAAGATTCGCAACGACGAACGTGTATCGTCTCCCAGCTTGTATCGTCGGGAGTGTATCGTCCACGAAATTACTTTTCTAGTGACTCGGAACTTTCCGCGAGATAAAGTTTCCAGCGGATCCCCTTTCTCTCTCTCTCTCCGTTCCTCTTTCCTGGATCCTCCTCCTGCTTGCTCCAGCTTTTCCACCACCACCACCAGCAACCCCCGTGCACACGGTGTTCTTCCCCGTCTTTTTTCCATTGTCCTTTTATATCTTTTTCTCGGCTCGTTTCCCGGCTCTTTCGTTTCGTGACGCGCGGCGCAGCGCTGTTGCATCCGCACGCTTTTGTTCAATGTTTCACCCAGATATCAGACCCGACCCGGCCCGAGCTTATGCCGCGAGCGAGAACCGTCAGCGCATACGGGCTGAGTCAATAAGAACCGCTACACCAACTTGTGCTACCCATTGCTTTGATGGAAAAATCTTGTGCCGAGAGACGCGTCGCATTTGTTCCGGCATTATTGTTTAACAAATCCTGCCGAAAGTTCTTCGGCGACTTGGATTGCTTTTATCAGGTCGTTCGGAAAGTCTTTTCGCTTTTCTCGAGGGAAAATGAAGGTCAACTTTTTACCATTTTAGTTTTATGACATTTTGTTCCATGATCTGTTGCGATTTTTTCCAGCAACTTAATTATCCACTCCACCACACGCAATCGTGGTGGTCATTTATATGATATTGTATTTCATGTATAATGTCATCGAATGTACTTTAACCCTCCGTATGCTATGCCCAAGACGACGGTGTTAATTTAACCCTCAGCATTCGAATGGCGACTCTGAGGCGCCATTAAAAATTGCTGTACCATAAAATTTAAAATTAATATTCTAGGTCGGTAAAAAAGTTTAATCTTCGAGTTAAAATAGCTCCGAGTGCAAAGGGTGGTTCCCCTCTATTTTCAACTTGTTCGAAATCGCTTAGTGCCAGAACGAGAGGGTATATCATATTCTATTCTTTTCCGACGAAAGATATCGCTGCTCAGCCGACAACTTAAAACTGCATTGGTGAAATATCGGCGCGAGTCCGAGGGTTAAAATAAAAAGCAGTGAGTACTAGATTATTTTCCGTATTTTTCGTTTTATTTCAATTGAAAATTCTATCGCTCTTATTGAAAGACCCTTTAGCTACTTTCATAGAACTGCGACAGCTACGTGCTGCCGAATAATGCAAATTACGCCTCGTAAACGTAAAAAATAGGACTTTTGTGTGCGACTGATAGATCGATCGATCGCGGCCCAAATTGATCTTTCATCTTGCGCTTTTGACTACTAGGCGCACCCCGTACCCGTGCAATCCGTGAAACGAGTTTACCTCTTTAATGAAGCGTTCGTCGGCGATGGGCGAGCGATACGATGGAACGCACGCGTTGGATCTGACCATTTCATAGCCATCAGAGCATAGCATAGCAGAGTAGAGGGAACTGTGCGACGCTCGTAAAACAAAATACGAAAGGGGTAGAAACGGCTGCGAGGCGAGGCAAGGACCAGCATGGAAAACCAGCGTGGAAAGTACGGTAAAAAGCGTGGGTGGGTCGTAGACAGGTCGATGGAAATCAGCGCCGCCACGAGACCAGGAATATGATTTTTCCGAGCAAGCGGACCGATTAATGCGCGATAGAGAACGCCGGTCCGAGGAACAGAGGAACGCGTTTCCACACTCATATTCTTTTTTTTTCCTCTCCTATCCTTTCATTCCCTCTCTTTCTTTCTTCTCTGTGTTTCCCCTGGTCCCGCCCATTCGCGGCTCCATTCACGAACTAATGGAAAGTTCGCGCTCCGCGAAAAATATTCTCGATCCCGAGAGCAGGGCGGAGACGAAACAGTCTCTCTCTCTCTCTCTCTCCCTGTCTGCCAATATATCGCGGTGTCTTTCAATCTGCACGAACACGCCCGGCGAAATGATTTTCTCGCACAAAGAACCGAAACGGTCCGCGGCGCGTACCAGCCAAGTATTAAAATCGCGCTCGGCCTACGAACACGCTCGCGGTTTCGAATTTTGAACAAAGCACACTTTCCGTTAATGGAAAGAATGAACTGCGCGCGAATTTCTGCCCCGTTCTCTGATGATGCACTGTGCTCCTGCATTTGATGCGGCGTCGATTCAGCGCAGGGTACATGCGCCGTTGCAACGGGCCACTCGATTGTCTCCTTTTGTTCCGGTAACTGACAAATATTCTCTACTCTTCAGTTTAATGTTTATGTTTTAATCCTCCCGGTGGTTCGATTTGCGATATGAAAATACTATTATGTTGGTATTGTTCGTTTGCAGCGCGGTACGATTTTAAACTAATTGATATAGTACCTCTTTGAATAAGTACAGTAAATCCTCATTTGCTGTCCAACAGCTGTGCTTTGCACAGACGGCGGTAGCATTGGGACACTATTTTTTATGACTGCGTCTACCGCGCCGAGACTTCAATAGACAGCCGAACATAGAGACGGACAGAATGAAATACGGATCGTGGCCGAAGCGTGTCGCCGCCGTCGTCAGCACAGTTTAAAGGCTCGCGTGTTCTCACAATGTAATACCAATTAGAAACGCTTTGTTTTTCATTACATATTTTTTTATAGGACTCTCACTAACTTATTACTGGCATCTTTCTGATTAAAATGACACCATACACGATATAATTTCAGCTGTATTTAGTGGTTTAATCGACGGTGAAAGTTTCGAACACATCGTAATAATGCAAATTACGGCTCGTGAACGAAAAAATAGGATTTTTGAGGCAGATAGCACCCTAGATCGATCTTTTATCTACGGTTTTTGACTAGTGAAAAACACCGTGTTTGTATTATCGAGAAATGAAAACCCTTGCAATCCTGGAAACGAGTCTACTCCCTTAAATAAATATTAGGCTTATTATTACCACTTGCCGAGTTGTCGTTGTTGTTGTATGCGTCAAATCTTGTAATCGAATTTTAAACCATTTCCCGATGAACTAGAGACTTGAAACTTTAAACATAGCTCAGAACTGGATGGCGATGCAATATTAAAAAACAAATATTTAAAAAAACTGTGCGTTCAGGAGAAAAAATAATGTTAATACTACCCGTCATACCTCGATCGCGTTCAGCGATCCCCACTCCGCGCGCCAGCGCTCCCTACTCCACTACGCGTTCCCACTCCGACTCATTCCCACTGCACTGACACATTTCGCACCGAAGGAGCTCAGTGTGGTGTTCCGTTCATTCAGTTTCCATTTCGGACAATTTCGGACTCCATCAAGAGACGTCATCTCTCGGAGTCATCCCCTCATTCTATCTCGCGTATTTCCATATCTTGCGTTTCTATACCTTACTATTTCATACCTGTATTACTATATCTTGCATTCCATTTAAAAAACACTAAAAATTAGGAAATAAAAAAATATAAAAAAAACTTTTTAAAAACCACGATGATATTAAAATGCACTAAAAAGGAGAAAATAATTTTTTTTAGACATTAGTTACTATAAATAAAAGCGTGGAGCTCGCACGATGATTACGTCAATATAGTTTAGCGCTCCGCGCTTTTATTTATAGTCACTAATGTTTAAAAAAATTATTTTCTCCTTTTTAGTGCATTTTAATATAAGCGCGGTTTTTAGAAAGTTTTTTTTTTAAATTACAGATAGCTAATTTTAAATTAATTTAAATTAAATCGTATTGTTTGATACAGATTAGTCATCTGTAGAAATCGAGGAACAAATACGCTTGCTTATTTTCGTACATATTGGAAGAGCTTGAATTACTCCATGTTTCAGGTAGAACGTTCATTATTAGCTGTCCCCGAAAAAATTAGGTCAAGCAATCTCTTGTATATCTTTGGAACAGGAATACCGTCTCTTTCATCAGAGACCGGCAGCTAAATCAGTTTTACAACACCTGAGCGTGTCCTGACACGGTTACAGAGGGAATAGAAGGAACGCTAATTAATACCACACCGAAATTGGCTATTTGTCGGACTGTTCCCGTTTCTATTTCGCACTGTGGCGGGTCGCGGTTCCGTCCGTGACCGGAAATGGTTGCACCCGGCGAGGCGCGTTCCATGGACCGGTCGCTGATGAACGCTTCATTAATGCGAGCTATTTTAATGACGTACAACGTTCCCCGGACGAGCTTTGTCAAAGAACGGCCGCCGCGCGAAAGAGTCCAATGAAAAGCGAGCTTTTTTCCTGCTGTTACCTGGTGGTTGCAAATCCTTTTATTTGTTTTCTCGCCGCTCTCCACTCCCTCTCTCTCTCTCTCTTTGTCTCTCCCCTTTCGTTAATTTTCCACGCTTGTAACGTTCGACTTCAATTTCTGAAAAATTAAACCTTCACTGCTCAACATTCTCCAACATTTATCATTCAACATGCAATATTGAATGTTTAGCTTTGAACATTCAACTTTGTACATTAATCTTAAAACATTCATCTTCAAACTTGCAATATCGAATAAAATAAAAATGTTCTGCCCGATTTGCAAACAACTGGGGTGAAATTGAAATTGACTTTCTTTCTTAATGTTTAATAAGTCGAAAATTATATAACAGTGATTTTAACACATTACCGACCGGTGATTATTGCTTAATTTTGAAAAATCTACGGTTCATGGCTAAACACTTTTTAATGGAACCTTCAATAATAACAGCAATTTTCATTATGAACTAACAAGACACCCTCTCAATAGCGTTATCTAATAGTTTCATTTAAGATTGCAATGTAAAAGAAAATTTCTATGCTTTCTTTTGGTACAGCAAAATTATTGAAAATCCTATTAATAGGCTTCCGGTAGGTGAAGTGTTAAATTCTTCTGATGTTTTCACTGTGCTGAATTACACCTGCTTTTTGTTATAAACGCATAATATCCGCTGTCTTTTTATCAGTGAACATTAATTTTTGAAAATTAAATATGTTCAACATTGAACATTCGTTGTTACCATTACCGACAGTGTACAGAGTCCTTTCATCTCCATTCCCATCGACACTCATTGTCAGTTTTCTCTCTCCTTCTACGTGTCTGTGAGTGTGTTCATTTTCGACGCTCGTTCGGCGTCGCGTCGCTCGCTAATCGTTACCGGCCGAAATGGAAGTTAAAAATTGGATATCGCGGGGGCGGTGATTGTAACTGCACGGACCCCGTCAGCTTCCCCGGAAGTTATTTCCGGAATTTCGAGGGCCATCCTCGAAACATCGGCAAAGCTCTCGGCGCTCGCTTTTCAGATTCTCGAATTTAATTTCGCGGCTGAATCGACGCTCCGGCCCACGCGGCTTTCCGTTATCGTCGCGTTTTTCCACGATTGTTCCATTTGTTTCCTGGACACGATCATGCGCTGTTGCCTAGGACTTTGCAAGAGGATTTCTTCATCTCCGATGGAAATATTTCGTTTTCTGAAAAGTCCACTTGATTGTGAGATATATTTATTGATTAGACAGCGGATCTTTATGTAAAATAAAAATTGTCTGCATTGGTTGCAAGGGCAAATAAAAACCAAATTGGATGTTGGTTCTTCCCTTAATGATTTTAATCGAAGAGAAATCATATATTGACATCTTCAATTTTTAAAATATTTCAACAGTTTTGAATTTCATCTACTCAATTTTACTATAAATGCATGAAGATCCGCAGTCTATTAATTATATATATATATATTATGGGCACATATATGATCCTTCGAACTTGCAAGATTTTTCCATTTCAATCCTTTTCTCCGATTAATGCATAATCTCGTTCACGGCTTGTCAAAATATTTGCGTCAATTAAGAAATGAATTTTTCCATTTGAAAGATTATACACAAGCGCGAGGAAGATTTAGTGCCGTTAAGATCGAACAATGTACGACCACGCGTCTTGATAATAAAATTTGCGGAAATGCTTGGAGGCAGATGCTGCGATAAAAAATGCGAAATGCGTCATTCGAATGGTATCCGCCAGTTCCAGAAACAATAGCGGCAGTTGAAGCCGTGGATCGAGTGGCAGAAATTTCCTAAAAGAATTTCAGGTTCGAAATCCTACACCTGGCGCGAGGTAGTGCAACGCAAGGGGGTCAATTGATCCTCGTAGCATCTCGAATGCTGGCGGAGCGGAGAGCCCACTGGATCCGGCTGGTTCCCCGGCAACAGAGAATTTCCAAGATAAAATACAGTAACCGGCGCGGGCTTCCTCTACGAGAGGAAGAGTATGGTGCGTTTTGCGAAAAAAGAAGTTGCAAGAGTGCGTTAAAATGCAGAGGGAACGAGCAGCAATGAGCAGCCAGTCTTGCGATTCTTGATAAACTAACATTCCTATAATAACTGACAACAAATACTGAACATTCAACAATGAATATACATAACAACTAACATTATTAACACCATGAACATTATTAGCAACGAAAATACCTTAATTCTTCCACATGGAAAATTCAAAATTGAATTCTTAAGTCATGCGACAGAAGATGTCACGTTTTAAACCACCTGCAATTTATTTTATGCAGTAAGGAGGAGGTTTGCGTAGCTTCAGAGACGAAATAAAGCGCTGTTAGGGGATAAGTTAGGGCGGAAATATCGGGAGGACACTCGCCGCTGCGAACATTATCGAACGAGAACCAGTCGATCCAATAAACCACTGGGGAACCGGTGTCCGCGGACTATGCTTCTCAGACCAGTCCATAAAGTCTCTTTAAAGATGGTATCGGACGTGATCGGAACGAGGAGGCGGACCGAATTATCCGATAATTTGGCAGACGGTGGCTCATTGCCAGAGTGGACTGCCAACCGTTCGCCAAACAATGAGTTTTAGCGGCGCAGACGTTCGCACTTCGTCCCAGAAACCGTTCACTTAATCTCACTGAACCTGACGAGCACTAAAAGTGACTGGTATCCGCCGTCCTGTAAAAAGTCAATTTTGTTAATAAAAAGTTCAATAAAATTTTTATAGAGCTCGATAATATCGAATTTGATTGATACTTCCAAACAACAACAACGTTCTCAAACATTTAATTGCTACATTCTTGGAACAATTTTACTATAGTTTTTACTACGTTTTTATTAGCTTGCTTTCTTGTCTGTCTGTCTGTTCGGTACAAATTTTGCGTTTGTTTTTAAACTAACTCCTCGATGAGCTAGAGACTTGAAATTTTAAACATAGCTCAGAACTGGATGACAATGCAATATTTAAAAAAAAAATTTTAAAAAGCCTATGCGTTTAGGAGATATAAACTATTAAAAATTTAACCGTTACACCTCCCCGCGCGACGCTCGGTACTACCCACTCGGTTCCCACTCTGACTCATTCCCACTCCACTGATCCGCTTCGCACCGAAGGAGATCAGTGTGCGGTGTTTACAAAGTTACTACGTATTATTATACTATAATGTTTGTTTACCAAGCGAAAGAACAGTTACACCGAAATTCTCCGTCGAACCTTTATCTTTGACATATTTTACCAAGGCGTTTGTTTTCGATAGGACGCGGTTGCAATACCGTCTTGAAATTTACTACATGTGTCTGTTTAAGTCTGTTATAATCTCATCAAAATGATTAAAATCGATTGAAAAATTTCACACACACACAAGACTGAAAAGCAGAAAATAATTATTTGAATAAAAAGAAATTTTTAAAAATTACCACGTTTTTTTAAAACTGACTGAAAAGTATAAAATAATTTTTCCTATCCCCATACAGACTCCTAACCCCGTACAGATAGTCCTGAAAATTTATGATTGTGAATTTTTAATAGCTATGAAAATACTTGTAAGATTTAAAACGAAAAACGTGGGGCGCATGCAATAGATAATTGATGCATGAATAGTTCACCTAAATCACTAACAATTTTATTGCACTGCAAATGATATGAACTGTTGTGCGAGTTTTCTCAACGGTAGCTACTGTCTCTACACTCCTTACTATGTATTATCTTGCGCCCCACGATTTTCGTTTTAAATCTTACAAAGTATTCTCATAGCTATTCAAAATTCACAATCACAAATATTCAGGACTATCTGTACGGGGTTAGGAATCTGTATGGGGCTAGGAAAAATCATTTTATACTTTTTAGTCCGTTTTAAAAACGTGGTGTTTTTAAAAATTTATTTTTATTTAAATATTTGAATTCCGACACAATGAGAGTCTGTCGGTTCTAATGGGATTGATGTCGCAAGGATCCTGCCTCGTAATTCTCATGCTCGCTTTGAAATATAAAACCCAGTATTCGATTAAGCCGGAACAGTGCGGCGGAACACGGCAAACGTTGCTCGATCCGATCTCGGATCCGTCGGACTCGAAAATACAAAAGTTTACAGAGCCGCGGAACTCGTTTGGCGATCTATCGAATCATGCAAAACGCTGTAGAGGAAAACTGCTCGAACCAGAAAGGAGAGGGAGAGCGAGTAAATCCATTTTTTCGGAATGACGGCGAGGAGTGTAAGGCAAACATTAATTCCAGCTGTGAAGCGCGATACGCGCGAAACGATGTTGTAACCCGAATCCATCGATCCTGGCTGCCCGTGGCACACGCTGGATCCACTTTTTTTTTATCTGTCGGCGATCATCGGAAGATTTAGAGGGCAGAGATCCTCGGGTCAGTGCTGTGCCCTTAAATTTTCGTTGCTGTTTTTGTAATTTTTTAGTGTCGCTTTTTTCCAAGTAATATTTCTCTGTTGTCTTTTATTTAAAGTGTGTTTGTGAAAATTTGATTCGTACCAGTTCTTCCCCTTCTACGATGCTGTTCGCCCACTCCTCCGCCAGGGTCCGGTCACTGTAAAAACGAGTAATCAACGTGATTCGAGAGTAAAAGAGGTCATAATCCCGATCCAGCACGTTTACACCATATTTTCTTTACCGCGTTGCCAATGCTCGCAGCTAATCGCTTCATCAGCGAGCAGAGACCGCTTTCGGGTTACGCTAAAAAGTTAGCGCTCCGTTAAACCGGATCGACCACCATGCAGCATAAAAAAAATCCATGTAACGCATCATTCTATGCGAATAAATGCAGTTCGAAACGCAGTCATCGACACGTGTCCTTTCCACCGAACTGGAAAGGCTGCAAGCAAGTTATTCCGATCGAACGGTCGCCGAGCAGGGATTTTAATCGTTTGGCTGACCGAATCGGGATAACGTTCGCAAAAGGGCGCGGCTTACACTTGAAAGCTCGATATCCATGGCGGTATGATGCCGTTTGAAAGCCCGGGGATCTCTGTGCTGCAGCTAGATCGCTGAATGAAAGGATCCTGGGGACCAGAAGCGGGTTCAACCATTTCTATGAAGGTTCATCGGACCGTCGCGTCGTCGAGGAATACTCACGGGGACCGGGATCTTACAGTGTAAATCAAGATCTGAAAGAGAGCTTGCCACGGATGAGAGAAAAGCTCGGGGATTTTCACTGGGTTGCGAGTCAGAGCTTTTTTGAAGGTCGAATGCTGGAGCGTGAGCGTTGAAGTAGGACAGTGGAAAGCCAAATGTTGAAGTACATGAGTGTTGAAGTATGAATGTCTATGTATGAGCGTTGAAGGTGAAATGTTGTAGTATGAGAGCTGTAGCTCAAATGTTGAAGTATGAGAGTTGTAGAGCTCAAATCTTGAAGTGTGAGAGTTGTAGATCTCAAATCTTGAAGTATGAGAGTTGTAGAGCTCAAATCTTGAAGTGTGAGAGTTGTAGATCTCAAATCTTGAAGTGTGAGAGTTGTAGAGCTCAAATCTTGAAGTATGAGAGTTGTAGAGCTCAAATCTTGAAGTATGAGAGTTGTAGAGCTCAAATCTTCAAGTATGAGTGTTGAAGGTGAAATGACGAAACTTAGACCCCGAATGTGTTGAATCCGGCGATTTCGCGAATTCGAAATTCCGGGTTTAGAACGCAATGACGCCCGTGCTAATTCGGCCGAATCCAACTTGTCGAGGAAAGCATAAACACAGTTAGTCGCCTGCAGCCAGCTCTTATCCCCGACGTAAACACTCGCGACTTTACGAGGTAGCGAACGGCCGGTTGTAGCGATTAAAATCGGGTCAATTGAGCGACCCGTGAATTCTTCATTAACCGTCGTTTCGACGGGCTGGAATCGTTTCGACCCCGGAATATAAACTCGATCCGATGGACCGACCGGTCGACAAACGATATCGGTTCTGGAAAATACATTCCGCTCCTGTGGCGGAGAGAGGGCCGCGCGTCCTGCTGGTGAATCGAAAATAATTGCGACCCGCCTGGACCGTCGCGCTTGTCCTTTAATTCCACTTAATCGCTGGCCATCGCGAAAATTCAAATTATCTCGCCTGGAGGTCGTTTCTCAATTTTCCGGCTTGGCCCACTGTTTCTGAAGAACTCCACGGCTCTGAAGAGCCTGAAATCCTCGAGTAGATGGAGGACGGTGGGGGATGTTTAAGTCATTGATGATGTTTAAGAATCGATCTGAACAATCCCGAACATTTTGTGAACATCACACGTAAATATATTGATATATGTTCCGAGAATTATATATGTATTATATACAGTTAGTTTTTTTAACTTTTTTATGATTGGACCAAAAACGACTTCAATTTCTCTGTAAGAAGAATTAGTTTAGTAAATGACGTCTAATGAATATATTAAATAAATGCATTTGAAGGAAATAGTAAGAATGGATGTTTACAACTTTTCTAGCTGGCCCAATAAAGAAAATTTAAAAGATGTGTGTGTTTTGTAAATTCGTATAAATTATATACGTTCTGAAAACGATCAAAAGTGGTAAAAATTGCAATTTTTCATGATGTTCAACCTGTAACTGCCGTTACATTGTATTTCGCGATATCTTTAAGGTCGAAATCAAAGATAGAGCTGCGGTTTCAAATGTTTCGATGAGTTACCGCACTCGGTCAATCGAGGACTATCTTTGGAAGATAGAGCATCCTATAAATATCGTTCAAAAGATATCTTTTTATTACAAAATTACCTTGGCTTCCATAAAACCAACAAAATGAAAGCTGACGGAAATATGAAGAATGATACCGCGTGCCGGATTGTCGATGGTTATCCAGAGGGGACATTTCGAATCAATTACTTTGAAGCTAATTTAACGCGAACAAACGGTCCGGTAGAATAATTACAAAGCGGCAGCAGCCCAGATCCAGGTTCGCATTACGGAATCAGAGAAAGCGTGCAGTAACAACCGAGGATATCATCGGTGGCTGGCTACAATGACGAGACGGTAATGGAAAAGCAATACGCTGGAAAAGCTATTCAACGTTTTTCCCCGGGCGATAGACAGAAAAGTAACAGAGAAAGAGAGGGAATGGAGAATGAATGCGGGTGGGACAGGTGGAAATTATTCGAAAGGTACACGGAGTAGGGGAACGAATAGGGGATGCTGTATTACGAGCTGATTCATCTTGCAGTTCCCGGGGAGAGAAACGGGGACAGGAACGTCACTTTGTATCTGATTCGGAGCTCGGTCTCGCTACGTGATCAAAAGGACACGCCTCGATGGCCTGGCGAGCCTGTATGAATAGGCAAGCAGAAGCCGAGGCCGAGATGAGCCGAGCTACCGTGATGGGCGATCATGCTTGTCGAGAACGATCGATCGACCGAGAGCACGCTGAATCACGAAGAAACGGCGAGCACCGCGTGGACAAGACAATAGCAAACGCCGGAGAACTGCCGGCCGGAAACCATGCCGTTTCGATCCTATGAATTAATGTGGGCCAAACTTCATTCATTATTAATAGACAGCGGATTTTATGCAGTTGTAACAAAAATGGGCAAGTGCGATTTAATGCAGTAAAAACATTAGAAGAATTTAAAAATACTGTTATATTATTTTCAACCTATCAACCATATTCACAGAGAGAAAATACATTTCTATTTCACTCCAGTTTGTTGCAATTCAGGTAGAACATTTTTATTTCGCATAGATATCCGCTGTATAATTAGTAACAGCGAAATCTCATTTGCGGGAACGTTGAAAAATCGATATCGATTGACCCTTTGTACGCGCGTAAAATAACTTTTTTCGCGTCTGTCGCTCCTGCCTTGGTTACATGAACCCGTGCTAGGTAATTAGCAGACTGCGGACCTTTATGCATTTATAGCAAAATTGAGTAGACGAAATCGAAAATTGTTGGAAAATTTTTAAAATTAACGATGTCAATATATAATTTCTCTTCTAACATTCAAATTAGTTTCTATTTCTTGCAATCGATGCAGACAATTTTTATTTTGCATAAAGATCCGCAGTCTAGTAATTAGTAAAGGACGAGGTGTTTCGACCAATGATGGAATAACTGTATAATCATATACAGATTATATTTTAGGTAGGACGACTGTAGAAAGTTATAGCTTACGCGAGAACAGGCTGAAGACCAAACACTAGAACGGAAAGATGCTTCTTAAGGGATATGAAAATGTGGTGGAGGTGGTCAAGAATATTGGGAAAAATCGGGGTTAGTCGTAGAAGTGGATGCTGTCTTAAATTGTTAATGTAATCTTCGACTCTTAGACTAATTTATTTCCTCTAATTCTCAAATTCTAAATAGAGAGAATTCCTCAAAATTGAACACCAAACGTTGACCACCGAGGACTGAACCTTGCACACACCATATTCCACATTGAATACTCGTAATTCTGTATTCAACGTTCAATGTTACGCGTAAAAAAGGATCGGCAAAAGGGACGCAAAGGGACCGAGAGCAGGGAGCAGCAAGTCTCGCGACTCCTAGCAGGCTAAAGGATTATTCGTACGAGACAAGCACGCCTCGAAACGCTCGGCCCAAAGCGGCCGCCATTCACCGAGGCCATTTACCCCTTTCCCACCCCCTTTTTTTCCCTTATCCGTGCCTATTGTTCGCGTTCCGAGGGAGGAACGAAACTTCTGGCTGCTCCGCGATATTTCAATTCTCGTGTCACGCGCAACTCTGGCTACGACCTCTCTCCTCTCCTCTCTGCCTCCTCTCCGCGTGATACCACGAGGAGAGACATCCCAGCCCGGAAAAAATAGGGGTTGCGACACGTTCGGGCTCGAGAGCCTCCCACACACATGATCATTTCTGCTAACCGCGCCAGGTCGCGGTCGGGCCGGCCGGCTGCGGCTGCGAGAAACTTTGCTCCTCGGTTTTCACGACCCAGCTTCTGTGCTCGATTCTTCCCGCTCGTTAAAGTTTCGTCGATGTTTTGTTGGCTCGCTGGGATTGTTTTGGTGTCTCGGAAAGAGGAATAGACTTTTTCCTTTATGAGATTTTTACATCAACTTTGCTCACTTCTATTTTTCAAGGTTCGAGATTCGAGGTTTCAAGGTGGAACGTTCAATGGTCAAGTATCAGAGTTCAGCAATGAATGTTCCAGAATAGAGGCAGTCCCAAAAATGTGGGACTCCTAAGGTCATTCGAAGTAACTTTCTCTATTGCGAAAATGTTCGCGGTTTTTGTTAAGCATTTCCTTCTTCGATGTCCACAGAGCTTCGCGGAGGTTCGCAGGGCTTTCTCAAAGGCTCTTCTGAGAGGTTCGCTTTGCTTGAGCCGATACGGATATCGAACTTTCATCGGAGCCCGCTTTTTAATGGTAAGCTCGTGTACCGGGCCGCGCATCGATGCCCTGAAATTTAATTAAATTTCAGCGTACTTTAAGCTCGGTTTAGTTATTGCGTCGACACGGTCCGCGGCCCTGTCTGAAATTTAATTAGAGCCCATTTTTTCCCCGCGAACGCCCCCTAGGTCCGTTTTAATCAGAGTCCCCTAAATAACAGTGTTTCTCGCGTTTCGTCGCGCCCGCGCTCGCTCCCCAAGGACGACGGGGCAAGGATCTAGCGTGATCCGCCGCGGGCGGATAAATAATGCATGACCGGCTTTCTTCTCGTAAGTATTGCGGACTGCAACGAAATTCCACAGAAAAAAGAATCGCGAGACCGTTCCCTCGCTTTTGTGTCTCTCTGGTCTCGCCGATTTCGCGATATCGTGTTTATGAAACGCTGGATCAGGATGCTTTCGTAATACGCGGCTCCGGCTGCTCGAATTTCGGCTCATTGGCCGAGCTGGGAAATTTCAGAATTTGTGCGAGTAATTGCGCGTGGGGTTCGTTAAAATTTCACGGCGAGACGCGCACCGATTTGCTTATTCGCTATTGCCCCGGGATTTGGGCGAATTTTCGACGAACGGCAGTTGGCGTTTTCGAGGAACTGTCCAGATCATCAGATTCGGCGAGAGTCACCCTTTTCTAAATAATTATCCACTTCTTTATATAAAATTACAAGATTTGACGCATACAACAACAACGACACGGCAAGCTAATATAAGCGTGGTAATAATCTTCATCTATAAAATCAAAGTTGATGTTCATAAGTCGTGCAACAAGCACCAGTTGGTGTTTTCGAGAAATTGTCTAGATCATCAGAATCGGCGAGAGTCACCCTTTTCTAAATAATTATCCACTTCTTTACAGAGAATAAATACGGTTTCATCTAGAAAATCAAAGTTGATCTTCACAAGTCTTTGACGCGTCCACCTACAAAAGATTTGTCTCCCGGCAAACGATCGATGCGCATGATTTCAGACGATCGCGATAGGATCGGTTCAGACCGCGATCGAATCACAATCGCAGCCAATTCGCAGGAAGTGGTTGCCGGTTGATCGGGACGTGGGGCTAACGAACCTTGGCGAAGTCCGATGGAAAAGCAAAGGCGAGCGATTTCCTGGGCGTCGGTGTCTCAACGAACGAGCTAGCCAATTAGAGAGTGAACAGGAGAGAAAGAGAGAGGGAGAGAGGGAGCGTAACTCTCTTCTTTCCGCGAGGAGGAGAGATCCTGGCAGTGATTTCCGGCAGCGATTCGGTGCGGTGCGCCGTTTAAAAGAAACCATCGAGACAGAGAGAGAGAGAACTCGACGCCGGTGGCCAACTCTGCAACGAAGAAAAAAAAAAGAAGAAATTAGAGAAGAGAGCCAGAGAGAGGAGGGAGACTCTGGAAGACCAATACGCCGCGAAACTGAGATCTAATAGGAAATTATTAGACCCTGCGTTTCCCGGGGACCACAGCATCAGAGAAATTCTGGCAGCGCGAATGCTTCTGGCCGGGGCCGTGGCCGAGAGATGGGAGAAAAAGGGAGAGGGAGGGAGAGAGCTCGACTTCGAAATGAGCCGCAACGCACGGAACACCGGCAGCTTCAATTAGAGTAAACGAACGAACCGCCGCTGCAGAAAGAGCGCAAAAGAACGAGAAATGAGCCCGCGGAAATAAGAGCCGGAATCCGCCGGACCGTGGAAAGCAATTTCCGCGAGGATCCTCCGCAAAAATTCCGACCGAAATCGATGGGGCGCCTGCAACCTTCTACACAAGTCGAATTTATTAATTCGTGTAAAGACTTTCTCGATTTATCGCCGGACGGACTTTTCTGAAAAGTATTTCCTCCTTTTTCGATAACCTTAATCAGCGGATTTTTATGCAAAATAGAATTTTTGTATGCGAATTACAGGAAACGATAGGTTGAAAATAATATTAGGTGTACGTATTAATTAATATATTTGGTGTTCATTTACAAACAACTATGACATACTCAAGTCTTGAAAATAATCCCCATCATATCCCATACAGTTGCACCCTTTTACAGGTGATGGATGATCCCATTAAAAGATTTGGATATAAAACAAAATTACAAATAATAATTGTGAGGGCCGCGAATTAATTTGTATACCTAATACAACAGTGTGTCTAAATTAATCTCATGTTTTATTTACTGTTTTAAATTACACCTACAACGTAACGGGAATCATTTGGATAAAGTGAAATCTGTCTTTGCGCGCAATACAGTGCAAATTCGAGGCTGCAGCGGGGTGGATCATGAATTTCGCCAGACCATGATCCCTGTCCGACTCGTCCCCTTATTTTTCGCCGGTCGCAATCTCGAATTGCCGTGTTCACCGAGCCCTCGTAAATTTGATGGAGGTTCGACGATCGCGTTTCGCGGATGACAACCAATAACCCGCCGGTGTTTTCCGCTCGCGGTGCATGCTCGCGCGAGCATCGATCATGCTAGAATGATGGCTGGCCACGCGGATGGTCGCGTAATGCTTTTCCACGGTGCCGTATTTTTCTGCGTCGATTCGCCCTTAAGCCTCGCCGATTTCCCTCGATCCCCGTTTGTTCGCGCGTCACCGACCGTCGACACGCTATTCACCTTCGTCACCAATTTTATGCAACATCTGCAAATTTACAAAACGCGAGAATATCCCGCCGCCAACTCCGGAAATATCTGTGGCTGTCGAGAAGAACGCCGCTTGTCACGTACTTTCACTTTCGAGACATTGCCGTTCGAAGTTTTGAACGAAAACTTTAACATCGGTTAAATTGCATTATTTTTCTTGAGACTTTCGAATTTGTTTCCATGACTTTTCTTCTGGCAAATACATAAATCCTATACTACGGAGCTCAATTAATGCATAAACTCAAATTTTTTGAAATTGTAGAAATAAAAAAATATATAAAAAGACTTTTTAAAAACCACGCTTATATTAAAATGCACTAAAAAGGAGAAAATGATTTTTTTAGGCATTAGTGACTATAAATAAAAGCGTGGAGCTCCCACGAAGATTACGTCAATATAGTTTAGCGCTCCACGCTTTTATTTATAGTCACCAATGTCTAAAAATATTACTTTTTTAGTGCATTTTAATATAAGCGTGGTTTTTAAAAAGTTTTTTTTTATATATTTTTCAAATATTTATTCCGCGCAGCTGATCGATTCCAGCGGCCACTTCCGGTTCCCAGCCACATTTCCGTTCGCCTAACCGTGGACCGAGGGATTCCCGACATTCCTCTCATTCATCGTCTCCGTCGAACCGTATAAATATAAAACCGAAATACGGATCGTCGTGATTCCATCTGTGTATCCGCGAACAACAATACAAACGACTTCGAAGGAACCGGTCGAGAATTCGGAGAGAATGATCGATCGTCGATCAGACGAGTCTTGGAGTGTTTGAATTAAAGATGAGAGACCTCCTGGATCGATCGAATCAGGAGAGACTTGGGAACGCCTGAGAATTTCGGTTAGCAACAATCGGCCACAGAGAAAAGTTTTTATTTTTCGCTTTGAACAGCCGCCGGCTGGAAAAGGGGGGCAGCAACCAAGGTGAAAACAGAAATATTGTTTCACGTAATATTTTCGATACGCCGCGCCGTGCCGCGGTCCTATTATTGCGGAGCTTCGTCGAGGAAAAAAGAGAACCGTTTCCCGGATCGATGGCGAACGTGACCAACAGAACAACCCAGCGAACTTTCCTCTATTTTCCCTTATTTTCCGTGCGACGGACCGCCTTTGATCAATCCTATCATCCTTCCACATACGCCCCCGCATTCTCGACACTTCCGCGAAAAGTTCTTCGATTCTGCTTACTTAGAGTGGAGTCTCACGTGTCGGCTCGTTGCGAATGCCTTGATGCGATTTTCGGTTTAACGTTCAACGCGAAATTCGAAATCATTTTCTTCGCTTTGATTCATCCGTACCTGATAAGTAGACTGCGGATTTTATGCATTTATTACGAAAATGGGTAGATGCAATTTAAACCAGTAATAGGATTAAATGAATCTAGCTTATGTATTATTTTTGCCTTGTAGAAATCATTGAACGAAGAATGAACAGTTTATTTATACGAACAAGTTTTATTTTATACAAAGCTTCCTTCAGTGGACGTTTTCCAATCGAAAAACTGGGATCATATGGATTAAAAAATATTATAAATGAAAACATAAACATAACATCCAACTTCAAAGATCAGCGAAGAATGCTTACCTCTAAAACTCGGTTCGAAATCTCGAAAGCGAATGGAATCAGCGCGGGAAAAAATCGGATTGAAGAGGAATAGAATCGAAGCAGGAAAATGGCGGTGCGGCGTGGAAAATGGCAAAGTAATGAAGAGTGAGCACAGAGAGTGCAGTGGTTGGCGATTGCCGCGAGAGAAACCGGCGCGCGGGAAGAATGGAAAAAGAAAATTCGAGGAGAAGAGCTACTAAAAATGAAAGGATATGGCAGCGATGTCGTAGCCGGCCACAGAATTTCTTATTTCCTTCATCTGTTCGGTTACATCCTCTACTAAATTACGCTTAACTTCGCTCGTGTCCTCTTCAGATGCAAATTCCGTAATGCAACATACACACACACACGCGCGCGCATCTGTCTGCGACGGTGTAAGTATAACTTCTTATATAAGATTTTCTTTTTCTTCTTCATTTCCATCAACACCTCCTCCTTTTCTTTCCTACTCTTTTGTGTTGGATACTCGGGCTGCTGCTCCTCCCCACCACTCGGAGGTAATCTCTTGCTCATCTTCTCGCAAATTCCTTCCGTTATCCATGTTCTCGCTAATCCAATAATGTTTCGTTTCTCCCGCCCCTTATAATACAGCCCGTTACCGTGAAAATACGAAACTTTGGGAGTTGATGTAATTTAGATGCAATTTGCGTCGCTCCTTGATGCGCCGCGATAATGCGTTACTCTGAAACGCGATCGCCGTCTGACCAACATTTCCTCGATGATTCTTCGATTATTTTAATTCGGGAGCAATCTTATTTAGTATAATTTCAGTGGAAATGGACGTTAATGCTCAGACTTCATTCCTGGAGCCAAGCATGGTCCTCGTTTCTGTTCCACGAAACGGTGAAAAAAAATCGTGTGTCAATTTGAAAGGTGGCGTTGCAAAGCGAAGGCTTCAATCTTCAAATCTGTGAAAAATTCGTTGGCGAAAAAAATTTTTCACCGTTTCTACAGAGCTTTCGATTTATCGTTCTTCAAGACTCCTTTCTATTTGCACAGATTAACCCGATTTGGACTCGGGGCAATTTTAATTCCGAAATCAAGACATATCTTTCACCCTAGAAGGTTTTTCTTGCGTATAATCTTTTTTATACTATTCACATGAAATTGAACCTGTTTAGCAATTTCTAGAATACAGAAGTATTGAACAATTTCAAATTCGTTCGAGTGCTGAGAAGTTACGAGGGAAATGAATTTGGTTCGGTATGGGATAGAATTGTTGAGGGTTTGCCAAGGTTCCCAGTGTAAATAGAGCTTCAAAGCCACAATGGTGGCAAATGGGAATTCTGATTCGCGTAAACTTGCCAATTCATCGACGAAAACGGAGCCACTTGTTACGCAAGCCGGAATTGAACCGTGAACGACACAGAGAAACAAGGATCCGCCCTCGGTTCCTCGACACGACGTTCAACATAGCGAAGTTGCTATCCTCCTGTTACGTAAATCAGCTCCTCGTGCCTGTTAATGACAGTGATCAACGGAATCCCTCCGGCGGATTCCATCGCTCTGTAACAAGTTCATTAGAATTCGGACGGAGCTCGCTGTGTATCTCTTGATAGCTCCGATTCGAGAGACGAATTCGTAATCGCGCGTTCACCAAAAATCGAAATCGAAATCAAATTCACATTCACCCTCGATCGTGTCAATTAAGCTATGTATTCACTGTCCGTATTATCTATTCAATGTCTTCACAAGTCTATCGCGTTTATCAGCAGCGCGGAAATAAACGTGCAAATTAACAGCGATTCAGAAACGAGAAGAGGAATTTGATAAAAATCGAATTCACCCATAATCTGATCGGTGAAACTGCATTTACAGATCCGGGACCTTTATCTACCGGATTTTCATGAACCAATAGCATTTGTAAGTCTCCAAGGCAAAATCAAATGTATAAATTAACAGTGAATGAGTTCGGGTTCATTCAGGAAATCGATTAAAGCCAGAAAAGGAAATCGAGAGGATATTGATGGAAAGCAAAATCAAATTCATCATAATCTGATTGATCGAACTGTATTTACACATCCGGGATCTTTATCTACCGGATTTTCACGGATCTATGGCATTTATCATTTATTTAATTGAAAATGTTCACTTTCACCATACAAATATAAAATATATAGAATGGAACACACACTTTAAATCAGAATAACTTTTATATGAATGGACCAAAGGACTTCAATTTCTCTGTAAGGCTACAAGAATTAGTTTAGCAAATGAAGTCTAATAAATAAGTTTTTTTTTTTTTTGGAAAAATGCATTTGGTCGGAATTGTGAAAAACAATATTAAAAATTGATTTTTACAACTTTTTTAGCTGGCCCAATAACGAAAATTTAAAACATGTGTTTTGCCAACTGGTATAAATTATATACGCCCTGAAAATTTCATTGAAATTGGTTAATTGGTTTACGAATTATAAACGATCAAAAATGGTAAAACTTGCTACTTTATGGTACACTACAAATTACCACTTTTGATCGTTTATAATTCGCAAACCAATTAACTAATTTGTATGAAATTTTCAGAGCGTATACAATTTATATCAGTTGACCAGACACATCTTCTGAATTTTCGTTATTGGCCCAGCTAAAAAAGTTGTAAAAATCAATTTTTACTATTGTTTTTCACAATTCCGTCCAAATGCATTTTCTCAACATATTTTTTACACATCATTTACTAAACTAATTCTTCTAGACTAACAGAGAAATTGAAGTCGTTTGGTCCATTCATAAAAAAATTGTTCTGATTTAAAGTGTGTGGAATCAGTTATGGCTCCTTACTGTATGTGTGCAAAATCTTAATATAAAATGCTCGTCTAATTTGTTTATAAAAATGTCGAAACGACACCGCGCCGGCCCAGAAGACCTTAGATTGGTACCCTTGGTTTTGGTCTGTGGGTAATTTGGAAGATTAGGGGTTGGTAGTTGCAAGAAACGAGGGAAAGAAGGTAGAAGGTTCAACGAGACTGTTACAGGGCGTTTTAGATCGCATCGATAGTGGAATTCATCCGGGGACATTAAATACGTCGCAGGTTAATCTGAATATCATAGCGAGCGATCGCATTTATATTCCGCTCTCCTCGGCGTACGTGTTTCGTTGCGGTCTCTCCATGTCTCTCTTCCATCTCACTCTCTCCTCTAATTCCGGAGATCCTCTCTCCGCGAAGCGGAATTGTAGCGGCCAGATAATCATCCAGCCGCTTCTTCTATCATGCATTTATTTTCCCGCATTTCCGACTTTTATTAAGATTTCGCTTAGCAGAAGAATTTCAGATTTGATCAGATTTATTCAATGTAGAATGTAATTTTTATTAGATTAAAATTTATCCTGAGATTTAATCATCTTCTTATTCGGTCAAGAGTTGCCTTTCAGATTTGCAATCTCTTTTTCTGTATTCTTCTTCAGGATATTTCTCCCTCTAACAAGTTTGTCTTTAAAAATAACTTTTTATTTTCCCCCCTTTCTGTCTCTATAATTATTAGGATTAAAATTTATCCTGAGATTTAATTATCTTCTTGGTCAGTCAATAGTTGCCTTTCAGATTTGCAATCTCTTTTTCTGTATTCTTCTTCAGGATATTTCTAAACAATAAATTTTGAATTTGCCCCCTTTCTGCCTTTATAATTATTAGGATCAAAATTTATCCTGAGATTTAATTATCTTCTTAGAATTAGTCAGTCAAAAATTGCCTTTCAGATCTGCAATCTCTTTTTCTGTATTCTTCTTCAGGATATTTCTAAACAATACATTTTTACTTTCACGCCTTCCTATCTCTATAATTATGGAGGTTGATATTCAGCCTGAGATTTCACGTTAAAGGTTTCGATGTCAGACGTCAAGGAGAAGCAACAGACCAAAATCGAACGTTCCCCTGAGTATCGAGTCCAGATATGGGACCACGGTTGAATCGTTCGACGATTCTCCAAGACGCTATTCACAGTGGAGATCCACCGTTCGCCGAGAAAGTCTCCGATGTCCTGCTACCTCCGGCTTTTGAGATCTAGAGAATACTTTTGTACTGTCGATCCCACTATCGAGAGCTCATTCTCAGACGGCGAGAGGCAACAAGCTCTTGTTCCGAATCCCCATCGGTCTGGGAAAGCGTTTCTGATATCGTCGTACTGTCTGGAACAAAGGTGAAATGTAAGCGAGAGGACTGTTCGACCCGGATTTTACGAGACGCCCGGGAAATTATCATGTATTGTTCGCAAAATTGTCTTCCTGTTAATTTCATTTGCTTTGTCTTATTTGAAGAATATTTATGAATATTTATGGACCATGAAGAACGGTGCTCTTTGCGATTTATTTCTGAGATACTCAAAATTCATGGTAATTTTATGGATAGGGGGTTTAGGTATGCATACATTCCACCGCCTTTGAGAATTCTTTCATTGCAAAATACCCACAACCGTTCTGTAAAAATCGATGCAGACGCCTGCGCTTTCAGCACACGTCGACGATCAATCACAATTTCATACATTTTCTTGTATCCATCAAAAACGTCGCCTTCGCTAATTTTTCTGAAAGTAACGCCTTCTGAATTCTGTATAGAGAGATTTCTTCCGACCAAAAATAATTCCATTTTATGGATTTTCATTTTATGGATATGAATAGACTGCGGATCCTGATGCGAAATAAAAATGTTTTGCATTGATTTTGGGAAGCAGGAATAACAAAAAAATAGATTTCATCCCTTAAAGACTTTGTTACATTAAAAGCAACGTTACAACATTCTTGAATTTCTCTAAGGCTTTACTGTTTTATATTTCATTCAGCCAATTTCTTTATAAATGCATAAAAATCCGCAGTTCAGATATGAAATTTTGTTAATTCTTTAATTGATTAGATACCAACATATTTAACACTGAACCTACCATCACCGGTCAGAATGACCGGTTCCAGATTTTTTGTTTTACGATTATTGATATCATAGAAAAACTATATATAAAAAAAACTTTTCCAAAATCACGCTTATATTAAAATGCACTGAAAAGGAGAAAATAATATTTTTTAGGTATTAGTGACTATAAATAAAAGCGTGGAGCGCACACGAAGATTACGTCAATATAGTTTAGCACTCCACGCTTTTATTTATAGTCACTAATACCTAAAAAAATTATTTTCTCCTTTTTAGTGCATTTTAATATAAGCGTGGTTTTTAAAAAGTCTTTTTTATATATTTTTTTATTTCCTACTTTTAAGTCTTTTTTTAATGGAACGCGAGATATAGTGATACTGGTATGAAATAGTAAAATATATAGAAACGCAAGATATGAAAGTTCGCGAGATAGAATGAGGGGATGACTCCGAGAGATAACGTCTCTTGATGGAGTCCGAAATTGTCCGAACTGGAACTGAATGAACGGAACACCACACTGAGCTCCTTCGGTGCGAAATGTGTCAGTGGAGTGGGAATGAGTCGGAGTGGGAACGCGTAGTGGAGTAGGGAGCGCTGGCGCGCGGAGTGGGGATCGCTGAACGCGATCGAGGTATGACGGGTAGTATTAACATTATTTTTTCTCCTGAACGCACAGTTTTTTTTAAATATTTGTTTTTTACTATTGCATTGCCATCCAGATCTGAGCTATGTTTAAAGTTTCAAGTCTCTAGCTAATCGCGAAGTGGATTAAAATTCGATTACAAGATTTGACGCATACAACAACGAGAACGACAACTCGGCAAGCTAATATAAGCGTGGTAAAATATATAATGTCATAAGAAATGATTGTATAGATATCTTTAGTGGAGAATATATTACAGTAGGAGCTGCACAAAGTCTAAATAAAATCAATCTTGTCATTTTTATAAGGGAACATGTGTACCAGTTATTTTTAAGGCCTGCGGTAGATTTAGTATGAATGATGTAAACGATATTTTGAATAATAGTACAGCAATTTTTAATGGCGAATCTGAGTCACCACTCGATAATTAAGTGGCTCGGTCTTTTAATGGCGCATTTCGAGGCAGGATTAATTGCCAAAAAGGTCGTGACGCAGAAACAGGGCAGACGTGTCCGTAAATAGTATAAATGCTCCAGATTCCAGAGATAGAGAGCGAAAGAACGAGATCTATATAGATCGCATCTAGAATTTACCGGTCGAAGCTCCGCCACGAAATAACAGTCTTATTTGAGCCTTGTCTACCGCTTCACGTTCCGATCCCGGCTACGTGACGGGAATATAAATAAATCCAGTGACGTGGAACGTGCCGTATTCGCCGACGGCTACAGCCGATACATCATTCGAGAATTATTCCCTCTGCTACCGAGAGAAGATCCTGCCGATACAGAAGACGCCCGACGTCGTCAGCCGACGCGACGTCCCGAAGATCCTAAGTCGCGCGGGAAACACCGACGATCCTGCAGAAATAAACTGAACCCCACACCACCAGTTGGGAGATCGATTCCTGGCCATGTCATGAGATACGGCGAGAGCATATAGCATTTGTTATCTTGGAAGGATGTTTGGTCCTTCGAGCGACTTCCGAAAAGGTTTGCTGAGTTAGGCGTTTCGCAACAGACGATTCTCTGTGAGACACAGTGATTCGGACACTGTTAAAAAGACGATCACTTTTTTAATACCGGAATTTGAATTTCCTTGAGAAGTTACAGCAATCAGTTTAGTACATGTTGTGAAAAGAAGTATTCCCAAAAATTCCAATTGCACGGGATTATAAAAGTTGTATTCCACAACTTCTTCGTTTCGTACATCTGTATCAATTAAATACATTCGGAAAATTTCATCAGTCGACGCTGCAATGCTCCTTTAAACCGAGATGAAATTCTATTATTTTTTGGTTTCGTTAATGTATCGTTATTGGAGAACATGTGGGCACACAATAGATATCAATTTTCTTCGAACTACGAAGTACGAACCACGAAGAAAGTTCTAATCATTGAAACCGTAAAATAAATCGTTAGGCAGGGCGTTAAAGATGGTAAAAATTGCATATTTTCGAATTACATCGTTGAATGTGTGTCGTTTTTGTCCGCATCAACCGATTCGATGAAACTTCCACAATTCCAAAGTGTATTTTTTAAATTGTCAACCTTTAATCAACTTTTGAAATGAAGAAAAAAATTTCTTTTCACAACATGCAGTAATTTGATTTGGAAGATATCATTTATTTGATGCTACAGTCTCGGAGGATGTTTGTCATCCTGAGAGGATGTTCCGACGATATTAAATCTCTTGTCTTGAATGATATTTTACGCCAGCTCCGTTAGCTCGAGTGTCTTCGTCGTTTATAATTATTTGACTGACAAAGCAAGCAGTATATTTTCGTTCCTTCCACGAGAAAAATTGCCATCGAAGTTAATAAAGGAACCATGTAGAACTGACAGGCGGAGGAAGCCAACCGGAAGTGCATGCTCGACGAGCAGCCCTCGTAAACACCCTTCAACGTTATCGAATTCTCTGAGACAGCGCACTGTGCAGCAGAATTATTATCATAAGAGAGCTTGTCGCACTATGGGCACAACTCGCGTTTTCTCTACGCCATATCAGAAAATGCGAGGCTGCTCTTCGAGATGATAAAAGCTACGGTTTCTAACCTCTCTGAAGAAAATGTTTCCAGCATCTCGAAAAAGAAAATTCACCTCACCTGTTGCAATTTTGTGAAAGGTCACTGTGTTTGAACCCGTTGCCGCATTTCAAAGAGTCAAACTCGTCATGAAGATTTTAATTATGTCTAACAAATATGAATGTTACGCGTTTCTTTTTAGGTGAAATAAAATTTGATTCGCTTTTAATCCATATTCAAGCATTGACTTAAATGTAGTCATACAAAAAACATAAATTTACTGTCCCTTCTACGTTTCTAGCATTTCTGAAAAAAATGTTTCCAGCATCTCGAAAAAGAAAATTCAGCTCACCTGTTGCAATTTTGTGAAAGGTTACTGCGTTCTATCCCTTTGCCGTATGTTGAGTCAGACTCGTCATGAAGATTTGAATAAAGTCTAACAAATATGTATGAATGTTACGCGTTTCTTTTTAGATGGAATCAAATTTGATTCGTTTGTAATTACAATATTAGGTTGTAAAGAAAGAAATGCAGGATTCTTGTTCCTTTGTTTTAATTGCGATTTTATACCAATAAATAAATATTTAACGAGTATTAATTCAATGAGTTATATATCATTTTAAAGCTTGTTTCATCATATTAGTTAAAATTATTCACTTTAATATATTATATTAAAGCTCTATTTAATTATGCTTTTGATATTTCATTTTATTCAAATTTTGATCAAATTATTTGGCTTTTATGTCAGGATGTTAAAACGCGATTTTCGCATTATTTTTTCTATGAGTTCAAACTAGGCCGAAGTGCCGCTCAAGCGGCTCGGAATATCAACGAAGTATGGGGCAAAGGAAGTGTCAACGAATGCACAGTGCAGCGCTGGTATCAGAAGTGTCGCGCTGGCAACGACAGCCAAATAATTTAATACAAATTTGAATGAAATTAAATATCAAAAGCATAATTAAATCGAGCGTAAAACAAGCTTTGAAATGACATATAACTCATTAAATTAAGGTAGATATTTATTGGTATAAAATTGCAATTAAAACAAACGAACAAAAATCCTGCATTACTTTCTTTACAACCTAATATTATTTAAGCATTGAATTTAATGTAGCCGTACAAAAAATATAAATTTTCTTTTATCTACTGCCATGAATGATTTTTGGGGATAAAGACGTTTTGATCATAGTAACTGTCACTGCGAGTCACTGTACGTCGAGCACAGAAAAAAGGAAGTGGCATCAGAAGAATTTTCCGAAGTCTGCGTGCACGAAAGCTTGGCTAATCGGATTCCGGTGGCGAGGAAGAAGCTTGTGGGCGTCCCTTGGGGGCGGTGTAGTCTTACGAAGGGCTGGCTAATGGCCCTGTAACGGGACACAATCGCAAGAACGCGGGAATTACACGGGGGCCCCGTAATTACTGCGGAAACAGTAGTAGCGCGTCGCGTTACGGGCCGAAGCGCCTCGTAATCGGGGCTAATGAAAAATTCCAACGGGGATAAGTCGAGCACGGGGCTGCTGTTCACGCGTGATAAACCGCGATAAAAAGTTTACGAGCAACCACCCCCACAAGCGCAGTTTCACCGGAGCGACCGTTTTACGCGGGAACGATGCAAAGTCGGGATCGCCTGCGACCGCGGAAACGTTTCCTGTCCGGGGATCCGAGAAAACAATTAAGAGAGAACTCGCCGAGGATCGCGCGAGGAAGTTCGGGGAATCTCTTGCCCAGCGGTTCGGGAACGCGAGAAAAATGTATCCCTCCCCTCCCTTCCTCCCCACGGTCATCGAGATTACGCCAACTCCGCGAAAGCCATTCCTGCGCCGGGATCCTCGCCAATTCTAACGGCGCCAGCCGTCTCGCCTCCGAAAAAAATCCTATAACTCCGGAAATACCCGGCAGAATTTGATGAGATTTTCTGGACCGATTCCTGTTGGCCCCTGGTAACTCGCGAAAATTGTTGCGAAATCATTCGTAAACCTGTAATTCAGATACGTGCTTTTTATTGCAGGATAATCGAATTTTTACGGGTTAGTCGAAAGTGGGTTTTTGAACTGCTGTAGGTTTGTAGAAAAAAATCGTACGGTCCTCTGTCTAGGCTCATTTTGAAGCTCGAGGTCTGTAGTTTATCACCCTGAATTTTAAGATTTCTGAAATGTTATTCTACTCGAAAATAAAATAGAAATGAGAAGACGATGAGACAACTGAAACGCTACTAGAACTATCGGAGATGAATTTGCAATTTTGGAAAATCTTTTGACGGCGAAAGAAATAAATAGAGCTTTGTATAGTTTCGTACAGTAAAAAATGCCCTTATCAACCGAGGTTTCAGTGACCCTATTAATTTCGGTCAGCGTGTTTCAACAAGAAGCTCGAGGCCGGGCGGCGTCCACAAAGCGCAAAGTTCAAAGTTTATTCGAATCGATATCGCGGCGCAGTTCAGCGCGTGAATAATTCAGCAGCGGCGAGTATTATGCGGCCAATAAAGCAGCCCGAGGGGACGTCCGACGAAAAACCTATTTTTTTAACCCTGTCCCACTACTGCCGCGCGGAATGGAAACTTAAAGCGGAACGCGTCGCGATTATTTCCGGAACGAGACTGAACCGATACTGCATTTCCCGTCGCCAGGGGATCCAATATCATTTCAATCACGTTGTCAGGATCAAGCTTCTTGCGTTCAATTATTTTTCTTACGAAACACTTGCGAACATATTTCCGACATTTTTCTGACTGAAAAGACTCCAAACACTAACAACACAATTTTGATCTTAAGATTCAAACTGAAAGTCAATTTTGCGATTCATGTTTTTATCAGATCAAAGATATCAGATGAAAGTGGTCTAAGTGAAAATTAAAGAAACATGAGTTTATCAGCTATGCCACATCACATTATTTTGAACTAGATCATTTTTGAAACTAATTATTTTTTATAAATCAGTGTAGAGTAAAAGATTTGCCATAGAAATTGGATTTTGAAATTTTCGTCTAGGCCTAATGGTTTCGGAGATATTTGATAAAATGGATTTTTCATTTTTCTTTGATGGCTATTTTCACCCCCTCATCATGAATATCGGCAGCTATAAAATATACGTGTCAAATAATTTTTTCAGTTCTTTAACATACGAAAATTTCTTTCTTTTCCTTGTTCGACCACTTTCATAATTACACATACTTTTCTATAATGTTAGTTTGATATTGGCAAGTTTCCGCATAGGTAGTTTTTAACTTAAACGTTAGATATTCCATAAGAAAGTGGTAGTAAAGATCAATTTTAGTCACTATTTTAGATGCTTAAGTAAATTCTATGCGTAGTGTGTATAATTTCGATAAACCTATACTCGACACGAGTGGCATTTGGGTGTTGAAATTTTGGGTGAAGTGGGACCAGAGCGAATTAGGGACGATAACGAAGTAGGCGCGAAAACTCACGGAACGAAACGAAACGGAACGATCGCACAATTTCTGGTATTGCGGTTCTCGTCTAACTGTCAGTCGTAAAGAAGAAAAAAAGAGAGGGCTCGCGAGCAAAGCGGAGGTAAATTTGAAGCGGCGAGGGAGAGCTCAAAGGGAAAGGACCGTCGAAAGTGGCGAGCGAGAGGAGAGTTCTTTGCATTGTTGGGTCGCTCGCGTTCCTTTCACGCGCTAGATGCAACGCGAGCGGCGTCGGAACGGTCCCGCGGACTTAATAATTTCATTAGGGGCGAATTAAGCGAAGTGGATGCTTCTTAACGACACGCTGGAGGCGTGCCGAGGCAAAGAAGCGAGGCAGAGAAGGCGAGGCAAAGAAGGCGAGGCAAAGTCGCTCAAAGAAACAGCTCCAGGTCGCTGGTCTTCATCGGGCCTAGCCGTTTACCTGGAGACCGTGTAATGAAGACGGCCGTTATTGCCACTGCAACTACCGCTCGCCAACTGCAGCGCTGCAGCTTTTCCTATGCAACCGAACACACGGCAACGTTCTACGCGGTTCCGTTTTCGCGTCTTCTCGCGCTTCGTTTATCGGATTCGGTTCCGGTATCAAAGCGAGGCTAGGCTTTGGAAAAAGTCGATTCGAACCGGAGGCTTTCCGCCGGATTAGAATGACCGCATCGGTTTCCTTTCGATCGAGATTGTCGTCGTCTCTGGAGGGAATGTGTTCCCTTCTGCCAGGGAATGAATTCCATTTTGAAATTGCATCGCCTCAATCGAACTCCATCACGCACTGATTTCAACTTTAACTCTGGATTTATCGAACGTTAAGCGCCACTGTTAGGTAGATATTGTTTTGTAATTGCGAGTCCTTTCTCTGTAAGCGAAGCAATACGGCGCGGAATGACTGCATACAAGCAGTGTCGCCAGAAAGTGACCGAACCGTCACTCGAGGGGAATACAAGGTACCCCCTCTCTGATGACCAGAGTAATATGTGACATTTCGCAGGTTTTAGGTTATTGCCGCGTATCGTATCGTACCTATTATGTACATGTACCTACTTAATGAAATGAATCATGTGGGTCGTTCTAAATAGAGACTGTAAACATTCTTTATTATAAATAAAATTAATTGTAACACGTGGGAGTTTCAGTCGTGAAGCGAAGTATGAATGCTTACTATTTATATGTACAATTGAAAAAATCTTGAAATCTGTATGTATGTAGTACTGAGTTACATTCCAGTAAAATCAATAAATCATAATATATTTTAACACTGTTAACCCTCATACGCTCCTCAAAAATAATTGCATCAAAGAGACTGGGATAATAAATTCTCTCATTTTTCTTCTACATGATAAATTGACAAATTATGTTTTATTTGTAACGTTACATTTTAAAGAAATACAACTCGCAACATAGACATAAAGGGATCAATAATTACATAGTATGTGAAATAAGTAAGTGGATGAATTTTACGCGGCAATAACCTAAAACCTGCGAAATGTCATGTCATTGTTGAGTCCCCGTCGCGCACGCGCAACGTGTCGCATATTACTCTGGTCATCAGAGAGGGGGTACATCATTTCACCGTGAATCCCCTCATCTGGCGACACTGCATACAAGTTGCTTCACCAACCCTTATTTCTTGGGGATTCGGAGGATCGCAGGGGTGCGGGATGCGCCTTTCCATTTCTCGACAATGCAGAGATCGATAAAGAACAAGATGTCCATCTGGAGTAATGCTGAGACAAAGGGCGAAGCGAGAGAAATTGCGATTCGTTATCAGCGCTAACAGAGCGTCGGATTAATCGCGCCGAGTGTCCAGAGAAAAGAGTTGCGAGCCGGTGTTATCGGAAACGGGATTATAAATGCAAACTGCATCTGTAATTGGTCACCACGTCGCGTCGCCGTGGTGAGCGGCCGATGTAAACCGTCGCAATTTTTTTCTCTGCCGATCACGATCGACGCGTTTATTTTTTTTCCGGGAGGATCGATCGCGATTCCGTGCAAATTGGAAATAACTCCCGGCGCCGCGGCGTTAATTCAATGGCGGAACTAGGTTCGGCTTATCGTGTCGCGGATACGTTCCGCGGACGAGTTACAACGAAACGAACACGGCCAGGGAGGAACAACACAAACGAAAAAAATACACAAAACCGTGTATACCCGTTCCGTTAACCGTAAAAACATTCCGCCGACACGATACCCGTAAAACAGGATCGCGTTATTTCCGCGCGTTTACAAGCGGTGACGCAACTGTTTCTCGCGAACGACGAGCCGCTGCTGCGGCAGCAGTGCTCTAGGACTCGACGTTTGTTCGCAGCCCCGATAGCGGATGCGTAAAATGTTTCGGACGTTTGTTCGCGAATTACGACGGACTCTTCGATCCTCGATATACGGACAAGGTTTTCTCTGTGCACGCTGCTTCCAACGCCGTGATTCACGCGGCCAGCCGTCCAACCTACGGTCGAAACTGATACCTATCGCTAATTCGATTTCCCCGCACGTTCGAACAACTTCCGACTCCTTTGTTCGATTTTAGGTCCACAGGAGTTCGGGACAATTTTATTTCACACGTTTCGTACCTGCGCCACCGATGATACACGCTAAACTATCCATGATCTATCCGTCCACGATATATCTGTGGTTGCAAGGACAAATTCCGCATGTCACAATTTTAAGAAATTTGAGTTTATACATTAATTGATCTCTATAGTATAGGATTTATGTATTTACCAGAAAAAAGTCACGAAAATAAATTCGAAAGGCTGAAAAAAATAATGCAATTTAACCGATCTCCTATGTCAAAGCATCAGTGATGAAAACTTTAAACGCGACAATATCTCGAAAGTGAAATTATGTGACATGCGTTGCTCTTGCTGACAACCACAGATATATCCGCTAAAAACATATATTTTTTAACAAGATTAACACTGTAGAATACATTTCTACCAAGGTGGCATTGTAAAAAGTGCAGTAAAAACGGCTCGGCACGGAACGTGTCGATAAGATTATTTGAATTAAGAGTCAAGGAGTTGCAGTAAACAGAAGCATAGAATCAGCATAAAATTGTTGAAGACAATATACTTGCGATCATTCCGAGCCCATGGATAAAATCGTCGGTCACGGGTTAACGATGTCCTCGCCGCAGCTAATGACCGAACTGAAGGATTTAAGAATTGTTGCAGCGGCGGCCCGTGGGGACTCGATTTTCAATAAATTCGCGTTTAAGCCGATCGCCAGCCGATCTCGCGAATAATTTACCGGCTGTTCGGTCGATCGGATGAAGGGAGATTTTCCGGGGCTCATCGACGCTCCGTAGAATTTAATTTAATCAAATTCCCGAGGCGAAATCCTGTTACAAACTCGCATTGAACGCATCGGCGACGGAAGGAGAGAGAGAGAGAGAGAGAGAGCGCTTGCGTCCTCTTCCTCCGACGAAATCGGTTTGCGAATATTTTGCCACGAAGACATTGAAATCGTGGCTACTCTATCCGTTAGGGTTCTCGAAAGAGGAGGAAGGTCTCTTCTCTCTACAGCAGCTGGAGGCTATTGTTCGGAGCATCCCCCAAAACTTTCGGCCGAGCAATAGCCCCTGAATATTCAATTAACAACGATTAACCGGAGGAGCGTCCAGGAATTAGGAGCAGAAAAGCCGCGATTAAAATCGAATTTCCTGCCTCGGAAGATACCAAGAGCAGTCTGCCACTTGCCGGAGGCTCAGCCGACTGATCCTCTTCTGGCAACTTCCGCTGTTGATAGCGCACTGGGCTATGGATGATGATAGCGAGCTTGATCTTACGCTCGGAACGGATTCGCGGCGATTTTGTCCGACGATAATTAATTTGGCTGGCGAACTTTCGTTATTTATCGTTGTTTTGTTCAAAACTGAGTAGAATTGGCATGAGGGAGTCCTGGTGTTGTAGTTAAATACAGATTAGCAGCAAGCTGACTCGAGTAATTGAGGAATTCCTCCCAAGAAAACTAAATTTTCTTTACGCCAACTAAAATTTGTGAACTATACTGAATCTTCACCGAATACAATGCAAAAGGTTTCACAGCTCCACGTCATTTAGTTTCCCTGCATTAAATAATTAAGAATCACCTATTTTACTGATCATTTAATGGGATCACGCTCTCAAAAAGATAGACAACTTCGACATATTAATTATGAAATTCTGTTACAGATATCGAGACGGGACTCGGACTACTTCGTAAGTACTCTCTTCAAGTTTCATTGCGAAAATGTTCAAAAGGATCGGCGCACCGACTAGCTACCAGGAATTTTTTATTCGCCACTCTGTTTAATAGAGTGCAACAACACTCTCCTTCACGTGGACTATAATAATCCACGGTTATTAAAGATTTATTACAGCAGCTTTGATGAAACTTTCAATCTTTAGATAACAACTTCACTGTACTCGCTATGAACTTGTGTAAGTTCTACCTCAGTATCTTCAATATTGGGTCTTTAAGAACGTATTGATTCCGTCTATACAACACCTATATGTATGTAGCTCTTCGATAACGATTTATTATTATAGACACGGTCGTTAGTGTATGTAGGATTGATATGAAACATGAACTTACAGTTTTATAAACTAGTTCAATACTAAAATGGTATAGGATATTTTAATAAATATCTACATGTTCTTGTGGAAAAATTTCCAAGTTGTCGGAACTGCAGAGAAAATATTAAAAGTTGTATTCTTTTTGCAACATTTTTATGTCGGCATGTAAGGAAATTTAGAAAACACGTTTTGTAGATCTGTATCGATTAAACATATTCTGGAAATTTCATCAGAATCGGTCCACGTTGTGATGAGCTACAAACGTTTAAAGATGGTAAAAATTGCAGATTTTCATGATTTTCGGCCTCTAACTGCAATCAATCTAAGGATTATAACATCTTTCAATGCCTGTCATATTTTAAACTTTCATATAATGCATATAATTGACACAGATCTACAAAACGTATTTTTTAAATTTTCAATATAGGCCCCAAAAATTGCTCTAGCTTCTCAAAAAAGTTCAAATCGTATGATTCAATATTTAAAAATATATCAGTTTCTTTGAGAGCGTCCGAATATTAACACTAAACCTACCGACCTCTAAAAGCGATTAAAATGTTTTACGTTACAAAAATGACGAGGCTCTATGTATTTAGATTGTGTGCAATTTTTATTGCGATATCTGCTTGGATAAAGAAATTTATTCAATCAATTTCCATGTAAGAAACTTCATAAGTTCAATAACTGTGAAATGAAAAATGTAAAACCGATCATTTGACCGGCAGTGGTAGGTTTAGTGTTAATGGGAGTCACTGTGCAAACCAGTATTCCATCTTCAAAAAGCAACAGCTAGTCCCATCGACTCCCACGACCAATCCCGCAAAACCACGACTTCTTTTTTCCCTGGGAACGCAAGATCGTTAGACCGAACAGATTGCTTCGGGGGGGGGGGGGCTAGAAAAACGGGGCGAGTTTCCTCTCGCGCAGTTGGCAAAGTTTCGGCAGACCAGGTGTCCCCGTAAGACAGGGATGAACAATGGTTTGTCCCGGTCCGCGATGCAAAGAACGCGGGAAGCCTCTCCTCGTGGTGGTCGGATAGAAATCCTGGCGGCGCGTCACATAATTTATCGCGGCCCACTTAGTCGTGGCCGAGAGTCATTAAGGACGGCGTGGCTGGTGCGACAGGAGTTGCACACTTTGTCACGGCAAGTTTCTACGGCGTGGCAATTCCGCGAGCCCGCGCCACGCCGATTAAATTACGCGCCCGCGGAGTCCGTTGCGAGGAAACTTCTGCGATTCTGGCCTCGTTCTTTCCGCGTGCTCTGCGTACCTTTTCTTCAAAGACTGTCCATCCTGCTGTGAACCAGTGTCGCCAGATCAGGGGAATAGACTCGAATTCAGGAGAAAAGGTTACCCCCTCTCTCTGCCAGTGCTGGATTCGTCACGTGACACATGCACGATTTGATGAATACCATTAAAATACTAGTATAAAATAAATCTGAAATAAGTGCGACCAATATCGACCATTTCCACTTGTATTATTATACAATCATTCATATTGTTCTGCATTTATATCTAGATTAAAAAGAATCTCTTTCGAATATCAAGTACTATTAGAATGCTAGTGTATTTTGGATCAGAATTATGTCTGACCAATATTGTCTGTTACCACTTTGGGTATAGCAAACTATATCGCTGTTCATGTAAGTCAGATTTGAAAATAATCTCTGTGAAGTATCAGATGCTATTGAAATACTAGTATAAAATAAATGTGGATCATGTCCGACTAATATCGACCTTTTCCACTTAAATTTATATCATTCATATTGTTCTGTATTTACCTCCAGGATAAAAAGAATCTCTTCCGAATATCAAATACCATTAGAATGCTAGTGTATTTTGAATCACACAGTATTATGTCTGACCAATATTGTCTGTTACCACTTTGAGTATAGCAAACTATATCGCTGTTCATTTAAGTCAGATTTGAAAGGAATCTCTGTGAAGTATCAGATGTCATTGAAATACTATTATAAAATAAATCTGAACTACGTCTGACTAATATTGACCTTTTCCACTTAAATTTCTATCATTCATATTGTTCTGTATTTATATCTAGATTAAAATAAGTCTTACCCGAATATCAAGTACCATTAGAATGCTAGTGTATATTGAATCACACAGTATTATGTCTGACCAATATTGTCTGTTACCACTTTGAGTATAGCAAACTATATCGCTGTTCATTTAAGTCAGATTTGAAAGGAATCTCTGTGAAGTATCAAATGTCATTGTGAAATACTGTTATAAAATAAATCTGAACTACGTCTGACTAATATTGACCTTTTCCACTTAAATTTCTATCATTCATATTGTTCTGTATTTATATCTAGATTAAAATAAATCTCACCCGAATATCAGGTACCATTAGAATGCTAGCAGAATCTGTGTCGGAAATAAGTCTGATTAATATTACCCGTTTCCAGTCAGATCACAATAAATCATATCGCTAGCCATTTATCTTCTAGATTAAGAAAAGTCCTCTTCAAATATCAAACACAATTATCGTACCAATATAATCGGGTTCCAAGCTACGGTCTGAGTACTACTGTCTCCTTTCACTTAATTTATGATAAATCATATTGCCGTTTATTAAAGACGGGGTTGAAAAGAACCTTCTTCAAATAACGTCGCTATTAAAATACTAGTGCAAGCTGCGTCGGTGTTAAGTCTGATTAATATTACCCTTTTCCACTTTCAGTAGAATAAATCATGCTACTGTGCATCTACAGTTGAAAAGAATTCAAACGTCAGAGACGATTAAAATGGTATTGTAAGCTGTATCGATATCAAGTCTGATTAATATTTTATAAATTCTCCGAAAGATTCCGAATGTTTTTAATCAGAGATCACAGTGAAATTGTTATAATACCTTATATGGTACAATAATTATATTTACAGTAATTGATTAGATATCAACATATTTATTAATGTAAAAAATATTTTGAATAATGGTAGAGCAATTTTTAGTGGCGCTTTTAGTTGTACCAGATTCACAGTAGAAATGAAAACGAGGTTTTCGAAAGTTCCGCCGATTTATCAGTCCATCCGGTACTAAACGGGCCGAGCCGGCTTCGACTACTATAACATAAATCCCCACCTCTCTCCCCATGTAATTTCAATGTGTCCCGCTCTTCGGTCCCTAACTTTCCGAAGATCACCGAGTTGTACCCTATATCCAGAGATGTTCCTACGTTCTTCGAGAATAATTTCGTCAAACTTCTGCGATTCCGCTCGATATTCGCCTCGGCAGTGTTCGGATTGGAAGATTGCTGAGGCGACGTTGCACGGTGGGAATTTATAGTACCGAGTCCGCGAGTTCCGGTCTGTTACGCGAAGCACTGTACGAGTTACATTTGGTTCGCGTATAATTTTCTACCCGTCGACCACGCCGTCGAGCAGTTTTCAGAATTAATGGTAAATCTTACCACTATATTTTGTGTAATTTCCCGATTTTTATAGATTATTTATCAATTCGGCTTTAGCAATGTGTGTATCGGCTTTATCAATATATTTATCAATGCCACTGAAAAACTCCAAACTCGGCGCTACTCTTATATCCGGATCTTTATGCAAAATAAAAATGTTCCATTGGGTTGTGTAATAAATTCCCGCGTTTTTTGTATTTTATTTTTTCCCACAATTTTGTGTTTTGTTAGGTAAAGTACATACAGGGTGTCTCAGCTGAAGGAGGTCACCTGAATATCTCCTTTATTTGTAATGATACAAAAAATATTTATGGCATAATTTAAACGGTATCGGAGGAGGAATATCATAGAAGAACAATTTCTTTTGTCCGGTTACTTTATCATAGTTTTTTCAACGTCGTCGTTCTTTTTTTATCGGGAAAACTTATTTTTTTAATTCTATCTTGTTAATGACTTGTAGTCTTTCAGCCGCTATAAGATGGTATAAAAAAAATAAGTTTTCTCGATAAAAAAAATGACGACGACCTTGAAAAAACTATGAAAAAATAACCGGGCAAAAAAATTGTTCTTCTATATTCCTCCTTCCATACCATTTCAATTATGCCAAAAATATTTTTTTCTACAAACCTATCCGCTTCGATTTTTCGAATTGATTAATTTGAATCAATTTTCAGGCTTTTCCAATGGAAGTTCCAGGAGGAAAAAAAATTCATTTTCGACATCTGCTCGACATCTCACTCAAGTTGACACCCAAGCTCCAAGTTTTTGAGTAAAGCCCATGGAGTGAAGATGGTTAGCGATCGTCTATCAAGCTTGAAAATTGATTAAAATTAATTAATTCGAAAAATTGAAGCAGATAGGTTTGTAAAGCAAGAAAAAGACTTGCGAATGCACATATGTATACATATATATTTTACCTAACAAAACACAAAATTGCGGGAAAATAATAAAATACAAAAAACGCGGGAATTTATTACACAATACATTAATTGTGAGAAGCAGAACTAAATTAAACATTGATTTCATCCCTTAATGATTGTGTCACTGTTTAAATCTTGTACTGTTTTCTATTTCGCACAACCACTTCCTTCGTAAATGTTGTTATTAAGCACGCGGGTGGATTACACAATGAATTTCAAGTAATTCAATTGTAATTCAATTGTAATTCAACAGAACTGCGCACCGCAGAAAGTCCCCCGATAAATTCTGCCGTCGATTCAGAAGATCGCGGAACCATTTCGATGCTCTCCCCGGTGTACGATCTCCCGGAAACGTAAATAAAAAACCGCTCTCAGCTCGAAACAACGGCGATGACTCGGGTCGGTCTCGAAATCTGAATAGTTGAGCGGAATATCGAGGTACCGCGTCGCGTCGTCACGAAACTCTGGGAAGAACAGTTTCCGTGTCCGGGATACAGACAGAGAGATCCCGCTCTCGAGATCCAGAGGGTAGGTGGAATACGGTTTGACACGTTCCACGAGATTGCTGCGCCGAATATCTGAATCTTACATTGCCGTTTCAATCCGAATCTGTCTTCGAGATTCCGCCTCCTTTCGCATGCATTACCGCTTCTACCCGCGTAATAACGTCTCCGTCCAAACGAAATGTTTCATAATCCCTCGCCTGGAGTTAGAGTCTCTCGTTTCTTACCAGTCTCCATCCTTGTTCTCTTCTTCCCCGACGTTCTCTCCCGCAGTTTCATTAGGAGAACGCGCGCAGAGAGATACAAGCAAAAATGGAAATGCTATTGCTCTTCGTTCGCATTTTTATCGCGGTCCTTTCCTCGGTTCGAAACGAACGAGTCTGTTTTACGTCGGAGACGTCAGCTCTTCGATCGTTGGAACTGCAAGGGACTCTGTTAACCTACTTTCCGATTCTTTAGCCGACTCTTTAAATCATTACGTATTTGTGTTCGAATACTGTAAGAAAATCAACATTCATTATCTGGAGCTTCGTACAGTACGATTCTCCACGAGGTTTCGTCAATTTTGACGAACTTTTAGATACCCGCAAATTTCCCGTTAATTAACAAAATCTTCGTATAGAACACGTCGAGCATAGCAATTAGAAAAAAAGAGTTTTCAAATCGGTCCAACAACAACCGAGTAAATCAATGCTGTTACTTTCGACTCTCGGATTTTTGAAGCATTTTTCTCGAGAAATATTCTTGGTATTCGACTCGGTTTCTCACGTAGAATTAGAAGACGCTGTTACAATTGTGTAAAAGTATATTTACGCACCGGTGCGACGACATTTACAGCCGATCGATACGCATGCACTTGCAACGCGCGCTGAACAATACATATTAAAGAATAGCGGTGCAAAAACTGTGCGGGATATTACGTAGCAGGGTGCATCGATGCAGCAGCGGCAGTAGGTGGATTTACGCGACGTCCCTAATAAACTGGCGTCATGCTCCTACCGGAGTTATTTATGGGCGCGAGGTTGTCGATCGCGCGCGGCCCGTTTAATTGGCATTAATTAAGCAGAGATCGTAAATCGCGGAACTGTCGCGGAACAGGCGGCCAGGGTACAACAGGTTACAAGACCGGCCGACACTTTTCCAGGCTGGCTCGGTTCACGGAACGAAGACGAATGGCGAGTGTCCGGCAAACGCGGTCGCTTTTCTTCCGTTTCCTTCCACCATCCAGGACGGTTCGGGCTTGCAGATTCTCTGCAACGAGATCCTACCGACTCGAACGTTCCTCCTCCACGACTGTTCTGAGTGAATGCTCTTCCTTGTCCCCTGGGAATAATTAAATGGCTCGACGTTGTCGGGAAACTTGTAATTCCGGTTTCCCGACTGAAAAACTCGGTCCGATCTTGGCTGTGATTATTTCTTTCAGACTTCTGGAGAAATTGTGGCAGAGCTTCTAGATTAAATTTGCCATAAAATATTTTCCATTTAATGTATTTAAACACGCGAAAGAAGATCATTATGTGAAGATTTGAATGGATCCAGTTTCATGTTTTGGCTCGTGGGAATAATTAAATGGCTCGGCGTTGTCCGGAAACTTGTAAGACCGGTTTCCCGACAGGAAAACTCTGCTGGACCGACCATGGCTGTGATTATTTCTTTCAGACTTTTGGAGAAATTGTGGCAGAGCTTCTAGATTAAAACCATCAAATCTTTTCCATTTAGTTTATTTAAATATGCGAAAGAAGATCATTATGTGAAGATTTGAATGGATCTAGTTTCATGTTTTGGCTCGTGGGAATAATTAAATGGCTCGGCGTTGTCCGGAAACTTGTAAGACCGGTTTCCCGACAGGAAAACTCTGCTGGACCGACCATGGCTGTGATTATTTCTTTCAGACTGTTGGAGAAATTGTGGCAGAGCTTCTAGATTAAATTTACCATCAAATCTTTTCCATTTAGTTTATTTAAATATGCGAAAGAAGATCATTATGTGAAGATTTGAATAGATCTAGCTTCGTGTCTTGGCTCGTGGGAATAATTGAATGACTCCAACGTTGTCGGGAAACTTGTAATTCCGGTTTCCCGACTGGAAAACTCGGTCCGATCTTGGCTGTGATTATTTCTTTCAGGCTTCCGGAGAGATTGGGCAGTGCTTCTAGATTAAATTTATCATCAAATCTTTTCCATTTAGTTCACTTAAATATGCGAAAGAAGATCAATACGTGAAGATTTGGATGCATCTAGCTTCGTGTTTTTGCTCGTAGGAATTAGTGAAAATGATTGAATGGCTCGAGAAACTGTGGCGGAGCTTCCACATTAAAACCAAAAAAATCATTTCCATTTAGTTAATTTAAATATGCACAAGAAGATCAATACGTGAAGATTTGGATGGATTTGGCTTCATCTTTGGCTAGGATGAATTAGTCCCTCAGAAAATGAGAGCAAATAATTTTATACACGAAACGCGAAATCGTATCCGCGAAATCGTATCCGCGAAATTTTTCCGGCGTAGCTGGAGTCGAGCGAATACGGCATTCGGAAATCGTAAACCCGGGGCGATACGACCGCGGCCTCGTGCTGCCGATTACTTTTACACAGCCGGCAGGTGGCACGCGAAAAGAATCCGTGGCCCCGATTCGCTGATTTACGCGGAAAACCGACGAATTTCCTTGGCCGCCTCGCCGTTGATTTACTGTGCGCCGCGCTGGCCGCTCGTGGAATCGCCGAGGCGTAAAACGCTCGAATAATTTTAAAGAAACCCGACAGACCTCGCGGCTATCATTTTCTGTTAACCGTGGCGTAATCGCGGATTTTCGCGAGCGAAACTCGCCGACGGATCGATAAAACTGGGTCGTTGAAACTTCTCGCAGCTCCGGGCGCCGAAAAATACACTGCTTCGAACGTAATTATAACAGCATCTTGTTATACTACGTGAAAAAACCGAGCCGAGAACGAATAGCGAAACTTTTTCTTCCGGGGCCTCCGTTTTCTAGCAAAAATGCTGCCAAAATTCGGGAAACAGAAACTGTTAGTGGGCCGATTTGAAAAATCTTTTTTTTTAAATACTGTTCTCGACGAGATCTACATAGACAATTATACTAGGATTTGCCTTTCGTTGTTTTTTTTTTTTTTGACAAGATCTCAATATTTTCTAAATGAAGTTTTCAAAGCGCGTCCGAGAGCTCGTTCCGCAATGGACGATTCGCGATCGCGCGAATAAATCGTCGGGAAAGTTCGCGGTGGATCGTAGATCGTCGGTGTTCGATCGGTATTTATCGCCTCGGAGAAATTGCAGCGCGAAAACACGGATATCGGGAACGGCTTAAAAATACGGATCCCGTTTAATCCGGGGGCACTTGCTTGTCCGAGCAACCAGCGCGGCGCGCTCTGTCTTAATCGATTATTTATCGAGTCTGTTCTGCTGTTTCCTCGCCATTAGCGACGACGGAGTAATTAATACAAGGCCGAACGAGACCCGGCGCGGCGCGTCGAATTCGCACGGTGTTATCCTCCAGACCCGGAAACGCCCGAGCAAGAAACCCGCTGAATGCTGATTTCGCCTCGACGAGCATCGGTGAACTTTCCATTTAGGTGTTCGATCGTTTGCTGCTGCGAGATTGTGGAACTCGGTGCTTCTCGAACGACTAAACTGAGAAATTAATGGTACGCGCGTTGAATACTACAATTGAGAAGTCGATTTTAGGGTGTCGCAAAAATTCTACCTTGAGACACGGATTCTGGATATTGAGCACTATCACAAATGAACGTATTCTTCAAATAATTCATAAAATGTACAGTTCCTTTTTCTCACGTATGTTTTTCCATTGAAACTATTCGGAGAATTTCTGGATTAAAAATGAACTGGCCACCTCATAATATTTATGTTTATCCAGCACTTTCCACGCGAAATCCCTTTTCCTACGTTTCTTAATTTCTTTCTACTTTTCCATATCTGTTCCGAGTATTTCTAGATTAAAAAAATGAACTGGCTACCTCACAATATTTATGTTTATCCAGCACTTTCCACGTGATATTCCGTTTTCTTAATTCCTTTCTAGTTTTCTGAGAGAATTTCTAGATTAAAAAATAAACTGGCTATCGCATGTTCCCGCCCTCTCTATAATTCAAGTGCTGTGTTATTATAAAATTCCCTGTATGTTGATTTGAAAAAATGTGTAATGTTGCCGCGTCGACAGGCACAGCGTTAATTACTTTTTGCGCGCCACCACCGTCTAATTTCAAAGTTCCCGCTACAAAAATGAAGAAGTCTCTTTGAACAGCGAGTGTGTAATCTCCTATTCGAATAATTACACGGTACACCGTCCATACATAATGAACAACGTGGACCATCGATGGTTCCGAGGCTGGTTCAGCATTCACCGCATTCACCGCGTTGTCCTTTTATCGAGGATCGGCTCAAAGGTGAAGACGAAAGACCCTAATCTTGCCGGCTAGCTCGCGTGCGCCGCATAATAACCGCGTTACAGGGCGCCGACGTATACTACTCTATACTACATTATACTAGACCATACTATGGTCTGTGGATTTCAGTCTCGAAGGCAAATACTGTTGTTCGCGGAAAGTCACGTAGGTCTAACTTCTGACAGTAAGGCCGTCCACACACGGGTCGATTGTAATCGCGTCGTGAAGTTCGTACGTCTTGCTCGTCATGTACGATTCATGCGGCGGACGCGATTTCGTCCACACACGGGTCGATCGTCGATTTGGTCGACGCGATTCCAGTCGCATGCGATTCCCCTCCACGTGACTTCCAATGCAAATGAATGGAGAGCCGCACACGGGTCGATTCGTGGTCGACTGAAATCGGCTCGACTGAAATCGCGTCCGTCGCATGAACAGTCGCATGCGATTCCCCCTCCACATGATTTCCAATGAAAATAAATGAAGAGCCGCACATTGAAATCGCCGCGATTCTAATCGCGTGCAATCGGCAGCGAAGTTGGAAAATCGCGTGTGTGGCTCTCCATTCATTTGCATTGGAAGTCACGTGGAGGGGGGAATCGCATGCGACTGGAATCGCGTCGACCGAATCGACGATCGACCCGTGTGTGGACGGCCTAAGAGAATTTGAAGAATTTAAACATACTACCATATTATTTTTAACCTATTAAACGTGTGTGTATTCAATAAGAAATTAAATATTTATTTCACCCCAGCTTGTTGCAAGTATTGTAGAAAGTTTGGCTGCTCTTTACTTTACCGGACTCAAAAGTGCCTTTCTCCTATAAATTATTATTATTATTATTATTATTATTATATACGGACCGAGGTCCTTATTATACAAATGTGCACAGTTTTGACAGTATAACTGATTTAACAAAAAGGAGATACGACAAAAAATCTTAACCTAAGTCTTAACTAAAATTTACATAAAAATGGACCGTGCGAAACTAAACAAATACAGGTACGATTAACATATAGTATTGCGCAATTTTGTTTTAAATGCCTGTAACGTGCCATTCAAAAAATCGATATTGTTATAAAATATGTTAGAGCAAGCAATAATGCGATTTAATGGATTTCTTATTCCATATGAGGATTTGGATTTCATTGTTTGAGATCCTGCTCTCGTTCTCAAAACACGTTCAGGTACGTAGAAATTATGATGCATTTGGTATGTAATCCAGTAGATTTGTACCCGGGGCGGCTGCAGATCGAAGTTTCGATCCTGTAGGATCAATGGTTCAGAAGTTATGCTGGTTTAAATTTGTGCATTTTTCAGTGTTTTTGACAGGTAAGGGCGTCACCATATTGGTTTGTAGTGTCGCGCGCCGCTTACCGAGCAGAGCCGCTAGGTGGTACTTGATTGGTGATTAGCGGTCGTCACTACAAACCAATATGGCGGCGCCCTTACCTATCAAAAACACTGCAGATTGCTCAACTTTAGTCGAGAATAACTCGTGAACCATTGGTCCTACAGGATCGAAACTTCGTTCGGGTATTTATATACAATATAATATAAGTCATAGGAGAAAGGCACAAATTTTGAGTCCGGTAAAGTAAAGTTTACCCGAAAGTTTTTACTCTGCAGAAAGATCCGCGTTCTAGACATCAGTGCACTGCGGATCTTTATGCACTTATAGTACGCACACTGTCACCAGAGATACATATATGTGTGTACTGTACTTCTAAACAATTTTGTGATCGCGTTATACGAGAGTCTACTATATTTGCAAGAGAAACGCTGGCTAGATCCAGTGAACGATCGACTCGATCCCGTATTGTAGAAACCAAGAGGGTCTGATGAAGATAGAGCGTGGAACCGAAAGTTTCCGCAGTTCCCCGTGCTTATCAAGATTCGCTAGATAAAAGCAAAGTTTCGCGAGCACCCTGAAGAGGTGCGGCGAAGCGTGCTATTGAAAGTATGCGACCAGGTTCTCCTGTTAACGAAGAAAGAGCACGTTCTCCGCGGAAAGTGTAACGAAACAGAATGGACCACGGACAAATCGTCTTTGAAACGTTTTTGAAAGACTTCGATACGAACTGGACAGATAGTTACGGCAAGTATCTTGAACTTTTACTATCATACAGCATGTCCTAAAAATGTTGTACTCGAACCAGGTGGCCCCTGAAATTACTTAAAATAACTTTTTCCTTTGCGGAAATGTTCTCCGCGGGTTGATTAATGAGTTATTAAGGAAAAACCGCGGACCAATCATAGCGCGACGCCAGTAGACGGTTCCTTGAACCTAGCATTGGTATTGGCCGTGTACGGAAGCAGCGGAGCTCCGATTGGTCCGCGATTTTTGTTAATAACTCCGTAACGGAGAGCCGCGGAGAATATTCTAAAGTTATTTTACATGACGCCAGGAATCGCGTGGCGAAAATTATACAAAAATGAATGGTGGTACAAAATGGTGTAAACAAAGAGTTAGTGCAATTGTATATTCTGAACGTGTCCGAACTGTTTGTCATTGCCAAGTGAGGCAATTCAAACTGTACAGTATATGAACAGGTAAATTCATGTACAACATAATTTTCATACGGCAATGTCCGCCAGCGAAGTTTACTGTTTACGTGTAGTGTGAATGCAAGTAACTGTGTACTCGACGCGCGGTACAATCACAGTGCAAGTGCAAAGACAACCATAAATTCACTTGCATTCCGCGAGTCCACGTCGGAGAACGAAACGAACGCGTTTAACCTCTTTGTTCCTTTATTCGATGGATCAAAGGTTGCCGGCACCGAAAGAATGGCCACACACACACAGACAGAGGTATGTCACAGGTGTCGGTGACCTAACTCGCGTGGAAATCACACGCGTATCGACTTTTTCTCCAACGGAGAACGAAACGTAGTAAAACAGAGAGAGAAACCGAGCCCGCATAAAAACGAGAACGACAGAAATAGCAAAAGTAAGCGCAATAAAGTGAGAGAGAGGAAGCGAGAAAAAGAGCAAAGAGCGAGGCTCCCCCGCGGTTTCTTTGCAAATATTTGCGCGACGAATCGGCTACAAACTGGCGTCGTTTTTCCCGCTCAGCGGTGCTCACTTAAATTTACAAAGTTTCCGATCCGGAAGTCGAATTCGTGCAAAAAATTGCGGAAAAATTCGCGACCATTCTACGTCGTATCGCACACAACTGTGATTGTTCTCGGAATTCTTAATTGCAAAATCGATTTTTCAAAATAATTTTCAAATCAAGAAAGTAATTTCGGCATTTTAAGGTGAGATGGTGAGAATTTTATTATTGAAGCAATGAACATTAACGGATAAGATATTTTCCCTTCTGTTCGATGATCTTGTGCCAAAAAGAATAAATAAGAAAATATTTTATTGATTAAAGTTTATCGTTCATTAAAGTTCATTAAATTGAAATACCGAACTTACTTTCTTGCCAATCCAATATTTTTCTATAATTCAACTCCTAAAGTTGCAGATAAATAATTTCCCAGCACTCAAGACTCCGAAACGTGATCTATACTTTTCTCAAAGCAATATATTCCTAATATTTTGAAAAATCTTCGTCCGCAAAGGGTTCAATTGCTGATTGAATATCGAAGTTATCGGATGATCACGTTCATATTATTATGGTAGTTGCGTCTTATTATGATAAATAATGCGTATTTTTTCAGATATTCCGAATTGGGCGAACAAATTTAGAAAAAAGAACTTTTTAAAAACCACGCTTATATTAAATTGCACTAAAAAGGAGAAAATAATTTTTTTACACATTAGCGACAATAAATAAAAGCGTGGAGCGCTAAACTATATTGACGCAATCTTCGTGGGAACGAAGATTGTTCCAGAGAACTATCCACCAATAGTTTTTTTTAGACATTAGCGACAATAAATAAAAGCGTGGAGCGCCCACGACGATTGCGTCAATATAGTTTAGCGCCACACGCTTTTATTTATTGTCGCTAATGTCTAAAAAAATTATTGGTGGATAGTTCTCTGGAACAATCTTCGTTCCCACGAAGATTGCATCAATATAGTTTAGCGCTCCACGCTTTTATTTATTGTCGCTAATGTGTAAAAAAATTATTTTCTCCTTTTTAGTGCAATTTAATATAAGCGTGGTTTTTAAAAAGTTTTTTTTATATATTTTTTTATTTTCTACTTTTTAGTCTTTGCATATCTTGTAATCGATTTTAATTACCACTTCAACCAGTAAATTCAACCATCTTTTGTAAAAGGAAAAATATTGTGTCATGGCGGCTGCAAATCGGAGTTTCCATTCTGTAGGATCAATCGTTCAGGAGCTATTGTAGTGTTTTTGACAGGTAAGGGCGCCGCCATATTGATTTGTAGTGACGACCGCGAGCCGCTTACCGAGCAGAATCGCCGGTCCTTGTCGCCCTCCACCCCGACCTGATCTTAATGATCAACTCAGTAAGTAAACTGAGGTCCTACGATGCGAAGTGGGCCAGTGGAGTGGGGATGAGTCGGAGTGGGAACACGTAGTGGAGTAGGTAAGCGCTGACGCGCGGAGTGGGAAACGCTGTCCGCGATAACGTACTACCGAGCGTCGCGCGGGGAGGTGTAATGGTTAAATTTTTAATACTTTATATCTCCTAAACGCATAGTTTTTTTTTTAAATTTGTTTTTTAATATTGCATTGTTACCCAGTTCTGAGCTATGTTTAAAGTTTCAAGTCTCTAGCTCATTGGGAAGTGGTTTGAAATTCGATTTCAAGATTTCACGCATACAACAACGACAACATCGACAACGACAACGACAACAACAACTCGGCAAGCTAATATAAGCGTGGTAAAATAGTAAATCTCCAAAAATCCGGGAAAAACGCGTAGTTTCGATAATTTAGGAGAGCACCACTGCATTATTGGCCCGCGACGAACGAACGCGTGGCCGATCCTGGTTTTATCAGCGACGACGGGACACACCCGCCACCCCTATCACAGAGAGAGAGAGGGGGTGAGTGAAAACGACCCTCCCCTTCCTCTTCATCCCCCATCTCGCCTTTCTGCCACTGTTATCGCGTGCTCCCGTCGCTTCCGTTCTCTTCCGGGATTTTTTTATTCTCCCGGGGTGATATCGAGAGCTTTTACGCGAGCAGGTAACGTTCCTGCAAATACGATACGATACGCGACGCTATTGCACCCAGAATCTCTATTATGCGAACATTTATTGAACGTACTAGCGTGTGTCCTCGATCTGGCCGCGGCGTCGCGCGAGAGCATTCCGAGATGTTACGATCGACGGAAATGGGCAAGCTTTCTCTAGCGGATTTATGGTTGCAACATGCTTGTTTTGGCTCGTAAGGGCATTTATCGGTGCAGGGAGTATGTTAGGATGTGCACCTTCGTGATTGGACCTCTGAACAACTTTGTACAATCATTCCCTTCATTTTGTTCACTCCAATTTTGTACATCTTTTTTCTTTTCAATATGTTTTGCCTTGTCGCCGATTTTGTCACCGATAGCTAGAGTTCAAAACAAAATGAAGTGGCTTGTTATACGTTAATGTCGAAAAACAAATCGTAGTGCAAGATGTGCATAGATTTAATGATCTAATTACTAGACGGCGGATCTTTATGTAACAAAAATTTTCAAACTGGAGTAAAATAGAAGTTTATTTCCTTTCTTAATATGTTTAATAGTTTGATCATAATACAACAGTATTTCTAAATTCTTCTAATGTTTTGACTGTTTTAGATTACACCTACTCATATTTGTCGTAAATGCATAAAATCCGCCGTCTAATAAATATTTATCAATCTTGTATCATCTCGAGTGGAGCGCGTTCAATGGAACAATTTTCTCGCACCTCAACTATCAGCCGCTAATGTCTTAATAAAGGTCGAAAACCACTATCGTTAGGTGTTATCACCGAGATTCTCGAGCGGCTGCACGGATCATGGGATTTTCTTCAGTATACCTTGGACCGAGTCGAATGCACGCGCGAGATTTTCGGCGCGATAACTCGAGATAACGGGGCGCGTGGGTATCGCGGATTTACCCGGAGCCGGTTCATTGGAATTCACGGTGTTGCATAGTGTTTTATAGCTTTTCGAATGGTGCGCATAACGGGACAAAATAGTGTATACGATTCGACGAAATCTGCAATTCATAGAAACTTCTCTTATCAATTTTCAACTCTGAATACATCTTTCGATCCTTGCAGCTTTCGTGAACAGATGCATTGTTTTCAAGAAGAGGCTAATACAAAGAACAAACTAATATTCCATCGATACACGTATCACCTAATTCGTTGAATAATTCGAAATCAAATGGAACGTCTGCTCTTTTCAATTCTCAACTCTGAATTCATCTTTCGATCCTTTCATCGTTGAATGATTCGAATCTGCCGCTAGAGAATTAGAACGTCGACGCATGATTGGTCACTCCGGGTCAAAACGGACCCGGCAATGATCCAAACTCCAGCGAAACCACCGAGTGGCTTGCCTGTCAGTTAGCGTGCGAAAACAGCAAGTCTCACCGCGGCGGCGGGTGTTAACGAGCATTGAATGCGGCGTGATGAAACAATGATCGTCTCCGGGCCGGGTCGGGCCTCGGATAAGCAAACTCGCAGTTTGATTTTCATTAGCGACCCAATCGCCGGCAGTCTACACTCGTCTATCTTCGCCGATCGGTAACCGAGGCGTGAACGAGAACCGAGGAGGACAAACGCATCCTAGTGCAGCGTGCAGTTCATTTGATCAGCATTGAGCAGCATTCGAACCGTGATTATCTCTTGACCGAAATGCGAAATCGACTGTCGCGCATGCGACAGGATGAATCAGACTGCCATTATGCTCGCGATTCTTTTCTCGATTGGATTATTGCCGTTCGATTCGCGCGATCTTGTGCCTTTTCGAAATCTGTGAGTCGTGTTTCCGATACATCTGCCTGTGGGTTCTATTCTTGATCGATCGTGCCATTTCTTTTCTACTTAACCCGTATGTAGTCAACCGAAATGTATAGATCATTTAAATTCTATTCTATTATTTGAATTATTCAAATGTTTTTGTTGTTAAAAATTAGAAACACCCATTTTTGACAATGAATGCATAAAATGCCACCGTTCGCCACTTCAACAATTTCATTTTTACTGGAAATGCACTGGTGCAATTTAAAACGGTGGAAATATTAAAGTAATTCTGGGTCATCGATATTTCGAACTTGTTCAAGCAGTTGAGAAAAGAATGAAACACTTATTTGCAAAGTTTTGTTACCTGAAAAGTTATTCTGAGAATTTACGTTGTTCACTCAGCCGGAGAACGAAGCAAAATTTTCGGACGATTTTACAGTTTTGAACATCAGAAATGAACAGGATTGCCGAGCAAAATTTGCATCGATACCGCAAACTGAATGTTACATTGCCGTGCGATAATCGCGTAAAGCTGACGTCAGAATCTACTCTAAATATTCGGTAAAACTCTATATTAGCGTGCGGTTATTGTTACAATATCGCGCGTTACGGGTTACTCGCCTAAGTTTGCTCGCTCGTTCGAGGTCTGAACCGCGATATTAACTTTCTGTCAGGCTGAGGCTTTGCCGATATTAGCTCCCTCGAACGCAGCGTGTAACGCGAAAATATTACACGAAAGTGTATGCAGGCGTTACGCTGCGCGCTATCACGGCAAATGGTCTCAAAGTTGCCAGTCTATACGATAGACAGCGTTAAACCTTGCTGAGATCCTCCGGAATAAAAATTGCACCGTGGATCCTTCCAAAAGAATAATCGTTCCGCGATTTTCACATGTTTTTGTTTCAAACTTTAATTCGATCAATCGTGTGGTGTTCTTAACACGTTATCTACCGGCAATTATTTCCTAATTTTTAAAAGTCCATGGCTAAGAATTTTTTAATAGCTACTTCAATCGTAATTAAATAGTTTTGCTTAGAATTATTATAGAAAATGTAATTTTAAAGCTTCCTTTTCGCATAGCACAATTGTTGAAAATCCTATTAACTTGTAACACTTTCTTTTCATTTGATCAATTTTAATCTCGACCGAAACGGACGTTCCAAAGTTGATAGTTCCATAAAGAGTCTTTCACGGAGAAGCGTAAATATTTGATTGTTGATCGATCGTGATATAGGTCTACGTCTGTTGAATATTTAATGTTAAACACGTTAAATCAACGTTCCAAAGTAGATCATTTCACGATGGGCTCTTTTACGAACAAGTGTAAATATTTTATTTTTGATTGATTGTCGTACAGGTCTACCTCCTCTGAATATTTAACGTAGAACACGTTGAACGAACATTCCGAAGTTAATTACACGAATGCTGCTTTTTATGACAGAGCTTATATTTCATTTTCGACTGATTTTCCTATGAAACCACGTCAGCCGAATGCTTGCTCGAAAACATGTCAAACGAACGCGTTCCGAAGTTAATTATTTCATAAAGTCTTTGATGATTAATTGTACATTTTATTTTTCATCAAGCTCCGCGTCGATTCATTTCTGCTGGATGTTTAATCTGGAACGTATGAAACGAACGTTTCGAAGCTGTTCCTTTCATAAGTAGGTCTTCCATTTAGTATTTGATTGATATTCGTGTAGAACTATGTGCGGTGATATTTTCCATTTGAAACATGTGAAACGAACGATCTAAAGTTTATTTTATGATGGGGGGTCTGTAGAATTGAGCATATGCTTGATTTTTAATTGACTTTCATTTAGCAACTGCTGATGTTTCAATGTAAAATCTTCCAACGTTGTGCATATTGCACGAGGATTCCTTCGAGGCTGAAGAGTGTATCTTATTTTCGTTTGATCTTCATATAGAATCATGTCTGCTGAAATTTTAATGTAGAAAATATCAAACGAACGACCCAGGGTTGCAGATTTCATAAAGATACCTTCTACGACGAAGCAAATATTTTATGTATCGTTCAGTTCTCTATAAATTTATCTCTATTAAAATTTTCATTTTGGGCATATCAAACGAAAGCGACCCAAAGTTGCTTCCATGAGAATTCCGTAAAGAAACCTTCTACGACGAAGCGTACATTTGATTTATCATGGAGTTCCAGTAGATGAGAGTCAAGTTTTGAACGTTTATTAATAAACTTATGTGGAGATTGAATTGAATTTTCAATTGTATGATCCTCGAACTGCTTGAACCCCTGACCGTTTACACTTTGTTTCAGCTAAATCGTTGAAACAGCTCACGGAAAGCTTGCAAAACGAACGATTGCTTTCAACGAACGATAGTTCACAGTGTTTCTCGGGAACTTTCTGTTTTTCTGCTAAAAGACCCCGCGTATTAAGAATTGAAACCCAGTTTGAAACGTTTCACCGTGGTCTCGGCGCGATGGCCGTTTTAAAGCAAGAGGCTAATGGGCTTTCAGCAGGTAAAGCGTTGAAACCGAGGCAAACCGAGTAGAACGACGCCGGACAAATGTACGAATGGATCGTCCGCGAGAGGAATAAGACGATAATAAGGAGCGAACATCAGAGAGAAAAATGTCCGAATGGAAAAGACGACGTTCGGCGAAATGATGGCGCGGATTTAAGGGTAAAAGGTTCTCGAGCAGACGTAACAGTGAAGTGGGTTAATGGAGCACGCGTCGAACTCCCCATCCTCGAATCCACTCGTCCACCGACGTCCAATTCTTCTGGTTAAGGAGGACTCTCCATTCTACCAGTAGAGAGGAAAAAAATCGATTCCTCTCTAAGCACTTGGCCCTAATCCTTCTGTCTCCATCCCTGTTACAAGTCGATGGCAATTATGGACAAAGCGTCTCGTCATTGGCCAAACAAATGCACGGATATGGGTCTACGCTAGAGATCTCTATTTCACGTGTATTTAAGTATTTACCCCTTGCCCTACGATTCATTTTACGGCTTTAGTGATTAGAACTCTCTTGGAGATCGTAATTTCGTACAACAGGAGAAAATTGATATAAATTGTATGCATAATTGTATGTATATTAAATTGGAATAAGTTTTTTATGAATGGACCAAACGACTTCAATTTCTCTGTATGGCTGGAGGAATTAGTTTAGTAAATGACGTCTATTTAAATAAATAATATATTTAAATAAATAAATAAATTGATATTTACAACATTTTTAGCTGGGCCAATAACGAAAATTTCAAAGATGTGTTTTATAAACTCGTATAAATTATACACGTTCTGAAAATCTCATTGAAATTGGTTAATTGGTTAACAAGTTATAAACGATCAAACTTGGGAGAAAGGCAGAAAATCATGAAAAATTGCAATTTTCACCACTTTTGATCGTTCATAACTTGTAAACCAATTAACCAATTTCAATGAAATTCCCAGACCGTATATAATTTATACGAGTTGACGAAACACATCATTGAAATTTTCGTTATTGGCTCAGCTAAAAAAGTTGTAGAAATCAATTTTTACTATTGTTTTTCACAATTCCGACCAAATGCATTTTTTCAACATTGTGTTTAGACGTGATTTACTGAACTAATTCTTGTAGCCTTACAGAGAAATTGAAGTCGTTTGGTCAACTCGTTGGTAACTGTATATGTTCTCCAATAACTGTATATTAACAAGACCAAAATAAAATTTTATTTCGGTTTAAAATGAACAGGTACAAATGCTCGAAGACACAGCCAAGGTTCAAACCATCCGTCCGCCATTTCTCGACTTCCCACAAACCGTAACACACGTCTGCGGTTTCTGACAAAACCTATGCCACGCAGTAGATTAGTCCAACACTGGTCAGACGGCCAGACCAAAGGCAACTCGCGTTTCCGTGTTTTTCCCGTTCGGGGAAACTATAGCCGGCCACCGAACTGCATGCAGCTTTTTGTACGCTGCCGAGTGTTATTTCTTATTCTAATATCCGGTCGTTATATTTAACGAGGGCGAAAGTTTTCGCGGCTCGTCGTTCCTCGTCTCATGAATATGGAACCCACGAATTTCTTCTATCCGCCCTCCACAGCCCTTCGACCCCTTTTACAATCCCCGGAGCCGGTTTTCGTATCTTCGACGATCGTTATTTTCACGGTTCAGCCACCACGGAGGCTCCAAACCGCGTTTCGTTAATTATTTTCAGCAAATAACGAGGAACGACCGACATGGTTCGCACCGATTCGTTGTTTGACTACGGGTCCCGCGATATTCAAAGCCTGTTACAGAACAACAGCCCTTTGCACACGGTGGGATCCGCCCTATTACACACCGTGATTACTCGCATTGTCCTCGTTTTCGAGCGACATTCTCCTGTTTTACCTATGCTCCGCGATCATCGAGTGCGATGATTATTTTTATTCCCCCACCGCGACGCTCTGTCTCTCTACGGCCCGTGCAAATGACCCGCGGAATAATTCCGTCGCGCTGTGGGACCGTTTTTATAAAAACGGTCGAATTAATTGAAACATTTTCTTGTCGTCAAATAGGTGGAAATATATACACTCCTTTCAAACGACATCAATTTTTTGTCAAATTCTTTAAGTGATTTTTACCGTTCGCCACTTCGTCAATTCCATTTTTACTAAAAATGGGCAGGTGCAATTTAAAATGTTGAAATAATTTTAGGACATCGATATTTTGAAGTTGTTCAGGCAGTTGAAAAAAGAAAATGAAACTTTTATTTGAAAATCCGCTACTTCCCATAGTACTATCGATCGCCACACTCTAATCATTGTCTGTCTTTTTACTACGTTTTTATTAGCTTGCTTTCTTGTCTGTCTGTTCGGTACAAATTTTGCAACTGATTTTAAGCTAACTTCCCGATAAGCTAGAAACTTGAAATTTTAAATATAGTTCAGAACTGGATGACAATGCAATATTAAAAAAAAATTTTTAAAAAGCCTATGCGTTTAGGAGATATAAACTATTAAATTTAACCGTTGCACCTCCCCGCGCGACACTTTCCCTTTCTCGCCTCTGCATTTATTAGGGGTGGGTGGGTACCCGACCCGACCATTTACTTTGCTGTTTTCTTTCGTTTAATACACTCCAACAAGAAACGTAGCGATCTGCTCTCCGTTTTCCATATCGCAGAAGTTTGTTCCTTTACCCTTCCCCTTTCTCTGCACTGCTGTTCCAGCAACAGTTCACGGAGCAATAAACGCACGATGATCACTTGATTCCGTGGAGCAGTTTAATCGAGTCACCGGAAACCGTCGCGGTCGAATTGCATCCTGTTAAAAACGTTATTTACGCGTGGCTCGTGGGGAAAATGGAGGTTGTCCAATAAGCTACGAGGAAAAAAACAACAGAGTCATTTGGAAACACGCGTCGACGTGCGCGGTCGCCATATTTCGCGTCGCGTCGCGTCTGAAACAGTCATTAACGAGCGTTCATGGACGCGAACTGCCTATTTTTTCGTCTCCGTACCCGCGAATGTGTTAGCGTCATTGTGCAATTAGATTGGAACCGTTCTATCGGTGAAATTAGAGAGACAATTTTTGTTCATCTATTCAATTTTAAACATATTCTTTTTTCGTCGTGAAATTCGCGTTACGGAGGAGTGATTGCAAATGTTTCACTGCTCTTGGTAATTGACAGTTTGGTTAATTGTTGGTTGCTTGTTTCTCTGCAAATGATTTTAACGAATTTTGAATTTTTAACGATACCGTTAGTTGCCAATTTGCTGGATAAACGTTTTTTGATTGATTCCTGTAGGCTGGAATTTTTACGTGCCGGTCGCAGCTTGGAACTCAACTCTGTTCTTTAATTACTTCTCAGTCTACAATTATTATGAACAGTCTCGTAGTTTGGATTGAAAAATCGCGAAGTTTTAATTGAAGTAATACGAGAAAATTTATGGAAATCTCTCTCGTCGCTATTAATAATCGCTCTGAATGCTAATAATGGATTCAAGTTCCGGAAGCGAATTGAAACGGCAGTTCTTGTCGAATCCAGTGGCCCGTTTCTTGTTTCTCATAATAAATGTTTTTGCAAAACAAAGCTCCGTAGGAAAGAACTTTTTCGCCGACCTAATACGTGCAGCTCAACCCGTCCTCCTCTCCTTCCCATCGGTGGAAAGTTCCGAATCGCTCCTCGGATTCATGGAAATGGCTTGTTAAGTCGACAAACTTCCGGTAAACTACAAATAGTCGCGTTCATTTATAACGGGCGTAAAAACCTCGAGAGAGTTCCGGCGGGAATGTTTCCAAAAATATTTACTCGGATCCCGAGGAAAAACTTTGCCGAGCGACAAACACAGAGCGAGCCGAAGAAATTCATTCGGACATTGACAAAAAAAATTCCTATGCTTCTCGGTCACATTATCTGCTTTTTCTATCCAACCACCTTACGACCTCGCGCGGATTTTTATGCATTTATGAAGAAATTAATAGGGTAAAATATAAAACAGTGAAAAATTTTTAAAAATCTTGTTCTCGACGTGAAAAGACTATTATATAAGGGTTGAAATGAATTTTCATTTAACTGCTGCTTCTCCCACAATCGATGCAGAGTGTTTTTATTTTTCAAAAAGATCCGCAGTCTAGTGTGTTTACAAAGGAGTGGTCCCATTGATATCCTTATAGCCGAAAATGTAACAAATAGACTGCGGATGTTTAGTAGGTAAATTTCAAGAGAGAGAAAATGGGAACAAATAAAATCTTATTTCCAGTAGTAACCTTTGTAGATCTGAAATAAATAAAAATCGTATTAAATTCTGTGAAATTTTATATTCCAGCATTTTTCGAAAATTTTATGAAGTCATAAATGCATAAAGTTTACTCTTGGTAATCAGAGTTGGGCAAAAATTTTATTCAAATAAAACTTTCGAATAAAGCGAGTTAAACGCCTACTTGCAAAGAACCCATTTTATTCGAAATTTTTATTTGAATACAATTTTTGCCCAACTCTGTTGGTAACGTATCGTTAATTAATTAATCGATCGATGTTAATTAATCGATTCGCTCATCGCTAGGTCAGAGCATGAAGCACCCGGAGTGCGTTGGAGTACTATTATTATTACGGAGATTTTCTTCAAGGGGCCGGATTACGGCCAGGCGAAAGAAGTTCGCGGGCAAATTGCAAAACCACTCGACGACGGAGATTCTAAAGCAGCGTAGGAAGCGAGAGAGAGAGAGAAAGAGAGAGAGAAGGGTGTGCGAGAGAGAGAGGAGAATCGGTGAAACTTCCAAAGTCAAATTAACTGGCCGACTTAACGGGACGGACGAGGAGTTCGCTAATTGGGGACGTATTATGCTGGGTAGACGCCGCGGGGTTTATGAACCTCGGCAAGTAATGCGCGCGCGTTCGCCGGTTGCCTCGAAATTGTTTTCCGTTTGCTTGGAATTTTGAACGTTTGCTGGAACACTGTTCCAGATCAACCGCCGACGGGCAAATATTCGGCGACTGTGGTTCCCCGGCGACCAAACTTCTACTGTTGTTTCGTCGACTTCCAACGCCCCTCAGCAATCGGGGAACCCCTATACCCCCTCTGCAACTACGGAACCAAGTTTTTCGGAATTTTTTAGTAAGACCATTCGAACTGCTGCAACGAAAACAGAAGTCTTAGAATTCAACCGTACGAGGTTTGATAAAAAAATACGCGGAATTTGTAAATTTGCCGGACTGTATAAGTCCAATTGCTACAATGTTTATTTGTTGTGTCAGTACAGTTGTCCTTAACACATTACCGACCGGTGATTATTGTATAATTTTGAAAAATCTATGGTACACGGCTAAACACTTTTTAATGGAACCTTCAATAGCAACAGCAATTTTCATTGTGAACTGACAAGTCACCCTCAATAACGTGATCTAATAGTTTCATTTAAGATCGCAGTGTAAAAGAAAATTTCTACATTTTCCTTCGGCACAGCACAATTATTGAAAATCCTATTAATAAGCTTCCGGTAGGTAAAGTGTTAATTAAACATTACACGGCTAAACACTTTCTAATGAAACCTTCAATAGCAACTGCAATTTTCATTGTGAACTAACAAGTCACCCTCAATAACGTTATCTAATACTTTCATTTAAGATGGTAATGTGAAAGAAAATTTCTATGCTTCTTGTTGGTACAGCGCAGTTATTGAAAATCGATTCACATAGGTTGGTTGTCGAAAAGGTTACACATGTTTAGGTGTGCTCAGCGATTATTGCTTCACTGCTTGTTCGTGAATTTTTCGCCAAAAACAATACTGTTGTGATGCCTAAGCCCCCTTATTCACTGGGCATGGTCCCTTGTCACTTCTTCTAATTCCGGAAACTGAAAAGAACCATGAAACGGCAACACTTCGCCAACATTGAAGCGTATTTTTTTATCAAACCTCGTACACCCCCGCCAAAATCCATAAACTAATAAAATGAGAAACACTCGACTGAATCCCGACGATCGCTAACCGGGATCTCTTTGGTGGGGAATCGGAGCGAGTAATTCCTGGCTGTCGCCTTTTTTTTTGTTCGAAACGGCCGGCTTAATCCCGTGGGAACTTGCAGAACGAGCCGATAGAAAGAGACGAGAGATCAGCTGAAAAGAAGCAGACTATCGCGCTTCACAATTCCGTGACAAGGAGAGAGCAAGCAGCAGAGAATATCAGAGCAGAGCAGCGCAGCAACAGCAGGAGCACGGAGCAACAGGTGACTCCGAAACGCGCATCTCGGCCACGAAAATTTCTTCGACGGTAGACCAGAGAAGAGTTGACCAAAAAAAAAGGATAGAAAGAGAGAAAAAGTAACGAGATAGGGAAATTCGTTCGAGCGGTTTTAATAAGGACGATGTCCGGCGTGATGGCCTCTCTCATCCCCTAGCGATCGGTTAAAAGCATTAACGAGACCGGACGGTCCTCGGCCAATCACCAGTGGCATTAATTGCTATCGGCTGGCGATACAACCCTCCTATTCCCTCCTCCCTTCCCCTCCTCTACCAAACTGCTGTCGCGCGCTCTAATCACATTTCGAAATTACGTCGGGCACGTAACTTCCGGTCGAAGACGAGCTACCGATAAACGGATCAGAAACTGTTATCGGCTGCTCTCGCCGGCTAATCGATTTCGCTCTCGGCTACGCAGACCTGTTTTCCAAGCCGTGAACAACTCGTTTGCGAGTTTTACAGTTGTACAGGGTGTTTCAATATCGTATGCCGCGACCACGAAATTGACCTTAACTTTGAATCTGAAGGTACAAATTGTTTTTTATTGCATCGTGTAGAGAATCATGTTGAATCATCTCCTCCACGTTTGTACCATTTTGGAACACGCTGTGGACGTATGGTCTGAAATATTTGATGAAATTTTAAAGCTGTTCTTGAAGAGAACGGTTGGCTTCAGACCTCCAGTGCCTTTATATTTAAATCTAAATTCAAATTCAACTTTCAATCATATTTAAATCTCAATTCACAAGTTCCACTTTCAATCATTATATTTAAATCCAAAATAGTTGACGAAATTTTAAAGCTGTTCTTGAAGAGAACGGTTGGTTTGAGACTTCCAGTTCCCTTATATTTCTAAATTCAAATTCAGCTTTCAATCATATTTCAATCTAAATTCACAAGTTCCACTTTCAATCATTATATTTAAATCTAAAATATATAGTTAACGAAATTTTAATGTTGTTCTTGAAGAGAACGGTTGGTTTGAGACTTCCAGTTCCTTTATATTTAAATCTGAATTCAAATTCCACCATCAATCATTATATTTAAATCTAAAATAGTTGACGGAATTTTAAAGTTGTTCTTGAAGAGAACGGTTGGTTTGAGACTTCCAGTTCCTTTATATTTAAATCTGAATTCAAATTCCACCTTCAATCATTATATTTAAATCTAAAATAGTTGACGGAATTTTAAAGTTGTTCTTGAAGAGAACGGTTGCTTTGAGACTTCCAGTTCCCTTATATTTCTAAATTCAAATTCAGCTTTCAATCATATTTCAATCTAAATTCACAAGTTCCACTTTCAATCATTATATTTAAATCTAAAATATATAGTTAACGAAATTTTAATGTTGTTCTTGAAGAGAACGGTTGGTTTGAGACTTCCAGTTCCTTTATATTTAAATCTGAATTCAAATTCCACCTTCAATCATTATATTTAAATCTAAAATAGTTGACGAAATTTTAAAGTTGTTCTTGAAGAGAACGGTTGGTTTGAGACTTCCAGTTCCTTTATATTTAAATCTGAATTCAAATTCCACCATCAATCATTATATTTAAATCTACATTCAAATTCAACTTTCAATCATTATATTAAACAAGAAATATATGTCTCATGGGCACATATAAAAGATGTAATTCGCTTGTTAACATGTTTATGGATGACTTGTTTATGGATGTCGTAACGATGGAAATGCGTGATAATCAGATGAGGTAGTGAGCCGGAAACGGCAGTATAAAATCATAGCAATTTTCTACGGTCGTTTCGCGAGGATATTGACGATACAGGCTCGGTTTCTCCGGCGCGTGTGAAACAGTATTCCAGCCGAGCCGAATACTCTCGATTTGGCATGCTGAAACGGCCATCGCTATTCCATTACCCGGTATCCGTCTTGCCGGCGTCGTGCTTTATGAATTTTAATATTTCCGCTGGCACCGCGGCCAAATGGAATGTTAACGTCGCTACGTCGTCGGTAAACCGTAATTAAGTTTCCATCGGCGGGCTGCATCAGCCGGAATCGAATCGAATCTCTCCGTCTACTATCTATACGAGAAGATCGATTCGACAGCAAAACTAATGTAACCAGCGAGAGATACATTTCCTTAAAAAAATGTTCCACTGAAAATACAATAATATACGATATGTGCATTTTGGCAAACTTCGGCAGTTCCCCAAATTTGATTACTAATGTATTATTATCCGCAGAAAATGATAATTAATAACAAGACATTAACAATTCTTTATAAAAAGTAAAAAAATTCACTTTCCATCCCAATACGCATAAATAATAAATAATAAAATCACTAGACTGCGGATTTGTATGCAAAACAAAACTGTGAAGCATCAATTGCTGGAAGCAGGAGCTAAATAAAAGTTAATTTCTTCCCTGAATCATTTTGATATATTGAAAGAAATATATATATAACAATATTTTCTCTCTCTCTCTCTTAGATTTCTTTAATCTTTTACTGTTTCATCTTGCACCTAGCCAATATCTTCGTAAACGCATAAAAATCCGCAGTCTGAAAATCACTGATAACGCTACGTAAAGAAATCGTTCGCATGGCGATCTGCCGCCGTAATGACCAATATCGAGCGTCAACAAAATGACGTTGCTGGTTCAAGGGAAAATCTGCGCTCTCCAAATCGTCGATAGCGGAGCGTTGCCATACAAGGCAAAGGCAGATGCAGGTTGGCAAACGTCAGACGTGCGAATCGGTTGGTAAGCCTCGATATTATATGGCCGATATTAAACGTGTCCCCGTCGGCACCGCTTTGACCGTTTCCCTCGATATTAACAGCAATAAATTGCAGTTGCGACGCAATCGATTCTCGTCCCTCTCTCTTCGAGAAACAGAGAGACAGAAAGGTACGAAGCGCGCGAGAGGCAGAAACTGTCCTGGATTTCTTGCGGTGAACAGAGGCGCGCCGATTTAAATAGAGGATCCGGGTGCCACACAATAATGCGTGGTTGGTGAGGATAGGGGAGAGGGACGTTATCGGGAAATAATTATCGACATGCATTTAGAAATTAAGCGGCCAATAACTGGGTACAGGAGACGATAATCGAATCTGGACCGCGGACGGTCCGATGGCTTTTAGCGGATCCGAAATCGAGAACGGTTGCTCTGCCGGCACTCTCGCCCCGTTACTATCCCCTAACTGTTAACTATCACCTCTGATCCACTTTTCCCCGTTCTAAATTCGTCCTGTCTCTACCTCCGGTAATTTGATTACGCGTTCTGATGGACAGCTCCGACGAAAACGCGGTGTCTCGACGGTGGATCTCTGTGAATAACCGAGATCTTTTAAAGTGTCACTGACTCGGGATGTCAGCTAGTGGAAATGTCAACGGGAAACGTCATCGTGGATCTCGCAAAGTGGAGGCACGGCAAGTGGCAGTCGATAATTTGTCCGGTTTGTCGGATTTCGATGATGAGTCGACGATTAACGGGTTAGTCTCGTTTCTAGGATTGCAAGCGTGCGTGATGCGCCAACTCGTTTCTCGATAATGTAAAAATGGGGTTTTAATAAGATAATTTAAATGGTGAAAGACATTTTTATTTGGCACCTGTGTCTTGCAGACAACACAAACATTTTTGATATTGCAGGTGGTTCAAAGTTCAATAACTTAAGAGGGTAGTTTCTCGATTCAAGGATTGCAACGGTGTGGCATGCGCCTGCTCGTTTCTCAATAATGTAAAAATGGGGGTTTTCAGTAGTCAAAAGCGCCAGATAAAAGATCAATCTAAGTCGCAGTTGCTCTCAAAAGTCCTATTTTTACGTTTACGAGGCGTAATTTGCATTATTCGGAAGCATAAAGCTGCGCATGTAGCTGTTTTCATGAAGCTGCGACAGCTGCGTGCTGCCGAATAATGCAAATTACGCCTCGTAAACGTAGAAATGGGATTTTTTAGGGCGATTGAAAACTGAAAAACCCCGTCTTTGCGTTATCGAGAAATGAGAAAACGCATCCCGCACCGTTGCAATCCTTGAATCGAGAAACTACCCTCTTAAGTTATTGAACTTTGAACCACCTGCAGTATCAAAAATGTTTGTGTTGTTTGCAAGACACAGGTGCCAAATAAAAATGTCTTTCATCATTTAATTATCTTATTAAACCGAAAATAGTACACTGGTGTCCTTAAATCTTTTTAATAAGACCATTGTTTTAAATTGTGCGTAGCCATTTTCATCATAAATGCATCAAATCCGCACTCTACATATAAAGTACCTATAAATCTTTGGAAATTCGAATCGCCGAAATTTCAACGTACTCGAACCTCTCGAATAGCTTAATTCTCGAACCACTCGAACGTTCCACGCTTAAACCATTCGAAATCCGCAATAATTTCCGATATTAGGAGATGTTCCGTTCTGTATATCGTCGGACGGTTCACGGGAGTGCAAACAACGCGTATCATCGGCTCCCGTCGAATGCATTCGGAATCAACAAGCTGCACCGGCGACGTCGGATCGGGGGATGCAACGCGTCGCGTCGCTTCGGGACAGCGTTAAACGGTCTCCCGCGAATTTCCCGTCGAGTCCGAGATTGTCTAATACTCTGAACGCCAATCAACCGACACAATCGTTCCATTAATCGACACAGAAATCGCCTGTTAGCGGTGTCGTACCTCTGTCACACGCTAACCACACCGAAGATGTCCCCGAGGTATCGGGTTGCGTGCACGCCGTTGACTTTTACGTCCGACGTCAGCGCCCCCACGCGTTATACATTACACCGACGTTGATAAGTTATTCCGAGGGTAAATAATTTAAACCCTCGCTGTAATTAATCGCACGGTACGCGCGAGAATTACTCGGTCCTGAACCGATGCATGTTTCCCTCTGAAGCTCTTTACTTAATGCGCTAGGTAATTACTAGTTAACTACCTTCTCATTTTATCAGCGAATAGATATTGCGATTAAATAGAATCGAATTGTTACGAACTTGTTTCTTGTTGGAATTTATTTCATCAATAAAGAACAGAATCTATTAGCTCTTTAGAAGGACGGATCGATTGAATAAGCTCTTGACCATACGCATTGTATCTACATACATTGTAAAAACTTGAATAATTAAATAATATTCTTATAATGTATATAAATTTATATCGAATAAGTGACACGCACAACATAAATGCATACAGTGACTCCCATTAATATTCGGACGCTCTAAAAAACGCGATAATATTTTTAATATTGGACTATACGATTCAAACTTTTTTCGGATGCTAGAGCACTTAGTTCACTACAGGATGAGAAAAGAAATTTTTTCGAAAATTGCAATTGGTCGGAATTGTAGAGAAAATACTAAAAGATCCATTTTACAACTTTTCTATGTGGACCATTATAGAAAATTAAAAAAAATACTTTTTGTAGATCTGTTTCAATTAAACATATCCTGAAAATTTCGTCAAAATCGGTCGACGTTGCAATGAGCTACAAGCATTTAAAGATGGTAAAAATTTTCACGATTTTCGGCCTATAATAGCAGTAAATCTAAGAATTCTTACATCTATCAATGACTGTCATTTTTCCTCGCATCAACCGATTTCGATGAAACTTTCACAACGCATATAACCCACACAGATCTACAAAACATATTTTTCAAAATTTCAATATAGGCCCGCATAAAAAAGTTGTAAAATGCAACATTCAGTATTTCCTCTACAATTCCGGTCAAATGCAATTTTTGAAAAAATTTCTTTTCACATCCTGTAGTAAACTAATTGCTCTAGCTTTCCAAAAAAGTTCAAATCGCATAGTCCAATATTGGAAAAGTTACGGTGTTTTTAAGAGTGTCCGAATATTTTAGTGGGAGTCACTGTATATTCAAAGTTTCTGTAAGGATGAGAGATGGAGCTTTCAAAGTGGTTCCTACAGGGTGTATAAAAAGTAATAGTCATCCGTCTTAGGGGTGAATCTACACCTCTGGATCGGTGGACATTTGTAAGAGAAACTTGCCGCAAAATTGTTTATAACCATGAAAATTGTTATTAAAGTTTGTTTTTACATCAATACCTTCTACTCATCCAGAAAAGAAGAAGTTTGAAAGAAGCCACACGCGTCGCAAACAAATAGTTCTTGAGATGTAAGCTGTTAAAGTTTCTGCTAAAGATTGTCCGGAGTCATGCGAATAGACAAAAGCCTACTATACTAGAGTCCACCCGACCGTGTCGATGAGACAGAACATAATCGTGTGCGTGCTTCGAGCAAACGAAATTTAAAGGGACATTCGTCGCCATGCCCGTACGACGTCATCGTCTCCCTGCCCATTCGGATCATAAATTTGGAGATGCAAAATATGAATACAGTCGCCGAAATTTCTATAAAGTCACTGTGTTTTGTGCCCGTGCGAAATCAATACGGGCCGGTTTATGTATGTACTTCTTTAAGGCCTGGTTTACGTTGTATTTTTGTCCAGAAGAATTTAAAAGTTGTTGCACACGTCTTGTTGTTACTGGGAGCTCCAATTCAGCTCGAAATTATGCTGCATTTTTCCTTTCCTTAGCTGCAGACCTCATTAATATTGAATGTTGTCTCTTTGACTATTTTTTATTACTACCTTTAAGATGATTTTTCCGTAATTTTCACGTAAATTGATATAATTATTAATCACAGTATATGACCGATTAGTTCTCTTAGCAATTGCGCGATTAGAGCAGCCCATATATCTTTATAAGCATCGATTGATGATTTTTCTTCACTTGTTAGTACTTTTCCTCTCGGCATTCTCAGACACGTGAATCAAATTATAACAAACAGGGGATTTCTGTGAGTTCTAAAACTAATACTTTTAGAATATTCGCAGTTTTCCGTAGTTCTCTGCTCAGAATACAGAGAAACACTAAGTGACTTTATAGAAACTTCGCACTTGTGTTCTGCACCACACAGAAAAAAATTTTAAAAAAACGTAAATAGTAAACATAGCGGTCTATAGAGTACGCAGTCCCTCTATCCGAGTGTCTACAAGGCACAAGACCAGATACGATAAATCAACAAAAATGGTGATATTTTTAAAATATCTATGAAAAAGAAGATGATTTTATAGAAATTTCGACCACTGTACCTTATATCCATTGTTATAAGAATATTAATCCTGTATTATAAAATGTTACCGTACCTCACCGTTCCCCCAGCGGATTAGGCGATATACATACCAGTAAAGGACGTTATAGCAAGCAAAAAATGCGACAACACGTGCGACGGACCCATCGAGACGACGAGTGGACGACCCTTATAAATACACGTCATTCATGACCGAAGACAATGCCAAAAGGAATTTCTTTGACAGTTTCCCCACTTCTCAACCTAAAGTTCTTCCGACACCACCGCCCAATTAACAAACGCCACATATCCCACCCTTAACCATTCATGAAAAACCGAGGTGACAACCGCAGTACTATTTTGACCGTGGTCGGAGTAACTTCTTCGTGTAGAAGCGTGGTGTTTCTTGTTTCATTGTTAATAAAACGTATTCGCGCAAATGGCAGTGTACTGTTGATCCGACGGAGGAACAGAAGATTCTGAAAAATTTGTAAGTACCTATACTTGACATTACTATTTTATAATGTAGGATTGATATTCTTATGTGTAAACAATGGATATAAGGTATTGTTTTATATTTTGCTACTTTAAATCTCTGAAGAGCCTGAAATCCTCGAGGAGATGGAGAACGGTGGGAGATGTTTAGGTCATTGGAGATGTTTAAGAATTGATCTGAACAATCCCGAACATTTTGTTAAAAAAAATACACAAAGCAGATGTAAATGTATTGATATATGTATGTATCATACAGAAATTAATACTGTTCCGGGAATTATATGTATATGTATGTACATATTCAGTTAGGAGCATAACTGATCGCACACACTCTAAATCGGAATAAATTTTTTATGAATGGACCAAAAACGACTTCAATTTCTCCGTAAGAAGAATTAGTGTAGTAAATGACGTCTAATAAATATGTTGAAAAAATGCATTTGAAGGCGATAGTAAAAATTGATTTTTACAACACTTAGCTGGGCCAATAAAGAAAATTTAAAATATGTGTTTTGTAAACTCGTATAAATTATACACGTCCCGAAAATTTCATTGAAATTGTTTAGTTGGTACACGAATTATCAACGATCAAAAATGTAAAAATTGCAATTTTCCATGATTTTCGGTCCATAATTGCCATTTTTACCACTTTTGATCGTTCATAATCCATAAACCAATAAACCAATTTCAATGAAATTTTCAGAACGTGTATAATTTATACGAGTTTACAAAACACATCTTTTACATTTTCGATATTGGCCCAGATAAAAAGGTTGTAAAAATTAATTTATAAAAAAGGATTAAAAATGAAGTTCATAGAACGTGATTTGGGTAAACAGACTCATTCTGTGGTAACTTGTGACGATCGCGAAGGAGCCCCCAGCCAGTGTTGCTAGATGGTACGGGAAAACTCGCGCATGCGCGACGATTCCAGCGTCATTGAAGTACGAAATCGGGCACCTTGGTTGCCCCGCATAGCTTCGCAGAATCTTTTCTTCTCGATTTTCAAACATAACGTTTAATATGCGTATGTTATATTAAAATTTGATGTGTATGTACATGTAATATATAAATATATACTACTTGTATATATACAGTAGCGGACAAAAGTTTAAGACCGCTCTAAAGAAAACTTGCCCCACAAGCTACGGACTGTAAAACGCAGATACGTTCCTGGATTCGCCGCGCATGCGCGAGTTTTCCCGTACCATCTAGCAACACTGCCCCCAGCAGTGCAAAAGTCTTCTTGTAATCGAGATCGAGATGTACAAGCGGTTTCGTTATTAATTACGAATTAATTATCCAGCCGTCTGAAACGAAACCCATCGAGACTTGGCTCGCTAATTAATATTCTTGGGGAGGCAGGTTGACGAGATGGGCACCCGAAGAAGTTAAGGGCAGAGGAACTGGCCAGTTTAGTTGGGCCACTTGGCTAGATGTTTCCTTTCCAAAGTTCTCGGGGAATGATTAATTTTCCTTTGACCAGAGAGGTTTTAAGCCGTGCAACTTCCCGGTCGAGTTACTCGAAAGATCTGCGTTTCTTCTGCCGTTTGGAACTTCGATCTCACCGAGGTAACTTAAAAAATAGCTCTATTCAACTTCAATAAACCGCTGCGCGATCGCTCCGCTTCTGATCAGCAACGAGACGCAACAGCCACCAATAATTCGATACTTTTAGCATTCGTTATACAGTTTGACATATGTTGTTTGAAAATTATATGTGCCCATAATTATAAAAGTGGTCCAAGTGTGTGATATACACCCCCGCTCAAAAGTATGTGGACACTTACCGTTGAAATTTGTATACTATTTGTTTGTTATTAGACGATATTTATTGTTCACGGAGCTGGGTAAAAAAGAATTGGAAATAGTAAATAGTTAAAGTGAATAGTTTTCAGTGAAAAACTGATTTTTTAAGAATTTTTTTTAGAATAACTATTGGGTATATGGAACTAGGCCTTTTCTAGATGTAAACAGATAGCCTTGAAGTACAAGTGTTCAGAAAAGTTTATATTGTTCAGAAAAATATAAATAAAACATCAAATATATATTTTAGGTCCAATCTCGAGAGAAATGTGTAATTTATTAATGAAAAATGTGTCTATAATAAATTCTCCAATACTGTATAAAGCAGATCGCATGAAATTTGATTGAATCCCTTAAAGATTTTCCAGAAGAAGAATTGAACAAGTGTCCACATATTTTTGATCGGGGATCTTTTCGAGATATTTCAAGGAAAAATATACTACTGCTAAATATATTCCATATAACGTTGAAATAACATTCACTATCTAACGGATCATTTTTCACGATATAAAGCTATTTCTCGGGTTTGAAAACTGGCAAGGTAGGGGAAACGAAACATTGTTCGGATCGCAGAGAGCATCGTGTTTGCGAAGTCGACCGCGAAACAACGTCGCAACTAATTTTTCCCCGCAGATACGAATCGAATTATCCTCGGCCATTGTTTTGCCGGATCACAAAGGTGCGCACGCGAGCGCGAGCGCGAGCCCGGTGTCTGCGGTGATCAAATAATATCCGATAAACTGAATTTGCGGGCAGCGGATGCGCCCGTACGAGAAATTCCATTATGGCATTACACAGCGTGCTTTGTAGTAGATTGCGGTCCGCTGGTACGTGAAGTTAATTGTTATTTCTGTACAGTCGATTGCCTGTCCCCCGAATTGTCCGGGGATCGATCGCTCTCACCTGTTTCCTTTTCTACCCCCTCCCCTTCTCATTTACACCTACCTGTCGCTGGAAAACCGTCCCATATACCTGATCCGAAAAAATTGAAAAAATATTGATCCCGCACACAATATAGCAAACCTACACGTTCCCTCCGTGTACATCTTTTAGAAGTACTTATATTTTAACCAATATTTGAACTTCAGATGACTCCAACACAAATCAATTTTTATTGAATAAAAAATAACTGCTTCTATTGGAAATATTAAAATTATGCTTGAAGCGTAATGAAACATACGCGAGTTAATAGCAATCTTGTGAATTAGTAATTTAACAGTGTCGTACAATCAACAAGTTATCGGAATCTGATTTCTTCGATCTTGAAATTTGCAACTCTCTGACAAAAAAAATCTGTAACATTTTTTCTTGAGATTGAAACTGTTTTAATTGCTACGAGAACAAAGTTGTTATGGTTAAATTATTTAAGTGTCCACAGTTTCGTATGTTATTCATTGTTGTTACAAACGCATGTGAAATGACTGTGGTACGTGAAGGGACCGATTCACCTTCAGCTTTTATTTCGCCGTCTCGACTTCGAGTCGTTGGCTTGTACACCATTGTGCAGGCTGAGGATGTTCCAGGCATTGTCCGCGTAATTGTTTGATGCGAGGTATTACTTATTGTTAGCCCCGGTAAGAGAGAAAGAGAGCAAGAGAGAGAGAGAGAGAGAGAGAGAGGAGAGAGAGAGAAACTGAAACGATATACGCCGGGTTTCCGATGAAATTGCGGCCATGGGAAAAGAGGTTTTCTCTCCTTCGGAAAAGCTGCCGCGGCAGAAGAGAGCTCGTCTCGCTCGTAAAACTCGCTCGTCGCTCGCCAAGTACAATGGCCGCGCAATTTGCGAGCGGCGCTAATTTCCCGAGAAATAGGAGACAATGCTTCTTTCAACGGACTTGCGAGCTATTCGTCGGCGTAGAATTCGCTCGGCGAGTAACTGGCTAAATAGCGTAAATAGTCGAGCATTCCTACGCATACGTATACAGAGCGTCCCAAAAATGTCGTACTTCCTCCAAGGGGGTGAAGGATAACCTGAGGTTATCCGAAGTAAGTTTTTCCTTTATCAAAATCAAGCCCCACAAATCTATTCCTCCCCCCCGTCGCACTATGGTCTGGAAACCCGCTTTTTGTGGCCAGAAATCAATTTTTCAAGCTGAAGATAATGACAAAAATATTGTTGCAACGAAATAAGAACCTCCTAAAGCTTCCAAATCCAAATTATTATTTATTTCAGAATACAAATGCTATTACCAATGGAAATAGAATTTTATTTCGTAACACGTTCGTGAAATTTGTTTGTAAAAATTGAAATTTTGCATAAACATCCGCAGTCTATACATTAGTAACCAAATCTGAAGTGTCGAATTTCGGCCATTTGCCGCACTGCGCGGTTAACAGATCTAAACCGATAGATCGCGCGAATACGAGGCAGCGTCACGCCGAAATCGATCGGGCGACGTTCGAGACGTCGAACAGAGGTTTCCCGGAAATCGGTGTCCCATATTTGGTCCGGAGTTGCCTCATATACGGTCGCAAATTCGATTTGCGCGATATTATTCGACGGACGGGGGGACACGAGAGCGCGCGCACGCTCGCGACCATTCCCGGCGGGTTAGGGATCGAAATCAGGTTCTACGGAACGGAGGAATCGGACCGGAAGCCGGGTCCCACGACGATGCGGAATTCAGGAACGAGTCGGAGAAAACCGTGGGTTCAATTTCTACCGGAAAATTCGGATAGAAATTACGGAAATGAAAGAAACCGAACCTGTGGCAGAAAAGTTCATTGCGGACCTGCCGGAGAAAACATTATCTCCCCTGTTCCAGAAAAATTGGAAAAAAATCATTTTTCACCATCGTTTACATTCTTGATATTCCTACTAAATTACCGATTACACAATTCTTAGAAAAATTCTTAGAAAAATGTACGTAGAGTAAGTATATATGTATATGTAGAATGTTCCAATGAGGTCATTGCAAGGTCAAATAAATTGGATTGTGATTAAAAAATTGCAAGATCATTCCAGGGTCGTATAAATTTGTTTGCGATATGATGATCGTAGTGGTTGAAATACTTCTAAACATTGTGCATTTTATCTTTGCGGACCTGCCGGAGAAAACATTATCTCTCCTGTTCCAGAAAAATTGGAAAAAAAATCATTTTTCACCATCGTTTACATCCTTGATATTCCTACTAAATTACCGATTACACAATTCTTAGAAAAATTCTTAGAAAAATGTACGTAGAGTAAGTATATATGTATATGTAGAATGTTCCAATAAGGTCATTGCAAGGTCAAATAAATTGGATTGTGATTAAAAAATTGCAAGATCATTCCAGGGTCGTATAAATTTGTTTGCGATATGATGATCGTAGTGGTTGAAATACTTCTGAACATTGTGCATTTTATCTTTTCTCGCCATATACTTTAAGAAACAAAAGCAGTTTTTAACCTTCCGGGACCAGCGTAATAATGATAGTTAACGCGTGGACCGCGTAGGTATTCGACGAGTTAGGGGAACGAAGAAACGAGTTGAATAAGAGCGAGGGATCGGTACTCGCGATGAATTATGCATGCGAGAGTAGGGTGAAACGTTCGTCGAAAATGAAAAGGCATCTCTCTGCCTTAAATTCGGCGGAACGAGTCGGCAGAGTGCCAGCTCTCTCGCGGTCTAAGCGTTATCACCGGGCTCTAATTAACGGTGACCACTTTCCAGCTGGCGCGAGACAGCATGGTGATCGAACGCCTAACGGCTCGGCCACTCTTCCTTCCGTTTAGGCGAATCGCGCTCACGGAATCTTCCGATCGGAATAGAGCTCTCGCACCTCGAAGAATTCGCTTCACATCTAAAATCGCTTTTTCTTAAAATTATGGAAAATTCTCAGAATCCCAGCTGAAATATTAAAGGCTGCCAAATTCTTATAATAATTAATATCTTTGCAACATTTTATCCAAACTCCAGTCGTCTGGTTGGATTTGGAGAAGGTAATCTTCTTCTAAAAAATATCGTGTCGGAATATTATTGTGGCAGTCGCTGCACGCCACTGCAGCTAGTATAAATATCTGGGGCGAGATTTTAAGCGGCTGTAAAAGATCCGATATCCGATGAATCCTCCCCGAGCGGAGCTGTTTATTGCGCTCGCTCTTATCGTCCTCGAAAATTGAACGGGCCGACGGATTTTGCCGACCGAATGGACGCCGAATATCTGCCAAACGCCGTAAATCGCGTTAAACGAAAATCCCAAGAATAGGGATACACCACATTCTTTTTACTCGAAATAATCTTCTCCCGCTAGAACGCTCTCGAAATTGTTCGCCACCTTTAAAACCTCGGTATCGTAAAACGTTTCGGAAAGTTTAACCAGATTTTTAACCTACTCGGGAGATAATAGAACCTCTGCCGCGTGAAATTTTTCTCATTGTTCCATAAAAATCGCAGAATCCTTGACGATCCTACCTTCAGAGATTTATCAGAAAGATTATTATTATTATTATTGTTATTGCTTTATTTTAGCCTTACAGCTAAGAAATGTGACTTGGTTTACAATATCCTAACTATATTCTTAACCTAATTATTGCACCGTTTTCCTATTACCTAACAGTTCTTTTTAATTCGGTAGATTTATGCTTTCTTTTCTCTCTTTCTCCTCGACTTCTCAAGCCGCGGTTCGAGCAAAAAGATAATCAATAACTACGAAAATATGGACTTCTCGCGATGTGTTTATTCACAGTTTGCATCAACTGCGTGGAAATAAATTATACAAACTACAGTCCCTCAGTATAGTCATTCCACGTAAAAGCTGAAAGTTCGCAATCACGTTCATCCTCCACGTACTCCCGGCAAGATTCCCGGTTAATTACTTTGAACAAAGTGAATATGAAGGAAGTGGGTCGCGCGCAGCGTTCCCCTGGAACCATGCATGCGCAATACACCGTAAGCCTAAACGTCATAAAACAGTAATCAAGTTCTTTTCACGATCCATAAACCGGTCGCACCGGTTCGAAAAATTTCACGAGAGTTCATTTCGCTTGATGGCCGAACATTCGCGCGGACATGAAATCGCGGGTGGACAGGGTCCGACGGTGGTTTCATTAAGGCTTGATATTCGGCCATCCCGCGGTACAAGAATGCAATTAGAATTCGCCGAACGTGCACCGGATTCCGCGTAAAGATCGGGGGAGGATCTCCCCCAGCACCGAGTAAATGAAAGACGCTGCTGCACGCGTTGAATCGCTTCCGGTTTCGGCGCGAATAAATTACTTTAAACCACCAACACGCGTAACTAGGATGCTGCTCTTTATGGGCTTGCGGTCTCCACAAAATTTCCTGATACCGGGAAAACCTGATTAACGAGAACCCCACCATGCTTTTAGTCCATTCGCACCACCAGAAATCTTCCGTGCACATTTTTTCATGGGAAATTACTGGATTTTCTGTATCCCACACGTGGATCAATGATCTTTCTCCTGTTTCTTGCAAACGTTTCTTATTCTGCTCTTGTCTCGTGCAATTGGTACTGACAATTTTTATTTTGCCGCTGTTCCTTGCAATCATTTTTATTCTGCTCTTGCGTCGTGCAATTGGTTCAGACTATTTATTTTACCGCTGTTCCTTGCAAAAACTTTGATTCCGCTCCTTATCTCCTACAATTGGTTCAGGCAGTTTTAGTCTCTTGCTAGTGGTTCAGATAATGTTTATTTTGCTGCTGGTTCTTGAAGCATAATATCACATATTATTTTACCCGCTTCGGACACGTTTATGTTTTCACTGTCGCACCAGCAGAATAAATTCGTCGGAGACACTCGAATCGCTTAAAAGATCGCAATAAATTTCGCTCTGGCAACGATCACCGCGGTAAGAGACAGGCCGCAGAAAACTGTCCGCTGCACGAATGATTGCATCGTGCAACGCGTGTGTCGTTTCTCCTCTCGTGCCATCAATTACAATCTATTTTATTCCCGACGCTCCGGTTTCGAGCTGTTTACGTTTCGCGAAGTACACGCACGTAAAATTCTCGAATTGTCGTCGGGGACGTAGTTTTGTATCCCGGGTGGAAGAAAACGCCGTTCCAATAAACGATCAATTTATTATGGTCGTGGAAAATGTGCATTGACCGTCGAGTGCATAAAAACCGAAACCGTAGCGAAAGAGAGCGAGATAGCGAGAGGAATAACGATGATGACAGAGGGAGAGAGAGCGAGAGAGAGAGAGAGAGGGAGACAGCAGCATCCGGAAAGGGGACGGAAATCGGCGCGATGAATTATGCATGCCAGGAATCGAAGCGTGGCTATACATGCAACATTGATCGTCGAAATGCCGCATTACGTATTTGGAGCGTGTACACTGGGAGATATCGCGAAAATACTTGCGCTGTGGGAGGATTGCGGGGAACAGAAAAACTTGTTGGACCGTTGGCGTCGCGTCGCGCGCCGGCCGCAGATAAATAAACTATTCTTCTCGGTAATTTTGTTCGTTCGAAAATTTCGCTTCGGCAGCCCCGCTAATAGGATTACGCTCCTGGGAACGCCAGAACTACCTTTTTCCACGATTTCATTCCGACTCGCGAATTCGTTCGCCTGTAAATTATCTAATTCGAACGATTCCGTCGCGAGTCGCTGCAAATTCAGATAACCGCGATTGTCGAAAAGAATTTATGTTTCGACTTAAATCCCACAGTTTGCTAATTACTAGACTGATCTTTATGCATTTATACACTGAGAAAAAAAAAGTAGTTACATCAATAACACGCGTGTTATTGTAATTTTTTTACTTCGATGAATGTCAATGTATTCTTTTCAATAGTATGAAATTTAGAAGCAAATCGTGATGTGTTTGAATTGTCTATCATGAAATGATTGAGAATATTATTCGATTCAATACCGTACATTATTATTCGTAATATTTCTCTTTTTCCTTCAATCAGATATGTTGTTAAAAATATTTGAGAAATGTATTGATTTATACTGGAATTGGTTTGAGGCCATATCTTATTTTTTTGGAAACATTGATGTCAAGCTATTCGCTTATATGATTGGCGGAAATGAGTTTTGCTATTGAAATTCAATAGTATTAAATATTAAAATAAGTTCATATGATATTGGCACTATTCAATTGTACATCTTATTGAATCAACATATATATTTTTTTCGTTTCGACAGGATTTTTTTCTCAGTGTAGCTAAATTGAGTGGATGAAATTAAAAATTGTTGAAAATTTTTTTAAATTTATGACGTCAATATATGATTTCTCCTTTATTAAAATCATTGAGGGAAAAAATAACATGCAATTTGGTTTCTATTTTCCGATTTTTATTTCAATTTTTATTTTGCACGAAGATCCGGTCTACTACTCTATCTTTAAGTAAGATGTTTGCTTGAAGAATATATTTAAGAAAAATTGATAAACGCGAAGGAATCAATGCAAATAAGTAGAGAAGCGATTATTCAACAAACAACCAGAGCTCCAATCAGATTTCCCTCTACCCGATAATTTTTTGAATTCTCGCCGCTTTCCTTCGCGAAAATGTTCAATAATAATTCCGCGGGTCGCGGTAACCCGCGATTAATTACACGAATTTCCTCGATGCTAGTCGTCGATTGAGAAACCCCCTCCCCCAGCACTCATTAGAGCTGCGATATTATTATTATTATTGTTATAATTATTAACGTCTTCATTACGCGAATAACGAGCGCGTTGCGCACCGTGGCGCGTGCTTCGAATTGGCGAATCCGTCGATGGGGATGGGAATAATAATGATAATAACGACTTTGTCGCGTCACGTGTAACGACGAATGTGTGCGATTACTATTGTATCAAAGTAGATTCCTATTATGGCGTCCAAAAAAATTATAATTTTATATGTCGATCGTTAGGAACAGGAAAATAGCAAAAAATATGCAATTTGCAATCATTAAATTACTTTTGTTTATAGGTTGGGGATAATGTAATAGTATTTTTGAAATTTTTAAAATACATTATATTTCATACGAATATGAATACTACGAAACAATCAAGTAAAAATTCGTCGAATTAAAAACTGGGAGTTTCGTGTAGCTTGTACACTGTATATTTTATTACAGCATGAAACAATTAATTATTCGTTGAATTAAAAAATTATTTCATGTGGACTGTATACGTGTTCTGTATATTATAAAATAATGAAACGAAACAGTTGCCCACATTAATTAAAGAATAAGAAGAATAGATATTCGTCGACTGACGGATTAACTCGACGACATTTCCAGTTGAAATATTAAAATTTCGTTTGGGAGTCCCTGAGAGAAATTCCGCATAAATTCTTCGTCAATTGTTGATGAATTGTTCCACCGTTTCGCTGGATTAGCTCGGGTCCTCGAGGCACGCGTCTCTCCGCGGGGAATTTCCGACGACGTTTTTCGAAGACGCGAAATTATGCACGCGGAACCTATGTGTGTCGCAGCGCGTTAAAAACTCCACGGACACCGGCACGTGAATAAATAAACGGTGTCTGATGAAGTTTGTTGCTCCGAAAACTTCCGACATCGAATTAAACATGAATCGGTCGTTGGTCCGCCGTTGCTGCAGCTGCAGCTCTGAGCTTTGCACTCCCGGTGGCACTTCTGTCCCGTTGCAACTGTGCTTCTGCGAAAACTGCATCGACGCCGAGGCAAACAATCGTCATCTATTTTAACTCGGGGCTCAAATTAATTAAACACTGTCGGACGAGATTAATTTATGAACGACCGAACTGCACGGAAATGGAGAGAAATATTCGGAAACCTGCAAAAATCATGGCATTGTTGGGATTTAATTAAAAGAACGTTATGTTCCGATCGAAATTTACAACAGAGACATTCTTTAAAAAATTCTCCACCTCGTGGCTCGAACATTAACAATTCTCAATTCGTTTTTCCCATGTGTCGAATATCATTAACAATCCATACGTGCGACACTAGCGCGGCGCGAACAGGCGTCCAGAGCGCTGCGGTAAATTAATTAGAAGCACTTCCGCCACTTAGGATCGATAATCGTTAATTAGGCTGACGTCAAAGGACAACACCAGTGTAATGCGGCCAGCGTGTTCGGCTACTAATAGATCGTAGCTAAGTGCAACGCGACTGCCTTATGCAAATACGGACCTTTGAGAATGTAACTCGGCCGACAAGATCGATTTACGGTACTGTTCAGTTAAATTCGACTAAATCTGTTACGCTTCCCACGTTACTCCGTACCTCGGGCAGCCTAATCACGTTCGACAAGGAAAGAGAATAAAAACTGGCAGAGGAAAGGAGACGGACGTGGAAGGTAATCATGTTAAATTTCAATCATTCTCGTCTTACTTTATCGAAAGTGGTTCCAGTGGATTGTTGAGACTCTCTCGATTAAAACGAATCCCAACACGACGTATATTGGACTAGTTTTACAGACTCGATGTAAATGACATAATTAACGATTGCTATGTACGATGTCTATAAAAGTGAATCGATCTACGCCGTGTTTGGGCTCGTTTTACTCGGGAGAATCTCAACAATCTATTGATACCACTTTTAAGAAGGTAAGAAAACAATTACTGGAATTTGAAATTTTACTTTACGATCGTTGACGATCGACGAGCTACGCAAGAATTTGATTTCTGAAACTTAAACTTTGCGCAAAGCCTGGTGCACCAGTGGACACTAATCCTGAACCGGTGAAGGCAAAGGAGGTTTCATTTCATAAATCGTGGATCCGGTTCCAAGTCTGCGAGAGCGCGAAAATCTTACGGACGGTTCACGATAGTTCTCCATCAATTTTCCGGCGCATTGAACCGGCCCCCGCCGGCACAGATGCTTATGCGGATATCTGTGTCAGTAAGGCGAAACAACATTTCACTTTGGAGATACGACGGCATCCGATCGGGAACTTCATTCTTCAACTTCGAGATAGGGGCTTTGTCGAAGCTCCCTTTCACATCCCTTTCGCTTCTCATCCTCGTGGAACATTTTTTGGAGTGGGAGAGTGATCTTGAATATCTATAGATGACACGAGGATTTTTTTAAAAAATTTCTGCTCATTTTTTCATTATGAAATTGACTGAAGAACTCGGGAAGAAAATTGGTAAGCTCCAGAGTGGAACATTTTAAACAAGAGGCAAATGAATGGACGAGACCGTGGCCATTTGTTTACCGCAAACAACATTTAGCTAACAACTTATTTCAATTCTCGCTCGGCCAACAAGCGAAAATGTAATATTTGCCGACGATATTCGAGTTTGATTCAGCACCAGCGGGTGTGTCTGTTCATAATCGGCTTTATCCAGGTTTGCCGACGATCATAAATTATGAAAGTGTCGCAATAATTTCATATATTTGTCAATGGTGGGGGAATAACGTATCGACGTAGTATGCCTGCAGTGTGGAAGTAGTATTGGCGATCGATGATCAGACATGATCGATGTTCCCCGCAATTTACAATGCTCTTCTGCTTTGTATAAAATGTTCATAAAAAAATTGAGAAAACTTTCTCAGTACAACCTTCAAAGATCGTGTACGATATTCCAGCAAGAAAATTAGCAATATTATAAATAGACAGTGGATTTTTATGCAAAATAAAAATGTTCTACCTTTCGCATCAATTGTATCAAACTGGAGTGAAATAGAAATTCAATTTCTTCCTTAACACTAGAACTACCGAGCACTAAACGCAATTGGCATACATTGCCTTATAATAATGACGAAATTGCATTTATCTAGATTTCATACCAGTTTTATTTAAATATGTACTTCAATAGAGAAGTTTACTAAAAAGTTTCTCAGAAAAACATGTTTATAGTTCTAATATTTCTAAAAAAAACAAATCAGGAGCAAGTCAATTTCGACTCATCCGGTAGTTCTAATGTTAATATTTCTACTCTTTTAAGTTACACCTTCTCATTTTTATAATAAATGCATCAAATCCGCTGTCTAATTATAAAACGTTCAGTTTAATTATGCCAAGTGATTGTAACGCTTCAGAACGAAGAATTTCTCGCTACAGAAAAATGAAGAAAATTGAAGGTTGATAAACTCTCGGTACAAATGTCACCCGCGACTCGATTAATAATAATTAACGCGGTTGTCGGTGGATCCACACGCGCAAACGCGATCGCATGATTTACGATCGCGCAGCGTCGACGGTCGTGACTCGGCGCACGCGTGAGTTGATTAATGAATTAGGCGTGTGCCGCGGGGATGCAGCGTCGATGAACCGTGACCTCGCGATGCACAAACTACCGAGCTAGCTGGGGGACACACAGATGCCCACTCCGACTGCATCATCCTGTAAACGTCCGGCTGTGAATGATAGCTGCCCGCCGATTTTATGCAACGAAGATCGATGCACCAGCCCGACACCCGACGACTCCGTGTTCACCTGGGTAACATCCCTCGCACAGGTGGGTCCATCACACTGTCCCCGGCCAAACAGCAGATGTTTCTCTTCACTATTCTTTTTCTCCTTTTTTTTTATTATTCGCTTGTTGCATGTGAAGATGACCTTTTCTAATTCCTTTTAACCTGTTCGCAAAATCCGAACGAAATACACATTAATAATCACGATGAGACCGACTAACATAATAATTTTTATAGACCAATTTTAAGAAAGTGGCACGGAATAAAATCTTATTTTCAACGGGGACAGCATTTGCAGGTCCAAAACAATTAAAAAGCTTACTAAATTCTATCGAGTTTTATGCTCCAGCATTTTTTGAAAATTTTACTATAAACCTGGTAGTCTGAAAACTTCGATATAAAATCGGCAATTCCATGCTTCCGGACTATTTTAATAATCGATCTCGCAACCAAAAATTCTGAAATAATTCACTGTCGTGAGTGCTGTTAGGTGGAATGTTCGTGAATTTATTCGTAACTTTTTGTCGAGCAGAACAGAAGAAATAGACTTACCCTGTAACTATCTTTGTGGTGGGGGTGCCAACTTGAAACTTGTCTCAAAGGGTTTTGTTTTGGAGCCATATAGAATGGTCCAGTCAAAAGTACTCTTTCAAAGGGAACACAGGAGGAAAATAAAAATTGTCTTTTCCTCCCTATCAATAGTAATACACGAACACGTGAATATTCTGAATCGCCGTCAATTTCTCGAACGTTCTTTTCACTCGGCATATTCGCAACAGCATGAAATTCTCAGTGGAGCGACTCCATTATAAAGGACCGGTATAAATTCTCATCCGGACTGAGCTCGCAGGCGAGCAACGTTAAAAATATAGTTAGCAACTCTGCTGAAGCATAGCGCTTCGGCAAAGCAAACAGAGAACGAGGAAAAGAAACGCTGATAAAGCCATTCGCCGAGAACCGGCTAGTTTTTAGTCAACTCGAGGAGCCTCGGAGTCGACGAACTTCCAGATTACTTGAGCCTGAGTCCGAGCCTGTTGAGCGTCAGACTGCCCGAGAAAACGTGGAGGTCTTATCTTCGGGATCAACGGTACAGACATTGTACGTTGACGAGAAGGAGAGGATCGCGTTCGCGTTTAATTGAAATACACACCCTCTTTCGACTGCTCGCTTTTACGAGTCGATTCGAGTTACTGCTCGTCGTTGTGAAGCAATTCTGTCTGTCGAGGATACTCGAAACAGAATGCAACTGAATCGCGCCGAAGGAATAGCGTTGGGATAACTGTCCTCGGATGGCACCTACTTCGAGGTAAGTAGAAGTTTGTTTGCAAATCGATTTCGTTGTAACTGAATTGTGGAAGGATTTAGTTGGTTCCTCCGTTTAAAATCTGCAGTGTACTTAGAACTTTGTTAAAAAGTGTTTAAACTGGCTGCTGCTCAATTTCTCACGTTTAGGTTCTGTTTTAAAATGTAGAGCATATTTGGAGGTTTTCTAAAAAATCTTTCAAATGGTTCAACAGTTCAATTTTTCACATTTAGAATCCATTTCCTTGATAACTTTGTTCTGTTTTAAAACGTAGAGTATCTTTGGACCACTTTTAAAAAATCTTTAAAATTACTGGTGATCAATTTTTTACATTCGGAATTCATTTTCTCGATAATGTGGCTATGGAAGGATCGACTAAGTACTATTTTAAAATGTAGAGCATATGGAGCTTTTCTAAAAAATCTTTAAAATGGCTGCAGTTCAATTTTTCACATTTAGAATTCATTTTTTCGAAACATTATTCTGTTTTAAAATGTATAGAGTATCTTTGAACCACTTTTAAAAAATCTTTAAAAATACTGATGATCAATTTTTCACATTCAGAATTCATTTTCTCGATAATTTGGCTATGGAAGGATCGACTAGGTTCTGTTTTAAAATGTAGAGCATATTTGGAGGTTTTCTAAAAATCTTTCAAATGGTTCAACAGTTCAATTTTTCACATTTAGAATCCATTTCCTTGATAACTTTGTTCTGTTTTAAAACGTAGAGTATCTTTGGACCACTTTTAAAAAATCTGTATAATTACTGGTGATCAATTTTTTAGATTCAGAATTCATTTTCTCGATAATTTGGCTATGGAAGGATCGACTAAATACTATTTTAAAATGTAGAGCATATGGAGCTTTGCTAAAAAATCTTTAAAATGGCTGCAGTTCAATTTTTCACATTTAGAATTCATTTTTTCGAAACATTATTCTGTTTTAAAATGTAGAGTATCTTCGAACCACTTTTAAAAAATCTTTAAAATTACTGATGATCAATTTTTCACATTCAGAATTCATTTTCTTGATAATTTGGCTATGGAAGGATCGACTAGGTCCTGTTTTAAAATGTAGAGCATATTTGGAGGTTTTCTAAAAAATCTTTAAAATGGTTCAACAGTTCAATTTTTCACATTTAGAATCCATTTCCTTGGCAACTTTGTTCTGTTTCAAAACGTAGAGTATCTTTGGACCACTTTTAAAAAATCTTTAAAATGACTGATGATCATTGCGCATCAAGAATCAACTTCAAGGTTGCTGGTTTACGTAAACGATTTGAGAAATTCTACATTAATCCTAGAACAAGATATTCTAGTTCTAAAAGATCTTTAATGTGTCTTATTGGTTTCGGATTGTTCCCAGTGTGGAAATATCTGGGAATCTGGTTCCGTTGGTGGTTTAGAACAGCGATACGTTTGTCGGAGGATTAATCGGCGAGTGCAGCAGCCAGACCGCGCTTGTAACTCGTCTGGACGCGGTCCGTTCGAAATAATCGGCGCGGCAAGGGCCACGTAGCTTTCAATTAACCTGCCGCCGCTAGTGCGTACTTAGCACCGGACAAATCTCGTCGATTAACCGTCCGCAGCACCTGTGCCCTCCATTAACAATTCTACGGACAATGGTGCGCGGCTTCTGCACCGCCGAACCGAAAAATCTGTTCCGTATCATCTGTGCATTGAATGCACGGGATGGTCGAATATTTCCGTCACCTCTAATAATACGAAAGAATTACATTGCTGCAAAAAAGATACGACACTGTGTATATTTCTTTATTATGTATAATTGAAACGGAGAAATTTGCATTTTGTACGTTCATACAAATCCGTGTTGCGTGCCATAAGGGGTGAGTTTGTGGAACACACAGTACAGAAGGATGAGAAAGAAATGTAAACCCGTTGTACCTCGAATGAAACAACGGCCTTCTTTAACGGAACAATAAAAGGCTAAAAAAGAATGGAAAAAAGTAATTTTTAGCGACTACAACTACACTGTACGTACACAAAAATTATAGAGGGGGAATATTGTGATGTAAACATTTTTTGTGTGAACGCGTTCCGGAGATTTCTGCTGTACCGACGCTTCCATTCGATCTCCATGAATCATCCCGGTAATGAGATCGCGGGAGATCGTGTAAAAATCGCGATTAATTAGGGGAACGACGCGGATCATAGTCGACGATCGCATTAACGCGCCAGGCGGAAGGAACGCTCAGTTATTTCCTGATCGCAGAAAGAGAGAGAGGGGGAGAGACACCGACGAACGCTGATGGATTAAAAGCTGTCCGGCATATCCATCGAGGCCGAGAGATCGATTATAGACACGGACACGAGCTTTCGCGGCCACTCGATCCTCTTTCACCGGCGGATAAACAACGCCGTGACAACCGCATAAAGCCATCTGGACGCAGAGTTTCGATCCGAGCGGCTTCATATTCGCTGAAATGGATTTCCGCTCTCTCTCTCTCTCTCTCTCTCTCCCCCCTCTCTCTCTCTCTCTCTCGCGTATGCCGATCTCGAAAACGCGAATCCATCGACCGGTTTTTGCAGCGGCGAATTCCCATCGAGGATCGTGCGCCCTCGGCTGGAAGCTCTTTTGTTCGGCCGCCGATTCTTTTGAAATGTTGATCGCGATTTCCAACAACGCTACTCTCTCCTTTGACAACTTGGTCGCAACAATGATTAATACTTGAATTTGAATGCTTGCTGAAGAGAGAGAGAGAGAGAGCGAGAGAGAGTTCGCTGACAGCCTCTTACTCTGATCCTGGAAGAGAATTTTCGGTTTGAATTCGACATTGTCACAGAAAAGCTGGAACGTGTTTTAAACAATTACAAAGTTGACCCTTTGCACTTGGAGCTATTTTAACTCGAGAATTAAACGTTTCTAGAAAATATCCGTTCCCTATGATTTTTTTCAATTTTATATTTAAATGATTAAACTCTTACACTGATCCTGGGAGAGAATTTTTGGTTCGAATTCGACATTGTCACAGAAAAGCTGGAACGTGTTTTAAACAATTACAAACTTGACCCTTTGCACTTGGAGCTATTTTAACTCGAGAATTAAACGTTTCTAGAATATATCCGTTCCCTATGATTTTTTCAATTTTATATCTAAATGATTAAACTCTTACACTGATCCTGGGAGAGAATTTTTGGTTCGAATTCGACATTATCACAGAAAAGCTGGAACGTGTTTTAAACAATTACAAAGTTATTCCTTTGCACTCTAAAATATATTACCGTTCCCTATGATTTCTTCAATTTTATAGATACGAAATCGTACATCGTTATCTTGATGGTACATCGAAATCGTTATATCTTGTAAAGGAGAAGTCGCACTCTAGTGAGAAAATCCTCAAACAATAGTTTACCATGTTTACTCAACAGTGTGCAGTGCAATCGCATCATTCTATAGATTTTAGCATCGATCCTCCGCCAGTTATGTCTCCACGTGTTGAATATTTTTGTGGTTAGATTTTCCATAGTATCTTTTTCGAGGAAGGTAAGTGATTCTGAAATGTTTCAACATATCTGTAGTTTCAGTTTATTTATATTAATGTTTGCCAACTGTTGGGTTTGGGCTGGAATTCATTTTCTCCTTGTCAGTAGCTAGTATTATCAGTCCACGTGGAGTTCCCAATATGGCACTGCCAAGGGTTCCCTAATATGGGTATATACAATATATATTATATATATATTATATTGACATTCTTGGTGTGGGTGCCGAATATGGCACTAGGTGTCATATTAGGGAATCAAGGTGTACCATATTAAGAACCCCTTTTGCTGAAACCTGCAAATGACTCACCACAAAAAAATAATTTTTCCCAAGCTGTATTAATTTTTGAACAAAGTTCACCCCAGAATCCTATAAGGAGGAAATGTACATCTATTTACAACTGATAATTTTTTGGTCGAAAAAGAGCATTCTAAAATAATCCAAAAATGACTAACAAAAAGTGATTTATATTTGGGCACTTTACCCTACCGACATATTTAATGATCTATTTCGTATCATATCGAAGAATGGAAGCAATTTTTAAGGGTTCAAAGCACTACGCACGACCGCCATTCTACATCTTCCAGCGAGGGGCGAGGGGGTGGTAGGGAGAATCTACAGGGTGGAAGAGGGGGTTGGATCTAAACGTTTGCTTCCGATTAAGGAACGTGGCCAGCTGCCAGCCGGAGAATCGCGTTTCCATCTCGAGGGTTTCCATCTTTTCGGGCCCGAGGATTTGGGTGCCGGCTGGTTCGGTTCGCTGGCTGACTTCGCGGAAAATGACAGAGGATTTCAGCCAGCCACCGCGGGGTAGGTAGAGGGTGGGAACAGGGGTTCGGGGAGAAGGGGTGACAGGCTGCGGCTCTCGGACGAGTCTCTCCAGTGTGTCCCGCTCGTAAAAGTACAGAACAGGACACGTTCTATTCTTCTCCTGGCAACAGGGATTTGTCCGGTTTTTATCGGGGACTATGAAACCCTTGATAGCGTATGTTTTTCTTGAATACTCTCCTCCCCCTTCTTCTCTACCAATGGAGAAGGGACAAGGAAGATTTTAATTTTCTTTTTACTTTACGAGCGCACATTAAACTCGCCTCCGCGTCGTTTCACGGTGATTTTTATGCGGTCGCTGCGCTCTGCGATATGGCAGTGATCTTCCTAGGGGTGTCGCAAGGGTTTCTTCAAGAGATGATAGATGCTGAAGATAGAACGGACTGCACTGGATAGTATACAGTTACGCACATAATTGATCACTAAACTGCGGATGTTCATGCAATTTTCAATTTTTATAGACAAATTTGAAGAAAGCAGCATGCAATAAAATCCTGTTTTTCATGAGAACAGCCTTTGTAGATCTGAAGCAAATAAAAATCTTACTAAATTCTATTGAATTTTATATTCTAGCATTTTTTTGAAAATATTCATAAGCCATAAATGCATGAAGATTCGTAGTCTATTGATCACACACGCTTTAAACACTTTTTTATGGATGGACCAAACGACTTCAATTTCTCTGTAAGGCTAGAAGGATTAGCTTAGTAAATGTCGTCTAATAAATATGTTGAAGAAATGCATTTGGTCGTAATTGTAAAAAACAATAGTAAAAACTGATTTTCACAACTTTTTTAGCTGGGCCAGTAACGAAAATCAAAAAGATGTGTTTTGAAAACTCGTATAAATTATATACGTTCTGGAAATTTCATTGAAATTTCTTTAATTGGTTTACAAATTATGAACGATCGAAAGTGGTAAAAATGGCAGTTCTTGAGAAATTGCAATTTTTACTTTGCTGTTTGTAGATACAGCAAATACGGCACACCTCGTGTTACCGATTAATATCCAGCCAGGCTTCGGTTACGAATTGCATAACGAAGGTAACACAAGCTTCGTATTTAGAAGCTTTAGTATTTTTCTCGAAGAAGAAAACTTTATACGAACTTATGGAACATCTACTGGTAACCGTAGCTGATATCGTCGAGAAACTTAATATCTGGTCTGGGTTACGTTACACAATTTTTAATGAGAAAACTAGTGGACCTATCAATTTGAAAGTTTGCAGGTCCACTACCACAGCTTTGAGGAACCTCTAGCATTTTTCCGAAAAGCATGCTCCGCGCGAAGTTATCCTGTTAGCCGAAAACGACAGCGAAAGAGCGAGCTATACCCACGGAAATGAGGGGACGCTACGCGGATAAAAGGATGGCTATTGTTTCGATTCTGTTTCGCTTTCATTGTTCCGTCATCGCCCGAAAGATCCGTTCTCCTCGGGAATATCTCGATACGCTCGACACACCGTTCGAAGTCGGCCCCCGATCCTGCATGGGAATTGATTTCGCTTGCTTGGAAATGCAACAGTTCCGAAACTCGAACGAATCCGAGCTGCTGACAAACTTTTCCAGCAAACTCGATTCTTAGGATTTCCGGAAAGTCAACGCTGCGTCGCGCTGCTATTGGCGGGAAAGGATTCTCCTTTTGCGAGAACCTTTAATAGAAACTCCCTGGAAACGTACATTGTATTATTGAAGCTGCAGGTAATTTTTCAAAATTAGTTTAAATTACGAAGCGCCGAAGCTGAATTGAAAATTGAACACCTCGAGAAACTGTGGTGTGATCGAACGACTCTAACTTCGTGGATAAAAATCGTAGAATGATCTATCTAGACTTGTTCGAAAGAAGAAATTTCGCTTCGAAAAACGAGTCCAGGTTCATCGTTGCACGACGTTTTCCCGTGAAGTTACAGTATTTTGAATATAAGCGATTTTCCGCGTAGCATTCAACGATCCTTCAAAGCTCCTTCAAAGCTGATCAGCGAATTTCAATTCACTTCATTATAAATTCATTATAAATAAGTATGGATATATAAAATGAATCGGAGATATGCGTTAATTTAATATTATTCGCACCGCGTTCATTTGAAAACAATTAATTATTGCACAATTTATTCGCATTTTCAGGATTGCAAGCTCGGCAAAATAAGTTTCATATTCGGAGCAGATATGTTATCTTGCTATTCACGAATATAAGAAGGATACAGAGAGTTGAATTGTTTATGCACGAGCGTTCTCGAGCCGAGCCAATGAACCAACAAGCAAATTGCAAACAATGGGTGCATTATTTGTGCCGCAATTACACTAAATCGACCACCGTGCGCTGTACGATTGTTTTTGGTACTGCTCCACGCAGCCCTTTCAATTAACTTTGAGTCGCGGTCTCCAAAGCTGTACTTAATTACGTTCATTTCGCTTGCTTCTCGGCCGTCGTCCCTTTCAGAAAGTTGTTTGGCAACTGATTGGAATAATCGGCATTCATTGACAGAAATGATTCAATATTTATCATCGTACTGTTTCTTTTTTGTACGTGTATTGTGACGGAACTTCCGGTTCGTCGACCCATTAAGGGGATGGACTCGTCTCTAGGATTGCAAGGGTGCGGGATGCGTCTCCTCATTTATCGATAATGCAATGATGGGGTTTTCCTGGCAACTATTTTCATGTTCACGAGTCGTAATTTGCATTATTCCGCAACATGTAGCTGTCGCAGCTTTATGAAAATAGGATTGATCTTTAATCTAGCGCTTTTGGCTACTGAGAAACCCCATCTCCGCATTATCGAGAAATTAAAAGGCGCATCCCGCACCTTTGAAATCCTGGAAAGGCGAGTCTACTCCCTTAATACATAATTTAAAGCGTGCCGGGCGCACTTTCCGCGGCCATTCCGCTCGCGAATGTCCAGGCCTTGGAAAATTCCGCGAGCGAAACGAGCAGCGAGATTGCCCGGGCCGTCTCGGCTAGGGGAAATCAAATTTCCCGGAACGGAAGCGGGAGATTCCCCCGAGGGTGTCTGGGGAACGGGGTTTCATAGAATAAGGGGAACAGGGGTCCTCAAAACCGAGGAGAATAAAGGAGCAACGTCGAACGTAATTGTACAGGATGTTTCTCCACCTATCGGTGGAGATTTGTTACAAAAATGGACCGCAAAATTTACATCAACATTGAATCCGAATGTCAAAAGTCTCGAAGGAACTATAGGACTCAATCGAACCATTCTCTTAAAAAGCGACTTTAAAGATTAGCCAACTACTAGGTTGTTGCAAATGAAATGGCCGTTTTGAATCTTTAGCATAAACTTTTATTTTACAAGCTTTATTCATATTCCATTAATTGAAATAATTTCCATCGACATCAATGCACTTCTTCCATCGTGATACAAGTGCCTCAATGCCTTTCTGGTAGAAATCTAACGAACGTGAGGCAATCAATTCATCAAATGCAGTTTGTACAGCACGTTCTTCTCTGAATATTTTTCCATTCAAAAAGCCATCTAGGTGCTTGAAAAAATGGTAACCAATAGGTGACAGGTCAGGTGAATAAGGAGGATGAGGAAGAACTTCACACTTCAACTCTGCTAATTTTTTTACTGTCTCTTTCGCAATATGTGGCCGAGCATTATCGTGAAGCAATATTACACCACGTCTATTGACTAATGGCGACTGTTGAACACGCAGTTTTTCGTACATTATATCAATTTCCCGACAGTATTTATCAGCAATTATGGTTTCACGTGAATCCCTTTCAACTATCTGTTTTAAATCTAAATCTTTAATAGTTGCTGGCTTATGACCACGAGGCTCATTTTTCAGATTTGTATCTCCGGAACGAAATTGTTCAAACCAACGCCTTACGGTCCGATCACTTGCTATACCTTCACCGAAAGCGGCATTTATGATTTTCGCTGCTTCAGACGCTGTATGTCCAAGTTTGAACTCGTACAAGTAAATTATACGAATTTCCTTTTTTTTCCATGGTGAACGAAAATCGATTATGAATCATGTATATGTACTTCACAATATTAATAATCTTATTGTACAACTCCAACCCCATCTGTCGTAGAAAAACTAAACTACAAAGGCGGGAAGTTTCAAATGTGAAAAACGGTCATTTCAATTGCAACAACCTAATATTTTATTCCATATGTCTACAGTCTACAGGATGTCTTGAAATGTCATAAACGTGGAAGGGATCGATAGCAATGTAAACAAAAATCTATTTACACATTAGCTACGAAACTAATCCTTCCAACATTTTAAAGAACAAACCTCAAGCTGTTGGATCTAGTTTTTGAAGAAGTTATTCGTTTTTAAAATTCCATTGTGTCGAGACGAGATGTTCATTACTCGAGAAATATTCAGCTTTCCCAAGTGAAATTTCGCACGCATTACCCGGAAAGTCGACTGGAGACAAGGCAAAGGAAGCTCGACAGTGGCAGTGTTTTTATTAAAAAGGGAAATCCCGAAAACCGGCAATTTCTGGGGTCTCGAGCAGAGCGAGTACCTGTTAAGGTATATCCGTGCGGTGCTGTGGTGTCGACGGATAATCTCGAGGAGCGTAAAACGGTCGGTGGACAGGGTCGAAAGGATCCGGAAGAGGTTTGTAGAGCTGGCTGGAACCCTGAAGAGGGTCCCGGGGTCTCGTTTCGCCTCGAAACTCACCGATTCCGGTGGATTTCGAAGGGCGCGAGGTGACGAGTTTAGGAATTTTTACAACCACCTCGTAAAGGGACGAACCTCGAAGAGGGTGGAAGATGTTCGGGGATGATTCTTGGCACGAGCGGTAAACGGCCCGATTCCTGTTCGTCCTCCTAGCTTCTCTATTGTCGAGTATCTCGTGTAAAAAAAACGCCGGAACAACGAATAATCAAATTACTGGAAATCGCTATTCTATAACGAACATCGAGCCAGCTTTATTGTTAATGCCTCGTGAATCATAGGTAATTGGTCCTTGAAAGCGTCCACGCTACTACCTATCAAAGCTTCATTATGGAGTCGATATTACATTACAATACTTGGTGTGCTCCGCTTGGCGGGTCTGATCCGTGCAAATGCATTTGTAATTGCAATTAGGCATCGCAAAATTAAATTCGTCGGCCAATCCACAGCTGCGGAGGCTTGGAAGGCTCGTCTGACCTTCAACTATGTAATGCTATCGTTTTTCATTTTTTTTTAAATTTTATCTTTAGCAATTTTTTATGTATTCTCTTGTGGTTAAATTCTGTTGTACTTTCTTGTAAAAGCTCTCGCATCGGCTAGGTTTAGAGTCTGGAGCATGGGTCACTATCGACCCAGGGGCATCGTCAACGGAGCTACCAGCCAGACCGTTCCTCGGGAACAAGACGAAATCAATTTTTCGGGACAGCGTGTCGGAGAACCCTTAATTCTCAAAGAATTGGTCGCGACAGTGTTCGACAGTCGGTTCAAAGGGTTTGTTCAGTTTGGCGGGCGACAAAGGAGACAGCTCCCCGGCTCGTAAATGTGCTGGCGAATCCGTCGCCGTTCGAGGACGTGACTCAGATCAGAGAGATAGTCGACGGAATATAGGAGAAGCTGGAGAGAGGCGGGCGACAGTGGGAAGCGATTGGCAAAGGTAAAAAAAAGAAGAAAGAATAGAAGAAGTAGAAGAAGAAGAAGCGTGGTAGCCGTGGAAGAAGAGGATAAGGGATCTCTGGATAGGGGATCGGCCCGGGAACAAAGTCGAGAGAATCCGCTATAAAGGAATTCAATCAACCGGTCACGATTACCGGGCGGCTGTACCAGGCTTTGCTCAATAAGCCGACGCCTAAAATTAGTTTCCATCTTGGCCCGGAGCTTCTCTCTCTCTCTCTCTCCTCTCTTTTTATTCCCAGGTAGCCTGTAGTCGTCGCGCTTACTTTCTGCATCGTCGATCTTTTTTTCCAAGGCTGCAATCGCCGCTTTTTCCTCCATGGAAACTGGAATATTTTCGGGCCATCGTCTTGGAGAGTCCACTCGTCGTATTTCGTCGTGCAGACTGAGAGCACGACGGCTCCTCTCTCGAGAGAAAGCGAGAGAGGGAAGAGTGCCCCGGCAGTCGTCGTTCGAGTGCACTGCGAATTTCGTGAAGCGGCCCTCTTAAAACTCGGTAGTTGACTGTATTATGGCACTGGAAAGGGCGATTGCGCCCCCGACCAGAGAAACCCAGTTAAATAAAGAGACCCGACTTGCAAAAACGCCCACTAGGCCGGCGAAAGTCTGCTGCCAGCTTCTCGGTGAAACGATCGGGGCGACGCTGTATCCGACCGTCCTTCGCCCGTTCATGGGAACTTGGTATTTTCACTTGAAAAAAACAGCATAGGTTCTTGAAACGTACGATAAGTGGTCTGCGAAGTTTAAACGGGATTGGTCGAACAGTTTATCCTTAAAACATTCCTGAAACTCGGACTTCGTGTTTGTCACCGTTCCGAAGTGTTACAGGAAATTACTATTACGTCGTTGCATATGAAATGTCCGATTTGTAACAGCAACGCGTTAAATCACACGTTTCTTGATTGTATTATGGTGGAAATTGTGTCATCTCTATTTTGTAGTTCTTTTTACTATCAACGAATAGTGCATTGATTAATAATAAAAAATTGCTTCCACCAATTGCAAGTGACTGAAGCTACATAAACAATTTATTCTTACTTTAATGATTTTAACAAGCTGAGAAAAATTGTTTAACCTTTCTATTGTCTTAAAATCCACTCGTGTTTTGCTGTAAATGCATAAAATCCGCAATATATTGATTAACTATCGTCAATATGTTGTGTTTCGCACTGATTGACGTTGAAATCAAATCTCTTCAAAGGGAAATTTATATGTGTAAATTAAAATTGAAGATACGATCGTAAGCTTTGTACACTGAACCTGTCAAACGCGTTGCAACATTTGCATTTTAAAATCGAACATTTCGTATGCAACAACCTAATATAACTTTGTGTACGCACTTCAAGGACGTGTTAGCACAGAACTGCAGAGTTTTAGATTGATTTAAAAATTCCAAAATTTTTCCAAAAAAATTCCCAACCTTCATTAAGTTCATACGTTACAGCCATGAAAAAATCGATTCTCCAGAATACTTACCGGGCGTTACGAGACAAGGAGCTGCGCCGGTAAAGTCGCTGAGAAACGTCCTTTTCTCTCCCGAGAACTCATTCCCGAGGAGATGAAATAAAGTACAGACGCTATTCGTCCGGGGATTTGAAAAAGTTTCCCGGAGCCCCATCCCGTAAATTTCGGTACATTCAGAGAGTGTCCCGGCCGGGCAATTCAGCCCGGCGGAGAATTCGGCATTCCACGGGAGCTAATATCCTCCATAGAATATTAAGTTTCTCTCGCTCGGCGCAGTTTTTCGAGCTGGGGATGCTCCGATGTCCCGAATGCTCCTCGTTCCTTTACGCTTTACGCCTCTGTCGAGACTTCTCTAATTCGACGAGTGTAACTTGCACAAGTGCCATTTTTCTGGAACTCGCTCCGTGGGATCGGTGCTTCCGAATCGATTTCAGCCGGCAAAGTCGTGGCGTTGAACAATATTGAAGCTTTGAATTTTAATAATTCCCACTGTTTTTCATTTCGCCTACACAATTTTTCCGTATGTTTATAAATGCCATTTTTATGGAAGTTGCTCCGTGGGATCGATCCTTCTCGTCTGAATCGATTCCATCCTGAAAAGTCGTGGCGTTGAACAATATTGAAGCTTTGAATACAGCGTTGAATTTTAATACTTCTCAATGTTTTTCAATTTCGCCTACACAATTTTTCCGTATGGTTATAAGTGCCATTTTTATGGAACTTGCTCCGTGGGATTGATCCTTCTCGTCTGAATCGATTCTATCCTGAAAAGTCGTGGTGTTGAACAATATTGTAGCTTTGAATACAGCGTTGAATTTTAATACTTCTCACTGTTTTTCATTTCGCCTACACAATTTTGCCATAAGTTTAAAGGTGTCATTTTTCTGGACTTTGATCCATGGGATTGATCCATCTCGTCTGAATCGATTCCATCCTGAAAAGTCGTGGCGTTGAACAATATTGAAGCTTTGAATACAGCGTCGAATTTTAATACTTCTCACTGTTTTTCAATTTCGCCTACACAATTTTTCCGTCTATTTATAAGTGCCATTTTTATGGAACTTGCTCCGTAGGATTGATGCTTCTCGGCTGAATCGATTCTATCTTGCAAAGTCGTGGCGTTGAACAATATTGAAGTTTTGAATACTGCGTTGAATTTTAATCCTCCCCCATGTTCTAATCAAAAGTTTATTTATGTTTGCGATTTATCCATGTTTATCGCGAAACATCCAAGTCTCCGAGTCGAATAATGCATCTCGTACGCAAGTTTCGAGGGAAGTCGTGTGCTGCAGAGCCTCGGGGTTCGAAATAAAAGTTTCAAGGGTGGAATCAAGTTCCACAGGAAACAGTAGCGCTATTATAGCCCCGGACGCACAGGAATCTCGGAGTTATTTCTAGAAATCGATCGCCGAAGGGGTGAACATCCTCTTCTTTCGGTTCGGCCGATAGCGAAACGAAAGCTTCCGCTATTGCGAACTTAGAATTAACAATTTCCTAGAACTTTCTTGTCGCGCAGCGCGGAAACTTCAAATCGTGCATAGTTATTTTGGATATACTACATATAAAGGATGCCACACGCAGGCGAAGATACATGTAGCGGAGAGGCAATATAAAAAGTTGCTAATCGTGTCTGGTACTTATTTTTACAGAAGGAATTATTCCTTGACCAATGACCCATAAATGTGCCCATAATTATGAAAGTGGTCTAACAAGGGAAGTTAAATGTTGGTATGATATAGAATTTTTTTATAGTTGCCGACATTCGTATTAAGGGGGTGAAAATTTTTATCGAATATCTCCGATAAAATATAATTATCTTCGAAATGACTTCTCGTCTTATCTCCAGCCGTAGAATCGAGACCTGACCTAATTTCTACCATGAATTACGAAACAGCCGATATTTCTGGTTTCAATATATTTAAAGGCAAAGGATATTAACACTAAATGAATTATGAATTTCATATAACGTTGAAATAACAAGCAGTGTCTAACGGTTCATTTTCGACAGTATCGTAAAAGTTACATTGCAGCTCATTTTTCGTAAATTTTCACACAGACCACTTTCGTAGTAATGGACAGAAATATGTGAAACGTCTGATAAATTTTCCAAGCACTGCGCTCGAAAGCGTTGGCAGAGAAATCGTCGAGAATCGCGAGCGAATGGATCCTCGGATCCCTGGGCGTTCTATCGTAAAGGACGCGGAAGACAACGGGGTCCCGTATCGCCGGTGTCGAGCAAATATTCGGAGCAGTCTATTCCCCGGTTCGACAGGACTTTTTGAAAGCCGCGTTCTCAACGGTAATCGAATTTGTTCGCGGGCTGGTTTCTCTTGGCGCGCTCGAACGTAAGAAGCACGGCGAGGCGCGGCATGGCGGAGAGAGCCGCCGCGTTCCCGGTTCCATTATTGGAAAGTCTGCGAGGTGACAGCTGTCAGCCGGCACACGCAGCTTTATGTGCCGGTATAAAGTTCCATTGTTAGAGTCACAATAGACGTGGCCCGGCGCTTGTATATAGGTTTCGTTGCCCGGGACAATGCGCGAACGATATATGGAAATGGATTCTGTTCGGGCCGAGCTTGCGGCCGGAATTTTCTTCGGAGGTTTTCCCGTTTAAACTGTGCCCCTCCTTCTCCCAAGTAAAATTAGGGACCCTATAGTGCCCCTTCCACGATATAAGAATGTCACTAGGCTGGTGCACAGACACCCGATTGACCAATCTAGGTGGAAAAACATCATACGTCATTCTGTATCGTTCGTAACGAATTTAAATGCTTTTCTAGACCTTGGAATAAAGATTTTATAAAGAACGAGACCATTGAAATAATTTTATACATATACAGGATGTTTTCTACTTTTCCGGCAAGATTGTAGGAGCATGATCTACAAGTGAAAATACGAAAAAAAATGTTATATGTTATATATAAAACATTTTTTTCCTGAACTTACCATTTTTTAACGATACCATGATAAATGTTGCAAAGTTTGGCATTATGGCATACAACGTGTATTGTGAATCTTAATCTAGTAGGCGGTAATAACGCCACCTATATACAGTAAATTCTCTATAAACGCGAACGCATCGGGGGGATTTCCTCGCATTTTTCGATCGTGGTCCTACTTTTTTCGAGCTTCAAAGACAGCGCGTGTAAAGCGAGACCACGCGCGGGCCTTTGAACTGTGCCGGCGACTGCGACTCTCCGCGTCTCTTTCTTTCATCGTCAATTAAACCACTAAATTCTGCTTAAATTATATCGTGTTTGGTATCATTTTAATCAGAAAAATGCCAGAAATAAGGTAGTGAAAGTCCCATAACAGAATCATGGAAAATGAAGAAGTTTGACTGTTGGTGTAACGTTACGATGATTCACGGGCGTTCAGTTTGAACTGTGCCGACGACTACTACTCTCCGCGTCGCGTTAGTAGTGGTTCACACCGATATACCGAGCCGAGTCAGTGTATTAGTTTGGAGGGAATATTTTTCTCGCGTTTATCTTTGAAAGATTTTCGCGTTTATAGAGAATTTACTGGTATTCCTGTCACCGTTTACTGGAATTTTATGACTTCAGATCAAACCCAGTATTTTTTGTCATTACGAATATCGGGATATTCACCACAATTTAATAAAACCGTGCACACTAGGAAAAAATGTTTACACGAAATATTATTATTTAATTTTTGGATGTAGAATAAGAATATGAAATAAAAAAATATGGGTTTTCATTTGAAAAAATGAAGTTGCCCTTCATCTGACCCTTAAAGGGCCATTATGGAGAAATGTGTATAGCGCCATTAAATGTGCCCCTTCATATGAAGAATATTTTACATGAAACATTTTTTCATATTCCTGCTGGTTTCCGTAATAATCGACTGTCTCAAGATAAATGGACCACCTTGTATATATATGTATATATATTGTATAAATATATTATGTGATAATAAGAATCGGTCGAGCACAGCAGAAACATCGAGCAACGGTGGCCAATTAGCCTCGGGCAGGGAAAATAACGTTTCCGGTCCGCGAGGGTCGAAAGACGGGGGGTGCAACGAGATCGAAGAAAATTTGCAAACCGGCTCTCGAGATACGGCTTCCGACCGCAGGGGGTGGAAGAATTTCGCGACGCGCCGCGGAAACTCGGGGAATAAAGGCGGAAACTCGGCTCGAGATATTCCCCAGTGGAGATGTTTTATTTATAAACGCGGCGGAACCGGTGTTTCATGTAAAAGCCACCGAGCACACCGTTCTCCGTGGCGCGGCGCTTTCTTAACAAGTGCCGCGCGCCGGTGCAGCGGCTGCCTCGAGCGCGATACTTTCATAGCTCGTTCAAGGTATCCGGATATGCAGGCGGAGGAAGTAGCCGGTGGCTTTCTTTGCCGCACGCGTCGAGAACATGCTTCCTGAAACTCGAAGCTTCTTCTGGTTGCTCGACCTGCAAAAATTCGGGTTTTAATGAAGTCCGCAGTGGACGGATCAACGGCGAAATAAAAATGTTCGCATCAGAAATTTTCGACTGAATTATTCCAGTATTACAAGTAAAATTGTATGAAACATACTTATTACAAGCAAAATTGTTGTACTGTATAATTCTAGTGGGGTAACTCGTTGGACTTGAAGCAATTTTAATTCCAAAATCAAGACGTTTCTTTCAACCCAGATCATTTGTATTCTGTGTAATCTTTTTCACATTGTGCACATCAATTTATAGAATACAGACGAATTTAATATTAACGGGTTAACGAAAGGAAGACGATTGACAGATTTCGGTAGTACGCGACTAGCAATGGTTCCGGGGTTCGGCGAAATTAATAAATAATTGTTTGAAAGACTCCAATGATCGTCCATGATAAAATCGCTAGGACGGTACGTTTCCCGATAGTCGGAAAGTTTATTAATAGTCTCCCGGCAACCAAAGTGTTAAAATAAACTTTTCCGGGCCCACTGGGACCGTTTCGAGAGCAAGGTAGTCGAAGAATTCAGCTCGTAGGGTCGTATCTCGATGATATACGCTTCCGGTGTCGGAAGTTTAGCGAACCGGAAACGAGGGTAGTGGGTATTGGTCGGGCAAAGTCGTCGGAAGAACAGTGGAGGAAAGTTTCGGTTGCAACTTCCGGTAGGCAATAACCGCGTGCCTGGAAACAAGGGGTTGGCGAGAGGATATTACGGTAGTGCTTCGATAGTTGTCGCTTTTTTACCTCGGCGATGGACGGAATTTTTACTTAGGTCGGTGGACACGTTTTTTGTACGATGATGGACACATCTTTACTTCGTTGATGGACAGATTTTTATTACGACGGTGGACGTGTTTCTACCGCGATAATAAACACATTTTTACTTTGTTAGTCGATACATTTTTATTACGACGCTGGAGCCATTTTTGACACGATAGCAAACGTATTTTCACCGCGATAATAGACACATCTTTCCTTCGTTGAAGGACAGTTTTTTACTTTGTTAGTGGATCCATATTTATTACGACGCTGGACGCATTTCTACCACGATAATAAACACATCTTTATTTTGTTGGCGGACACATTTGTATTATTATGATGCTGGACCCATTTTTGACACGATAGCAAACGTATTTCCACCTCGATAATAGACACATCTTTAGACACCATAATAAACAAATTTTCACTTTGTTACTGAATATAATTTGATTACGATGGTGGACAAATTTTTAACATGATAGAATGATGTATTCTTCACGATTTTTCCACACAGCCAAGCTATTCAACTTCCAATATTCCGTCAGGTGCTCCCAGCATCATTGGAAATCCAGAAGAAACCCCTCATCCTCGAAAACCAAAATCCTGAGCGACCATAATCGCTTACTTCCATCACTCATTTCACCCGACTCTACTTTCCCGTAGACGGATCATTTCGAAAAACGGGTTACCACGAATTTACCACGTCAGAATCGACGATCGAGAGTCGATTGTTCATCTCGAAAGGGGAATGGGATGCCGTCCAGTCACACTGTATCAAAACTGCAACGAGCGATCGACAGCTTGTGCACCGTCGATTTTATAACGGCCAGGTTGCGGTAGTGCGACCGCTCGCGTTCTACACTCGCCTAGTAGCATTATTCGGCGATACGATCGCTCTGAATTCCGATACGGTGGAAGCTGGAATGGCATACGGTAATGTGTAACAGTAATACGATATTTCTCTCTCGTGGGACGTTATCGTAGCCGAGCGGAGGAGAGGAACAGACGAGACTCAAAGCTGAACGCGACGACCTTTATTATCAGCTGATTCATTGCTGCGATAATAAACCAACGATGGAAATGGTCGAAGATTGCAGCACGATGCATCGAGAACCGAACGCGTAAATTCTTGATTTCAATTTCACCGATTGTCTTTGACCTCCTTATAGGGCTGACGCTTCGCGACTCCCACCACTAGGGCACAGTAATGTCCGAGTCTAACTGAAAGCTTGACTGTATGTTCAACGCTGCGATAATGGACTTTGACCAACATATTCGTGGCATTTTTCTAATAAAAATCATACTAAGTATCACATCATTGCGATGATATTTACTTGTGTGAATAGACTGCGGATCTCTATGCAAAATTAAAATGGTCCGCATCGATTGCAAGTAATAGAAACGAAATTGAATGTTATTTCTCCCTGTAATGATTTTGATAGAAGAGAAATTGTATATCGACATCTTGAATTTTTAAAACTTTTCAACAATATTGAATTGCATATAAAGATCCGCAGTCTAGTAATGAATGATAAATGTTTCGTACGCAAGGAAGAACAGCGTATGGGAAATGCTTTGAACTGTGCCAGCGCGCCGCGACTCTCTTTCCATACGCTGTCCTTCTTTGCGTCGAAAACTTTCACATCGTCCGTTACACACGTAAATATATTCGGAATTATATCATATTTCGTACGATTTTCATTGGAAAAATGCTACGAATATGTTGGTGAAAGTCCCATGAGAAAATAATGAGAACTACAGAAGTTTTGTTGTTGGATTAATTATGTTTACACTTCTCGGCGACCGAGGCCTCTCGAGTTTGCTTGTCTCTCTGTCGCAAATAAACACAATTGGAGCGATCCCCCTCCCGATTGAGAAGATACAGTAACAGTTTGTTGTGTCTATTCGCGCCAGCGGAGATTTCCGCACTCGCCGCGGGTCGATAATAAACGGAATCGGCGGAGGTGATTTTTGTTATCGTCTTTGGCAACGATCGTCCGAGATATCTCTGTTATTTAAGGGCACTCGAGCGACGAGGACGGTGGCAGAGAGAGCGTCGGATAGAAGCACCTCGAAGAAACATTGATAAACGACCGTGGCTCTCTAGCCAGCGGACACGTAGGAATTTTATGAGCGTGGCTTTACGACGTGGAACATTGTAAATGTTACAACGGAGACCGCCGCGAACCACGGACAGAGAAGAACCCCGTGCGCCGCCTGCCCCACCGGGATTCATAATTTTTGTTAAGTGGGAAACACACCATCACTCGCGGGAAAGGCGTGTCCGTGTGTTGTGTATGTTACTCTCGATCGAAAATTGCTGGTACTCGATCACCCTCGGCGACGTAATTTCACTCGCTCACCGCTCTTTGACACCGTTCCGATGGACCGTAATCGATACCGCGATGACGAAGGGTGTAACGGGGATGCGAAGGGGTTGTAACGGGGGAGGCAGATCGTTCGACCGTGTGAGCTCTGAAAATACAGTAGTGTTTCCATGGGGAATTGCTAGAACAGTGCTGTTATCCATGCAGTTTCAAATGCAGGTTACCTTCATTTTTGATACGTTTCAAATAATAAACTTCACCCGAAGGAACGCCTCGATATAGAATTGATTTGGTCTGAAGTGACGTGGTCCCGCATTTCTATCAAAACGTAAGCGCTCTTACCGTAGAGTTCCGTCTTCCAGCTTCAATTCGAGTCCTCAAATATTAAAAAATTCCTACAGGAACACATTCCAACATTGTCTCAAAGGATCTCCTCCAGATCGAATTAATTTGGGCTGAAGTCACGGTCGAGTTTCATGAATTGTTCTACGTGGTCCCGCATTTCTATCAAAACCCAAGTGCCCTTACCGTAGAGTTCCGTCTTCTAGCTTCAATTCGAGTCCTCAAATATTAAAAAATTCCTACAGGAACACATTCCAACATTGTCTCAAAGGATCTCCTCCAGATCGAATTAATTTGGGCTGAAGTGACAGTCGAGTTCCATTAATTTTTCAACGTGATCCGGCATTTCTATGAAAACCAAAGTGCCTTTATCTCTGAGTACCATCGTACAGCTTAGAATTCAAGCCCTCAATATTTTACAAATTCCCTCGGAAACACATTCTAAAACCGATTCGCACAATCCCATCTGCAGAGCGCACCACAAAAGTGTCTTGTAAGAAAATATTCTGCTGAACCGTGTCTCTACAATTCCCACAATTCTAGTATAATCAATAATTATACTATATCGCTGCTCCGGAAGTACAATGACGCAACTGTAAAATCTTGTGAAATTGACTTTATTGTGTTGGCGGACTCAAAAAATGCATTTATTTTCGTTATAACCCGCATGCTTATTTACCACAATGTCTATAAACTACTCTCATAGAAGAATTAAACCGAATCCATAGGCCATTCTATTAAGACAAATTGGAATTATTTTTCTTTTGCTTGTCCTGTAAAGTTTCAATTTTTGCACTTGTGTCATTATACTTCCGGAGCAGCGATATAATAATCAATCAACGTATCGATGCGTCAAACAAAAGTCCTCTAATAAATTAGCGAGTCCCAAAGAATGTCCGCGAGCAAACTTTCGGACTGGCTGTAAATCCCGAATCGAAAAGAGATTATCCAGCGACGATTTCAATAGTTGAACAGTGCTGTAAATATACGTCGGTGGAGGGGGAGACACGAGATTAAGAGATCCGAAAGTTTTCTAGGATCCACCCTCATGCGTCTTACTTTTTCAAGCCCGTTGTCGTTGCAATAGAATCGGCGGAAGTTCCTCGGACTTCGTTTCCATATATTTGTCCGGGGGACGTCTTGCCAATAACGAGAATCGGTCGGGATCTCACCCCAGGGACGTTTTCCACGGATGGAAAGGCAGAGAGAACACGAATGAAGAGAGAGAGAGAGAGAGCTGTGGCGCGAATGAAAATTTACGAAAACAGTTTCCGGCGAGCGATTCAATGCGATCCCGTGCAATCTAATGCGCTTTATGCTCGCATTAGACCGCGTTCCGACAATTCGCGTAAATAGAAGCGACACGGGAACGCCGAGTGTGGAATTCATTTAAAGCGACGATTAGTTCCGCGGAGTTTAATTAACTTCGGCCAGACCGTTTCCCGATCGGCGGTCTCTCTCTCTCTCTCTCCCCGCCAATTGCGAATCCGCCGTCTCTTTCATAATGTAGACGCGTTTCTCCTCTCTCGACTTCCGGCGCTTAAAGCTCGATATATTCACTCTTTCCTTTTTCCAGAGGATTAACGGTGTTTACCGGATTGTTGTCGATCGTGTGCAAATGTTTGCGGAGCGATGAGCCCGAAGAAACCGAGCGCGAAATTTGCCTGCTTTTAATCAATTCATTATCGCCGTTTAACGCCTGCCTCGTGCTCCGGAAATTGGTCGATGGCTCATTGAAATTGCGAGACATTCGATTACCCTCCAACTTGTTTTTTGTTCTGCGAAATGTTTTGCGAAAACATGTTTTTGATGTTCGGGAGGATCGAGACGATTTTCATTGATGACACTTAACTTTGGGAATTTTTTGGTGATTTAATTGTAAACAAGTTTGACAATTTCTCGTGCGAAAAGAGTGGACACCGTGGGCTCATTTCCTGCACGAAACAATTTTTCTCCGCAACCTAGTTTCAGCAGATTAATTCAAAAACACCGAGAGACACGTCGAAGCAATTTCGTCGAGATGAAAAAGTAGGGGCTATATAAAAATGTGTACCACGGGGATTGAAGTTGCTCAGTAGCCACTATAATTAGAAGAGTCAGTTCCATCTTGCCGCTCGCGGAAGTAGTACGGTCCCGTACACAGACAAGCTAATCAGAACTTTTAATTGACCAGCTGACCAATTAAAAGTTACTCGACCGATCAGCGGACTGTGACGCTGCGCACGTGTTGGACACGTTACCCGACTTCTTGCTGATCAAAACGGAATTACTGGCCACTTTACCCGAAACGGATATATGTATTACTCTACAGCAGGTATACAGGCTGAGTCACCTAACGTTATCACCTCAAATATCTTTGATGTTTTCGAAGATACATTAAATGTCTTGAGGACAATGTTGAACGGTAAAATGGAGCTCATACGAAACCAAAAAATTTTTTGTAGCGTAGTACGAGTTCTGGCCCGACATAAATTGCAATCCGTTTCACATATCACTACATCATGAATTTTTCTGTCCGTGACCTTGAATTACCTTGACTAATTATAGTCGCTGAATTTGCAATGAAAGTAACTATCACGTTGTAGATGTTTAAAAAGGGGTGGTTCCATTTGAAAAAATGAAGGTGACCTTGATATCTCTGAAAAAAATGACAAAAATACAACATTTTTTGGTGTCGCATGAGCCCCATTTTACCATTCAACAATACTCAAGACATTTAATTTACCTTTGAAAACAACAAAGATATTCGAGGTGATAACGTTAGATGACACCCTGTATACTGACACATTGAGATCCAGAAAAATTCCGTAAAATATACTTATACATATACGCATACTGGTTGAAAACTGAAAGCTCTGCTCTCCCGGCTGAAAATTCGACTCTTCAGGGTTCGCAGCTCTAAAGAGTTGAGGGCTCGGTGCCTGGCCCTAGCCCGCGACTTTTTGCAAAATTAACCAGCCCTCCACCGCAACGAAGGTATTCTATTATTTGCGCTCCGATCCGAGTTTTCAGAATGCACCGCCTCTCTCTCTCACCGCTTCTTTCCCGGTCTTCCCTCTTTCAAAGTGATTTAATCTGCGGTTACACTGCACCCTCCCAGGCCCTGCGCACCCTCTCCCTACAAGCCCCCTCGGTCCCTTTCATTTAATTCTATTCACGGGAAACAGCTAATTTTAAAAGGCTACACGCTCGCGCGGAACCTCGAGCTAGACTTCGCCTCGCCTAAAGGGAAAAACGAATCAGGTTTCTACGGTTCCTCTTCAGTCTGCACCGACCTCGAACAGCTCGTACTGCCTTCGGATACCGACGGATACCGACGGCTACTACCTCGGGTCTCGCTCGTTAACTCGAAACAGAACGATCGCCGCGTCTAATCGGCGGATTACCCGCGAAAGGATCACACCCGGCTCCTCGGATTTACGCGAGCGGACTACCAACGGGGATTTATACCCCTGGATCGAACACCAGGCACCGTGGAACGATTCTTTATGGGCTGCGAATAAGGTGTGGGAGCCGCAGTTCTTTTTTATTACGGATCCTCCTCTCGCAGGCTTGTCGGCGAATCGTGGTTTATGATTTTATGGCCGCTCTGACGGAGAATACCGATTGCAGGTGATTTTTGCTTCTGTGGGTTTGTGTTCTCTGGTCTCGATCGTGATATTTTTACGGGGTAAATATGATGTTGGGGAATGGATCTTAGAAATCGTCTAATGCGAAGATTGAATGGTTTTGTGCTTCTTTAAACAATGATTATCATTTTGTTTTATGGGGCAGGTTTGTCGGGGAACCGTGCTTTATGATTTTGGCTTCTGTGGGTTTGTGTTCTCTGGTCTCGATCGTGATTTTTTTACGGGGTAGATATGATGTTGAGGGAATATGGGGAAAAATCTTAATCGGTAAATCGTCTAATACGAAGATTGAATTCCTGGTTGATTGATTTTGTGCACGTTTAATAAATGATATTCATTTTTTTATGGGGTAGGTTTGAAAAATTCTCGTGAATTCATTAGCAGTTGTAAATTAGGCGTAATATCTAGGCAGTGGCCCAAATTCAGGTGCCCTCCCCCTATACATTTGCAATTATTTGCAATTACCTACTGCCGTTTATCTAGATAATGATGAATATATCATTACGAGTTTGTCCTGAGAAATAGGAATTATTTATGACTGGATGTAACAGTTGCGTATCCTCGATGCCAGGAAAATTAACAGTTTTCGACTTTTTGGAGTCGACGGCGGAGTAGTTGGAGAAGCTGGATCTGCAGTTAGCTCGACTGCAGCTTGGAATTATCGTACGGGTCTCATTAATATCCTCGTGGTTCCATTTCGCAGTGGGGACCACGCGTTGCACAGCAGAACGTTTCGTACGTGCCATCCCCGCATGCATCGATCGCCGTTCAGACTCGTATATTGCCCGGTTCATTCGAAAAGTTGCTGAACTAATGGAAAATTAACAGCAAGATTTATGTTACAGGTGTTCATAAGTCGGCAATCGTTGCCAACACAATTCCGTACGTATTCCTCCCCAATGTCTTTCATTTATAATAAAACTACGTATATTATTATACAATTTTCAAAAGCTGTATAAGCATCCAATTCCGAACATATTCCTCCCCCATGTCTTTCATTTAGAATTACATTATTATACAATTTAAAAAAGCTGTGTAAGCATTCAATTCCAAACATATTCCTCCCCAATGTCTGTCATTTAGAATTATATTATTATTCAATTTTAAAAAGCTATGTAAGCATTCAATTCCGAACGTATTCCTTCCGAATCCTCCGTTTTTTTTTAAATTTAGAATCACATTATTATACAATTTTAAAAAACTATGTAAGCATTCAATTCCAAACATATTTCTCCCCAATCTTTGTCATTTAGAATTATATTATTATACAATTTAAAAAAGCTGTGTAAGCATTCAATTCCGAACATATTCCTCCCCAATGTCTTTCACTTACGATTACATTGTTATACAATTATAAAAAGCTATGTAAGCATTCAATTCCAAACATATTTCTCCCCAATCTCTGTCATTTAGAATCACATTATTATACAATTTTAAAAAGCTATGCAGGCATTCAATTCCAAACATATTTCTCCCCAATGTCCGTCATTTAGAATCACATTATTATACAATTTTAAAAAGCTATGTAAGCTCTCAATTTTTCATTAAAAGCTGTCATTAAACATTATTATATATTGTCTACAAAAATCGACGTATGTAGTTCTATTCGCGACCAAAATTGTCATACTAAAATGAAAAGCAATAATTTCAAATAATGGAGAAGAGTTATTAATTGTTTAATAGAATTTGAAACGGTAATTACGCACGACTATGCCCAACCTTTTTAAGAGTATCTCAGCATCAGTGGACTCGAGTGAATTCGTCTGAAGTGAATCCTCGGCCCAGAAGGAGGACCGATAAGACAGCAAAAGGGAACGACGCGACGCGCGACGTTGGTGCACACAGCGCATCAGTCTTGCAGCGTGCACTTTAAACCGCGTCGCGAGTGGCCTGTTTATCGCCGGAGTCCTCCTGCCGGAAGCATTATTGCCTCTCGTACTCCATAAAACGGCTCCGGGTCCTTAATTAGTCCTTATTTCAGGCCACGGTCGTCTATCAGCGGGCAGAGTACCCGGCTTTTAGAGCGATGCCGCGTGTGATTAGGCTCGGCTAGTGATTTAGGCGGTGCATTCAGCCTGTGTCGCTATGAATTACGCGGAACTATAATGCACTGCCGCCTACTGTGTCCGAATTAACCTCGAGAACAATTCCAACGAGACGCATTCATTTAAAACCGCTACCGAAAAAAAAGCAACCACTCTAATGAGTGGTTGTAGATTTTTCAAGATTTTTCTCTTTCTCTCTGTGTGGATCTTTTTTCAGGAATACCTTTCCAAGGTGATATTGCCACAAAATGTTACATTCGAAGAAATTTTATGAATCTCGATTTTCGTTCCACTTCATTAATATTGTTTACTTGATTAAATATGTTGAGATATTACTAATAAACATTGAAATATTGTATAAGGTAAAAAATCATATAGAACGGAGTTATTCAAAAATTAAATAAGAAAATTAAATTATAAAATTTTATAGGGTTTATATATCGGGCCTTAAAAAAATTTAAGCATTTTTACTTAATTTCTTAATATTGAAACAATTTATATTTCATTCCCCAGCCCTTCATTAAAAGACAAATGATTACGCTACCTTCGTACAGTCAATATGCTGCAGCAATTTAAATATCATGGAGCAGAGAAGACTTTAAATAACAATTCAAAAAGACATGTCTTTGTTAAACAGAATTATGTCGGAGGAGCTGTTCAGTTTCCGAGATAAAACAGCTCCGAGTGCAAAGGCTTAATAAATCAAGCGCACCCCCGCAAGACCAAATCTCGTTCCGCACAAAACCATCGCTCCCCTAAGAAAGAAAAAGGACACTCGAATGTCGATCCCCAAGGACGCGATCTTGTCCGAGCTTATTTCCCGCAGGAACTCCTCAGGGACACAGCTACATATACGTGCACGTATGCACGTGTGAATTCACCGAGGGACCGTTGTCAACAGCAAACATGTCTCAGCTTGCGGGACCGAAAAACGAAAAGTGCAACGTGCATACGTTCCGGATGACGTTGGTGCAGGTGGTTGGCCACGGATTGTCGCATCGACACCTAACCGGCTACCTCTAACCGGTCGATAGACTGCCAGCTGATTTCCCCGGTGCATCACGCCGATGCAACTGCGACTGCAACAGAGCAGTACAACGGTTTTTACCCTTTCGAGCGAGTCTCTCGGCTGCTCTCTATTCGCGCAGCTGATACTCCTAGTCTGAACCGCTGAATATTACATGGCCGCTTTAGCCTTCGGTGAACCGCGTGGCACATCTTCCGGAAACCGATCGATTACTATAGCCCCCGAGCATGCACGTGCATCCTCGGAACCATCCCCGCAGAAATCGCGGGGCAGACACACTTGAATGAGTGCTACGTGATGTTTGAATTTCGGAGAACTTGCATTCCTTGATGTCCTGGGGCTTTCCTAATTGCGCTAGGCTTGATTAGTTGAGGATGTAACATCCAAACCTTCGACTTTAAGGGAGTAGACTCGTTTCTAGGATTGCATGTTTATCGATAATGCAAAGATGAGTCTTCAGCAGTCAAAAGCGCTAGATAAATGACCGATCTAGGCCGCAATCGCCCTCGAAAGTCCCATTTTTACCACGCTTATGTTAACTTGCCGTGTTGTGGTATGCGTCAGATCTTGTAATTGAGTTTTAAACCTCTACCCATAGTCCCATCATGCTGAAATTGTGTATACACACTTGCTTCCGATGACAGTAACAGTAGAAAATAAAATATATAAAAAAAACTCTTTAAAAGTCACGCTTGTATTAAAATTTACTAAAAAGGAGAAAATAATTTGTTTCCTGGTTCCCCATAAAATACCGAATTCATTTAAATGATTAATAGTATTTTTCCCCGAAATTTTAAGCAATTAGTTCAAAATTTCTTCTGTTATAAAATTAGTGCCGGAATACATAGAAAAATTTAATATAAATTTACATGAAATCACACGAGATTAGTGACTATAAATAAAAGCGTGGAGCGCCCACGAAGATTACGTCAATATAATTTAGCGCTCCACGCTTTTATTTTTTATAGTCAGTAATGTCATAATTTTATTTAAATTTACATTAAATTTTTTTATCTGTTCCGACACTAATTTTATAACAGAAGAAATTTTCAACTACTTGCTTAAACTTTTTGGAGAAAATATTATTAATCATTTAACTGGATTCGGGATTTTATGAGGAACCAGGAAAAAAATTATTTTCTCCTGTTTAGTGCATTTTAATATAAGCGCGGTTTTTAAAAAGTTTTTGTTATATAATTCATTTTTTACGTTTACGAGGAGTAATTTGCATTATTCGGCAGCATAAAGCTGCGCACTAGCTGCGATTGCGGCCTAGATTGATGTTTTATCTAGCGCTTTTGACTACTGAAAATCCCCATTGTCGCATTATCGAGAAATGAGAAGGCAATTCTTGCAATCCTGGGAACGAGTCTACCCCCTTAAGAATATTTTGTGTTGTTTCTGTGAACACTATTGTAGTGCTCCTTGTGGGAAATAATTCTACAGACTCTGCTGTCTCGCATTAAAAAAGTTTCTCAAGAAAATCCTCGTGTTAAATGAAGGACGTATGGTCACTACCGTGACTATGCAACACTATGAACAGCCTCGTGATCCACGAAGACGAGCCTAACTCGTCCAGCCACACGCCGCGAGCAGGTAATTCCCTAGGGGCGCGTGTTATCTTCGCGATCGACGTTATCAGGAAGATTCGCTTAAAATACGACGGCGGTCAGGCCCGTCTTGTCGGAGGCGAGTGCCCCGGGCTCGTCGATCGTTTCTAGCTCGGGTGGCTCGCCGGCTAAGGTCGCCGGGATTACGGCATAATTTAGCCGACCCCGAAATTTACTATGAAACTCGAGATATACTTGATGAAGCTGTGTAAACGCATACGTAATGAGCAAACCCGCCGTCGTCCGGACGGCGAACGTAAACTTGAATCTCGGAACGGCCGAGTCGCGGCTTTAAAGGGAATACGAAGCTTAATCCGGCCCGTTAAGTCTAAATAACGCACGAAATAAAGATGTCGGCGAACGGCTATGCCGCGATAACGAGCTCCGGACACGCGACCCCGCGAATCAGGTTCTTCCTGAATTAATTGGCAATTGTTTTTAACGATCTTCCGACTTCTTCCGCGACGCCGACGATCGATTCGCGTTGCTTCGGTTGTTATTCGGTTATTATAGAATTTCATTGGTGTAGTACACGGTGCATTATACAGGTGTGCCGACTTCCCTAAAAAAACTGAGGCAAATGAGTCGTAATTCTCTGGCCGCCGCCAGACGGCGCATGGTCCCAGGTATTTACTGTACATGCAGTGTCGCCAGAAAGTGACCGAACTGTCACTCGAGGGGAATACAAGGTACCCCCTCTGTGATGACCAGAGTAATATGTGACACGTTGCGCGTGCGCGATGGAGACCATGGAGACGCAACAACGACTGACGTTTCGCAGGTTTTAGGTTATTGCCGCGTATCGTATCGTACCTATTATGTACATGTACCTACTTAATGAAATGAATCATGTGGGTCGTTCTAAATAGAGACTGTAAACATTCTTTATTATCAATAAAATTAATTGTAACATTTGGGAGTTTCAGTTGTGAAGCGAAGTATGAATGCTTACTATTTATATGTACAATTTAAAAAATCTTGAAATCTGTATGTATGTATTTAGTACTGAGTTACATTCCAGTAAAATCGATAAATCATAATATATTTTAACACTGTTAACCCTCATACGCTCCTCAAAAATAGTTGCATAAAAGAGACTGGGATAATAAATTCACTCATTTTTCTTCTACATGATAAATTGACAAATTATGTTTTATTTGTAACGTTACATTTTAAAGAAATACAACTCGCAACATAGACATAAAGAGATCAATAATTACATAGTATGTGAAATAAGTAAATGGGTGAATTTTACGCGGCAATAACCTAAAACCTGCGAAATGTCATGTCATTGTTGCGTCCCCATCGCGCACGCGCAACGTGTCTTCCATCTGCCCCACTAAATCTCCGTCGCGCACGCGCATGTACTCTGGTCATCAGAGAGAGGGTACATCATTTCACCGTGACTCCCCTCATCTGGCGACACTGTGTACATGTGCGAATGAGATTGCGCTGCTGAATACACACAATCACACTCATTCGCACACGTACGGTACCTGGAACCATGCGCCGTCTGGCGGCGGCCAGAGAATTACGACTCATCTGCCCCCAAATTTCAGCATTAAAGAGATGCTAAGTCGGCACAGCTGTATAATGCACCGTGGTGTAGTATATACGGTAAATTAGGACGGGTTCAAGTTATCGTTTCCTCAACGCCGAATTTGTTTACAATATACAGGCCTTTGAAGCTGAACCGACAGTTTCGCAGCTTTGATCCCCTTCCACGAAAACACGCTGTACTCGTTTCTCACGAAATCGATCGCTTTGATACAGTTTAAAATGCAATATAGTTGCAATACATGCGAAATTAGAGAGGGTTTAAGTCATCATTTTGCTGGGCAAGAATTTGTTACGAAACACGGCCGTTTGAAGTTTCCAAGTTTTCTTTGGCTTCGCGGAAACATGCTGTCGGTGCTCGTTTTATACGAAATCGATCGCTTTGACGTTGTTCGAACTGCGATATGGCGTAGAACGTACAAAATTTTACAAGATTTATCTGACAACTTTCACGAAAACAGGCTTATCTCTTTTTTTATTAGAGTCCGAAACAATAATGTTTTTCTATAATCGAATAAGTCTTCGAAGAATGCGTAGAAACTTTTCCAGCTTCGGAACATGGTTATTCGATGAATAGACAGCGGATCTTCATGGAAAATAAAAATGTTCCACCTGAATTGCAACAATCTGGAGTGAAATGTTTAATAGTATCGTTAAATTCGTCTAATGTGTTTTCATATTTTTCAAATCCGCTGTCCATTGACAAAACACGAAATTTTCATCCAGCAGTTTCTTAATCATATTACGCGAGCAACAAACTTCCTGGGCGCAACAATTGTTCAGCGTCTGATTTCGCGGTCACCTATGCAAAGCGAGCTCACCGCTCGCATTCTCCTAAAGTTGCTCCGGCAGAAAATTTCAATTCCGCCTGATCCCGTTGTCGAATGTTTATTCCCGGTGAGCACACGCGCCGGAAAAGCCACATTACCCGCGGGATGGGCCACTAGGAACGCCACGGTGCATTTAACAAGTCGCTTGGTGCACTCCGCGTCTCGTTTCGCCCGGTGCATTCTTCCCGGAGACCTCTTACGCGGTTCTTGCTGAAACTCGAATTATTCACGGGCACGTTTAACCGTGTTCACCGGTTGTTCCTTCATCCGGGGAGCATCCGCACTCCGCAAATTCCCCGAAGACGCAGAAAACAGAGTCTTCTCTACGGTTGCTCGCGCAAAAATTGGCTTGCTGTTTATCCAACGTGCTCCGCCGACTTCGCAGGCGAAATTCGAGAGAACGCGCGACCGCAGAGGCGTTTTCAGAGCCGAAACAAAAGGTAACGAGCGGCCGAGCAGCTCAAAGAGCTCGCGATCGCGTCAGCCCGTCGCTTTTGTCCCGTTTCCAACGATGCTCCGTTGCGAAACACGCCGTGTTTCGATCCTGGCACGGTTTAAGTCCTCTGACACAATAATTGCAAGTCGTTCCGTTCCGACTGTTTCTGCAACTGCACGCGAAGCCACCGACGCACGGATTTTTACCGAATTTTCAGCTGACTCGCCTGTGACTCTAAAGTGGCTTCTTCTCAAAATTCCAGTTTTTCCGCCTCGCAGTATTTCGGAACACTCTTTGCTGCGTACCTTTTAATCATTAAAAACGGCTGAACGTAGAATTTTTCAACTTTTTTCTGTGTCTAGTGAGACTTTGAGGAACGCATAGAAAAATCGTCAGCTCCAGGAATCTATTTTCTAACATTTCACAACGATTTCCTTGCAAACCGAGCAGGATTGCAAAGAAATTATTGTATCATGTTAAAAAATCCGTCCACCATACCTAGCTGACAAAATTTGTACACACTCCTCAAAATCGTACGTCCGGTGATCCGACCGCAAAAAAAATTGCAAAATGTGCGTTTCCGTAATTCCGATGGTTGCTGAACGAAGGATCGCCGCGAGGAAAATCTGGAGGCCGGAAGTGTCCGAAGGGATTTCGCTTGCCGTTTCAAAAAAAATATGCGCGTCTCTCGCGAAACTGGAAAACGTTTTCGCTCGCGAGAACATAGAGAGACGGGAAGAGAGGGAGAGATGGAAAAAAAGAGAAATAAAAGAACGGAGCGTTATTCAACGTCCGCCAGGCGTTATCTCGCTCGACGGGGGCTAATTGTGAATCGCTTGATCCGGAAATATCGCCGGGCAGAAGCTGACGCGAAAAATGCGATTACGGCCGCGCTATCTGGCCACGTTTTTATTTCATTTGCGATTCGTCGCGCTCCGACTGCCACACAAGCGAATATCGATATCTGTTCCTCGCGCGAACGCGCAGAATAGAGTCGTTCTCCGTTCGGATCCGCGTGAACATTGACTTTAGTCGCGCCCACGACGATTAATTCACTTGGGAGGAATAGCTTGGAGGAATAACATCCTGTATTATTAAGTAACGAACGTATTCAGCTAGTAATTTTCGTACACATTCTTCGAACACCCATGTCAACACAGAAAAAGTTACACAAGCTTACACACGGTCGTTTCATTGCTAAAAATTGCTAAAGTACTCAAGCGATATATTTCACTTCCGAGGAATAACTTGGACGAATAGCACCCTGTATTATTAAGCAACGAACGTATTCAGCTGGTAATTTTCGTACACATTCTTCGAAGACCCATGTGAACACAGAAAAAGTTACACAAGCTTACACACAGTCGTTTCATTGCTAAAAATTGCTAAAGTACTCAAGCGATATATTTCACTTCGGAGGAATAACTTGGAGGAATAGCACCCTGTATTATTAAGTAACGAGCGCATTCAGCTGGTAATTTTTGTACACATTCTTCGAACACCCATGTGAACACAGAAAAAGTTACACAAGCTTACACACAGTCGTTTCATTGCTAAAAATTGCTAAAGTACTCAAGCGATATATTTCACTTCGGAGGAATAACTTGGAGGAATAGCACCCTGTATAATTAAGTAACGAGCGCATTCAGCTGGTAATTTTTGTACACATTCTTCGAAGACTCATGTAAACGCAGCAAAAGTTACACAAGCTTACACACAGTCGTTTCATTACTAGAAATTGCTAAAGTACTCAAGCATATGTTCAACGTTCTTGTATATAATTTTTTCTTTGGGAGCCTTCGCTGTTAGGATAGGAAAATTTGTACGAATCTTCGGATATATTTACGAGACGAAACAATTGCTGTTTTCGAAACCCAAGAATGCTCCCGTTGTAGTTCTACACGTATACCCCAACCCAGGAAATTCGCAGGATGTAACGAGCAGCAATTCTGTCCGTTCCTCCTTCCAGTATCGAACCGTTGCGCGCTCGAGCGCTCGAATTCGCGATTAGGCGTCGTAATCGCGAGAACTTTCCGCCCAACGGACATTAAAATTCTATGCCCCGCGATCCTGGAGGAATTGCTGTTCGAACTTCCGGTCTGTTGGTAGCTTAAGCGGCTGAGAACGCTTAAGAGCGATCAAAGCGAGGCTTTATCTTAGAAAGGGAGCTTTATCTTTGCTTATAAAACCGTTTACTTTATCAGGAAATTAGCGTGACCCTTCAGAACCTCGCCAACTCGAGAATAAGCACTGAAATGTTCATTCGAAAGTTTCGGAAACTGCTACAATCGCTGTTCACGTAATAAAATGTAACAAAATCTTGTAATCGTAGTTCTGTTTTATCAAAAACATTTTCAAATTTAATGTTTGCGATTCAGGAAGTAGCTGTGTCAATATTTCACAAAGAAAAATGCCAATTTTTCAAAGATATGCTAGTCGTTTGTAGCGTGCAAAGATTTTTCTGAAAATCGCCGGTCTCCGAGAATAAAATAGTGTCGAGTATAGAAAGTGCAATAAATATTGCAGCGAATCGTTCCGTAAATGTGTTTGCTGGTTCGTTGTTGTATATTCTTGGTGTACACCATTTTCGGAAATAGCATTCCGAGATGGCCGTCTTTTTCCGGCGCAGTTTATATTTGCAAGGGAAATGAGGCGGGCGACACACGTCGATTCTGATACGCTTTTAGGGCGACATAGTGCTCGAAAAAGCATTCGACACCTATCCTTTCATGGTTGCAATGATACGCTTTGAAGGCGTGCGAGTAGCTTTCGGAGTCACGCGCGAATAACATTGTGCATTAAGGTGTCAAAACGCACTGCTATATTTCCGTTGAAAGCATAATCACGCTACACCGAATATCCACAAATGGTATTATTATCGAACGCGTAAAATGAACGTATAAATCGAACGTATAAAAGTAATGCATCGACAAAATATTTTTGCAAAGAAGAATGAAAATGTAAACTGGACACATGTCCATACGAATTTATAATTAGATCGTGGATTTTGTGTGTTCGCTACAATGATTTTATTAAAACGATTCAAGCAATTGAATTAAAATGACGTTATTAAAAGTAGATTGATAATCAAGTTGAATTCAAAAATAAATAAATTTGTGTTTGAAGAAATCCTTGAACAACGCATGGATCGTTTCATTAAATTAAAATTAAATTATTAAAAGCAGAGTGATATCAGAGTATATTAAAATTGATATTAAAATGTCTACTGGTAGAAACGAATACATTTCGATTTAAGTGAAAACTTATCCAATGATGGAACGAATTTAATAATTCGAAATTCAATTCGTAAAAGTGCAGCAATGTTCAAGCGGACTGAAAAATTGATATTAAAATGCCTCAGGGTAAAAATAGATATATCTGTATATTTAAAGAAATTCTTGTTCAACGTTGGAGTCAATTTATTAAATTAATATTAAATTCCTAAGAGTAGATCAATACTAAAACAGACGGAAAGATACATATTACAATGTCCAAGGGTTAACATTATGGTATATTAAGATTGAAATTAAAATTCTTAAGAGTAAAAATAACTGAAGTATATAAATGTTTGAAATTATACTACTAAACGCCAAGCAAGATGTCTGATAGAAAATTGGGGTCCTCAAGGATTAAAGGAGCTGACATTTTACGAACAAAGTTCATCTTACTCGACGATTCTTTTTTTTACAGTAGATCGAGTTTACAACGCGCAGAGTATGGCATTTACGGCAACAATCATTTGCAAGAAGATCAAGAAATGAACAACAGTTTCAAAAATCATCCCCAACTAATTCATTAACACAAACTCTGTCGAACAGTATGTAACTAACAATTCTGTACTGCGATTTATTATTTAAGAGAGAGATAGCTTGTACACTTTTAATATACAATAAATACCTATGTATCTACCAACATCATAGACTATTTATTTCAACCCCTACCCTACTATTAAGTTGGCGAAATTTTCGAAATGTAAGGAATGCGGCTGAGTTGTCTTTGAATTGTACTACTGATTTGGAGTTGTGAAAATAGTGAAAATTCTAAAGTTTTCGGTCGTCAAACTTGTCGTTGAGTTGTACTACTGAATTTCGGATACCTCCTTCGACATCATGTTCTCCTAATACAAAAGTCAATTTTCGAGATTTTCTTAAATTTTCGCCAATTTTCGACCGTCTGACTTGTCGTTGAGTTGTACTACTGAAATTCGTGCCACCTCCTTCGACATCATGTTCTCCTAATACAAAGTTCAATTTTCGAGATTTTCGAAAAAATTTCGGCCGTCTGACTTGACGTTGAGTTGCTCTACTTAATTTTCTAAATTTTTCGAGCGGCGGACTTGTCATTGGCTTGTACTACTGAATTTCGGATACCTCCTTCGACATCATGTTCTCCTAATACAAAAGTCAATTTTCGAGATTTTCTTAAATTTTCGCCAATTTTCGACCGTCTGACTTGTCGTTGAGTTGTACTACTGAAATTCGTGCCACCTCCTTCGACATCATGTTCTCCTAATACAAAGTTCAATTTTCGAGATTTTCGAAAAATTTTCGGCCGTCTGGCTTGACGTTGAGTTGCACTACTTAATTTTCTAAATTTTTCGAGCGGCTGACTTGTCATTGGCTTGTACCACTGAATTTCGGATACCTCCTTCGATATCATGTTCTCCTAATACAAAAGTCAATTTTCGAGATTTTCTTAAATTTTCGCCAATTTTCGACCGTCTGACTTGTCGTTGAGTTGTACTACTGAAATTCGTGCCACCTCCTTCGACATCATGTTCTCCTAATACAAAGTTCAATTTTCGAGATTTTCGAAAAATTTTCGGCCGTCTGGCTTGACGTTGAGTTGCACTACTTAATTTTCCAAATTTTTCAAGCGTCTGACTTGTCATTGGCTTGTACTACTGAATTTCGGATACCTCCTTCGACATCATGTTCTCCTAATACAAAAGTCAATTTTCGAGATTTTCTTAAATGTTCGCCATTTTTCGACCGTCTGACTTGTCGTTGAGTTGTACTACTGAAATTCGTGCCACCTCCTTCGACATCATGTTCTCCTAATACAAAGTTCAATTTTCGAGATTTTCGAAAAATTTCCTCGAGAACTGACTTTTGTATTAGGAGCACATGATACCGAAGGAGGTGGCACGAAATTCAGTAGTACAACTCAACGACAAGTCAGACGGTCGAAAATTGGCGAAAATTGTTAGAAAATCTCGATAATTGAGTTTTGTATTAGGAAAATATGATGTCGAAGGAGGTGTCACGAAATTCAGTAGAACAACTCAACGACAAGCCAGACATTCGAAAATTGTCGAAAACTCAACGGCAATCCAGGTGGCATAAAATTGTTCAAGGTGAGAATAGGGAAGGCGTGTAAAGGGAAATAACTTTGTTACTAGAAAATAGTGGTTATACAAAAGTTTATTGCACACTTATATAAATACAATACATTAAAAATAAGAAATGTTTAAAATTAAAAATAACAAACTTAAAACGTAGTAGGATTTAATAAACAAACTACCATGTTCAATATATTTTTTATTGTACATTAACAACGCTTCAACGTATTGGTTGTCGATTTGTATAATAAATAATTGTATATCCGTGTCGCACGATCCTCTTCTCGTCGTCTTATATTGCAGGCGTAGAGACTATGGGGCGGCGCGGCGTGGTTCCGCAGCAGTCGACTATTTATTAGCGCAATATCGACGACTAAATTCGAACAAGGCCGGAACACTCGAGTAAAAGTTAGTCGCCGGGTTAAAAGCCGTATCCCGTCGTAATCGTAAGCCCTAACGACAACCATCTCGATGCCGGTCGCTGTTTAGATCCCGCCAATGAACGCTACACGATCCACCCGAAGAAAATGGCCCGGGATTTTGTCGACGTGCTTTGCTTCGCGACCCTCGACCACCCGTTCTAAACTGTACCAGGCAAAAAGATCCTCGCGGAAATCGTGCCACGGAGTTGCTATTTGCGTGGCTAGTTTGGATTAGTCTGTGCGCTTTACCGTGCTTCACCGTTTCGTGCTTCGAACTGTAATTTCATACAAAGACATGGTAATCTCGAAAATTCTAATCATATACATTCTATTATCTCCATTTGTTATTAATAGACTGCGGATCTTTATGCATTTATACAGCTGAATTGATGAAATTCGAAATTGTTGGAAAATTTTCTCCCCAATTAAAATCATTAAGGGAAGAAATAACATTCAATTTAGTTTCTATATTTTGCAATCGATGCAGACAATTTTTATTTCGCATAAAGATTTATTTTGCAAAATAAAAATTGATCATTTCATCCCTTAATGTCGTGTTTACATTGTAAACGTAATTTTCCATTTTCCCATGAGAAAACGAAATGACCTTCCGAACTACCCAATAAATTAATTTGATTACATTCCTCTGTATAGTTATTTTTTTAAATGTTCGGAGAAATGTAGTAGGATATTTTACCGAAAAATTCAGCAGCTGTATAGTGAAAAAACATTTTTGTAAAAGCACCTCGACTTGACCATATACGTGAGTAAATACTAACAGTTTGAAGAATTTATTTAAACACAACGAACGCGAAGATCGATATGAAAAAAATACGAGAATGTTCATCAAACGTTATCCGAATAGTACAACATTATTTTGTTTCTGTAGTCTCTATGTACATATTAACAGTTTTGAGAATTTATTCAAACACGACGAACAGAAAGACCGATACGAAAAAAAATAGAGGAACGTTCATCAACCTTCATTTGAATAGGGAGGATTTTTTTGACGAAAATTGAGGAGGCGGATAGTAAATAAAAATTTTTTTCCGGAATCTCTGGAATCGCACATGCGTGAGCAATTTCAACAATTTTTTAGGAAGTATAATAACAAACGAAAGGATCGTTAAAAAAGGATATACAGTTGGAATGTTCATCAAAGTTCAGTTTAATAGAGAGATACATTTTTTGTATCGACAAGGGAGATGTTTGAATCTGGAAAAAAAAGAATTTTTATACGAAAAATCTCGAATCGTCCATGACAAGGTAAATAGACTTTCTTTTAGACAGAATTTACTTGGATGATCTGAAGTATTTTTTTAGAGAAAAGATTGAGAAGTTTAATGCTGAACAAAAATTCTTTAATTATAATGTCCAATTGTCCACATACAGACAATTTTATGAATTTTGTATAAATAATATTGATTAACTCTGATTTAAACAGAGAGGTACGTTTTTGTATAAAAAAAATTACAGAATTAGATAACGAACAAATTTTTTGTACAGGCAATCCACAAATCGCCCAGGTACGAGCAGATTAAAACATTTTCCGAATGCAACGAGCATAAAGATGTGTTTTTACAAGAATGCAAGCATGTTCATCAACCGTTATTTTAACAGAGACAAGTATTTTTTCCCAAAAATTTCGGAGCAGTGCTGTAGAACATATTTTTTGTAGAAAAAACTCACCTATATATGTAAATACTATGTACGAGCAGTTTCAAGAATTTTTTTTCACACAACAAACGAAAAGACGGTTACGAAAAAATACAAGGATGTTCATCAGCCTTCATTTGAATACGAAGGAATATTTTCACCGAAAAATTGAATGGTCAGACGGTGCTAAAAATTTTTTTTACAAAAATACCTCGACTCGCCCACATATTCTACGCTTTAAGAATTTTTCTGGACTCGATGAACATAAAGGTGTTTGAAGAAGAATATGAATTATATATCAACCGTAGCTTGACCACACACACACAAAGAGAGAGAGAGAGTTTTTTTATGAAAAGCTACAGAGTTAGTTTACAAAATTTATTTTCGCGTATATTTTTATTGGAAGAAATTGAAACCACCGTGCGTGTGCAATGTATTAAGCAGATACAACAATTTTTGCAAACACAACAAACAATGGGATCGTTATGAAAAAAATACAGAAATGTTCGTCAACTTTCATTTGAACAGAGGGGAATATTTTCGTACGAAAAATTCGACGGTCACATATACCAGCAGATTAAAAATATGTTTGGACACAATAAACAATGGGATCGTTATGAAAAAAAATACAGAGAGATGCGCACAACCATCATTTGAATACATCGAAATATCTTTGGACAATAATATTAAGAAATCGACTGCAAATCAATCTATTTTATAAAAAAAATGCATTAGGTACAATTTATTGCGTTACCTTGAAGCACGTATTTTTCTACTTTATTTAACCCTTTGCACTCGGAGCTATTTTAACTCGAAAATTATATAAATTTAATAATTGATTAGATACCAACATGCAGCGAAACGAATTAATATTCGGAGGCTCTAAAAAAGACGATAACTTTTTTAATACTGCACTATACGATTTGAACCTTTTTGGGAAGCTAGCGCAATTAGTTTGCTCCAGGATGTGAAAAGAAATTTTTTCAAAAATTGAAATTGATCGGAATTGTAGAAAAAAGACTGAAAGTTGTATTTCACAATTTTTTTATGAGGGCCTACATTGAAAATTAAAAAAATACGTTTTGTAGATCTGCGTGAATTAAACATATTCTGAAAATTTCGTCAAAATCGATTGCAAAACGTTGCAATGAGCTACAAACGTTTAGAGATGGTAAAAATTGCAGATTTTCACGATTCTCGGCCACTAACTGCGACAAATCTAAGGATTCTTACTTCTTCAAATGCCTGTCGTTTTTTCTCACATCAACCGATTTCGATGAAACTTTCGCAGTGCATATAATTGATACAGATCTACAAAACGTACCTTTTAAATTGTCAATATGGGCCCACATAAAAAAGTTGTAAAATGCAACTTTTAGTATTTTTTCGACAATTCCGATCAATTGCAATTTTTGAAATAATTTCTTTTCACACATCCTGTAGTAAACTACTTGTTATCGTCTTTGTAAGAGTCAGCGAATTCGTTTCACTGTATATCTAATAATATTGGAAACAATACTTTAAATAATGGTACATCAATAGGGTTGCCAAAAATGTTTTATCCAAATATAGAAGAAGTAGTGAAAACTGCAATTATGTATATATGAGGTAGGCTCACAACATAAGAGTTCAAGTAAAAGAGGTAAACAGCACATTTTAAACTTTTTTATTCAAACAAAGAGATTTTTGAAAATTATATGCTATTCAAATATGATATAGGAGATCAAGCTCAAATATAAAAGAGTCATATCAGATATAGAAGTTCTGGCAACCCAATACATCAATGTTTAGTGGCGCGTTAGAGTCACCACTCGAGTGCTAAGGGTTAAATCGAACAAAATATATCTCTACCAAAAATTGTGCAGTCAGGTATCAAAAAGGATGGAAATTCAGTTTAAAAAGGATTGAAAGCTTTCAGAAAAGTTTGCGAGGGTGGGTAATTTTCGCAGAGATTTCCACAAACTTGGAAGCCCGACAGCCACGAGCAAGCAACGAGAGAGAGAGAGAGAGAGGGAGAGTGGCGTTGGTCAGAGAGCGTCGCGATCGGAATTCCAAATGCGAGAGAGGTCGATCCTCGAGGACGGCCGCGTCGGTCTTAATGACCTTCCGCATATTTATAAGGATCGGAGGTCCTCCTTGGCTTCGGACAAGCCAATTAGGGCCACGCGCGGTTACTTTCTGGCGCGGTGGTTGCGCAGACGGTGCAACCGTGCACCCCGTGCGCATAGATGGATCGAGGGAAATTAATTCATAGCTCGCTCTGCTCCATATTCATTGTACACGGCCGGCCGAGTCGACGCGATAATTAATCTCCATAGGGAGAACAGGCGTAAACCGGGCGGGCGGGCGACGATGGCCCGCGACTCGCCTGTTTAATGACGGTTTAATGAAATTCGATACATACCAGAGAGGCCGGCGAACGCAATCGGGAGGTTGGCGACCAACGCAACGGGGACACGCTCTATTATAAATAATAAACGCGCGGACCCGCTATTATAAATAATACCGCCGAGCCTCGTGAAACATTCGACAAACAACGGACCCGCGGTGCCACCCCGATCGGCAATATGCTACGCCGCGACGCGACGGCCACTATATGCCCGCGAAAATCATCCAATTAACCGGCCATAACCACGAATCATCCCGAACTCTGCACCCGAGCCCTTTGCCCTGCGTTTCATCCTACAATTACCGAATGTGTTCGCATCGATACAGCACGTTCGAAATGTGTTTCGGAGGTGTAGGAATTTTTGCGAGTTTCGGCTGAAGTCTTGTCATCGTTTCGATCCTGTCGACATTGCTTAAAAATGCGCTTTTGAAATGTTTCCATTTTTATCCGACTCCAGACCGTAACGTGGAATCTGGTTGTATTTATGAATTTTTATCTGGAGTACTGTGTGACGGGTTGAGATGAACTTTGACTTATTTTAATCCAGAAGATTCAGGCTATTTTCACCATTTTTTAGATTGAAAATCCGATAACGAATAGCCGAGGAATCTCCCGTTAAAAATCAAAGGACTACACTGCCCGAAATTACCATAAAGCCACCTAATTTTTCGGTGAAATCTTATAATTATGTCATAGTAATGAGAATCTAATGCACGATAGCATTTTAGGATTAATAAAAGAAACCATTTACACGATTACATTCACAGATATATTATTTATTTACAGAAAAACGTAAAATTATATAATTTAACGAAAAACGAACTGCGAGATTTCCATAAAGCCACACGTTTTTTAAGTAGATAGCATCAAGATTATCTAAAATTTCTTTTATATTTACAAATTAGTACTTAGTATAATTGCCATTTCTTCGAATAATATCGAAAATTCGATTAGGCATTGATGAAGTCAAAGTACGAAGAGTTTCTGCTTCGATGGATGTCCACGCTTCGTTGCCTGCAATCCATAACTCAGAAACACCGTTGTACTGTTTACAATCGCCATATATGTATACTTTTCTTGCAAGTATTCCCCAAAGATTCTCAAATTGGGTTTAAATCTGGCGAACAAGCTGGCCATGTCAAAATCTTCATATTTTTGTTGTATAACCACTCCTTTGTTTGTCTTGATGCATGAATTGCGGCTGAAAAATGAAATTGTCAATCTCAATTTCTTCTGTAAACGTAAATTATAAATATATCTATAATATATCTATGAATGTAATCATGTAAATGGTTTCATTCATTAATCCTGAAATGCTATCGTGCATCAGCTTCTCATTACTATGACATAATTATAAGATTCCACCAAAAAATCAAGTGGCTTTATGGTAATTTCGAGCAGTATTTTAAGCATATGCATTTGAAACAGCCAGTACATTTGATTTTCTATCTCGCAAACAACCTGTCGGATCGAATTTAATTCTGTTCCATTTTAATCTGAAAGCCTTCAGCCTGCTATGACGATTTTTTTAAATTGAAAATCCGACAACGAGTAGCTCGGCAATCTCACGGTAACGAGACTCCTAAACTCAGTTAAAAAAAAGTTACGCTCTGGAACACGCCGCGCCGTATGCGCGTTTGAATTTTTATCTGAGAAATTGTTAGCCCCCGATCCAATTGAAACTTTTCCCATCTTAATCCGGACAATTCTGGCAATTACAGCCATATTTTCTCAAATTGAAAATCCTCTAACGAGTAGCTCGACAAACTTCGAAATTTGATTTCTCATCTTGCAAGCTCTGTTCGGCATACCGATTTAAAAATCCTTTTTCATTTCTCTTTCGATTAGCAATTTTAATCTTTTAAAGTAAATTAAAAAATGAAACACACTGTATATGTACAGTTTTATTTCGAAAAGTATTTGTCCGATCGAATTGAATTTTATTTCATTTTAATCGAGAGGATTCAGTCTATTTTAACCATTTCTTTGGTTGGAAAAACCACAAGCCCGATAGAATCGACTCCTGTTTCTTTTCGAATCGACGAACCTCATTTTTCAAAAGCTGCGGCCTTAGTGTATAAGCGGTTGGTCTACACTGTGTATAGTATATTCATGTTTCATTATAATGGTTATGTATATCCAGTTTTATATTCCGTAAAAATTTTCCTTCGTTCGTAATCTCTGTATTGTAATCTTTGTATTCTCTATTATCTCCAAATAAATCTCATACGAGATTTTCAATAATAAAAAAAAACATCGACGCACTTCAACGCTTCTTTATTCATTTTTTAAATTGGAAATCCGACATCTGGTAGGTCGGGAACTTCCAATTACCTTCGAAAGTCGCGCCGCGAAACAATGATTGGGCAATTTCGCTCGCGGATCGATTAGGCTGCTGTGAAATGAAAACTCCGCGGGACCGAGAGGTTCGTGCCGAATCGGAGAATCGCGGAGGAGGGAAGTGGGAGGAAAGGACTAGGAAAAAATTGGTGACGCGTCAGGATTTCTCGTGGCCGTTCCCGCGACACTTCAACTCTCGTTAATTCGACGGGAAACGATCGGCCTGGGGAGAATTAGCTCGCGGCCGGACAATGAAAAGTTTTAATAAAGGCGTCTAGTTTCGGGGCTAGGTGGAAAAAGAGCCGCGGTAACTTTCTCAGAGCAAGAGGAAGAGAGAGGAGAGAGAGAGAGAGAGTTCTAACGACCAGTTCCAAATTCTCGTGCACCTCCGACGCCCCGGCCCGTCTCGCGATTGTTCGCTAATTAGCAAAGTCGTTTCGCCGGAAACTTCTTTCCCCGTCTTTGCCTCCTCTCCTCGAATAACGAGTCGCGAAATTCCCGGCAATTACCTACCTGCTCTCGCCGGGTCACCGGTCCACTATTGATCATACATCAAACGCTCCGCCATTACGCGAATGAAATTGCACGTGGGCTGATTAGAAACAAAATGTTCCATTACGATGCACGCAATTTTTATTTTAATACCACAGAGACGGCGGATTTTATGTATTTATAACAAAAATTCGTATGTGCAATTTAAAGCAGTGGATATATCTAAAAAATTTGAGAACATCGACGTATTAGTCTCAGTGTAATCGAATAATTAAAAGAAGATAGAAATGTTTATTTGACTTCTGTGTCGTGGGATCGACGCAGACATTTTTTATTTTGCATGAAGATCCGCGGTCTAATTAACGTAATCTGACACGTAACTTGAAAAGAGAGCTACGGTTTATGTTGGCATTGGGATGAGAGACAACAAAACAAATTTACAGCAGTGTGTATCTGTTGTTGTAAGGAAAAACGCTGCATGTCTCTTCCACAATTTCAAAAAATTTGAGTTTATGCATTAATTGAGCTTTAGAGTATAGGATTTACGTATCTACCAGAAAAAAGTCATGGAAACAAATTCGGAAGGCTCATAAAAATAATGCAATTTAACCGAAGTCGCATACCAAAGAATTAGTAATCAAAACTTTAAATGTCAATATCCCGAAAGTGAAAATATGTGATGTACACAGATATATCGGTGGATCGAAAGAAGAGGAAGACGTTCCTGATGTTCTACTCGCCCAGATTCGACTTGAGGTCATTTTCGATGGAGAATCTGGGACATTGAAGTAGTATATGCTCGATACTGTTATAAGGAAGGACACCGATTGAAGAAATGGCTGTCACGAGCATTTAATTGGACAGAGACATTCTAGAACGATCACTCAACGTGCATGAAACTTCGTCTTTTAGTGAAACACAGTCTGAACCGTTTGAAGAAGAATGAAGACCGACCTAATTCTAAGTTGATCAAATATTTGTCACCACTTAAAAATATCGTTCGGGGAAATGTCACAGCTGTCGCAGCGTCACGACTCACTGAACACTGCAATTTTGAGGTGGTGCCCTCGAAAGATCGCTCCATATAACACGTGTTTGTCGTTCTCCACTTAACTTTAGTTTTCACGTGCGACAAAATGGCTGCCTCGAGCTTATAATTCATACGTTCGCGATGATATTTCCAGGAAATATTCCCAAACGATCGCTCTGTAATATCCGTGCTTTTTCTCTAATCAAACATCGAGTTTCAGTTCCATTAAAAATTCCAGAAATTTCGCCTTGTTTTAGGTTGATCAACCCATGCATATGTAATCCCCAGAAAACATAGTTCGGGAAAATTGCTATCGCAACGGTACTATTCCCAGAGAGTTCCTGATGGAAATTTTCGGAAAAATATTCTCAAAAGATCACTCTACAATATGTATGTCTTCATTATGAAGTCGAACAAAAAATTTGTTATTTCAACCCGATTGTAGAGTGGTGAAGCAGATGGATCTCGTTCAAACACCGCTCTGCAAAATGACTGTCACGATCACATAATTCACAGAATTTCGTGAAAATTTTCAGGAGATATTCCCAGGAGATCCCCCTGTAAAACGCGTATTTCATTTTCTACTAAGATGCAATGTTAACGCCAGTAAAAATTAGCAAAGTCGACCTAGCTTTCCGTCAAACGTTCATCCGTATTTCGTTAAGTAGGTCGTTTACGCTGTATTTATCAGCCGGTCGTAATTCTTCGCGGACCATAACACAGAATATATAGTGTCTGTGCTCGACGCGCGGCTATTGGCCCCCCGGCTCCCACGAGCCGGAGCTCGAATGCATCAGCTCGATACTCATCTCTCTGTGATCGACGCAGCATATTGTAGAACTCGAACGTTCCGGGACAGAGCTGGGACGAGTTCGACGTTTAATAACGCGGAAAACGTTGACGCGACAGGCGTTATCGAGCGATTTCAATTCTCTTCCACGGACGGTACACGGTACGGTGCAAAGAACAACCGTGCGAAGTGCTGCAGAGATCTTACAAAGGGAGCCATTTTGTTTATTGTGTCCGCCACACACATCTTCACTAGCAATTTTCGCTTTTCCTCCCCTACCATTCCCGTACTCCAAAATCGTCCTTCCTTCCATTTTTCCTGCGTATCTCTATGCAAAATAAAAATTGCCTGCGCCGATTGTAAGAGATAGAAACCAGATTGCATGTTATTTCTTCTCTTAATCAATTATTCAATTATTTCTTTACTTTTCCTCCTCTACAACTCCCCTATTCTAAACTCATCCTTCCATTTTTCATGACTGGCGGATCTTTATGCAAATTGCATGTTATTATTTCTTCCCTCAATGATATTAATAGAGGAGGAATCATATATTGACATCTTCAATTTTCAAAATTTTCCAACAATTTTCGATTTCGTCTACTCAATTTTGCTGTAAATGCAGAAAGATCCGCAATCTATTCCTGACCACCCAAGCAGCAGAATTCATTCGCACTTCGAACTCTGACAGAAAATAAAGACTTTCAACAAAATAGAACACGACAATACCTGTTTTCTCTTCCTTAAAATCGTGCAGACATTTTCAGCAATTTTTCGCCAAACCAGAATTTCAACCGCACGAAAATTCGACGAAATCAACCGAGAGCACGCGCAACCGCCCGAAACATCGATCACAACGATTAATCGCGGAACAGCAGCGAGAATTCGGGAGATGCGACTTAATCGTCAACTGTCACGAGACAGAGGCAGCCGGGGTGCGAATTGAATCGCGAAATCCTGTGTAAAAGAATGATCCGATAACGATTGTCGCGGATAATAGTAGAGCGACGGACTGGCCGAAACGGTTTCATCAGCAGCGAGCAATTAAAAGTAATCGAGCGCGGGTCGGACCGTGATTCACGTGGTTAATTCTAACGAAAGGCCGTTTGTTATTTGCAACATTGTTAGCGCAGAAGGGCGGCTGCTCGTCGCGTTTATTATCCAACGCGCTTCCTCCCGCGCGTCTCGTAACGCGCGAATACATGATTTTAACGCCCATAACGAAGCAAAAATGAAGCGAGCGCCACCATTAGGGGCTACAATTAAAACTGTTTTTCACGGTGTTCCACCCCAAAGCACCGACACACCGATCCCCTTCCCCGAGGTGTGTCTTGCACAATTAATTTCTCCCCCAGTTCGCTGCGCGCTCCTCTAATTACCCGCGCGTCTTTCGCGAGTTTTTTCCTGAAATCGATATTTACTCCAATTCTCCGTGCTGGGACTGTAAAAAATAATTTTCTGTCTTTGTATTTCTGTCTTCTGTGTTTTTAAACCAAACTCCCCACACACTTAATTTTACACGCTACAACGAAATTTTACACCAATTAATTATACACCAATACTTTGACAGCGTCACATTTTTGGCAGCGTTCGAAAGTTCGGTCGTCGTTGTCGGCAAAATTGAATTTTCCCTTTGATTTCGACTTTCTTTGGCCGAAGCACAGAATAAAATCTTTCCCTCTCGTTGCAGCCACGCGTTCTCGAATGGAAATGGACTGCAGCTGCTTCTACTCGGCGAAGTATAACCGAAAGGCCGTGAAAAATACTTCAAAGGGGTTCCCGTCGTCGGTGGAAGCTCTTTCTCGTTCTCGTCCAAGCACTCCAGCGTTTGCGTTTCCAATTAATCGATTTCCACGAAAATCTGCTTTGGAATCTGCCCTCCATTGTCCCCGGGGAACAATAAACGAAGGTCTTCGGCGCGATAAAAACGGGTCGGGTTCATTTGTACGCGCGTCGCGTAATTAACCGACATCGGATTCCGCGTGACATCCTTTCACCCGGTTGCCAATTAATTAGCGGATCGCGCGGAGTATCAATCGCGTTTTCCCTCTGTGAAAAGATGCTTGGAGGAAAGCGTGTCAGTGAATCGCCATTCGCGCGGACGAAAAGATTACTCTTTGAATTTTCATGGCTTTTGCTCGTTTGCCCTTTGAAAAACAATTTTTACGAGTAAAATATCGTTCATTAAGCAAACTGAAGTTTGAAGGATTGTGTTCGAGACGCTTTCTTAAGGGAATTTATTCGACTTGGCTGTGGAAATTATTTTTCAAAAATAATTTTAAAGGATCGACATGAAAGAAGTGCGGGGAGGGAATACTGTTCATTTCCTAAAAAATGAGGGGTCAAATTGTGAGAAAAATTATTGTGTATCAGCCCCCTGTTCATGAGTGTGTACATATAGATTGGCAGTTCGATGGCTTGATTTAAATGAAAGGAATATCGGCTCGGCAATTAATTAGCAGCTCACAGAAGGTTTTTCATCGGCTCAGTGTCGGGCCAGTATCAATCGCATTTTGCTGAATCGCGAGTATGAAAGCTGGACATTCGCAGGATCCTCGGAGTTGTTGGATAAACGTCAAAGCCCGTGGGATTAAGACCGAACGAGCCTGTGGAACGTTGATGGGACGCGCGTTAATGGCGTCCGTAAGAAATGAATCGAGGCCTGCCACTGTATCGCGGTGCGTTAGCGGTGGTGAATTGAATCGGTTGCGTTGCGTGCTGTGCTGTGATCGCAGGTCAAATCGGATCAAACTTGATTAATTTCAATGTAGAATCATCCCCGCCATATATGGAATAGAATAGTTCACGAAAATTTAAATTTGTTCCTTAAGAGAATGCGTTCTCCGCACTGAGTAGTATACAGTAGAATGTAGAATGCAATGAAAAACGGCTTGAAAGAAGGCTCAGGGACAATTTCCCTTCAAACTGATGGTTTTCCAAGTGGAAAATTAGGAGCACAGCAGGTCAGACCAGATCATACTTGATTAATTTAAATGTATACAATCATCCTTTCATATATGGAATAGTTCACGAAACTTTAAATTTGTTCGTTAAGAAAACGCGTTCTTCGCACCGAGTAGTATAGGATGCAATGAAAAACAATCTTGAGCTTGAAAGAAGGCTCAGGGTCCTTTAGCGAAAGTTTCCTTCTTTGTTTATTATATGCTGCTTTATACAGTGAAGAAATATCCTAATTGTTTTTAACCTCTTTTGCTCTCTCACGCTTTACATTTTGTCTGTTTTTAAAAAACTTTCTTATTTCTATTTATTCTAAGTCTCTTGACCTTCGCTAACCCACTCGCACGCTATCAGTAGGTTTTGGCCCTGAATTTCCTAATTTTATTGTTTTTTCTTGCTTATTATTATAATGAACCCTACTTTTTTGTATTGTGGGGTAACGCCTTTTTTAGTGCCCTCTTGAAAGAGTACCCACAAGGGGGGTCTTAAAAAAAAAATTAAAAATTTCCTTTTTACCCCCCGCCCCCTCAACAATTTATATTATGCTAATTCCGTGATAAAAAATTTTTAAACCCTTAAAAACCACCCTATGGGGACTGTAGACCCTCTACCTAAATTTTTTTATAATAGGGACCTCGGGCGGGACCCCCTGCAATGCTCTTGTTCTTCAGAATCGTCGAAAACTACTTATTTTTAGCGTAATAACGCGATTTACTATTTCCCTAATGCGTGGGACAAGGATAGACAATTTTTCCAAGTGGAAGGCTCAGGGTCCATTTCCCTTCAAATTGATGGTTTCCCAAGTGGAAAATTAGGAGAACGTTGTCAGTGCTCGAGGCGGCGTGCACAGAACAAGAAACAGTTTGGCAGTACTGACACAGGCGTTCTGCCATTGGCAAGCTTCGAGGTGGAAGGCATTAGCGGCGGTGATGCATGCATCTCGCTGGGTAGGCCGTAGCTCAAAGTGTCAGGCATATAGCTGCATATCAACATCAACATCAACATCAACGTCGTGTTGCGATGCTGCTTCCATCTCTCTCGCTTTCCGACCGGCCGGAACACGGACAAAGCGATGCAATTTGTGGAATCGCGTAATCGGCTTTACGGCTTTTACCGGCCTTGATATTCGGCTATGGGCTATGTGCTACGCTATGGGATCGCGTATGGGAAACAAGGCTCCGGCTACGTAAGCGTCGTGGATGCTGTACCAGGCGACATATCGTTTGCTAAATACATGCTAAATGAACACGGGGACACCGACAGAAGCCGATAGGCGGTGTTTGCACGGAAAGTGCTACGAAACACGCGAACCATTTTTGCGGTGGCTGGAACGTGGATTTTGCGATGATTAAGGGGGTCAATTTATGTCCAGGATTTTTCATCGCAAGTTGAAAGCACTAGATAAAAGATCAATCTAGGTCGCAGTCGCCTTCAAAAGTCCTATTTTTACGATTATTCGGCGGCGTAATTTGCATTACACAATTACACGCTGCCGAATGTAAACGGAAACGGAAAATTAGGACTTTTGAGCACGATCTCCATAGATCTTTTATCTGGCGCTTTTGACTACTGAATGAGAAGGCGCATCCTGCACCCTTACAATCCTGGAAAAAAGAGTCTACCCCTTAATAACCAGCAGAAATTGAGAGAAGACCCATAGAAAACGAGTGTTCGATGACCCAGATCCGATGGAAGAGGGTGCGAGGGACGCTTTTGTCGCGGGGCTGTTCTCCTTTTTTTCATTCTGCCCCGTCAGTAAATCGAAAAGAGTGCACTCGCTGGTCCCGCAGCCAGCTACTGGTCTAAGAGTCGCGGGGGTGTGAAGATACGGAAGTTACAGGGGTGGGGAGAAGCTTCAGGACGCGCGAGAAACATCAGACAAATGAGCCGGAGAGAATCAAGTGTCTTCTCGCCTACTTTCTCCCCTCGGCCACTTCTCGCTTCTCCAGCTACATTCTCCCTTTCTGCATCCCTCTCTCTCTCTCTTGATCCTCCGCCAACCCCTTCTACAGCGTTCTACACCCTCCGATGTACACGTACACCGCGATCCACTCTCTTTTGCCCGCCTCTAACCCGACTATCGCACGCCCCAATCTACCCTAAGTGCATTACGTTCCGCGCAACCTGCTGGTCTCCCTCTCTCGCCCTTCTATACCGATCAGATAACCGACAGCCACCCTCCAGAAGCCAGAAATTGCCTTTGCACACCCCTTCGATCTCTCGGCGACGGCTAACGAACCGCGCCACGCTTGCGGAACCTTGCGGCGATTTTCCCCTTTATCGCGTCTCTCGAACCCCAGAGTCGATGCCGATATCGTTCGGGGACACTGCTGCACTCGAATCGATTTGTCATCGAGCTTTTTCGACCCGTACTCTGTTGTTCTGGTGTCATCGACGACGTCGAAATTGTTGTGTTCACGATGCGACGCGTGCTCACACGATACCTTGATATTACGCGAGCTGGTTCTCAGGATTCGCGATACTTCATCACGGAAATAATTGCACCACTTCTAACAATGTACAGGATGTCCCACTTAGCTCGAGTGTCTTCGATATCTCCCTCGTTTTTTCAGGAAAATATTAAATATTAGGTTGGCAACTAGGTTCGTGGCCTCCATATTTTCACAAACAAAGTCATTTATATATATAATACATATATATACATATATATATATATATATATTATGTATTTCTTAAGCACGAGTATTTTATATCAAATTAATCGCAAAATTCAGAGCTCCCCAATGATACACAGTTCAAAAGGAATGGTAAATGAATGAGGTTATAATGATACAATAAAAGAATTACGAAACAAAAGGTCGCGAATTTAGTTGCCAACCTAATATTATTATATTAAATATTATTTTGTTCGAAGCAGCAAATACTGCGATGGTATACAAATTTTTCTCGAGGTCATGATTTTCAAGATTTCAAAGTCATCGGAGCTGGAGCTTTTTTACAATGGATCTGGATATTTTGCCCTACAATATCGTGTCAGACCCGTCATGAAGATTCTGAACAGAATCTAATAAATAGTTCTTAATAGTCTTCATAAATTGTGTACAACATAGGAGCCAAATAAAAATATAATTTTTTCTCTAATGATATTAATTAGCTGAAACGAGTACATTGATATTTTTAAATCCTTTTAACTTGTCCACTGATTTAAATTGTACATACTCATTTTTGCCATAAATGCATAAAATCTGCAGTCCGCTAATAAATATGTATGTGTGTTGTTTATCTCCTTTAAACCGAGATGAAATTCTATTTTGGTTTCGTTAATGTTAGTTATTATAGAACACACACATGTAGGCTTACAATAAATATAAACTACCTCCTTCTCTAGGAAATTACGAACTACAATAACAGTTCTAATCACTGAAACCGTAAAATAAATCGTAGGGCAAGGGGTTAATACTTCTATCAGAGCTCTTTCACCATTTCTATCAATTGCCTAGTGTTTACGAATTTTCGTACTCAAAGTCAGTTGAAGGTCTGGGTTAAGTCATCGGAGTTTTCTTTTCAATGGATATAGACATTTTCATTTATTAATCCTTCTTCGGAGCTTTTTCACAATTTCCATCGATTGGCTAGTGTTTACAAATTTTTGTACTCAAAGTTATTCGAAGGTCATGGTGTTGTAGATGGTTGGAGGACTTCTGGAACTGGAAAAGTGCAATCAGCACCTTCGCTGGTCGGGTTTGTCCGGTTTTAATCTCGCGAACTTCCATTTCAGCTTTCGGGCAGAAGTGCTTCCCAGCAGGGAAAGAATCGAATGAACGGGGGGATCGATCGATCGTGTCGACCGGCTAACGCGATTAACCGGTCCCGGACCTGTTATCGACACCGTTGATCGTATTTCCGTTGTTATTCGAGCGGGATCCATCCGGCTGATCCCTTGAACGATCGTTTAATTAAATCTCGGGTTCGCGAGGGTTAACACCCCCACTCTCTTTCTCTCTCTCCTCTCTTCACCCCCAACTCCCTTAATTGACGAACGAACTCGGATTAATTCGACCGCGCGTTGAATAATTAACGAGCCTCGACGTTTCGATGATATTTGCGTTAATCGCGCCACGCTTTCGAACGAATGGCTCTTGACGGTTTCGCACAATCGGATGTCGTCGCTAGAAACGACAATTTCCAACAGGGAATTTCGCTAGAGCTCTTTCCGCGCGATCTCCCTACACGAGAACGATCGATCAATCGCGAAATAACCCACGCGCTGCATTAATTAATCAAATATTGGCCGGCAAAGGGACCGTGTGGAAGTTTCGCTCTTTCACTTTTTTATTTTTACCAGGGATTTGGTGTTTGATAGGCTCTGCGGATTTTTTTCTGCGGCCGATGCCAATTTGACAAAATATTTGTCTACCGGTGCCTTTGATTTCGCCGGATTTAATTTGGCCGCGCTTGGTTTTCGTTGGCCAGTTTATTGTGGTACACATTTAAACGCGTTTTTTTTTTTACACAGAAAATGGTTTTATTATTTCGTTCACGTTTTGAGGGATTTGAAAATTGTTTGAAGCGAACGTGCCGCTCGTTCGATGTTAATTTTTTATATTGCCGAGCAGAGTCGATTTTTTCTATTGAAATTTTCAATCGGCCAGTTCTAGTTTTTTGCACGGTCAGTGTGAAATTTCAGAAACCATTTCTCTCTGTCGCTTTTCGTTTTCGATAGATCCAATTGTGAATATATCAAATCAATTTTTCGACCTTGCGCATTTTTTGTGATTTTCTTGCGGCAGTTATTGAAATGTTTTTTAGTCAGATACGAGAGATTCTATGTACCTCCCTGAATAAAAGGACATACGTTTTTTATATAACATCGAGCTCGTTCAAATAAAATGTATTTTTTTATAATATTCAATACGTTTGAACACATTTAGAAAAATGTTTGGAGCGACCGGGATACTGGTCAGTCGCTAATTCCGTCCACCATGATACGAAGTCCAATTTTGTATGTGTTTCAATATTCGGTGGTCGGCTGCAATGGGTCTGCAGATTTTTCTGCTGAAAGTGCCGGAAACTTGAAACTGTGTTTTTTTTTCTATCAGCTGTAGTTTAGTGTTTTTTTCCAGGGAAATTTAATATCGAAAACAAGGTTGAATTTTTAACTTCGTGCATCTCTTGCGGTCTCTCTCTCTCTCTCACTGACGAGGCTGTTTAAATGTTTTTTTTTGTGGAGTTCTATATATACTCTCGAAATGAAACATTTGGAGATGTTCAAACAATATTTGAAGCAAACGGAACACACTCGCGGCGCGCTAATTGTTTATACTTTTCAATCCCATATTTCCGAACTGAGGACCCGTGGCGAATATAGATCACACAATATACAGCGGACTCTTTTTGTATTCGATAAATACACAAACTCCATATTTGATAACAAACAAAATGCTCGAAATATTCTTGGGCAGAAATGAAAGCTGTGTACTTTCTGTATTTCAGAAGTTGCTGGTTTTCATTTCCCGCTAATTCTCGTTCGTTGTAGTTCAGACAACAGCCGACACACTCGTACGGATTAAAAATCCTTTTGATTATTTATTTCGCGAAACCACAATAGCTGTTTTTACAATAGACGTTCATGCTGGCTGTGTATCGCAGCTTTCTGATTAAACTGCACCGTACGGGCTCACTATTTCCGCATTTAAAAAATAAGTGCCTTTACACTCTCTAAAGGTTCAAACATATTCATCAGTTTCGTTTATAAAAATGCCCAAGTGCTGCACTCTCCTTCGCCCATAGCAGAGTTGGACAAAAATCAACTAAGTAATAATTAAAAATGACTAATAGTCTGATTGATTGTTAGTCAAAACTTGAAAAGGTTAGTTAAAACTTTTTGATTAGTTAGTCATAACTACATGGCATTAGTTAGTCACAACTCTATGTAATCGTTAGTTATTGCTTATTAGTTATGATTAATCATTAGTAGTGGCTTGGTAAACAAACATTATAGCATATAATAATACGTAGTAACTTTGTAAACACCGCACGGAGCTCGAATGCACACTGAGCTCCTTTGGTGCGAAGCGGGTCAGTGGAGTGTGGATGAGTCAGAGTGGGAACGCGTAATGGAGTAGGGAGCGCTGTCGCGTGGAGTGGGGATCGTTGAACGCGATCACGTACTACCGAGCGTCGCGCGGGTAGGTGTAACGGTCAAATTTAATAGTTTATATCTCCTAAACGCATAGGCTTTTTTAATAATTTTTTTTAGATATTGCATTGTCATCCAGTTTTGAGCTATGTTTAAAATTTCGAGTCTCCAGCTCATCAGGGAGTTAGCTTGAAATCAATTGCAAAATTTGTACCGAACAGACAGACAGACAGACGAGAAAGTAAGCTAATAAAAACGTAGTAAAATAGTAAAAGTGATGAATAACGAGAGAGGCAACGCTGCTCGCACCGACCTCTCCCCGGGACAATTAATCTAAGTTTAATCAGGACAAAAGGCAGGGCTTCGATGAATCGAACGCGTTGAAATGGCCCGTTCGCCGATCCCGTTAGATTATACGAGAGTAAGAGAGAGGGGGTAGTGGAAATTGTTCGGCGAGCAGAATTTTCATTGAGCGGAGGCTTTTTGCCTAATTGCTCGGCAACGGGGGAACGAAGGTGGAAAGAGAGCGACACAGTGAATGAAAGAGTGAAAGAAAGAGGGAAACGCGTGGGGCCGTATTAATCGCAGTAAGTAAAGCAGCCACGAATCCATGCACTAACGATCGTGTTTGTTTCTTTGTTGCAGAGCCGACGGCCGCGCAAGGTAAGAGGGGAGCGGGCCTACAACCGAAAAGATAATCCCTTTTCTATCTCCGAGAGACGAGCTTTCGCCGTGCAGTAAGTAGCTTTGATCGCGAGAGTTTCCGGGACGCGGGTTCTTTAAAGACACGTTATGCGACGAGCTGTTCCAGGCGAGCCTGAGTTCCAAATGCGAACAGAAGCGACCTCTCTCTCTCTCTCTCGCTCTCTCCCTCGTTCTCTGGTTTTCTCTCATCTTCGAAAGAAGACACGCCTTTGAGTGCTCGGTGCCATGATTGTTGCTCCGCCAGATGGAATCGCGAGAGGAATTCTCTCGGGCTCTAATTAAAAATGCTGCACGGTTTTGCGATTCTGTCTTCAGGAAACTGCTTTAGTCTTTTTTATTCGTTTTTATTTTTGGTGTAGTTTCCGTTAGGATAAGTTTATCTATGAATTTGTTAATTTTCTGCCGACTAGTATGAGAGTCCGAACACTGCGCGTCGTCCTCTAGTCCAGAGAAGCTCCAGGAATCTCGAGAATGATCATTTCTGCGCTGCGGTCGCTGTCGTCGTCGTCGTCGTTGCGACGGACAGAAACGTCAAGTCGAGTCGCGAGTTTCCGAAGGATTCCAAGGCAGGAAGTTGAGGAAGAAGCGAGGATATGGTCTTCTGCAATCGAGTCGTCGCTCACCTCAAATATTTGTCTTTCGACGACGATCCTCTTTTCTGTTCCTACCTCGTGTCTTCCGACCGAGATTAAAACGAGTCGGGACCGAAGTTACCCGGTATCTTTGTTTTTCGCGTGTGGTGGGAGCACGTAATTGAAAACGGTGTTCAATTATTTTTATTACGGTTTTTCTCGCTGCTCGTTACAGATTCTACACTCGAATTTCACCCTTTTGCAAATCAATTTCAAGCTTTTACAGATGAAGTATTTTTAACCCTCGTCCGTTCCTCATTTCACGAACCGAATCTTTCAAATTGACACAGTATTGAAAGATCGATGAAATAACTAGGTAAACAGTTATTTTTCGATGCTCTTTTTTCAAATTCATAAGCTAACACTTACGTTAGGTTTTTCGCTTATTTACTTCGCATTAAAAAAATAGGAGTTGCGAAGTTTTGGGACCTATAAATAGCAGAACAGTATAACTTATTTCTGAAAAACTCGATAAAAAAAATCAAATTAAATGTAAATTAATTGTTAATTTTAAATACTTACATAAAAATTATCTGCGTCGATTGCATGAAATAGAATTCAAATAGAATGTTCTTTCTTCCTTTAATAATTTTAATAGAATAGAAATCATATATTGACATCTCCAATTTTCAAAATTCTCCTGCAATTGTCAATTTCATCTACTCAATTTTCCTATAAATGCATAATGATCCGCAGTCTAGTAATTACCAATTCATTATGTTTGTGAAATAAAGAAATAAATCAATAATTAATTTTAAATATACTGAATGGGTGAAATTGATTTGCAAAAGGGTGAATTTCGAGTGCGAAGTCTACATTAGTCCCTTACAAAGACTTTCCTACGATGTCAACAATAATTTTCAGAAGGAAAGATTGTCAGTGCTTCTTACGATTTTTCCAAGTAATTCCAGGGCTGCTCTTTATTTTACCGAACTAGAAATTTGTGCCTTTCTCCTATAAATTATGAAGTATTTGGTATGTAATCCAGTAGATTTGTACCCGGGGTGGTTGCAGATCGAAGTTTCGATCCTGTAGGATCAATGGTTCAGGAGTTATGCTTACTTAAAGTTGAGCAATCTGCAGTGTTTTTGACAGGTAAGGGCGCCACCACATTGGTTTGTAGTGACGGTCACGCGCCGCTTACCGAGTTGGTTGGTGATTAGGTCGGGGTGGGGGGGGGCAAGGACCGACGGTTCTGCTATATGGCGGCGCCCTTACCTGTCAAAAACAATGCAGATTGCTCAACTTTAAGCAAGCATAACTCCTGAACCATTGATCCTACAGGATCGAAACTTCGGCAGCCGCCCCCGGGTACAAATCTACTGGATTACATACCTTATCATTTATAGGAGAAAGGCACTAATTTTTGGTCCGATAAAGTAAAGTTTACCCGTTCCAGCATTGACAGCGAGGATTTCTGTTCGAGATTTTCGTCGGCGATCCAATTAAAGTGAAACAGAGCTGTATCTCAGGTGTCGTCGAGATTATTCCGATGGGGATGGAAAGGTTGACGCTCGCACACGGATTTTAAGCATGCCCTCCGATCGAGTAGCCTGTGTCTGACTATTGATCGACCTGTTCCACTGTCAGCCGGCTCCATTAGAGTGACGCGTCGCGTCTCGGGCTGAATTTTTTCCATGCTCGCCATTACATCATTGGCGCGCTTCAAAAGGGCGACACGTCACTTTCATTCGTGTGCAATTCGCTTTGTTTTTTTTATCATTAGCTGCTTCAAAGAATGGCACAATGACGCGAATATAGGCGACGCTCTAATTCCAGCAGATTGGGATCCATTATCACCTTTTTTACTATTGTGCATTGCTGTCTGTTCAAACGAGCGAAATGAAAATTGCCTGCAGTTTATCTTTTGAAACTGTGGTTTCAACCAGGCAGTAATTATGATTATAGAACCTGGATTTTTCAAACGAAACAGGGATCGGTAGATTTGTGATTCTACAAAACATAATGATAATTTTATGAAATTATGAAGTGAAATATTTTACTGGATGTATCATGTTTTATGTTTCGTTGAGCATTATTTTCGGATATCTGTGCATTCTTCGCTGTAATTCATGGCTACAAAAAGGAATAAACATATTTTATTTGATGCACCAGGTGATTACAATAATACTATTTTACGTTAGACGAAATTTTATGGATATTATTCGCTGTTCACATCAGTTTTCAAAGCCTCGACTCGTAGGTTGTCCAAAATTAAAAAATACCACGTCGAAGCACAAAACGCGGACAGCGGCTCTTGAAAATCTCGTCCTACAGTTTTCAAGAAAATCCCCGACGAACCCTTCAAACCCCACAAAATCCGGACGATATTAAACTGGTCTCGAGGACAACAGAATTTCCTAAAGCAGCAAGCAACTCTCTTACGACAATGGGCGAGGAAGAGATTCATCAAAAAAGGCTAGATCCTCCGATCAAGGGATCTCGAGGAAAAGAATCCTCTTGCTCGACTATTCTCTGTCGTACAGTCGAATATCCCCGGAATCTCTCCATCCGACTGGAGACACTCCACGGTGCCATTTACTTCCGTTTAATCCGATTGCAAGGCAGCCGTGTCCACCGGCGCGCACCTGCAATTAGATACGCGCGTCTTGGAGCTGTCTGGCCCCGGGTTAACCCGGAGAGCGGTCTGAAGGGGCCATTTGTCTCCGTTCGCCGTAATCTCGCGGTAATTTGTACCGCGCCTCAAACTCCGCTCTCTAACGCGATCCATTTTTCACGGTTCCTCCCACGGAAGTTTGTTGGGACCACTCTCCTTTCTTCTCTCTGTCTCTCTCGCCCTCCCTTCACAGCTCCCTTTCTCTCGCTCATACTCCCTTTAAATAGTTAATGAAAAGTTCCGTGTCACGGCCGGCTATAAATCCTAATTCTGCGGCGGGATTACAGCGCAGGTCAGATCGCGATAACACGTTCGCGCCGGGTTAATTATTACTGTAGCGAACCGCGAGGGGGTTAGCCACCCCTGTTCTCCATCATCCCCGTCTGGTTTACCCTTTGCAAGATGTCCCGCCCCAGAATTCCACGCTCCTTCCATTTACGAGAACCTAATTCCGACTGCACACCATGAAACATGTTACGTTCCTCGATAGTCTATTCCGGAGGATGTTTAGCAATTTTTCTTTTTGGAGAACTCCTAAACTCTCTGTAGTAGAATTTTGCATACAAGTTCGTGGGGTTTGAAGTACGTACACCATTTTTTTTTCAAGCACGAACAAGCAAAATTGCACGAGTCGTTTTAAGGAGATTTTGTGATTTTCAGTGCCATTTTATTAGCAAGTTTTAGGAATTTTTCTCGGGAGAACTGTCAAGTTTGCCGGACTGGGTTTTTGTACACGCATTTAGGAGCATTTGGTGTACATACACAATTTTTTTCGAGCATGAACATGCAAAATTGCACGAGTTATATATATGTTTTTACAGAGTACGTTTTAAGGAGATTTTTCGAGATTTTGATTGCCATATCATTAGCATGTTTAGGAATTTTTCTCAGAAGAACTATCAAGTTTGCCGGATTGCGATTTTGTACACGCATTTAGGAGCATTTGGTGTACATACACCATTTTTTTCGAGCATGAACATGCAAAATTGCACGAGTTATATATATGTTTTTACAGAGTACGTTTTAAGGAGATTTTGTGATTTTCAGTGCCATTTTATCAGCAAGTTTTAGGAATTTTTCTCGGGAGAACTGTGAAGTTTGCCGGATTGCGATTTTGTACACGCATTTAGGAGCATTTGGTGTAGATACACCATTTTTTTCGAGCATGAACAAGCAAAATTGGTCGAGTTATATATAGATAAAACAATAAGAAAAAAGCGACGGGTTTCGTGATGAAGATCCTCTATTTTCAAGTCAATTGATTTCACCGCGCGCGTTCGCCGTGCAACCACGGAAATAATAACGCGAATCTCGGTGGCAAGGATCGATAGAAAGGAAAATCCACGGAGACTGGAGTTTACGCTCGCCACGGGAAACAATTTCCCCGTGGAAACTCGATGAAAAGCGAGCGCAGGGTCGCGCGACGCGACGGGTCGTTTCGCACGGCGAAACTTTCCAGCACTTCGCGGATTTCTTAGGAGAGCCGTGTCCGATCCGGAACCGCGTTCGACGAGCTCGTTTACCGCGAGTTCGCTCGTACACCGGCAATTACTCCCGTACCCGAACTTCTCACCCAGTAGATTGTTCGATCGAATTATTGCCGGCGGGTATCGATCTCGGCCAGTTTGTCACCGAGTCGCAAATTTCCCGGATACCCCCGTTCTGTGTCACTTTCAAAATTGTTTCATTTAGGTGAATTTCCAAGATTATTCGTGCAACTAATAATTTAATTTTGAGAGTAATTAAATATTTGTAGGATGGAGTAAATGCATTGGAAATAATGGCGATTGTTTCGGAAAGTAGGATATATTTTACGACGTATTTGGAGCAATGAAGTTACGATTGACTCATTGTGCGAGCCAGGAATTAATCAGTGCAATTAATAATTTAATTTTTGTAAAAATTTTTCCACCATCATATTGGACAATGATTAAATATTTGTAGGATGGAGTAAATGCATTGTGGAAATAATGGAGATTGTTTTGGAAAGCAGGATATATTTTACGACGTATTTGGAGCAATGAAGTTACGATTGACTCATTGTGCGAGCCAGGAATTAATCAGTGCAATTAATAATTTAATTTTCGTAAAAATTTTTCCACCATCATATTGGACAATGATTAAATATTTGTAGGATAAAGTAAATGCATTGTGGAAATAATGGCGATTGTTTTGGAAAGCAGAATATATTTTACAAACGTATTTGCAACAATGAAGTTACGATTGGCTCATTGTGCGAGCCACGAATTAATCAGTACAGCTATTAATTCGATACAACTCATCGCAAGAGAAGTAAATAGTTGGAATTTTGAACGCTCGTTCATCCGGGAGCGGAGTGAAGTGGCCGCCTCAGTCTCAAAGCGACTGATCCACGTGTAAAATCGTTTATGGTATAAACGCGCGTGTTTATTTCTATAATAGAGAGAGAGGAAGTCGGATTAAGAGAGAAGGAGACAGAATAATCATGCAGTATTTACAGTGTCCCCGTCTTAAGGAATTAACGGGGCATCCATCGCGTATTTGCCGGCGCTGTTTGCCATGCAGATTAACAATTAAAGGAAATAGTCCGGGCGTTCCGCGGCTGTTTAGAAAATAAACAGTGGCGGGGAGTGTTTCGCGACGCACGGCGGAATATTTAACGAGCACTCGAAAGCAGCCCCTTTCTCGCGAACCGGAAACAGGGAAACGGATGCGGCGCCGAAGCCTCCTCCGATCGGCACTCCTGCACTTTTTTTTCTGTCTTTTCTAGCCGCTTTCTGTTCTCGTGCCGATGAAAGGCTCTGTTTAATTATTGGCCATCCTCTCGGAACTTTTGTTCCCCCTATAATTCGCGAATCGATTCCATTGGGGAAATTATGCGATTATGGAGTTAAAATTGAGAGATGGTGCTCTTTCGACCTTTGATATTTGCATTATGCGCCGTCCGATCGGGCTGTAATGTGCCTTGAATTGAAGCTTGAACATTCATGCATAAAATGCGTAAAGTGGCAATTCGAAATCTTGCTTCGTCTTTTTAAAGAAAATTGTGAAAACAGCTCTTTCAGAACACACCGCTATCATATAAATAATTTCCATTACAACAATTGTCACGCTATTGACAAATTAAAGTACGTTAATACTCATATTTTCAATGATGAAATCACGATAACAGTAATATTTATTCACTTGTAAAGATAAACAAGTTGATTACATATTTAATGGTAATGTTGAAAACAAAATTTATCACGATTATCACAGTGATTTGAAGATTTATCAAGATATTGATCTTTCTATACTAAATATACAAAATTTGGTGTGGCAAAAGTAAGTTAAAAGTAAGTTGGACAGTGTTATGAAACGATACTTTAACTTATTTTTGCCACACCAAATTTTGTATATTTAGTACAGAAAGATCAATATCTTGATAAATCTTCAAATCACTGTGATAATCTTGATAAATTTTGTTTTCAACATTACCATTAAATATGTAATCAACTTGTTTATTTTTACAAGTGAATAAATATTACTGTTATCGTGATTTCATCATTGAAAATATGAGTATTAACTTACTTTTGTTATCCACTGTATATATGAACTATACTTCAGAATCATGCTCCGCTCGCCAAAAACGAAAATTTAAAAAGAATCAACCACTTTCACAAAATCTAAAGTCATCATGGAAGTTCGTCGCTAATGACCTAGATATTGATGCGACGTAAAAAGCCTTATATGTAATAAGAAATAAAAAAATCTAAAAAGGTCGCACACACCATGAATCACGAAATCACCAAGTTCATCAATAGCAATCAGAATGCTGGGTCCATCAGCGCCGTTTACCGCGATTTTTTCCTGGTAAATCCAAGTGGCTCAGAGCTTCCTGCGATCCTCAAGAAAGGATTCCTCTCCGAACAGGACCTTAATTCTTTTCCGGAGCTGTCTCCGGCGAAGAGTAACGCGCGTCTCAGCTGTCGTCGCGATTTCAGTTAGCGAGCTTATCTCCGCCGGGCTCCTCTTCTTCTACCACTGTCCGATATCGCGAGAGGTAATTTAAAGGGCTGTTTCCCTTAATGCAATTTAAATGCGCGCGCGAGCGCATCCTGATGACATCCTGGAGGATATACGCGCGCTGGCATAGCGTTCCCGTGGTTTTTCGCGGGGAATTTAATGACCGGCGATCTTCGAGGAATTTCCCGGGCAATGGCGCGAATGGGAACAAACAACGAGTACAATGAAATTACGTTGGTCAACCGACCGCGTTATCTCGTCGAGGATGTGGCCCGCACTTTTAATTAATCCTTGGAATGCGGATGTTCGTTATTGCGTCGACTGCGATCCGAATCTTTCATTTTTAAACAACTAATTTCTCATTTTTGATAGCGGCGGTTTTAATCCCCAGTTTTTACTTGATTCTTTGATCGCATTTTTAAACGATGTATTGTTATGAGACAGTGAATTTTATGCATTCATAACAAAAATGAGTTGATATAATTTAAAAGAGAAAAAGAAGGATTGCGATTATATTATTTTCAACATATCAAACATATTAGAAGACAAAATAAATTTATATTGCATTCCAGTTTGTTGTAATTCAGGTAGAAAACTTTTATTTTGCATAAAGATCCGCTGTTTAATTGTTATTTTCTGAATGCAAATGTACAAAATACCAGGTCATTCGGAAAGTACGTAACCTAACAATGAAATGACATGAAATAATGAGTCAAAATACATTTATTCTTCAGTATATTCTCCCTTAAGCTCAATACATTTTTTCCAGCGATTTTCTAATTCATTTACCCCATCTCTGAAATGATTTTCCTCGAGACCTCTAAAATACTCACCTACGGCTGCTATAACTTCTTCATTTGATGAAAAACGCCTGCCACGTAGGAATTTTTTGTGGTTTGGGAACAAGTGGAAGTTAGAGGGGGCCAGGTCTGGTGAATATGGTGGATGCTGCAACAATTCATAGCGTAACTCCTTCAATTTGGCTATTGCAAAAACACCTTTGCGAGCCGATGTATTGTCTGTTAGGTCGTTATTAGACTAGGCCACTGGTGGGCAACTTGGTGGCGCAACTTGGTGGCGCCACCGAATTGAAGAGCTTTTAGGCCGTTATTAGACTAGGCCACTGGTGGGCAACTTGGTGGCGCAACTTGGTGGCGCCACCGAATTGAAGAGCTTTTATGAATCGGTAACTGGTGGTACCACCAAGCGTTCATTCCCGCTGTCGATGTAACGCTATGTCGTGCTCTTATTTATTTTACGATAAATGTGGTGGTAATTTGAACGTCAATTGTTCATGTTTTCGCGATGCTGGTGGCGCAACTTGGTGGCTTTGTCTAATAGGCTACATTCAAATCAATACCCCGGCTGGTGGCGGCGCCACCAAATGTTGCCCGGCCGGTTGCCGATGCCGTCCACCAGATCGGCAACTATTTTTGGTGGCTCCACCAGTTACCGTAGTCTAATAGGTTACATTTGTTTCAATGCCCCACGACGTGCTGAGCCACTGGTGGCGCAACCGAGTTGCGCCACCAGTGGCCTAGTCTAATAACGGCCTTAGGTGTGCGCACTCCCATTGAAACTAATAGAAGAAAGTCAAAACAGCGGAAGCGGGCGGTCGGCGTGCAGACGCGGTGCGGAGCGGTGCGGTCTAGTGTGCGCCAACCTTTAGGACGGATGTTTTCAACAACGATATGTGTTTGCTGCTGCCAATATCATCTATGTGTCAGGCTACGAACTTTCTGAATGACCTAGTATGTACAAAATACTTGTCAACATCGGTTTTATATTTCATCGACTCCGAGAACGATTTCTGCCGACGATATTTCCTCGCTCATGAAATTCTCCATTGATCTTCTTCGCGACAACTATAGTATACCGTGCTAGATGTATACATACGCAGCATCTCGGCCAGTAAACGCGCGCGGTTGCTGTCTATAATTTCCCATTTCCATTTTCATTTCATTTCCCGGGAGACGCTGCTCAATTTATTATTTATCCGGCGCGGGTAACTCGATCGCTGGGTTTCTACCGTCAAGAGTTCCGGTTCCGGAATTTTTCAATTAATATTCAACCGACAGAGAGACTCTCCACGCTCTTTCCTTTCCGCAAGTAGTCGGGAAGAGCAGGAAATGAAAATCCCCACAGGATTCGAAACTCGCTTCTTTGGTCAAAAAGTTCCAACGCATCGAACTGCAACCTGTACGCCCGCAACTTTCTTACCAAGTTTCTCTTCTTTGGACCTGGATAAAGATAACGTACGTGCTGGCAATGTACTCTAATGTAAATCGAGTGTACTGCAACTTGGGAATACAGATATACTCGCCTCCGCGAGGATATTTATGGGTTTACTTTCAGTTGGTTGTTATTCTTGTATTTTTATTTCGCGAGAACGCACAGTTGTGTGACGTCAAATGCCCCAATTAATGTTAGGCCAATACGAAGTATCGGGATCTAAAATGTTTCTTTCGATGGAGCGATGCGAGCCGGAGCCACGAAGGCGAAAGTTCCCTCGGCCGAGATAAATCTCGAGGAAGTCGCTTAAAAGTTTCTCTTAAACGGATTCCCGTTAACTCGATTCGGGCCGAACCGCGGCACGAAGACGCCATTGGCATTCAATGCTTGGCCCCTCCCCTCAAAACCCCCACCACGGAGAATCAATATTAATCTTGGGTCTGCGACTCAAAGGTACACAGCCCCCCGGTTTGCAGTTTCGAAGCGGTGATTTAATCAGACGAAAAGTTGGTCCCTTGATTTGCCGCTGTCCCGGAAACTCCGCTAAAATAATACACTCGAAACGCGCCGCGGCGGCTACCGGTTGATTAGCTAAGCGTCACGTTTCCCGAAAACCCGTTCCTCAAAGGAAATTTCGCTGTGCGTCCTCAAAAATCAAAGTATTTGACATAGTAGTCTTATTAATTTGTTTACAAATCTGCATATTCCTCTTATTCCTGATATATGACCTTGGAAATACTACTGAATTCGGTATTGTGTAACGTGCCGTGCTAGTCTGGCGCGTTAATTCCGCAAAGAACGAATCAGTATCTTCGCGGGACCATTACTCAGGACTTTGCAAGTTCGGCGGCGATTTTATTCGCAATTCCGCGGAGCCGTGGCCTGTAATTTCCGGGGTCCGGTACCCCGGATGCTAAGTAATTGCTGCACCCCGGGAGGCTGTATCGCGCGATAACGCGACACCGGCTGCTATTTCACGAGCTTGCCGCGACCGGCCGCAGTTTTCTACTGTAATCTAAAGTTTCGCGGGAACAACGCTCGTGTATCGAGTCCCGCGAGACCGCCATCGCGTTGATTCCGATCCCACCCGCGACCCCTTGGTGCACGCTGCAACGCGCTGCAACGCTCTGCAACCGTGTTCCAACGCGTTCCACCGCGTTGCGGCCAAGAGAAAACGGAGACCCGCCTGAAATTATCACCGGAGTAACCGAGACTCGTTAAAACGAACTATGGAACGTTGTAATTATTCTTTGAGAGATTCTCGGGCGCGCATGTGCACTTAATCGACGCGTTAGGCTGTTCAAATTTTCTCTGCAATGCATTTGGTCGATTTTATATTTCATGAATTTTGCAGTTCGTGTTTTCTCGATCTTATTTCTGTTTTTCTGTTTTTATCAGATGTAGCATGGTTTCAGGAGATCTTTCGCATGATTATAGCAAATTTTTTGGAAAAAAATAGGAAAAGCAATTCTTTTTATGTTATGATACTTGCCGACTTCGTCTTGAAATTCTGTAACAGAGATAGGCGTAAACAAATTATAGGTGTATTTGTATAAAATTGAAGGTGACCTTGAGAATAAAAAGAGTTGACAAAAAATTTGCTATAATCACGATTGATGGATCACCCCGTATTTTCACCCAGGAATTAGTTTGAAAAGATTGTAATGAGTACACGGGTTGAAATGGTTAGGGAGTGAGTTGATCTGGTTTCGTCGATTCGAATTGAGCCCCGAGGACGAAGAGGAAAGGCGTAAATCAGTGTCACAGTGGAGAATGTTCGTAGTAAAAGTAGCAGAGCCATCTTGGGGGTGTAAATTAGGAGCTCCGTTCGTCGAATCGCAACCCCTCGTTGGCAACGAGCCGTAAAATTAACTGGGCTAGAAAAAGGGGCGAAGGAAACGCGCTCCGAAAACGCGGCCTCGTCGCGAAATACCTAGACGGAATTCTCGAACCGTTGAACAGGTATATCACGATCCTCATGCAATATCAGCTTCAACCATTATACACGAAGCGTATTGAGAAACATTCGTCTCGCAATATAATAGTAAACTGTTTGGTCGTTCGGAAAGTCATTTCGTTTTCTCAAGGGAAAATGGAAGCCAATCTTTTACCATTTAGAATAAGTATGGCATTTTATTCTGTGATCTCTTTTAGGAAAGTTTAAGTTTGGGAACTTAAAGATACATGCTCGTTCAATTTTTACGACTTTATTACAAATGCAATTTGCACCGCACAAAAGATACCAGGATTTTGCGATTTAAAATAAGGTCAATACTAAACCTACCGAGCCTTAAACGTAACTGGTGCATGTTCCCTTATAAAAATGACAAGATTGATTTTATTTAAACTTCGTGCAGCTCCTATTGTAATATGTGCTGCACTAAAGATATCTACACAATCATTTCTTATGAAATTATTTTTATTTCATCAATAATCGTAAAATAAAAAATCATTTTGACCGGTAAAATAACAAAGTAAAATAACAAACACAGTAATATAACTACAGGAAAAACGAAATTACTTTCCGAACAAACTGATATTACCAACACATAAAATTGATAGCACTCGTGTCGTTCCTGTGTACCATACAGTGTATAGAAACGAAAGTCTCGCATATAAGTGGAAGCTGTCCGTGGATATACTTTTGTATGTAATTCATTTTGCATCTTAGGGGCCGTAATGGCGGGCCAAATCGATAGGGGTGGCGTGGCTCTATGGCCTCGTAACTTTTATCCGCTGGCAGGGTATCGCGTGCTGGCTCGGCTCGGGTGCCGCGCCATTATTTCGCCGTTAACGGTGCATATTCCGTCACGATATTCCAATTTCGTCGGTGACGGATCGGTAAAATCTGTACAGGCCGATCGCGAGATACAGGGTGTCCCAAAAACGTAGTATCTACTTCCTCGAGAGGAATCACTCCTCTCTACGAAGTACAAGATTTTTGGGACATTCTATATAGCATACAAGAATAACACACTTCCCATTCGATTATTTTCTGCCATTTGCGAGGTAACTTACAATTAGACAGCGAATCTTTATGCAAAATAAAAATTTTCCACCTCAGAAATTTCTTTTCTCTTTTAACCTTTAGCATCCGAATGACGACTCGGAGTCACTACTAAAAATTCCTGTACCATTATTCAAAATATTACTTACATTATTAAAAATATGTTGGTATCTAATCAATAACTAAATTTAACATTTATTAAAACATTTATGTATGATTTATTAAGTATTACATCAATTTCATATCCATGAAAAGATAAAAATCATGTAAAATGCAATTATTCTAGGTCCGCAGAAACATGTTTAATTTTCGAGTTGAAATAGCTGCGAGTGCACAGGGTCAATATTTGGAAATTCATCTGATGCTTTTCAATGTTTCAAATTATACCTACTCGTTTTCGTCATAAAAGCATCAAATCTTCTGTCTACTTGTCATGTTAATGAATAAACCTGCGAATAAATATCTTGATTTACAATACATCGGCGCATCTCATGAAGAATATCTCGATGCTCTAATTTGATTGGGTTGAACAACGCACACAAAGGCTTTAGCACAGTGATTAACCTCTCAAGAATTCATGACGGTGTATATGAGGCAGAAGCAAAGTTACAGATTTTTTATGCGCTCCCGACGCACGTGAATCCAGGAATTGAGCGTAAGTGGTCTTTTACGGTGCCTCGGGTGCTCTTCTTTTATTCGAGACTCGAGACTCTCCCTTGCCTTGGGAAAACGAAGGAACGAGAGAGAGAGAGAGAGGAAAGATTCTTCACTCCGGGTAATACTGAAGAGTGCCCTAAAATATCCCCTCGAACGAGTGTTTTTGATCTCGCCCTCGCAAACGCCGCGGAACATTATAATTACCGGACGTACATGTAGTCCGTACGCGCGGAACAAAGACTGGAAAATCGTGCTTCCTATCCGACTGTTTAACCATTTCGGTCTTTGGTCACCGCGGGGGAAATTATTTCCCTTCTACAGTTGTTTTAACAATTTGTTTAAACGCAACAAGTGAGGCATTGTCACGGCAAATGTACAGAAGCGGTTTGCGAACTTTATTCAGCGCTTTTGTCGACCGTTTATACACTTTGTGGACCCTTTATACATTTTTTACAGCCTCTATATATCATAATTCTGTGAACTTTTTACACATTTTGTACAAAAGAAACCAACTATGACGAGCTCTAATGTTCAATATAAAAAATGGCTAAAAATTTGGATAGATACGTTCGCGTCATTTTGACGAAGTAATGTGAAATAGTCACTTTTAGTGGTGCGTAAACCGAGTGGTAACACCATTTTCTTTACAGTTACGGTGGTTAAAACGTCTTATGCACAAAAATGTCGTAGAAGGGTAAAGAAAATGTATATTTTTTGTATAGCTAGATTTAGTCTAATGCTCAAATATTGAAATTTTATTTCATCTAAAATGAAACGCGGAACATTCATATTTGTTAGACTTTGTTAAAAACCTTCATCACGAATCTGGCTCGTCAAAGTACGTCCTTCAGCGACGATTTGTTGAGAAAGGGGGAGAAATAAAGGGAAAGGGAGGGAGAAGCGAGCACACATGGTTTTTAACGCGCGGCCGAAAACGTTCGAAACTAACCCGGAAACGACCGAGCGAGCCTGGGGAGAGCTTTGATTCGACGGCCTGTTTCGAAACAAACTGTGCGCTCTCGTCGAGTTCGATTTCGAGGTGGCCTCGCGGACAAGCTGCAAACTATTCGAAACCGCGCGGGGCACGGGAGCTTGCACAAAGAAGAGGACATCCGACGGGAGAAAGAGAGAAAGAGAGAGAGAGAAGAGCGTGTGTGTCGGTGCGGTGCACCAGCAATTAAAGCTCGTACAAAATTGAACGACTCCGGACCTCCAGCGACGATAAAACGTTGCCCCTGTTAATTACCAACTGCTCGTAAAATACCGTTTCCCCATCGAAACCGATTATCGTTCGTCCTCGGTGCTCTTTTTTCCATTTTCTTCCATTCGATGTTTCTTTACGGGGTCGTGTCACTAGCTGTAAAAAGAACTTGCAAACAGTAAGAACTTTTAATATTCTGTCTGCAATTCCTGTTCGAAATTTCTTGGTCAAGTCGCGTAGTCAAGTTGCGCGGTTTGACATTAAAAGAATTATAATAATAACATTTCTCGATAGGTTCGATATTAAATTGCAAGACCACGCGAGAGGGAAAAGACGAGGCATCGCGATTCATTTTCCGTTTCATTTTCGAGTCGAGAGATCAAAGAGGAAGCGTCGTCGGGCGAGCGTCGCGACGCGGCATCGCGCGACCAACTATTCCGCTCGGCCATAAATGGGCGAAATCAAGCCGTAAATAACGGCGCGTTAAAAATATTTCATACGGGACGCGACGCGTGGAACGGCGCGGCGCGCGGCGGCGAGCGCGATATATACGCGTCGCGGTAAATCACCGCCGGATGCCGCATAAATTGCGAAAATATTTTGTAATTGACGGTGAGAATAAATCGCGGAGAACGGCCCCGGATATTGGCTGGTTATTCGCCGGCCGTTAAACGCTGGAGAGGGATCCAGATTTTTTCCCACACCCCCGCACGCCCACTCGATTAACCCTCTCGAATAGCCCCCCTTCGCTCTCTCTCTCTCTCTCTCTCTCTATCTCCTCCTTTCTCTCTTGAAACGATTTTCGCGCGGAACGTATTTCCGCAAACGGTGCAAAGGGAAAGAATGATCGCCGCGAGAAGGAAACGCTTCGGATCTGGAAAATTGTGGCACTTTAACCCCTTGCGATTTAATTCCCAGCCTTCTGACTGAAACATACTATTCAATTCCACCTGACGACCTACCGGAACAAGTATTCTCGGATTTAAACGATTTGAAAAGAGTACAAAACGGCGGAGTCAGGAATATCAGTTGAGAATGGCAAATAGTGATGATTGTGTGCAGTGTGCATATAATGAATGTGTAGACATTCTTTTTGATCACAGTGTGCGTAAGACGAAGAAAGCATCGCTTTCGATCTACCGGAACAAGCGTTCTCGGGTTTAATCGATTCGAAGAGAGAACAAAGAAATGTACATTCATCAGGATATCGGATAAAAATGGCAAACAGTGACCGAGGTATGTAATTTAATCGATGTGTGCAGTGCGGTATAATGAATCCTGTCAACATTCTTGTCGAGTTTGTGTAAGACGAAGAAAGCATCGCTTTCGATCTACCGGAACAAGTATTCTCGGGTTTAATCGATTCGAAGAGAGAACAAAAAAATGTACATTCATCAGGATATCGGATAAAAATGGCAAACATTGACCGAAGTATGTAATTTAATCGATGTGTGCAGTGCGGTATAATGAATTTTGTCAATGTTCTTTTCGAGTTTGTGTAAGACGAAGAAAGCATCGCTTTCGATCTACCGGAACAAGTATTCTCGGGTTTAATCGATTCGAAGAGAGAACAAAAAGATGTAGTTCAAAGTATCAGATAAAAATGGCAAACAGTAATGTTGTAATTTAATCAACGTGTGCGTATAATGAATGTCGTAGACATTCTTTTAGATCACAACTTGTGTAAGACGAAGGTAGCATCCTTTTCGATCTACCGCAACAAGTATTCTTGGGTTTAATCGATCGAAGAGAGAACAAAAAGATGTACATTTAGGATATCAGATAAACATGGCAAACAGTGATGTTGGCCGAAGTACGTAATTTAATGGATGTGTGCAGTGCGGTATAATGAATGCTGTAAACATTCTTGTCGGGTTTGTGTAAGACGAAGAAAGCATCGCTTTCGATCTACGAGAACAAGTACTCTCCAATTCAATCGATTCGAAGAGAGAACAAAAAGATGTACATTCAAGATATCAGATAAAAATGGCAAACAGTGATGTTGGCCGAAGTATGTAATTGAATCGACGCGTGCGTATAATGAATGTCGTAGACATTCTTTTCGATCACAGCTTGTGTAAGACGAAGGAAGCATCGCGACCCAGAAATGCATCTGGAAACGGGGCTCGGGAAACGAGCCCCGTTTTCCTATTAATACGTACGTAATAACAGTAATTCGCTCGAGCACGAACCGCCACTCCGAGGAAAACGATGATTTTATCTCTGGATCCTCGAGATCGAGGTCGCGCGCGAGGCCGCGATATCTGCGAGACCGGGGACGAGCAAGTAATTTCATTTTCGACGGAACGCCGAATCCTCTGGCGCGATTCAGGTGCATACATGCCACAAAGTGTTCCCTCTATTTCCTTCTCTCTCTCTCTCTCTCTCTCTCGTTCTCCTCTCTCTTTCTCATTTTCCTTGGTTGCTATCTCTCCGCTCCGCCGCCGCAGCAGCGTCTCGCGCGCCTACATCATCCGTTACATGTGCGACTGCACATTGCACCGGCCGGAATACATGGCCGCGAGTAAATACTGCATAATGGAAATGCGGTTACTCGAATTGCATAATTCCGTATTACGTCGGCCGAATGCTACCCTACACCGACGCAGCGTCCGCAAATTATTCCTGGACGATTTTCTGACGGGGCAACGGCATCGCCACACAATTAGCCGGGGGGATGCATTCCTAGTTGTCGCCGCCGCCGCCGCCGCCGGATGTGGCACCATAGAATGCAGCTGCGAGGTGTACGGGACCGGCTGGTGTTAGTTGTATCAACGGTGTTTCTGTCGAACACTTTCTTCCCCCAAATTCGGAATTGAATTTGTATTTGTATGTTTGTTCCTTGTGGAAATACATTTAATTCCTAATTGTCGCTATCAATGGACGTGGCACCACAGAATACAGTTGGCGTGAGTTGTATCATTGATATGAAGCTGTCAGTGGTCTAACCATAATTGCACTGCTGGTACGATGAGTGCTATCTATGGGAGTTGTTGTCAAACATCCACTCCCTCCAAATTCAGAACTGAATTTGTATTTGCATGTTTGTTCCTTGTGGAAATACATTTAATTCCTCATTGTCGTTCTCAATGGACGTGGCACCATAGAATACAACTGGCATGAGTTGTATCAGTGATATAAAGTGGTTAGTGGTCTAACAATAATTGTATTGATGGTACAATAAGTGGTATCTACACAAATTCAGAATTGAGTTTCTATTTTAAGGTTTATTTGTTGTGGAAACTCATTTAATGCCTAATTGTTGCTGTCAATGGACATGGCACCATAGAATACAGTTGGTGAGAGTCGTATTAGTGATACAAAGTGGTCAGTGGTCTAACAATAATGGTATTGATGGTACAATGAGTAGCACCTTTGAGAGTTTCAGAGAATACAGTCGGCGTGAGTTGTATCACTGATATGAAGCTGACAGTGGTCCAACAATAATTGCACTGGTGGTACGATAAGTGCTATCTATGGGAGTTTCTGTCAAACACCCTCTCCCCAAATTGGGAATGGGATACGTATCAGATTGTTAATGTCTGTGGCTTCTTTCTCTCTCTTCTCGTATCCTGCTTTCTCTCACGGACATTCATTTCGTGTAATTCCGCGCATTCCATATCGTCGAGCACCGCGCACAACACACACACACAGGTCTCACCGCGCCGTGGAAATATGTTGACGTCAAACATCCCATGGTTGCGGTAAATCAGCCGGAGAAAGCGTGAGGTGCAGAATCCCGGAAGAATGTACGAGGTATGCGTGTATGTCTCTCCGCGTCAATCAAGTTCGCTGAACTCGCGTTTTAACGCGTCTAACCGGTTAGTTTGTTTATTATTTATCTTGAGGGGCAACACGTTTTTCTTCTTCGTTCGCTCTTGTTCGTTCTACGAAGTTATTTCCTTTTGCTGTTCCTAATGAGATAACATGCGAGCTTTTCTCTAGAGAATCGTGTACTGTGCAGGGATGTTTTGTACGCTTTTTCTCTTTTTTTTTTTTGTTGTAGTTGCACATTCGTGTTTTTTTCTTTCTTCGTTTCTTCTCATTCGGATCCTATTTCGAGAAACTTAATTTCATTGTTTCTACTTTTCTCTTCTGTTTTCTGTTTGCTTCGGTGCACTGCTTTTTTCCTCCCTTTCCGCGATTTCAGTTCTTTTAATCGAGCCTCTATTGCGATTCAGTTTTTTAGTGGACTATCAAGGCGACCTTCAGTTTTATGATAGTTCATACTGACTCATCTCGTGTATTTTCCAACAACAATATTCAGTTACCGTATGCGGAATTAATCGAATCGAGAGATAGTTGGGTCAGCTTGATTGGGGGCGAGAATGATGTATGGGATTTTTTTCTCGAGAAGGGGTTGGTGGGATCGAAATGGGCAAAGCTAAGGGCAAATAACTTTGAGACTCTCACTTGCACGCATTACCATTATATCGTCGGCCTCATAAAAATTGCCTAAATCCAAAAAAGTAAATTTTACAGGAGGCGAAAGAAAACAATTTAAAGCGAAGCTATTTTGCTCTACACGGAGATTCCAAATTTTAATATTGTGGCACTACCTAACAACTTATCGCTGAACTATTACCCTCAAACTGTAGAAATTGAAGTAAGGTCACGTAAGGGCGAAATGCCCTGGCAAGGCTGAAAATCTGCGACTTTCACCCTTAAGTTCTCATCTTTAAACGTATGTAGCTCATTGCAATGTTGTCTGCATGTAAGTTACCGAAATCTATAAAACGCATTTTGTAAATTATCGTTACAGGCCCAGATAAAAAACTTGACAAAACATCATTTTTTAAAATTTTGTATAATTCTTACCAATTGCAATCGTAATAAATTTTTGTTTACTTATTCTCTGGCAAACTAGCCGTTCGAACATCTTAAAAAAATTCAAGTCCTTTGGACCAATTTTTAAAAAGTTATGCGATTTTTAAGAGTGTCCACTTAATATTGCCGCTGACTGTAGTGTCTCCCAGCATCCTCCAAGCAAACATTCCATGCTCCAGAGTATTCGGAAATGACCATGCTGGAAGTAGCATAGCACTCTCTGATCATCTGCAGACCCCTAATTCCTTGCTTCATGCTCTCGGGGGTTGTTTCCGGTTATATTCTAGCTCTCGGCGGTACGTGTGATTCTTTTCCGGGGTTTAATGCGTCCCGTGGCGCGTCGCAACGCGTCGCGGCGCATCACGCCCAGCACGTCGTACATTATCATGCTGCTTCGCGCATCCAACATCAGACCGTGTTCACAGGGAATGCAAAAGTGAAGTTTTATGTCGCCCATAAACGATGTGTCTGCGTACACGCGGGTCTGTCCGTTTTCTGCCGCGACGCGAAAATACCTGACTGCGATGTCTTTCCCTCCGCGCGAATGGAAACCTCTCCCTCTCGTTTTTCCAGGATTCTCACCCACCGCCTCTCTCGTTGCAAGCTAGTCCGGAGTGCAAGGTCCTGAATGCATCCAGCGGGACCCTAGCTTTTCCTTGCTATTTCGATATTTTTGCAACTACAAATTCTCTTTTCGAATATTAAAGAGCTGCTTTCCGGCGAGCATGCTGGCTGCTGCAGCGAGATTGGATGCTTCAGTTTTCTTACGGGAGCCATTGTTTCCACAAGCTTATTTGTTGGTTATTCTAGCGAGATCCAGTTCAAATTATCCCGTTCCTTTTGTTCTGAATATTTTGGGTACGGTTACTCGAATTAATATTCGGACGCTGTATAAAAAAGATACGATAGCTTTTTTAATATTGTACTATACGATTTGAACTTTTCTGGGAAGCTAGAGTTTACTACAGGATGTGAAAAGAAATTTTTTCAAAAATTGCAATTGTAACTGTACTTATTGTGGAAATCGTTTCTCCGAAAGAAAGCTAAAAATCTTTTCTCTATGCGTTCAGGCATGATTCAACGTTATACGTGAATTTTCCTTGCTTAAATAAAAGAAAAAAAACTTTTAAAAAAAAATCAAACCGACTTCGAAAAAACGCACTAAAAAGTATAAAATAATTTCCATTTAATATATGTGAATACACACGAACTTAAATACAATACAATCTTTTCGGAGGAGGCGGGTTAAAATTGAAAATTTTCGACACTGGAAATTACGAAAATCCTTAAATTGTTCTAAATACTAATATATTTATATTTAAATAATATATATATATTTCTTTTTCCAAATTGCAATTGTAACTGTACTTATTGTGGAACTCGTTTCTCCGAACGAAAAGGAAAATTTATCGATGCATCGCTAAAAATTTGTTCTCTATGCGTTCAGGCATGATTCAACGTTATACGTGAATTTTCCTTGCGAATAGTTAACAACAAAACACGCGTAATTGCACAAGAAATTATCCGAAATGGAAAAGAGATTCCTGCGATGTAAAATTGTCTCCACCTTTAAAAATTGTCTGAAACGAAGATGCAAAGAACTTTCCGCAATTGTACATTATAATTTGCCGTTTTGTTCACTGTTCTATTTGTGCGCAGTCGAAATAAATTGGATTCGAGGTATCCCCGGCAGCTTGCAAAGGTTGAAAAGAGATAGAAGACAGTGAACACAGGTCGGTTTTGTGAACGTGCCGCACGAACGATTCGAATTTGTGTAAAGGATTTGAAATGGCTAGGGGATCAGCGATGCGGCTTGCCTCGGTTTACTATGGGATTCAGGTTCGAGGACATTTTGGTAGCCGCAGGGCTATTTTCGGAAACGATACACAAGCTTACCTCGGGACTACCAGATCCTAGTCTTATTTTTGACATCCTCTGGAATAAGCAGAGCTTCCACAGCTTCTTCCTTCATTGTCCTCTTTCACGACTGAGATCGTCGCTCAACTAGATTTATTTTGCTGTTGTCTGTCTCCGGACGGAACGATTACTCCAAAGAATTCTCTTGCATGGAAACATAGTCCAGAACGAATATTTCAAATGTTTGTTTATTCAAAAATTAAAAGATTTCAAGGTTTGTCGCTGGGTTGCATTGAAGAATAAAGTGCAATTGCAGCTGGCGGGTGCATCGATGCATCCACATAACAAATAAGGTCATACGAGATAGATTTTTTCCTCTACAATTTTTAAAATAGGAGATAGATAAAATCTATATATGTGGCAGATAAATTTTTTTCTATCTTTAATTAAAGAAAGCAGTAACTTGACCCAAATCACCTTGAAAAAAATCATTTTCACACAGGATCCTGAACAATAATGGGCAATCTAAACGGTACTGGCCTTGTATCCGGAAAAATAGAAAGAAAACACTCGGAAATCTTATTCCTCTGCATGAAGGGTTTGATAAGGCGCACATATCCGGCTTCGAGGCCAAACAACATATTCCAGCTTCCTTATCCGTCGGCGAATATTCCGCGCAAGTCGGACTCGTTATTGGAAGACAACGGATGAAAACCGGCTCCCTTGTTTACGGATCAAGATTGGAAATCCACTGCTTATGGGATCGCTCGCGGAACGATCGGGTAAAGATGCTTTTAAGGGAACAAGGTCCGGTTCTTTCTCTTATCCTCTTTACTCCGATCGTGTCGGAACCGGCTGTATTCCGACGTGAATCGTTCAAGATCGAACCTTACAGCTGCAACTGTACAGGGTGTATCAAAATTATATATATATATACGCGATCACTATAGCGTGATTCTGCAGTACTGGATAAGTGGAGATCTCTTTAAAAATTCGATCGCAAAATTCATCTTGCCCCTTTTGTCAAGGTCAAAAATTTTGCGATTCATTTTTTTTAAACGGATCTCCACCGATCCAGAGGTGCAGAATGTTAGAATCTAATTTTGAAACACCCTGTACATGAAATACACTAGATACACACGTCTTCGCAATTTCCCATGGCAAACAATCGGCAGGAGATGACGTGTCCATCTGTGTCCTTCCTGAAATAAGGGAGGGTCGACATTCGATTTCTGCTTGTCGATCATTTCGCGAATGGTTCATTTTGCGAGCGTTGGGATCGCGTTTCCTGTTATATCCGCGAAACTGCTGCCCTCGGACGTTTCAATAACTTCCTGCAGTAATAAAAACAATGGGGAATAAGCTCGCTGTGAGCAGACTTGCCGGGAACCGTGGAGGAAAAACCGAAGGTAAACCACCCTCAGGCGCCATTTTTTATTTTGCACATTTTTATACAGCGGCTGCCTCAATTTTTATAGATGTGTTGGTATTCAAATTATTATCATTTATTTTAAGAATGTGCCGCGATGAAGCTGAAGTCGTTTCGAAGTATTTTACGAAGTATTTTGAATTATAACAGTAAGACATAGGTCTAGAAAGGTGTTTCTACTATCCCTAAATGTTTACATATTTATAGCAGAACCTAATGTTAAGGCTTGTATTTCTGTCAATTCCATCTTCAAAGACGGTAAACTATTTAAATCATCTAAACTATTTAAAGTATATAAACTATTTAAATCTATTTAAATCGTATCTCACCGGCAGTGTTGGGCAAACTTTATTTTAAATAATAAATAATTAAACAATAAATAAACGTGTGTATTTAATTGCAAATAATAACTGAACTTTTTATTGAAATAAAAGTAATTTAAATAATTCCAAAAGTGATCTATTTATTATTTCTTATTCGCAAATAAAAGATTATTTATTATTTGGATTGAGGTGGATATCAATTTAGTTGTCAATTCAAATAATAATTGAAATTGTGTTTGTAAATAACAATTAACTTTATTATTTTAAATAATTCTACGTAGACTTGCTTAAATAATAAATAATTATTTTTGCTTTTTATTTGAATATCCAAATAACAAATAGTGGATCCATTTAAGAGTCTGAAGAGCTTAAATAAAAGAAAAAGGAAAACCTTTTGCATTGTCCACTGCCTTCCGACGGGACTATAACCAAAGGTTGGTAGAAGAAGATTCAGAACACCGGGAATCAATTAGAAAATGTCTCTCGTCGGCCGCAGACTGTGGTCAGACGTTTGAATGACTTTGCGAGAAGCCGGGAAGTGAATTGACAAAGGCGCCGCGCCGCGCTGGTAGCCGAAACGCAATTAAAAACGCGAGTCTGAAGCCTTGTGGAAATAACCACGACGTTCCGGGGGGAGGGACAACGAAGAAACGAGGAGTAAAAATATGGAGAGGCAAAGGACTGCGGAGTGGAGGCAAGAACGCGTCTAGTATCCGCGAGGAGAGTAGCTGTAATTAAAGAGACGGCCACAGCGAGAAGAGCCGAAATCACGAGGAGCCGTGGAATTGAGTTAAAGAGAAGGTTAAGTCAACAGGAACCCTCTGATTCTACCAGTTACACGCGCTCTCTGTACTTCGTTTCACTGGGAAAGCTCGGTGCATCTTCTGCACCGCTGCAGACGAGAACATTGCCGGCCCTTCGCCCTTAGGTTGCTTCCCTAGCATACAGTGGCTAGAACTAAGTACTTTGCTGTTCGTGATTAGACTGCGGATTTTATATGTTTACAGTAAAACGGTGGGATTCGAAGAATTCAATTATTTTCAACACCTAGCGCCACTAACAATTAAGGGGTGGATGGATAAAGGTGTCAAGCATGGATGGATAAAGGAGCTAGAAGACTTTAACACCTTCATTCATCACAAATATTACCGATATTGGTTGTTAGCTCGTTCATCCACTCTCTAACTCCGCAGGTAACCATAGAAAAGTTTCCTAACAGGGCGCTAAGTTAAGAATGAGAGTTTACACCTTTATTCATGAGGATATCTAAGTTTAACCTAAAATGTTACTTGACACCTTTATCCATATCCACCCCTTCAATTCTTCTACCACTATTCAAAATATTTGTTGCATTATTGAACATCTATTCAATAAATTACTAAACGTACATTTTAGTAAACTACTGAAAGTATTGTACAAATCATATAAAATGGGAATACTTCGGGTCGGAAGAAGAATTCCTTTTCTCGAATTAGAATAGCTCCGACTTCAAATGATTAAAATTAAAAGAAATTGCATCAACCAGCCCGATCCTCGAATCATCCAAAAATTATTTTGTCGGATCGTTCGTTCGATTGCCCGATTAAATTAGAAGAGACAACGGAAGCAATTAAAATGATTTATCATTTAATTAACAAAAAGAGTCGCACGAAAAACGGAGAGCGAGCAATTTTCGTTCGCTCTAATGAACACCGGTACGCGATAAAAGGAAAATGACCGTGGGCCAGACGAAATAAGTCCGAGTAGATTAATACTAATAATAGTTGTTCGAGGTGAAATGAAATTCGTTGGCCGGCGGGCATATCAGATTTTCGGGTTTGAATCACGAGACGGGGATATCGCCGGTGATAATTGTAACCGGAAACGAAGTCTCTCGTGGCACATTACCGGGAGAGAATATCGGCGATTTCGGTGGTTTCGGTCCGAAAATTGTGACTGTGCTGGAAGATCCCTTTGGCGTATTATGGTCGTGGAATTGCGAGCGGCCTGGATAAATGTCACGGAGGATCGTGAACAGAGATCTATAATTGTTCTAAGTATACCAAAAGTTATCTGAATATAGGAATCCGGGTGTTTCGAGATGTGGTTATCAATTTGGTATCTCAGGTTGAAACAACGTTCGTCGCGGTACTGAGTTAAGATGGGTGGTGACCGTCGTGGATTTTCCTCAGCAGCGCTAACACTCAGAATTTATATACTGTGTTCACGGTGTCCGGTGTCTCCTCGGAGTTGTGGCTAGTTATAAAGGGATATTATTTTCCAAGGGTCATCCCTTTCAGTCCTTAAGGTCCTTTGTGTGGAATTGCAAGGTCAATTAGGAATGCAAAACAAAGAGAGTTCTTAAAGGGTCGGTTGCAAAAGACTTTTCTATATTCTTCCAGATTGTTTAGAATATCAAGGATTAACCTTTTCTAAGGGAATCAAGGGTCCACAGAAAGGAGCTAGCATTCTTGAAAGTTCTAGGAATGTAGGAATGTTGTAAAGCTTATATAGAATCCAGGAGGAACCCAGACCTTTGAGAATGTCAAGGATTAACCTTTTCTAAGGGATTAAAGGGTCCACATAAAGGACTAGCATTCTTCAAAGTTCTAATAATGTAGGAATGTTGTAGGGCTAGAATCCAGAAGGAACCCAGATCTTTGAGAGTGTCAAGGGCTGACCTTCTCTAAGGGATTAGAGGGTCCACATAGAGGACTAGTATTCTTCAAAGTTCTGAGAATGGAGGAATGTTTTAGGGCTAGAATCCAGTAGGAACCCAGACCTTTGAGAATGTCAAGGATTAACCTTTTCTAAGGGATTAGAGGGTCCACATAGAGGACTAGCATTCTTCAAAGTTCTAATAATGTAGGAATGTTGTAGGGTTAGAATCCAGAAGGAACCCAGATCTTTGAGAATGTCAAGGATTAACCTTCTCTAAGGGATTAGAGGGTCCACATAAAGGACTAGCATTCTTGAAAGTTCTGAGAATGAAGGAATGTTGTAGCGCTAGAATCTAGTAGGAAGCCAGACCTTTAAGAATGTCAAGGATTAATCTGTCCTAAGGAATTGAAGGGTTCAAACAAAGAGACTAGCATTCTTGAAAGTTCTGAGAACGCAGAAATGTTGTAGGGCTTAGAATCCAAAAGGAACACAAAGGGTCACAAATCTTAAAGATCCTAGAAAAGATGTGTTTGTCTACCGTGTCCTACTGCTCCTCGAACGTATTATCCAGACGGGGTTTTCAGTCGTTTTGGAATTGAGGTCTGCGAGGGATAACCGTGACGTAACGCCCGGTTATAACCGTCGTCTTTATCCTGGCCGCTACAGAATGGGAGAACTTAAAGAATAGTAAAACGAAGGCAAAGCAAACATACATATAATGTAATAGAACCGTCGTCGTCCCTGCCTTGGCGTCCGCCTCGCCGCGAACGCGAAAAGAGGACGAGCTAACGGCATGAATTATGCGCTATTCTGTTTAAAAAGGGGGCCCGGGACAAACTCGTTTACAAAGACCAGCAAAACGTAATATCCAGTTACTGCTTTGCTTCGTTAAGTCGCCGCATCTGCTCTGTGGACTACCGTGCATTCGCGAAATGAGGTCCGTTGAATAGTTTGCGGATAGAGCGTGTTTATGACCGACGAGATTTTCGTGGTAAATGATGACTCGCAGCTGGTATTTTGTTTGTGTTTGTCTCGCGCGAACATTCAATTTGCAGTCGCTGGACCGTGACCGGGTCTTCTTCGACCCAGAAATTCCGAATTCGAACTTTCAACTTTTGAAGTAGCTGTCCTTGTCGTCCGGGGATTAACCGGGGAATGTAATTTTCATGTTGACTGTTCAGGGTGGTCTACCGAACATGTCTATCGAGTTTAAACAAAATCGATCGAGTGGTTTCTTTGTAATAATTATCGCAAGCTCGAAAAACGCAGTGAACGGCCGCAGAATGCATCTCGCGTAACTTTTTACCATAATCCCGTTGATCGTAATCGTACGTTCATAAAATTTCATGGGATTGTTCTCTGAACCACAGTGATTAAGACCATTTAAAAACCCCCGATGTTTCCGAGAGTTAATCGCGGTTCGAATTTAATTGAAAGGTAATTATGTGACGAGACTCACGAAAGGTTGCACGGTGGATGGAACTGCGTCGTTATGGTGTCGTTATTTATCCATAAAGCGATCCTACGGGGCGAAGGGGGATGTATGTAACGAAATAATGACGCAGGATGGCGTCGCGACTGGGGTGGGTCAGTGTCTCGTCGAATACTGGATGTTCCATCGGGATCAAAGGCAATTTGCAATTCATAGCAGACTGCGGAGGACAAAGGCGTCCGGGGGCGTCCGCGTTGGTGGAGGATTTTCTGGAAACAAGCTCAGTTCGGGGACGTCCTTCCGACCGGAAACGATCCCTCACGGCCAATTCTGGTGCCTTAATCCGTCGATTAGTCACCGTTCGTGGAAACAACGGGCTCCTGGACGAATTATCGTCCGGCCAGCTGATCGACTCCCGCGCGGGAGTAATAAGACGGCGAACACCGGTTCGAATTCAATTTAATTAGCTCTCGACCCCGGCCTGGCTGAATTATGGGGGATTTAACGGTCCGTCCCGAAAACCTCTTCGTTTAGTCGAGGATTTCTTCCGCGACTCCCCTTCGTCACCTAGTTCATCGACCAACAATCGCTGTCCGAAAAAAACGTTCATCTCCTAAATCAAATTTCAAAATTACAGCAGGACATCGGTTAATCGGAAGACAAACAGCCTGGATAAATTAAGGCCTGAAGGATAATCGAGACCTGGGGAAATAATTAAAATGTACTTCATATTCGAAAATAAATTTGTTATTTTTGAACATTTATTTCCCTATATAATCATGTTCAAATATTTGTATAAGCATATTTGTTTATATTCTACCTATTCCTTTAATTTTGAATGTATAATATTATAATATTATATAACATATAGATAGATTAATAATATTATATAATAATATGTAATATATAAAATATAATTATATAAATTATATAAAAAATTATATATTATTGTATAATATTATATTTTATATATTTTATATTATCATATAATATTATTAATCTATCTATATGTCCACTAATAATTCCAATAATTTATGTCTACTGTTTCGCATTCAAAAATTTTCAGTGACGACTACATTTTCTTTCATAAATTCATAAAATCAATCGTTTATTTTTCCTCTTTAATTCGACTAGAGGTTTTTATAAATGTAATCTGGATTCTTTTTATGTTAATCTTAATTTCAGCATTGTTCGAATTGATTAATTGAATAATTAAACGCTACACTGTGAATACCTTGGAACGCGCACGATTTTCTAATTCAACCTTTTGTGCTTTGGTTAGGTAACTGTATAGTATTAATAGTTTGTTAATTAAAGCGCATCAATGTTGACATCTAATTACAGAGAAAAAGTTTTCGCACTGGTTCGACGTACGCGAGTGAACCGGTGTTCAATTAATTTGTATGTTTCTATAACGAACGATATAATTAAAAACAAAGATTTGCTTCTGACATCCAATTAACGCTGCCCCGGGTGTTATTCGACGAAAGTTGTGTGTTGAAAATTAATTCTACGCGCATTGTTACATTTAAATTTACAATGTTTTAATATAACGAATGTGTCCGCGTGGCGATGAGTTTTTTGTTTAACTTCATATGTTTGTGTTTCATAAATGCGTTGCTTTTCCTGAAATATTGCAGTTATTCTGATTTCGACAGATTTTCATTAGCGCGAATAAATGGTACAATATTAATATTATTTTATCCATCTGTGCGTGCGTTTGTAGTTTAAAAATGTTTCCAATATTCAGCCATATAATTAAAAATCTGTTAGACGTCGAACGATCATGTTTGTCGAATTCTGCACATCGTTGCCGAATTGTTTAACTGTTTGCACTCGGAGATATACATATTAACTCGAAAATTAAACATTTCTTTCGATCTAGAATAATTCCATTCTATACGATGTCTTTTTTTCAGAGATGTTGCAAAATTGTACTGCTCGGCGGAGTGTAAAAGTAAATTATTGTATATAGTCACCATTCTTTTCTAATTGTAGAAAAGATATAATTGATTAATAAAGCTGTATTTTTAAAAATTTAACCATTGAATTTTATTTTCAAATCGGGCACGAACTTATGCAATCATCTGATACAATACCGAAGTGTTTGATAATTGATTAGCAGACTGCAGATTTTATGCATTTATGACAAAAATGAGTAGGTGTCATTTAAAATAGCAAAAATATTAGAAACATTTAAACATACTATTATATCATTCGCAACCGACTAAAAAAAAAAACATAATAGGGAAAAAATGAATTTCTATTTCACTCCTGCTTGTTGCAATTTAGGGAAGAAATTTTATTTTGCATAAAGATCCGCAGTCTATTAATTAGATACCACCGTTACCGTGTAATTCCTGACGTAGCGATATATGAAACGGATGAAACTTATGTCCGGCCAGAATTCGCATAAATGCCGTATCGCGTTTCGAAGTTCACTTAAATCCGAGAGCTATGCCGCGGTGGTTGCCCGGCGTGTATTAATCGATCTCCAGCCACGTGGATTCCTTTTCATCGCACGCTGCAGATTGCGTCTCCGCAGTGGAACAGAACAGAGATACAAGATAGAGAGAGAGAGAGTTGGGGATCACGAACAGGGATTATGATAGAAGTATCAGGAAAGCCGGAGCGGACCAAATGCAATGCAACGCTGGCCAATGCTCGGCCCGATAAGTCTCTTACCGCTCTTGTCACGGCTTCGTTACGGCCCACATGCCTGCGATCGGAATTCCCGCGGGAAAACGCTTCTCGCCCTCGGGTACATAACATACGTATCGATAGAAAGACATATAACGATTCCAAACCATGGTTCTTCTCATTATTTAGGTCTGAATGAATATTTTTAAAGGGTACAAGCAATATTTTTTTGGAAAAATGAGTAAACTCATTTTACCACGCTTATATTAACTTGCCGTGTTGTTGTTGTATGCGTCAAATCTTGTAATCGAATATTATACCTCTTCCCATAGTCCAATCTTGCTGAAATTATGTATACACACTTGCTTCCGATGACAAGATAAGTAGAAAATAAAATATATAGAAAAAACGTTTTAAAATCCACGCTTATATTAAAATGCACTAAATAGTAGAAAATCATTTTTTTCCTGGTTTTGATTTTTCCCAAAAATTTTAAGAAATTAGTTCAAAATTTATTCTGCTATAAAATTAGTGTCGGAATAGATAGAAAAATGTAATAAAAATTTAAATAAAATCATGACATCAGTGACTATAAAAATAAAAGCGTGGAGCGCTAAACTATATTGGCGTAATCTTCGTGGGCGCTCCACGCTTTTATTTCTATGTATAGTCACTAATGTCATGATTTTATTTAAATTAATATTACATTTTTCTATCTATTCCGACACTAATTTTATAACAGAAGAAATTTTGAACTAATTGCTTAAAATTTTGGGGAAAAATATTATTAATCATTTAATTGGATTCACAGTATTTTATGGAGAACCAGGAAAATAATTATTTTCTCCTTTTTAGTGCATTTTAATATAAGAGTGGTTTTTAAAAAGTTTTTTTTATATATTTTATTTTTAAGACGAGCACGGTGGTTCGCGTGGCGGATACATTGTGGAACTTGGAGGGGAATTTTTTGAAGGAAGGAGTTGCTTAGACTTTAAAGATGCGTAGCGATTGCAGGCCACGGGTTTTCTCATTATTTAGCTCTGAATGAATATTTTAAACAAATGGGTACAAGCAATATTTATCTGGAAAAATTAGTGAACACATTTTTAAAACGAGCACGGTGGTTCATGGCGTATACATTGTGGAACTTGGAGGGGAATTTTTTGAAGGAAGGAGTTGCTTAGGCTTTAAAGACGCGTAGCGATTGCAGGCCACGGGTTTTCTCATTATTTAGCTCTGAATGAATATTTTAAACAAATGGGTACAAGCAATATTTATCTGGAAAAATTAGTGAACACATTTTTAAAACGAGCACGGTGGTTCATGGCGTATACATTGTGGAACTTGGAGGGGAATTTTTTGAAGGAAGGAGTTGCTTAGACTTTAAAGATGCGTAGCGATTGCAGGCCACGGGTTTTCTCATTATTTAGCTCTGAATGAATATTTTAAACGAAAGGGTACAAGCAATATTTTTCTGTGAGCTCCTCCTTAGTGAGGAATTTTTTAATGGAAGGAGTTGCTTAAAAATCTTCCTGAAAATGCAGAGTTCTTGAGACGTCTCGTCAATAACGGAAAGCTATAGTGATTATTAGACTGCGGATCTTGATGCATTTATAGCAAAATTGAGTAGATGAAGTACAAAATTGTCGGAAATTTGAAAAATTGAAGATGTCAATATATGATTTCTTCTCTATTAAAATCATTAAGGGAAGAAATAACATCGAATTTAGTTTTTACTTATTGCAATCGATGCGGACAATTTTTATTTTGCATAAAGATCCACAGTCTAGTGATTATGGTGGCGCGGAAGAGGCTTGGAAGGGTTCTCTGTGAGCGACACGTGTTCCCAGTGAGGTCTTAGAGGTTCGCATGATCGTTTAGGGCGGATTTCGCGTGACTGCGTTCCGGGGAACGCATTCTGGCATGTAAGAGCGTGGATACGAGGTTCTAGCGTGCTTCACGGCTGCGAATACTTACAATTACAAGGGCCGCGGTGAGATATAACATAGCACTCTTGTCTGGTGTACCTATATGTACATATATAGTACTCATTAATCGGCTGCCAGGTAAAAGCGAGCGAGAAATTGATGCGCTTGCTCGCTGTCCCCGTCGTTTAATTGTTACATTAACGTTAAACGCGGTTCAATTATATTTCAATTAAACCGGCCCGAATCGTACAATTAAATCGGCATGGATTATTCAACGGAACTAGTATTAATTATTGAGTTACCGGATTGCACACGCTACTCCCGTTAATTGTATACATTTTCTGTTGAGGTCTATTGAGCCGGATGCTCCGCCACCATTCAGCTCGATCACTACGATTGTAGATCTTTGCGCAATTACAGATTATTGTGTGGCCATTCGGCGGCTGTGGCGTTGTCTGTTAACTGTAGGGTTGAACCCGAATGCGCCCCGATTATGATATTGTTAATCTAATACAATCGAATTAATGTTGAACCGAACGGGAGTAATGTTCGTAAATCAAAATTAAATTAAGCTATCTATAATCCAATTGAATAAAGTTCATTTACATCTTTAAATCCAGTCAATTAAAAATCTAAAAACAGTGTGATCAAACAGAAATAAGCTCGGACACTCTACTGAAATTAGCGCTAATTTTATATAGTCCAGATTTCTCGACTCCATCCCAAATTTCTCAAAAACTGTGCGTGTAGGAGAAAAATTAAGACCAGATTCGGAATCAGCGCTAAAAACTGTATAAGATACACCCAACAGTTATATGGAAACATTTTTGTTGTTGGACAGTGTAATTTGCTCCGTCTTTCCCTATATTCGTCAGTTGCCACTTAATTTTCTAATTTTGAACGCCTGTCTCTCGGTACCTATTTGGTCGAAAAAAATGATTGACCAGTGAAATTTGAAGGAAATTTAATGCTCTTTCCCAAAATGGAAGACAAAGGTTCATAGGACCCACAGTTTTTGAGTAATAGGCGAAAAACCAAAACAAGGTAATACAAATCGTGGTTTTTTCCCCCTCCCCAAGTTAGCACAGGGTCCTCGAGGTCGAAAACTGAGATTCGACACCCCAGAGTACCCCTAAATGACGTGTCAAAATTTCATTAAGTTCGGAATATTATCCAGGTGGACGCCTTTTTTTCGACCTGCCGACTGGACTAATACGCGATGTATGTAGCTCTGCGGAGTGAATTAACTTCGTCGGGTTAATTTTACTTACGCTGGAATAAAAATCGAGTTTCGAAATAAAATGAATTTCCAGGCTTCGCGTTTCTTCAATGCGAAGAAACTGGAACGCAAAAGAAATTAGCATGCCGAGTTAACACGGCATTGGTTAATTTTGGGCGGCGGTGAACCTCAGTGAATTTGATAAAAACAGGAATGAAATTAAATCTTTTACGGGTAACGACGTTAGTTTATCCAGTTTTATAAAGCGGGAACGCTGCTGCATCGAATTTTGAAGGATTTAAAAAATCTGTTACGCCGAACTCGGAACTGGGTAAAGTTCAGAGGGGAAAAAGGCGTGTTTCAAATACTGTTTGAAATATTAAACGCTGCACGGTCCGGCGCGGTGGAAGTAATATTTCAAGCTGAAAGCGAAATTTTCGACGAATAAAATGTTTCCGGTTTAATAATCCGGAACGCGTGTCCAGTGGAACATTTGCATCTTCTATTTCAAATATCTCTCGCCAATGGAAATCAATTTGGGGAAGAGGGAGAAAAAGAGAGAGACTCTCCATCGTTTATTGTAACGCGAGGAACTACAATATTTGTCGAGTAAATTTAATTTTTAATTTCGAGCGAGTTGATCGCGCGTTACGTTCCTTGGAATTTCATTCGATCCAATCGAATCAAACATTGCTCGCTTCGAAATTTCACGATTTTCCAATATCATCCACCTTTATGCATTAGTTTAGAACGTAAAAGAAGTTCCGGAGACTGAAACGATATTTTAGATGATCATTTAAGCGCAGATTTTCATGGCGATGTAAAGTTTTATGGAATCATTTGTGCGGATAGGGTAGTTCGACGAAACTGGAATCGGAAGATCGATTTCTTAGTTTATCACGGATTGTTACGATTTTATTACATTTTCGGTGGAAGCAAATATCTCGCGGAACTTAAAAATATATATTTTACGCCAGTTTCTACGTTTTTCGTGTCGCGCAACGAAAAGCTGTTGAAAATTACATTTAAAAAAATGTACCGGAAGCTGTGAGTGCATAAAATGAACAGCATACTAATTAATGGATTTTTATGCTGTATTTTATTATTTTAATAAAATGTTCCACAGTGAACCAGCGAAATTGTGTTTCATCAAATTGTCGAGGATATTAATTAAAAATTTGTTCTTAAACATGCAGTTAGCTGTAGAAAATTGTATCGCTCTCCCAGGGCACGTAATTGACAAACAAAATAGTGTGCTGTAGAATAGTGATTAGACGGAGTCTGCAAACATCGGAAGCGTCTCTAATCAATTTTGTTGTGGACAAGGGACAGGATCTACGGTCCTCGGGACGGTTAAGATCGAAGCGGAAGCGTATCGCGTTGATCGCGGCGCTTCCGGTCGCCGGTATCGATTCGGGGCCCGTGTCAACATCGATTGAATCTATAATCCTTCAACGGGGATTAATACCGTGGCCCTTCTGACGGCGTTAAGGGTGTACGGTTGCGTGTCCGACCATCGATCGACCTAATCAGACCGTGTCAGACAAATCATCTCGGATCACTCGCCGCACCGATATTCGCTCCTGAACACGTACGTCCTGTTGCCAAGGATAACAACCGCACCGCCACGGACTGCGGATACCACGGATCCTGGCAGTCATTGGTGGCTGAGAAATCGTCCTTTTGTCACACACCCATCAATCATATCATTATTGCCCTAGCTATCGTCGACGTCATCCACAATTCCGATTTTGGGAGCTTCGAGTTACATATGTATTCATGGTACACTGGCAATAATTTTACTGCAATAATAATTATTACCGGTCATGCACTCCAAATTCACACTTTTGCAAATCGAATTCAACCTTTTACAAATAAAGCATTTTTAAACTAGTTTATGTAAAAAAATCAAATCGAATGTAAATGAACTGTTATGAAATTCAAGATTTTATCTATTGCAATGACGTGCATCAAATACTTATTAAAATGTAATTACTTAAATATAAATTCACCCTTTTGCAAATCAAATTCAACCTTTTACAAGTAAAGCATTTTTAAACTAGTTTATGTAAAAAAATCAAATCGAATGTAAATGAACTGTTATGAAATTCAAAATTTTATCTATTGCAATGACGTGCATCAAATACTTATTTAAATGTAATTACTTAAATATAAATTCACCCTTTTGCAAATCAAATTCAACCTTTTGCAAGTAAAGCATTTTTAAACTAGTTTATGTAAAAAAATCAAATCGAATGTAAATGAACTGTTATGAAATTCAAAATTTTATCTATTGCAATGACGTGCATCAAATACTTATTTAAATGTAATTACTTAAATATAAATTCACCCTTTTGCAAATCAAAATCAACCTTCTACAAATAAATCATTTTTATTTAAGTTTTTGTGAAGAAAGAAAATTAAATTAAATGTAAATGAACTCTAAGAAATTCAAAATTTTATCTATTGCAAAGACGTATGTACGTAAAATACTTATTTAAATATAATTACTAGCCTGTGAATCTGTATGCAAAATAAAAATGTTCTACATTGGTTGTGGGAGCAGGGATAAAATAAAAATTGATTTCATCCCTTAGCGACTTTGTTACATTAAAAACGACATTACAATCTTAAATTTTTCTAATCCTTTACTGTTTTATATTTCACACAACCAACATCTTTATAAATGCATAAAGATCCGTAGTCTAATAATTACCAATTCATTAACTTTGTAATGTATGAAAACTACGTGTAGATATTGTATATATTCATTGTAGCCATTTTCTGATTAATCAATTATTAAAATGAAAGTACATACAATAATTAATTTTAAATATTCTTAACGGGTGAAATTGATTTGCATAATGTTGGAATTTGACTGCAAAATCTATACATATATCGAAAATTATAGTTTTTATTGCCTCGCAACAGAGAGTTCGATCAGACCGATGAAAATATTCGAAAGAACGAGAGAGAAAGGGTAGAAACGACGAAAGGGTGCATTACAGGAGTCCCGGTACCAGATTTCCATTACGTTTGCGATTCAATCATACCGGCGCGAGTCGCTGGCAAGATCCAAGCGGATTCAGCATAGTAAATCATCCCTTCTTTGCTGGGGATTCGGCTCTCGAGGTATAATTAGTAGGCCACTCGAGTGCAATCGAGGGGATCGCGTCCATATTAATTCCTGATCGATCCCCTGGCGGTGGCTCAACCCTCCTTCGCTTAATCGAGCGTTTCAGTAAAGGAGAACGAAATCTGCGAACGTTTCATCCCGAGATTGTACCAGTTTTCCAATTGTATTGCCACAAAGAAAGTGTTCCACTATCAATCTATCAAATCCTTTACCTCTAACAGGCCTCCGATATCTTTATATCGATCACATTATATACTGTCCGATAAAACCCCAAATCTATCGACTCTTTAGAAAATAGAAAAATGAAAGAGGTTGAACCAATTTTTTTTATTAGACTGTTCTAAATTTCAATATTCACGGATTAAACTGGAAATTGTGCATATTCTCAGCATATTTTCAGAAACACGTGGTATATCGAAATGATAATGAAATTGAAAAACAAAAGAAGTGCCTTGAAGAGAAAGAAACGCTCTTTCTATTGCTTTTTTGCACAAAATTCTACGATAATTTTTTCGCTTTCCGGAGCTAGTTAAAGTTAAAAAGCCAATATTTACTTGAACGTTGAGTAACTCGAATAAAAAAAATCGCACAATAATCAACATCCACACATTTTACACAGGAAAGATAGCCCTTCCAAATGATATTAACGCGGTTTATCAAAAAAATTTGTTTCTTCCCGTTTGATGTTACAAAGTTGCACAAAATTTTTGTTAACCGTCAATGTTGTCTTTATCTCGCTATAACTTTGTAAAAAACCAACATAGCAACAATTTGAAACAGAGCATCCGAAACTAGGGGTCTCAGGCTTTCAAACCATTGTTTAACGATATCGATACAGCAATTTTGGCCGAAGTTATGATCATGTAAACTAGTAGCAATTTTTCGGGTTCGCAGAGGTAATCCCTTAATTCTTTTGAGGAGTGTATTTTTTCTCAAAAATTCGGATAAATTTTCAAACAAATTTTAAAATATAATACAGCGTGGTCCCCTAGAGAGAGAGAAAATGTCGTGCAGCAACAACCTTCAGAGTCCTCAAACGGGCCGCAGCCGAAACATGAAGCGTCCTCGACTTCAATCAGATGATCCGGAGAAGAAAATGTTGCCGATCGGCAGAAAAATCGCGGCGAAACCAAACAAAACCGAGGGAAAACGATATTGCGATTGTTGGGGAGTGAAATCCGAGCGGAAGAACGGTGTCAACGTCACCGAATGGGAACAGAGGAACGTTTGTGGGACTCCGGGACTCGTTATTGCGATTGAACGGGCACGATGCAGCGCGCGTGTTGCAGCGTGCCGGTCGATTTGCAGTCGCAGGTGATTTTTCAGCGTCCGCCATTAACGCGCGACCGTTGTCCTCGGACGCTATGGACACCGTGTCGGTGAATAGTTGTGTGTGTAGGTTGGTGAAAAAGCGAGACAAAGAGAGAGTGTGTCACGTGGATATTTCTATCATCGGTTATTTCCGAGGCCGTTTATGAGTTCCGAAGCGCGGGTGAAAAGGAGGATCCGGTTTTATGGGCTGCGTTTTTCGCGTGGTCGACGCTTGCCAAACAAAAAGCCCCCACAAAGGACGGCTGGGACCGTTTGCCACGACAATCGGATACCGGTCGAATCGGTTCGCGAATCGTACGCAAGTCGATTCAAAGCGAAACTGATACGATACTTGTTGTACCCCGTCGTCGATGGAAATAGGCGAGGGAGAAGGCCACTCTAATCAATTCACTCGATTCGCGCGATTCTTTGTGGTAACTCGGTGCTGTTGACGAGCTTCGCCTGCCACCACCACTGGTGCGCTATCATTAATGCTGTAAATGGAAATAGGCTCCGATTTCCAAGGGGAGTGTACAGGGTGATTCTGGGAACTGGGACAAGTCACTGCTCGCTTCGAAGTAAAACTATGAGATTGGCAACTAAATTCGCGACCTTTTGTTTCGTAATTCTTTTATTGTGTCATTATAACCTGATTCAGCGACCATTCCTTTTGAACTGTATATCATTGGGAAGCTCTGAATTTTTCGATTAATTTGATATGAAATACACACTTCCGTGCTTAAAAAATATACAGGGTATTCCACCTAACTTGACCACCTTGAATATCTTTGTTGTTTTTAAAGATACGTCAAATGTCTGAGGGACAAAGTTGAATGGTAAAATGGAGCTCATACGATACCAAATAAATTTTTGTTTTTATGTAATATTATATTGTGTCCAACTATTTTCGTGACACAAACACAAATCCAACGCTTCTCCCTCCGTTAATTATGCCGTAGCTATTCAACGTTTTACGAATCTCAATGAAAGTCCGAAGCATCGCATTAACTTGCTGCATAGTAAGCGAAGCGCATGAACGTTAATTTGCCCCTGGAAAAGAAACCTGTTAATTCGATATACATTCGAAGAACAGAAAAGTACGTTCGAATGGTTCGCTTAAAAACAGATTAAGCTCCTCATACACATATCACGTGCGCCCGCGCAGGGAATGACCATTGTCCTCGTTCCTCTCACATAAACATCATCGACCGAGAGAGGGGATGCAGTTTTCGCTCTCGCGAAAATTATTGCCGGACTCGGGGCTACCCGTTTCAACCACTCGTTAGCGCCCGATTAAAATGTTTAATTGATGCGGTTCCCATCGGGCGACGTCATTACCCGCGGCAGCCAATTACACCGATCGTCCCCGAGTTTGTACATTCGTCGCGCGACGCTCCATTATGTCGCGATTACGCCATGAGATTTATCTCGATCGACGACCATGGCCCGTCGAAATGCTTCTACAGTCGGCGAACGAATGTGGGAATCTCTGACAATTGCATATAATTCTCATTTTATACGAGATATCTGAACAAACCAACGAGGAGGTCGTTAGCGTATGTTACCTTTACTTTGTGGATTTTTTTCGAAATAATTTTTCAAAATAACTTTAACTTTATTAATGGACTGCGGATCATAATGCATTTATGGCTGATAAAACTGTTCAAAAAATGCTGGAGTATTAAATTCAATCTCGATCGACGACCATGGCTCGTTTAAGGGTGGAAAGAAATAATTTTTCAAAATAATTTTAACTTTATCAATGGACTGCGGATCTTTATGCATTTATGGCTGATAAAAATGTTGAAAAAATGCCGGAGTATTAAATTCAACAGAATTTAGTACGATTTTGATTTATTTTGGATCTGGAAATGCTATTACCAATGAAAATAGAATTTCATTTGGTACCACTTTCTTAAAATTTGTCTACAAAGATTGAAATTTGCATAAACATCCGCAGTCTATTTATCAATCATTTTCTTCGCTTATATATAAGATAGTCGAACGAATCCAGCGGCAAACAATCGCGACGAATCAGCTTCGTTTCGTATATTTTTTCCAACATTCTACATCTCTCACGAAGGGTGAAAAGAAATCTTTTCATGATGCAGTTCTCTTGCTCAAGGAAACCCAGAAGAGAATCGCAAACGCCTATGTTACACGGACAGCTCTCTCAAAAATCGGGAGTAAAGCAACCGCACGACTTTCGAGAAGCTTCTCGAGTGTTCCCGAGTTGTTCACGGCAGCAATTAATGCCGGCACAGACAGCCATTTGATCGTTTAAACCGTGTATTACCCGAACAGACGTTCGAGTTTAATGAAATCTTGGCGACGAACGCCGCTAATGACTCGCGTAATACTCGCGCAATAAAATCTCCCTCGATAGATGGAGAGGGATCATAGAAACGGGAAGACGAAGGAGCGACAGAGAATATTCGATTTCACCGGGAGAAATATATAAGAGTCAAAGTTAATAGGTTTCTTCCCCATGGGGCGACACCTTCGCAGAATTTCCTCTCGGCCCCCGAGTTTAATCTGGCGACTTTCCGGTCGGATTGCAATCGACTCCTAACAGAGACAGAGAGACAGCTCTCTCTCTCTCTCTCTCTCTCTCTCTCTCTCTTTCTTCCATAGAGCATCTCGCGGAATCCCAGCGTGTCATATTCTCTCTCGGAATTCATGGACGGTCGCCGGCGCGGAATTTTTAAGCACGTCGCGACGCGCGCAACGGTGAATTAAAATTCTTAGTAGATCGCAGCCGAGTGCAACGAGTGTGCAACGAGTGTGCAACGAGTGTGCAACGAGCGCGCCAAGGGATTTCCGCGAGACTCTTGCTTCTAATTCATAAGCCCGCGACATCGAAATTCCAACATCGATGAATATCCAGCTGAACGTATTCCGCCTCCGTTATTACGCGAGCGAATATCTTACGCGCGGCCGCTTGGCTAACTTCGGACATTCTCCAGGCCCGCGTTAATCCAGGCTTTGTCGAGGCTTTTCGAATGGGGAAAGCCGAAATTTCTGACGGCTCCCCGGAGAACGCGATTATTTTATAATATCGGGAAGCTTTTTGCCCCGTTTTGCTAGAATTACGCTCGTTATTCGCGCAAACGCGCCCGTGCCGCGGGAAACTCGGTCAACGTATTATTACCGTTATCAAATCCTGTATTATTCATTTGATGCATTCGCGGGAGGAATGTGCAGTTTAAAATAACGCAAATATCCGGTGAGTTTATTGAAGCAATCATTTCGGCCATTGGCCATCATTAGACTGCGGATCTTTATGAAATTACAGCAGAATTGAGTAGAAGAAATTCGAAATTGTTGAAACATTTTCAAAATCGAAGATGTCGATATATGATAACTAGACTGCGGATTTTATGCACTTATAACGAAAATGGTTACGTACAATTGAAAGCAGTGGACATATTAAAATGATTTAAGGACATCAGTGTATTACTGTCAATTTGACATGAAAATTAAGCTTAATAAAAAATTTTTATTTGGCTCCTGTGTCTTGCAATCAATGCAGACATTTTTTTTCGTAAAGATCCGCAGTCTAATGATAACATTCAATTTAGTTTCTATTTCTTGCAATCGTCGCTGGCAATTTTTATTTTGCACAAAGGTCCGCAGTCTTCGCAGTGTAAATGCAATCAGAGCTGCGAAACCTTTGATCACATATTACGGCGATGCGAATTGTATAATTCACAAAGACGCAATCTAATAAACGCCCTACTTTGTCTGGACCTTCAATCACCTCTAAATGTAGACACACTCATAGCAAAACCAAATGTTAAAGCTTGTCTTTGTGTTCATTCTTTTTCCAAAGATTGTAATCTGCATATTTAGTGTTAACAGACATTGTTATTGTATTCACTTGAAGTTACTCTTGTAAATAAACCCAGAAAAGGGTTTAAAGTGCTTAAATAAAAAAAACGAAAAAATCCGCAAGCCATCCATAATCAATGCTCCATCTTAGAGCGGCAGCCTCGAGCAAAATGTGTCTGGTGATTCAAACGATTTCAAATGATTCGCGAGGACCAATCTCAGAAGCTTTCGAGCTAATTAACCGAGTTCGATTGTCCACGCGCAAACGTCTTGCGCTGTGTTCCGCGAGAAGTCAGGTCGGCGAGTGTGCAAACACAGTCCGGCGAGTGTAATTACGTGAAACAAACATGCCGCAGCCTGCAATCGAGTCGTTTAAACGGCTGATGTTTGCTGAGTTCCTGGAGGTGCATCCGGCAAGGTTGCACTTCAGACTGTCGCCGGGTCTCTTCAAGAACAGGGAGAAGGGAGAGGTCGGACGAAGGGTTGCTGAAAATAAGCGCAAACAGATAATTAGAGTTTCGAATTTAATTGAGAACGAGTGGGCCCGAGATTTCCTCCGGGGAAGAGAGAAAGAGAGAGAGAGAGGAGGAGGAGGAGGAGGGACAGCCTCCGGTGTCGTCCGAGCCCTCTAATATTCCCAGACTTAATTATGATGACGAGGCGAGTCTGGGAAATGGGTTGCTTCCGCATTCAAGAAACGCTGCGCTTTCGCGACGCTCGAAAAATCTCCCTTTTCAACGGCGACTACCCTGCTTTTTCTCTTTTTTAACAGCTTCGCTCTATCTCCCTCTTTTTTCTGTTCTCTCCTTTCACACACTTTTTGCTCTCTACACTCTATTCTCTAGGCGATGTTCTACGTTCTCTATACGATGTTGATGTTTTCGAGCACTGGACTTTGGACTCTAGCTTCTGTCTTTATGTTCTGTATTCTATGGCTTTTTTGTTTTAAATTGTCTTTTTCGATTTTCTGTTTTAACCTTCCTCGTCTCTGTACATCACGCTCCCAATGTTTTCCGTTTAATTCCACGGGCTGCTTCTATGTTCCTCTCTCTTTCTCTCGGCAGAATTAAAATTCCATACTAATTCTCTATAACCGCGTTAGGTTTCAGAACGTCGCGTCGCGCTGCATTGTCCCCGGTATTTCACATTTCCGTTCGTTTCCAGATTAGTCTAAATTTATTCCAGCGCAGACCTTTTTACGCGGAGGTTGCCTGTGCGTATCGTAGTCTCATTTGTTAACAAGCTCTTTAGAAACCGTCGGAAAATCGGGAGAACACATGCACGCGCCGGTATGCATGTGTACGAGCCGGGATGTTGCAGCCTTTTTTAATCTCCCCGGGGAAATATCGCGAAAAATGCGGAAGACGCCCCGGAGAATGTTTCCGACGAAAGTTATTGGCGTTCGTGTTGCATTCATGCTCCAAGCGCCGCGCCGGTCTGCGATATTTAATACAGACACCCGGAAATATTAATAAACCGACCAACGAATTTTTTGCATAACTGTGTCCGATATTTTATGCTCCCACGAAATTCCCTGCGTTTTGTACGTGCACCAAGCAACCTAATATTGTGTATTTTTATTGTGTTTAGTTTGAATCGCAATTGTATCATGTTCGGTGTCATTTCAGTTAGAAAAACGTGACAAATTCGACGGAAAAAATTTCGTAAAACAAAAATCAACAATTAGAAAAGTTGTAATCTTTCGCTGCTCTGATTTTTGTCTTTTTTCTATGCAATCCAGTAGAGTCGGACGAGAAAATGCCAAAAATCCAAGTTTCCATCCTAGGAGATTAGTGGTTCAAAAGTTACGAGCGTTTAAAGTTGAGCGATTTACCTGTCAAAAGCACTGAAAACTGCTCAACTATGAACACTCATAACTTCCGAATCATTGATCTTCTGATTTTGGCATTTTCTCCTCCAAATTTACTGGATTGCATAGAGGAAAGGCAAACATTTTTGGTTACCCAAGTTACAGTTTAACCTAAATGACTGCTACAGAAATAGATAACAGTTATGAACAAGCTCGCTAATTCACGAACATCGATGTGTTCAATCACTAACGAACCCTTTGTCTCTCTGTCTGTTGCAGCAGCCGGAAGCAACGCGGAGGAAACAACGTTACCAGCCGCACCGGTGAGTATCGTGGAATCCTAATCGTAGTTTAGACGTTTGTACCTCTGCCAAACAATGGTAGCTCACGGTGTGCAGAGGGGGGAACGTGCTCGGAATCTATCGTAAATCGTTTCTTACCCTCGGGCGTTTTTGTCCATGGAGTGCGAAGCATCCTCTAAACAACGATCTCGGGTCCCCTCGTCGCAGAAAACACCTTAATTCTGACAGTATACATAGTTATTAGTCTGTCGACCCTTTACGAGGACTTTCATAATGGCCAACTTCGGAATGCGATAAGTTATTTAATAAAAAGTTACAACAATTGGTTTATTACCAGAGTTGGGCAAAACTTTTATTCGAATAAAAATTTCGAATAGTGGGTTTAAAACCCGCTTGGAAAAAACCCCACTTTATTCGAAATTTTTATCTAAATAAAATTTTGGCCCAACTCTGGTTTAAAACCCACTTTATTTGAAATTGTTATTTAAATTAAATTTTTGCCCATCTCTGTTTACTACATAATGCGAAAAAAATTTTTTAGAAAACTTGCAAGTGTAAATGAACACAGTAATTATTTTCATGAAAATCTTTGTTCTAGGATAGTCGAGCGCTAGTGAACTTATAGCTTTCGCGTATCATGTTCGAAAGGCGATAGAAATCTCGCCGGATTGTAGTGAAAGCTCACCCGGTGGTTAAATGGCAAAGTTGAAAAATTAAAGTACGCGGTGTGCGGCGGTAAAATTCGCAATTTAGGGTATAACCAGACGTAGAACAGTTGGACGAAATTATTAAAGTTTCTGGAGGGCAGTTTTTCGGCGGGGGTGGTGACGCGCGACGGCGGGAATATTTTACTCGATTCTAATTCTCGGAGTTACGGGCCCGTCCATTATTCCCGGCGTAGCGCGGCGAACGCGCTCACACACCGCCAATTAATTCCGTGTAATTGCCGGCATCGCTTCCGACCCGTCGATGAACCGTGAACGCGCTCGAACTCGGCCATTTTCGAATTCAATGCTGATTGGAATCTTTGCGAAAGGCTTTTACACCTTTGTCCACTCGTACTCTAGCCCCTTTTCAAATTATTCATGGCGTCATTTCTATCACGAGAAGCGAAACTGTTGGAAAATTTTATTCATGCAATGTATAGTTACTCACAGTAATATTCAATTTTAACTCTTAGCACTCGAATGGCAAGTCTTACATTATTAAATTTATTATGTCAGCATTAAATATGTCAGTATGTAATTAATTAACTATTGTTAATACCGAAACATACGGCTTGAACGAGGAAATTGGTTGAATTGAAAATACGTTCCTTGGAGAACCACTAAAAAAATGGACCTTGTTTTGTAAGGACCTTACGAGGGATTTCCAAAGAAGGATGGAATAGATTTAGGAATGTGTTAGGTCTTTAATCTCACGTCCGGCAAATCGTAAACCGTTTCGGCTCGTAAACACGTCGATGGGTGAACTAAATGAACGACAACGTTCGATCCTAAATGGACGGCGACCGGCTCACGTTTGACTCTTTTTAATCGGACTAACGCCGTTCCAATTTATTTATACGACCGCGGGCTAGCAATTGTAATTGATCGCAATCCCATCCCGATACGTTTATTACGGCTTCCCAATTTGGAACGTATCAATCGACGTGTCCATTCGCTCGCATGATTCTCAGGAGGCATGCATTATTAAACCGTCGATCTTTAGACGATCTTTAAAAGTAGATTGCTAATTTTAAAATGTAAAATTTAAGTTGATGATTAAGCAATGCCGAAAGGACTTCCGTGCGCGGAGAAATTAATAAGAAAGTGTTCGGCATTGAGAGATTAAAGTATGAATAAAATTATTGCAATAAATAGATGGTATCCGGTCAACGAGATGTGTATCGATGACCCATTTTCCTGTTAATAGCAAAACGAAAGTTTTCACACGAAAGTGAACATAGTACAAGGTGGAGGAAAGAATTGCGTGTACGAAGACTATTTTTATGCCCAGTGTGTCTTATCCATCTGACACAAAAGAAACGGTCACGTTCCACTACCCTCTGCACAAGGTTAATCCCCTACCCTCAAACCGGGCCACGACTCGCCTAACGAGCAGTCCTTCGCTGATTACACGTGTACAGAGTGTCCGAAAATGATGCTTCCTTGGAAACTGAGACCCACGATTAATATCTTAACAATTACTTCTCGAAAATAATTTATAATGACGAAGCCTGTGCTTGGTGCATCTCTTCACTTGTTATACATACGTGTACAGAGTGTCCAAAAATTATGCTTCCTTGAAAACTAATTGTAAGACCACGATTATTATTTTAACGATTATTTCTACAAAAATATTTAGAATGACGTTGCCTGTGATTGGTGCAATCGTTCACTGATTACACGTGTACAAAGTGTCCGAAAATTATGCTTTCTTGAAAACTATTGTAAGAACACGATTATTCTCAAAAATAATTTATAATGACGAAGCCTGTGCTTGGCGCACCTCTTCACTTGTTATACGTGTACAGAGTGTCCGAAAATAATGCTTCCTTGAAAACTACGACCCACGATTATTATCTTAACACTTTATCTACCGGTAGCCAACTAATAGGCTTTTCAATAATTGTGCTGTACCAAACGAAGACTTAAAAATCATCCTTTAAACAATAATCCCGAAGGAAATTATTGGATTCTGTTATTGAGGGCGAGTTGTTGGTTCACGATTAAAATTGCTGTTGCTATTGCAGGATTCTTTTAAAAGATCCTCAGCCATGAATAGGGTTGCCAGAAATGTTTTATCCAAATATAGAAGAAGTAGTGAAAACTGCAATTATGTATACATACATGAGATAGGCTCAAAATATAGGAGTTCAAGTAAAAGAGGTACACAGCACATTTTTAACTTTTTTTATTCAAACAAAGATTTTTGAAAATTCCTATAGGTACGTAAAAAGATCAAGTTCAAATACATATAGAAGATCTGGCAACCCTAGCCATGAACCATAGACTTCCAACAATTATGGAATACGGTTGGTAATGTGTTAAGAGTATTTCTAAAAAATGCTGTTTAATGTCGAAGCCTGTGAAACTGTTTGCAGTCTGCGACGAACTGCCAGGTGAACAGCACGACGTCCAGCAACCCGGTGGAGGGTGCTATCAATCGAGGACATCCTCCTCGGACGTTAGGGGAGCGTGAGCGAGTCGAGCCAGCCGCAAACGAACAGGCCGATCAACACGATCGGCCCGATGACGACGGTGAAGGGGTGGAGGACGATGAGGAAGGGGGTGGACGAGAGGAGGGGGAAGATTACGAAGGCGAGGACGAAGGAGAGGCCGAGGACGAGTACGAGGACGAGCTGAAGGCCGTCGCCGAGTCGCACGAGGCGATGTCGAGGGACGACACTAGAAATTCGAACGCGTCCACGGCGACCCAGGCCTCCGCTGCCTCTGCTTCTGCTGCCTCGCTGACTATCGCGGAAGGCACCGGCCCAGCCGCTCCCAGCAACTTTGACTCCAAGGAGGTGATCACCGTCAACGACTCCGACGAGGATGTCGCCTCCAACGAGGCCATCACCGACGAGATCGTCGACAAGTACGACCAGGAGGTAAATACGTCGAGTTTTTATTCAAACTGTGTCTCTTTCTTCGTTCTTCTTCGTCTTTCGCCTTCTGTTCCTGAGGATTAGAGAACACGTGTTCTTCTTGTACTGTAGTTTTAAGTGACGTCCTTGGACAGTGAATCGAATGTTATATTTCCTTATTTTTCCTCTTTTCGGCCTTTCGTCTTTTGTTTGTCGAGATTTCGGTGGTTTGTTAAGGTGGAATTTCTCTCTGTGGTTTGGAGTGTTCTTTTTGGTGAACCGAGTGAATTTAGACAGTGTCTTTGAACAGTAGATTGCAGCTTGCTTTTTTCTTTTTGGACCTTTATTGTGGATTTTGTATTTCTTTGTTGTTTAGAATATGTACCTTTTATAGCGCACCGTTCCATTCTAGCGAAATTGTTCGACTGAAATTACTGTGTATCGGAATATTGGAATTTCCTTTCTTTTTTTTATAACAATCTACTCTCTAACCACACATTTTTCACAGCGTCTAGATTGCTTTCCTTTGCCAAAAGTATGGTCGATTGGCGTGTCTCCACAAAGTTTGAAAAATTCTTTTCGCGATTGAAATAACTACGAATTTCTACGAAGTCGATATCGTTTGAAATGCTGAAGAATTCGAATTGTTCCATTCACGATTATTAAAACAGTATGCGCAGGAAATGACGCGGTAAATCAGTATCCACGGACGTGTATTATAACCGAAACAGTTGGAAATGAAAATAAATACAGTCTTCTCCTTAGCTCCATCCAGTAGCACAAAGTTCGTAAAGTTACCATAACAAGTTATAAAGTAAAACAAACTTTCCAGCACTCCTTACTTCTACTCTCAAAACGCTTATTCGCAACAAACTTTAACAGAACCATAACCAAGCTACATTGCCAAGAAAAACGAGCTTCAAGACTCACATCAAACAAATTCCCAACACCAAAAACAATCATAATAAACTTACACACAATCCACGATCTATGATAAATTATCATTGATAATATTGATCCATTACAACGTTTACGAGTGTCTCGAATTCCTCTGAACAGAATTTCGAAGCGGGTCGTGCAGCATTTTCGCGAGCATTACACGCGTTGCAAAACAGATCCAAAACATTCCCGAACGGTTCACAATGTTGCCAGACCACGGTGTGCGAGAGAATCGATAATAATAGGTCTCTACGCACGCACAGCGGGAGAAAGGGAGACCGCGAGAGAGAAAAAATGAAACAGAATTAAACACAGTGGAATAAAATGTTGAAAAATTTTGTTCACGATTCAATCTACCATAGATTCGAAGATTAAACCCATCTAAAAATTCATTCCACAACGGTTTTGTTCGCTTTTTATCGAAAATTTTTCACTCCTATAAATTGATTCCCTCGAAATACTAGTAAATTCGAATGGCTCCATGGGAGCTAGAAAAAATTTGTTCGTGATTGGAATCGCTGTGAATTTCAAAATTAAAGTCTCCCCTCCACAACCACGTCATAAAATTTCATTCTGCGATTCTTTGTTCGCTTTTCATTGCACGTTCTTCACGCCTGTGAATGGATTTCGTTTCTCCCGAAATTTCAATAGATTCAACCGGCTCTATGGAGCTTGAAAATTTTTTCTCGTCATTGAAATCACTATGGACTCCGAAATGGAAATCTTCCCTGTGCAATAAAGAACAGGAAACTTCATGCACGATTTCTTCTTCTCTGGAAAATGAAAACCGAGCGAAGCAGAGAGAGTAATAGAGAGAAATTGGGCAAAACAGAGATGGAGAGAGAGAAAGAGAAATACAGAAGGAGAGGGAGAGAGAGAAGATGACCTGATTCCCGTTGAAACGTTCGAGCCTTGACCACTGTCTCGCTGCAAGGACTGTGGAAACGAGAACCATGACCCGACCACGGCACAACCCTGACCTACCCCAGCTCATCTCTTACTTTGTTACCCCGTTCCATTTACGATTAAGCTGGCTGCTGGCCAGGACTGTGTCGTCCTGTGACGTGCATCGCTTCAATCCCTCTACCAGGATCATCCGATTGATTCGTTGCCTAACTGTTGTCCTAGGACAGCGTCCATTCCTTCAACTGCGACCTTCATGTCTTTCAGACTTCTGCTTCTTTGTAATTTATGTGCTAGCTGGGAGACTTTGCCCTTGTCTGTGTTTTTAATATCATTGCAGTGCTCGTGGTAGTGTTAATTTTATGCACGTGTATCGTATTGATTAAAAGTATTACAAGAATGGAACACACTTCCTCCTTTTCAATTCAGTACCTTTGTTGTATTGATTAAAATTATTAAAAGAATGAAACACCTTCCTCCTTTTTAATTCAGTGTCTTTGTTGTATTGATTAAAATTATTAAAAGAATGAAACACCTTCCTCCTTTTTAATTCAGTCTCTTTGTTGTATTGATTAAAATTATTAAAAGAATGAGAAACACACTTCCTCCTTTTTAATTCAGTCTCTTTGTTGTATTGATTAAAATTATTACAAGAATGAAACACCTTCCTCCGTTTTAATTCAGTCTCTTTGTTATATTGATTAAAATTATTAAAAGAATGAAACACCTTCCTCCTTTTTAATTCAGTCTCTTTGTTGTATTGTTCAAAATTATTAAAAGAATGAAACACCTTCCTCCTTTTTAATTCAGTCTCTTTGTTGTATTGATTAAAATTATTAAAAGAATGAAACACACTTCCTTCTTTTTAAGTCAATCTCTTTGTTGTATTGGTTAAAATTATTACAAGAATGAGAAACACACTTCCTCCTTTTTAATTCAGTCTCTTTGTTGTATTGATTAAAATTATTAAAAGAATGAAACACACTTCCTTCTTTTTAAGTCAATCTCTTTGTTGTATTGGTTAAAATTATTACAAGAATGAGAAACACACTTCCTCCTTTTTAATTCAGTCTCTTTGTTGTATTGATTAAAATTATTAAAAGAATGAAACACACTTCCTTCTTTTTAAGTCAATCTCTTTGTTGTATTGGTTAAAATTATTACAAGAATGAGAAACACACTTCCTCCTTTTTAATTCAGTCTCTTTGTTGTATTGATTAAAATTATTAAAAGAATGAAACACACTTCCTTCTTTTTAAGTCAATCTCTTTGTTGTATTGGTTAAAATTATTACAAGAATGAGAAACACACTTCCTCCTTTTTAATTCAGTCTCTTTGTTGTATTGATTAAAATTATTAAAAGAATGAGAAACACACTTCCTCCTTTTTAATTCAGTCTCTTTGTTGTATTGATTAAAATGATTACAAGAATGAAACACCTTCCTCCTTTTTAATTCAGTCTCTTTGTTGTATTGATTAAAATTATTAAAAGAATGAAACACACTTCCTTCTTTTTAAGTCAATCTCTTTGTTGTATTGGTTAAAATTATTACAAGAATGAGAAACACACTTCCTCCTTTTTAATTCAGTCTCTTTGTTGTATTGATTAAAATTATTAAAAGAATGAGAAACACACTTCCTCCTTTTTAATTCAGTCTCTTTGTTGTATTGATTAAAATTATTACAAGAATGAAACACCTTCCTCCGTTTTAATTCAGTCTCTTTGTTATATTGATTAAAATTATTAAAAGAATGAAACACACTTCCTTCTTTTTAAGTCAATCTCTTTGTTGTATTGGTTAAAATTATTACAAGAATGAGAAACACACTTCCTCCTTTTTAATTCAGTCTCTTTGTTGTATTGATTAAAATTATTAAAAGAATGAGAAACACACTTCCTCCTTTTTAATTCAGTCTCTTTGTTGTATTGATTAAAATTATTAAAAGAATGAGAAACACACTTCCTCCTTTTTAATTCAGTCTCTTTGTTGTATTGATTAAAATTATTAAAAGAATGAAACACACTTCCTCCGTTCCAATCCAGTCTCTTAAAAATGAGAGAAAATTTGGTTTCGCATAAAGATTCAAAGTTTGGTTAATTCTCGTACATTGTCCACAATGAAAATTGTAGTTTGTGTTTTCGGAGTGAAAGAAGAAGACTTAACGTGGGGGAAAGAGAGATTGCGTGTGTTCGGGACTGAAATAAGAGGCTGCAATAAAAGGCAGCTCAGCGATGCGAAAACGTCGCAGCACGCGTCGAGGGTACATTCCGTGAGACAGATAGTGCGCCAGGAAACATTTAAACTTCCCCCTTAAGACGATACGAATGGCTTTCCAATCGCGAAACAGCTCTCGGACCTCTGTCGATGCAAAGTACTTTCCGATAGTTCTCCCGCGGTACCTTTCCACCTGTGTGTATATTGTATATGTACCGATAAACATTAGGCGACAGACGGGACTCTCTCTCTCTCCCTGTCTCTCTCTCTCTCTCTCTTCTAGTAGAATAGGTCGTGCGCTGAGCCAACTACAGATTCTCGCAGACGACTTTTCTTCGATCGTTTTCACCTTCTGTCTGTGATCGCGAAGCTCAAACCCATTTTTGCTACCATCGAAGAAGTATAGACTATTTCGTAACGTTAAACGATTATTAATTTATTCTATGCTCATTTCAAAAGCGAAGCCTCCGATTGTACCAGAAAAATTGTCGATTTTCAAACATCGGTAACTTCGTTTAGAAAAATCGTCGGTACAATGTTTTAACTGGTGTTTGCTCGAATTACAAGGAAACGTCGTTCGCCATGAAAATTCGCAGGCTGGATAGAACAATTTACCTAATGCCTGTACCAGCCGGATTGTAAAAAATATTTGAGTTAATTAGAAAAGAGCTGGAGCCCATCTCGTCGAGGGGAAATAAAGCTCGCCGACCGTCAGAGGAGACACTGTGCTCGTAAAGGTCTCGCACGCGAGTTTAATATCGCTAGGCTGCGGATCTTTATGCGTTTATTGCACGCGCAAATTTTTCTAAATGCGAGGAATCGCGTACATTAACCAACTCGGTAGGATTTTTATTTTACCTTCGCCGCCGGTAAGCCGCTTCTGCTCGACGGAAGAACATTTTACCCTATTAATAACTTTTAAAAAGCAATCTGCCAGAAAATGAAACTTTTTCTACTACGCTCCGCACTGTTTAATGATTATCGTCAAGCGGGACGATAAAGTTTGAATACACCGTTTGCCGCTACGAGAATTGCTAATCATCTAAAACGGGGATAGAAATAATTATTAGAACTGAAAATTGTATTCATTTAAATACTAAAGTAAAGTATAATTCAGTCCAAGGACCACGCAACAAACTCGCCCACAGGAACCATTTCGATCCCACCCAACCTCTTCCCAAGAAAAAAATCCCAAACATCATTCTCGCTGCCAATCAAGCTGATCCAACTATCTCTTGCGAACTCCCAAACATCTCCGGATTCGATTAAACATTAACAAACCGGGCACGTGCAGGGACAACCGAATTAGCAGAATCAATTGACTATAGATATTTGTATTCGCCGCGTCTCTCGCGAAAAATCAGATTCGAGGAAAAATTCCGGCTAATCGAACGATCGCTGAAGAAGCAGCGTTCAATTAACCCTCGGCCTCTCTCCCGCGCAAATAAACGCCTCCCGCGCGACGGGTTTCCTAATTTTTATCGGCTAGCCGGCGAGAGAGACCGTGCGCCGCGCCGGTCTAATTAAATTTTTCAATTATGTCGTCCTCTCCGTTTGTTGTTTTCCGGGGCACGGGCGCGAGCGCGCCGTTCGGTTCTCCCGCGTTTCCGCAAACTTTCCGCCGGGGTCACGAGCGTATCGTATTTTACCGGTGCCTTCCAGGACACGCGCCGCTCGTTCCTTCTCGCCCTGTTTTTCGCGTTAAATATTTTTTGCGCGTGCCCACGCGAATCTGTTTCCCTCCGGGACTCGCTGACAAATAGAATCGAAAGGGCGCACAGTGGTTCGAAACGCGAACTAAATTCATAGCGTTGTTATTTATACGTTCTTTCTTATAAACAGGACGTATTTAAGGGTTTCTCGGCTCGTGGAATCTGATTTTAGAGTAATTTCGTTGCTGCGATAAATTACAACAATTGTAAACTACCTTTATATGGGGTAATCGAGGTTTTAAAGTGCTAAACTTTGTCAGTATACTCTACGGACCTAAATAAAAAATAATGTAATTAATGCATAAAATCCGCTGTCTAGTCATGATAAATTCATAACAATCGTAAAATTTGGAATTAATTATTACAACTCCTCTGACAACGTGCATTGTCTATTCTATTATTAACACCGACGTTACTATTATTATCGTGTCGAACAGTCCACTGTCTATTCTATTATTAACTCTACTGTTATTGTCATTATTCTCGTTACACGGTCTGCTGTCTGTTCCATCATTAATTAAAATCTATCATTAAAAAGGAACAAGATGAGTTCGAAACAGCACATTCATAGAATTCAAAGAACAATTCAAAAATACTTTTCGCATCGCAAGCGACTAATTAATAAAAATTCTGTGCAGGTCGCCGAGTTAATAAAGTACAAAAAGGAGCAGAAGCAACGAGTTTCGGGTAGCAGAACGAAGACGAAACGCGTGCCTACGGTGAAGAAGGAGCTGAGCACACAGAGAGAGATCCAGCTGGGTAGTAACGAGACGCAGGTGCCTAAGAGTCTGGTGCCAGCGGAGGACACCTTAAATCGACTGAACGAAGATGCCGAAGCCATTCGTAGAAGGAACAACCCTCGAAATGGGGTGAGTGTCCTCGAGATCTCGGACAACAGAAACATCGATCGTTATCAGGATCCCAGCCAGAGTGGTCCCAAATCAAGATTTAGAATTCTTGAAACGTTCAACCTGTTTAAAGAATTCGAAGTTAATTTATTCGATCACTGTGTGACGTAGAACATATTTGAATAGTCTATAAATAATCATTCGATTCGCGAAGAATGGGCTCTGCAAATGAATTTGTAGATTGAATAGTTTCGCTCGATTCGTACTAATGGAATTTTGAAACAGTTCAAACAATGTTGCGGATCATTGTAAGGCGTTCTGGAAGTTTTCGTATTCCGGGCAAGATCCTCGACAGAATGACTAATCGATCTCCTCGAGATCCAAGGACGACAAGTCGCGAACTTTTATCGACGTCGGCGCGAAAAAACTCTTCCGGCGATCTAATCGCTCGGCGAAATCCTTTCCTCTTCTGTGTCTGACTACCGGCTATCCTTATTCCACTTGCGAGCGCGCGCGCGCGAACAAGAACGAAGCTTCCGGTTTCCAACGGTGCTCCCGGTTGAACGAGCTTTCTCGGCAAATTAAATATTGAAGGGGACTTAAGCGATTGAAGCTTCTCTCGGATATTTAGCAGTAACGCCAGCGCGTGCGGATGCTTTACCCTCTTTGCGAATCGCGTTTAACGTTCCTCCCGGTTCTGCGCGTTTGTTCGACGCATTTTTGAACTGCTAACATTTTCCCGTGCGTTTTTTGTTATATTGAGATGGCAAGAAAGTAATTTGGGTAGTTCAAGGTGAAACTACCTGGACTGAATTACTTTGTAAATGGACTAAAACTAAATGGACTGGATTATTTATTCTTTTTGGCAAAACATCATCAAACAAAAGGGAAATTATCTTAATCATTAAAGTTCATTGCTTGCCTAAAAGAATTGGGCTCTATTTCACCCTAAAATACGAAAATTACTTTTTTGCCAACGCAATAATTTTCTGTTGTTTCTATACTGGATTTAAAATTCTTCTCGACTAACCAATCTCCCATCTTTTTCGGTTCACAGTCGATAAAATCGGAGAATGCTGGGTATCCTGGGAGAACTGGTGGAGGCGAGATACTTGGGGATAATCGATACTCGAATCTCGAATCAGAAAATCCGAAGAAGCTTGACAAGAGACATCGCAGGGTAAGCGTAGCTCAAAAACAATTTATGGGAAATAACAAATAAATGGCACAGTGAAATAAGAAACGGACAACAGAGAAATATACAGAAACGCTTAAAAAATAAAGTAATAAACGATCGCTTAGATTGACAAAACACACGCACGACGAAGTAACGCGAAGTTCCATCAAAACAGAACGACCATTACCGATCGCTCGATCGTTTATCGATAGTATACACTCGCTGTCGACTAGATAACAGCCAGGGCGAAGGGGTAGTAAAGTCAAAGGCTTCACCGGGGCGGGAAGAAATTTTTGTCGCGCAACTGGAAGCTGAACGACGAACAACGAAGAGAGGAAATATATTCAACGTGTCCCCTGTTCCGCGTGGTCGATCACAAAGGGCCGTGGATCCGCGATCGATGGACCCTTGACGATCTTGGGTGAATGTCCGAGCAAAACCGGAAGCGTCTTCACAACCACCTGCGGCGATACGAGTCGGAGCCGAGGCTTTGATCCTCTGGGACGATGATTGAAATCGACATCACCGGCTCTGTGTCTTCATAGCCGGATACTGCTGTCCGAGGATCCCATCTCTCCACCCTTCAGATCGCCAGAAAGTGGATTATCCCCCGACACAAAAAATCCCACCCTCGAGACTCGCATTTTCGCTGAATTTTTCGCGATACTTATCGGTTCTTCCAGGCAAGGAGAACCGAATATCCAACCAAATCTAAGAAAAATATTGATGATTATTAGACAGTGCATTTGATGCATTTATGACGAAAATGAACAGGTGCAATCTGAAACAGTGAAAATATTAGAAGAATTGGAAAACACTGTTATATTATTTTTATTAACCTATTGAATATATTAAGAGAGAAAATAAATTTCTATTTCGCTTCAGTTCGTTCCAATCAGAGTCGTGCTAATTTAAATACATTTTAATTGAATTACATTGTATTTTATATGTATACACAGTATTTCAATTACATTGTAATTGCATCACATGGTTCGAACCTCCCACTTAATTTTAATTGCTGATTCAGCGCATCATAAGTGTAATCGAAATAGAATGTCTTGTATTTAATTTATGAATAATTACATTGAACTTTGTAATTGTACTGCAATTGTAAAAGCGGATTACGTTGCAATTTGATTGAATAAGCGACCAGAATTACAAATTCCATTAGTGAATTTATATAATTCGATTACACATAGCAAGTATGTCAAAGCTTTATTGGTATATATTTCCCGGTTTTATTAAACAATTATTATAGTTTACAGTATTCTACAGACGCAAATTTTCTCTTGAAAATGGTCTGCATTTGGATCGAAACGTTGAGAACAATTTAAATTGTAAAATTGCTTGTGAGTAATATTTGATCGAACCTGTGGCGCCGAAATCATTAACTAATTTAATTACAAATTACATTGTAATTTAATTGAACTGAAGCGACTGAATTTCGAATTACAAGATAATTGAATAAAATGTCATTGAATTACTTTCTAATTATAATTCGCGAAGCAATTCGATTGTAATTCAACACAACTCTGGTTGCAATTCAGATAGAACATTTTTATTTTGCATAAATTTATTTCGTCTAACGGTTATACAACCATCAGATGATAGAATCTGTTGTTTTAAATTTCAAAGATGATTCAGAGCAAAGATGATAAATTACAAAGATGATTTAAATATTTATGTTCAAAGATTGAGACCAGCAGATTGGAAAGTCTAGATTTCAGAACGGAATTGAATTTAGAATGAAAGACTTAGGTTCGAGGATATAGACCAGCGGATTTCAAGATGTCCGAGGCTCTCGCATTGATTGGAGGGGTGTCCGTGAAGGGCGAGGAGATAAAAATGGTCGCGAAGAATCGAACAAGTTCTCGAACAGTGTCCCCGAATGGACGAGAATGATCGTCGAACCTCGGTTTCATTGTCGCGACCGCTTGACCAGAGAAAGGCTCACAAAGGACGCACTCTGCCGGCTAATTCGGTATTCTTAACACGCTGTTCCAGCCCCGGGATCCGGCAATTGCCGCGACAATTGGATCCAGCGTTTTTGTCGCCGTTCCACCCTCGTTTCTCCTTGATGGAGCTTAAACGGGCACCTAAGAAATTTCTCCGTCCGCAGGAATGCTTCCGTTAATTGCCACAACCAGACACGAAATGGGATTTTCGTCGCGCGAACTTTACGCCTCGAGGAAGACAGATGTGTATACGATTTTCTCTGTCGACTAAAAAAAGAAAAGAACGTACAAGTTTCACACGGTCGGTGAAAAGAGTAGAAACTGTGAGAGAAATTTTTCCGTATCCGTGGAATCGTTTGAAGCTGCACAACAGTTTTCAAAAAGAGAGACTATCTCGAAACTCAAGGCGTTGCTTTCGCCCCATCTAGATGGATATTCATCAATAAAAAAAAGAGTGTGACGCGTTTCTCTTAAAAAATATTTAGCAAAATGAAGCGATTCATTCGCTGATTATTAGACAGCGGATCTTTATGCAAAATAACCGTTGTCTACCCGACTGGCAACAAACTGGAGCGAAATAGAAATTTATTTTCTTTCTTAATATGTTTAATAAGTAGACTGCGGATGTTTATGCAATTTTAAATTTTTCTTGGTAAATTTTAAGAAAGTGGAATTAAATAAAATCTTCTTTTCAGCGGTAGTAGCCTTTGTAGATCTGGAATAAATAAAAATCGTACCAAATTCAATCGAATTTTACGTTCCAGCATTTGTTGAAAATTATCAGATGCCATGGATGCATAAAGATCAACACGCACGTGTAACAAACAACTTTTATAATAATCTGAAAATAATACAACACAGTATTCTTAAATTCCCCAAACGTTTTCACCGTTTTGAATATCGCACCTATTCATTTTTCTCATAAAGGCATCAAATCTGCCGTCTACTGGCTATAACCAGCTTCGTTCGCTGTAGGCAAGTGCTCTCGTTCAGCAGAGAAAATAATGACACAGTGAGTGAAAATAAACCCAGCGTCCTAATTGAATTGAATTAATTGAGCACACAGTGGCTCTCGGGATTGACGTACAGTGAGTGCATCGCAGAGCATCGCGCTGCATCCCAATGTGCACTGTCGAATGAAAAGAAATAATTACAGAACCAAAGGTGAATCTGCTCGCAGATCTACACAGAGTCTTGCGAGCGCGTCTCTGAACATTCGTCGGGATAAAAGGCAGAATATAAGACAGTGGTCTAGGCGGCTTAAAAGCAGCGTCCTCGCAGATTGGACGCGTTCTTCCGGCGTCTCACGGTTCGTCGGTCCATTATCTGGCTGGCAGTGCACTAGCTGCACTGGCTGTTGCACTGTTCAGCTACCTGGCGCAACGTGTTCATCCTCGTGGGCGTGTAGCTGGCACAAAGAGGCGCATTCTCGCGGCTAATTCAATATTCTTCGCGCCAGACCGCCCGTATGCAGTCGCAGTCCCAGCCGCCCTCAATTGCCCCGACGATTGAATCACCGAGGCCCGGAGAGACGTTGCATTAACCTGTTAACAGGTAAAGACGAATTAACTCGTCGCGCGCCACGCCTTCGCAACGTTTTCCTCCTTTCGGAGTCGAGCGGATTGCAGCACACCCCTTTATCGGATGCGTTCGACTGCGGTAAATGCAAACGGAATACGGAAAAAATTAAAAATCATCGTATCAATCCCTTGCCGTATTTTATTATCGAGTTAGACTCTCGCGATGAAGATTTTGAACGAAGTCTAACAAATACGAACGTTACGCGTCAAGCATTCCAATAAATGTAGCCATACAAAATATAGGAATTTTCTTTTCCCTTCGATGATATTGTTGGGGATAGAAACGTTTTAATTGCTGTAACTGTAAAGAAAATGTTGCTGCACAGAGAGTTAAAATTCAACAAAAATAATTCGAGACGTGTGAGATTAACTTTGATTTTTCGGAATTTTATATACTGTCGGTCACAAAAATATTGGGACACTAATATTGGGACAAAATTGCAATAGATCGGAATTGCAGAAAAAATACTAAAAGTTGCATTTCACAACTTCTTTGTGTGCCTATATTGAAAGAAATACGTTTTATAGATCTGTGTCGATTAAACATATTCTGAAAATTTCGACAAAAGCGGTCGACGTTGCAATGAGCTACAATTTGTACAGTTTGTAGCCTATAAACGTTTAAAGATGGTGAAAATTGCAATTTTTCACGATTTTCGGCCTGTGACTGCAATAAATCTAACGATTCTTACATCTTGCAATGCCTGTCGTTTTTCCCGCATCAACCGATTTCGATGAAACTTTTACACTGCATATAATTCACACAGATCTACAAAATATACTTTTTAAATTTTCAATATAGGCCCACATAAAAAAGTTGAAAATGCAAGTTTTAGTATTTTTACTACAATTCCGATCTAACGCAATTTTTGAAAAAATTTTGTTCACATTCTGCATATAGTAAACTAATTGCTCTTGCTTTCCAAAAAAGTTCAAATCGCATGGTCCAATATTAAAAAAGTTATCGTCTTTTTAAGAGTGTCCCAATATTTTTGTGACCGACTGTAGAATATATGTATAATTTATAGAATAGAAACGTTTTAATCGCTGTAACTGTAAAGGAAATGTTACGGCAAATGGAGTTAAGCTCGTCAAAAATAATTCGAGTCGTGCGAGATTAATTTTGATATCCGGAATTTTATATGGAATATAAAATTTGGAATTTTATGTAGGATATAGAAACGTTTTAATCGCTACAACTGCAAAGAAAATGTTACGTAAAAGGGAGTTAAGCTCATCAAAAATAATCCGTCGTGCGAGATTAATTTTGATTTTCGTAATTTCAACGAAACGAAATCATGAGAATTTAAGGTACCCAAGGGTTGACCCCTTTAGAGAGGGTTCACAGTTCCACGGAAGAACGATTTCGAATTTTATTCGCATTCTCGAGATTCTGCCAAGTGAGGGGGTCACTGTCGGTAGTGATTCGTTGACATTGGAGGCGGCAGGATGTTTTGCTCGTGCGACAAGGACAAATCGGTTCGTCTTCTCACTAGCACGAGAGGTAGAACAGGTTAGAACCCAGAACTATTGTCTCTCCACAGCGATAAAGGACAGAAGGCATTTATCATCTTGCCACATTTTATTCGCTCGATCGTTCCCCGGGAACTTTCCCGTTTGTACCCGACACGATGCTCCTCTTTTCTCCCTCTTTCTCGCTTCGCTAGGTTATTGTTCATCGAACGGAGAACCGATCCGCGGGATTTCGCTGAAAGAAAATGGCACACCGTTGCAAAAGCGCTCGGCCGACCGACGTTAAATCGGTCGCGATCTTGCTGTTCGGAAAAGTTCATCTTTTTCGATCATCTTGATCAACCGCTGGCCTAGTCTCACAGATTTTCACTTAATGTCGAATAACAATTTTTGTAGACGAATTTCAAGAAAGTAGAATCAAATAAAATCTTCTTTTTTGTAGTAGCATCCTTTTTGGATCTGGAATAAATAAAAATCGTACCAAATTCTATCGAATTTTACGTTCTAGCATTTTTTGAACATTTTCCAGTTATTACTTAACCTTATTTTTCATAGTATTAGGTTGTAAAGAAAGAAATGAAGGGTTTTTGTTCGTTTGTTTTAATTGCATTTTTGTACCAATAAATATTTACCTTAATTTAATGAGTTATATGTCATTTTAAAGCTTGTTTTACGCTCTACTTAATTATGCTTTTGATATTTCATTTTATTCAAATTTTTATTAAATTATATGGCTTTTATTTCTGGATGTCAAAACGTGATTTTCGCATTATTTTTTTTACGAGTTCGAACTAGACCGAAGTGCCGCTCAAGCGAAGTCAACGAATGCACAGTGCAGCGCTGGTATCGGAAGTTTCGCGCTGGCAACGACAGCCAAATAATTTAATAAAAATTTGAATAAATTTAAATATCAAAAGCATAATTAAATAAAACCGTAAAACAAGCTTTAAAATGACATGTAACTAATTAAATTAAGGTAAATATTTATTGGTATAAAATTACAATTAAAACAAACGAACAAAAATCCTTCATTTCTTTCTCCTTACAACCTAATACTTTCTAACTGTTCAAGCATTTCTTTGTCATCGCATCAAATGTGCAAAATCAACGAAAGAAAAAATTATGTGCTCTTTAAAGAGAGAATGTACCATCGCACTGAAAATCTCATTTCAAATAAAGTCGTAAAAAGTCGTATAATTCAATTTTCTACTAATCAAAAACAGAAATTCTACGAGCATGGGGTCTTCAAGTTTCCTGAAAAATCGCAGATATCAAAATGTCACAAAAATTATTCCAAATGGTAAAAGATCGGCATTCACTTTTCCTTGAGAAACCGAACTAACTTTCCGAACGACCGAACACTAATATCTCAGTACAGAAACGACATCGAGAGGAATATCAAGGGGATTCAGTTCGAAATCTTCGTGACGAGAGCCTGACTCGACGAGACAAGTGGTTGAAACGTTTCGAGGCTCCTCGAAAATCGGCAGGAGGAATCAGCGAAATCGTCAAGGCTCCGGAGAGGTTTAACGATACGTCCACCGGCAATAGTGAATAAAAAGGAGGTCGATCTTCCTTCGAGGGGAGTCCGAAACCGAAAGAAGAAGAGTATAGCGAGACGAAACCGACGGAAAGACGGACAGTAGGGGGTTGAAGAATGGCGCAGGATTTTATTGGAGTCACGGAAAGTCGAGAACAGAGGGAGAGATTTACTTTGATTTGTGTTAGATGAGCCGATTCGAGCTGGGATTTGCATCGGAGGACGGTAAAGGAGAGATTGGTAGGTGTGTCAGTTTTTAGATCGTCGGGGTGAAGCTTCCCTCGGAGAAAGAGGATAAAAAAGATGAAAGTGGAGAGAGAAAAGATCGTGTTGTAAAAATAATAGAAAGGAGGTTTTTACGCTGGAGGATACGGAGAGAGCAGCAGTCGATTTTTATTAAAAGAATATAGAGAGCTCGTGTAAAAAGTTTATGAAAGGCTGAATAGAGCAGAGCTTGTACGTAGAATATAATATTTTAGGCTGCTCGCATTCAAAGGAAAACGGGGAGGTTTTTCTATTTTTGATCGAGCGAGAGAGCTTCGTGGAATCGGCCGCGAGAGACTCATTAATTTTTATTAAAGAGCTACCGAGCATTAAAGAGACAAGAAGGGCGTGCGGGCGGGTTTTAAAGGGTGCAGGGAGGATCGCGCGGGACAAGGGAGCTTTTCATCTTAATTACACTGATTTACGATTGCCCGTCGAGTGGTTCGACGAGGCGTAACGGGGAGACCGGAATTATGAAGCCGACGGAACGGTCTTTTCGTGAAATATACGGCGCGGATATACTTGTCTGGGAATTGTACACGAGGATTTCTAAATCAGACGCAGCTGGCCGTCGATAAAAATCCACCTCGCTGTTTCCCGCCGGTTCGGAGGCGAAATTAACAAATCGTCGATATAGAAAATGCGAACCGCTTAACGAACGTTTACCGACGCGTTCGCGAAACGGCAACTCGTGCGAGAATTTCCGCCGCTGGTTCCGCGTCGCCGCATCCGCGGTTTTCCCCCTGGCTTTATGCGTTTCTGCAAGCTCGAACGTTCGTCGCGAAATACACCGTCGACGACGGAATATTTTCCCGAGCCCACGGAAAATACGCGGCTCTCGACGATCATTAACGACCGCGGTAAAAGAGAGAGAGAGTCGTTGCCTGGCTGACGGCTGTCGCTCTCCGCGTGCCAGTGAGATTCGCAGACGATGTCGGGTTAGGTCAAGTTCAATCCCCGCAGAATGTATGCTGTCTCCCGCATTTTCGAGAAATTGGAAAAAGGAAATGAAGTACTTCCACCCTTTAAAATGAGCGCAAGTAGATTTTCGTGCAATTTTTTCGCACGGAGATACAGTATCTCAAACATTTCTTTTGCAAGTCCAAAGACGTTCCCAAGATGTTTCGATAAATTTTTATGCATCTTTAATCGAGTCGGAAACTTGATCGCATTATTTTCACTTCGAAATTCAGAGTTGAAGAACGTCAGAGAATTGTTTGAACGCGTATGTACTCGAGACAGAAAATGTATGCGAGGTTTTCCCTGCCAGAATAGAATTAATTATGAAAATCGACGATCGAGTATAATCTTTTGTTTGCCATCGTTACTCTACACATATTCCCGGATTGGTTTGCGTGGGATTAAAAGCATAGTTGGTCAGTTCATAATCAGATTACGCATTAATAATCACAATCCAAATGTAACCGTTCATTTAATTGGTAGTTGCTCTGTGTAATTGTTAATTACAAGAACTCGTAATCGAATTAACAGTTACAGTGTAGTCGTGATCAACAACGTGCGATCCGATTACGTTTAGCCCCTCTGATTAAAGCTTGAAATATTTCTGTTGGTTTTAACGGTGAATTAATATATACACAATCATTAAAAATATGCATATATATATAAATAATTATTCGTTCAAGGTACAGTAAATTTTGTGTATGATTCTATGCTTTCAGATAAACCCAAATATGATAAATCTTCTGATCTCTTTTCGAAGCTGATCATATCAAGCAGAAAAATATACATCTCTCGCTTGAATAAATAAATTTCACGTTTCTCTGCTTCTCATTGATACATATTTTCGCGCAAATAAATCTGACAAACACCGTAATGTTTCAGGATCAGTTCGATTTTCACTAATTAATCGACTGCACTCGACCGTCCATTAGAATGTGCATTATTTAAAATGTCTTTTAATATATTTAGAAAAGGGAATCAAGAGAAACAGTGAAATATACAATAAAATGCAATATTACTCGGTATAATCCTGTGGTGATGTAGAATTTTACAACCCCAATTTATTTATTACCAAAAATTCTGACGACTGTTTAATTTCTAGTCAAATTTTCATTACAATGTATCTTTCACAACAAATTGTGAAATATCGAAATAATTTGTTTAATCCTCAATCGATTTAACTTTACATAAAACTTTTGCCACGGTGATTGTTTCATAACACATTGAATTCAATTTTCATTCAAGCCCTCGACACGCTTTCCTTTTGAGAAAATCATATGAATTCAAACGTCTGTAAAATCATTGAAAAATTTTTCTCGTAACTGAATACATCATGTATTTCAAGATCGAAGCTTCCTCTTTACAACGGTACTCCAAACATGGAAGTAACATTATTTTTTTGCTGTTTTATGGAACATACATCGGGATCAAGTTCGTTCTCATATTACCGCGAATTTGACGATACGGCTTTCATTCTAGGCTCGATAAAACGGCTAAAAAAATTGTATATCATATTTCGAGATATGGTTGTAAAGAGTACGCTTTAATCTTCAATTCTGCGTTAGACTCGTTCACAGAAAAAAATGTCCAATGTTTCCACAGACGTTTCAATGTGTACCATTTTCGAGAAAGAAGGATTATTACAAGAAAACTAAACAGGTCTATACCATACACTTTTTTAACTGCTGTAGTTATAAATTTGAAGTTGCAAGATGTGAAAGAATACCTTATATCCATTCTTTTACACATAAGAATATGAATCCTACATTATAAAATACTAATGTCGAGTATAGGTACTTACAAATTTTTCAGGATTTTCTGTTCCTCCGTCGGATCAACAGTACACTACCATTTTCGCCAATACTTCTTATTAACGATGAAGAACAAAACACCACACTTCTAGACAATCACTGGACACTACACAACACACTTTCCGAAATCGTGACAGCGAACGAGAAGAAGTTATTCCAATCACGATCAAAGTAGTACTGCGGTTGTCACCTCGGTTTTTCATAAATGGTTAAGGGTGGGAAATGTTGCGTTTGTTAATTGGACAGGGGTGTATCGGAAGGACTTTAAGTTGAGAAAAAAAAAGAGGGTTCGTCGCACGTGTTGTCGATTCGCATGCGTTTTTTGCTTGCTATAACGACCTTTACAGGTATATCGCCTAATCCGCTGGAGGAACGGTGAGGTACGGTAACATTTTATAATACAGGATTAATATTCTTATAACAATGGATATAAGGTATTCTTTCATATTCTGCAACTTTAAATTTATGAACCAAATGGGGAGGAAGACGATGACACCGTACGGGCCTAGCAACGAATGCCCTTTAAATCTCGTTTGTCTCGAGTCACGCACACGATTATGTTCTGTCTCATCGACACGGTTGGGTGGACTGTAGTAGTAGGCTTTCGCCTATACGTATAACTCCACACAATCAAATTTTGCAAAAACTTTAACAGCTTATATCTCAATAACTATTTGTTTGCGACATGTGGCCTCTTTCACACTTTTCCTATTCTGGATGAGTGGAAGGTGTTGATGTGAAAAACAATTTTAACAATTCTCTTTGTTACAAACAATTTTGCGGCAAGTTTCTCTTAAGGGGCCCCTACACGGTCAACAATATTGTCAAAACGCCTATCAATAATATTGACGAGGCGCATTGAAGGGGCATATTGACCGTCTAGCAGGGGTTCAATTAATTAATTCATTGTTAATTCGGGAGCTTCAATATTATTGTCAACCTACATCTCGACAATATTATTGATCGTCTAGATCGTCTACACAAATTTTTTCAACTGGCTACACCGAGCAGTTATTATCATAAATCAATAGCGAACTAATAATACAATGTTCGATCGCTTCAGCTCAGGAACTAATTACAAAATATCTATTTTGTAATCGATCAGGACCGAGAGGATGTCCTCGAGGAGGAGGAGGAGTTCGTGAACTCGATGAAGAAGATGGCCCAGGAGATGAACATCCTGCAGAAACTTCTCTGTGAGTAGGCACAGCGGCCGTAGATCTCTCTTGTAGGAACTGCTGCGCGAGATAGCTTCGCTCATTAATTCGGTTCCCATTAATCGGCGATCGCGATTGATGGATTCGGTTGGCATTGGTGTGAGAGAGGGAGCCTCATCTCCCAGCCTCCAGTGAATCGGCTTTCGTAACGTGGCCCGAAAGGGAAGCAACCCGGTTTGTTTACTCGGGAAGCGAAACCTCGAATCGTTTCGGGACCCAACGGAACCGTCCTCTCTCTCTTCGTGTTGCTCTCGCTTCACCGGGATTTATCGATTATCGGCTACCAGCCGTCGAGTTGCTCTACCATCCTAGAGCAAAGAGAGCACGCTCAGAGCTATCTAGAAACTATAGCTGAACCCTTTATTCTCGACCGCTGATCGGCCAAATCTTATTTTCAATTGTTGCGTATTCAGTAGCTCGTTCGGAAATTCTCGTGTAGAGCTGGCATTGCTGCCATTTGTTATTACTAGACTGCGGATTCGATGCGTTTATGATAAATGTGCACGTGCAGTTTAAAGCAGTGGACGAATTACGTAGATTTAAGGACATCGGTGTATTCATTTCAGCTTAATAAGACACTTAGAGACAATTAAATGAATGAGACAATTAAAGTGTCTTGCAATCAGGGCAAATATCTTTTATGTTGCATAAAGATGTTAAGGATGTTCTGGAGGTATATAAAAACGCAACAAAATTTTTGAAAATTTGACAAGATATAATTCTTACTAAATTAATTCAGTTACCAAAGTTATTTGGGTTCGATTCGCTGCACCGTTTAAGAATTATAGCAACTTAAAGTTTGCACATTTTAACACGTCTTCTTATGGAGAATTCATGAAATTCCACATCAAACCCTATTTAAACCTTGAAAAAACGCAACTAGAAACTCCAAACAAAAATATGCCATGTAGTTATGACTAACTAATCAAAAAGGTTTAACTCAAACTTTTTTAAAGTTTTGACTAACAATCAATCAGACTATTAGTCATTTTTAATTATTAGTTGATTTTTGCCCAACTCTGTAACGCTTCAACCAGAAACCTCGGAATAAAATTGTAAGGCAACAAACTCGAGACAAAGAGGTTCAAGCTATATTGTTTCTGGAAGTTTACAATTTCCAGAAATTCCATTTATTATTTCGGAGAGTTCTAATTACCGCGACAGGGTAGAAAATCAGACGGCAAGGGGGTTAGCAGGTAGCATCGCCGGGCCGGAAGTTGCAAATGCAAGTTTGTAATTCGCCAAGTTAAGAATAAGGGACCTGTTGCGAGTCGGGTAATGGAACCGGGGGCCGTTAATTTTCATCTGGCGGCACGGCGGGAACCGAGCATCTGCGTGTGCGCGAGCATGAGAGAGCAACAAGTATTTAAATTTCCCGCGGCGAAGTGGCTGTCCGGGCGATTAGAAAATACGTCGGGAGAACAAAGCCGTTCCGTTCCGTCGGATCGTCGACGGTAGAACGGTTGTTCGACGGTGAATAAATTCCAGATTCCAGCCGGTGCGGTGGTTTCGCAGATCCGACGGAATAAAAGGAAGAGAACGAGGAAACGGCGGAGGAGGAGAAAGAAATAGCAAGGGCGGAGAGGGCTAATCGCGTTCCGCGTCCACTTGGGAATCCAATAAAGCCTCGGCAATCGCTCGATTAGGTGAATAGCGTCCGCATTATTGCCTGGTATAATTGCCTCCTGACAATTAGACCGTCGTATTACGAGGGAATCAACGCGACTCGCTCGCTCCGCCGATTGGATTTTCCGTGATTCAATCCTCTCCCTCTCTCCGGTTCGAGAGACCGGGGTGATCGAGCATTTTTCGCTCGATCCCGTAATCTTGTTCGATTACTTCCGGTGCCCGGGGCAACCTGTACTCTTGTCGTTCCGTTCCGATCCGATGGACCGGGGCGAAACACGATCGAACGCTACACAGACGTGAATTTTTTTTTGCTTCAGCGGTCGTTCTTTCGCAGTAATCGTGCCGGCAATTTTTGTATTTCTGTTAAGTTGCTAAGTATTTGCGTTTCCGTTGAGAGGAGGAAATTGTGTTGATTTTCATAACAGAAAAATCTTGAAGTCAGTTGGAGTCCAAGCTTTATTTCACTCGGAAAAATCTGTTCCACCGATTTATTCTGTTGAACGACTATTTTGTTCATTTATTCCGCAGAGTCGGCGAGAAATTAGCGACATTAGCGCCAGTTCTTGTATTTTTGTTTCATTGCTCTGGGTCGTATTTGTGATTTTCATAAGAGACAAATCTTGAAGTCAGTTGTAGTCCAAGCTTTATTTCACTCGGAAATATCTGTTCCACCGATTTGATCTATTGAACGACCATTTTGTTTATTTATTCCGCAAAGTCGGCGAGAAATTAGCTTCATTAGCGCCAGTTCTTGTATTTTTGTTTCATTGCTATGGCTCTTGTTTGTGATTTTCATAACAGACAAATCTTGAAATCAGTTGGAGGAAAATCTGTTTCACCGATTTGTTCTGTTGAACCTCCGCGAAGAGAGCGACCGAACAACAGACTTATTTTCTTAATTTCTTTCCGCAGGGTGAGTGAGAAATTAGCGACATCCTCGGAACGCGCTTGATAGCGAAAGACAAACGCGGGCTCATTTCTCCGGCGACTCCTCGGTATAGTAAGCGAGAGCCGCGCAGGGTTTCGAGCGTAGGCTGTCCGTTAATTTGGTAGTTAACGCGCGACCGTCGCTAGAACGGTGGTTAATATTTACACGGGGACAGTGAATAATCCGCGGGTGCAAGTTTGTCTCTCCTGTCTGAAGCGCGCCGCCTCGTGGAACACTGCATAAAGAGCTTGGGCGCGCCTCGGCGTCGTCTTAATCTCCATTAACCGGGACAATGCCGCTTTGATAATGCCCATTTGCTACCGGTGACGAATTTGCGAACCTCGCGCGCGAGCAAGAACCGTTTTTTTCCACACAGTTACACGACTTTATGAAATTTCTAAAGAGCTGACTCTGAGACGCTTCTGAAAATTGCTGCTCCGTTATTCAAAATATTGTTTAGATTATTATATATGTTGTTATCGAATCAATTACTAAACATTTAAGAATTGTATGAGCTATTATATCAATTTCGTACACATGAAATTAAAAAGATCATAGAGAATAAAAATATTCTAGGTCGAAGAAATGTTTAATTTTCGTGTTAAAATAGGTCTGTGTGCAAAGGGTTAATATTTCACTATGCCGTGCAAGAAACAACAATATTAGGGTACAGATATAGTGGAGCGATGAAGAGCTAGGTGCATATACAGGGTCATCCGTTTTTAAACGTTAACCAGCTGTAGAGGACCCCAAATGGAACAACTTTTACCCCTATCACTTTTTTTTTATCCGAACGTCATACAAAAAAGTTTATTGAATAAAAAAGATGCCCCTACTTATTTTAAACTAAACAAAGGAAAAACCATCAAGATTCATGATTGGAGTCCTGAGATATTTAATTTTATGTAAACTCAAAAAATGATGGTTTTTTGCAATTATCTGGAAATCAAGGCCGAAACAAAAAAAGTGACAGGGGTAAAAGTTGTTCCATTTGGGGTCCTCTACAGCTGATTAACGTTTGGCCGTTTAAAAACGGATGACCCTGTAGAAACAAAAATCACCGCACCGCTTTCATCAACGCAACGCTCACCTCGACGCTCCACTATAGCCGTACCCCTACAAGGGAAGGACCCCAAGGGTCCGACTTCGATTTCGACAATTTTTTGTGAGACGATGGTATATGGATCCCTAATAATGATTATTGAATAGTTTTAAAGATATAAATAATTAAACTTTCATACCTTGTTGATATACCATGATTTACAGCTCAAGCTTTCGAAGTCCAATTGTTTAGATCTTTAAAACTATTGAGTAACTACACCTGATATTTTACAGACATCATTAGGGATCCATATACCATCGTCTCACAAAAGATTATCAAAATCGAAGTCGGACACTTGGGGTCCTTCCCTTGTTAGAAACAATTTGGGAGTTTGGAAATAGAGACTTCGCCGTTTTGCGTTAGTATTACGAGATGAGTTTAACACTAAACCTGCCACGAGGGGTCAAATGACCCATTTTAGATTTTTTATTTGACAATTATTGAAATTGTAAAGGTGTTTTCATGGGAATTTTGTGACTCCAGTATACATTATACTAAAAATCGCACAAAATATAAATAAATTTAATCTTATTATTTTTATAATACCATACACATCAGTCGCTTTTGATGGTCGGTAGGCTTAGTGTTAATGAAATAAAATATGACGAAACGTTTGCTATGCTTAGTGGTTCGGCTGGAGAACGCAGTGAAAGTGGTGGAGCAGCACTACAGGCCCTCCTCGACGATTCTGGGGACGACGGAGCCGTCATTGGACTCGCGAAAATTGCGCAAGAGGTCGAAGAAGAAGAAAAAGAAGCCAACCACGTTGACGCCGGCTCCGGCGACGCCGCCTTTGTTGACCACGACCGAGACGTCGTGACAAACGACGCCCATTCAATGGCACCTCGTCGCCGAAAGACTGTTCGGCCCCCATTGGCAGCAGGATCTAACGGCGGACACTGAGAAAACGAATAATCGGCTAGCCGCTTCTGCTGAAGCTGAAGCTGGAGAAGCTTCTGGCACAGGCCAAAGTCCGAGGATCTCGCCAAGCTCTCGGGATCTGATCGAACGGAACAAGTCGAGGAGCCACACGAAGACCTTCTCTTCTTCCACGTTCGAGAGGAAGCCTGGGTTCGGGCAGCTCGACGGTCTGGACGCACGAGTACAACGGCTCAGGGATTTCGGGAACGTGTACGATAGATCCCCAGGTAAACCTTGTTCCTTCCTTCGTTCGTTCGTTCCACTCGCTCCTTCTCGTTCGTGTAATTTTTCGGACAAAGCCGACAATTTGCTACCAGTCGGTCCTGTTTTCTTTAACTTTCGTCCGAGATGAAATTGCGGCGGATTTGAACTGTGACTTTTCGTTTTGGTTTTTCGTCGATCGATCAGTGTCGTCGTGAAACGTGGTTTCGGTAAATGTGTCGGTCTTTATACATTTTATGTTGTGTACTTCGTGGAGTGGATGGATTCATTGATTTATTTGTACGTTAATTCGTTGATTCATTGACAGAGCGAACCGATCGAACCCTACGATATTCGAATTTCCCAAACCGTTAAACCAAGTCCTCCTGGAGAGCAAGAAGCTCTAAACCCATCGGCAGCGCCGGTGGCAGAGACAAGCAGCGTTCCGTAACTTCAATAGACAATTAATCGACTTTACAGACGGGGGACGCATACCGGATTACGAAGCGATCGACTCGTACCCTCGACGGCTGCGATACAATCAACTGTCTCCGGTGTCAAGAAACTTTCTGCGCAGACAGGAGGAGGATTATCCGAGCGACTTCGGCGGCGCACAAGCGGACAATTTCGCCAGGAGCGAAGAGTACGAGCTACCCGCTCGCGATTTACCGCTCAGCAGAAGCTGGCCGGATATCTCCTACAAATACAATCCATCCTGGACTATGGAGGAGCGACCGTTGATGTCATTCACTTCTGAGAAATGGCCCTGGAGGCAGCCTCAGCCCGAGGCCAAATACTGGCCTCAGCGAGGCAAGTTTCTCCCTTTGGAGAAGGGCTACTGGTCGCCGCTGATCAACGAGGACCCTGAGGACCTGCCTGATAAGATGCAGCAACAGAGATTGCATCATTCCTGGGACGGGAACAGGTCAGGATACTTTTTCTAATTACTAGGCAGCGGATCTTTATGCAAAATAAAAATATATGGTAGCGATTGTGAGCAACAAGAGTTGGATAAAAATTTACTTCATCCCTTAATAGATTTTTTACATTGAGAACAACATAACGATATTCTTAGACCTTTCTGATCCTTCACTGTTTTATATTCCACTCAGTCAGTTTAATTAATCTCTATCAATCTTTCCTCTCAGATCCTCCTGGCCCCATCTTTATGCAAAATACGAATATTTTGCAACGATCGTGGGCAACAGGAGTTGGATAAAAATTCACTTCATCCCTTAATAGATTTTTTACATTGAAAACAACGTAACGATATTCTTGGATTTTTCTGATCCTTCACTGTTATATATATTTACTTAATCAGTTTCTTCATAAACGCATAAAAATCCGCAGTCCACTAATTACAAGATTCTCTCAATTGTTCCTTGCAGATCCTCCTGGCCCCTGGACAACAGCCTGAAGGTCTACGCTCCCTGGGACGACTCCGAGAGGTCCCTAAAACCCTACGACCCTAACCAACCGAGCCTCACCGCCTGGCAAAAGCCCACCAACCACAACGACTCGAGATCCTCCAAACACGAGCCGCAACAGAAGATAGTCCTTCCCCAAATAACAATGAAAACATGGAACAGTCTGACCTCAGACCCGGCGACATGGCCGCACAAGCTTCCAGGCGCAAAACCCTGGCCCAAGGACGAAAACGGTAAATCCTACAACCCTAACGCAGACTTAGTAAAGAAACTAGGTTTGGACAAGCAGGAGAATGTCTCCTGGTCGAAGGAAGAATCCGAGAAGTCGAACTCTGAAAAGAAATCGAAAGAAGACAAGAACAGGATGTTCAGCTCGAAGGAGGCTTCGAAAGAAGAGGACCTGTCTCATCCCGAGTCCTTCGACTATAGCAAGCCGGATAGCGAAAGGAGCAACTTCAGCGACTATAAAACAAAGCCGGATGATTCTCCAAAGTCTTGGACAATTCTAGGAGAGACAAAGAGTGGGAAAGACTGGACCAAGTCGGAATCGATGCAGAACGATGATTCCTGGAGGAGGAAACACGAGGAGAAGCCTACTTGGAGCAACGATTCGCCTGCAACCTTGCCTAAGATTCAATCTGTGGGCGCTTGGGTGATGTCTGCTGACCAATCAACGTGGAAGCCCTATCAGATGAAGCCGATGGAGTCTCCCGACGAAGCATCCTCTCGCAGATGGTCCAAGACGAAGGACAAATGGGCTAGCAAAGGATCTTGGGCAGAGAAGGTGAATGATTCCTGGATGGATCGAAGCGAGCAGAACTTGTGGCCCGAGAAACACGTTGCCGAACTATGGAAGCCTAAATCGGGATCCTGGTTCGCTAAAACCTCGAAGAACAAAGAGGGAGAGTGGTTGAGCAAACCCGAGTCCTCCTGGGCTGCGAAGTTAGGGGAGAACGAGTCCTGGACTGCCAAGGGAAAAACTGGGTCCTGGACTAGTAGGAATGGTAAGGCTTGGGGGTCTAAAGCTGCGAACGACGAAGTTGCCAAGTTCAATGGGGAGTCCTGGCCGGTGAAGGTGAAGGAGGAAGCTTGGAAAAGTGGTGATACTTGGCCTAGGAAGTCAGCCGAAAGGAATGGATGGAGCTCGAAGAACAATGAGCTGACTTCTTGGCAGCAGAAGATCAACGACGATTGGAGTTATGGGAAGAGCAGCACTGGCACCTGGCCGGCCAAGTGGAAGCAGTTCGCCTACCACAGGTAGGATGATGAGTTTGGGATAAGGAAAGATAAGAATGACTCTGTGGAGTTTGAAACATCTTTGTGATTGAAATTGCCTTGGACTTGGAAAAGTTCCACATCCTGTAGTAAACTTATCGCTGTAGCTTCCCAAAAATGTTCAAATCGTATAGTACAATATTTAAGTTATCGTCTTTTTTAGAGCGTCCAAATATTAATTCGAGTAAATGCCAGGTTTGTCCGCACTGTGCGTCATTTCTCTTTTCTCGAAAGTTGTACAACTTGACCCGTGTCGTTTGTTTTCCAGAGTGACAGCAGTACCAATATCAAAGCCAGGCACGACAGCGGACGCGTCCTCAGCGAAATCGAAGAACGCGTTCGTCGCGGTGTCCGCGGTGTCGTCTCAGAAATCGTTGGGCAACGAGTGGCGTAAATCGGAGGACGAGAACAGGAACGAGAACGGAAGGACGGAGGAGCAAGATCGGTCCGGTAATCAAGTGCAGGTGGGTCTGGAGCGACCCATCTACGCCTGGAAGAAGGACACCGGCTCCAGGACGGGCTCGACGAAAGGCAATAGCACCGACCCGCTGGAGAACGAGCTGGAGGCACTCAGACAAATTGACTTCTGGTCCTCCTACAAAGAGAACGACGCCGAGGTGAGCTCGATCGCGTTTCATTAAATTGCGACACGGAACAGAACCCCCTCTCGATATTTAATTGAATCTATTCCCGGTGAATTAACATCGGACGGGCACGCGAACTAATTCGCCGATGAAAGTTCGCGGCGAATTGCCGCACCGACGCTGAGCGGTCGAATTTTAAGGTGATTGGATAGCCGACGCACATGTGCCGACCTCCTTGCATCCGAATTGGAGAACCGTGCACTTCCGCTGGTTTCGATTCCGCCGTATCGATCTCGAAGGTCCGCGAGCAAAAATTCAATTAAACGCCCCGCAGAGAACGTTCTAACGTGTTTGCCGCCTGGCTCGTTTCTTCCTTCGAGTGGAACAAGGTGGTTGCAGAAAATCATGAATATCTTCTTAACATACTTTTTAAACGAATGATTTTTTAAAAAATCACTTTAGGCTAAAAGATTCGTCATTCAAAGACGCACAAACTGGATTTTGAAATTTTCATTTAGGCCTGATAGTTTCGGAGATAAAATGGATTTTTCACCCCAACTTTGAGGGCTGTGTTCATCCCCTTAACACGAATGCCGGCAGCTATAAAAAAATACGTGTGAAATATTTTTTTGAGTTCTATATCATACCAAACTTTCATTGAAATTGTGTTACGGTTGGGTATCCTCCCTTGTTAGGAAATATTCAGAAAGCAAAGCACAGGAAAGGATAGTAAGGTTCTGTCGTATTTGAAATAAATAGGAATTGACAGGTTATCTGAAAGATGGCAACGAGTTGCTAAAAATAATGGAAATTATATCATTGAATAATATTAAGCATATATTTTTAACAATTGATTCAAACGTTTTCTTTAAACTACGACAGAACTTTCTCTGCAACCTAATATTTTATTATTTATGCGGCCCGGTTTCCGCAGGGCGTGTATCGAACGAAATCAGTACGAGGGAGAAATACCGCTGAAGGGACACGTAAGTTTCGAATTAGTTCTGGACTGAACTGTCTTAAGGGGATTCAGAAGTTCGCAGGAATTAGATCTAGGGTCGATAGAAATACTGTTAAGGGGACAGGGTTCTGGATTACGGGGAGGATTAGAGGGGAACATCGTTGATCCGGTCTGTGCTGGGTAAGGCGAATGAAAGGAGCCTGTGGCACTCATTTTCCCCTGGGATCTTCATAATTTGATTAACGCAGGCGCCGGTAATCTTACAAATTACTGCAACAACTAACAAAAAGTAAATACCGACAGCAGAAGAACAGAAAGCGCTGCTGAATTAAACAGAAAGCTGCTGCCATTTTTTCTAATTTCTTCGTAAATGCATAAACATCCGCATCCAAGCGATAACACTTGCAGATGGAAAATAAATAAGAATCGTACCAAGTTCTGTTGAATTTGATGCTGCAGCATTTTCTGAAAATTTTATAAATCATAAACACATAAAGATCCCGGTAAAGTACGTTCCCGGATCCGCAGATATGTTAGCCAATCATGATATAATATTGCGTATCGTAAATTGGCAGGAGCTATTACACTCGATATTCTGTTTGTTAACAGTGTGCTTTGCGGTCAAATACCGTGTTCGTTCCAACCATGATCTGAATTGACTGTTCACCGAAGCTGGTAACATTGATAACCCCGTAAACCGATCTCATCAATCGCCTCGTGAAATTTTCATCCGCAGATTATAATACGCGATCCACAGTGCCTCGAATCTCCCTATCCGTCTCTTTATTAAAAATTAAATCGCAACTGTGTTCGGCGTAGCTGGGCTTTTATTGAAAAATTGATCGTTTCAACGTGAAACTGTCGGCTTACGCGATTGGCGTCAAATGAAAATGATTCATTGATTCTACAACGTCCAAAAATCTCCACTAAAAGCCAGGTGAATATTCAGTGAATACCTAATCGAGCAGAAACGAACTAAGAAAAGCATGGTCCCCGATATAAAAATCCGGAAGTAGATTCTATCGAGAATGAACCAGAAAGTGGGTCCATGACCGATTCATCGGATCCAGTCTATCGAGCGTGCCTTCTGACGGTCACGGGAGTTATGGTCGTTCCGAACCGAAGTTACGCGGGATTGGATCCTGTAGAAAAGTTCGACAGCGACTGGTCGCGAGAGTAAATCACTCTCGAGCTCTCTTGACAACGTGACCGAAGTTCCACAACTGCTAATTCAGAAATCAGACCCACTTCGGTGTCTTCGCTGAAATTCGAAATTTTGCAATATTCAAACGACTCTTTTGAAAGTTGATCTGCGATTTGTTGTTATGGTTATGTGGTGCTGAAAAGAATACCTTGTTCTTTGTCTGATCAATAGTTGACTTGAACCACTTATCGGCAGTTCGTCGAATCTGTGAATGCGAAATATTCGAATTCTCACCGAACAGAATACATTATAAAAATAGTTGACTAGTATTCCATATATTTTAAGTACGCGTATTTTAATTCGTATTAATATTTAGGATACAGTTACTAATTTTCGAAACCATAGTCTCGATACGGAAATTAAGATTAATGTTCTAAAAAATTATTCAAATTAAAGTAAGGAAATTATACAAATGTGAAATTCGGACACGTGAAATACTATACACGTGTACACGTTGTACTTAAAATGACACGCACTAAAGCACGTGTGTGTAAATACAGGTGTGTTATTAATGACTGCGGATCTTCATGCGAAATAAAAAATGTCTGCATTGTTTGCAAGACACAGGTGTCAAATAAAAATTTCCTTCTTCTTTTAATTATCTTACTAAGTTGAAACTAATACACTGATGTCCTTAATCTTTTTAACGCGTCCACTGTTTTAATTTGTACGTAGCCATTTCTGTCGTAAATCCATAAAGATGATTTGATCGTCCTCGTCTGACCACAGGCGGACCTATATCACTTAGAAGCATCATCGTCTCGAATCTAGAGATGAAAAAGGTTCCTGAACAGTAACACAGGCTTTTCCCGTTTCTTTCGGACTATTTCCCATGGTACACGGGGAACATTGTTGGAAGAATGCTTCCCTCTGGATCATTTGTCTCCCCACGTCCCCGTTCCAAATTGATCCATCGTGGATCGTTTGTCTTTATCACCGCGACCCTCGAGCGTCTACTTCGAAGAGACTTTTACCAGCTCCTCGGTCCCTTAAACTTTAGTTACCTCGACTTTAAGGAGAAGGTTTCAAGTAACGTCGGTCTTCTTGGTTCTCGAATTAGTTCTCTCTCTGAAGCGGGAGCGGCGCGGCGGGTAAACAGACCGGAAGTCGGTAAAATTTTACTCGATCCCCGGGACACAATCGTCAAACAGGACTCTGTACAGTTTTAATTCTCGTTCGAGTACACGGAACCAAATTCAACCCTTCTCTAACGTAGTTGCAAAGGGGAAACTTTGTTCTTCAAGTTCACGTCGATTTCAATCCTGGAGAAAAATTTTCCAGACTCCTTGGAGGCGTTTAAATCTCTGAAAAGCAGCTAGGGAAACGAGAAATTTGCGATAACTAAAAAGTTACTCGTACCTTAATTTTCAAGGCACCATAGCCAAGAGCACACTTCAGTCTTCATTCTCACAGTGATTTCAGTCACGAAACAAATTTGTCAGGCTCCCCCAAGACGGTCGACTCGGCAAGTTGCGAAAAACATTCGGAATGACGGAAAAATTTGGAAGTCGGTAAAGTTCGACTCGATCGAATTAATTCTCGTTCCAGTACACAAAACCAAATTCAATCCTTCGCTATCGACGGTAAATGAATTTATGTAACTGAAGACGTCGTTGCAAAGGGCAAACTTCGTTCTTCAGGTTCACGTCGATTATTCCAGACTCCTTGGAGGCGTTCAAATCTCTAAAAAGCAGCTCAGTGAAGCGAAAAATTTGCGGTAACTCTTAAAAAAGAAATCGTATCTCAATTTTCAAGACACCATTACCAAAAGTACAGTTCAGTCTTCATCCTCGCAGTGAATTCAGTCACGAAACAAATTTGCCAGGCTCCCCGAAGACTGTCGACTCGGCAAGTTGCGAAAAACATTCGGAAAGACAGCAGTTATGTAGAGTGCTTAACGAAATTGGCAAGAGTTGGATAGATGATCGTCGGTTTAACGAGTGTTGACCTCTCTGGCGTGGTCCTAGCATCAGTTAGGCTAGTGCTACGAGGACAGTATTTAAGAGAAGCTCGAAACAGCTGGTGCAGCTGGAAAGACACTCGAATTGGAAGTAATCCTGGGCATCGCGCGGTACCTTTACGTGCCGCAATTTCCGGGATCCGTTGACGAGGACGTGCACGGACTGGAGGCCGGCACACACCGGAAGTGACCGATGGTTTCCTTCCGGCGCGGCACCGGGGCTTACGTGATCCCTGGTCTGATTGCGAAAGTTCACCGGGCCGCGGCCGTGCCGAACATAAAACTCCCTTTCTTTTTCCGATCGCGTACGCCTCGAGGAAACTCGAGACGATTCGCCGCGCGAGTTATTGGAATCTTCGACTACGAGGAACAAATTGACTGACGGTCGATTGTTCCCCACTTCTTTCTGTCGCCCCGCGATCGTACGGTGGTTCGAGGAAGCGTGTGTACCGGCCGAAAGTCAAGACGTTATTGAAAATGTCATTTCAAGGTCGTCGATATCTTTTTCTTGTAAATGTATATTTTTCTTTCCTCGCACATTGTAGTTGAAGTGAACTCTGTTGAATTTGTACATGGATTAAATAATGCTTAGAACTAATTAAATAATGAGAACACGCCTATATTAATATATATAAATATATAAAAATATAGTAAAAAATTAATATAAACATATAATATATTATTTATAACTAGACCGCGGATTTTATGCATTTATGACAAAAATGAGTAGGTGTAATTCAAAACAGGAAAAAGATTAAAAGTGTTTAACAATGACGATATACTATAATATTTTTAACATATAAAAATCATTAATTAGGAACATAAATGTTTACTTAGCTCCTATAGCTTGCAATTGATGTATAAACATTTTATTTTACACAAAGATCCGCGGTCTATTTATAAGATATATTATACATAACATTTATTCGAACCTGTTATATAATGCTCCATAATGAGTTCTTAGAATAATTAGTTTCACCTTGAATTTCAGAATTTTGTCTTCATAACGTTACCCTCGATTACACAGTTATCTGAAATGGATAATATTTTGGATTTTGAAGGTTTCCGGTATTGTTACTTTATAGCAAAAAGAGTTTTTCTAAGCTATTGAACTTCGAAAATACACTTTTGGCCAGTAATTTTCGAGGAAACTGGAGATTTTGTTCTGTAAGATTGGAATACTCCACTTTGAGGCTCCAAATTGATAATCCTTTCCTTCTTCTCCACAGAAACGATCGACGGCGACCACGACACCACCAAGTCCAGAGAAGCCGTCGACGATGGCAACGAATTCGACATCGACGACTTCGCAGCGACGAGCAGCAGCGTCGAGCGTCGCGACGTCCAGCACCGGGCAGCTCGAGACGAATCGGCGTACGATCTCGATGAAATAGGCTCGTAGATCCGAAGATCTAGCCCCAAGATCTAGCCGGTAGGCTGCGCGACGTCTCCGAGCAATTTCCAACGACCCTTATGACCCGCGCCATGGCCCCCGATTTTCTAATCCGATCGGCTAAGAAACGCCATCGTAATTCCTCTTTTCGCCGACTGTGCGTCGATCGTAATACAGATTGGCTGTCGAGATCACGATCTCTCTGATAGTGCCCGCTCGATCATCCCCCCACCATCGATCAGACGAAAATACAAGTGATCGAATGTGGAGATCGAAGCTCTGGACGATGTGTTCGAAAGAAAAATTTGTATGACTTTAATTGAAATGTAATTTGAACCTCGTAAAAAATGTTGAAAAAAGCGAACAAAAATGGTGATCTGATGGTACATCCTCCACTTAAACAACACACGACTTTCTCTTTCGTGCACTGCATTTTTACCCTGCAATAAAAAAAGCAAAAGTGGTATGGAAATGCGTACTTTGATTTTTCATATTTGATGCGATGACAAAAAAATGCGTGAAATGACGTCCGAAACGCCAGTTGTCAAGATTTACCATGAGTTTGCGATATAAAATAAGGTTAAACAATAATTAGACTGCGGATTTGCATGCATTTATGGAAAAGTTAGCTGGGTGAAATATAAAACAATAAAATATTAGGACGATCTAACAATAGTGTAACCTTGTTTTCAATGTAAAGATGTCGTTAAGGGATGAAATGAATTTTTATTTCACTCGTATGTCCCACAAATGATGCAGAACATTTTTATTTTGCATGATGATCCGCGATCTAGTAATAACTAGACTGCGGATTTTATGCATTTATGACAAAAATGAGTAGGTGTAATTTAAAATAGCAAAAATATTGCGGTTTAAACATACTATTATATTGTTTTCAACCTACTAAACATAATAGGGAAGAAAGTAAATTTCTATTTCACTCCAGTTTGTTGCAATCCAAGTAAGACATTTTTATTTTGCATAAAGATCCGCAATCTAGTAATAACAAAAGGAAAAATCAGAAACTTGCGTAAGATCTTGCAGTGGGTTCCCTCTAATGGAAGATCAACGATTCCCTAGAGAATCCAGGAAGTCCCTCACGAAATAAAAACCGCATCGATCATGATACGTTAACGTTAACCGGGCAAACCGATGAATTCCGAAGCAGGGTTGGCTGTATTTTTGTACGAGAGCCTTTTTCCTATTCGAGAGCCGAGTCTTCCCTCTCCTTTCCGCCGCCATATTTTCCCTCGTAAAGGATCGAGCTAAACGGCCCCTTCGTTCCGGTTTCCCCGAGACTCGAATGCCAAGTTCGTGTGCACGGAAAGAAAGAGCCCTTTTCCACTCGAGCTCGAAACCCGGAATCGATTTTCACGCGCTGCGGACTCGACTATTCAATTCCCTATTCGATAATGTGCGATCAGAATTGAACAGGAACATTTTCTTGAAAGTTCGCAACACGAACGCGAATAATTACATGTATCTCAACCCTTTGCACTCCTTTGTCGAGTGTGACTCGGCGTCAGTGAAAGAAAAATGTAAATAAAACGCGGGTTCTTATATGTATTTGGATCTTCGTTTTGTTTACTTAAAACGAATATATGTTACAACTAAATTTGAGAGCTATGTTTAATATAATTAGTAGACAAAATTGTTTAAGGTAAGTAGCAGTCGAGGAACTGTGCTTTGAAGTAAATTTCAACAAGATTGAAAAATAATTCGGCGTGCAAAGGGTTAAGGTGGCAAACAAATAATTGTATTATTGTTAGACTCAGTGTATTTAGGGCAAAAATGAGTGGGTGCGATTAAAAGTATAGTGAAATAGCTGAAGTGTATGAACTTTCTTTTTGAGTCTTGAAGACTCTGCTGAAAATCTAAAGGCAGAGAGAAAAGAAATGGATTCAAAGCTGCCGGGACCCTCGAAATCGGAGTGGCTTCCTCGGGAAGAAGGGGAAAGAGGATTTCTGTTATTCCAGAAGAGCTGGCTCTTCGAGAGCCGAGGAATCGGACTCGCGGCAGATTTGCTGCCGAGGATTTGATCGCGTCAAAGGGGAAACGTTCGCTGAGAATTAGACCGGAGCCCTTTACGGGGTTAATGTAAGAGCTCCCGGGAGCTTAAAGGGAACCCGTAACTCTGCCGATTGCCGGAGCACAGTTCCCTAGAAATACCCGGGGATATTTTTTCTACGGGATTGAACGCGGCCAAGACCTGTCTGCTCCGATCCTGGGATATGCTAATGGCGGAGCAAACACCTCGGAAAATTTGTAAAATCAGAGCATCGAACACGTTAACCCTCTGACAAGAGTATCCGTGTCCATTGTGAGCCAGCCTGTCCAACATACGATTCATTTTTCATTAAAGATTACAGCTAAAAAGATTAGAAAATGAAATCTGAACTCGTCGAATGCGAGATGCACAGCGAATAACGACAATAGAAATTGATCATAAATAGACAGCGGATCTTTATGCAAAATAAAAATGTTCCACGTGAATTGCAACGACCTGAAGTAAAATAGAAATTCATTTTTTAAGAGTAAGTTTAAATTTTTCTAATTGGTTTACTGTTTTAAATCGCACCTGCTCATTTCTGTCGTGAATGCATCAAATCCGCTGTCTAATCGTTGAAACAGAGGAATGGTAGTTAGTGACCGAGGGAAATATAAAATGGCCGCGTGTGTCGATTATCACGGTTCCAACGCGTCGTCCGTTGTAAAATAAGAGAAATATTCGTAGGAGGCGCTCGTGAACTTGTTGGATTTTGCTCTGAGAACCGTGCAGCCGGAGAATCTGTTGTCTCGTGGCACCCTTCAAACCCCCCATCTTCTTTCGACGGAATTTTATAACAAACTACAAACTAATCCACCGATTTGTTAACATTAGACTCACCGAAAACTGTCGTCGCATGATCCAAAACCAGTTTCGTTACAGCAACGCCTTATCGAATATCTGTATTCCCCATATTACGGGAAAAACTAGCCTAATTTGGACCTTTTTATTATATAATATTGGACATTATTAGTATCAATTGATTATTAATTATGGACCTAATTCAGTTGTTCCAAATTGCGATTTTTGCATGTTGTTCCATAACAATCAAAACTGGAAAAAATTTGTCACTGTTCAAATAAAATGGAAGAAGATTGTAGTACAACTGTACGATATCATTCGTAAGATTGTATAGGAAATCAGGTCCAAATATTGCCTAAGTTTTCCCGTAAACGTCGTGTTTGTCGATAGCAAACCAGCATGATTTATCTAGCTAATAATCTGCGCTTTTAAATGCAATTTATCTTGCTTGTATATTCGAGCTGATCGAGAGGATCGATTACAAATCATCGAGACCGTGAGCGTTTTGTAAATATTTGCAAGAAAAATTTCGAGCGGATAATGTCCGTTCATACACGTATTGATTTGTGACTTTATTTGCGGATCGATGATCGTAGTACGAAGAATTCTGTAGATCGTGCGTTTTAAGTGTTTCGCACCGAGGCTTTCGGAGATGAATTTGTTTTTGTATTCTGGATTGTTGGTTTTCGCGCTTGTATGGGTGTTCGTGTGGGGGGAGGTATGGGGCGGCATGGATAAGCAAAAAAACACACGCACACGCAGTTGTACACGCACAGAACAGCGTAGAATAGAAGGGATGCGAGGGTGTATGTCCCCGAGTTCTCCGGGTTCATGGAAATTCGTGTACCTTTATAGGATCCTCTGTATCTACCCGTACCGTAGGATATCGATTTAAGGGAAACGAGAAGAATAAATGTCGTACGATGTACGTCCGACCTGTTCCTTGACTTTTATTTGGCCCGCGGCACGAAATCAACAATTGTACAGGGTGTCACGAAATTATATGTCGGGGACACCACAGCGCGACTCTACACCCCCGATTTAATCGAAAATGACATAAAGACCCCCCCGAAAAAGTAACTTTGAACGTGAAAAACAAGGTAACAAAAACAATAATTTTTTTAAGATTAAAAGATGTTAAATCTTAAAAATATCATTTTTAAAAAGATTTTGGTATTTTTTACCTTTTCTTTCACGTCCAAAGTCAATTTTGCGGGGGTTCCTTAGAATCCCGTTAGAAAAATAATTTTGTGACACAATGTACAGTAAAGTTGCGATCTATAGCTCCCTGGGGATCTCCACGATCACTGTCCCTTCGCCTAGATCACTGTCCCTTCCACTAAAGGGTGTAAAAACGGGGCCTTCCACGACGCATAAAAAATGGTTTACATACACGATCTCTGTCTGCTCGGAACAGGCGATGGGAGCTAGATCGCGACTTTACTGTTACTGTTAAGCAAACCTTCCTTTCTCTGTAAGTTTTCTTTGATAATATTCAATACCAGGCGCAAGCACAAACACGTTTCCTTTTACAATCCCGTATGTTTTATTACCTGAGTTTTTCAATAAAAATATCTAACAGAGCACACAATATAGAGCAACGTTTCAAGAACAGATACTTTTTAATTACAATGTAAATTGTTAAAAATATTTACAGCGAGCTGCATCATCGACAAACGATCATTCCACCAGCACCGACGAGATACTATTAATAGTATCTGGTCGGTGGCTCCAGAGTCCAGACACTCTACGGGTAAACTTCCGAAAGTCGGTGAAATCGGATTGAGAAAAAATTTTTCACATAGGTTTCATTTTGCATTAGAAACATGTTTCTAAATTTAGTTAAAAAATTTCTTGTCGTTTTAGTGTCATTTTCTACCTTGCCGACATAACATTTTCTGGGTTGGTTCTGGGTTAGTTCAAATGGAAGCAACACGAAAAAAACGAAATTACTTTCCGAACGACCTAACGCATACAGAAATAAGCATATACCCTGATTATTATATCTGTTAGTCTGTTATTCTGCCAATACAGAAATGTATGCAAATCAAAACAAACGAAAAACAGCCGCACGAATTCGTCAAGGCCAAACACAACCGAATACTACAACCATGATCGTCTTAAGTGAAGCTCATAAAAATTAGAACTATTACGTTTACGACAAAAATTTCCATTTTCCTACTAAATCCGACGCAAACAGAACGTGTCATTGTTATCCTAGAAGTAAGCTTCTAGCTTTAGATAGCTCATTCCACTAAGTGAGAACGGCGTACAATTATTTCTGTTATCACTGTTTATCATATTTAAATATTCAGACCAAGTCCATTCGATGTTATCGCGTTAAACTCGCATACCTCTCACTGATTCTTGGTAAACAGTATGATCTTATTGATTCTTATAACGACCAAGATAATCTGAGTTTTGAATTATTTCGTCTTACCTTGGTTTTTCATTTGCAGAAATCGTTCGTGCGTTTTATTTGCTGATGAATTATTAATAGGTGGTCAAAACTTTCTCTGATATAGCAAGAATCTTTCGAAATGAATTCTTTGAAAGTTGTTTTAAAAGCTTTTCTTAGAAACTTGTTTTGTACGATGTTTGTGAGAAAATTTATAGTGAGACAATATTAACCCTTTGCGCTCTGAGAAATTTCAACTCGAAAATGAAACACTTCTTCCGACCTAGAATATTTCTATACCGATTTCTAAATTGGTATAATACCTCGTACAATATCTGAATGTTTAATAATTGATTAGATACTGACATATTCAATAATGTAAACAATATTTTGAATAATGGTACAGCAAATTTTGTCAATTTTCAATCCTTTCCTTATGAAATGTTCATTATCATATTTGCAACATTCTTCCGATTAAAATTCAACAGCAAGTCGAGTATCCGAAACTAAAAGTGGAACATGTGTTCGGATAATCGAGGCTCTACTAAAAAGTAGAAGCGACAACTTTGACACGAACTATCTTCATGAAAGTTTACACAATGATCAGAGAGATTGCTCTTAGAGATTGCAAGATAAGCGACCGGTGTCGTTATCGGGTAAAAACGATGAATCTCCCACGAGTAAATAATATTTTGCTGGAACAAATATCGCGCTAATCTTTGAGCAATCGCATTACGAGGTATATAAAACAGGGATGGATCGCGATCGTTAATTGCACAGTATTCACAATCGCGCGTAATTCGGCTAACTATGGCGTTAATGAAAATTTTCGTGGTCACCGGTCTGCTGGCTGTCCAGCTGCTGGAGGTGTATGGTCATGGAATGATGATGGACCCCGTGTCCAGGAGCAGTGCCTGGAGGAAAGGATTCCCCGTTGAGCCGAACTATGACGACATGGGTCTTTTCTGCGGAGGATATCAGGTGAGAAGCTGGCTGGATCATTACGGATGATCGACACGTTGACTGACACGCGTACATCTTGAAAAGGCCCTTAAAGTTGAAGTAGTATAGTCAATCAGACAATGTCACTTAATTAGTAGGATCGAAACTGCCCAATTCGAATTTATTATACAAGGGTGAGTCACGAATCGAGGGTGAGTCTCGAAGTAATTTTCATTGCAGAAACAAATTTTTCTTCTGACCTAGAATATTTCCGTTTTATTGAATTTTTTATTCCATGCGTATATGAAACTGATCCGATTTACACGTACAATACCGGAATATTTAGTAACTCATTAATTACAAATTTGGTAATGTACAAAATAGTTTGAATAATGGTATAACAATATTTAGTGGCACTAGGGTTGCCAGAAATGTTTTATCCAAATATAGAAGAAGTAGTGAAAACTGCAATTATGTATATGTATATGAGATAGGCTCAAAATATAGGAGTTCAAGTAAAAGAGGTACACAGCACATTTTAAACTTTTTTATTCAAAGATTTTTGAAAATCCAAATATGATATAGGAGATCAAGTTCAAATATAGAAGACTCATATCAAATATAAAAGATCTGGCAACCCTAAGTGGCACCTCTAAATTTTTACGCAGCGCCTGAAGACTGCAACACGTAATACACAGCTGTAAGGACGGCGATCAGTCAAAGGAGCAGTCTCCGAGCACTGGCGTCGCTTCTCTAATCGTTTCACCATCTGTTACAGGTTCAGTTCGAACAAAATGGTGGAAGATGTGGTCTCTGCGGCGACAACTATGCTCTTCCTCAACCTAGACCCAATGAGAATGGTGGAACCTATGGACGAGGTGTGATTGTGGAAAGGTGAATGATCATGTATTGATAGTATCATCTAATACAAATTGCACTTTTTATTCGTTTCAATCGTGACTTATTCGAGGATGTAAATTGTGAAAGTGAACGAATTCGCAATTGCAATTACACAATGATAAACACACCAGGTACAACCGTGGTCAGACGATCAACGTAAACGTGAAGTTAACTGCCAACCACATGGGAACCTTCACTTTCCATCTGTGCCCTCTTCAATCAAAGGGCCAATTGGAGTCCGAGGACTGCTTCAATCGTCATCCACTTCAATTAGGCGACGGTACCTGGTCTCGAAAAGTCCCTAGCAGTCAATACGAGTTCAACATACCTGTTCGCCTACCTGGAGATGTGACCTGCAAACAGTGTGTCGTCAGGTGGACCTACAGATCCGGGAACAACTGGGGAGAGTGCGATGATGGCAGCCATGCTCTGGGCTGTGGGCCTCAGGAGACCTTCAAGAACTGTGCTGATGTTACCATCTCCTAAATACTCAAAAATGTACTGAATGAAGAGAAATTTATTTAACTGCAATACGTTTAATTGCAATAGATCAAGAAAAATATATCAACATTCTAAAAATTCAACGCTCCGTCACGAACCTGTTTTCAATCTATCTTGAAAATTTTGTAGAAAAGTTTGTTTATCGTCTAACATGGCAGTCTGAATATTCTGAACAAATGTACAAGGATTAACAGAATAATGGAGTCATCTTCGTAAACAAGATAAAATGTTCACGATCCCCCATAAAATAGTCAATTAAAATCTATAATATTCGCTGGAAGCTTTGCAATCGAACGATGACAATACAAGCCATCTGCTCTGCGAAATTAGTGCATAATTCATTCGATGAATGAGCGGAGAAATTCTGCTAATTTTTACGATACTCGGGTAATTAAGGCACGGATCGAAAGCGTGGAACGGTATGCGGCGCCGTACGAATATATTGTTTTAATGGTCCTAAATAAAAACGGCGGAGAAATTGCGAGCGCGTGGCAATGAACGGTCGAACGGCTGACAAACAGCTGTTTCGCCTGCCGTTAAATAAATCGAGCGTAATTCGGCGGCCGTAATTGCGTCATTAACGACAGGGACGCGCGTAAATTCGCGAGGCAACGATAATTGCGACGACCCCAAGCACCACGGGGAATTCGTACAATTACCTGCCGTATCTGCGTGCACGTGCGACAAATTTCTGTTTCGATCTGTTTGTCGTTCTCGAACTGTATCCCATCGAGCCGGAATGCAGGAAAAGATTTACACGGTCTCTTGTAACTTGAAAAACCGGAAGTCCTCGCGCTCCATTATTTCTCAAACTGTATCCCATCGAGCCGGAGTAACAGAATAGTTGTGTGTTTAATTTCTCCGATCTTTTCAATGTTGAACGCGCGATGCAGATAAAGATTTACACGGTTCTTGTAACTTGACAAATACCGGAAGTCCTCCACGCCTCATTATTTAAATGCTCGAAAGCCCCTTGAGACGGCACGGGGTTTCAGTTCACAAAACCAGATGGTTAGTCATCGGGTACACCTCCCGGATTTTCCAATGGCCTATCTGTTTCGAGAATCGCCGTATTTCGATCCGGTCCTTAGCATTACAATGAGCACGATTGTTCTTCGCCGACGACCGTCGCTGAATTATAATCACTAGCGCGCGGTATTAATATGTACTGATTATGAGAATGGGTGGCTGATATACGTAACAATGCGAACGTTAGTAGAATTTAAAAACCTGTATTACCAAATCAATTTCTAGTAGATTCTTATTTTGTGCGAAAGACTGAGTAATTGTTGGGTGTATACGTCGATTCGTCGCTTTTATAATTATTCGCTCGTACAGTGAGTGATTAAATTATTGGAGATACAGTTTGAAAGCCACATTTATTATTAAAATGATTAAAAAAGGAAATGCATTTCTATTTTGCATAAAGAATGGAAGGAACAAAGCTGGAACAATCGATCACGGTTGCCCAACGATTAAAAAATATAAAACATCGATCGAGACTCGTCTAGAAAGATAAAGCGAACCTCGAGCCTCGAGAACTTCGAATCCAGTTCAGCGACTGCATGACATAAGACACGAACACAAGCAAGCTAGATCATTAGGAAGGCGACGTATAGATCACGTAGACACACGTGCGCCAGCGCCCAGTCGCTTTTTCTCCATAAAAGAATTCTCCATCCTAAAGTATTGTTACCGAAGATACATACAACCTCTGGTATAATTAGTGGAGGTTCATTCTTTTAGATGTCGATTGGAGCTCCAGCTATTTTGCATTGCATGACCCAATAATTCGACAATGGCCGACGCACAAGGCTCTCGAGAAGCGTCTGCGTTTGACTTTGCAGAAACGGAGGCGTGTCGTCACCCTGACCCACTGACGCTTTCTCCAGGAGAAGGTTTGCACGCCATTTGTTGTTCCAATGAGTTCTGCGTTCGACAAAGGGATTAAAGAAATTGTGCTGTCGCTCGGTCTATGAATTTTTGAGTCTTTGAGTCGACTCGAATAGCAAGGATCTCGGGTCCTTGCGAGATATGCCAATAAGGAAATAGATAGGACACCTCGGGTGCTCAGAGCATATCTGGTTTATTTAAACTATACAAATGGTGTGGGTGACTAAAACCTACGTGACTAAAATCAAGGAACGGTAGTTTACTAAACAATAGGAAATGTGTTTCGCAACTGTGGTCATTTTCTTAGATTTTCCTGTCGGTCCTGGTCCTTTTTTATGATAGTTAACAATTATCTACCTTAATCTAACCTTAAACTACTTTGAAAGGAATGAATCGCCTAAACCTAAACGATAGACACGAGCTTATAGTCTAGCCAAATTCGAAGGTTCCCCCTTCGTTGCGTGTTTTTGCACAAGATTATAAACATCAATGTTATACAATTATAACTATACAATTAATATACAACTATATATATTATACTATATATATTATACAATTATAGCTACACAATTTTTTAAACGGTGCGAGTTTCATGGCTACAAGACGAGCAGGAGAGGCAGGTTGCAACATCCCAAGACTCTCAGACTTCCTGCTGGAAATACCCAGAGCAGCATGATTCTTTTACCTCGTTGTGTCGTCTCCGAATCATTCGAACCTGTAGATCCGTGTTCGATGATCATTCGGTTTCGCCAGTTGATCTCTTACGTTACTCTTTTATTCTACACGTTTATGACAAAAATGCGTAAACGAAAAACATTAGAAGAATTTAAAAATCCTGTTATTTTATTTCCATCCTATTCACTTTTAATTATACTCGTATATGGTACTTACAATCTCAAAACATTAAATTTAGTGTTTCGAGCTTAAATAAAGATGCCGTCTGCACTGGCAAATATTTATCCGGCATTCAAAGTAGTTATTTTATTGAATAAGAATTGACTTTTGTTGGAGTCATATATAGTTAAATGTAAACAGTTATGTGTAGAAAGTAGAGTTTGTTGCAATTCGCTCCGATTTGGTGCAATTCAGATAGAACATTTTTTATTTCGCACAATAAATTGTTCTGTGCATAATCGACTCTATTTCGAAGGAGAGAATCGATTAAGAGAATTTCTCTCGACTCCTCGGAACGGCATAATGAATTCGTAATTAATACGACGGATTATTACGCCGCGCCGGAATGTAATTCAAGGCAATGTTGTTGCGTCGAGAACGGAACAATTGTGTGCTAATTAGATCGTTAAAGAAAAAGTAACCGAGAACAGAGAGGGAATACCTGAATGATTTCGAGAGCTGGAACTGTTGCAAGGAAGACGGTTCGCCGGATTTTTATGTGCCCGTCGCGAATATGATTGTGAGAAACCGTGCAGGAATATGCTGCGCGATTTTAGTCGACGTTATCCTTCCTGCATCGATACTTCGGATTCATGAACGAACGTTATTAACATTTTAAAATAATTAACGGAGGAAGCGTAGCTGTTCTTCCAGCCAATCTTCACAAATTGGCACGAGAAAATTTTACTTTTTTTCGTGGTGCTGTGCTGTTGCAACTATGCGCATCCGTGGATGGAAAGAAATCAGATGGAAATTTGGATAAGTTGGAGAATTGTATTTATGGTTACGGAGATAATTGACGATGAGTTTTTTTTACACAATAGGTGCTTTATTTTATGTTATTTATATACTTTTAGATCGTTAGGGATTTTCTCAGCATTCTTTTCTTACGACAATGCTTTTAAAAGTTACAAAATGTAATAATCTTTCTCTACCTTGTTTTTGATAGTAGAGATTTGACATGTGCTGATGTTGCTTGTAGTGGAGTGTAATGGAAATTTTGAGAGGTGAAGTGTTTCGGAGTTTTTGGAAACTGAAGGGAATAAAGTGATTCTGGTGCCGACCTTTTTTACTGTTTCCGATCAGACATTTGATTGAACACTGAATGGAGAGGAGAGAAGAAAAGAAAACGCCCGAACAACACGCGTTCACTTTCAATTTCGCCGCTTTCGCCGCGCTGACAGCGTCGCTTGTTCTTCGATCCGACTTGTGGACAGTCTAATATCGACTCTGCGAGAAAATTACTTAGGAAGATCGCGAAAGCGGCTGTTCCGCGAAGGACACGCGGAATTGCACGGGCAATTAAACTGGAAAACATTTCGGATCGGAGAAAAGTTCGATCATTTGGAGGAACATGCCTAAAATCCCCTATCGAATTAGAATATTTGTTCGACATGTTTTTAGTTTGCAAATTGATTCTAAATGGAAACAATTAACCATCGATCAAGTACTTCGGCAGTAGAATGTAAAAAACGTTAATCGTTTCAGGTTACTTAACCAGCTAAACTTCCTCATTTTTTTTTTCATGATCCATTAAAACATTACCTAATAGCTGCGATTTTGTTCTGTAACGTGCCAACAACGAAAGCCACTAAACAGCATCCAAGTCTGGCGTAATTTACCAGGTAGTAGAAAGAAGGAGGCAATAAACAGATTAACGCGACAGAGTCCCAGAGACGGTATCTTGTTATACTGTTCTCCCACTCTGTTTCACGTTCCACCATCATTCTATGGGCATTCTATACGGTACAAAGTGTCCCAGGTTCCCCCACTATTCTGTGGATCCTAGTACGAGACACGTAGTGTTCCAAGTTCACCCACCATTCCACGGATCATACTAGAGAGCACAGAGTGTCCCAGGTTCGCCAGACTTTATAGGCTTTATAAATTTTATAGGCCCACCATGTTATGGGCTCTAGTATGCGGCAAACTGTCCTAGGTTCCCCCACTATTCTTTGGTCCTAGTATGACACGTATAGTGTTCCAAGTTCACCCAGTATTCAATGGGTTATACTAGCGAGCAAAGTGTCCCAGATTCGCCAGGCTTTATAGGCTCAGCTACGGAGCACAGAGTGTCCCAGAAACCCCCACCATGTCATTGGCCCTATATTTTTTGTTAAGGGGGAGTCTAAAACCGAGAGCGAGCCCCCGTAAACACCCATCCCCGGGACGTTCAATGGACCGCCCCTCTACTAAGCAGTTGATGCCCGAGCTTATGAAGAACTAAGGGCCTCCACTTTTCGCATTGCTCCTTAGTTCTTTGTCCCTCGAGGCCCACTACCACGCCTGTTTTTGTTTTTCACCATGTCATGAGCCCTAGTATGCGGCAAACTGTCCCAGGTTCCCCCACTATACCTTGGTCCTAGTATGACACGCATAGTGTCCCAAGTTCACCCAGCATTCAATGGGTCATACTAGGGAGCAAAGAGTGTCCCAGGTTCGCCAGGCTTTCACCAGGCCCAGCTACAGGGCATAGAGTGTCCCAGGTTCCCCCACCATTCAACAGACCCTAGTTACAGGGCACATAGTGTCCCAGGTTCCTCCACCATGTCATGGTGCCTAGTACAGCGCACAGTCCTAAGTTCCCCCACCATCTAAGAGACCCTAGCACGGGGCACAGTGTCCAGCGTGAGGCCCCGTAGCAAGGTGAGCGTGAAGGAGAATTTCCCGGCTGGCCGGAGAGGAGGAATGAAAGGCGAGCTCTGCGTGGAGGAGGAAGAGGCGAAACAGGAGAAAGAGAAGGAAGAGAACGAGGAGGAGGAGGTAGATCCCGCTCACCGGTGCACTTCACCTCCGGCCTCGGCGCGGATCGCGTACGCCACGGACGAGTTTTACCTCCTGGATCTATCGATCGTTGTTTTTACGCGTTCACCGTTGCCCGTTTTACCGCCATCACTTCGGTCAGTGTGCTCTCGCGATCGATCGGTTTCGTGTGCCGCGCAAGTGTCAACCAGGACATTCGCCTAACTCCGCACCTGGTTGTTACAAACAAACAGCGTCGAGCTCTCTCTCCCTCTCTCTCTTTCTCTCTCTCTCTCTTTCTGGCGCGAGTGCTCAACCCAGTGACACAACAGTTTTTAGACTTGAAGCTCGGGAGCGACGTTTCTTTCGGGAGTTGAAGAGAGTTCTGTGAACACAGTTTTGTGACAACACAACGCTGCTGAAGAATGCGGTAGGATGCGGGTCCAGGGAAGATGCTTTCTGTGCGCGGTCGCGGGACTGTGTCTGCTGGCCGGGAATGCTGCGGTCGCCGCACTCGACCTGCAGACCCAGCCGACTATTGATGGTGAGTCGATGGTTTCATGGTTCCATTTTTAGGGGATTTTTGGTGGTGGAAGTGGAATCAGTTCGGTCAAGACAACTGTGCTCGGAATGTTGGATTCAGCAGGGATGATCACCCCATTTATTACGATTTTTCAGTTCTTCTGCTTGACCATTCTTTTGCTGTGAATTCTTAAGACTTGTCTGGCCATATGCAGAACACGTCATCTGGCTGTTGAAGTTTGATCATGTGAAGTTATTAGATTATTTTGGTGGACTGCTTCTTCACTCCTCTTCTTTGATGATACTTCTTGTTGTTTTCTTCCGCCTTGTTCTGGTCCTTTCGTGTTGTTCGACCAATATTCGTCAGTAACGGTATCGGCGTCGAATTCCGTCACGTCTCCTCGCCTCAAGCCCGTCGACTGACGTCATCCATGCGAATAAAGACGGAGAAGAGAGAAGACGTCTTCCAAGTGCGAAATCGGTGTCTCTCTTAGGGGCGACCGGCTTTTCCTCGACACTCGCGCGGCAAGATCTGCCCAAAAGGGGAGAAAAGACAGATTTCGCCGGAAGGCGGTGGAAAAGACACGAGAAATCTCCGAGTAACTGATCGCTACAAGTTTTGGACTCCAAATTCAACCTTCTGCAAAAAAAGTAAATCAATGATGATCAATCATCAAACACTTATTTAAAAACAATTACCAATTCGTTAACTTTGTAATGTATGAAAACTGTATAGATATGTACATATATTCATTGTAACCACTTTCTGATAAATCAATTTTAAAAATGAAAGTGCATATACGTGTTTATTGAAGCGTATTGAGTATCGAGTATTGAGTCTCATGTTTCCCTCACACGACATGACCAATATACAATTGTATATTCATTTATAAAACTGCTTTAGAGCGAAGAAACATTTAAAGACGGATACTATAATTCTCGTTCAGTCGACACAGCGTGCTTTATCGTTGGAAAAGTTAAACGCTCGATGTTTTCCCCAGTCGTTCTCGAGAACGACTCGTTTCTTCTGTAAACAGACGAGCGTACTGCAAAAAACGCGTTGCGGACTCGCATGCCCTGAAGTTCGCGACTGATTACTTTCCACGGGACGGATTCCTTCAGGGAAATCGAGGATCTTCTTACTCGAGATCTCGCGTCTCGCGTTTCTAGAAGAAAAATTCAGTAAGCAATTCGCATCTGAAAATCTCAAATTTTTCGATTATTATGAATTACTATGAAAGCTAACACGTTAGAATGGTACGCGCCCGATCAGAAGGCAGTAGAGCAGCACGTGAAGCCGATATTAAAAGCTCGCGTGGGCGTGCGTGATTCAACCGGTCGAATGTTTTGTCAATAGCGAAACGAAAGGGTGACTAACCGGGACGATAGCACAGCTATAGTGAAGGAGGGGAGTTATAGTATGGTGCCAGCAAGTTTCTTATCGAGGCAGACGTATATCCTGAGGAAATGGTAATTGAAGAGAGTCTTCTCTCCGATGACGTCTCATTTCCCGGGAACGATTCGATCGTTTTCTTGTTGCTCGAACCGGTTAGGTTTGTTGCCGGGGTTCTAGCCTGGTGGGCACACACAGACGCACGAACACGCGCGCGATATATCCGAGTTGGAATTTCGTGCGCCTACCTTTCTCCTCGAGAGACCTATTTCTTTCGGTTCTGTTCGTTTCTCTTTCTCTCCTCTCTCGAGTTCGATCTTCCTCGAACAGAGCTGTCAGACTGTATACCTCGTGCGTTCCTCTTTGACGGCGCAATCGCCACGCGATTATATTTGCGGAGACAATGGGACGAGTTCTCTCGTTGATTCTCCAGTGATAACGATGATTTTCGTGTCTGCTGCCAAACGAAACTGTTCTCTTTTTGCGGAAGAAAGTTTGTTCGCGGAACGCCGGATGACGTTAGGCTTTTCTGATTTTTTTTACATGGAAATGGCAAACGTGGAGATTGGGAATTTTGCCGAGCGTGTTTAGCAATCCGTCGAGCAAATGACACAATTTTTTTGGCAGAGATAATGCGGGATTTAGTTTTAAACATCCCCCACAGAGTGCGGAATTGAAATCAAGCAATGACGAGTATACACGTCGAACGCAGGGCAAATGGTCCTGTTATAAATTTGACGAGAAACGAGGAAGCATTACGTTTTTATTTGATAAAAAATTAACTATTCAAATTAACTATTAAAAACTTAAAAACTGTCAAATAATAATAAAATTATTAAACAAGAAAAATTAAAGAAGAAAAATAATTTGAAGAAATTCAATTGATTTCAGTGTGGTATTTTTCAAAGCAAGGTACCACGCAAAGTGGTTGTACAAACCATACCGCCAGATAATATTCTTATCAATTATCGTAATGTTTTATTTTACACGACGAGTTGTACACACGTCGAGCGCAGTTAACTGGTTAAAACAAAATTCCTTGATAAGTTGAACAACTTTGAACAACCTTGCCGTTTCCCAAAGGTAACAGAAAAATCCACAGTTCAGCCATCTTAAACATAATTTTTCCCACTCGTTGCCAATCAGAATGGCCTAATGGTCCCCCCTCGAACGCACCTGAGCAGTCTCACCTGTCCATCGGCATCGACGTGTGTGCCTTTCTCCGTTGAAATCGAGATCGTTTCGCGAGAACACAGTGCACATATCGCTCGTCTACAGACGTCGGGATAAATCGCCGAAAACGGAGCCGAGCCGACGCGGCGAGCCTAATTGCGGCTAGGCCGATCCTCGAGCACGTGTGAACGCCGAAACGGGAACACGCGAGGCTCGCGTGGGATCGACCACGGGTTAGAAAGTCGTTCGCCGGTTGCGCAAATTCAAAGAAAGAGAATCAGACGAACGAGAGATAGATTACGCGCATCGCCGGGACGTTATTTAATTAAGAACGTTATCCAAACAGGTGAGAGAGGTTTGCAACGTGTTGCAACTCGCGCGAGAAGATCCGAGAGCGTTTCGAAGCGAGCCGAATCCGAAGGACGCACTTCTCCAATTACCCCGACGCAATTAAAAACGTTTGCGTTCTCCGATCCGACGCGATCACGGCTGCGTTTCCGTTTTCTTTTGCCGCAATTAGTTCCATTGATATTCCAGCCATTTTTCTTCACGTTGGAACGAGATTTTTGCATTGTGCAGCGAATGGGAAACTGAAGGCACCTGTTGCCTCGACAATTTTTATATATTCAGTTCGTAGGAATGGTGGATAAATTAATTCGAGATTGAATGTAAATTAAAAATTTGTTTTTACGTTTTTACAGTGTTTTGAACCTGTAGCAGGAGCGCAGGGCTATAACACAAATTTAAGGGGAGGGGAATTGCGAGTGAGGTGGTTAATGCGTTTACGCAACGTCTCGATGGATCAAGTATAATAACAGTTTTGTTGGCGATGGTAAACGAGGATCGCCAGACTCTCATAAACGGTCGTGCCCACGAAGTAACCTGGTTAACGGTACCGTAAATATGCGAGTGAACGTACCGCGTCCTTTATAATTCTCGACGCGAGCGCTCGGCCAACGTCTTTCTTATTGGCGTTATTCTATCGTTCGGGAAAAACAACGATCAGGAAGAGATTTACAAGGATAATCGATCGTGTGTCGCCTTTCACGTCGCATTCTCCGGCCAAGTCGTTCATCTAATCATTTGTCAACTTATTAACCGAATGAATTAGTAAATACACTTTCCAGCTGTAGTTATTCTAGATTAGTTTGTTGCAGCATGCACGACTTTCTTCTTTTTAGAACCGTCTCTCCGGGGAAGAGACACACTGGCAGAACAAACGCGACCATTCTTCCTTGTAACTATAGTTAATTAAATCCGCTTCCCGCGTCATTGTTCCCGCGACGACCAGTCCGAGACGTGCGACTTTCACTCGATGGCTGTCGGACGCTCTTCGAGGACGTCGATTATCGCTATCGACCCTCGATTTCCCGAAACCGTTCAATTTTCCTTCGATCGGCTTTCCCTCGATCTGCTTTCTCGTGTTCTTCTTCCACAAATCTCCCTGGATAACTAATAACAACGATAACAATCATTATCCCCCAGAGGACAAAGAGAAACGCTGACCTACCCGGATTATCTCTGAACTTTGTGAATTTTCTTTAGCTGAAACTGGTAAACTGGTAAACTTTTTTAACACGTTCCAGTTAAACAAACTTATGTGCTTTGTTCTGTACTGCATTTTTTATAATGCCACCTTCTTTTGTTGGAAATATATTCTACAGTGTTAAACTTGTTACAAAATATGGTTTTGGCGTATTAAGTAAAGATGTACCAGCGTGTACCACCAGTGATACATAAAATGTTACATTCTACAATTATTGAAACTACAGATATTCTCATCTCTGGAAAAAATAACGGAAGAAATTTCCGAACATTACCGGGTTCAGCTTTAAACGAAGAAGCGTCGTTTCGCGAAAGATCAATCGCCACAGAACATTTGATACGTAACAGTCTGTGTAACGCTTCTGGTCCGTGCGTGGTCGAACATAAAACAACCAAAGAGAGGTTGTAAAGTGGAACGATATCGAACGAATGGTCTGCCAGTTATCGAGCCAGTTAGAACGTGTGTCGATGGCGCAACGCACAGAGTTTGATATTCGCAAGAAGGCGAACGAAGGCAAGAGAGACGACTCTCTCAGACAGCGAACACAGACACGCAGAGAGTTCCCTGCCCTCTCTCGCGCTTGATTCTGATCCCAGTTTGCTGACTTTGCTGTGCTATACGCGAGAACCATGTAATACGCTCGCCGGCTCGCGTGATAGCGTGTCAAACCGCTCAGTTAGGTGAGTGCATAATTTAGAGGGAACGCTTCCTACGCTAGGCTAATGGCAGCCGGACATTTACCGATTTTCTGTCATAGTTAATCCACCATCTCATTCGTTATACTCGGAAATCAGAAATTTTCGTCTAAAATATTCACAGCTAATATGAATTTACATCTTTCACTTGATTAATACGAACGTATACTTTATTATATGCGACTTGGTTAATCTGGATTGCTTTACAATCTTTTCTAAAATTGTTGAGAATTAGAAATTATGTTCTACGCGCTGTAAAATCGTTTAGGAGACGCCAACGCGGCCGGAGACGTGAACGCCTGCACAAGCACGATGGTCGGTGGGTCGCGCTTATGCGAACGTCGAGGTCTCCGGGCGCGATCTTATTGTTAGAACATAGAACGGCTCTTCTACGAGCGGATTGCATCATTGAAACACTTGTGCTCGATTCTATTATCCAACCTTTATACCGTTTAAGAAGGGCGGGGCATCTCGGAACAAGCCGAGTGAAAGCATAATGCCGATGGAATCGCGGAACTTTGAATTCCTCGAGTCGAGTGGGCTGAAAAGTGGTCTTTCGTTGATTCCGTATCTGTTTCTGTTTGGGAGGGGACTCATTAGAGGTGGAACATTCATCAGGCGAATTTCCGTTCACTCTGGATATCGTATTAGGTGTACAAATGTATTTGTGGCCGCCTTTTATTCGTGCATTTATTAATTTCCATTCGTTATTACTAGACTGCGGATCGTTATGCAGAATAAAAATTGTTTGGATTAATCGCAACATATAAGAACCAAGTAGGAGTTCATTTCTCTCTTTAGTGGTGTTTGTTAAATGATTTGCTTGAACTTTTTGAATCTCTACACTGTTCGAACTCCGAAGGAATAAAAAACGCGTTCGAATTAAACGCGTAGGGGCGTTCTCGTCCGAGACAATGATCGATGGACTTTCTTCGCGACTTCGCCCATCCACTGGTATGATGCACGATCGACGGCATATCGGATCCGCGGTATAGTTCGCCGCGATCGCCCTTGACCTGGATCCCGAGTGTGATTTTTCCACACGATGCAAAAGGGATGGTGAGGAGCGTACACGCATCGTGCGCGCACGACTTTCTCCCGTGCGAATCCTCGCGGAAGAGTTGAATGACTGGCCTCAGAGGCTGTGAATTAGTTGAGGAAGTGGCGAACAAGTGTGATTCTTCCTTAGGATCGTGCAGCTAATGATGAATCCCCATTGTCGGCCCAGCGGAGATGCTAAGCTCGATTAGGGGGCAAAGAATCGTCGAAACTGCTTCGAAAGTTATGAGTCGTTGTTTCTCGATCGTCAAAAAATGTTACGATCGATATACAATCGGTAAAATAACAACTGAAGAATAAATGGCAGAATGTTGAGCATTCAGAGAGGATTGAAGAAATTCTTGTAACGATAAAATGAGTATAAAATAAATGACGCAATCTAAAACGCGAGGATTTCAGAAACAGTTACGGTAATGAAACAAATATGAAATGAATGGTAGAATGTAGGGAAAAAGTGGTGAGAAGAAATTGCATGACGAAGGGGTTCGAGATACGATCTTTCGGATCGATGACCCGACCGGTTTGATGTTGACGGAAATGGGGGGAACTTGGCTTTGCAAATGGAACGTCGCCCGATTACCCAGAGATCAGGCGAAGGAAGGAGCACACGAGCACCTGCATAGCTGCATACAGGGGGCTCGGGTGCAACGATTCGATTTGCCTGTTGCATTCCGGTATCGCGGGCTCATTCTTCCTCCATGGGAAACCGTTAGCTCCGCGCGGCCACCTCTGACACGCGCCAACGTAAACCAGATAACGGAGACAGCCGTCATTCCGACGGAATCATTTTATTACCTTTTTTCTGTCGGCAATCCTCGATAAAAATCATTGTTTCAGATGTCGAATCGATTATAAGCAGAGCAGTTTTCGGTTGAATTTGATGGGAATCGTCGGCACGATCCATCGGCTGGCTAAACTTTCGAACGGTTTAGGTAAACGAGTATCGGGATCGTTCACAGTCTAGATTCCGCGGCGACAAGGGACAGGTACCATTTCACGAAGTCACGCGAGGCTCGTAAAAGTCCCCTGGAAAAGCCCCACGACCAACGATAGACGGCCAGTGAAATGTAACGCGCGCACGCGAGGCAAACTTGTCGATCGTCGAGCAAGTAGCGCGTGTAGATCTCGCGATCCTGAGCCGAAACACTTTTGCCACTCGGGAGAACATTAAATCGACCATTATTGGAGAAATTAGAAAAAGAATCTTATTGTGTTATCAAAGTTGGCTAACCCAGGTAGCAAAAAGACGTCTTTTTAGGGCGTAAGACTTTCAGACCTAAAATGGACGTAAGAAAAGTCTTTACGACGTCGCGTGCTATCTGGGCAATAACGTTCATAAAGTATTAATAAATTGCACCTTGCATTTCGGTAATTGTAATCAAGATTAGTATTTTAAGTGGAACAAGTACAGTTCTCTTTTTGTCCTTAATTGCGTTCAGAGTGTCTACGACGAAAAACTAGCGCCGCTGACAGGTTAATGATCGTGGAAAAATAATGGTTTCACGGTTAGAGGATCTCTGTGCATCGACTCATCGGTCGTTTGATGATCGTCGACCACCGAAACGCGACGCCCGAGACGAAATAATGATTGCGTGGCGACTAGCAAGTAGGATAGGGTACCGTATGGTCAAAGGCGCGCTTAGTGACCGACTATTTTCAGCTTCCTCTGCCATCTGGATAGTCCACTTTCGTCGCAATTTCTTTCAGTAAAAACAACAAACACTCGAAAATTAAAATATTTTACTAAGACGCAGCTAAGATACGCTTCGCGAAACCTCATCCTCTGAAAACGAGAATCTTTTCTAATTTATTTTTCGTTGGCTCGAATGCATCTATTTTTTAGAGTGTGACGATAGGATCAATTTCAAACAGTGAAAATATTCCGAGGATTTAAAGATATCGCATTATTGGTGACTTATTAAGGCGATTAGGGAAAAATGTAAATATGCATATGTAGTTTCAGTATTTTTCGATGGCTCGAATGTCCCTATTTTTTAGATCTATTTTAAAATACCGAAATTACTTTCTTGCCAGCCCAATACATCTTTGCGATAGATAGAATTTTGAATTTCTTGACAATTAATTTACTATTTGATTTGATTTTTTACAGAAAAGTTAAAAATATTTGAAATTGATTTTCGAAAGGGTGTATTTTGAATTTGAAGTGCAAAACCCGTACAATTTAAAAAGATATATTTTTCTGAAACTGCAAAACCAGAATAACCTCTGTAAAAGAGTCGGAACGATGCAGTAAGGGTTTCGCAAGAAAAAGAGCGGCTCGGCGCTGCAGGAGTTAAAGGGACGATTAGGCTAGACGATCTGCCACGAGATCGCAGAGCTCTACAGTCGAGGTGCTAAAACCGCGTTTAATCTGAGGCCACGGCAAATGTCTACGCTCACCTGGCTTCGGCTGGAACCTGTGCTGCTAGTTCTACCGAGAAGTAGCACGGTTCAAGGTCTCTCTCTCATAGCATGGACAGAAGCTGGCTTCGAGAGTTTCTGCTCGTTGGGTTATGACCGACGATTCCGCGAACGCTGGCGTGAAAATAATGCACGCCGCTCCGGCGGCACCGAGGAATTTTCGTCGATGGAATTTCATGAAAGCATCGATCTTCGTTGCACGCATAGTTCCAGAACCATAATTCCTTGCCACTTACGTCATACGCAGCAGATCCGAGAAGTATTTCACCACGAAATTTCCCATACTCGAGATATTCTCGATATTTGAACTGTGACAATTTCGTCGAAACAAATAGTACAACGATAAACTTGGACTCATTTGAAAGCTCCGAGCCTCTACTTTTACACCATTCATCGTTCATTCTTGTTAAAATATTTTTTCGTCAAAAATTGTATAAATTGAACCGTCTGTAAAAACATTGAAAAATTTTCCTCGTGACTGAAACCACCGTAGATTTAAAGATCGAATCGTCCTCTTTACAACCAGTGTCTAAAACTTGATCTACAATTTTTTCTAATCGAGTTATCGAGGTTCGAATGAAATGTGTACCCGCTGTGAATGAAGGTGTGCTCAAACTAAGCGATCATTGCGGTTCTCGTGATTGTCAAAGACACCCACGCGCCCCGGACGAAAAACAATCGCACAATTAACTGAAAGAGAAGAATTTCAGTTCCGCTAAATGGCTCGTTACTTTCTTCGCCGGGAACTCGAGCAATCTAAAAGCGTTCCCGCGTTCTCAGAGATCAAAATGGCTACAGAAGTGACTCGTTAATTGCTTATCGAGGTTTTCTTCATAAACGGCGAGCTCGATTGCGTCATTACCTGCCGGTATAACGGCTCGAGAGAAATGACCTGCTTGAATTCGGGGCTCCGTCGTCTGTTAGACTCGTCGGCGACCTCGTGGTGAGATTTCCGGTGACGAGGCATCCAAGTGAAGATCCTCTTAGTCGGTCGATGAGTAATTCCGCGTTCCTTCGGCGGGTTTCGTCGGATTTGGTCGCCTAAAATAGTCGATGACAACTTTTAGTGGGCCGGAGAGATTTCTTCTTCTTCTTCTTCTGAAGTTTACAAAAAGAGATTCATAAATTAACAGGGACCAACGTTACACGAATGTTGGTAAACTTATCAAAGATTGTGCTAAAGTATTACTTAAAAAAAATAATAGGTAAAGCGATTGTGGTAAACAATAGTTTTGGACATGCAATTAATCTGAGTTGTGCTAGTCTAGCAAAAGTCAGCACAGCTGCCAGTTTCTCCAGTAATATCTTCCATTTCAAATTAAATCCGATCATCTTCCACAAATAGAAGCCACGCGTTTACAGTGGAGGAGTTTGTTATTGATTGATCGCTTCCAGTTTCCCAGATTTGTTTGTTCGAAAAGAGAACGGGAGATCCGGTGCGAAGGACGTCCGGTATATCGATATCTCTTACGGCAAACAGTGCGCGTGTGCGTATGCGTGTGTGCCAGGATCTTTTCTGGATCGGATCGAGGCTGGACAGTTACGGTACATCGCCTTGATGTTTGGTAATCGCGATCCATTCGCGAACGGTAAAACGGTATCTCGTGGCGCCATCGTTTTCCTTTTCTTCAGAGAGAGAGATGCTCTCCCACGAAATTCCTGGCACCACTGTCCGTTCTATACTTCCCGACGAGCATAATTCAGTGACCCAGTTATGTTTCGTACTTCGATCCCATGTGTAGCAAATTAATAATGCATTAACGAGTACAGTTTTGTTCGAGCTGTACACGCTCGATTTGACAGGACAATGGACTTTACGGATCTTAATACAATGGGAAAGATCAATTAGTCGATTCTCAGACTTGGGGACTGTCATGGCGGCACGGTGGAAGACTGTGCCTCGGATCTTAATCTAAATTTCATTATTTAACGTTACAGCATGGAGCTCCGTGGCGAATTAATCGGGAGCATTTGAATTGCTCATTCATTAATTCGAACACACGGCTTGCAAACTTTCATGTTTTAACTTTTTCAACCATCCAGCAAATCGACATAAATCAACGAGCACCAACTTCAGCTTTCAACTCGATTTACCAACGCGAAGAGAACCTTTTAAAAAACTCGACTAGGGGAGGATAAAAGTAGATACTTTACTCTTCAAGATGAGCTAAGATAGATCCCCATAAGATTTTACTTCCAAAAGTTACGGCGTTTCGAAAATCCCTCTTCGGTTATCCTCCGAAGATTTAATGATCCTCTGATTCGGTGGAATGTAATGAATTCTGTGTCGGTGTGGGAATTTTCTCTGAATATTTTAGGCGGTAAGAGGAGGGGGGCAGAAGGGGGCCGGATTGCTTTTCGGGGCACGGTGTATGCGTATGCATGCGCAGAACCGAAAAGGAGACCGTCACCTACTTCCACGTAAAATCGTTACACGGTGTGCTGCGTCAGGTGGATCCTCGATGATGAGCATCGGCCTCGTGTGAACGAACCTAACCGGTCGCACCGTTACGGTGCCCCATTCATGCGCCGATAAAAGTCACGGCCGGAGACCCGACTTTCGATGGGGAACCGTGGAACATGGACAGAACATTTCCAGGGGGCTGCACACCTTGAATTCGAGCGGCCCACTTCCTTACCTGCTTCATCAACGACATCTTGTAATTTATTTCGACCACTTCCAGCCTCGAGAAACGTCGTGCTATCCTTGACGATACCCTTTCGTCGAATCAGTCGAAAATAGACTGTTTGTTGTAAAATATTAAATAGTGGCATAAGTACTTGTCTGATTGCGAAAATGAAAGTCGTGACGTTTTATTAATCAATTAGTTATACAGTTAGGAGCAAAACTGATCAAACTCACTTTAAATTAGAATACCTTTTTCACGAATGGACCAAACGACTTATTAGTACGTACTCAATCATCAAAAAACATCAATTTTTACTATTGTTTCTCACAATTCCGAACAAATGCATTTTTCCAACATATTTTTTAGACGTCATTTACTAAACTAATTCATCTAGCCTTACAAAGAAATTGAAGTCGTTTAGTCCATCCATAAAAAAGTTATTCCGAAACTCTGTAAAATAATGTAAAAATCATGTTCAGCTGTATAGACCCTATTTAGGGGTCTGTGTAAGCGTAAATAAAAAAAAAGTTTTTCTGATTTAAAGTGTGTGTGATCAGTTTTGCTCCTAACTGTATAATCGCTAGACTGCGAATGTTTATGCAATTTGCAATTTTTGTAGACGAATTTGAAGAGAACCTCGAATCAAATAAACTCTTATTTTCCGTGATAGTAGCTTAATGATAGTAGATTATCCTAGTGATTATCCTAGTAATAGTATTTTGTATCCTAGCATTTTTTGAAAATTTTCAAAAGCATCATTCTGAAAACTCACAGTATAATAGTAAAAGCGAAAAGGTCTTTGAAGCTTGAAATTTCTAGTTTCGTAATACGTCGTTCATTTTGTTCGCTGATGGTTTCGCATGATGTAGTAGGTGGGAAACCGAAGACGTATTCGTTTTTCGAACGAGAACGTCTTGCAGGTAAGAGGAACGGATGATTGAAAGATTATGGTCGAGAGGACTGTCAGTGACGCGAGAAATAGCGATTTAAGTAGCTACTTACGAATATATTTCCATGCACGAAGACTGCAACGACAAAAGCAAACGACTTAGAAATAACTGTTTCTCATTCCTGTACTGTAGCACATGGAAAGCAACGATTGCAAGAGGAACTCTCTTGTGCCACTTGTTTAAGAGACAGTTAACCTCCTCAAGGACGATTATTTTAAGAACGGACTACGGCGATTCCTGTTTCTGATCAGTTGTACCTCATACTATTCCAACAAACTGTCAGCAAAAATGATTTATAACTAGACAGCGGATTTTATAGATTTACGATGAATATGAGTAGGTGTAATTTAAAACACCGAACACATTCGAAGAATTTCAGAATACTGTTACATTATTTTCAACTTGCTAAACATATTATGAAAGAAAATATGTTTATTTATTTCGCTCCGGTTTCTTGCATTTCTAACTCGTAATGAGGATTTACTGGTAATGAGAATGAACTGGTTAAATACAGTGTACGCTTTGATTAAAGCACACATGCGTTTTTAGAAAACTTGCAGAATTTGTTCCTCCTGTCAAACGAGGATTCCTAAAAGCTTAAGATCATCTTTCGTTCGTTTGAATAGATGCAATAGATACATCTGTCCTTTTATGAAACTTGTGCATCGTGAGCATAATTTTGCTGGCACAATTCCGAAATGATTGAAAAAACGTGGAGCTGCAATTTGCATAGATCAGGGGTTGAGAATGGTCGATTATTGTACCTCAGGCTGTTGGTTGGCGAACGATCTATGCAGGATCCGCTAGGATCGATGATGGTTCGGCAAAAAGTCGACTGGCCAGCAGAAGAAGTGGTCGACGGGAACGACGACCGGGCAGATAACAGGTCGTTTGACGTAACAGTACGTCCAGAGAGCGCATTTCGCGTCGGATCGCCGCGGATGGAAAGTTTCTAGCATACTATAGTGCTACACTATATCGTCGGTACATCGCCGACGGATCTTCGTCTTACGAAACCACTATGGAACGGCGATCCCAGGTGAAATTGCAGACCCAACTGCTTCGATCCTCTCCGGAGAACCGCGCAAAAATCGCGGATCACGGATCCGAGATCGCCAAGGACAAATTTCTGCGGGAATCGGGGCGAAACGTGACGCAACGTCCCCACCGACCGCATCGAAAACAACAAAACTATCTATTGAACAAATAGCAACAGCTGCAAAACTTTCGGTTTCGAATAGATTCGGCAGGTATTCGTGCCGAGGATTACGAAAGTGAACTAACTTAGACTTTCACGTCTGATTTCGTAGGAATATATTTTTCTGCACTTATGCTCGAGGTAGTTTGACTATGTTTGACCGAGCTCTTGCCAATTTCAAAGCGGAATAATGGCCAACCTCTCGCGAAACGAAGCTCGCGTGTCCAAATGTAATCGTAGCGTGATTAAAGGCCCGCTAATTGCTCGTTACACTCGTTAACCGAGGCCGATAATTGAGCGTTCAGAGAGGCCCGATTGGTATCGGGGCAAGTTCAAGTTCACGGGTCGAACAGCCGAGGACAGTGCACACAGAACACACACACATTCTACGATCACGCTTTTACCGTTACGCGAACCTTTTCCGGCGACACTGCGCCTAGTCGTCGTTTCGAATAATTGCGGAAGAATAGCTTCCTTATCCTGATCCTCCAGGATTCGCAGCTTTCTGACGATCGTTGTATAAATCTCGTTTTATCGTTCGGATCCTACGACTTCCTACGGGAAACTGACAACGGTATCTTACATCTTCCATTATTTATCGTAATCGAGTCGATTTTGCGAAAAACGCTTCCGGAGGAGGTAGTATAATTTCCTAAGCAAGGAGAAAATTTATATCTATTGTACGCCTACGTGTACTCCAATAAAACTATACATTGACGAAACCAAAACAGAATTTCATAACTAGACTGCGGATTTTTGTACATTCATGGCATCTGAATATTTTCAAAAAATGCTGGAATGTAAAATTCGATAGAATTTGGTACGATTTTTATTTAGTTCAGATCTGAAAAGGCTACTACCACCGAAAATAAGAATTTATTTCATTCCACTTTCTCTTAAAATTTGCCTAGAAAAATTGAAAATTGCATAAATATCTGCAGTGCATTGACACGATATTGTAGGACAAGGGGATAATATCCGTATTCCTTATAGACAGAAAGTAAATGTTTATTTTACAGAAGAATCCGCTGTCCAATTATTACTCACACCGCGCTCCACTCCGATTAAACACAATAAATAAAATAAAATTCTTCTGCTTTCAGGAATCGGCGTGACCGAAATCCCAAACGTGAAGCCACTCAGGATCGACGCGAAAAACGACACCAAGTCCGAGTATCCAATCAAAGATCAAGACTCGAAGACGACGATCGAGCCGAAGAAGAAGCCTGTGGACTTCAAAGTGAAAACTGATCAGAAATACCAAAAACCCATCAAAGACGATGACTCGAAGCGAGGAGAAGCAAACGATGCAGGGCTAACGACGATGTCCTGGATGTCTTCGACGAAACCTATGGCGGATGTCACTACGAGGCCAATGGAGACGATGGGAGTGACAATTCCGTTATTGTTCCACGGTGAGCCGATTCTACCTGTGAAGGATGAGTCGAATGGAACAACAACTGTCATGATGGAAACTTCGGGGAGCGAGAATGGTACTGAGGAAATGAGGACCACCGAGGAAACGATAGCGTCCAGAGGGAGAGCTTTGAATATTTCTGCTCCGGAGCCTACGAATTCTTTACACTCGAATATCACTGATCTCAGCGATGTTAGTATGGACGACGATGACAAGGATGTCGAAGGTAGCTGTTACTTAACTGTGCTCGGCTCTGCTCGATTGTGTTTCATTGTGTATATGTTCGTTTCACTGTGTTCGATTCTGTCTGATTGTATGTTTGACTATACTTGATTGTCTTTGATTGTATTTGAATGTGTTCGACTTTAATCAACCATGTTTGTCTACGTTCTAAGAAATGGACACTATCATTTCATCGCTATACATAGAGTTGAACACCTGGCGAAAAATTTCAGAAATATTCCCAACACAAAACGATTGTTACAGGCGGAGAGTACGTGGCTGCTCACAACGAGACATCCATGAACATCTCCTCGACAATGCTAACGACGACAGTATGCGTTGAAGGTAATCAGACATACTCAATCGGCGAGAAGATCATCAGAGGTTGCGAGGAAAAATGCGTTTGTGGGGAAGGTGGTTCGGTGATAGATTGCAAACCTATTTGCACGTCGCCTTATGCCAAAGCGAACCGAGGAATCGAGGATCCGTTGTGCCACGAGAAGCTGGTTAACGAAGAACCTTGTTGCGCGATCTTGGTCTGCGCTGCTGACTCTGGTGAGTCTCTTCATTCGAAATAGATAGTGTCTTCTTCATTCTACGAGTCTGAAAAATGATCATAGAAACATTACACTTTCGGTTTAATACCTAAATCATTGCTAGAACCTTCGAAGAGTGAGTTCATCGAGAACTCAACATTCAATCTAAAATTCAATGAGCTGTTTGAACAGCTTGACGAACTCGGTGAACTCAGTCGTTCGACGAGCCCAGAAGAGTTTTCTAGGCAATCCTTCACAGCATCGTCGAGCTCTCGAGCAGTCGCAAAGGATCTTTAGTTTCTGCCGCAGCGCCAGAACCAGAGGAGACCTGCGTGTTCGGGAACGAGACGATCATGCGAGGTCAAAGAGTCGAAGATGGTTGCAGCAGAGTCTGCGTCTGCGAGGCAGGCGGTGTCCTCAAGTGTCAGCCAAGGTGTCCTCCGAACGAGACCACGTCTGCGACCAATCAGCACGATCGTTGCGTCGTCCTCACCGATCCAAGGTACCAGAGATGAAAGTCAATTTCATCAACGCGTCTTTCTTCCTTTATTGTGACTATCATGTTTCTTCGCATTTGTTCAGGGACTCCTGTTGCACGATCACCCTCTGCGACGTGACCCTTGGCGACCACGAGATCAGGCCTGAGGTCTCAGGCGATTTGACCGTTAACCTAACCGATGTGAAGGTACTAAATTCCACGGCCATCATGCTGAAGCTCTCTACGAAGAACCCGCAAGACGTTACCATCGAGATTTCCGACAAGAATCATGTCTCGAGGCAGCAGAAGCCAGACAGAGGTCAGCAATAATCGCTGCTTAGCTTCTGACAGAGCTTCTTAAACAGGAAGTTGCTCCTTCCTTTTAGTTATTAAAGGAAATCATATGGCAAGGGGTTGAAGGAAGGAACTTCTCTGTCCACAATCATTTCATAGAAGAAAAAAGGATTTTCATCACGAGAAAATAGCATATTGGAATCCTTAAATTCTTCTGATCTTAGAATAATAGAAGATAAGAAGACATTTCTGTGTTGCAGACGGCATAATCTCGAACCTAGAACCAGCAAGGACCTATTCGGTTCGCGTCACTGAAGGAAATCGAGCAGGTCCTGCGTTACAGGTGTTCCTCCCAGCAGAAGTGATCAAGACGAACGTATCTGAGACAGTTGGAGACACATACGGCTGCACTCACAGAGGGAAAACGTACAAAGTGGATGCAGAATGGTTCGACGAGTGCATTTACTACTGCATGTGTTATAAAAATGGTAAAGCCGATTGTGTGACCATAGAATGTCCTAACGACTTCGGATTGGACGTTTTGGACCCTCATTGTTTGGATTGGGAGACTGTACCACCTGATTTCGTGGCAAGACCGCCTCGTTGCTGTCCTGAGGTGAGTTGCACAGGTTTCACCTGGTGAACGGTTGAGAAACGAAGAGAAACTTATTTGCAACTTTATATGCAAACTATTTATTAGAAACTTTATATGCAAAATGACGTTCCTTTAGAAAATCAATTGGTACATCTTGTTAGGGGAGGTTTCGGTAGTATTCGCTGAAAATTTGAGCAAGATATCTTAAACAAATTCCGGTTTAAGGTAGCAAACACATGACATATTATAATTTTACATCAAACTAGATAGAACAGAGACAGTTCTCGTCGAAACGAATTTCGAAAAGATCGATTTTCGGGGAAGTTACAGCAATTACGAAAGAAAGAATGTGAATCTCCACAGGAAATGCGCTGCAAAAACAACGGCTCGTGCACGTACGAGGGCGAAACCTACGACAACTGGAGCGAAGTGCCATCAAACGTGACAGGCTGCGAGAAGAGATGCTACTGCGAAATGGGAAAAGTGACTTGCCAGGCTGCCTGTCCACCAGTCACAGCTTCTCCGCCTGCGAATTTACCTTGTCCACCTTATCAAGCTATTCTGGCTCAGATACCTGGCGACGAATGCTGCAAGGAATGGACCTGCAATCATCAAGCTGCTGAGCTGCCAGGTACAATCACTGAGATCGATTATTTCCGACCCCTGAATCCAGAAAAAATTGGTGTTGGACACCGTTCTATCCCAAAAGCGACCGCTATTCCGAAGAGGATCACTTTGGTAATGGGTGCGATGGGTTGCAAAGTTGTAAGTGCTTCCTGCGCGGGCCTGACTGGGTCCTCCAGTGCATACGCGAATGTACATACACCCTGACATCATTCACACATAACGTATACATCCTCAAATTGCACCCCCCGAATCTACATCCCCAAAACTAAATCCCGAAATTGCATCCCCGAAAGTACAGCCCCCAAAACTACACAGTAGATTGCTCCGCACTCGCATTAATACCGAAGACCCAGCCTGTCCATCGAAAAGAGAGTTCCAGCGTGCTCGCAGCATCCAGAGGCGAAGTTTGGGGAACGAGCACTGTAAAAAAAACTTAAACAAAAATTCTGCATGCTTTGTACGACCTTGGCTGTAAATATGCATGAAGAGATCGTGGGCCAGGAGAGGCAGCGACGTGTCTGCAGCGTCGACTTGCAGCCGGCATGCTGACTCTGTGACCTTGGACTTTGCTCTATTGCAGGCATGAACGCGACGGACGCGTTCGAAAAGCCCGGTAACGAATCGGGCCAGATTCAGAAAGAGACCAGCGACGAGACTCCGAGCAGCCACGGGTTTTTCCACTACCCGATGGACCCTGGACACCCGACTATCCCTTACAACGGACCCTACAACCCAGACTACAGGCCCACGCACCCCAGTGTGGAGGACGTGTTCCATCTTCATCAACCCCAGGCCCCGGAAAAACCTCTGACACCAGCGAAAGAGAAGGCAAAGTCGAAGGTTGACGTTAAGAAGCCTCTAGAGCCGATCGCCAAACCTATCCCGCACAAGGACGACTATTTCCCAGGTCCATTGGCGCCGGACAAGTTCCCGGACAAGTCTGCGTCGGTTCCGTATCCTATGGACGCTGGCCAGACACTTCCTGGTCCGGTGAACCCGGAAAAAATGCCGAAAGGAGGACACCCAACCGATCAGCAGCAGTTCATCCCGTTGAATCCTCATCAGAACTCAGGATTCGCGTTCGTGCCAACTGGACATAGCGTGCCTCAGAACAGCTTGAGTCCTCATTTGGACCCTACCGGACCTCCTTATCGAGGACCTATTCTTCAAGACAGCGTGGACCCTAATGTCATAGTACCCCTGAGTCCTAAAAAGAAGCCTGCCGATGGTGAGAAGACCAAGCCCCAACCTCAAGGACTGCCAACCAGACCCAAGCCAGGACAACGGGATCCTGCTCGAGAGATCCTGCCAGAGGAGCTGTACCATCTGATCAATCTTCATCATCCTGGGCTAGTGCAGCTCGATCGTGGTCCGCCAGAGGCCCACCCGGGTCTGTACGATCTCCACAAGCAAATCGCAGGTCAGAAACAGTCGAGCACCAATCAGATTCAGCCCGGCTACTCGAACGGGCCCGACCCTGGCCCGAAGAAGCCCGCGAAGCCGCACGTGTACACCCAAATGAACGAACACGGCGAGACCACGTATCATATCCATACACCGGACATACCCAGTACGCCACAGCAGATCGAGGAGCTGCTAGCACATATCGATGAACACGATCTCAATCCCGGCCCGACGCAGACCACTCGGCTGGTCCATATACCGCACCCGGGACTCACGCACTTGAACCACGCGTTCGCTGCACAATCGCCCGACCAGTCAGGTTCGCCCCTATCGAGAGACTGCGATCTTTTATTCACGGGATCGAGCAGTGTCGCCAGACCGGGGAAATCCAGGGGAATGCAGTTGTTATCCTCTCTGTGTAATTACCGGATTATTCACGTGACATTATGACTTATATGAAAATTTCCTAAGTCCAAAAAAGTAAATTTTACAGGAGGCGGAAAAAACGATATAAAGCAAAACTATTTTGCTTTACACGGAGATTTTTTCAAACTATCAACTCAAACCGTAGAAATTGAAGTACCTAACAAGACGAAGCTGAAAAACCAATTTTCATAAAAAATGGACTTAGGCAGTTTTCATATGAGGTCGACGACATGCACGACAGAAGCGAAACGCGTCGCATAACCGGGTCGTGGGGAATAGCGTCGTAGAAAGGATAAGGAGGAGTAGGAGACAAATCTTAATCTGGCGACACTGAGATCGAGTACTAGAAGTGGGGAGGAGTGGGGTAGAACGGGTCTGAAAAAGATTAGGATAGTCGCAGTAGGGAGTTGAAGGGGAAGGGGTTTACTGTGTTACCATGTGTTACTGCTCCACCTATAGACGAAAGATTTAGATAGCGCTTTTTCTATATTACTGCCCGAGCAATCTTATATTGTCAGCAGAGAGCGAGAGAATTAATTTTCAAGTAGTTTATAGTTCTTATAGTCCTTATAGTTCTTCCTATACTGCTCGAGTACTGTTTAACAATATTCACGAGCTGTCCAACCTAGCTTAGGCTATCTTTTATCTAATTATATTACCTCATTCTAAGTCTGATGATGAGCAATACCGATCTACAGTATGTTGCTTTCACTCGTCTAGCCTTGTCCAGGCTCTCATCAGAACCCCTTTCTTCGCCATCTGCAATACGAAAGACAACGTATTAATAAAACTGTGGATTTCCTCTTCAGGTATGGATCACAATGTACCACCAGGTTTCCCACTACCTGGCGCTGTTCCCGGATTTCCAGGCGCGTCTTCATCGGACGAGATCTCCGTACTAATCCTCGACGCCCTCGACGACAAAACCGTCCTTCTTGTCTTCACCGTGCCACAGGTCCTTGTGGGTCTTCATGGACGCGTCGAGCTTCGGTACACGAACGATAAGAAGTATGTATTTCCTATAAAATATCACACAGAGTACCACGACTCCTATAGCACCTATATATAGCAACCAATATTTTTACATTTATCTTATACAACAAGGAGAACTGATTCTTTCTGACTGTTCCTTGCACAGAAAAAAAATCATTTACAACACTTTCTATGCAGGAACTTCGACGTCTCCACCTGGAAAGCTCAGGTGTTCGCACCCCCGGACGACTTGATCGCAACGCCTCAGTTGCAGTTCGAGTTAGGCGATCTGAAACCATCGACGGAGTACAAGGTGAAGATCACCGTGAAACTGAAGGATCTGGCCAACAGTCCTACGAGTCAAATCTACACTGTGAGGACCCACGACAGACGACCAGAAATGACAACGCTGCCACCACAGATTCCCATAGACGCTGAGCTCAAGGTGACCGAGACGAACTCCACCTGGATCAACGTAATGTGGAAGAAGTTCACAGAATACGAGCTGCAGTTCATCGACGGTGTTCAGCTGAGGTACAAGGAGCAGGATGCCAAGGTTTACTCTGGTACTCCGTTGATCCACAGAGCAGTGACTAATTTCGTGATCGAGAACCTGAAGCCATCCACGATATACGAGATCGGAATCTTCTTCGTGCCGTTCTCTGGACAGCTGACGGAACTCGTCAGCGAGAAGACGGTTAGTATGATTTATTACTAGACAGCGGATTTTATGCATTTATGACAAAAATGAGTAGGCGTAGTTTAAAATAGTAAAAATATTAGAAGAATTTAATAATGCTGTTATATTATTTTCAACCTATCAAACATTTAAGAAAGAAGATAAATTTCTATTTCACTGCAGATTGTTGCAATTCAGTTAGAAAATTTGTATTTTGCATAAAGATCCACTGTCTATTTATTACTAGAGTATGTAAGGATTGATCAAAGGGCTCCTTTTACAGATCCACGTGACGACGTCGATGGAACCTGATCCGTACTCGTTCGAGGTCAAGGTTGAAATAAAAACCATCAAGTCGACGGACGTAGAGGTGACTTGGAGCGGAGTACCCTATCCCGAAGACAAGTACGTGAACATCTACAGGGCGATCTACCAGAGCGACAGCGGTAAAGAGGATACCAGTACGTTCAAGATCGCTAAGAGGGATTCGCATCCGAAAACGGTGATCAGCGACCTGAAGCCCGGCACCAGGTACCGATTATGGCTCGAAGTATACCTGACCAACGGCAGGATCAAGAAGAGCAACGTCCAGGACTTTGTCACCAAGCCTGGAGTCCTTTTACCCGCCACGATCTCGCAGCAAGGTGTGCACACTTGAAGACAATCGTGTCTCAAGATAGTAGACAATGGGCCACTGTTACAGTTTCATCGTTGCTTTTGCTTCAGGAATAGTCTTCATGATTGAAAATTCTGTGTTGTTTCCTACAATATTTCGAATCAGAATTTCCGAGTGGCCCCATTGGATTTGCTTTGTAAGAATTCGTTCGAGATTATTAACATGACTTTCCACACGCAGCAGGGAAACTGGCATCGGTGCCTCTGCACGAAGGCGATTACTATGGTCCGTTGGTGGTTGTGGCGATCGTCGCGTCCCTCGCGATCCTCTCGACCTTGATACTGCTAATGATGCTGATGAAGAGACGGACCAGCAGCAAAGCCGATATATCCCCGCGTAAAACCACGTCCGCCTACGACAATCCTTCCTACAAGGTAGAATTACAACAAGAGACTATGGGTAATTCACTCTCATTGTATTAATACGTTAAACTGATCCGTTTACTGAAATTGTGCCGGCCAATTAAGTATTATGTCCTCTGCGCTCGGAAATGTCAGACTTTAAATCGTCGCTTCAACTTCTGCCGTGTTCAGAGGCACGTAGTCATTTCTGAGAACATAAACGAATTAATTAACTGTCTATCGATTCGGTTAGACTAGTGCACCTGGCAAAAATTATTCGATCGAACAAATCAAGTGACTATATCTCATGAAACAGCAGAAAGATGAAAACAGTTAACAATTTCTGATTTATTAAAATTATTAGAGAAAAAATGAGATGTCTATCTGGCTCCTATATTTCGAATGCTATCTAAATTTCTCTGTAATTTTTTCATACAGCTGGACAGTTTATATTATTTTATATATTGGTAAAAACTATAACAATCCATCGTTTTACATATTTGTTTAATACATATTCATATTTAATATGCGCTCCAATAAATAATTCGTTGAACAATCGTGTTCGCGATTTCGATCGAACATTTTGTTGCCAGGGATAGTGTAATTAATGATAATGAATATTTTAAAAATAAATTAAACAACCATTGCCAGCGTGTTTAACGATGTCCGATGATGTTTCCAGACTTGTGAGGATCCCGTGGCGATGTCGAACGGCAGGAACAAGAACGCGGAACACGAGATGGCCACCATCAACAGCAACGTCAAAGAGTCCGCCTGAGGTCCTGTAATTTATTTAAAAAATTGTATTTATTTATGCAAGACTGCCGTCGAACGATCCGAAAGAAATCGTCGAGCGATACCACGAAGAAACGATGAAGACTCCCCTTGCGGACGTTGGCCCTGAGGGATGAAGTGCCTTGAACCGTCGGAAAGGTTGACGACGAAGGGATGATGAGGAATCATTTGATGATCGTCTCGTTCGCTTTCGTTCCTGCCAGTGGAATTGTATTAAAACTTGTAAATAGCGGTGTCATGCGACGCTGCAGTCGGTTCGGAATCGATTTCCTGGTCGCTGAACCCGCCACGATCACTATAAATAGGTCGCGGACGTTTATGCTTCTCCGAGAGAAAAACGAGAACGTCGATAGGAACGTTGACCAGCTGCAACTTCCTTTTTCCTCTTTTACGGCGCGCCGAGATAACGCGACTACTTCAACATTTCTATGATAACTTGATCATGGCTATTTTTATCAATTTTCGGTGCTCATGGTCAAACGAAGGTCACGATAAAGTCATTGGATTTTTATTCGTCTAATAAAAACATTTAAAAATAAAACAACGTCGATGACCTTGAGATTTCGCAAACGATGACCTTGAGAAAAATTGTTCGTCAATAATAATAAGCGAGATATTACAAGATCGGGTCAGAAGAGACCCGAGCGTTACACGGTGTCTATTTACGAGAAAGTGTGTCCCGGAGGATCGTTGATTCCGATCCGACTACAATGACCGCGTTAGATGATAAGATACCATACTGTACTGTTAAGAATTGATACGCCTGTTTGTCTGTGTATTTAAAGTTAATTGATTAAGTCGCGATTAAGGAACCCCGGTGGGCATCGACAACCCAGCTGCGTTTTTCTTTTGTACAGTTCGCGTTTACATCTGTTTAGAGATCTATTATGTACAACAGGGTGCTCACGCTATTACCAGACAGCACTTTTCTTGAAAATAATAAATCTTGGGAGAAAATGGAAAACACTGGCTAGTAATAGCATGAACACCCTGCATATATGTATACATACGAGACGTAGTACGTCGAACTTGTTCGTTCGTTCGTTCGTTCATTCAAGACATGTTGTTGTTAGAGATAAAGAAATGTATTTATTGGCATCGTCCCCGATTGGTACATGAAATACAACGAAATGGAACAAAGGGCGAAGACTTATTCTACATCAGACTGTTGTACAGACGAGTATCCGAGTATCCACACAAGTGTACGTATTGTGGGCAATAAAAACAATGTTATATCGTTTTTACATTTGTTCTTCCAACAGTTACGGTTCAGCAATGAGTATTGAATGTTATTACTTGCTAGGACTCTAAGTGTAAAAGGATCTCAGGTTTACTTAAAAGTATTTCTTCAGCTCCGACTCCATCTCGAGGGGATTCTGGTGCGGCGAGTATCTGGCAACAGTTTTGCCCTCCTTGTTGATAATAAACTTGGTAAAGTTCCACTTGATACCATCAGTTATGAATCCACCTGCCTTAGTCTTCAGCCATTTCCACAGTGGATGAGCGTCGTCCCCATTGACGTTCACCTTCTCGTAGACATCGAACGTGACATTGTACTTCTTAACAAAATCTAGAATCTGATCAGCGCTGCCTGGTTCCTGGCCACCAAACTGATTTGAGGGGAATGCCAGGATTCTTAAGCCCTCCTTCTCGCTGTACTGTTCATACAATCGTACCAGCTCCTTGTAGTTTGTGTCCGTCAATCCACATTGACTCGCTACATTGACTATTATGCACACATGTCCACGGTATTTCTCCAATGATACGTCGTTACCTTTGATATCTTTAGCATGGAAGTCGTATATCGTGCGAGCAGAGTTCCAGTCCTTGTCCTGGTTGAAAGAAGTCGAGGTTGTGGCGGAGCATTCTTCTTTGTTTGCTTCGCAGTCTTGAGCTGTGGCCACAGCGCAGACCAAGAGCAGAACTAGCAGTTCTGGAAAAGAGAAAAGTGATAGAGATAATAATTTTGCTATTTGTCAACAAATATATTAAAGAAGATACAGAAATAAATTGAAAATGGCTACTTTGCATTCTGAGCTATTTTAACTGAAAAATTAAACATTTCTTACGAACTACAATATTTCCATTCTCAATGATTGTCTAAATTTGGTAGATAGGAAATTAATATAATGCCCCCTACAATACTTAAACATATTGATTAGATACCAACATATCTAATAATGTATTTAAACAACATTTTGAATAATGGCACAGCAATTTGTAGTGGCGCTTGTCTCTCAGAGTCACCATTCGAGTGCTAAGGATTAAAACAAAACGATTCAGGACACATGTTAACAATGTTCCAATAGTTAAACTGCCAGTAAACAAGTAGTTTATGTAAAATGCATTGTAAATACATTGTGTTCTGGCCGATTTCATGCAAATTTTCATAGTCTTTGTTCCCGAGCCGGTTTTGCACCATCATTGAAAAAAAACTTACAAGGAGAAGACGACCTTGAGCGTCTTCTTTTGTGCGTGGACGAATCGCATATTCGACAAAACCGGAAAAAACATTATCGTAATGTTATTGTTTACTAACAATAATATTTGTTTGAAAATATTATTTTGAATGTAATGAAACGTTTCAAGCGATTCTAGAACTGCGTTACTCACTGAACATTTTGCTTGGAGAAATGTGTCGCCGCACTGCGGATATTTATCGGAGACAAAACGCCGGGTTGGATCGTACAAGTACGATGATCCAGAAAAATTAATCGTTGTCCAGCTATGCAGATCAAAATATAAGAGAGAACAAAACTTCCGTGTAAATATGGAACAAGATTCGAAAATGTTCGAGTGTTCGAGCTCCTCGAATGATCGAACGCAAATGCGTCGATCTCGGCTTTGTGCAGAATTTTTAAGAAACTGCAAACAACGACTGACCAATGGCCAGACACGACCTTGAGTCCGTGACATCACGGATACTTGACTTGAAACTCGCAAAACAAATCAGCGAGATTATACCTGATTACACGTATTCGTAGATTGCTCGTTTCAGGAACTGATGAAATAATAGTTAATCTGCACGCACGGACGTACATTGTTTCTAAACAATGAGATTATGAAGAGATGAACGAAGAGATTTCTATGCAAATCAAATAAATGTGCAATTCGATAAGAGTGTGTACTTTGACACTTTGACCCCCAACAATCGGCGATAATAATCATCGAGAATGGCTGTAAACGGAATTGGAGCTACTCCGAATCTATAATTAAACTATTTAAAGAATCAAGTAAAAAATTGATAAATAACTGACTTGATGTTATAACTTTTTGTCATTTTTATACCTCGCTTTTATATCGCTATCGACCATTTTGAATTATTTTGTGACGTGATTTGTGGGCACTATATATATAGATACTCCGTTATCTTGGAATGCTTGGAAGTACTTGGAACGCTCCTATGTATGCATATCCTATACCAGAGTAGGCTGTGCCTATACCTATTTCATACACCCACTATTGCAAACGCACGTGGGAAACTGTTGTGTATTTATATACTGTCATAACCTGAAACGTGCGGCTAACCTATAAAATACGCTTTTCCCGCTAACAGTAATCATAAAAGAGTATATTTAATTACACACCGGTACTGTGGTAATTATAAACCGCATGGTTCTACAAAATATAAAACACAAGCTGTGTATATTTTATTGAAACGTTACTATAACCATCTAAAAGAATGGTAAGTACAGTAAACATTATCGAATACGCTGTAATAAACATAATTCCAGTCAATTAACAAAATTCGTTTTCCTTTCAGGCAAGAAACGCGGAGAAGGCAATGTGAGTACACGAAAATTAAGCTTTTTTCTTATATTTATGAGTTTGAATTTTTCACATTGAAGTATGCTTACTTTCTTAGGACAACACTGGCTCGTTGGAGAGCAGCTCAGAGCAACGAAGGGGCCAGGAAAGAACAGGAGAGGAGACCGTACCTGGCATCGGAATGCAGGGACCTAAGGAAAGCAGAGAAATGGAGGATGCAGATTATCAGAGAAATTGCAAAGAAGGTGGCACAGATACAGAACGCGGGTCTAGGTGAATTCAGAATCCGGGATTTGAATGATGAGATCAACAAGCTGCTGAGAGAGAAGAGGCATTGGGAGGCACAGATAAAGGAGCTCGGAGGGCCTGATTACTCCAGAGTGGGTCCACGGATGCTGGACCACGAGGGGCGCGAGGTAGAGTATCTATTAATGCGTAAAGTGCCATGCCAGTTTTCTATGTTTTCCCTTGCAGGCTGAAGTACTATTCTTTCGATACATTCTGGTCGATGACCAGCATATACAGCAGATTTTTAAACAAAAGTTTTTCTTTCTACCTAAATCGCAATGAACTGGAGTGAAATAGAAATTGATTTTCTTCCTTAATGTGTTGAATAGGTTGGAAATAATGTAACAGTAGTTTTAAATTCTTCTAATGTTCCTATCGTTTTAAGTTACATCTGCCTAGTTTCGTCGTAAATGCATAAAATTCGCTGTCTACTTTACTACTGAATCTTATTCTTCCTTACGTTGCACTCATTTTCGATAAGATATAACAACGCAGATAATTGGTTTAGGTCCCCGGGAATCGTGGATACAAGTACTTTGGAGCGGCGAAGGAACTGCCGGGGGTCAGGGAGCTTTTCGAACAAGAGCCTCCGCCTCCACCTCGGAAAACTCGCGCGGAGCTGATGAAGGACATTGACGCCGATTATTATGGCTATAGGGACGACGACGATGGTATTTTATTACCGCTGGAGCAGAAAGCGGAGAAGGAAGGTCGGGAGAGGGCCGTGCTAGAGTGGCAGGAGCAGAACGAGAAAAACGAGCCGGAAGCGGAGCCGGAAGTCGAGATCACCGCGCAAAGAGCGATACCGTCGCAGCAAGACATTCAGGAAGCGTTGCTCGCAAGAAAGAAGCAAGAGCTATTAGAGAAATATGTACTTTGACAGGTTTTATTTTTGTTTCTCTCCTTATGCGTGTTCAATAACAACTATTTCGTAAGTTTATTCGTTTAATTGTATTAGAGTACACTTTTATAAAACGCGATAGATATAATAATAATTGTTATTCATTATTATTATTATTAATATTAGTATTAATATTATTATTAATTTGTAAGTAATAACATTGATTAAGGTAATTACTTTGTGCAGTAGACGTTCAAACTTCAATTTAATACTTATCGAAAGAGAGAGAGAGACAGGAGAGAGAGAGAGAGGGAGAGAGAGAGACAGTGCTGTAGATAAAATATATAGATAAAAATTCAACGATAGTCTGTTTATAATCCTCGCGATTGCTACTCGTAAATCTTCTCTTTTTCTGTTTGTTTTTCCCTATTGGTAATGCAACCAGACTGACTTAACGACACGATAGAATTCGAATATCGGAGAACAATGCAGCTTACGAGTTAGCGTGAGAATTATAATTCGACGTGTACATCCATACGTCGCCGATAACGGTACTTAAGTAATAAAGATTTAAACATTCCCATACGTTCCCGCCGTCTGATCAATGTTTTAAAGCGTTTTCGACCGAGTCACCCTCGGTCGCCTTCAACTACCCTCCGAACAAAATCAATTGTCCGCTCAAGGCCATGCTTGGACTATCCCCATCGCTAATCGCATACTTTTCATTATACAGCACTCACAACACTGTTCAACAAATTTCTATTAAACCCCTATGTATCACTTATTTGCTAGCATTAATACTTTTGTTACATAGAAATATTCTTTTGAACAAATATGTCGCGTTGCACTGTCATAATCGCCTCGTCAAAGTAACTATGCTAAGAGTGCCAAAGTATTTCATTGATATAATAAAATAAAATACAATATATGTATTATATCTTAATGGTTACTTTAGGATAAAAATCTACTCTATCGCGTAGTGTTATTAGATTTCCTCCTAAATTCCTAATCTTTTAAATGAATGTATCAATTTAATCGTTGCCGAAACAATGTGACACTAGTAAGTATAATTTTGTTACGGAAAGTGTATACGGAACAATTATATCGAAGAAATAACAACAGCATTAAGCTGTTACTATTAAAGTACAAAATATTTATCGAAGATTAGTAAAAACTTGAGAAACGATTGGAATTCGTTGGACAGCGTTGTCAGAGCTTTATTACATCTATACGGTCACGATCTAATACTACGAATCGGAAACAATGAAAGGTATAGAAATTACCCTGGAAAAGCGCCGCCCATCGAGACGAACCCTTTATGTCCTTCGACGACATAAAACGTGCCATTAGCATCCCTTTTTAAGTTAATACAATTTCAACGATTACCAAACCGTTCTCATTCTTAGCATACGCGACATTTTCAACAATCTTCAATATACGCAGTAAAGAAAAAAGGACAGAAAGGGTTAACATTATTCTTTTCGTAGTCCCTCTCGCACTTTTGAAGGCGCGTTATTTTACCCGTTCACCGCATAATCATCGTGATGTTTATAAACAGACTGTACAATATACAATTTTTCCTGTCGCCAGGACTCAGAAGTGAAAATTATCCTAAAGAACGCTAGCTGGGGTCGCGCTACGTTTTTAAGGGCGTAGTCTCGTTTCCAGGATTGAAAGGGTGCGGGAACGATCCTGGAAACGAGTCTACCCCCTTAAAGGGCTTATCAAAGTAGACGCGAACGATCTGTTCGCACGCTACACGTCTCTCCACCATGGTCTCTCGCGTTCCCGTGAAAACACTCGAGAACCCTCCGTTACTGACAACATTCAGTTTTCCCTCCTTACTGTCGCGCCTCTGCCCCCACCATCCCTGGTCTCATACAACAAACCACTGATGGCATTACGGAAAACAGCGTCCACTACTCCGCAGCGTCTCGTTCTGTTCCCTAAGGCAGAAAGGCCCGAGTAATAACTAAGAAAATCGATTTTTTTTTTGCACGAATCAATTCTGTTACACGCGGACCTGTATCATGGTAAAATTTGCAGTTTCTCACATATTTACGAAGTTATTTTTATTCTTAATGCGTTTAACAGGTTGAAAATAATAAAATTCTTCTAATGTTTTTACCATTTTAAATTACGCCTGCTCATTTTTTTTGATAAATGAAAAGCTGACTGTATTAACTCCGCAGGGAAAGCTCATATTGAAGTACGAAAGTTTACAAAAGAAACTGTAGAAAATCTCATTGAGTTATCGTTTAGAAAAAATTGTGAAAAATTCGTTATCCTCACCAGTTTACTCGAGCTTCCCTCCCTTAGGTCGCGCTAACGACAAGAGAAAGCTGAATTTCTGCCGAGTCTCTGCGGAATGTCGTCGTAACACGTGTAACTCTAAAGGAGACGTAAACGAGAGAATGTGGGGGAGAGAATAGTTCGAGCATGGATTTAATCATCGTTAATATACCTAGAACACTAAAGCTTGAAAAAGTCAAGCGTTGAACGATTCACAGCATCTGTTATTTCATGTTTTTTTTTCTTGTTCGTTATATATATATTTTTATAATATATTATATAATCCATTAATCAGTCGCCCGCTTCGCTCAGTTGAACCAATCCCCATCTCCTAATTAATACGTGTATAAACGCGTGGATCGTTTACGGATTTCGTCTACGTTTTTCTATCGTTATTTCTCACGCGATTACTCGTACGTGTGTATGCCTCTAAACTTCTGTTAGTTAAAGTAATTATATCAACTCTACGATCACATCTGCGTTTACGGGGTGCGCTTTTGCGAGTTTATTGTGCGTCGTTTGAATTGTGAGTCTCTGTCCTCGTATACCGTCCCCTAAATGGCCAACTGTTTTAACCCCTCAATGCCCTGATTGAGTCGCTCACACGTCCCTATAGTCACGCATACTCATACACACATGCATACGTCCGCGCATTATCGAATCTACATCCGTTCCCTCCTTAGCGTCTCGTTTCTTCCCCCTCCACTGGGAGACTGGTCACGTGGCGACGTTCGGTCGCCAATCAAAAGGAAATCGAGTCCACTAACCCGTAGTGTCTCGCTGCGTCGATTCGTTGGACGATAGGGAGGGAAATACCGTGTCTCGCACGAAGAAAGCGTCGCGTTACGTCGGTGCGAATTTTTTCCACTGACGACGATCATCTAACAAAGTCTAATGAAGCTTGATTAACGCTTCGAATTTTACACCGCCCTCTACTCGCGTCTCAACACGTTCGCTGACCTTTCACATTGACCTTGCTACCGTCTTCTGCGACTCGAACATCGACTGGGGCGACGATTGATCCCTTGCGTAGGCAACCAAAATGCACGCACGACTTCAAAGCTCTAATCCTAGAATCTTTAAATTTTTGTTATGAAAGTGTGAATCGATGTCATAGAATTTTGAAGCAGTTTATAGTAATCTCGTGATACTTTTAAACGAACAGAAGAAATTGTTGAAAAAAACATAGTAAACGAGTGTTCGGCTGCCCGGTTGCCTGTGCAAGGGGCTACCAAAGATTTGTTTTGTTTTGAGAATGTTGAGAGTTCACCACATTTTATAAATGCTATAAATCAACCCATGACGAATTAAAGCAGATAAAGTGCTTCAGATTAACACCTAACTGTTTTCAGAAGAAACTTTCACTGAATTCTGATTTTCACACGATATGTTCTTTAAATGTTGCGATACGATTTTAGATGAAACGAATTGTTCACCATTCAAAATAGCAATTTATGATTATCCGACCACATGTACTATAAGGATCGAATCTATTATATAGACACTTGTGACAAATTTTAGTGGGGGTCAGCGAACGCGATCCTATGGAGTGAGCGGCAAGCGCGCGAGAAACGAAAGAGTATACAAGAATTTCACAGCCTCGCGTTCATCTTCGAGTTATTCCTTGTTCGAAACCGGTTAGCACCGGTCCTAGGATCATCGCAACCAAGGGAACCCTCCAATCAAAACAGTCGAGAAACAACCGATGTCTATAAATCCTTTTCAATCTTTCAAAAAATTCTAATCTGATTCAAACAATACTTGTAACTTTTCGAAATCGAACTTCAAAATAGTTCCTCATCGGCTATCGCCTTATCTGCAATCGTGACAACAAGAGTGATCGGTGCGCGTTTGAAGTGAGGTGCCAAAAAATAGTACTCTACAAGGAAGAAATGTAGATAAAAAAGTTATGTTTGTAGACAATGCGATAACGAGAGCTCGGTTCATTAAGTTTCTCGAAAACTGCGACTGCAATTTGAAAAACAAATTCGGTTTCGAGGAGAACGCGTTCAAAGTATGTTCTTTTACTCTCGTTGACTAACAAGTATTGGCCATTCGCTTTTCAGATTTTGTACTACGAAAATACGTTGGTTCGGCGACCCCCTTAGCGTCGCCAGTCAACGAGGGAAAAATGAAAAGAAACGTTCTCCGTCTCGTAGCGCGACGTTACGGAGGGTCCCCTTACGGGGTTAATTCGCGGTTTTCGCGAGTCAATCCATTCTCGAACCGTGCGTCGCGTGTCCCGATGGGTCGAGAATGACCCGGGGGAGGGACACCGGGATTCGTCGTAATCGACTCGCCCGAACAAACGTGATATCCGTTGAGAAAGTGTCGCGCGGAGCCGGGAGACGGATAGGTGGACGACAGTAGAGAGAGATTTTAAGTGAACGTGAGAATTGTACGTTTTTGCTTAGCGAACTCTCGACCCGGCTGTGTATCCCACGACGATTCTCCGTCGACGGACACGCGGCCTAAAAATGGTGAAAGGCACAAAGTAAAAAATAAACGGTCAAGGTTGGCTCAGGCACATAATCGAGTCGGAGAGTTTTGTATCGATGCCGCAATTTTATACTGGTTTTCCGTTTTTCTCTTTGTTTCTTTCTTTTTCGCGGTGTGTTCGCGCTAGCGATTCGGAACCGAATTGTCCGCGTACCACGTACCGCACACGAGGTAGATTCGTTCATCTTGATCACCCTCGCGGTGACCGGGTCAATGTTGATCCAGAGCTTCGAAAAATCTAGTTCACGACAGCGAACATTGCATTGTATGTTGCAATGCAATGTATTCGTAATTTTAACACATTTACGATAAAGAAAATGCAACAAGCAGAAAACATTAAGAGAGAATGGCTACGTTTTCACTAATTTTGTTTTTTGAACGTCGCGAATATTCATTGAAAAGAGCACAGGAAAATGTTTCTCTTTTCTCGTGCAAGATGATCAAGATAAACGAAGTACGTGTACTTATATGTACAGGGTGTTCTCACTTTGGCTTGGATTATGAAAAATCAGAGACCGAATCCATCAGAGAATATTAAAAACTGAATTGTTCTTTTCAAATTTCCTTGAAACCACAAAGAAATAATTTTGCCAGGTAACATATTTGTGGGATCATTTTCGTTATAGTTTATCCAAGGAGATAAGTCAGATAAACGAAACAATCAGCGCACTTCCCTTGTTAACCCCATGCGCGCTATAATATCGAGTCAGACTCGTGACGAAGACTTCGATTCAAGAATTCAGAATTCAGAATTCAAATGGAAATTTCATTTCAAATGTTCCTAGTCAATTGGAAACGCCAAAGAAGTCGTTGTAATCGTAAAATAAATCGTATTGCAGGGGGTTAACAAGATGTCTATGAAAAATGTGACTCCACTTCGTGGCGAGTGGTAATCATGTGCGTTTGTTTAGCCTAACTGACCGGACTCGTTGGGCATAGTATAGAATCAATCGGTAGCCAACTCGGGAAACACATGATTAATGTGAACACCCTGGAACCGCGCGGTTGTGTGGCCGTGTGAAAAGTGTTTGTCTCGCGGTACCACGGTTCGTTAGAGTGTCTAATTAGATATACATACGTAGTATCGTACGCTGAAAACACCCACGACTCCGTCCGGCGTATCAAAAAGGGGGATAATGTACTTGGTACATCGATAGAGAGTTTCTGTAACTCGGAGCGTTACCGCGTGCGTAAAATTGATGACGACGAGGCTCTGGTTCGCAGGATCGACGACACAGACAGACGTGTCAGGCAGTGGACGGGCCCGGTTGGGGCCCCATAAGGCCCGGGCGCCGCCTCTAAAAACAGTATATACGTGTCTCCTATTCGGTGTTGTTCGTTCTTTTTCATTTTTAGCCTGTCTCTCGTTGCGAAACGATCGTGTTTCTTTGTTTTCATGAATATTTTGTTGGTGCGTGGTGTAACCGACCGCCGAGGCAAAAAGTCCACGTCTCTTTTGACCGTGTCTCCGTCGATCATTTGATGCGTACCATGTCCGTGTCCTTAGCATAAAATGTTTCTCCGTGAACAGGAACTCTGTGTTCAAGGTCGCAACAGCGAGTGCCAACGCTGGACCTGCGTCGGGTAGCTCGCTGCACGCATGTCGTTCCAATGCTGGAGCTCCTCGGGCCCGGAACTGTTCAAGCCCAGGCTCAGCCAGCCAATCATCTCTCTGCCTTTCTTGCCCATACTTCCTCTACGCCGGTTGTACACCGACAGGAAAAGCGTCACGTCCGCCAGCTGGAACAGGGCGACCTGCAAATAGATTTGTACCAATTTAAATACATTGTAATTGAATTACGTAATTATTAGACCGCAGATCTTTATGCATTTATGAAGAAATTGGCTGGATGAAATATAATTATATTGTATTATATTGTAACATTGTTTTTAATGCAACGAAGTCATTACTGCTGCTCACATTCAATGCAGAACATTTTTATATTGCGTACAGATCCGCAGTCTAGTAATTATTGTGTCATTGCATAGTAGCGAGGACAGAGTGACCTTTGTAGACGGCACTTCTTCAACTCGTCATTGTAAATGGTATTTTTTAACTACGTCAATATCCAGCAATGAAGATGCAGGTTTACCTGGAATATGAACGTTTCCTTGTAAAGAGGATTCGGCTGGGCACGCTTCAGCCCCGTTTTCGACCGTTCTATCTCGTGGTCGTTGCTGTCCACAAGAACGAGCTTGACGTATGTATCCGGCGGCTTGGTGTCGTTGCCACCTCCACCCCGGAAGTGTGACCCCTTGATTATTTCAACCGCTAAACGTCCCGTCGTCCCGTTGTACGACAAGCAGATTAGAATCTCCGCGACGCTTCCGCCCTTCATGCTGCTGCCATAAGGAGGTACAGTGGGCGAGGCGTACGACTGGACCGACTGTTGAGAGCCTGTCGAGTCGCTGCGAGTCAAGCTGCCGGTTGTCGCCCAGTCTTGTACCTTTCAAAGAAAACAACCAAGTCATCATCACATGTGCGCGCTATATCAAAGAGAGGTTGGTGGGGAAAGGAGATCCCTGGTGTACACCATGAAGATTTACCGAGGACGAAGGAGGTGGCTGCAGCGTCAACCAAAGAGTCGTCTCAAGCTGAAGATTGATTTGATCGAAGGAGACCCTGGCCTCGCCGAGCAGTCTCTCTCGACGCATTCTTCCACCCCAGAAGTAGACTCGCAGCCGCACCCCCATAGCGTTCACGTCCTCGGGGTTTACCCGAGGAAGCAGGAAACTCTCCATATATTGTGGAGACGAGCCCTGTCGCACCCGAGTTTTGCGACGTTGCTTCCTCGATGGTAGCAAGACCAGTCGAACTTGACTGCCTCCAATGCCTTCGGGGTAGTTTCGTCCTTGGAGTACGTGTACCTAAACGGCAATAAACAGATTTGCAAGTAGGAAAGTCTAATTTCACGCGTGACGCAGACACGAACCGTCATCTCGCGCATGGGGGCGTCGTACAAGAACGCAACCTCGAGGCTGCCCACTTCTTCAGCGACGGTGCCCATCGTCGTGATGACGTCGTTGGTCGTCGGCCCATTCTGCTCGACCTCCACCTCTTGTTCCCTGCTGCCCAGCAGGATACTGGATGCTCCGACATCCACTACGCACTAAACAAAAGATGTGCTGAGTTCACATCTGCATTGTACAATTTGAGAACCGTTTGTGGGGCATGGACACGTTGGATCTGCCTACCACCACCACTGGTCGAACGATCAGTTTCAAATTTGGTATATATACAATTACGGAAATCTCTTCACTCAAGTATATACAAGGTGGTCCATTTAAGTAAGACCACCTAAATATCTCTTCAGGCTATTGTGATGTAAAAACTATTTCTTAGAAGTGCAAAGAAATGAAAGAATTTTTTTAGAATTTAATCTTGCCAGATCCAACGAGCTACAACGATAAATGGTAGAACCGGCGCGTATGGTTTGTACAGTACGGTGCGGTAGAGGGTTGCGTGACAACAAACACACGCGCGGATGCCCGGGGACCGATTAATTATTTATATACCAGCGGCTCGGATCGAGAACACGATATTCGATCGTGATACGTGGAAACCGCGTCTTCGCAGTTTAGTTCCTGTTGGTTCACCTGTTGTTGATCGGTGGGGGTGTGCTCCTCCGTGCAGCTGCCGGAGGTGGTGCCAGCGTCTGACAAAAACGAACCATTTTATGGCTAACTATTTTATAAAATTGTATGCAGCATTATAAACAGAGTTATAAAATATTTACATACAAGGTGTTGGACGACAGGTGGAAGAAAATTTACAATATAAGTCGAAAATGAATAACAATTAAAAGTCCGCCTAATATATACATATAAAAATTATGTATAATAGATAGCAAAAAAACTTGCTATGTATTCGGTTTCTATTCTCCGAAATTGATACAGAACATTTTGATACTCCTTTCAGGTAAAAATCGTAGCATAGAATAAAGCTACTCACCCACGATGGTGGGACCATCTTCAGCTTGTATGGTGAGGGTGTCCGGGGGTGGTGGAGGACGCGGATTCAATCGACGAAGAGCGTCTTCTTCAGAATCGGAGCTGGTCTCTGGATCCGAGTAGGAAAATGCTTTTCCTGCGGCAGAAAATCAAACACTAAAATCTCAGAAACGAGAGACCACTCTGCTGATTAACCCTTGGCCAATTAGTCTGAGTTCAATCAGCTATTGGTGCGACAATTTTAATGGTAGGACAATGATTACTTGAAATAAAATGTTCTTCATTCGAAAATAAGAGTGGGGCTGAATCGTGTTTAACCGTGCACTGCTGTCAGTGTGGTAGACGAAGATCGGAATGAAAGGATAGTAGAGTTACCTATGTTTTTCGCGATCTGAGAAGTGGAGCTGTTGTTGGACTCGCATAAGGGCACGCAAACGCCGCCGAAGAGCGTGGTGGTGGACGGCGGGGTGAAGCACCACTTCCGGGACAGGTACAAAAACAGAGCCAACAGTAGGAACACGAAACCAGCAACGGCAGCTAGAAACGCTGTCGCTTCCACAGGTACTGGAAAACAAATCAGGCGGGCACATTATCATTCTAAAACGTAATTGTTCGAGTGGACTTTTATGGTAGTGTAAATTCGAATGGTTCAATTTTGTTAAATTTCGACCATTCCGAGGTACCCCCGACGATAATTGGAGCAACTATTAATTATTCCAGGTCGTTACGACGTAATGTATCGCCGGTGTTTGAACGCGTTCGATATATGCACGGGTGAACGCCTTTCCCCCGTACACGATAAATAACTGCCCTTTTAGAGCACACCTTTTTCCTTCTATTAAAACGTAATTCAGACGTTAGTCAAATTGTCTCAACATGACCTAATTAACACCTTGCCTTATAATAATGCTGGTGAAGATTTTGAATATCTTTAATATTTTCGTTGACGAACAGCAAAATTATTGTACGTTTTTATGTTCTTGTCACATATCATTGAGTAAGATATTTATGGTTTGAATCGAATTTGTTAGAACACGAAAAACATGAAGATCATAACTCGATTTTTCCGGGTCCGTTTCGTTAAAGAATTCGTTCACTCGTTCGGCCCACTGGCACAGATTCTCTAGCGACCCTTATTGTTAGTATCGGAAGGGTTAACGACTTTCTCGAGCGTCGATGAACGACAAACTGAAGAACAATCAGGAATTGCCATGTAAAAGTTAACGTGCAGAGATAGGGTTGCTGCTGAATCTGATTCCAGCGACAAAAATAGATAGCATAAAATATCATAGGCGAAGTGTGCTAGAATAAAATTAGCTTGCGGAAGAGAACAAACAAAATAAAAGAGAATAACTTTCCTTGATAAAAAGAACTCTTCGTCTGTTCACTTTAATGTGTCAATCAAGCGGTCAAAAAAGGAATGATTTTTTAGTACTTTATTTTCTCATACTTTCCAATGCGAGATCCATTTCCAATGTCTTGTTTATCGAAGCGATCCAATTCAAGAAATTAACAAGTAATACTATTAAAAAACCTAAAATGCACTACAATTTACGTGAATCGAAAGGAATGATTTCTTAGTATTTTTCAGTGAAAGTTCCATTGGAATGTGTTTCGCGATTCAAAAGTTTCTCGAGGACGTCTGCGAAATCGTCGACTCGGTCCACTGCGCGCCGCCACCGTCGTCAACGTCGTGCTATGGTATCGCTCGGGAGGCCAGCGACGCCGAAGAATTCCGTTTCCGTTTCCGAGGACTTTCGGTTCGATCGGCCGATCCTCGCGGCGATAATTATAATCGCCGCCCTTTGACGACGGAACCGTGCATTATCCGAGGCGTCGCTTACCGCCGCCTTCCAACAAAAACTCCTCGTTTTGCGCATTGCGGACGAGAAGCAGGCCGGTCCGCCTTGAAATATTCTCGACCGGCCGATGAACGCGCCTGAGAACGGACAGTCGTCCTCAGGATCGATGAAATCCGAGCGGATCATTCTCGAAATTGCTCGAAGCTCAGCTACCATGACAACGGAACTATACCTTGAGTCTCCATCCACGATGGATCATCGATATTTTCATCCCCTTCGAATCGCAAATGCATTTTTCCACCCGTTCAATCCACACGATGCACTTCAGTAGTTTGTCGCGAAGATCTGCTGGCTCTTTTCACAATGTTGGAGAAACAATAATCATCCTTAACCCCTTGCACTGTTAAAAAGGGTCATCAGATAAGGATGGTGACTCCCCGGCGCCATTAAAAATTGCCATACCATTATTCAAAACAGTTGTAATATTAGTCAATTAGTCTGTATTCTACAAATTGTAAAAAACTCGACTGTCGTATGAGACAACAGTTTCAATTTGATGTGCACAATGTAAAACAGATTACATAGATTAAAAATGACCTGGGTTGAAAGAAATATCTTGATTTTAGAATTAAAATTGCTTCGAGTCCAAAGGGTTAATATTCAGACGTTCTTAAAAAACGATAACTTTTTTAATATTGGACTATACGATTTGAACTTTTTCTGAGAAGTCAGAGCAACTTTTTCCAAAATTTATAATGTAAAATAATTTAATAACGTAACAATTTTACATTACTGATATAGCAATATTTAGCGGTGCCTCAGAGTCGTCCCTCGAGTGCTAAGGGTTAATATTGCAGAGAAATCCTAGTTAGAGCGGTTGGTTCATTCATGTTTGACTACGTTCTCAGCTGAACAAGACACATCTTAATTTACATCGCGTCTAACTATCAAATCAATCGGTACGTGATACGTCACATGCAAGGTCGTCGTTTTAATTAGGATGCTCAGTTCGACAAACGAGATACAAGGAAAATTTCCTAGTGTTCATCCCTTGCTAATGCAACCCTTCCCGATACGCAACACTTCCACCACCGCTGCGCACGAACACCAATGGGCACGCGACGACATGACACGTTCAAGTAACACGCACCCGCGTACGCACACGTACACGGAGGTCCGATCACGTAGCCAGTTTTCACACACAGGGACACAGGGATACAGAGTCGTCGCGTTTGTCAGAGCCATGAAAAGTTGACCGTTGTTGGCACACATGTATCAGTGGGGGGTAGGAAGAGGGGGTGGGGCGGAGGGGTTTTGGTGTCCGCCTAACGGGACGATCGGTTACGATTAGGCTCTCTCGGGTGTGTTAATTTCGTCGAGGACGATGGTCGCGAGAGGCTTTTGGGGATCGATCAAGCATCCCCGATTGCTGGCGTAGCGGATTCTATCGTAGAGAGAATGAGAGGGAGGGTTAGGTATAGTGGACTTACCCGCCAGAAAATGGTCTGATCCAGCCAGAATCATGCTCGTCCTTGTGTCGCATTAAAGCCTTCCTCTTTACGTGGTTGTGTCGATCGGACGACGCGGCGAGTCCACGACTTGGAATAAACGACTCATCATCCGCTCTCGGTATCCGCGGGCCTTGTTTCTCCGGCACGAGGCGGTTCCTCTATCTTGCGTTCGTGATCCCCGTTGAAACGTGGGTACACGAGCTGACCGAATAATAATACGTGGGCGGGGGTTGTACACACAGCACTCTGTTGCTCGCCGAGACGTGTGCGCCTGCAGTACCTCGACCAGCCGTACGCCTGCGCTACACCGGACGCTCGCATGCTCCGACAAGGGGCACTCCGATCGGCAGCGGTTCTCACTGCAATACGAATACATACAGGCAGTGCCAGAACTGGTGGTCGCACAGCTTCTGCCTGAAATCCATTGCCCGTCCACGTAGAGCATAATTTGTTAACGGGGTAGACTTGTTTTTCTAGGATTGCAAGGGCACGAGAGGCGCCTTCTCATTTCTCGATAATGCGAAGATGACGTTTTTCAGTAGTGTCATTTTTACGTTCTTTTTTTTACCTTCGCACCCGGAGCTTATTCGAAACCCGAGTTTCTGAAACATTTCCAGTTTATATGATTCTCTTCATTTTATCGATAGAAAAACTGATAGAATACTTTCTTGGTGGTTTACAATTATCGGATAGAAAATTGATAATGCAACAAATGTTTTTAATAATGGTGTAAGAATTATTAGTGCAAAGGGGGAAGAAAATATGTGTAGGGAACTTGAAAGGGGTGTGTGAATAGAGGAAATATCGAGCGAGAGGGGGTCAGAGGAAGCGGTAGAATGGCTGAGGAAGCTAGGGAGAAAAAGAGAAGAAAAGAGTAGAGAGAAAGGTAGGAAAATGATAGCTCAAAGCAAAGTGGGTACGATGAGTTTAGTCGGAATCGTAAACCGAGTCCCCTTTTATGGCTCGAAACCTATAAATAAAGCATTCGCAAGAAGTAGAATAAGCCGATCGCGTGGTCAGACGATTCCTATTCAACAGCACGCGTAGTCGACCGACGATGATAAATAAAATGTTAATTGAAAAACAGATATATTTATCATTTTCACCAGCACGTTCGCTTTTCTTTTACACACGTATATATTAAATAAAACGTTTTTATTCAAAGATTTCATTCAAAGATTGATCAAAAAGTGGAGCGAACCAAAGTTCGAGCTGACCAAATGACTTGAGTTTTATCAAAGATTCTTTTAAAGAAATTTTTAGATAAATAAAAAGAGCGAGGCCGAAACAATTAAAACGTTGACAACGTGAATCGCAGGACTATTCTTTCGAAATTGTTATTTTAACGTGGGAACCAAGGCATGAATATCGAAAAACGATGGTTCACGTTATCGATAATCGATATTTTGTAACGCATCTTCACCTCGCGTATTCGAAAAAATGATAAGTATATCTTACGTTCTTCTTTCATTTGATGCGCACATTGTGTCGTTTACGAAACGTTTTACACGTCGATCGAAATAGAATCGATAATTTGATTCCACGATGTTGTTGTTGACTCTGTTCTCAACGAGAATAACTTTATTTAATATAGATACCGCATGTACATGCATTCATTCTGCCATATTGTTCAGCATCACTTGTAGATAAATCATGTCTCTTAATTTAAAGAGTAATAAACACATCGAATAAAATCATCAAATCAATTGTATAATTGGTATAGGTAGTTTACATACAAAGGCGGCGACAATCTCGAATTAATTTTACTGCCGTACGAAACTCGGCAATGTTTCAGCTGATAGGGGTAAGGCACATGCGTTATTTGTTTTTGGTTAACATAACCTCTCGAGATTTCGTTTAATTCGATGTCAAGTAAACGCTTAATTAAAAACGGATCGCGAGAACGCTGTTTAAATAAACATGTACACGAATGAAATGTTGTTCCTCATGAGTTGCTTTAATTCTAGTGGTCCGAAAGTTGAAGACGATTCAGAAGATTCGAAATTTCAGGCAAAATACGTTCGTAACGTTGAATTCTAAACTCGTTTCATGTTGTAGGTACTATATACACAATTTTTTATATGATGTCGGTATTTGTAACGTCGTGAAATGCGTAATTTCGAATGCGATCACGAAACCCGTTGCTGTTGTTTACTTCTCTTTGTATCGTTTCAAAAACAGGAAAAATGGCAATGAGCTATTGTACCATATTACGTTTCAAGCAGACCGCAACATCGAATAGATGCTTGCTAGAGAAATGTCTGAAACAATATTTCACATATCGTACCAGCGTGTACTCCACTGGGATCAACGACCACCAAAAAAACTATGTCTCGAAGAACGAACGAATAGCTAGGAGGAAAGCGTTAAGAACGCAGATACTCCAAGATATCAAGCACACCAAACGAAAAGTCGAGGAGATTATAGAGAAGGAGAACATTTGGACAGTGCCGAACTTTCTTTGTATGGGTAGAATTGTAGCATCCCCTTATTTGAGTTATTTAATTTTGTCGCAGGACTATCAGGTAACATGTGACAACATCTAAGATATCGTCGCAACTCGGTTGTACTAATGTTTTTCGCTTGCGTTACAGGTAGCACTGTGGCTTTTAATAATTGCAGGATTCAGTGATATGGCAGACGGATGGATCGCGCGTACATGGATAACGCAAGCTTCGAAGCTTGGTAGTTTCCTAGACCCATGTGCTGACAAATTGCTAGTGGGCACACTGTTTTTATCTCTGGCCTGTGTGGGATTGGTTCCTATTCCTCTAACGTGTCTTGTTGTTGTGAGGGATGTTGCCTTAGTTTCTGCTGCTTCGTACATTAGATACCGTTCTTTACCTCCACCAGTACGTGTCTTAAGAAATTATTTAAGGAATACTAACAATTCCCACAGACATTAGAGCAAAGATAGAGAAGCCAAATGTGTATGGATAATGAATAGTCCGTTGATCAGTTTATTGAAATGTTTCAGAAAACCCTGGCAAGGTATTTTGACCCCACACACGCGACTGTACAGTTAGCCCCGACATACATAAGTAAAATTAACACCGGCGTACAGTTGTCGTTCGCTGCTGGGACTCTGGCTGCCCCTATTTTCCATTTTGTGAATCACCCGATTCTGGTGGGCCTGTGCTACGTGACAGCGTTGACAACGCTAGCAGGTGGTATAAGCTACTTGTTGTCAAAGAACACATACAAGTTTCTGAGAAAAAAGACGGACACCAGGCAGACACCTCGCTAGGTACATCGTGTGTACGATTGATTAATCGCTGAGCAATGAAGAAATACACTGTTAATACATTCTTCATAGATTTATTATATTTTTTCTACGACGGTTAAGATTTGGTCATGTCGATCATTTCGTAGGCACAGTCCTCGAACAGTGTTGCATCGTAACACACTCCGATATAATCGATCTCTAGTTTGAAGGGCCCATGATTCTTGTCGCCGAGCGTGATTCCGAAATGTGTGACCATGTTGGGCGGTAAAGGCCTCTGATCGTCTAGTACCCCACCCTTTGAACTATATACAAACTTGCTGAATGGTATCTTAATGTGCTGCCAGTAAGGGCCGCCTGTGGTGTACATGAAATAGTTGTAATTACGGTACCATGTAATATCAAGCATTCCCTTTTGCAACAGATTCAACATGTAACATCTGCCGTCTCCCCGAACTCTTAAAATTACAGAATTGTAAGGGTCAAGACTGTACGTGGTCTTCCGTTTAAAAGATTTTCTCTTGGTTACGGTAGTTATATTACAATAACCGGCTTTCCCAATTGTACCGTCCTTAGGCAGACGAGGATTTAGCTCGCCATGGAACAGTCCTGTACCAGAAAGCGTAAAGTCTAATCTGAAAGAAAGATAAGGTATGCATAAACCATTTCTTTGTTGTTTATATTGCAAAAGAAAAATTGTAATTTCGATGATATTTTCAGCATGTTTATAACCAAGTTACTCGTTTGCTAAATCGATTAACTGCACAAAGGAGTAAAGAAAATTTGATGAGATACTGCAGATTCATTTTTAAAGATTCTTTTAACTTTTGTTGAAGCTAACAAAGTGAAGTTAACCGATTTGACTTGTGAACAGCTCAAACTAATCTATGAAATATATTTTTTAAATTTTTATTATAGACTCAGATAAAAAAGTTTTAAAAAACGACCTTCGTTATTTTGAATTCTTTTAGAGAAAGAACTGTGTACAGATTATCTCCTAAACTAATCCATCTGGTTCCATAAACATCGCAAGTGACATACAAGCAAGTGGAAATGATAATTTTGCTCGTTAAACAATGTGAATTGGATGCTTACTTAGCAGTCGAGAAACCTTCGTTATAGTCGCTGTCGCAAGTTACTTTCCACTTGTTTCGGCAATCTTCCGTTCCGTCGAACTTGAACAGGATTTCTTCGGAATCTGGCAATATCTCGGTTTGATACAATTTGAAACCGTCCCGCATTTCTGTCATAAATAAAGAACCCTCCTCCTTGATGTCGCGACATCCTGCTTTCAATCTTCCGAGCAGGCTCAAGTCTTTTTCCTCTTTCTTTACGATATCGTGTACTTCCGGATAACCCGATCTCTTCGGTTCCCAAAAATCTAATAAACGACTGCTGTTATGAATTTTTCGCGTGCTACCACTAGAAATCCTCGAACACGACACTAATACACGAATCATGATGTATTTACAATTTTACAAAGTTCCATACGAAGTAGACTTTTTTGGTTATGTCAATTATGCCATGAATCGGATCATCCAGACTAAAACAAGTCTTCTACGAGTTGTTATGCTTGAATCATTATAAAATCACACTACCATTATTGTAAAATTCAAACTTGCACATTATATAATTTTATGAACGCAACACGAATGTGTAAAGTGTAGACTATGGTTTTTATTGCTTCCGCGTACAGTAATCTCTACACTTTAAATTATTTATTAAATACTTTCCCTATATCTGGTCATATTCAATGACGGAGTAATGAATAATATCATGACTCAATCAATCAATATCAACAATCATTACATTTTTCGAAAAACATACATAAACGAAGAGTATGAGCAAGTATGAGTGAGAGTGCTCGTGCTCGTAGCTAGAAATTTGTTAGCACCGCTATAGTGCTGCGCCGAGCGAACCCTAGAACCATAGATCATACATTCTTATAGATCCGGCATAGGTATAGTATCAGTATAGTATACATATAAATATAGGATATGCAAGACGCCGAGTCTTTCCCAGAGGCAAAGACCGTGCACGACCATGGTAAACGGTGACGTCACATTTTCAAAAAATGTATAAGCTATAGCTATGCTCATCGACAGTGCCTACGATTGGCTATCGACCAAAGACTGTTGAAGTACTGTTATGCAAAATCCAAATACTGCCATGCCAAAAATTCAAGTTTCAATCCTAGGAGATCAGTGATTCAAAAGTTATGCGTGTTTCAGAGTTGTCCAATTTCAAATGTTTTTGCCGTGTAAGAGATGGGTAAGAGACGTGGGAGTCATTGTATATGGTCTAAGGCAGTGCTCCTCAACCTTTCTATCGCTGCGGACCGGTCAACGTTTTATAATTTGACCGCGGCCCGCTGAGGGGGGGGGGCGTTGATTGTTTATAATTTAGATTGTTTTGATTTAATAATTTTAATTTAATTGTATTTAATGTTCCTTGGGCGGCCCGGTACCATTTGATCCACGGACCGGGGGTTGGGGACCACTGGTCTAAGGGACAAAGTATCTGGTGCCCATAAGTGACGTCACAAGATAATTCAAAATGGTGCAAACTTGTTTGGAAAAAACGTTTGGAAAAATGGTGCAAACTTGTTGCATAAAGAATGGCAAGGAACGAGAAAACAAACAATTTTGTTAGTATCACACATATATTTTGTCGTACTATTCTTTTTTTAAATAAAGTACGAAAGGATGTGTGGGTCAATACATGAATTTTGTAAACCGAGATCCTTATTATTTCTACGCAGCCGGGAGGCTGGAAATAAATCGTTTCTATTCTATATAACACACATAGTTTTAATTATATTTTACTTAGAAAAATCACACATGTATGTACTTCAACAATCAATAAATACATGTGTGCAAAATCCCAATGCAAAAATATAGACTGGTAAACAACTATATGAAAACGAAAGAACTTTGTAAACATTTTCAAAAAGTTTTTGTTTCATCTTACTCCGACAATGTTCGTTGTTTTTCTCAGTTCGAGTAAACATCTAAAGTTTATCTCGACTAATCATTATTTTATTCGATGTCTCTATCGACGTTGGTTTTTTCAACCATTACGCGCAACGCTGTGAAGTAGGAAAATGCTGTGTACAGAAACTGAAAACAAATAAAAATATATATCACAAATATTTATTACACGCTTTGCATGAATCAGAAGGAAAAAGTACCTTCGCGTAATAGAACAATGAAATTTGTGGTAGAAAACCGGTTATCTGGATTGCCTCACGTTTTTGGGACCTTAATATCATGAAATACATCTTCTTTTGTTGTTTCACATTTTGTTCGAACCAAGTTGAATTGTAAACGCTCCTAGCGATACCTGTGCTCTGAACAAAGATGAAACACTAAGAATCCTAGTGAAACTTTTTTCAACAAGTTCGATTTATTACCTGGTGTATCAAACTGTCTGCCGGCCAAGCGTACATGAAGAGTTCTCCACTAGCACTGACCACAACGAGGGCGTATAAAATTTTCAACGGTAACGGCTGTTTCTGTTCAGCAGTAATTTCTGTAAACTCGCAAGTGTCGAGCACGCACGCGAGTTTCTGCGTCGGCAATACTTACAGTAACGAGATTCAGACTGCCAAAAATTACTGCAAGGTTTGTCGTGACCGCGGTGGCAAAGCATATGAATCTTACAGCCCGGTATATGTTCTTTGTGTAACTGAAATTTGTTCGTTGTGAAAATTCTGAGCACTCTAAGCAGTACTGTGCATTTCGAGGTCTGCTAATTATTTTCATCGTAAAATTAGCTAGTTTTTCGTTGTAAGAACAGATGTATCGGTATAAGTGACTTCAGGGAACGGTAATGTCCCCTAAAAAATTCTTTCATTTTACCGTATTTTTATATATATGCGAAGAAAATGTTAGATTTATTCAGTTTTACCAGGCTTACAGGATTGCATAACCCCATAAATTATGGAATCAGATTTCAGGAAGAAATATAAAACTGTGGAGAAAATTTTTCTCCAGCATCAATATCCGCAGTCTGTTCATACCCGACTGGCACAATATTCGAGGTCTAAAATTCGGTGGACGAATTACCTGAGAAGCCTCGCATGTTCCAGTATACATGCGTTCAATTGACTTTCAGACTGGACCCTCTCCAGCTTCATCGCCAGGATTTCGAATCTGGCGGTAGCGTATCGCAGTAGAAGTGCAACTTGTGCGTCGATCGCCATACCGGCGGAAGCTTGGAAGCCGACTAGCGACTGATGGAAAAAAATAATACTTCTCAGCGGCTGTTCTTCCACCGGAAATGGGTATTTTGCGTGTGTCGGGAATGCCTGGGGCGAATACAACGGGCCGCATATAACGAAGACTGTTGTGAGAAAGCACCATAACGTGTAAACCCCGTGAACATACTTATATCTGTCCACGTGGCGTTGAAGAACAGCGTTTTCCTTCTCCGTCGCATGTTCGCAAAATTCCTCCATGTCGAAGAACAACCTCTGAAAGCGCATCGCTTCCGTCATAAATCTGATTTCACGATTGTCACCGTCGGCAATTAATGCTTCCAATGAACTACTAATAAGTGGGGATGTGCGAGAATTCTCGAACATTTTCGGGAACTTTTCTCGATCTCGGAAAAATTCTTTCTAAAGCGTCAACTTACCTGAAACTGTTTCTGCATTAAACGACACACTATCATCTTGATCGCCACTTGTGCAACAGCCGCGAAGAGGCTCACGTTTTTCCCAAGAATTATAGGCTCATCATAGTACTTGCAGATCGCGTTGAACAGTGGCAAAAGCAGTCCGATCGAGCTGATGAATGATGCACACCATGAAACGTTGAAGAAAAAAAGCTCGGACTTCGATGTTTGCAACGGGGGTGGCCAAGCACGTGTCAGAGCAACACTAGCTTTCGTAAAAGAAATTGCCATTCTTGGTGTCACGCGATATCCCATACTGATCGAACGAGAGAAATGATAGACTCTATCCTCGAACACTCTCGGCTACTAGATTGTTACTTCCATAACGAGAACGAAACTTCCCGGTATCAACATTCCCTCGTGAAACGTTAATGGACCCTATCATGAATTTCTGCTACTCGGTCATTTATCTATTTCGCCGAGAGTTGCAACGACTGAATAAGTTAAGCTACACTCGGTGCGCTATGTAATCAAGATTCATCGTTGGTTGTAATAATTTTATTGACCCGTGAGAACAGGCTGCTTGAGCTTGTGGAACTCGTGCAATCTCGATAGCATGTTGCCGAGTGCTTCGCTTTAATTTGACCAGGAACAGGCGATTGTAACAGCATGTAGAAACCCTGAATAGAGAGTTAGTGGAAGTTGAGAAGTGAAGACAGTCGGAGAACACTCGGGGAAATTGTAGAATAGTGAAGAGAAGAATCATAAATTCGTACGTCCAGTTATACTTTTCTATTTAAAACAGTATTCCTATATCATATTTTTTTGAAATTATTCTATTTCCCGAGACAGGGAATTAACCAGAGTAATTAACCAGAGTTTCTTGGTTCGTTCTTGGCCTCTCTTTAGGAACAAGTGTGCCATGAAAAGCGAACAAAAACTTCTTATTCGGACCGAAGGGTGCAGAATGATTGAAGACAAAATTTAACTTTGCAATTTTGTTTTTAATGACTACATTATTTTGATTTCGTTGGATTTTACATAAAATTCCACGGTTGCAGGGGATTCGAGTGTTACGACTTACTGTGGAAATTGGACTACAGCAGGAATATTTGTTTAGTTTTTTAACCAGCCCCTAAACCAGTTCACCGTTTCGTCGAACAGCTTATTGTCGACGGCGGATAAAATCTGGTTTACCGTTCGACGGGAACATACTGGCGATCGATACCCGGTGCCGAAATAAACGTTGGATGGTAACGGAGCGTGTAAAATCATTTTTTTAAATTCTCGATGGACGAGATGAATTTACACGAGCGACGACGTCTAAAAATCGTAACGTCGACGGAATGACCGACGGTATATTTTCACGTTATTCGACGGAGTCGAGTGAAATTACTGACTGGGAACTTTCCATATATACGAACGCCGGCTGAAGAGTTACAACTTCCTACCGGGTCCCACGGTGAGTGGCTCTGGAATTCCTGAGTAAGCTTTCCGCGGGGTATAAAACCCCCACCGTCCTCATGCCTTAAAGAAACGTTTCGAATTTGCAATGCGACGCGGGCGAACGCTCGGGCCCGTGCCACCGACAAGCCTTTCCGATCATAATCCGCGAAAGTTCGAGGCCGTATTAAACTTTATATTACCATTCCCGCTGTAAGAGTTTTATGTACACGGTTTATACTGTCACGCCTGGTCCCGTACGTCCAACGACAGTCGCGAATTTATGAGCTACGGTTTCGGTACGCTCGATCGCGCCTGCCATAACTCGGATCACGACCGTGCGAAGATGTTTCTGTTTTTCCGCGAACGTTCGCCGATCGACCAATTGGTTACGTCCACGGTTGTAAGAGCTTTTCCTTTTGGATTCCAGTTTCGGAGGCACTTTTTACAGGTTTCCTCTTTCAACATTCAATATTTTCTTTCAAACAGCTCTCAGTTCTACGTTGGACAAAATGAACATATGTGCAAAATTTTAGCTCAATCCGATTTGACCAACTTTCGGCAGTTTACCCAAGTATCTTTATGATTTTCAAATACACTTTCAAAAGGTTCAATATAATTAGATTATGGATATTTAATGCATTTGTGGCTTCCAAAAGTGTTCGAAAAATGCTAGAAAATAAAATTCCATAGAATTTAGTACGATTTCCATTTACATATTTCGGATCTACATACAAAGACTACTACCACTGAAACTAAGATATTAAAATTGAAAATTGCATAAACATCCGCAGTGTTTATTTGCACATAGTTCTAGAAATGTACTAATCCTATGTTTGGTCTCTAAACGAGGGAAAAGGCTGTGCGAAAATGTTGGACGCGATACGGTGTTGAAATCGGCTGAAAACTTCCAATCGACCCTGGTCAATTGAAAAGGTGGGTGCCAAGCCATCCAAGAAATTGGAGACCGCAACGGATCCCAGTCAAAAATCAATTTCCGATACGATTAAAGCTCTCGGATGAGCAGCGCGTTGCGTACCTATATCGGCCGATTCGATGAAACGTATCGGCGACTCTGTTCGCGTGACGACCTCGGCAAACAAACGAGTCGGAATGCGACGCGTTTCCCCACCGTCCCGTAATAATATGATAAATTCTGCCGATCACTTTTCTCGGCCGCACGGATATTCCATTAAACGAAACACCCGGTTTGGCGTAAATAAACATTGAATATATTTGTATATGTATAGGTAGATGATGGACGACAACTGGTCAACGTTTTTACATCTGTGTGTCTCGATGCCGCGTCGGTTTGCGAATTATTATTCAGTAGTCGTGTTGATAACACGATGCAGCGTGCTTATAGTTTGTTGGTCGTACACAAACATAGTCATACGCGCACACTGTTACTCGGTTATATAAATGCCGTGTGTGGTCCAGTTTGCTTCAGATAATCAAGGAAAATTGACTTTTCGTCATACATATTGAAATGAGCCATCCCGATGAATGGCCGATAAGAAAAATGAACAGCGCGCCGAGCTTTTCTGTTATGCGAGCCCCAATTTCTATGGATAACCGAGGCGACTACATGTTTCTTCGTACACACCGACGAAATTATTATAATGCTCTGGTTATGCATAGATATGCGGCTCTGAATGCAAATCGTCGGGGTAAACTTCATTCTTTCCTCTCGACACTGATAATTTCACTTTGACGAGGAGAACTTTTTAAATACCTTTTATACCTTGGAGGTATGGCTCTTAAATTCACGGCTTCATTGCGATGCCGTTAAAAACGCGATGGAATGTACATAGATAGTGGAAAAGTATTTAGACTAAGTAAGCTGAAACAGGAAGCTAAAGACATCGACGAGATACATACTATTAACTCTTTGCAGTCGGAGCTATTTCAACTCGAATAATTACATTGTATATGATGTTTTCCATTTTATGGATATGAAATTGTTATAATACCTCGTACAATACTTAAATGTGTAGTAATTGATTAGATATCAATATATTTAATAATGTAAACAATATTGTGAATAATGGTACAGCAATTTTTAGTGGCGAGTCTTGTGAAGATTGTGTAAGGCTACTATTTCGTGACCTGAACGTTACTCGAAGTTAGATTCACTCCATTTTATTAAGCATCGTGCTGCAAATAATCCTGTCACCGACGCGACGGCTTGATCAACAGAGGAAGAAACTGAAATACATCAACAATCATTATTCCGAGGCGTGAAAAGTTTATGGAACCTTCCTATATCGTCTGATAGTCGTAAAAACTCGTTCGATCGGAGGGTTGATGTTTATTCTCGTCAATTTTACGGTTAATATCTGTCGAGGATGTGGCGTTACAGGAGTTTGTGTCGTTTTACGATGCACGAGTAGCGAGGTTGGAAAGTTTTGTGTAACGAGGGTTAGTGGACCGCTGTATGCCTCGTTCGAGACTGCCAATGAAATTGCTAATTATACGTGTTGCTTGTTTTGCAGTTTAATATTAGATTTCTTCGTCGACCCCGGTAGAATTTCGAATGCATCGGTGATATCGGTTTAGATTTGATTAGCCAGGGAATAACACGGAACTTCATTGACTCGGGTTGAAATTCTATTAAAATCGTGTTGGAAGCTGAGGTTGAAAGAGTAATACATTTTTTAGATATTGTTAAAAAAGAGTTTGTCATTATCGATCGAATATCAACGTTTATTGCATGCCAATTAGAACGTAGAGCGTTAAAACATTCTTCACGGTTTCATCAAATCGAAGATAAAACTTTCTTATCATTTAAGCAATACTTAAAATACATAGATTCGCAGACTAACGATAACACGACGCTATCAGCATTTTCCATCTTCAAACGTCTTCGTCGTTGTCAGTAGACTTGGTCTTGCAACTCGTTCGCTCCAGAGTTTGCTGAAACGATAATTGAGAATCGATTACAGCACTTTCATACGATCAATAAAAGGATTTCCTTAATACTCGTTGGTATATGACATAGACTAAGTTGAAGTTGAAGTTGAAGCCACGATCGAAACACGACTGATACTACTAATCTTATCATTTGCAGGAGCTTGGTATTTCATTAACACGAAACGTACCATATTAGTGTACGCTGTTGCGTGTTACTGTTGTTATATCTATGGGAAGAACGATAACACCAAGCGAAAATAATTTTGTAAATGCATACTTACTGGTAGAGTATCGTGGGCACGATAACAATTGCCACAGAACAGAACGCAACCACTGCTGCTGTTAAAAGAACTTCCACTTCCGACAAGCTGGACACCTTGTTGGGTTCCGTTGTGGTCTCCTGTAAAATGACTATGTCATGTTTTAAATGTTCATTAGGTTAACTGTTCACTATATTACAAATATCATTAAACCTCTATCCACGAGCATTTTGTAAAGCTTGGCTATACGTAAATCGGTTTGATGTACATATACAATCAGTGTATTTTCATTGAATTTAGTTGATCGCGACATCGGTTATTTATTAACCCCTTGCCGTACCATGTTCTTTGCAGAAAAAATGTCGTAGAAGGGAAAAGAAAATTGATATTTTTCGTATGGCTACATTTATCTTAATGCTTAGCTTAAATATTGATTACAAACGAATCAAATTTTTCATTTCATCTAAAAAGAAACACATAACGTTCATATTTGTTAGACTTCGTTAAAATCTTCATGACGAGTCTTACTCGCCATTTATTCGTCTCGATATTTAAATTTAATTTCCTTGAAAACGAAGCCTCCCACGCAATTTCGTTATTCTCGATTTCCGTCTTGTTTCATAGAATTGACCTGACCTAATTTCTACCATGAATTATGAAACACCCGGTCAATGTATATCGAGGTGGGAAATGTGCTGCCTTTGAATTTTCCTAAAAAATCGGCGCGTTCTTTCCGGACAAGCCAATATGTCGTTCTTTTTCTGAGCGAGAAGCGAGCAACCGGGATTGAGTTTGAAACGGCAGCACAGCTGATTAGGATTCTGCACGGGCGTCGCGCAAGAAGGCGTTAATCCCTTAAGTAGTGATAACACAACGGAACTTTATAATCCAGTTTTCGACGCGTGTTCCCCCGGAGCGTGGTCCTCTAGCGCCTAGGACCAGCCCATTGTTCTGTTTAACCAAACGCGCGAGGGCTAACTAGTCAAACAAAATCCTGGCGCGAGGCGGCGGTTCACCCGTTCCCCTCGACGAGCAAGAAATTAATTAAACCGGAGAAAACTTCGGTCATTCCCTCGAACGCTTCGCCGCGGCGAAGGCACCGAGAGAAGGAGTCGTCCCTTAAATCGAGCGATCTCGGTACTTTCTTCGAAATTACGTCCGTGCCGTATCAAACTCGGTCATCGAGCTCATTTATATTACCCAGATATCGCGAATCTCCGCGACAACAACGGATAGAACAGAAAATTCGATCCTTACTTTTTAATATCGATGTCACTGCTTCTTCTATCTTTATGTGAACTTTTTATCCATTATTTTGCGGGAAACAAAGTGGCTATCAGGTTTTTTAATGTCACATGAAATCGTGGATGATGACGAATTTACTCATAGAAATAAAAGAAATATGTAGATGTACTATATTGATAATAAGCCTACAGAAATTGTGTTCGGTGTGACTCCCGTTGAATGTTTCAATGTCTGTGTACGTTTCTCACAGCATTTGCAACAAGTGAACGAATTAATGAAGAATGAAGGATTTGTCCTGGTTTTGAAGATTGGCGAATCTCTATCCAAGAAGGAGAGTAAGCGAAATTTCAAGAAAGTATTCCGATGGAATTGTCTTAATTGAATCAACAACAGTTCCCCGTGCTACAAGTGGATTCGCCGGCCTTTCAAAACAAAGCTGTCTCGGGCTTGCGAAGAAATTTAATCTCCTGGGAACGTTTTCCGTAGGAGCGCGATAAAAGAGGCGAGGCTTTTGGGAAATTCCAGTAGCTAGTATGGGGCTCGGATGAGGTAGATAAGGCACGATCTCTTTCGGAGTCGTTCTCGCCGATTTTTCGCTCGGCGCGGAGAGAGGTCTCTTGGTGGAATCGAGCTGATTTTCAGCGTCGTCGCGGAATCGTCGACTTATCCCCCTCCTGGATTCTCATTAAAAGTTTCCGCAGGACAGGCTGGCTCCTCTGCAGCAGGCCGGCTTATTGTTTAACTTGCTTCGTTAGGATCGCTCGAGCCGAAAACGCGGTATCGGCCGCATAAACAGCTTAATCGCGCGACAAGCGCACCGAGACTTTCCGCGCCGGCTAGTTTACGAGGCTGAAACGCCTGCCGCCGAGCTGGCACTCTCGTTCACCCGATTGTTACGGGGTTCCGTCGAAAACGGGGCAACTTCCGGTTTAAAGTTCGTTCACTCGTGCCGTTCGACGCCCACCCGAGGGCTGCCTACGGTGTATCACCGACTGCGAATTTAACGCCAATTGCCGGAGGACGGTTGGCTGGCACGTTTAACCGGGAAACGTCTGCGCTCGCGTTTCCGATTCCCTTGCTGTTCACGCGTTCACGCCTACCCAGCCCACAGCTCGCTGAATTGCAACGTTCGAGAACCCTGCCTAAACCCGTTCGCCAGAATCTCGCAAAAATTCGACCGACGAACTTTCTGTCGAAAACGTAGAACTTTTTTGTAGAAATGAGATAGCACGATAATCAACGAGGTATAATCAAAATATGCATTCACACATATGTATGAGATTTGCAGGTGGAAAGGTTAATATGCACATACCAACTTCAGCAAGAGTTCTGCTGCCAGACTGCTGGCAATGCAAGACAATAGAAGCACGAGAACGGTTCGCGAGAACATTTTGTCAACGCCGATAGCTGATGTACGACTACGGAATGTTCCGACCTGTCTGACGGTTTCGCAGTGTTATCTTGATTACATGTATCGCGGCCGTGATAAAACTGTGGAGGAATTTTTTACAGTTACAATGATTAACATGTCTTTATTCCGAAAAATATAGAAGAGAAAAGAAAATGTATATTTTTTGTACGTCTACATTTATTTTAATGCTTAAACATTGATTACAAACGAATCAAATTTTATTTAATCTGAAAAGGAAGGCATAACTTTCATATTTGTTGGACTCTGCTAAAATCTTCGTCACGAGTCTGGCTCGTTAAAATATACGGCAAGGGCTTAAAATATAGTGTCTATATCTTTGCGTATAATATGTATACTGTTCGAAATATATTATTTTCAAAAGCATTAATAATTGAACATCCATTTGAACTCGGTAGTTCCAGCGTTAAACAAATAGTATCCGGAAGAAATAGTGGACCTAAACTACGTCACAAAATCGAAAATCTGCTATATTGCTAGCCCCTGTGCTATTCAGCGATACTAGTAAGCGGGCGCGACTGGGCGCTGGGATAACGTGGAACTTACAGTGATCTGAAATACCACATCGCTAAAAGTTCTATCACCGACGAGAAACTCGTCAAGTAGAAGAGAATGATATAGTGTAAAATGCTCACATTACCCATTCTGTAATTGCCTTATAAAACTATCACCGACGAGATACTATCTCGTCTCTTTACCTAAATAGAACGAGACGATATATGATATTGTTCACGTCCGGGGCGAACCAGCTTGAATAATGCACGTATTTCGTTCTGAAGGAAGGTGAAATTGCAAAATTTTATGGAAGACAATAGGTATTGGAATAGAATTTATTGAAAATCAACATAATTTTTGACTGTAAAGTATTTTCAACATATATTTCTGTTCCCACAGATCGATTCTTGGAATATTTGTGTATAAGAAAATGTAAGGTTTTCTCGTTTATGAAATATTTTGAAACTGCAAATTTAGGTATCTCGTATAAAATTTAAAGGAGGAATTGTTGATTTTCCTAAAATTATGCTTCAATACTTTCTTAATATATCTAGCAATTTTTGGTCCATGAGTTTTGCTTTTAATATTTTAAACCTTAAAACATCGTCTGGCAGAATGTAACAATTCACATCAATATATAGTTCCGTCACGATTTGCCTTCTCACCGACGAGATTCTCCTCAGTGGCTTTCTGCACTGACGAGATCGCGTCGATGCGGCCTCCTGTTTCTTCAGCCGGAATACATCCAAGAGGGTGTAAGAAAACACCGAAATATTCGGGTGACATCAACTTCCGTAAGGCTGGCGGTCTTAATAGTATCTCGGCCGAAGGCAGACGTATTTCTCTCCATCTGCACACATACATACAATATGCTGATATACGAGAGACTTGGCATAAATTAATCGGACGACATTCTGGAAGAAATGCCAGCACATATCTTATTTGGCATTGAAGTCTCCCGCTCATGTTTTCCATGCCGCAAGTAACACGGTGACGTATGGTCGAACCAGCAAGGATCAGTTAGGGTTTGTGAAAACTATGATAGCTGGAGAGCATCGTTCTTCCACGAACAGCTTCAGCATGTTGCTTTTAGATGACGCCACCGTACGGTTTCTGTCTGTCAAGGGTTTCATCCCCAAGGCATAACAGTTTTGGTGATATTCAATAAAATGGATTTTTCACCCGAACTTCCAGGGCTATTTTCCATAACACGAATGTTGGCAGCTATAACAAATACGCGTCAAATTTTTTTTTAGTTATATATCAGCCCAAAATTTCATTAAAATTGGCGTGAATTTCTAAATAGAAATTTCGAAGTGTTAGAGGATAGTTTTATTTGAAAAGTAGCAGTGTGCATTTATTAACACCCGTTCCCAATAAGGGTTACTGCGTTCTTTCATAAAATATGTACTGTTTCTCGTAACTGCTGTCGTACTACTGGCAATGCATTTATTATTGACTCCATTACTGATCGTATCTCGTAGAATGCCATCCCACCCCGCACACAATTACTTTATTAGAGTTCGAGATACTCCGAGACTCGACGGGCCGTAGAGAGAGCAAATATTTTTCTAGTTCTATTTCTCGAGAAATTGAAATCAAACAAAGAATGCTCTCGCTTGGGGGTCGCTGCTGGATATATCTCGGGCGCGGAAGGATGGATCGGCCGATGATGCATCATCGCCGATTATTGCCATTTAATTGGGAACGTAATTGTTCCTTGGCTGGCAGGGATCTCTGGAAAGAGCAATTTCATCGTGAGACGGTGGGAACGCTTGAATTCCACGGTTCAGTGAAATCAGGGCTCGACGATTCCACGGTATTTACGGTACCAATCTGCTATATCGATTTCACTGTCAACAGTCCGGCAGAGGGTTTCTAACGGAAATACTGCAATCTTTTCGTAAATAAAAGTAAATAAAAAGTAGTGGAAGCAATGGAAAATTAGGCAGAGTAAACAGCCAAAAGGAAGAGTTAACGGTTAAAACGGTTGTTCACAAAACGTTAAAAAATAACCATGTACACATTAGCTGGTAAATTAATCCTTCTAACGTCTCAAAAAAACTCAAGCTGTTGGGTCCAATTCTGAAAATGTTATTCGTTTTTAGAAAGTCTACGAATACTTTGTCAACGTCGGTCTCGGTTGGAAACCATGTACCTGGACATTATTGTACCGTGAAAGGACAGCGCACCTATAACTGCGACAAGGGACGATTTTTGACGTTCAAACGCGTCTCATTGACAGCGTCGAACGATCCACCGCGCGTTTCGAAATGAAAAAGAAAGAGGAACGGGGAAAACAGGACCTGCGAGGGGGATACACCTGTTTCCAGCACTTTTTGCTTCTCATCCACCACTGGAGGCTCAAAGGACATCAACGGGAATTCCATACACGCGCCGACTGCAGCCCACTCGACCCCTAACCCTTCGCCGATCGATTTTGTTCACCTTTTTTCCCTTTTTTTTTTGTTCATTTCGTCGCCAATTTACATTGCACCCTGAACCGAACCTCGCTTCGTTACCGCTCACTGACCAAAGTTAATGGAATAACCGACGAATCGGTCAACTCGATTTTTTTTGTTCTCAGTCGGCCTCGGTTCCGGCACACCCCATCCCGCTAGAAACTGCACGCGTTACAGTTTCACATTCTCCCGGTAAGACAAAAAATTGGGAGCTCTATTTCGAAGCACGCGCGTCGTAGTACTTTCAATTTCTCTTTAATACTACTTTAACCATTTTTGTTGACAGATAGCATGATCGTTGGAGACTTTTATGTTCTTCGACGGTCAGAGAATGAACTTACATTTGCGAACTAAATTCATTTTCTTTCTTAACATGTCTAACAGGTTAAAAATAACATGAGAACGTTTTTAAATTCTTCAAATAAATGCTTTAAATCCGCTGTGTAGTTATCGATGTTCAGTGCCGTGTCGTCTGTTCCCGGTATCGATTAAGCTCTCGTCGACTTTCCTAGCAGGGTTTTATGGAACTTTATGGAATGGAAAGAAAACGTTCGGCCGCGGTGGACAGGCCGCCATGGGAATCGGCGAAGCAATCTGTAATAGATCGATGAGCAGCAAGGAAATGTGGAATTAAGTGAAATCGACGGGAGAAGCGTACCGTTTCTCCTCTCTTTTTCTGTGGTGGTTGTTTTCCCCGCACAATTTTCGTCGAAAGGCGAAGAGAGGTAGCCGTTGGGCGATTCTGGTCTTTCTAGAAGCCGCGGCATCTCTGGAGACGTTGCGGGAAATCTTCATTATCGGAACAGATGGAAAGAGTCGGGAATCCTGGGCAAAATGGGGGTTGAATGTCGACCGAAGGCGGCGCGGCGACGCGAGGCGAGACAAGGCTTAGTCAGGTCGCGAGAGAGGCAGGTGCGGAAGTTTCGAATCCAGCGGGAGAGAAATTGCGTACACGGGTCTTGCATCAGAGCGTAATATAGGCGATGAGCGTCCTTTCATCAGGGAAAAAAGTTTCGTCCCGTTCTGTCGGCGGGAACTTCCGCGCGACGCGACGCCAAGAAAATCCAGTTTGTCCCCTGGATGAATATGCATAGAGTGGAAACGCGGTGAAAGAGAGGGAGTGTACACATAGGTATCGTTCTTAATGCAGCCAACGAAGATATGCTCGTTGAAGTCAACAGTGGGGAAACAGAAAAAGGTAGAGAATGGATTTTTATCCCCTCCCTGTATTCCGAAACTGGGAGAAGATACGTTGTTTCTCGTGGATGCGATGTTACGAAACAACCAAGGAAGAAAGGAGGTCGACGGGGCAAAGTTAATGAAAGATTCTACTTCCCCTGAGCAACAAACAGTCGATACCGCCGGTTATTATCGAAGCTCGATGCGTTTCTTGGCCGCAAATAGCAAGAACCTTATTTTCGCCCGGAACGGATGTCACGAATTTTTCCTTGCTCGATCGAACTGTTCCAACGCTCGCGCGGAAACAAATGCAGACGCACGGAGGGATACCGAGAGAGACCTCGTCTTAATTTAATTTTCACTCGGCCGAATAATCCGCAGGGAAATACGCGGCCGTGTTTCCTTTGTGCCGCTCCTTTTATACCGCGATCGTTTCATCGCTGTTCCTCTGGTTGCCGCACACGTGCGCCGACACTCGTTCGTAAGAACAATTACAACCTTTGAAACCGGGCACGCGAAAGTACCGTGCTCGAGACACTCGCACGTACAAAGCGATTTTTTTAAGCACGGCTGAGTTATTTGGATTAAAACTGATACCGTTTTTATTTAATTGCCTCTTTCGTATCGCTCCTAACTTAAAACCAGCAATTTCTTAAAGTTTCACTTTTGAGATATTACCGTTTAAAGTTTTCACATCACTAATGCTTTGACGTAGGGCATCGGTTAAATCGCATTATGTTTTGGAGCCTTCCGAATTTGTTTTCATGACTTTTTTTCTGGTGAATACGTAAATATTATACTATAAAGCTCGATTAATACTCGAATTTTTTGAAATCGTGACATGCGGCGTTTTACCTTGCAACCACAGATTTAAACATTTCTTCCGACTTAGACAAAGTCCATTCTATTAGGTCAATAGAAGTAAAAGTTTCTGTTTATAACATATTTATTTGTATATCCATGTAAGCTACGTACATGCCGAACGTTTTACCGAAATCGGTCAATTGGTTTACCAGATGTAAACGATTCAAAGCATTGTTCATTAACGTCGGCGTGTGGTTGCTAACGAGTTGGAATCCTCTTAATGAGGAACAGATTTCGAATTTGTTGCATCAGTATCTGTGAAAGAATAGACCCAAGTAAACATTTAACAGCAGTTAAAATGTTTGATATTACGTATGAAACAATACCACATGATCGAGTAACGGAATAACGAGGATTGGGCAGGACGAATACCACGAAAGTATCTTGTTACTGAAATTGCATTAACGAAAGGGTTTGCTCTAATGATAGGGATGAGGGGAAGGGGAGAAGGGTAAAGTTATCCCGCGGTTCAATCCCGGTATTAGATGGCAACCATTTCTACCGCTAATGCCCACTCACTGATTCATTAATTACGACCATTGTAATTCAAATCGGTTATTATTATTCCGTTAGCCGCTTCATTAACACCAGCTCGTGGTTTGATAAATTAATGAACGCGTCGGATCCACTGTCAAAACTGTCGTGCCTGTTACATTATAAATCATTTCGGCCGGCGTTCGCTCTTGCCGCTGAACGGAAATTAAATTGGAAATTACAGTCACCATAGAGCAACCTTCGAAATAACGATTATAAGGGAAACAGGCTCAACAACCTCGCGAAAAAGTCGTATCGCCAATTTCATGTGAAATTTTCGCGTAGCCTCTACGCATGAAACGTAGTTTGTATTATTCAGGTGCTATAGTAATCAATACTATTTATTACTATTACTCCATTACTTTTCAAGTCATTTCAAGTCACCTTTTCCTTCGCGAAAATCTTCTCCGTGGCTTTGTTGAGGAGTTATCAACGAAAAACACGAACCAATCGGAACGCGGTTACAGTGGCCAGATTCCGGCTCGGCCAATGCCAACACCAGGCTCAGCGGGGCCTTCCGTAGTCACGCTCTGATTGGTCCGTGTTTTTCGTTAACAACTTCTTAACAAAGCGCCGGAGAAGATTTCCGCAAAGGAAAAAGTTACTTCGAATCACCTCAGGAATCGCCCCTTTCAAGGAAGTACATTTTCCGGACACTCTGTATCTCGTTCCCATAAAGCGACCACTTTTCAAGCGAGACTCCTAGTAACCTAATATAAAACGTCCGAAAGTAGCATAAAAGAAACATAATAAACCACGAAACCATTTCGCGAATATCAGGTGCGCTGGCCAAATGATAATGTATTGTAAAAATGTTCGTTGCTAGCCAGCAGGAATCAAATAAGAAGTTATCGTAACCATCGACTTACATTCAAATTAAGGGTCGCCGAGGGCAAAGTTTCTAGGGAATGGATACGGAAACGTTCTCACGTTAAGTGTAGAATCGTGTTAGAGGAGGGTGCGCTGTTCCCTAACAATAAGTAGCTGCTTAACGTGAAAATAATTAGAACGGATACGTATGGAATTCTCGGTAAAGTGTTTCCAGAGCGAGCAGATCGTTCGAACAGTTTTCGTTTCCAGCCATTTCAGGAGAAAAATCGGATGTGCGGGGTTGGATCGCGGCCGCCTTCGAAGTATTATGAAAACTGTTTCGGTCGTGTACCTCACGATCAAGCTAACGAACGCGGTAAAGTTCATTCTAAAATGAAGTTAATGTTCTCCACACTCATTCCACCTTCGCGTTCTCATATCCGGTCTACTCATATGCATACGTCTGTTTGCCATCGAAAGTATTTAATCATCGAGTTCGTTTCGTTGGCCGATCGCGCGAGAACGGGACCCGCCGCGCCGTTTCCAGAGTATCCATTTAAATATCGCTGTTCGAGCGATATATCACGACTGTTTCCAGGTGTAGCGGTCATAAAATCGAACTTGTCACTGCATTATATCTATTTATTTGCGTGAAATTCATTAGCCGGGATAATTAATCACAGGCTCGACCGGCTTCCGCTCGGCTCGCGTAATTAGTCAACGTTGCTCTTAATCGTGGAATCATCGACGGAACAAATAGCGTCGCGTTTTAATTGCGCGGCCGATCGAATAAATCGCGCGTGATTCTATTCAGTATTAAAGGAGCATTCCGGCGATCAACTATAATCAAGCCATACGGTATTCTCCCTGTAACTGTCGCAAAGAGGTATTTGCCATAACTGTCTAAAGACCCCCCCCCCCCACTGGCAGTTCCCCAGGGAACCCGCCAAGCGGTAAACACGACAACCGAGTCACTGCACACTGAACGTAGAAGCAAATTATAATATCTTTTGTTTCTTTCCAGTTTTCCTCTCAATGTAAGAGTACACTAAATAACGATAAAAGTCTTCGTTCGCCTTATTTCCAATGCGGACAATTTCTTTTATTGAGAAACGTCTTAGAAATCTAATAAATTTTATATAAATTTGATGTCGTTAATATAAAAGCGTCGTCTCTGTGACTTGCGCGAAGAACAATTGCTCTCCGCCAATCAGAATCGATCAGGAAACTCGCGAATCACTGTGAAAAGTCACCGTGATTGGCAACGAACTTCGTTCGAATATTTTTAGCGTTTCTTTGCCACTGAGTGAATGCGGTTGACTAGGAGAGATGAATTTCGCTAAACTCAAGGTGACCGAGCAGTAGATGGAAGGGCAGCGGTGGTTTCAACGGATTCGCCACGATGACAAACCCTTTTTTCCCTGTAGCCGGGATCTCGTTGGCCGAGGATGTGGTTTCCGGCGGCGCATTTTCCTTTCTTTTCCAGCGCAATCTCCGTGAGAAAATGAAGGACCAGCGGCGGCGGCATCTCGTCGTGACATTCGAATGGACGAACTTTTCCATTCCTTGTCGTTGATCCGCGATCGTTGAGCTACCAAGACCTCTCAGTCGCAGGATATTAAAAGTAGATTAAGATCTCGAACTTCCGGCCTTGGATTCGGTTCTCTCCTACTGCCGGTGCATTATCGGATCGTTATCGGGGACGGACACCGTGTTCCTCGGAAGTAAATCGTGCTGTGATGAAGCTCGTCACGATCGTGAAACGATCTATCAATACTCGGAGAAGAACCTCCGCGATCTTGATAATTAGTGAGTACACCGTGGAGGAATATCGTGGGATTCACGGCTCGCAACTTGAACGGTAATTGAATTTTCTGTCGAATAATTATCGTGCAGAGGTATCCGAGGAATACCGCTAAGAGATCTGTTGCGTTACAGATAATTCACAAGTTGTCAGAGAAGGAGAGGCGAAGAAAGAAAGAACTAACCCTTTTGCAAATCAATTTCACCCATTACGAATAGTTTATCCTTGCAGTTTGATTTTGTATAAAATGTGTTACATTATTAGACTGCGGATGTTTATGCAATTTGCGTTTTTTGTACACGAATTTTAAGAAACTTGAATTAAATGAAATCTTAGTTTCTGAGGTATTAGCCTTCTCTTAGATCTGAAATAAATTAAAATCGTACTAAATTCTGTCATATGTTGGATCCTACCATTTTTTGAAAATCTACTATTGCAACAGAACGGACATCTTGCCGTTGCCATTACTGTCGAACGTGTGATGAAATTAAAAATACCGAATAGCAGACGCCACTGAAAATAAAAGGAATGCATAGAACGTTAATAGCGGTGCAAGGACCATTATAGTTGAACAGCGCTGACCGCGCATCGACAGTGATAATATTCACACCGGTAAAGCCTCGAATTTATTTCGAGTCGAACGACGAATACTGCTTGGAAGCTCGAAAAATGTACTCTCCAATGAATAAATTCTGAGACCGTTGAAATGTTTCCAAAAAAAGTCTCCACTTCCACGCCTTATCTATGGTCGCCAGACCATAGCTCGTGGCGACATTTGAAGCTGATAAATCGCATCGGGTAAATCATCAGATTCCGTTGTCTTAAGAGTGTTATTCGTCTGGCTAACATCAGAGTGAGGCTTTACAAAATGCTAGACAGCTTCGAAGGCGCGGCTTATTTTGCGGATAAGGAATTCGTTTCATAATACTTCCATGAAAGTCGGGCAATAACGCGTTACCCAGGCTCCGAGAGCGTCTATATTATCCTCGGAATCTTGGAGAGTAATTATTATGCAAAAGTTCCGAAGGTTTCCGTATACAGCGTAGGCAGCGTGGAATCATTAGATCGATCCTAGCTTCTCTCGGTGTAAAATTGATAACCCATCTTGCAAATTCACCCTTTTGCAAATCAATTTTGCCATTCTGCAAATCAATTTCACCCTTTTGAAAATCAATCTCACCCTTTTGCAAATCAATCTCAGCCAAAACAAAATTTGCGGAACAATACACTTATGAAACTGATTTGATCGCCAATTAAAAGTGCAGCTCGGCTTCCTGTCAGACTTGGACTGTTGCAAATACATTGCACTTGACGAGCTGATTGGACAGTAATCTCGTTTGACTTGGGCTGAAATGAACCGGGGCACTTTTACCGGCCGGCGGCATTCGATATATGTAGATCGATAAATTCGACTGTTATGCAAGTGGGGGGATAACACGATGTGGGTTCCACCGTGCTGGAATTTTTCAATAAATAATCCCGTTTCCCTGGCGCGGTCTTGGCAAAAATGCGTTGCATCGGGGTCGGCGATTGTCGTGGAAGAAGAACGGCCGTTTCATGTAAACGTATAGGCGTTCCGCAGCCGAGCGATCCTTATGATCTACGTGTAATTTCCCAAAGTGGACTCGGGGATCTAGTTTCTTGCCGGTTCGTGCAAACGTTTACAGATATTCTCGCGGAAATGCCAACGAACTTTTCATGAAACCTGTGCGCGCTCTAAAAACCACTGATCAAATGCTCGTTTCCGTAACTCCACAATCTTCTGCAAGCCTTGCTTCCAGTATTGACATTGCCCGTTTACAAGGTATAATTTCTTCAAAGTTTGCACAGCTAGAAATTTTATTCGCTACACTTTCAATGCCGGAATAAATCCATACAATAAAGACTTTATTACAGTTTTGAAGGTACTTCAGAAAGATTTTCTTTTCGTCGTAATATTTGATTCTTCAAACGAAATCGTGTAATACTCCTCCGACGTTATTTGTGTCATCAATGAAATGCGGATTTTATGCATTTACGTGAAAGACAAGAGGGCGGCAGGGGAAACAGTAAAGGCATTTAAAGAATAAAGAAATATTTTGCACTCCAATATAATTCCATTCTATATGATTTTTTTCATTTTATGGATATGCAATTGACATAACTAGACTGCGGATTTTTATGCAAAATAAAAATGTTCTGCATTGATTGTGGGAAGCAGGGATAATTTTCTAATAGTTTACTGTTTTATATTTCACCCAACCAATTTCTTCATAAATGCATAAAGATCCGCAGTCTAGACATAACCGTACCGTTTCTTCAATTCGCAAATAATATTACACAAATAAATCTAGCACAAAACAATTTGTGGTTTTATTTATTTTAGAGAGACAATTCCCACGGACTTCTCAATGTACACATTCTAAAATCTCCGTTCCACGAGAACAGTTTTCGAAACAGTTCCCAAGAGACAACAATTCTCTTCGTAAAAATTCCACGGGAGCAGATATTGAACGAAACGTTCCAACAGAATTTTTTTACAAACGCAAGGGTACTTGCTTATTTCGAGTCCTGATTAAAAGAACTATCGCGCACGTTGTTACGAGAGGAGAAATTTTGGTTTGTCGCGATGGTCATTTCCGTTCTCGTACTCGAGTTTTCCGTTTACCTGTCTCTTCGCGGATTTGCTCATCGCTGGGGAACGTCGCAGAAGTTTTAATTACCTTCTCGAGGTTTTCGTCGACGGAAAAGCGGGAATTAAACGGTCTCGCGATCAAGATTTCGATAGCGACCGCCGAGTATCCCTCCTTGTCCCGGTGTTCGTTTAAATCGCGTGTTTTAACGATCCTTTTTCTTACGGCGGAGCTCGTCCACCGGAAAATTGCGGTTCCCAGGGACATGAAGCACGACGAAATCTTGCTGCTGACTGTGAGAGAGAGTGGAGAGAGAGAGAGAGAGCACGGATTATTCGAAACTAGAAACGGAACCAACGCGACAGGGAATCGAAGATCGAGTTTAAAAAAGTTGCTCGGCTCCTCTATGGAGGAATTAGGGGAAAAATCAACGACTATGTCGGCGGCCTGAGCCTCGTTCGTGGCAATTTGTTTCACTTTGCGGACGGGACTTCCACCCTCGTTCTATTTCCGCCGCCCTTTCGATGCTCCTTTAATCTTTGCGACCCGACTTGGATCCCACCATTAGTTCCACGTAGTCCCATCGCAGTCGTTCCTTCGAATCACGTTTCCTCCTATCTACGCCGATACTGACTTCACGGTGAACTTTGACGGTTATCCGACGATGAAAATACTCTGGTAAATAACGAACCTCGACACTCATGTATGTACGTAGGTACTGTTGAACTCCTCGCTGTATGATTTTCTTTACGGCTCAAACGATTACGACATATCTGCCTTGTCCCAGAAATCGCAGGCAGAATTATTCCTCCGAAATGTTTACCAGATATTTGTGCCAGAAACGTGCTTCACTACAAGAAGTATCGAAACTCTTGATACGAATTGTAGAAACAAGTGGTGTGTTTACTCTGACACAAAATTGTCAAATAATAATAAACCAATCGATGCCTTTTTTATTATTGAAATGTCAATACAATTCGTATTGAGAGTTTGGATATTTGTAATAAAAAATATGTTTCGTGAAGTATTGACATTTCAGATTGGTTTAACAAAAACATTGTGTTGCATTAAAGACTAAAGTGCAATTGACATGATTTTTTCCTCAATCACATATTCTTCTATTTTTACTTGAAAAAGAGCAGTAACTTGTCCCAGTTCCCAGAATCAGCCTGTATGTATTTTTGAAATTTTATAGCCAAAGAACAAAACCTGTCCCAATTTTTGCGACAGTCCCTTACTACTGTATTTAGGGGACCCTGCAGGAAATCTTCGTAAAGAGTCTGACTCGATATTACATCGTAGTGCGAAGGGTTTAGAAAGAAATGAAAAATGTTCGAAGCGGCAAGGTTGATCGAATCAGAGCGGAGGACGAACCGTCACGCAACCGAGAGGAGACTTTTCTGTATCAGGATCCGCAGCACGAACCCCCGAAATACGTCGGTCACTAATTGTGGGTTATACAACGGAGAACGAGTGGAGCGGAATCGGGTTTAAATAAATTATGGCAGGGCAGAGATGGGACAGTAAATCGATCCGGTTGGAATGAAAACGCGCGCCGGACGATTTCGTGCGTTCGCCTAAACTCTGTTTCACTAGCTCGAATCCTCGAGCATAGTCGACGGAAACGAAACCGTCGCGAACAGAGGGAATCAAGTCCACGATGCGGTGTCGTGATTGCGCCCCGTGCATTTATACTACGTATGTATACCGACTGCGATTCCTCGGCTTTCGACTTATCGACCCGCGCCGGCCGACAGGTTTAATTTTCTCCCGGCGTCACGCCTGTCCTGTCTTGGCCTCCGGACATCTCGTAAATACGTTAACGTCCCGCAGGATCGTGCTCTTTTTTTTTTGGAACAACCGACAACCGTCCATTGATATTTTCGTCGAACACGATATTGCGAACAGAGACCAACGGTACACCCTCTTTCATCGCCGTTCCGGTATCGCCAGTTCTGGTCCGGTCGAAATGTTTCACAGCTTTTTTCCCAGCGTTAGCAGAGCTTTGCTTTAATCCGATAATGTGTAATCAAATGAAATATGCACCGATCCGATCGATGATTATTTTCATGCCGGCAATGTTTCAACGGGCATAATAAATCTCTCCGAATATATCCCAATCGCTGCCTCGGATCTTTTTCAATTTTTCAGCAACCAACAAATCACTTCGAAAATGTAATCTAATTCTTGCGATACGCTTTTGCATACAGGATTCTTTTGTCATACTTCTTTTGTCATAGAAGTATCTATAAATATCTATTATGCCATTTGAATCAGTGAAGACATTAGAGCAATTTATAAATACTGTTATATTTTTTTTAAGCTTATTGAACGCATTAAGAAAGAAAATAAATTTCCGTTTCACTCCAGTTTGCTGCAATTCAGGTAGAAAATTTTGAATTGGGGAAAAATCGGCTGTCTATTTATGAGATATGAACGATTAAAAATGGTTAAAACCGCCGAATAGTAGAATAAAACGACCATTTCTCATCGTTTATAACTCGTAAACCAATTAACCAATATCGATGAAATTTTATGGATCTACAGAACATATTTTAACGTTACAAGCTCAAATGAATAATTTATAAAGAACGACTTGTATTGTTTTTTTTTCGTAATTCACACTAATTCGTTTAGTAATCTGATCCATATCTATCTTGGTAATAAAATCGTGATTCTAATTTAAATATTTAGCAATGTTTGCTTCAGATTTTCGCCAAGAGTTTTCTTTCGATATCCTCGTTGACGACGCCCTGACATTCAGAAGCCTATTAATAGGTTTCCGGAGGTAGTGTTAAATTTAAATGTCGTGTCGAGGTGAATCTAGATCTGAAAAAGGTATGAATTTGTCCTGTTAAATAGGTCAACTTTTCGATCTATTCTTCATTGTTATAGTCACCCTTACAAAAATATCTGATATTAACAGCGGTATAGTTGGAACACGTGTACGCTGCGCGGCAGTAAAAAACAATAAAACAACTGTGTAATTCTTATCTGGATATTTTCTTTTACGAGTGTACCGACGCTCGGGGATTATCGCGTAGCTAGCAGTGCTCGAACACATTTTTTAGATTCATGGACTTCGTGACTGGATATTTAAAGTTCACGCGGGTGCCTATTGGATTTAAAATCTTTCGAAGTATATTTACTCAAAACTCGTTTTTTCTCTCCATAGAAAAATTACATGAACCCACTTGCAGTGATTAAAACGTCTTTATCCCGAAAAATGTCGTCGAAAGGAACAGAATTGATTACAAACGAGTCAAATTTTATTTCATCTAAAAAGACACGCGTAATGTTCATATTTGTTAGACTCTGTTTAAACATTCGTCGCGAGTCTGACTCGTTAAAATACGGCAAGGTATGAAACCAGGACCATTATTGGCTCATAACATTTGAAAACGGCGCTTAAAATCTTTTTCACCCTGCCGGCGAAGCATCCGAAAGATCCTCTTAAAAACAACGTCCACAACAGCAAATTCCAACGCGAATATGCATGGGAACGGAATTTACCTGGCGGCGTGTATGCGTTTGTTGATACCAACGCGACACATTTCTGGTAATACGCCGCTTGAATTATATTGTATAACATTGCCGAGAATAATAGCGCATTTATACAAAAATACGTATTGTTCTATTAATATTAATTATAAATTGAATACATTGTACATGTGTCTGTGAATACATTGAAGTGAAGCATTGTTCAGCAAATTGTTTAGCAACACATCTGATACCGTCTCAGGAATATGTGTCTATTATTGAATTTACACCAAAATTGTTAATCCAACACAAACGACACGCATGTTATTTTGTAAATGGGACAAATTGAATTTCTATAAATTCTGGAATAATGAAATTGATTTGGTCACTTCCGATGGAAACGTTTCGATAATATCATTAAATCCAAAAAAACCGGTTTGTTTGGACGTAGCAAGTTTTAGTGCTAATTAATAAATGGTACCATCGGTCACGTCGAATTTCAAGATATTAAAAATGAACAGAGCTTTCCGGTAAACCCAATATCATCTGTATTTTCACATACCGAACACATTTAATCTTCTTATTTTCGTTCATTCCCGTGGTTCGAACGAAGAAAGCATATCTCGATATATTCCCCGAATTATTTCCATTTTCGTTGCCCGCTATCCTTCGGTGCGAAATGAACGAATGAAATAGGTAAACCCCGTATTCGGCCAGTCGATTTCAAATATTTTCCTTGTTGATGTAACTCCGCGGGCAGCGTTATAAGGCTGCGGACGGCGCCCCTGTGCTCTTTTTACAGTATGGAAAAATACGATCTCGAATGTTGGACAAGCGGGCGCTCCTAAAAAAGCGTATTGAATCTTAAAAAGGAAAATGGGAGAGACGGGCGTTGCTGCGGGCAGCTGTTTACGGTTTCTGTCTATTCGACGTGGAAAGTATTCGAAATTACATGCTCTCGCAGAATGAGACGTCCGTAGGTGCCATTCGGGAAGATGTATCAGGATGTTCCTTTAATGCATGTCGTAGCAGTTCGGAATCGCCTGATGAGGGGAGGAAGCACGAATGGAGGGGAAAAGTTACCCTCTCTCTCTCTTTGCTAGTGTCGGACACATGCACGACAGAGACAAAGCGCGTCACGTGACGTCAAAGGGGTGTCACAGCGTCGTAGAAAGGGAAGGTAGAGTGGAACAACGAAAATATGCACGTTGGACTTAAGATCTGAAAATAATATTAATACGAGACAGAATTATCGAAGAAGTAAAAGTTACAAATAGTCGGATGTTTGTGTAATTTGCAATTTTCGTAGACGAATTTTAAGAAAGTGGAATCATGTAAAATCTTGTTTTCAACGGTAGTAGTCTTCGTACCTCTGAAATAAATAAAAATCGCACTAAATTCTGTGGAACTTTATATTTTAACAATTTCTGAACATTTTTAGAAGCTATAAATGCATGAATTTGAAGCGGTCGACAAGGTGTAAGGTGAAGCGGCCACTCAAGATGTACATTTTATCTATCATTCAATCAAATTCATCATTTCATTAAAATGTATCCCTCTCACGTTTTCCACGGACGACGCCATTTGTTCTGTATCTCTCCAGTGGAGCTAATTTGAAACGAGTCAGACGGAATGTATAATTTCAGCTAGACGAAATAAACCTTCAACAAAAATGTCTAGCATTAGCGTGTCACGTGTTCGCGCTTGCTTGTTCGCTCGCGTGGCATGAAGAGGGAGAGAAAAAATGGAACACGAGCGGAATTGGAATGGGAAGTTCACGTTGATGGGAGGGGGGGGGGCGGAATTACGGTCGCAAAAAAGGGACGATGAATTGCGTGTAACTTTCATAGCCCCGTCATTCCACGTCGGCCGAGGACAATAAAGCGTTTCATTCCATTATAAACAAATCTTCGCTCTACTGTTCTCTACGGCTCTCTCGCGCTCGACTAAAAAAACACGATGGACAAGAGGGCCACCGGAGAGAATTGCTAAATAAATAGGATTCTAAAGTGGCAAGAAAGTGTGGCAGCGAGACACCGGACAAGATTCGGTATAGAATTCTCTCGTGATGCATTTGAATAGGGACATTGCTCGGCTTTGGACGAACCTACGAGACTGGATATCATGATTTTTATTTACCTCTTTGTTTCCGGAGACAACGAGGCCTTAACGAAGACACGAGTCACCCGGTAAAAGATGCATGCAGTCGCTTCCATGCAAAGACGTTTGTCGAGAATTACAGTTTCCGTTGCTGCCAATGTGCACATTGTAGAGAGAACTGAACCGAAGTACATTTTTATTCAATTATTCCTGATTACTAGACTACGGATCTTTATGCAAAATAAAAATGTTTTGCATTGATTGTGGGAAGCAGGAACAATATAAAATTGATTTCATCCCTTAACGATTTTGTTACATTAAAAGCGACGTTACGACATTCTTGATTTTTTAAATCTTTTACTGTTTTATATTTCGCCCAAACCAATTTCTTGGTTGGAAAAAAGGCTTGCTTAAAAAAGGGACTTGGTTTACAATTTCCTACTAACTCTCACATCCTTCAATACAGGGTGGTCCACCTAAATATCTGCTTTATTTGTGATGACATAACAAATGTTTCTAATGCAATGTAAATGGTATCATGGTACGGCAATGTAAATAGAGTTTTCGAGATCATCGATATTTGGAAGGGTTATAAATAGACAGCGGATCTTTATGCAAAATGAAAATGTTGCATCTGAATTGCAACAATCTGGAGTGGAATGGAAATTTATCTTCTTTCTTAATATGTTTTCGATAAGTTGAATAAATCCTTCCAATGTTTTTATTGTTTTAAATTACGCCTAATCATTTCTGTCGTAAATGCACGAAACCCGCTGTCTGGTTACGATACACGCCAGTGAACGTTCAAGCACGCCGCGCCGCAAGGAGCGTAGTCCAAGAAAGGGAAATTGAGTTTACGAATAAATATTTCCTCGCTTCAACGTCGCTGTAAATTAGGGTGGGTGTGTCTGGTATATTTGCGAATCCCTTTTATGCGGCCTGGGCTGGTGCTCCTTTGGCCTTAAGGAACAAGGTTACTGGGAGCATCAGGCTCGTAGGTTGGTTTAAGCTGATTTACAGCCGCCTATTCGCGTCGGGAGTGACGTTGCCACGGTGTACACATAGACGGGGAAAGGAAGCGACGGAAGGTTCCTGACCGCGTGCATTATTTTCTTCATTGCGAGGCCGAGATTGAACGTCCCGACCTGGAGCTACAAGACCCGGACTCTTGTTTCTGGCAAACAGCCGGTGTTTTCTTTCCTCCGGCCCAGCGGGAGGACGAAAGGCGTTTGCTCCGGCAACAAGCTGTAACTGGATTTCAAAACAGCAGCCGTCAACGTCGCGACGTGAATTATCCTGCGCGAAAAGCGCTTCTGCGACGACGAACGTCTATTGGCTGCGAAAAAGCCTCCCTCTGCGAGACATTCCTGGCTGGAAATCCTATTGGACCGTGTTTGAGAGCTAAAGTGGAAGAAATGGTCTGTCCAAAATGGTTTCGATGGTGTCCGCGGATCCCTTCGCTGCTTCATCAAATATGAAGGCCTCCCTACTAGAACCATTATACAGTTCTATTTATTTCTTTTTTTTTTGACGAGGTGGTAATCCTCTTTACGGATTCCCCGCCTGCCTTGGGATACCTGCGAAAGCTCTATTCAATTCTCCGACGCTATTAACCCTTTCACTACGGTGGACGAGATATCTCGCTGCCACGATGTCGAAGAAAACGATGCTATGGACGAGATATCTCGTCACCATAATTTCGGGTATCCGCCCACCCCTAATAATTCTCATACAGGTTTTGCACTCCAAATTCACTCTTTTGAAAATCAACTTCAAGCGTTTGCGAATACAGTATTTTAAAGTAAGTTTTCGAAAAAAATGAAATGTGAATTAATTTTTAAGAAATTCAAAATTTTATTTACTGCAAAAATGTACATCAAACACTTATTTAAAAGTAAGTATTATCAGTTTATTAACTTTGTAATGTATGAAAACCGTGTGTAGACATGTACATATGTATATTGATTGTAGCCATTTTCTAATTAATAAATGTTTGAAATAAAAGTACACACATATCTATTTATTGAAGCGCATTGAGTATTGAGTCTTAATGTTCCCTCGCAGTAATGACACCGTTCACGTGTATCGAAATAAATATATAAAATATAATCTAAATAAATAAATAATGAAAAGGTTGAAATTGATCTGCAACAGGGTGAAATTGGTTTGCATAAGGTTGAATTTGACATGGAAAAGGCTGAGAATTTGGAGTGCATAACCTATAAAAACTCGTAGCAGCGAGTTCGATCGATTAACGGCACCGATCGGCATCTAACACGAGATTCGTGATTAAGCATTTGGTTCGGTGAAGCTCGTCCGGTTAACCGCAAACTCGTAAAGTCTCTCCGATGGTTAATATAGTCAGCCGAACTGTCATCTGCGTGTGCTGATTGTTATTTATGATCGGTTCGTTCGCCGGATATCCCTCCGCATTTATTCCGAGCCGTGGATTGTTCTTGTTAAACTGTAAAAACCGGACGATAGAATTGATGGAATTATCGAGAATTCTGGCCGAGGGACTTTCGAAAACGCGAGCCCACTCGGTGTGGCCGGGCTAATCTCTCTGAAAAACGGCCGAACGTGCGGACAGTGCAGGATGTTCGCGCGTATCCACCGATCCGAATAGCGCCCGATGGATAATAATTGTACTTCCGCGTCTGCTATCGGCTGAATCGCGGGAATCGTGTCATTCTCGGATTATACATTATTATTTGATATCCACACTGTCCGATTAGCCGGGCGTCACCTATGGGAAGTTCATGCGTGGCTTAACCAGCTCATGAATGTTTAATGCCAGTCGGCGTTTCGAGCATTGTTTTCGCTCGCGAATTAATACAGTGTAAACCTCTTCTCGGTTACGTCACCGACGATGCCAAACCGAGAGATTCATTTTCTTTTCGTCCGAGCGTCGAGCATCGAATCGCTATTTTCCTCGTTCGAGCGATCGCAAAATCAAAAGTACCAGCGACGAAGAGCTTTTGTCTCGGCAGCCCCTTTGTTCTCGATCGCTTCCTTTGCGTCCCTTCGTCCACGCCACAATTCGTTCTTCAGGAACCCTTTTCCCATTCTACGATCTCACCTCTTCATCACCGACTCGACTCGAATCGACTCCGCTCGTCCCATATCCACCCTCGGCTCTCTCTCTCCCTCCCTCTCCCTCGCTTACTCGCTCCCCGAGTCTCCTCCAGGGTGAATACACTTCGGCCGAACAAAAAAACTCTTAATTGCTGTGCACTGTATTACGAGAAGTCGTTAGGACCGAACGGCAGAATCCGTGAGAAGCTGCTTCGGGATTCTTTGCATGATAATAGCAGGGCCAAGGCTCTTTGTTGTTCCGTATTATTTTGCAAGGATATTATGGTGTTTCCAGAATCCGAGTTATTTGCAAAGGAATCGCCGATGGGATTGAAGCCACTCTTTCACCGCTTTGTCCGATCGCGAGCTCTCTTCTTTTTCTTTTTTCCACCGCGAAACAGCAAGCGATAGGAATTAGGAAGAGGAACGTCAAACGCGGTGGTTCTACGTTTCTCTGTTTGCAATTGAATAGCCTCGTTCCCAAATCGCGATCGTGCCGCGGAAAATTTGAAAAACCTCGCGACTCGCTGATCCTCGTTCGACAGTTGAATGTCAACGGGGCTGATTTATGTTCCAGGGAAATGAGAAATTTTTAAATCTCGCGCTGCATTGTTTGTAGAAACGTGATCATTTATTCTGAAAATGTCGCACCGCCGCGTGACTGATGACGCTCTCTGTGCCTTAATTTTCGGTTTCTGCCTCGGCCACGAAACTGGATCTTATACTTCAGCTGTTCCAGTGTAGACTAGACTGTAAATTTTATGCGCTTATGGCGAGGACGATAGTGTGTTGCACATTGTTCGACGCATTCGGTATTTCTTGAATAAAACGTAGATTGATGCACTTATGGCGAGAACGAATGGGTAAAGTGTAAGGGTACTAGATCAATTTCAGAATATTGTTGCACATTGTTCGACGCATTTGTTATTTCTTGAATAATACGTAGATTGAATAACATATCAATTTTGTTGTAACGCAAAGCTTCGGCGCACACACTAAACACGGGTGTCAAAACGTCATTTCAGCGATTATAACAAACGACCGAAATATATACGCTCGAGCCGAAACAATTAACGACGCATACAGGGTGTTGCACGAATGTTGTACTTCCCCACATGAACATTTTCACAATAAATTATCTTTTAGCGGGTGCACCTAATATTCGTGAAATGGTTTCGTGGTTTATTATGTTTTGCGGTGTCCATTTCTGTTAAATCGAAAGAGAATTTCATTCTTCCGCTATCAATCTTAAAGGCAGTATAGTATATCAAATACACCCTTTAGCAAATTAAATTGAAAACCTCTTACAAATAAATTATTTTTGAATAAGTTTTTTGTAAAAAAAATCAAAACAAATGTCAATTGATTGTTAAGAAATTCAGAATTTTATTCATTGCAAAGATGTACATCAAACACTTGTTTAAAAGTAATTACCAATTCATTAACTTTGTAATGTATGAACACTGTGTATACATGTGTATATTCATTGTACATCAATTTTAAAAATGAAAGTACATATCTATTTATTGAAGTAATGACATCGTTCACGTACGTTTAAATGAATAATTAATTTTGAATATTGTGAAATTGATTTGCAAGAGATTGAATTCGACTTGCAAAAGGTTGAACTTGAAGTGCAAAACCCATACATAAGATCAAAGAAGTTGTGATCAGTTCAAGTGAAACTATTTGCGCAGACAGAATGGGAGGAGGTCGTTCCTGTACTCGATAAATCTGGAATCGAATTAGCAAAGTCCAGAGTTTGCCACGCAATGTTCGGAAATGATGTCGCAGTGTATATAGGAAGTACCGATAACCTCGTGACATCCGTGCACACCGGAGAGATCACGGTCAGAGTCGCTGGTAGGTAATTAAGCTGCAACGTGTGGTCGTGTGTAAGGTTAGCAGCCTTTACCTTGTCACGGTTCGCGATGATTTGCGAGCCGTCACGTCTCGTGACCAGGGAAGTTTCCTTAAAGTGCTTGACACCCCTGTAGCACGCATGGCACAGGAAAAACACTCGGATTCCCCGAAATAGGAATTTTCTGTTTGGCGAGGGTGAGAGTGGCAAGTCCCGTCGTCGCCGAGAGGGAATTTCTTCCTAACAAGAACGAGGGTGAAAGTAACCCCAAGTTATAATGGGACAAATTGAGTACGACGTGACGGTACGTGCGATTTCCTAGCCTCGTCGCACCCTTGCTACTTTTTCCTCGACAACTATAGATATTGATGAGGGGCGGCAATCTCGGACAAAATTTTCTCGGACTTCAACAGGGTTACCGCTTCTTCAACAATTTCTATGGAACACAGAAACTCGATCGTCGGTTCTCAAATAATACTATACAATGTTTGCTAGACTGCGGATCTTTATGCATTTATATACAATACGGAAGTTAAGTAGATGAAATTCAAAATTGTTGTAAAAAAATTAAAAAAATTGACCATGTCAATATATGATTTCTTCTGTATTAAAATCGTTAAGGAAAGGAATGACATTAAATTTAGTTTCTATCTCTCGTAATCGATGCAGACAATTTTTATTTTTGTAATGGGTGCAATATTAACAATTTTAGTATCGAAAAATATATCGTGCTTTTTGAATTTTTTGTGAAATCACCATTACTTTTTATACACCCTGTACAAATTATTATTCGGCCATGCATTTTATCAGTTTTTTTCTTCGTCTGCCTTTTGTTTGATAAATTGACAACGCGATAACAACGTTCACTATCTAATCAGATAAACTACAAGCGCATTATGCCTCGCAATTAGCCTAATCTAGCCGCGGCAAAACACAGGGGTTGTTCACGGGTTGACCGATTAAATCCGAGTGCCGGCTGAGCGAATTCTTTATTTATGAATATCCATAATCGGCCGGTATCGCGTGGCCCGATCAGGTTTAATCGGATTTTAATCCGTGCACATTACGAGCTAATTACCATAACAATTTTCACGGTTCGTAGGAGGAGACATTGTCGATTGGTGAGCTCTCGCGTCCGAGGGTATTCGAGGCACTGAATAAAAAACCACGCATAAATCTTCTTGGTCCTCGTTAAAGCTATTCGACAGCCAATTACGTTGCTGATGTCGAGGGTTTTTGCGAACGTGCTCTACCCGTGGAACCGTTCCAAAACCGATTCTCGAAGAAAATTTACGGGTCACCTGGTAACGTATTCAAAGGAGGAAGATCGTTCATCCTCGACAACGCCACTCCGTGGCCGTCGATACACGACGATGCCCGATAAATTAATAGCGGCATCGCCTCGCGGAACCCACTTTGTTCCTGTTTGCCGCGAGCGATGCCGGAAAGTGTGCCATTTTGACTGCGGGCGAACGGCTTTCGCAAAAAAGCGGGACCTCGTCACGCTAGAAAATCGAGCAAGAGAGAGAAACAGAACGATCCCCCTCCCTTCCATCTCTGAAACGCGAAAACTCGTTTGATGATCGAACCAGCCGACGCGTTCTTCAAAAGCTGACCTCGTTCGTCGGGCTCCGCAGCGCCAGTTATTAATTAGTGTCGAAATTAACCTGTTTCGCGACCCGTCGGACTGTAAAGACGAAAGTGGCGTTTCGCGCTTTAACACGTTCTCTACCGTGGGCGGGTCACCACTTACCGGCACTGATCTTTCCAATGACGTCATGGTGGTCATAGCTGACCGGCGCAACCGATACTCGATGAAAACTTGCATCTGCGATTAATATTAGAATAGTACTTCAAAATATCCTTGTTTTTAGTATTGTAAGTAGAGTGCGGAATTTTATGCGAATTAAAATTTGTCTGCCTCAATTGCAAGAATGGGGAGTGACATGAAAATGTATTTCCTTTGTTAATAATTTGAACAGTTAGTATATGACGTGCCTGTAATATTAAATTTTTCTGATTATAAGCTTTAATATAGGATAAAGTGTCCAAATATGGTACAGAGTATGGTACAGAGAAGTGGCACTCTCTAGTGAGAAAATCCTCAAACAATAGTTTACCCTGTTTACTCAACAGTGAGCATTGCAATCGCACCATTTTATATTTATATTTTTAGATTATAGTATCGATCCTCCGCCAGTTGTGTCTCCACGTGTTGAATATTTTTGTGGTTAGATTTTCGACAGTATCTTTTTCGAGGAAGGTAAATGATTTTGAAATGTTTGAACATATCTGTAGTTTCAGTTTATTTATATTAATGTTTGCCCACCGTTGGTTTGGGCTGAAATTCATTTTCTCTTTGTCAGTAGCTAGTATTATATTATCAGTCCACGTGGAGTTCCCAATATGGCACCACCAAGGGTTCCCTAATATGGGTATAGCACTAGGTGTCATATTAATTGTAAGGTATGGCACTAGATGTCATATAAGGGACTCAAGGTGTACCATATTAAGAACCCCTTTCGCTGGAACCTGCAAATGATACACCTCAAAAAGAATATTTTTCCCAAGCTGTATTAATTTTTGAACATAATTGACCCCAGAATCTTATAGGGAGGAAATGCATCTACAACTGGTAATTTTTTGGTCGAACAAGAACATTCTAAAATAATCAAAAAATTACGTCAACAAAAAGTGGTTCATATTTAGGCACTTTACCCTACATTTATATTTTATACAAGTTTCGGTTTCACCAAATTATTCCTTGTGAAGTAATAAACTATAGTGGTCATTAAATACAATTTTGATGCACCCTGTAGCAGGGCGTTCAGTCACGACACGTATGAGCGCGAGGACGAATTTTACGGTCGGATTTGACCCACCCGTGGTCCTTTTCAAACCGAGGCCCCCTTTCAAAAGCGAGAACCACATTCGAAAGCGCACGACCCTCTCGCGATGCGTCGTCTTCTTGACAGACCAATCTTTAAGGTTAACGTCTTAATTGGCTGAACAGGTTGCCGTTCTCTATTCGCGTGAAACGAGCCCGATAAGATCAGTCGAAACCTCCGAACACGAGGTCGAGAGAGAGAGAGAGAGAGAGAGAGAGAGAGAGAGAGAGAGAGATCGTCGTTGAAAAGACGAGAGAGCTTGACGCGACGTATCATAGCGAATCAGCCAACCAGCTAACCAACCCAAAACCCTTCCAGCTCTCCAATTTTCCTTCCGGCGGCAGCCCGTCACTTTAATTTATTCATTTACTCGAACGCGGCGCCTTCCAATGCCGAAAAACCGAGAGACCGGCTACAAGTTGGCTGCTCGTAAATCTCGCGGAGCAACTTAAATCGCAGCACCTCCGGTTAATTAATTAAATTCACCACCTTTTGCGCGGGTTCGTTAAATACGCTTACCTGGCCTCGCACCCACCCTCTCTCGAACCGTTTAACTCATTTTAGCGAAACACCGATGCTGATTTATGGGGCCTTGCTTAATTGCCGTTCACGTTTTTACCGGGCGTTTGCTCCCGGCACCCTTTCGCCCGGTCGTGAAACACCAAGAGCCCGGGAACCTTCTTTATAATCTCCTGAACCCGGTGCTTACTCGTTTCGATTCAATTATTATTAGCTTGTCCCAAAACTTTCTTTCGTTCTCGATGAACGCAATGCAAATTCGATCTAGTTTTTTTTAAAGAAAGTAGATTCGTTCAAATAAAAAAGTTGTCGCGAAACGTGATTTTGTAATATCTTTAACTTAAAACGAAACATTATAAATATGATTGGAACTGTAAAAAGTTAAAACATTTCAAGAGAGTTTTGATTCAAAATTAGGCAGACTGTGATATCAATTCTAATATACCAAAAAATGACAGAAGGTTACAATTACTAATACATCCTCATTAATCTTCGAACACGTCCATCAATTGTCCGACCCCAATTTAGTCCCGTCCCTGTATTCTCCCCTAATATTATATTACAATAGTAGGTGCGTAATCTCTCTCAATCTCTCTCTCTCTCTCTCTCTCTCTCTCTGTAAATTTAATTATAATTGAACTAATCATTCATTTGAAAAGATTTACTTCAGAAGTTGAAGATAATAGAGGAAAATTGCAAGAGAAATTTCATGATCAGTCTGATAGTGAAAAAGATAAACGCCTTTCACGTCGATAACCATAACCGTGTTTAAAGCGATAATATCTCTCAATGGTTCGCTAGTCGGCGCGATTAATTAATACCCCGACCTCGGAACTTGCTAATTAAGCTTCACTCATATTCCACCGAGGCGGATAAAACACCATGAATCCTTCTTGATCGTCTGGTCTTACTTTTATCGGATTCGTAATATTCTAAATGAATGTTTCGCCTCGTTAATTGCTCAGAGCGACAGATCTCGTTTTTGCTTTGGGATTATTCTTTACCGTTGGCCGTAGTGCCGCGCAATATTTCGTCGTCTGGCAATTAAAAGCGACGAGAAGCTTCGAGGGTTGCTACGGGGCTTGCAGAATCCCTGTCCCCGAAGACACCATCGCGTACTCGTTATCACACGGTCCGAAGTGGAATTAATAACGTCGCGTTGGTTCTGCAGGTATTGCACCCTCCTCGAATAAAATTATACGAAACTGGACTTCCGCATTGGACGAACGCGTGTTTTTTAGGGACGATGCGGTAGACTAATTTGAATCACGTTGTCCCAGTGACATCTTCAATAATGAGCAAATTCAGCAAATTTCTCACAAGTCTCGGATCTCAAATCATTTACCACTGATAAAATACAGAATGTCCCAAAAATATTGTACTTTCTTGAAAGTACGTTTCCTTTCCGGCAGAGTTGGGCAATAATCAACTAATAATTAAAAATGACTAATAGTCTTTCTGAATGTTAGTCATAGCAAAATAATCATTAGTCAAAACTTTCTGATTAGTTAGTGATAACTAATTAATAATATTAATGTATGTTAATCGCACAATAGTGACGGATGACTACAGATTGATGACTGACCATCAACTACTAATTCACTAATAAGCAATAGCTAACGATTACACTAACCAATCAAAAAGTTTTGACTAATGACTATTTTGCTGTGACTAACATTCAACAAGACTATTGGTCATTTTTAATTATTAATTGATTATTGCCCAACTCTGCTTTTCGGAAATGTTCTACGGCGTTTTTTCAAGAAGTTATTAACGGAAAACACCGGCCAAAGAAGTTATTAACGAAGAATCTGATTGGTTCGTGTTTTTCGTAGACAGATTTACCTAGATTTTACCCTAGAAAGATTTAATTGGAATTGAAATTTGCAATATATATATGAAAGAGTGGCGAGACAAAATGGCTGATGGATTGACGGATGATGTTTTCGAAAACTCTCACCCGGTTTAATTATACAACGGGGGCACGGCCGGGCTGTTATACGCACAGCGTGGTATCGCTAATAGACTTATTAACACATTAACTAGGCTGCCAGCAGTAATTAATTTTCGGCGGATCCGGCGATGTATTTTCGCTACGGCCATTCGTTGTAATACTTCTGCGTGGACCTCGCCGGAAACACAATTAACTTGAGTGAATGTTACCTCGATGCCGTAGATAATTAAATCATTAAAATGACAGACGGGCGCGGCTAGACAGTTTTATTAATTTTGCAGGCTTCTTCGGTGACGTTCAGAAATACCATTCGCTCTGTTTTAAGGGTGGGAGTCGACATTCACCGGAATCAAATTTTCAGTGAATTTTAAAAGTCCTAATGGACGATCAGTGCCACCTACATGTTTTTTCTGGCTACATTTGCATTCCAATAACTGTCGAAAAACTTTACAAAAGCAAAATGAATTCGATGGAGCTAGACTTTCAAATAAATAATTTATGGCTTCGATGCGAACTCGCTAATTTATGCAAGTGGCTGTAATAATTTGATCACCGTCCATAGACATTTAATGAAATCCTTGTAAAACGGATTTTCGAGTTCACGATGTCGCGATTGAGCTCGATAATAAAATTGCTATCGATGATCAGTCGCAACAAGATACGCGGTCGGACAGGATTTTATATCGGGAACGCACAATGCAATTCGCAGTTATGTCATCCTGGATGCAACATAGTGCGACGAGCACTTCGACCCCGGAAACGGTCGTCCAAGTTCAGTGGCTGCGACACCGTAAAAAGTGTAATTTAGAACTGTTAATTGAAACGGGAAACGATCAGAATAAACGAACGAATTTCGTCGGTCGTGAATAATAAATAGCATTATTACTTGGACGATAACTATCCGTCCATACGATTTATAATTTAATCGGGTAAACGATTGTTCGGAAAATCGTTTATCCGTCTCTCCCCCACTCTCGTCGTTCGACGGAAATAAAATTTTCACGGTGATGGGACCCGACGCCGTCCAAACATTTCCATAAATAACGCCGAATCTCTGGTCCAATATGTGCATTTGTACTGAAACGCGTAGCGTCCCGTTAAGGACAGGTGCGGCGCGACGCGACGCGACGCGGCGGTAAGATTTATGTTACGAATTTTAATTTCGACTCGTAATGTCGGGATTACTTTCTCCTCCGCAACGAGTCCCGAGAAGATTTGTAGGTTTGCCGGACTGATTAACGTGCAAGATACTGCGATCGGATAATATTCAATATTATGAGTGAATCGATTAGTCGATTTCATTATTATTTAGACACCTACTTCGATAAAATAAAAATATAAAAAATGACTTGTCTCTCATATCGGTAGTTAATGCATCTACATTACTATCGAAATGTTTGGCAATGCCGAAAATCCTAATTAGAACAAGCATTTAAAAATGAACATTTTGTGAATACGATTTTCTGCCGAACCCGTTTAATATTCTCTAAAAAGTTTTTCTTCTTAAATAAAGAGCACTCTTCCACCTTAAAAATGCATACCTCAAATTTAGAATTATTGGACTGCCGATGTTCGTGGGTTATAAAAATTTTCGAGAAATGCTGGAGTATCAAATTCAACAGAACTTGGTACAAATGTTATTAGTAGACAGCGGATCTTTATGCAAAATAAAAATTTTCCACCTGATTTGCAGCCAACTGGAGTAACTTAACATGTTTAACAGGTCGAAAATAACATAACAGTGTCTTGAAATTCTTCTAATGTCTTCACTGTGTTGAATTACACCTGCTCTAACAAGAGCAGTTATAAATGCATAAAATCCGCAGTCTTGTTATTACAAATGAAACCAGGATCTTAATTGGTGCATTTCTAGCTGTTAATCTATCGACTCCGAAGCCTGTGTGTTATCCGAACGACCTTGTACTGCGAGGTGTTCGAATAAACGGGGTTATTCCGTACTTTGCTACGAAATCCAGCGATATTGGAACTCTCACGGCGCGCGCCGTACCCCGAAAAATGTTCGCCACGTTTTCGAAGCCAATGATCTATACGAAATCAGTGCAGCGAGTAACGGTTCTTATCGCTGTATAGGAACGCCACTAGGGTAAATGATCTCGGAAAGCAGTGTATATCGAAACGTGTCGCTATCGGCACCGAAAGTTTCCACCGGTGATTGATTGACAGACAATGGCTGGCGTTTATTCCCACGGCAGGATATGACTATGCGCAGCGGAGATAATCATCGTCAGGCTTTTTTCATCGATAATCGATGCCGATTGGCAGCGTGCGGTGCTGTGCGATGACCGGTCAGCACACGACAGAAAGAGAGAGGGAGAAACAAAAACGAGAGGGAAAGGATTTTTCTATTTTTTGCATTTTCTGGAAGGTACATGTTTTCGAAAGTATGTCTTCAAAAGGATTTTTTAAAATTCGTAAGAATAACGAAGTCGTGGATGTTTGAAGAAGATTATCACTAATGATTCTGGTGATTTGAGATTATAAAAATATCAGAATACATTCTCATTGAACTGTAGAAATTTATTCAAGACAAAATATTTATTTTTAACAGGTACATTGACCCTCTAAGAGTATAAGGACACGATAAAACATCTGATTAGATCATATATTCGAGCTATTCAGCTGATTCGTCAATCTTTGCAGTATTTGCACTCCACTTGATCCAGCGATGGCGTAGACGTAGTACGACTCCAAGATGTCGTACATCCTGAAACAGACTAAACGTCCGAATATAAATATCCACGTGACGTTAATGCTGCCTCTGGTGCAGCGTGTTTCACGGCCCACCCCTGCTTTACCTGTCCCTGTTTCGTCGGAGAAAATGTGATGTATTCCTGCGTTTCGCGTCCATGAAGCAAATAGGATCGATATGGGTGCTCTCTCCTTTCTCCCGGCCATGTGTTAGAGTTTTATTACTCGAGAGCGCTTTCCTCTTGATCCCTCTCCTCCTCTACCTCTCTCGTTCTCTCTCTGTCTCCCTCTGTACCACTCTCATCCTCTTCTCGCCCTCTCTACCTGACCGTTTCCTCCGTTCTCGAGGCCAGAGCCTCGTCACATGAGTCCACTCGAAACGAAATTACCCGGTGCAGCGGAGGCGCGTGTACGTGTGCGGCTTCCTGGCAAGAGAGGGCCAATTGGATGCGCGTCTATCGAAACATCAAACAAAACTTTTCCCCGTGCAAAGCCAATCTAGCTGGCGCGGCGAGCCACCACACCGTCTGCCACGCTGCACTTACCAATCGAGACGGAGAGGCCGTGGATCCGCTAATCGTCCACCTAATTTCACGGGCGATTGTAACTGGTCCAAAAAAATCGATTGCTTTTTATTGTGCGAGGGTGGGAAGGGTCTAAACCGAGATTATGTATTTATGCGTCGTAAGTGAACGGAGAAGAACGCGGCTTCGCAGCGTTGGAGGCAAGAATGCCTGCAGAGAATTCCCCGCGTACCGCATACTACCGCGTCTTTAGTCAGTAAGTTTAGCCTTTAGTTTCTTCAGTCAAGTTTCTCACGACAGACGACGTAAAACGCGTAAAACTGTCCGAAATTTGTTAAAGGTAAAGCGTAAAAGGTTAATCAGGTCTTTTTTATGACGAAGCTCGTAATAAGAATACTTAATAGTATCATCTCTTAGGATAGCCGAATGTTCGTTGTATTAAAGTTATATCGTGAACTCGTCAGGTATAACCATGAAATTTAATGATTACTTGAACTAGATACTTGATTGTCTCACATTACGGAACTTTTACATGATAATTTTGTTTTGTTTCTCTTAACGTACCAGAGAAACAAATTTTCCCGTATCATTTACAATTTACAATATATTCTTTCTCGTACACTTTGCTAAGTAACAAATGATTAATCGAGACACAATCAGAGTTGGGACTTTCTGATCGAAGGGGGTTACCGAATATCTCGCGCTTAACTCTCGTTGTCATCAGCAAGGATGGTAGTTCCTGGTCACGCGTACGAAGTGCATGGAAATCGAGAAACCCACAAGAGCCAAACAGTTTGGAGAATTTGTGTCCAGGGTTAGCTGGCAGACGTCGAATTCGAGCGGCTAGCAGTAACGTTGCGCGAGTCACTTCGAGGCACTCGTTACACCTCTCGTTTGTTTCTGTCGCCATAAATATGCTCGGAATGATTTGCCCGCGACCATGTATGTGTACAACCCCAATTTGCGAGAAACGACCTCGGCGTCCTTAATCCCACACCGAACATTCGTTGCGCCGCGCGAGCTTCGTTCGTTGCCCACCAAACGGTCAATTAATACTCGCGACAGCTTGCGCGAACGCTTCGAACGACGAGAAAGCACAGGGGTTACGTTAAAGACGTCGACAGATGTTTTGTGGACGCTACAGTGACCAAGAAAAAATAGCCAATATTAGGGCGCGCCGATATAAGCACGAACCCTTGGATCCAGATCCATTGGAATCGTTCAGTACCGATTTTCTTTTATGTATTTCTCTGCCCATTTCTTTGCGATCAAATAAAACCTTTTGCAAATAAAGTATTCTTAAGTAAGTTTCTCTAAAAAAAATCAAATCGAATGTAAATGAGTTTGTAGGATATTAAAAATTTTATTTATTGCACAAGTACTACCCTCCTGTCCATGGTTAATTTTTCTGAGCTCAAGGGAGATATACTTTCAAGTGCAATTAATTTCAAATATTCTTAACAGGTGACATCGATTACCAGAAGAATATCTCCAAAATAATTTCTCGGCGATTTGGGACCGCGTACGTCACGTCTACGTCATTGGGAATGGACGTCGGGCGGGTTTTAAATAAACGACGGAACGCAGCGGCGGCGACGCGATAGACATCGACGTTTTGTTTCGCTGAAATGATTGGATTGATAAGCTAATACTCGAATTCTGACGGGAGGACAAACGGAGAGCCGGGCCGATAAACGCGCGCCAACGAGCATTTAGTGACGTTTCGAGCTCGGGAATTATTGCGACGCGTCAGCCCGGTTTAATGTTGCTCTCCTGCATCCGCGATGCAACATCGTACGCCAATATATCCCCGAGTGCATCCTGGAATCGCAGATTTTCCTCCTGGCCTTTAGCACCCGCGAAATCCTCGGGACGCACGAAATCGCCGTAGCCGATGATTTCATTTTTTCACACCGTCCGTACCACCGACCGGTTCCACATTTCTCGTTTGATAATAAGTGAAATTATAAAGACGCTTCCATAAGAACTTATTAACGAACTTCTTCATTCAAATCTAAATAGATTGAAGAGAGACAGACTTAAGTGATCTTTATGAATTTTTTCGAACAAAACTATGGACAGTGCGGGAATAAACTTTCTTGGGATTGTTGAGCGAAAACAAAGCTGCTAAGACAATTTTGTTATTCCTGCTTTTCGTTTCACTATGAGTACACTGCGGATTTTATGCATTTATGACAAAAATGGGCACGTACAATTTAAAGCAGTGGACATGTTAAAAATAATCATAGACTTCAATGCATTTGTTTCAGCTTAATAGGATAATTAAAAGGAGAATATAATTTTTATTTAGCTCCTGTGTCCTGCAATCAACGCGAACGTTTTTTATTTTGCATAAAGATCCGCAGTCTAACTATGAGCTCCGCTATCTTTTTAATTCCATCGGTGCCATGAATTTTAGTCTAGCCTGTATACAGAGCCATTAAAGCTACGAAAGTGTGTACGAATTGGACACGTAGCCCAATTCGGTGAACACGCTACTTAATGACGATCGTAAAACCTTTAATCGTCCCCGCCGATATTTCGAATCTATCTCGTCGCGAAGTGGTCGTATAGTTCGCGAATACAAAACGATATAATTAGAGTGATCGATGGGATTGATCCTCGCCGTCGAATCTGCTCGCTGGTCCGTCCCTAAATCGCTGCACAGGGAAGGAAAACTGTCCTATTTCTAATCGCGTCCCAATTTCTGCTCAATTCGCATAGTTTTCAGTCAATCTAGAAGTTATACAGAGTGTCCCAGCTAACTTGATTATCCCAAACAGCTATTACACGACAAGTCTTCGTGGGGTACATATAGAGATGGGTACATAATAGAGATTTGAAAATTCCGAAATTGTATTTTCGACTCGTAGCGTAGCAGCGTAAGGGCATTACGCATTCCGCGAATGTCATAAACTTCTATTTGCCGTGTTCTTCAGAGACCAAACGCAAGATGAGAGGAGATTATAACAAAGCCAGGATAGCAAACGACGAAACGACGGTTCGCAACGGTAGAAATTGCTACTCGACCGGGCTTGGTTAGAGGAAAAGTCGGTTTCCGTTCATAAATATATCCTATCGACGTTAACTTCCTTTAAACGTTCTAATCTCGGATATTAGCATACACAGCTTCGGGGGCGCAATATATTTGATTCGGTTGAACGTGGCGGCTAGGCCATTCGGACGTGTATTACGATTAAAGTAAGAGAAACAGAACAGCGATCTCCCTGAAGGCTTGTAATATCAGAGGCAAACGGCAGATAACGAACTGACAACGGGGGAACTCGCGCGATAAATTCGCTAAGTTCTCGCGCCGGCGAGTTGTACACACGATGGAATGTATTAACGTCGTACGGTTGAGAATTTACGGGAGAGCGTCCGGCTTAATTTCTTAAAACGCTGCAGCCAACGGTGTGCCGCAACACTGGGCTCGCCCCGTTCAATTATTAAAGCTTCCCACGCGGCAAGGCGCCGGAACGCTCGTCCGATTTATTTGATTTCCGGTTACCGGCCAGCCAGGTGCACATTTATACTGATTTGTCGTGCCACGTGATTTCGCCGCTGACTGGGCCCGAAAAGGAATTCATCGAATAAGTACTTCTGCTCCAGATAGCACGAAGACGTCTTAAAGACGTCTCAAATGTCTTCTGAACATCTCCTGTTATACGAGAAAATGTTTGGTTCGGTGGGGCAATTATTGTGACAGAGAAGTATTTTTTCTCTATGTTATAATTAACGATATTTCAGTCATCGTCGTTTTTTTACATAGAACGACGTATTTTGATTAGTGTAAGATTATAAGTAATGTGAAAAGACAAATTCAACCATGTATAATATGTCGACCTTCAAATGACCTTTGAAGGAGTTATTGTTCAAAAACATTTTCTGTTTTTCTCACACTGACACATTGTCGAGAAAAACATTTCACGTACATATAACACAATGAAAGTTTTACATCTATTGAAATGATTCAGAAAACGAATTCCCTTCTCGAATGTTGTTCATGAAAGTCCAAACAGTGTTTGATCTTTTTATCGAGGATCAAACAGAGCTTTATGAATATCGTTTACAAAATGAGGACGGTGTCTTAAGCGGCGGAGCATCGTCTTCGACAAAAGGGAAAACGAAAGAGACGACAACGGATATTTTCCCACGGAAAACTGTCAATATTTTCCGACCGCCATGGTGGCCAACCAATCGGATACGGTCATCCTGCTGCATCTGGGTTCGTCCATCGATCACAGCTAGCACGCACACGACGCAGTTGCACCGCGTCGCGGCTCTGATGGAAATTTCGCTAATGCATTATGAAAATTATGCAAATTACGAGGACGCTGTGCGATTAAGCGGTTAGACAGGTATTGCCTTTTCGGAAAACCAATAACCACGCTCCCCGTGTACACGGGCTACACTTTCCTGCCGATCGTTTTCGGCGTTCCACTTTTACCCGATTTTATACCTCGACGATTCGATAATCTACAAACTCTCCTCCCCCTGCTACTGAAATTGAACCGAGCTCGAACAATTTCAGTTACGGAACTTCACTTTTCACATTCTTTCTAGTAAAATAATGATAGAAACGCTAGAAAAACCGACTGCAACTTGTTGCCCACAGACCCAGTTCTTCTTTAGAAGAAGAAGATTATGTGTTTTGCATACGCCTATTTGTCTAATCGCTACAATTTATATAGTCCAGATCAGAGGTAGGCAAACTTCTTTTGGTAAAAGGCCAGAACGTAACACTTTTAGGCTCTCTGGGGTGCCGGGAAGCAAGTTCGAAGATATTTACATAGGTAGGTATTTCTACTCATAGAGCAACGAAAAAAAAACAGGTTAAAAATTTCTTTATTAGGAAGTGATATTTTTACATAATGTTTTTTATTTTACGTAATTTGATTTATTTTGTCGTGTTCATTAACCTCGCGGGCCTGATTAAAAACAGGCGGCGGGCCGTAGTTTGCCGACTCCTGGTCTAGATCATTTTGGCCGATTTCGAGGGTAGGCTGCACTCGTATCAATACACTGAGAAAAAAAAGTAGTTACTTCAATAACACGCGTGTTATTGTAATTTTTTTACTTCGATGAATATCAATGTATTCTTTTCAATAGTAGGAAATTTAGAAGCAAATCGTGATGTATTTGAATTGTCTATCATGAAATGATTGAAAATATTATTCGATTCAATACCGTACATTATTATTCGTAATATTTCTCTTTTTCCTTCAATCAGATATGTTGTTAAAAAAATTTGAGAAATGTATTGATTTATACTGGAATTGGTTTGAGGCCATATCTTATTTTTTTGAAAATATTGATGTTAAGCTATTCGCTTATATGATTGGCGGAAATGAGTTTTGCTATTGAAATTCAATAGTATTAAATATTAAAATAAGTTCATATGATATTGGCACTATTCAATAGTACATCTTATTGAATCAACATATATTTTTTTTTGTTTCGACAGGATTTTTTTCTCAGTGTAGGTTTCCAACTATTTCGTAATTTCGGGAAATAAATATACAAAATAAATTTGGATAATAGACTCCGATGAAAGTTCCCTTCGAGATAGAATTATACGAATAGCAGCCGGCGCAATATATGAAAGGACGAAATCAATGAGTAAGAAAACTGAAGGCGCCCGACGATTCCGCCTCTTCCCCGGAATCATCACGCGATCCTTCAATCTGCATCACGCTGGAACTCCTCCCGGTCTTCGGTAAAGCTTCAATCAAGCTGCATGGGAGCTTGAGCAAACGCTTTTGCAAATTGAGTGCTGTCGGCGATGCAGGGGTAGTTCGCGACCTCTCGTCGTAAATCAAACATCGTTGCCGCGACGCGCACTGGTGTCGAGACGGCAAAAAATACATTTCATAAATTTTTCAAAGTACAAAAGTCTGATTTTTTAAAGAAAATGTGTTTACGGAGATCTACTGGTAAATAACCTTTTATTACTAGACCGCGGATGTTTATGCAATTTTTAATCTTTGTAGACAAACTGTAAGAGAAAGTGGTACGAAATAAAATCCCATTTTCATCGGTAATAATTAGAGTGCGGATCTTTATGTATTTATGGCTTATGAAAATGTTCAAAAAACGCCAGAACATAAGATTTGATAGAATTTTGTACAATTTTTATTTGTTTTAGATCCACAAAGGCTGTTCCAATTAAAAATAGGATTTTATATCACTCCAATTTCTTAAAATTTTACTACAAAAATTGGAAAATGCATAAACATCCGCAGTCTAGTAATAATATTTTTCGGTCCAAAATGGATAAAAATTCTACTAAATTCTGTCGAATTTGATACTCCGGCATTTTTCGCACATATTTTTAAAGATCCCCAGTCTATTTATTATACATAGCTTAAGCTATTATCTGGAAAGAATAAAAATGTTCAAACTTTGTTGGATAGTTTCGTTATTACGGATGTTTTCGGAAGTGGCACCACTGCGCGCGTGTCGTTCACGAAACCGTCGAACAAGCGAGTAAATAAATAAACAAATAAGACCGAGCAGGAGGCAAGCAGCCGCGAAGGGGTTGGATCGGTTGTCGCGAATTTCTGCGGCGTGCCGCCTCAGCGCAGCGCGGGGCAGGCTCTATGAAAAGAGAGTTTTATCTTGGCACTCGTTATCCGAGCGGAGACTCGCAGTCCGCTCGAGCGGGGTATTCGAAGGAGAGGCGAATTCAGGTCGTTCTCAACGAGCTGGAACCCGGAATCGAGATGCCTGATATTCGCTCGGCCGCTCGCCGAGGCGGTTCCGTATCCGGTAAATCTCCCTGAGCGTAGAATCGACCGTAATGAATTCCTGAATAGGCGGAATATATACGCGGAAGTAAGTCCGATTCATGTGCGCGTACGCCGAGTCTACGACGGATATTAGACTGGAACGCGCGCGGGCCGGCCTGTTGACAGTCTGAATAAACAGCGTCTCGGCGATCAACAACGTCGACCCCGGCTGATTCATGGTCAGCCCTAGCAAATAGAAGGACAATAAATATAGGTCACGAGGACCTGGGATTTCGAACCCGCGGACCGTTTGCAATGGGTCATCTGTCGACCCGGCAATACCGAGCCGATTCAATTGTTTGTGGAGAAGGGATCATTAACGTGTTGATCGGCCCCGGCCTCGACTTTACATAGAAAACTGCGCGACGACAAACAATCGTGTTTAATGTGACCGGGAATCGTTTCGCTCGGTTTATTTGCAGCAAGCTGTGGATACAAGGTTCGCGGAAATAATTGATAGAAATTGTTCCGCTCAATTTCTGTCCGAACGATATAGCCGGACGGTCGAAAATGCCTTCGAGCCAAATTAAAAGGCTAATGGACCATTCGATAAGACAAAAAGACCATGTTGTGTAAATTTTAACCATAGAGATATAGATTTCGATCGGGAGGGTAGTCACCAGGTAAAATGGAAGAGATTAGTTTTTGGCACTTTTATTATACTGATTATTAGACTGCGGATTTTATGACAAAAAATGGGTAAGCACAATCTAGAGCAGTGGACATATTAAAAAAAGATTTAAAGACATCAGAGTATTGATTTCAGCTTAATCAGATAATTCAAAGAAGAGAGAAATGTTTATTTCGCGGTCCTGTGTTTTGCAATCAATGCAAACATTTTTTATTCTGCATAGAGATCCGTAGTCTACTGATTATAAAATGTCCGTTTCATGAAATTCGTTTTTTGATTGCCAGAATGGGAGCTTTGTCGGTACGTATGTGACAGAAGCGATGAAAAGTGTTTGCTTGTGTACAGCGTAGGCATTCAGCTATTTACGAGTGATGAATTTTCCATGAACATACATGGTTGGTTTATTTGAATTTTCCTTTCAAATTAGTACATTCATGTAGTAAAGCGCTGGAACGAATGAACCGAGTAAGTCGAGGACTGAAATGAACGTGATTGAATTACATGATTCGATTACAATGTATTCAAATAAGCACAACTCTTATTTTAATCTGTTCTCTGAACTCATCTACGAAAATGGGAAAAAGACAGCGCGACGTTCCGCGCCGTCGGGGAAGGCAGTTCCGACAACAGATAATTAGAATACACTTCGCAGCGTTGGCTACTAATCTATGCTAGTATTTCGCCGGCATGGGGCACCACTCGAGACAGCAGTGAATACAAGCGACAATTCAGGGAACATTTATAATCCGCACGTAGCACTCTGGGCCGTCGTCGAGCGTGTTTCTGAGCGTGCTAAATTACGCGAAAATGTTGCGACGAGTATAATGGCGTGTTGTGTGTAACTGCATGACGTGGGTGTGTCCGAACATATGCGGCCGAGTGGCGCAATGATCATTAAATAAAATTGTCACCGGGTGGCCAGCGCGACGGCGGCGTTTCAAATCGTTCGCGTCTAAATTAATACGGCCGTTGTCGACTTCTTGTGTTTCTTCTTTCGCCGTTAAATCTTCATTGCCCACCCACGGCCGCCATTGTGTGTTTTCCGCCGGGCAATTGTTTCCCAGGGGCCGTTCAATGTGTTTCGCTCAGCTAAATGAAAAGTAAACCGCGGTTCCAAGAGCTGTAAAATTCAATTTCTCCCCTAATTGCCGCGGTTCCTTTGCGCGCCCCTCGGCTTTTCTTTTTCGTCGAACCGGTATACTGTATCTATCGCGTGTGTGCGAAGTGAAAATTCATCAAAGAGACGGCAAAACGGGGCGGGGCTATAGCACGTGAACGCACGTGCCATAGCGACGTAATCATTGTTCATGGTCATGAAATGCATTAGAGCCAGATGATCCCCAGGGGTATGACTAATTAATAATTGTTATTCTATAATTACTCTGTGCCTTGCACGGTTTCGGGGCCAATTGACATAATATGTTTCACGTGCCGGCGTTCCTGGCCATTTGTACTCATTAAACATGGTGGATGGGTTTACTAATGCTTCGTTTAGCCGGATAAATCGGGTAACGAGCAGTTCGCCGGCGATGAAGGTTTGCGTGAACATTGCCCGAAACCAACGACCCGGCTCGACCCGATCTTTCAGACCTATTTTCACCGGTTTCGTAACTTATTGTTCCAAAATCAACGATGGAATTATACTTATCGGGAAATTCTTTGGAATTGGTTTCCTGATTCGCTTCTAAGCATCCGCGTGAAACGAATCCGCGCAAGTCGAGGACGTACTGCACACAGTATTTGAATTATATTGCAATTGCATTACATAATTTGAATCTTTCACACAATTTAAAAAGGTTAAAAAATAAGATAATACAAGAGCACAGAGAATTAATAGTGAATTCTTGTTGAAAAATCTCGTAAACTGTTGTCTTGTTACAGCGGGGCAACCGCACGATTTCACCGACGACGTTTAATACGCGTCAGAGGACTCGGCATACCGGCAGGCAACCACTGTTACAGGTTTAAGTGACTGCCGTCAAAATATAGGCGCGTCGTGCGTGTCCTAATTGAATGTCGCCATAATTAAATTCCCAAAGGAGCCCGGAACGCGGGACACGCACTTTATTGGAGCAATAGCCATTCAGGGACCGCTTGTGTGTCAGCTGAATTTAACCGGCAATAGCCTGAACGCGAAGACAATGTTGCTCGTCCAATCCGAGTCTGCCTATTGTTGTCAAAATAAAAATGCTCGTGCGGAATTAATTCAAGGAATATAGCGTTCAAAATTAATTCAAGAGGCATCGCTCGAGTACAACACATTGAATTTAACACTTAGCACTAGAAATTTCTGTACCATTATTTACCATATTGTTTAGATTATTAAATATGTTTCAATTACTACACATTTAAGTATCGCATGAGGTATTATATCAACTTCATATCGGATAAAGCACTAAAGTCTTTTCCTTTCTCCTGAGAAATTCCATTTGAAGCACTTACATTTTTTGCTACGAGGACTCTTCAATTATTCTTATTTCCGGATTGGATGGCGACATTGCGGGGACACGCGGGGACGGGAGAGACGGCCGCATCCGGTAGTCGAATGTTTCCGTTCTCCGATGGAAATCATAACGATCGGCCCATTTCCGAGGCTCCCGTCGGTCGACGCGGCGACTGGCGTTCCATTTCATTAGCAGTTCGTTAATTGTTAATGAATTATAATGCGGCGGTTACGTTTGGCTTGTTACGTGCGTAGAAATGGCCACCGTCTCCGACACAGCCGCGCTTATTAATTGTTTCACATTGCGCCCTGCAAAAGTGGCCGCAGTTGCTCGTCTGATTCAATTCCACCAGAAAATTCTGTTTCCTCGGTACGGAACTCGTAGCTTCAGCTGAAGTCTCCTGTGGACTCGACCGATGTCTTCTTGTATTATTTAAAAATATACAATCTTGAAAACACCTTCCGTAAATTTTAAACAATTTTATATGAGATAAAGAATGGATTTAGTGTTTTAAAAGTGTTCTAAAATTTTACATACATGTTTGCCTATGTTTTAAGGTACCACAGTCCAATTTATATGCAATTATTTTTATTATTTTTTAAATTCTTGTATGATTCTGATAGAATGTCACTTTTCCTGGCTAGAGATACTTTTATCTTTTACCACTGTGTCAATTTGACACTGAGGGTTAAAATAATGTGACGTGTAGACTGCGGATCTTTATACAAAATAAAAAATGTTTGCATTGATCGCAGGACACAGGAGCTAAATAAAAATTGTATTCTTTTAATTATCCTATTAAGCTGAAGCAAATAGATTGATGTCCTTGAATATTTTTAACACGTCCACTGCTTTAAATTGTGCTTGCCCATTTTTGTCGTAAACGCATCAAATCCGCAGTCTAGTGATGTGAAATAATTAATGTAGTACAATTCACGAATTCAAATAATCATTATTGAAGGTTCCCGGTGGACAATAACTATTCAGTCTCGCGCCAAACATTAACACGGTTCTCCCAAGTAAACGGCGGTGGAGGACCGAAGAAAATAACAAAAAAATTCGCCAACTTACACGGTCGCTTCCGCGGAAATCACTACAGCAAAGCAACACTCTCGGACGAAAGTTGCGCGGCCGCCTCTGAAACTCTATTTCGGTCGAACGTCAGTTCCGGTAAACTTCGTCGGGAGAGTTCACTTGTCTGCACGCATCCTTCTATTTTCGCAAGGCTGTCGTCGTTCGCCGCGTTGTGCCGCGCCTGGCAAAGAGTATTTTTCTTCGAGGTGGAGGACTCACGTCGGGATAATGCTCGGCATTCGTTCCGAGTTCCGAGGAACGAAGAACACGGCGGGAACCTGATACAGAATCGGCTTCCTCGTCGCTGGGAAATGGAACGGAAATTTCTCGGTCCGTGAGCTAATTAGACGAAGTGAAGGGAACTGTGCGCGTTCAGCTTGTAATTAAATGTAATGCAACTCGACGTCGCGACGCTTAAGAAGCTGTAATGGGCTTCTTCGCAAATTTTCTGCGAAAACTCCGCGAAAATGATTAACGCAAACTTCACTCCTATGTATTCGCTTGTCTTTAAAGGGTAATAAGACTGTGGATTTGTGTGCGAAATAAAAATTCTCCGAGTCAACTGCGAGAAACAGCAGTTCAACAAAAATGTACCTCATACTTCATTTATTCGATTATTTACTTCATAAATGAAGAACAAAATCAATCTATGAGTTCCTTAGAAGGAAGGATCTTCCATTGCTCTTCTGTTTGTGGCTTGAGCGTTCCTCGTTCGCGACGTTTCTTTCGAAGTATAAAGACGTGCCTCTCAACGTGCCTCTAGCACCATTCATAATAAACTTATAGTTCTTATTTTTCCACATAAAGAGTGTCGTCTATATACCCACAATCCAATATCATGATTTCCTTTTAGCAGCGGTAGAAGCTAAGAATAGTTTTATTGTCAAAAATACCAGTGTACATTTATTAACAGCCATTTCTAATAATAAATATAGTTTATCGATGTCTCATCGATGATCGTATCGTTAAGGCAGTAGACTCGTTTCCAGAATTGCGATCGCGGCCTCAATTGATCTTTTATCTAGCGCTTTTGACTATTGAAAAACCCCATCTTTGTATCATCGAGAAATGTGAAGGTGCATTCCACACCCTTGCAATCCTGGAAAAACGGGTCTACCCCGTTAAATGAATCTCTAGCGGCATCAGTAGAAACGCGTGCGAATCTCGGCGGTGGTGGACGGGGGTCGAAGTTGCCCGGAGTTCTCGAGAACGTAAATATACGGAAGTTGTTATATCCCGTTGGCAATCTCGGGACGGCATTCACCGTCGTCGTCGAGATATTGTAGCGTGGATAAGACCCGTCAGCGTCCTATACCGGTGGGCCGACAACTTGTCTTCATCCGTTCGCGGCGACGACCGCGAAGTATCGCAAGCGTGTGCATGCGTGCTCCGACGTCAGCCAGGATTTCCTTGTGAAAAGTGGAAGGAGTCGAAAGGAGCGGTTATACAGGCTTGCTGCCTGGGATGGAACGGTGGTTGAGGAGAGCAGCGGTAAGGGGATATAGTGGCGCATTTGCATAAGGCGAGCTTGAAACGGCGGCATAAGGACGAAGGAAGGAAGGAAATGCCGATCGATCTCTCGCAGCGACGTTATTTTCGCGGCCGAGTCTTGAATATTCATAAAACAATGATTTGTGGTTTATTGCCGGTCCGCTGCTCGCGTTTCCCCCGTCCGATTCGTCCTCTCTCTTTCTCTGTCGCTCTCATTTCCGCGTGGCTTTTTTATACGCAACCCCACAATATTCGTTCGGGAATCGATCGATATTACTTTTACAACATCCCTGGCTGGTTGAATTATTCGTCGCGTTAGTGGGCCGGCGCTAACGTTACTGTGTATCACAATTAACCGAAAGTTGTTCGTTTTTCCGAGCTACAATGTCCCCAGCACACACCTAATCCTCTTCGGTTCCGTTTGAACGCCACCGCGTGCTTGTCGATGATTCCGGATGGGGCCAAACGTTTTGCTACTCAAGCTTAAGAGCCCCTGATTAGGGGATTTACCGGCAGATTTCAGGGGCAAAAAGCGGTGGAACCCCTTAGCGGTCGAGCTCACGGACAACCGAAGATCTTGTTAGCTGCTTGTAGACCAGGACTCAGCGGTTGTCCCTACAACTCGATGTTTATGTCTTGACGTTCTCTTGACACCGAGACCAATCTCCGAACAAATCACCACCGGGCAGGGTAAGTGGACCATATTTTTTTCTGGGACCAATGAAAATCATCGACGCAGGTTTCAACGACAAAGTTTTCACCGACAATAACTTTGATCGACTAAATTCCTTGCACCTTTAGAGTTGAATTCACAGCAATGTGCATATTGCTAATAATCCCATAGGGGATTTATAGCTTCATAAACAAAACTTATTCATTTCGTTTCAAAAACCCTATTTTCACCGTCGACGAATTTAACCGACAATGATTTTGACCGGCAACGACTTTAGCTAGCAACAGTAGCATGATCTACAACGATATTCAGATGATGTCTATCAATATTAAGAGAGTAATGTACACATTGAGTAATGTACATTACATTGTATTTCATTATTTAAATGGAAGGTCCGAATGATGTACTTCAATTACAATGTAATTCAAGTACCGTGTATGTAAACTGCAATGTGCTTAAATTACGTAATTCAATTACAATGTATTTAAATTAGCACGAACCACGGGAAAAATACTTTGAAATTTCGCGTCGCACTCGAACATCCTGAAAATCAGTGATCAGTAGATGATAATTGAATCAAGCGATTTGATTTGATTGACAAGAATTGTTTATCGCTGCGATCGTCCGTTGCGATATAATCCGGAGTATCTAAACCCGTGATTTCTGTCAATCAATTGATTTCGAAAAAAACATGTTAATTACGTGGAAACGGTCCATACCGTGGCAGTTCATTAAACGCGTCGTGAGATAAATCTGTTTCAGTGATTTATCATGGACGTTCTCGTCCCGAAGAATTATTGCTGTTCTCCCCGTTCACCTTTACATATACACCGGGAGCGGGCCCATATTTTGGAGTTGTTCCAAGGCAAACGAGTGAAAACTTCTACTCGTATTTGTTGACAATTTCTTTTCACCTTTACACGACTCACTTCCCCGGTGGCGTTGTTTGCCATCGGATTCACTTTCATGAATTTCTCATGCGCCCGCTTGCTTGTTTCCTCCGCGTTTTTCGTCTCATTTATGCACGCACGTCCACTGAAAGCGGATTACCTTAGCACGGCCGCGGGCGAAATTCTGACAAAGACAAAAAAAAAAAAAGAAATGATACTGCCAACTCGATTTCATACAGTCGTGTCCGCATGTCGTGTTTCTTATAATTATTTCGCGCGCATAATGAACGGTAGCAACCGCGACGGGGGAAGAGAATACACAGAGATTCCACAACTTGTCTTCCGAATAAAAAAAAAAAGATCACTCGCTTCCCGTTCCTCTGTATCCGATTATGCATCTTCATAGAACGAATTTCTAGAAAAGCAACATTGTAAATCCTCCGTTAGCCACAGCTCGCTACGGGTCTGGCGGCTCCATCCATTACGCCCCGTTCGAAGTTTTAATAAATTCTCGTTTGAAAGTTTATTACCCGTCAGTGATTGCGCTGTTCGCCGAGAACGGAAGATATTTAATCAGCGCTTAGGACGTTTTAATATTTAAGGGAAGTTTATCGGCACAGAGAGATTCAAGGGAACACGGAGAAGTAATAAAATCAGTTGAAAATATTCAAGTTCTTTCTCATTCACAGATAATAAATATTTAAAGCATTGATTACTTCAACGCGCGGTTCTACACCGAAAATAACCATCTCAATTTTCCGAAATTACTCTGCAAATTGTTTTCGCGCGGAACTGATCGAAGTATATCGATAAATTAAAACAGCGATAATTAAACTGAACGGGAACGAGCAGGGCGCGAATTGTTTCTTAAGGGAAACAAAAGCAACGTTTCCGAACGCTTTCCCGGCTCTAGAGATGCGTTAATATTTCATACGCGGATTAAAATTGCCGGCTATTTCGTTCGGACCACAATGTCTAGATCCTCATCAACATATTTCCTAAATGAAATTCAATCTTTCACACAGAATTTCATTCCAACAGGAATTGATAGATTCAATCCGTTGATTCAATCAAACCACCTAATTCAAACACATTTCTACAACGAAAATGTTAGAGATACTGCTAGTTTCAATGGTACATTCAATTCGTTAATTTCGAGGATCTGTTTAAATATTTTATAAACAATATACATATATTGGAGACTGGATCAGTTTCTAGTAGCGATTCTGTTGTAAACCCGGTACGCGTTCACTTTTGGTTTACGTTTTCATGTTTTTAACGTTTACAAAATGTTCGAAACTTTTGTTAGGTTGCCACTATTGTTTGCGATTCGATATTGGTAGGTTTTTCGTGCCTGACTGTATCACTGTTCTGCAATAAAACAAGGTAAACATTTTTTTTCTGAATAAAATAAACGTGAACAAGTTTCGAAAAGAATAAAACAAAACAGAAGTTTCAAATTGGATGTTTCCGGTCTGTTCCACACGTTCGAGGCTAAACGTCCCTCGAATGGGAGTAAAAATGAGTCGAACCAGCCGAGACACGGATCGTTTTGTAGCCGGGCTGACGCGACCTAGCTAGACCGCGATAAATAACGCGCCCGCGTTCCACTGCGTCAAAACACCGTCAATAGGTATAGATTTTAATGTTAGGCTGTTCGTCAGTGCTAGACAGCTCGTTCGTTTCTGCGAGCTGACTCCCAAAACATGACACCGGTTCCGCTATATTACAGCATATCCAAGCAACTAGCAGCCTAACAGTCCCGTGAAAAAGATTCTCGATTTATTAGAGCTCGACGCGGTGCGTTCAACACGGATTGACGGACGGGCAAGTTAGAGAGGTGTTCCAGTGTAACAGGTCGAAAAAAAATCAATTTCTTCTCCGCGTACTGGGTGGTTCACCTGAAATTACCATCTTGATTTTTGACAATAATATTTAGAGTCGCGTTTTGAGTTTTACAAATTTATATCGTTCGAAAGATATAGTTGCCAGATACACTCCGCGACAAAACGATAAGACACCTCTAGATTTCTAATGTTTCTCAATACCAATGATGTGTACAAAGATTTATAGATCTGTATAGAGTATCCTCTGTTTAGTAACATACGAAGTAACTGCTATTACTTACGTTTTGTCTTAGGAATTATATCAGTTTACATGAAAAACCGGTGCGTCAAAACGATAAGACATGGTGAAGAAGAATAATGATTTAATTACACTGTCCAATACCACATTTGTTTCACAATTACTGTTGGGTGTTTCTTATAGAGTTTTTTGCGCTGATTCCGAATCTGTCTTCAATTTTTCTCCTAGATGCACAGTTTTTGAGAAACATGACTTTAAAAAAACGTATTTTTCAACTTTAAACAAATATTGTGACGTTATTATAAAAGATATTGAATTGTTCTTTGCAGCAAACGATTCTGTAGACTTTCCCGAATACAGTGATGTACAATATTAATACATTATGAATGTTTAAACAATTATTAAAGACGGAGAGACACTATTTCGCACCAATTTTTGAGGATATCTTTGAATTTATCTCAACAAATGAGGGTCCAGCGGAAAATTAAACTATATCACGCGATGGAGCAGATTTTTATCTTGAGAAATCACTCTTTGAAGTTTGCAACTTTGACGTTTCTTTCGAACCACAAAGCAAAATATTTTCGCCCGACAAGAGTTGGCCAATTTATGTTAAAACCGCGCTAGTGGTGAGCGTCACTGGCGGCAACTTATGCCGGGCGAAGATATGTTGTTTTGTGAATCGAAAAAAACGTCAATGTTGCAAACTTTAAAGAGTGATTTCTCAAGATAAAAGCCTGCTATAAGAACCACCCAACAGTAATTGTGGAACAAATTTGGTGTTGGACAGTGTAATTAACCGGTTTTTCATGTAAACTGATATAACTCGTAAGACACAACGTAAATAATAGCAGTTACTTCGTATGTTACTAAACAGAGGATACTCTATACAGATCTACATATATACAAAATCTTTGAACACATCATTGGTATTGAGAAACATTAGAAATCTAGAGGTGTCTTATCGTTTTGTCGCGGAGTGTACATTTTCACTCGAGAAAGTATATAATGATAGCGTTAACGGATTAAAAGTTGTAGCCAATTTTTCGAAGACAATATTTTCGGGAAAAACTCTGAAGTGACTGTTGAAATGAAGTCGACACACCTTGATCATGATTCGATACAAAAACGAACATTGTTCACTCAATAATAACCGTCTTAATCGTTTCGTTCGTTTTAATATCGACAAAATTATCTGGCAAATAGTCAAAATAGCGCTGTTCATAGAGTTTTTGGCCGTCCCGACGCCGTTGAATATTAACAAGAAAAGTAATTGTTGTACAGCAGGTCGAATCCCAGTGAACTTTCCATTCGACGCGACGACGGTTGAATGGAGCCGTTCGAGCTGTCTGTTTTATAAACAGCGGCGGCGTAAAGCGAAAAGTTGGCGGACGCAATTTCCCAGTAAAACCCGCGGTTATCACATTGTCACTGTTTGGCTCGTAACGCATCGCGTGATATATAATGTAAGTTTGATCGAAAAAGTTCTCGACCGCCTTTTTTTTATGAGCCACGAGAACCAGGAGGAAAGCGGCGCGGGAAGACTAAGGAAACTGTTGTCTGCCGCGATGGATCTGTTCACCGTGAGACCACGCAAGATTGGCTACGACAAACGTTAATTAATATACATGGAACCTTGGAAGTTCCTGGTAGCGTTTCATGCAACTGTAATAGACATGATCAACCGTTAGCTGCAGTGGTTCAGTTAACTTTGATCAAATGTTTGCTTCCGCTCCCCCTCTCCGAACTAATCAGCTTTCGATACTTAACCTGAGGTTGGTAGTTTGTGTTTGAAATAGGATTTGTTTTGAAAAAAGTCCTTGCACAATGTATAGTTTCGATTTGAATCGGATGCGACAGCTAATCTCGTGCGGAACGAATAATAAAAAAATGTCGTTGTACATTCAACTACAACACGATTACTAGTAGAGCAGAATAAAGCTAAACTATTAGGTTGTTGCATATGAAATGTCCGAATTTAAAAATGCTATTACAGTCTATAGACTATACAGGCTATACAGGCTATATAGGCTATACAGTCTATGATTTATTATATAAATCATTGAGGTACAAAGGTAATCCTTAATGTCCTATGTTCTATTTTAATTTAGATGTATAATTTTACTTTTGAATAACGTTTATTTTATTTACTTCAACGTCAATCGACGCGACTGTCGTGTATTCCTATTATATTTCTGGTAAATTAACTTATTGATTATGTGATTTTTGGTAAAAAGTGGTGATTAATTAACGTACCAGTCGTTCATTATGAAAACTAGTCGTTGTAAAACGTGAATGACCATAATATCTTATTTTTACCGTAATACAATCCATAAACTTATTAGTAAACAGATTACATTATGTTCAAAATTGCGTTTGTTTAATGTTACTGCTAAAAATCGGACATTTCTTATGTAACAACCTAATGCTTGCAAGTATAGTCTGGAGAACGGTTAGAAGAGGGCCAGTTTCGTGCAGGACGAAGATTGAACACAAACGAGCCAGAAGGAAAGTAATTTTCCAACGTCCCCAATGGTGTGCTTGTGGCTCATCCATGTATCTGTCGGCTGCAACACGCAGGGAATGGTATACGATTACTGGTGTTTGCGAAGTTGTGAATTCTGTCAGAAGGTAATCGTGGGTCAGTTCACGGAGTGTACGCAATAGACGAGAACAAAGGGGGTCGCGTCCAGGCACGAGGTTCGAACAAACGCTCGTTTCGAAGAAGGCTGATAACGGAGGACAATCGCGGGAAGTCTTCCAAAGTTGAAAGAACTTTCCCCCGGTGTCGAATTAACCCCACGAGAACGGACAGAGTTTTATCAGGCAGCGGGGCGAAGTTATTTCTCCGGGTCTGCCGTGTCTGTAATAGCTTCATCATCTCCGAGGTAATTGCATTGCGACGATGTATAATTAGAGGGTATTCTGTGTTCGGGACATGTCCTGCATGCCGTACGGCCTCGTTGTACGTCCGCGGGGCAACCCTGCTCCCACTTTGTCGTGGCTTCGTAAACTCCGTTAATTATATAATGCACCGTTATTATCGACAATAACGTCCGAGTCGGATAAGATGGTTGACTTTAGTAAACCTCGTGGAATCTCTCGACGCGTCGTCCTACAGTTAGCGCCCATGACTAACAATCCTGCTACAATAACGTCACGATCTAGTTCTCATCGCCTGTTCCGAGCAGGGCAGAGATCGTGTAGGGAAACTATTATTTTATGCCGAACGTATAAAAGGACAGCATGTAAACAGGGGACCCTCGAGCTTCTTGGCCCCTCGCGGGGATGCCCCCAGTCGAAGGGGTAGGCGAAGGGACAGTGATCGTGGAGATCCTCAGGGAGTATATCGCGACTTTACTGTACATATCGCAATTCATGGACAGATATTTCGAACAATCGTTTATTTATATGTATAAGCAATATTTCCCCGGGTTCACATTTGTTTACATTCTTCAACAATTCTTACGCCTTTCGGCAAGGGCTATGTCTAGGTAAAATGAATAAGTCCGGTGGCAGGGTGTGAGGTGCGGTATTTTTAGTAAAATACGCGAGCCATTAATTTCATCTTAGCCACGCGCTGATTTCGATTTAATTCCCTTCGAAGGTCTTTGAACAGAAAGTTTGTACGCCATCATTTAATTAAAATCCGGCCAACATACCTTCCGTGAAGTTTTGAAACCATACGAGTGACCCAGTTATTAATTCTCACAGTTCATTTACCGGCGAAGCGCAAACAAACCCGTTAATTACGAAAACCGTGGCCACAAAGACAGGGCAATAGGTGAAGATACAAAAGAAGATTAATTTTATAATTAGCCCGGTGCCGGTGTGTCCACAACTCCATATTCAGCATCCCAACTTTCCGGGACCTCTATTTTAAGCACGGTGGTCGATACCTCACGCTCGAAACTCCGCTGCTTTCGGCTTCCAGCTAAATCTGCTGACACACGGATGAAGTCGCGGAGCCAGCCGGTTTACCTGAAGTCCTGCCGTCTGCCGAAATAAGGAGTATTATTTACCTGGCTACGGTGTGATCCCCGTGGACAACCAGAATATCGTAAGTTTGCCCGCTGACACCACGGGAGACCGAGGAATGCCATCATTCGTTCCTGGTCCTACCGATACGGTGTTCCAGCTGCGCACAAAGTGACTGCGGACTTCTGACAAATATCCGTTGCCTCTCCGCTGTCTCCGGAGCTTTTCCGTGAAAAACTGAGGCCCGATTCTTGAATTCTCGCGGGCGTCCTCGGACACGATCGTCTCGAATTTTCACCTGGAATATGCAACGAACAACTTGAATTCGAAATAAATTTTCCATTGGTTCAGAAACATTTAAGCGTATAGTACTCCTGAGAAAAGATAAAATAAACTTTAAAGGGTATTTACGAAATTTCAACACAATTTATTATGTTGACAATTCGAAAATCGTAAATGTAATGTTCAGATACAGTTTTCGTCGTCATCGATGAAGATGTGTAACAAAAAGGTGTCGAAAAATTGTTCTTGACCTCGAATCTCAAGATCAAAATTTTTTTATGATGCGTAGGTCAAGGACAATTTTGCGGCAACTTTTTTTCGAGACCTTGATCGATTTGAATATATGTATGTTTTCTTTACACCCTGTACGTTAAGAAAACGCTTGCGGTTTGGTCTAAATAATTTCGGTCGCTGGTTGATTAAATAAAGAACGAAAGACCCAGCTAATTATTCCGCCCCTGAACGTATCCAGGAAGTTTTTGCGTCGGTGCCACCGGTCGCCAGGAAAAGGGGACATGAGGAAGAAGAAGCAGCGAGTAACTATCTTCTCCATGGCCGGTCCAATGAGACTTTGGACCTGTTAAGAAGTGGCGGCAAGAGAATAAGAGGCAGGGACGGGGACTCTGGCTTTTCCTCGATTTATCCGCCGGCCATGGGGAATGAAATTACGAGACTTCGCCCGGAACTTTATAAAGGCGAAGATAGATTTCAAGTCCGGCTGTCTCCGCGCCGGTTTTTCCGAAGCTCCTCTTCTCTCCTCCTCTCTCTCTGTCTCTGTTCCAGCCCTTCCACGCCCTCGAATGAACGTATCGTTACTCTCGTAGGTAATCGATCGAGCACCCTCGAGAATTATTTTATACACCATTGCGGGCTCGGCTCCGCGGAAGCCAGGAAGAAAGTTTCGTAGGAAACGATTGCCTCGGAACACGTAAAGCGTCGCGCACGTAAGAAATCTTTAGCCCCGCGTGACAGGCGAATTATAGCCAGGAAATGGATCTGGAAATTTTCACTCGGCGTGTACGGAAACAGAAATTAAAGGCACAATCACGTAGCAGCGGCGTCGTGGGTGGGAAAAGACTTTTAACAGTTTCGAGGAGTTCTGGGGACGTTCGATGGTCTCGAAGGGATTGTTACCCGCCCCCCGGAACATCCCCCCGCCCGGATTTTTCAATTTCCTCGAGTATGGAAATCGGTCTACGGTCCATCGACTTGCGCGTACTAACTACCTATCGAGCCTCAAGTTATGAAATATCATACTGTCATTCCTTATTTCAACTATTAGGAGGAGTTCAAAATTGTCTATCCTCACCGATTTTGGGTCCTGTTGTGTTAGGTTGTTCGGAAAGTATTCCAGTATATCCATTTGTTATTACTAGACAGCGGATTTTATTTTATTTTAAAACAGTGAAAACATTAGAAGTATTTAAAAATGCTGTTATGTTATGTGTTCAAGAGAAAGAAAATAAATTTATATTTCGCTCCAGTTTGTTGCAATCCAGGAAGAAAATTTTTACTTTTCTTGCACGAAGATCTGCTGCCTAGTTATTACTAGACTGCGGATTTTATACATTCATGATAAAAGTGGGCAAGTACAATTTAAAGCAGTGGACATGTTAAAAATATTTGAGGTTCCCGATGATCTGACAAAAAGATGTTTCGAACGAAAGTTGCTCGGTATCCCACTTTTCTAGAAGCTTCAGTATAAAAAATTAAAGAAAAAATGTTTTTTTTAATATCCTAACTGAAATCAAGACGAATACAACGACCTACAATTACAGCATTAAACCTTGAAATAACGCTACAATAGTTTCGGCCACAAAAAGCGGGTTGCCGGACCGCTGCGCGCCGGCGAATGGGAAAGTTCGTTTGCGTGTTTGCGATTCGCGAGCTCGATGCAGAGACAGAATGAGCGCGCGCGATATTTCACGCGGAGCGAATTGCGATCGGGACGATTAAACATTTTGGCAGCTGTCACCGTGCCGGTGGAGGAACGCCGTCTCTATTCGAGGGAAGAATTTAATGGTGGACCGTGGTGGCGTTCGGTCGACACCGGAGAAAAAATGTGGCACGGAGAAAAACTGGAGCTCGACACGCCTTCAATCAAACGGGATTTTTATCGGCCCTAACGACGCCCACGCCGAAGGAAACGAGTCTAGCCGTCGTCGTCGTTCCCGACCTCGGGGTCGTTTCGGTCCTCTTTCATCGACCACCGGTATTCCACAGGTCTCGCAGTCGTGAAACAGAAAGCCGGCTAATTACGTTAACGACCGGAATGTGTTAGCGTGTCCGTCAAACAAAATACTGATTCCCGAACTATTAAGCCCGATTGTCGGCGACCCGACGACTTTGTTTGACGCCAGAAAGCTTTTTCATCGAACAGCTTTTGCTCGGATCAATCTGCCGGAGCCGGTTTCTGAAACTACTCGACAAACGATTTTCTTCATTGATCGGATCATTCTTGTCTCTAATCTCGACGTTCGATAGGATCAACGTGCTTACAACTTTATGAATTATTCTGGTTCAGTTATTCGACGCTGGTCGAACAGGATTTTTCATTTTCACTAGCTATTCTCTCGCGCAGCCGTCTGGAAACGAGTTCAGATTAAAAAATCTGCCACTATCGTCTTTAGGCTCTCATCTTGAAACGTTTGTTGCTCACAAACTTTCCTTACAAGCGCAGATACAAAATTTAGAAATCGTGATCTTAACTTTTTCAAATAAAGTTATTGACACATTAGCTATTAAACTAATCATTCTAACGTCTCAAAGAATTCGAGCCGTGTACGAATAGTTTGTACACCCACTGTAGTAAGATTGAATCTGGCACGTTGAAAGTTTAAGGCGAGGGGTTAATAAATTTCTTGACTGTATTTTGCGAAAATCACATCTGAAGACGTGAATATCGAAGATCCCAACGTCGATAACGATCGTTCTGCAAGACCTGTAAATTAATCGAAGTATCGAGCCGTTCTATCTTCCTTATTCGACGACAGCGCAGCTGTTCGACGAGTCGCTACGAGTTTTCGATAAGAAATAACCCACTTGCTTCCTCGATCGACCAAGAATAATCCCCGCGCTCTCCGGATTTCAATACAGCCTTCCCCGAGGATCTTAGATCTTTCGAAGTATCTGCCGGTTTGGAGAGATTCCGTGTAGACGAGACGCAGGGTGCAATAGAAGCGCTTCTTGCGGCGCAATGGACCGTGAAGCAGTTCGATAGACGGCACCCATCGAACCCTCTTAAACAAAGGCAAGAACCGTGACTGCACATCACTTCTACCAGGTGGTTTTCGCCTTTGTCCTGTCATTTTATTGAACACCTACTGTTTTGCCAACTCTGGTTGATTGTTTGCTGCTGTGAACAGGTCGGTGATTTAAAAGCTCCGATAAATACGTCGCGATCTGTTACAAACTCTACGGTAATGCGTTTCTTTGAAGCCAGAATACGTTTGGTTAGCAATAAAATTTTTTACTCTTAGATATTAGTGTTATTAGTAAACAGCGGATCTTTATGCAAAATAAAAGTTGTCTACATGGATCGCAACATACTGGAGTGAAATAGAAAATTATTTTCTTTCTGAATATGTTTAGTAGATGTATACAGGGTGTGGGAGGCCGGACGGGTGGGACAACCGAGCAGGGGATGATACCACATGTAAAAATAAGTCGAAAAGAAGGAATAACATTTTTTTGTTTGACGCTTCGTTTTCGAGAAAACCGAGTTTGAAAATGCAGCGAATACGCGTGCTTATTGCATAGGAATTGTCTGACGCGTCTGACCATGATCAACCAATACTACTTTGTGCATATAAGTAAATACTACAGCACGCGAACCTGGCGGAATTTTTGACTCGACTTTCTTGAAAACGAAGCGTCCAACGAAAAAATGTTATCCTTTTTTTCGACTTATTTTTACATGTAGTATCACCCCCTGCTCGGTTGTATCATCCGTCCGGCCACACCCTGTATATACATATTAATATTTATAATAATATACAGTGGGTGTACAAAGTATCCGTACGTCCTTTAAAATACAATATGTTTTTATAAATGTACCAAACTACCTGATTTTTTATAATCAATTAGAACCATTGGTTTACGAAATGATATGCAAAAAAGATTTTCCATAAATTATAATTTAAGAGGTTACATGCAAAAATAAAATATGCATTTTTTAAAACTTGTTTATTTGAGCCTATAAAGAAAATTTAAAATATAAGTTTTGTAGACCTATAGGAGTTATACACATGCTTAAAATTTCATCGAAATCGATTAACATATACACGAGCTACAATACAATATAAATACAATACAATTGACCAGTTTCTGCTGAAAATCCATGGGATTGTACATCTGTCGATGCGTGTCGTTTTTTTTCTACGTCAACCGATTTCGATGTAATTTTCAATATGTGTATAACTAACATATATAAATATTTTCAATTTTCATCAAGGGCCCGAATAAAAAAGTTTTAAAAATTGCATTCTTTATTTTTGCATGTAACCTTGTAAATTATAATTTTTGGAAAATCTTTTTTGCATATCATTTAGTAGACCAATGAATTAATTAGAATGAATGAAGAAATTAGAATAATTGATTACAAAAAATCAGGTCGTTTGGTACAATTATAAAAAAGTTATTCTGTTTTAAAGGGCGTACGAATACTTTTTACACCCATTGTATATATTTAAAACAGGCTTGTTTTCGGAGATAGAGGAAAATACCTCAGACCAAACTTATTTGGTATCGAGGGGCTGGTCATCCGATGTTACTAGTTTTTTGATAGGTGGAAGCGTCAAGGAGATATGAAGATCAACTATGTTTTTTTTTTAATGGAATAGTATGATTTTTTACTTACATTCTGATAGATTATTTCAAGACAAATACAATGATCTATTGGGAAGGTCATTCAAGGTCACTCAAGGTCAACTGCAAGAGAAAACGGATTATCTCAAAGCATTCTTCGAACACTTCGACGTATATAACAGTCGTTGCGGTGTAAAACCCTTCGGACTTCTGGAACGCGTGTTTGTGGAACTCGTCGGAATCTTGTCCGCCAGATCGATATCGAGTGTCGAAATTGTTGAGACAGTGCACCGGATGCTAGCAAAGTGTCTATTCGATGTCCAACCTCTCGGCGCTGCACTCATCGAAGGTCGAAGTGCTCGCCGTCTCGAGGGAAGTCGCCATCGAGAATTCCGCGTGTGTAGACGCCTTTAAGGTCCCCGGTAACCATAAGGGCGCAAAGTAGTAATTAAAGTTTCATCGTGCCGGCGTCGACACCTCGAACTTCGCAGAGATGCAAATTTCGAAAATTGATTTTGACGTCGTTCAACCGACGATGCTGATCACCTTCCTAATATCTTAGCTTCTTCTAAAATGGACGTAAAAAGATGTCGCTAAAAAGATGTCGTCATTTAGGCGAGAACATGAAATATTGATGAGCTCAAGAGAAGAATTGGCTTTAATTAATACCATAGCAACTTTGATTAAATTATATACCGAAATGATTGGAGCAGATTGTATAGTTGAATATGATCAGTGGACAATATCGTACAGACATGATGACCAGTTCATCGATCATTAGCGTATGCTACAGAGTCACTTTACAATATATGAGTTTAATTCGTTATGATTCAACGGTAAAGAAGTCTGTACCATCATTTCACGTTTATTGATTGCTTGCGATAGAACAATACGCAATTCCAAATGGGATAATGATTAATTAAACTGCGTCAGATTTACAACCAAATTATAATTACAATAAAAGAAATGATCGAAATAATCCCAAGCACGACACAATGTGGATCATATTTGCCTGTTTAATCGACGATGCAGTAGAATCTCGATTATCCGTACTAAGCAATGGAACATGAATGGTCCACGAGGACGATAGAAACCAGCTACAATGCCAGATTAAATCTTTAATCATGTCGAATCCCAAACACAAACAGATACCATCAGTTCGGATAATCGAGGGTATACTAAATCGTCAATTATGTCATGTGTTTGGCCCCGTTTTGATCAGGAAAATCACACAAATATGTTGACGATAGTTCCATAAGAAAATAATCAACAACACAAAAGTATACCTGTTCAAGGGGTAGTGGAGCGACATTTTTTCACAAATATTATCCACGTATGTTTCCCATAAATCGCGACAGTGCTGTATTCGACTGTTCCCGTGTTTGGCTGGTGGTTTGTCGGCTACGAACAAGTTGAAACCCAGTCCCATCGAATTCGGTCCGACTTCCTGATGAACCGTCGAAAGCTGGAAGGGTGAAATAAAACTCTTGGACTGGCCGCAAACTGCCAGGTGAGGTAGGCATATTGGATTTCAATTACCGACCGTGACGTAGTTGGTTCCGATCATGCATGAACAATGTCCCGAATAATGTAACGCTCGACGGTTCGGGAAAGAGGAGGAATAAGAACGGAGAACAGAAAGGAGAAAGAACACCAGCGAAGCAGGAAAGTCGAAGTAGAATACCCATTTTATTACCGACCACTTTCTACTCCCTCCACTTTCTTCCTCGACCGATATCAATGTTACAATAACTTTACATTCGTAATTGCTTGGCGTCCGGCCAGCTTATTTAAACCATCAACTTCCCCTCGTCTTTCCTACACCCTCCCATCCTTTGTTCAATCTCTTACTTTTTCATTTCTGAACGGCTTCCAAGCGTGGCCGAACTTTGAAATTATTGCTCGTTTATTTATTCTCCCGTGAACTTATATTTAGCCCTGATGTAGCTGCAGTCCTTTATTTTACTTACATAGCTTTCGCGATTCAGTCGTTTCTAAAGACATTCTCTAATTTATTTATTCGCTCGTGAAGCGAGACATGTTCATTAGACCCTCTCTAGCTAGATTGTTTTATCGGTTGCTCAAATGTTGAATTGTTTACAAATATAATATATAAATATATGATACATAATTTGCAAGCTCTCTTGAAACCATGCTACTCGTATATGTGATAAAAGTATTATTGCTCGACCTGCTAATAACAGAGTAATCTTTCACCCTGTGCAACATACAAGTCAAATATGTTCGGTTGCCTTTAACTCTTTAATAATTTAGGATATACTATGTAGAACCGAGCAGACGAACAATTGCGATCAAAAAATCTCGAGAATATTGTAAAAATCTAGTACCAAATATCAGCGTAGTCCAAGTAAACCGGATCCCAAATAAAATATTAAGCATATTTCTTGGATAGTATTTTGGACTGATGCAAAATTCAGACCGGGGAATGAAATGCTGTAACTAGTGAATGAAATGTTACCCCTCAAGTTTTCACAATCCCGTTTCAATGTTTCCTGTTTAGCAGACATCGTTTGAAATGTTCTTGACGAGTCTGTCTGGTCGAAGCAGTTGAAATGAACTTTTATCATAATTATCGCTCGTCTGGTTGACGTACGAGGTATTTATCGATCGCATAGTCCTCAAGCTGAAGTGTACGCTCGACGCGAAGCACTTTCTGCCCTTCGTTCACGAAGAAAAGGATCGTTATTCTTGGTGGGAACGTGAGGGTCCTGGAAGGATGATCCTCGTCGGGGAACGGTGCACCTTTTAGCGCCCCCGGAGCACTGCCGCATGCGTTCCTGCGCCGATCCAAGTGGCCGCACTTAAGCATTTCTCCCACGTATCTTGCCAGTCGCCGATCGTCATTGGACACCGAAGCGGGACGCGACAATTGTTCGCCGAACAATACCTTTATTCGCGGACAAAGAGGAAAAATGAGCGGCCCGCCGCGCGAGACGAGGTAAAAGGGGCTCAGGTGAGCCTGCGAAACTCAGGAAAAATGAGGAAGCGTCGACCGGCGGATGGAAACCGAGAGGATTTGATTGTTCGCGGACTTCTACCGACCATTTGATCCCAGAAACTCGATTTCCCGCTTTCTGTTCACGACCACGCGCGACACATGCTTAATTAGAAACGATTTTCAGGCCATTGTCTCGCCTCTCGCCGTCTTAACTTACCTCGATAAATAAAAAACAGAAGAGTTCAGAGCACGACAGAGACGAAACGCGTCACGTGACCGGATCGTAGCGTGGGGGAATAGTGTCCTAGAAGGGGAACGATAGAGTGGAATACAAGTCTTAATCTGGCGACCTCGAAATAAAATAGTTGGTAGTGGGGGAAAAGTTGCCCGATTTCAATAATTATTTCATCGACTTTGAATTTCTTCTTACGAGAAGAGGTCGCAGTGGTGGGGGTGGTAGATTTCAATGAAACTTTCTCTAGTGAATCTAGAGCAAAAATAAGCAGACCCATGTTCGAGCGTTTTTGACAATACTTGTTACTTATAAAGATAATTAACTTATTTTATGATATCCAGACAATATCTAGGTGCACCGTAGTGCACCAGCTAAGTTCTCGCACTACCTCCTTCTACGCGAAACAACTTAGCCGTTTTCTAGAGGCTTATAACTTGGCACTGGAGGCAGATGGAGAGATGTAATTTCGTACACTTGTTAAATGCTATCATGTATCAATATTGACAAAATATTAATCTTCCAACATTAGTAGGTTCCGAGATATAGGACCTCAAAAATCGCTAAATTTGTCACTGACTGACTGACTGACTGATGGATCATCAAAACCTTTTGGGTACTTCCCATTGACCTACAAGCTTGAAATTTGGTACATAGGTCCACGATAACAAACACTCAAAGGAATAATTATCATTATTTGAAATTTTGTACCTTAAAGAGGTTGTATTGAAAAAAAACATTACGAAATAGATACGTAGGATAGAACATACCAGCATAACATACATAAGTATACGTTTTATTAGCTTCGAAGTCGCAACAAATATTGATGAAAAAAACAATCGCTCTAACGTAAACAAAAGAAACTGCACCGAGCATCGTATAGCGTTCTTTCAAACTAATTTTTACAAACGCTTTTTTCAGTATTGCAAGAGGTATTTCTAAGCTAACTTGGAAGCTTGGCCGTATTTTGTTTGATCTTACAAATTTTTACGGCCATAGGAACTTGGCTCCTGTTTACAGGATGTTTTTGTTGGGATCTTGGTATACTTCAAAGTGCACCAGGTTTGCTTTCCGAATGATATCAGAACAGCAAAAAGTGCCGGCAAATATAAAATTAACTGTTAACACTAAAACTACCGAGCACTGAAAGCGATTAAAATGTTTTAGCTGATAAAAAAATAACAAGGCTCTATATATTTATTATAGATTTCGTGCAATTTTTATTGCAATATGTGTTTGGATAAAGAAATGTATCGAATCATTTTCCATGCAAGCAACGTCATAATTTCAATAATTATAAAATTAAAAATGTAAGACCGGTCATTTGACCGGCAGTGGTAGGTGTAGTGTTAATTATCCTGGTATAAATAATGAGTATTGTGTCAAAATCGCTGGGACAGGGGACTCACCCGAAAAATTTCCATTAAAATCGACGACGCTGTGATTTCTCGTTGTTAGAAACTTGATACGCCTACGAAAGTCTAGATGTTCTAAATAAAGCCTCATAGATTCCTGTCAGAGACGAATACTAATTGATGTAATCAAAAATAACATTGTTACTCGCAACGACTGTTTGAATACATTTTCTTCACACGTACACTGCTCATGTTCATACGTATTTTTCATAAGGAGTTGCGCGAAGGATAAGGGGGAAAGTAGGAAAGGATAGCAAGTAATCGCTGCAGGCACACAACAATTTACGCGCAACTGTTTCGTCAATTAATAGTAAATGGGCGAACGTAAACGGCGCTCCACATCCGCCCAGTCAAAGACAAATACAGAAGTTAAATATACATTCTGCGCGAAAGTTAACCTCCAGTATGGTACCAGAGGCCAATTTGGTAATATCTGCCAGCATCCACGTTCCTGTGTTCGTTGTTTAATAAAGAATTGTTGTGACATACTTCAGAAGCGTCGCGCGTTCCACGGGAAATTCAAGGAGCACAGTTTGCCGAAGAATTTCTCCTTCGCTGCAGCTGAATTTCGCGTGCTAGAGCTCTCAACTGTATGAACAGTCTGTCAAGTCATGTACTGGATTGGTGAGCGAATTTTTCACACCCACTGCGGGATATTCATTTTAGAAAGCACTTTAAGCCGGTTCTCTTCGATTCAACGATCCGATTCGGGGTCTCGCGATCTAATTAAAAAGTTATTACCATCGAAACACTCGCGTTCCGAGTACGAGCATGAATAAATTCGTGATTCGAAGTTTTAAAATTAATAATTAAATTGTACTACCGTTGTGAACAACATTTCCCATTTTTATAGGAGCGAATAAATAACTGAGAAACGGCTCCTTATCCTTTAAGCGACTTATTCTGCTAAGTAAACAGCGAACTTTGGGAAAATCCCTATCACATCCACTGTATCGGCTCCTTCTTTTGTCCGAGTATCCGGTTTCGGTGATTGCAGAGCAAGGATCAACGGATTCGAGGAGGATTTAACAATTGGGATAACAGCTAACTTTCCAAGCGGCTGTGGATAAAATTGAAACTATCGGCTCGATCTTCTGTTCGACAGCAACTCTTTTCACCGTCGACGTGTTTCTTCTATTCTAAATCCGGCGTAATGCCGCCCACGCTATTATCCGATAATTAAATGCATTGTTCATTTTTCTCGACTAAGCTTCTCGCAGTATGTAACGGGTGGGAAAGTGAACGTACCGTTTTGTTTCGAAAATGTTGCAAATTCAAATGTTCGTATACAGACGCGAAAAAATGTTTTTAATCAATGAAACCAATGTAGATACGAGGATCGGAATCTCACCGCCGGCGTTCTCGAAATTAAAGCTAGCACACGTGTGCTACCAATTTTGTCGAGGAATGTAAATCGCGATAGAACGATACGAGGGCCGACTGTTTGTCGAACGATGAAGAGGAGCAAGCCTCGACGCCTTCGAAATATGGCGGACCCGGGGCGCGCGGCGTATTCTCTCTGTTTCTTTTTCGCTTTATGCAAATCAGGGTCGATCTGCGCGCGCTAGACTCGGACTGCGAGCCATCTGCATTGAAAATAGAACCCAATCTATAACCGCATAAACCGATACGATGTTTTGATGTGGTCGTTCGCCGGGATCAGCCGTAGGATCCGGCCGGGGATCTAGCAGTGAAGGAAAATTCGCGAACGCATCGCTTTGATTAAAAAGCGGATTGAACGCTGAGTATCGCGTTAACTTCGAATGCGTTTCGCCTACAGCGGCAAGTGCTCGAAATCGATATGCCGTGGCAAAATAAACTGCGAAAATCATTGTTTTATTATATACTGCAAGAATTTAGATCATTCGAGAACATAGATATATTATTTTGAGCCTGGTCAAATTATTAAAGGAGAAAAGGAATTTCCAGTTGATATTCGAAACGTGGTAAAGATTGTTAAGCATAAGAAATCGTTAGTCCCAACGTGGTTAGTTTGGCCTTACTTCGTTAAATATTGTCGCCTGCGTCCAGAGTCGCCAGATTATTTCGAATTTATAAAATAAACATTTTACAACATATATTGTAACGTATCTTTCTGAAAGCTACGCTAACAATATGTAAAAGAGATGAGGTTCAAAGAATATTTTGGAGCAAGATTGTTCACATAATACAACCAGAGAGTCGCCAGATTAAGACTTGTGTCCCCACTCTACCGTTACCCTTCCACGACTATATTCCCCCACGCTTCGGCCGTGGTCCGGTCACGTGACGCGATTCGTTTTTGTCGTGCATGCGTCACAATCCGGTACTGGCAGAGAGATGGTGAGTTGTTCCCCTGAATTCGTTGTCTTCTTTTTGGAGAGGGGGCTGCAACGACATTAAGGTCGAAAGAAACGTGTAAGTACACGAACTCATCACCGGTCCGTTGTTGATATCCCGGCGACCGTATTTCGTTAGTTCGCAGTCAACAAAATAAAATTTCCATCGAATATAGGCCGGGTCCGCGTGGAAACGTTTCCGAAAGCCATTCATTACATCCGCATTACCGTTTAACAAAGCATCGCGCGAATATTCCTCGCCCGTCGATCTCATAATTCGCCGTTTGATACGAACGGCGGCAATTCCCGATCGAATTCTGTAAATACAATGCGACGCAAATGAAAATCAGTCGAGCACACATTTCGCGCGCCATGTAAAACGGCCGTGGGGGTCTGATTTCATTTAACATTGAACTGCAATGAGATTAACCCCCTGCGCAACCGTGCCACCGTGTCCATTCTACAGCCTGTCTGCTGAATTTAAAATCCTTTCGATGTACGCCGTGCGAAACTATGCACGATTCCATCCGGTTGTTATTTATTCTTCGAACGAGATTAAACGAGTAAGCCGCGCGTCCCGCGTCTCTTTCCCCGTCTGCCGAACAAATTCGAAACCTTTTTTTAAACATATTGTTACGTAGGCTGCTGCTCCGAGCTCGACGTAGCACGGTCGTAGCTCTTTATTAATGAAGAGGAGGAGTACTTTTAATCTTTGCGCCTCTCTCGTCTCCGTCGTGCAGAGTTGGGCATTAATCAATTAAAATTTTAATCAAGATTGATTGATTGATGTGTACGATTAAAAAAGGTAATCATTGAAAAATGAACGATTCATCCAATCCATTGATGAAGTTAATCGTCAATCGTTGATTAAAAAAAGAAACCATCGAAAAATCGGAGACTGATTAAATCAATTGTTGAAGTAAATCGCCACACGGCCTATCCATGAGTTGTAATAAGGAGGAAGAGAGAGACAGAGAGATCTTAACAAAAACTCAGTTTACGTTTTCTTCAGTAAGCATACAGTTTTGATTCCGTATTTCATTCTAAAATTTCAACAGTTAATCATTAATCAATTATTCGATTGACGATTACAATTGGAAAGAATGTAATTGTTAACCGCAATTAACGACTAAAGTAGGAGTTTAATTGTTGATTGCGATTAACGATTGAAGTAGAAATTTATTCGTCAATCGTTGATTAAATTTTTGCCCAACTCTGCCGTTGTGTAAGGAATAAGTAAACTATTTTAGTCGTACCTTCAATTTAGTTTTGCACTTCAAACGCTATATCTGATCGGAAAGTGATCTGACAGGCCTGATATTTTTCATTTCGACGTTTCAAAGGGTTCTTATTTGAGAGAAAACAAGATTTTGTTGAGGTTTTTGAGAGTCGAAAAATTGAATTTTGCCCACAAAAAGCGGGTTCCTGGACCACTGTGCGACGCTGCAACGAAGACCACTTGGCGCAAGATATCGATACTCGCAACGCTCGACATTCGTAACAATATACACGTATATACTTCGCATACAGTCGCCGCCGTCTTCGTCGTCGTCGTCGTCGTCGTCGCGTCGGTTTCCGTTGTTTTTCCAAGCGGATCCGCTTTTCATACGGTCTCCCGGAGACAGGAGACTCAGCTCCTCGCGATTGATATCCCCAGCCGTATTAACACGTTTTGCAACCTTCAGTTCGTCCCAGAAATATGGGAATTTTTGCGAGCACGCTTCGATAACTAATAGTCTGCCATCTTCTTTCTCCACGGATCACAGAATTTTTGTCCGAAGAAATGAAAGATGGCGTGCAATGCACACACCGAGTAAGTACATCCTGTTGTATCTCAATTAGATTTTATCCCAATTGTATGCTATTTAAATTACACTAATGATTCGCGTAATTGGCAATTAAATTAAGAGGAAGATTCCAATTACGTAACGCAGTTACAATGTAATTGAAATACTGTGTAATTAAATTACGTAATTCAATTACTAGACAGCGGATTTTATGCATCCATGACAAAAATGGAGAGTAGGCGAAACTTAAAACAGTAAAAATATGAAGACGTTATTTTCGATAACGATCTCGGTTAAAATTAGTTACATCAAAAATAAATCTTTGTTCAGCTTTATTTCCATGCAAACGATGTATAAACATTTTATTTTGCTCAAAGATCCGCTGTCTATTAATTACAATGTATTTGAACAACTCTGCTAAAGCGTACACCACCGGTGGATCAAACATTGATCCATCGACTGTCCTGCGAAAGTTCTTTCTATCTTATTTCCACGACAAGAAGCAATGGCTGAAAAAAGGAGCGTAGAGGTCGTTTCGATACAATACGCAGATCCGGTTCGGATCCTCAATTTCCAACCGAATCAGTGTCTCGGACGCGATTCGGCTAAGCCTTCGACGAGCAGATCACGTATAGTAGAGATCCAGTTGATCCGTTCGGTGTTGAGACGCGCCGCGCCGGGCGTCGCGACGTTTTCCTTTGGATAGCATCTCGACGATGCTCGTGAACGTACGTAAAGGTGAAAGTGGATGAAGATAGGGCTGAAAGGGCGGAGGGCCTGCGGGAGGGCCACTCGAAATTGAGTTTCCGGTGCCGTCACTGGCAAACACCGAGGTCAAGATACCTACTTGTCGGGGATTGAAGCGTACGCTGGTGAAATGCAAGTCTTGCCTCGCATCGTTGCCCGAATTTGCGTTCGCCCTATGGATTCGCCGCGCACCGCGCCGCGCTTTATTCCTCAGAGAAAACCTCGCCATCCTCGGGAACCTCGTACAACCTACCTCCGTGCTGTTATCCAGCCCGAAGTATTAGATCCCGTACGAAAATCTCCTGCACCGCTTCTTTTCTAATTTTTCCTGAAAGGATCCAATGTTTTATTACCCCCGAGATAAAGCGGAGATAAACAGCCTCACTCGCACCCGGAGCGCCGCGCCGGATCATCGATGCATTCCAAACAAATTGAATTCGAACGACTCGATGCGAACTGCATCCGAGAAATTTCAATCGAAATGAACGGTCGTCTTCCCTCATTTCACGAACTGAATCTGTGAATCTGTAATGAAATAACAAGGTAAACAGTTATCTTTGGATGATTTTTTTAATCAAATTGACGAGTTATCGTTTACATCTTAGTTTTTCCGGTTACGTGTTTGACATTAAAAAAAAATGAAAAGAATTTTCACCTTGGGCTTCAATATCAAGATCATTTTTGTAACAGATCTCCGCGTATATAATTTTGAAGCACCCTGTACATTCTATGGAATATATGTGTATCAAAAATTGGGCGTTCCATTTCCTTTGGAATGGACCTTTGTGAGTCTCCTGACTTATAGTCCAGAAGCCGCGTTCGTTAACTGTGAAAATGGGCAGTCGCGGGAAATGGTGAAAGAGGATTGAGCAGCGTCAGGGGAATTTTAGACGGATTTAATCCCTCATCAGCAAAGGTTGATAATTAATCCGGACGAACTTAATAGAAACGTTCATCGAAGCAAATTACTCTGTCCGAGTCAAACAGGGTCACGTTAACCAGCTTAACTTCACATTTGGAGGCGTGTGCACACGGGAGTGCGTCCACGTTGCATCAGCGGGTACGTGCGGCCGGCGTAAATTACAATTATTGTCACATTGTTGGCACCGTTGCTGGTTCAAGATATAATGAGGGATCTTGCGGGATGGTGTATGAATGCGTCCGCGTCAGTGGTACGCGGACCCACGGCTCTATGACCATCCTATCGGAAGATAAGGCCGTGTCGCAAATTCACCTATTACAGCCGATCATTACCAGACCGCTTGCGGATATCTCGCGGGTAAGTTTGCGCTTGTCGTTGCGTATAAATTAGCGGAGTCACTGACGAGGCTACACCGTAACTGTGCACCTCTCAACCTCACGAACTCTTGCACCGCGCGCGGACACGAACACGATGCTCGTTGAACGCGTTCTACCGTCCCTCGTATCGGTGTCCATAAAATTCGCCAGGTCGAGATCATTATTTTAATGACACGTTGTCCGTGCGCGGCGAACCTCGCCAAGATCGTATCGCCCGCCGACCAATCTTTATGTAAATCGGACTTTTATGCAGTAAGATACAAAGTCAATTGTCATCGATTTTACGATGAAGCCATCGGCCAGCTGAAAACACGATACAGATCCATTCTCGTTTCGTCGGGGCTGTTTAGTTTATGGTATAAATATCTTTATGCGTTTATATAACAGTAAAAACGTTATATTATTTTCAACATATCAACCATATTAGTTTGTTGGAATTCAGGTGGAATCACATACAAATGAAATTATTATATAATTTCAAAAATTAAACTTTTTTAGCTTGACCATCTAAAACGCGAAATTTTAGTTCATACTATTTTATTTCAAGAATGTGAACGTTTTTAAAGAACGTTGTATACTATGTACTGTTTTTTTTTATTATCATTGATGATTTTTTATTTTTTCTCAGATATTTGCACCAAATACAATGATTGAAAAATATTTCTATTTTTCGTCTCAGAAGGGTTAAGTAATATATAGTTCTCCAAAGAATTACTTCGAAAAATGGCTTCGACTTGTTGGCCATTCCTGCCACAAGGCGATTCGTTACGGTCTAAGAGTTATTGATTCTTCTAAACTATAATCAAAGTTAATTTCTCCAGCCCTTTACCGTAACGATGAATTTTTCAGGGCTGAAATAATGGTCGGGCCTGTCGATGCGCCGCCGGAAGAGTAATAGCCTTGCAGAATAATATATATCAAGTTGAGTCGTAAGTAATTGCCGTTCTTCTACACCGACTTTATTACTCTTTTTAAAAGAGTCACCGGATAAATTAATCTGAAACGCATTTTCCATTATTAATCGCGACTTTCACTCTGTCAGTGACAGCTTGTCAATTTCAGATGCTAAAATTAACTTGTCTTGATAAGGAAAGAACTGCAATGAACTTCGCTGCTTGTCGTTCATTATTGAATTTTCTATTGTATTTTAAAGAGATCTAGATAAATGGTGCGAACCAAGACGAACGACTTTCAGTAAAAATCGTACTTGTATCAGTAACAATAGCTGGTCGTTCTTGCTGCTTGGACTGTTGCCAATTGTAACTTCTTGTTAAATCTTGTTTTTATAACAGGCGTGTAAAAGGTGGATCGGAGAATTAGTAACATCGAAAACATATCCTCAAAAAGGACTCACTCGAATAAATTTGCAGCTGAGGAAACAAAGGGAATGGGACAGGAAATTAAGCTTGTCAATTCCAGATGCTAAAATTAACTTGTCTTGATAAGGAAAGAGCTGTGATGAACTTCTATGCTTGCCGCTCATTATTGAATTTTTTACTGTATTTTAAAGAGATCGGGTTTCAGTAAAAATCGTACTTGTATCAGTAACAATAGATGGTCTTTCTTGCTGCTTGGACTGTTGCCAATTGTTAAACGTAAAACACTGCTGTAACTTCTTCTTGTTAAATCTTGTTTTTACAACACGCGTGCAAGAAATGAAATGGGGCGGGGAATTAAGCGAAACACACGTGATGCCTTTCGAAATCTCACAGAAGCTGCCTCAGCAGTGCATGCTTATGGTAAGAAAGACAAATTGTTCTTCATCCCTTTTAAAGCGGCTCGTATTCGAAAGTACGTAGCCGATCTGCACGATGATCACTGCCATTCGACAAATCCTTCTCTTGACTACACGGTCCCGGGGATATTGTCGGGGAGCGATTGTTGCTGATTCGAACCGTATAATAAGACGGCGGGTATCGAACAATGCACGTCCTGCGGAAAACGATGCGCACCACGGCCGGAGTCTTTGATCTTTTCATGGATTTCAATTCGTTGTAACACGGATCGAAGCAGCTCGGAACGGGTTGCGGAGATTCCGTGGTAATCTGTATTATCGATATTCGTCCGGGGGATTGTGCAATATTAAGTAGAGAGCCGGGATGAGAAGTCTCGAGGATAAGATGTAAATGCAGCTAGAATACATCGAAGCGAACCATCGTCTTGGGCTCTTGAATTCGTAAACGGCTCGGCCGTAGATAAGACCTCTCGAGAATAAAACGAAAGGAGCCTCGACGATCGAGCCCCCGGATACCTACCCGGCTGTTTTCGAAGTCGTTCAAAAATCGAGCAACCGGGGTAACCGAAGTTTTCGAGCACCGATCAACCGTCCGGCAATTTTCAATACCGTCTAACAATCCAACTGAGACGCCCACTCGAACGATGTATGAAGCAACGGCCATTTCAAGTCGTAACGCAGCACAATGTTTCGGACTTTAATAGCAGTCGGCTGAAAATTCATAACTGAGACCTCTGATACGTTTTTAAGGGAATATTCGCCTTCTCATTTCGCGATAATGCAAAAGCTTCACAAGTCCTATTTTTACGTATACGGGGCGTAATTTGCATACTTTTATAAGATGGGATTTTCGGACTCTAATAGGAGTCTGCTGAAAATTCATGACTGAGACCTCTGATACGTTTTTAAGGGAGTATATTAGCCTTCTCTTTTCTCGATAACGCAAAGATGGGATTTTTCAAAAGCTTCGAAAGTTCTATTTTTACGTTTACGAGGCGTAATATGTATTATTCGGGAGCATAAAGCTGCGCGTGTAGCTATTTTCATAAAGCTGCGACAGCTACAAAGGAAACATACATGTAAAGCAAGAAGGTGGGGCGCAGCATGAAGGCTTCGGAGGCTGCGCGAAGAAAGAGAGAGAGAGAGGAAACGGAGATGAATAAAATTATAGGCGTAATATATTCATCGTTCTAAAAGTATATTCTTTCGGAATTCCTCTTTGGGCACGAGGCTGCGAAGAGCCATGAAATATAGGCGTGCGCAACACGTTGCAATTCACCTGGAGAATTTTTAATCTTCCATAAATTTCAATCACCCTCGGTTGCCGGACTGCTGTACTATTTACGCTTTCAGCATCCCATCCAGAATAGTCCCGGCCACCTACATCGGAACTCGGTACAGGTCAGACACGGTCGACGTAAACGTAGCAGGCCCCATGAATATTTGAAGCTCCATTCACCGCAGCCCTTTGTTCTTTCTATATTTAAACGAACCGGGATGAGCCAAGAATAAGACATACGCTAACTCCTTGTTGTTCATACGATCTACCCTTGTCCACGCCACTCGGAATAAGCCTGGCCGACGATAACCACGACTTTGAGGGCTGCGAGGCGGAATCAGTATGGAAATGCAGTGTCGAGATCTTATTTATATTCTACAGAACCCGCTCACTGTACGATAGAATTATTTACGCGACGAGCAGAAACGAAGTTAAATAGAAGATTAAAGGATGAAAGGAACGATTAATGTGATTTTATGCATTTACGACAAAAATGAATAGGTGCAATTTAAAACGGTAAAAACATTAGCGGAATTGAAAAATACTGTTTATTATTTTCAGCCTGTTAAACGTATTAAGGAAGAAAGTAAATTTCGCTCCAGTGTGTTGGAAAATTCAGGTAGAAAATTTGTTTATTTTGTGTAAAGATCCGCTGTCTATTCATAATGGATATATGTACTCATTTTCATCGAATGGATTCGAATACTTAACCACAGTACGCAAAATATATGTATCTTTTAACCACATCGTTTGTAGTGTTACTAAATGCACGTTTGTAATTTTTAAAATTATAAGTAATTGAATCTACGACGAATAACAATTTCTCGCTGAAGGAGTTGCACCGTTGGAAATTATGTATTGTACAAGAGTTGAAATGCAGTGTCGAGATATTATTTATATTGTACAGAACTCGGTCGCTGTACGATGGAATTATTTACGCGACGAGAGGAAAAACGAAGTTAAATAAGAGATTAAAGAATAAAAGGAACAATTAATGCGATTCATAATGGATACTAATTTTCATGGAATGGATCCAAATACTTAGCTACGGTATGAAAAATATATGTATTTTTTAACCATATCGTGAACAATGTGATTTTTCAATACTAATACTCATATCATACAAAAAAATTACAAGTACAAGAGTTAAACAAATGAATTGTACGTTCGCTCTAATATTTCTATATTTTTTAAAAATTTTCCATGAAAGCTCGTCAGACTCGGCAGAAAATTATGTTTCCGACTACGAACTTGGAACAGATCATTCCTCGGCGCGTGTACTCGAATACACGTCCTAACGAGCAATGTTCTAGATCCAATTAGCTACAAGCTTCAACATTGTCTAACGTATAATTTTTTCGAGACACGGAACACGATTCTTCATTATATCAAACATGGACTGCTGGAGTTACGATTGATAATGTTTACGGAAAACTCGGAACTTCCTCCCGTTCTAAATACGAAATATTCTACTATTACTCGGGCGCGTAATTACTTACGTACTTATCATCGGAAAGTATCTATCGAAATCCATACCGCGAACGGAGAGGTACCGTACGCGTGCACTATTGATTTTGCACCAGTTTTGAAAGATTAATATTTACACGAGCGTTGCAGGTTCAAACATAATAGCAGTGCTCGGGTATTAATATCTGGAAAGTGCTTAAAATCAGAAGCTAAACGTATATAGCTTGCTCGACGATCAAAAGATGTGATTGGATCGGCAGTGGGGGAAATTGGAAGCTGAATATTGCAGCTGCAAACAGTAGCTGAAACTCGCGAATTTCTGCGCAGAAAAATATAATCTTGTATTCATGTCGGACTAATATTAAATCCGAAATAAATGTAAATCCGCGTAAGCTCCTCAAAAATAGCTGCACAAAAGATCATCCGATGGTTTCCAGCCATTCTGATTTCGCGCGTTAATTCGATCAATTCTCTCGTGTCCGTGATCTCATATTTTAAATTTAGACGAGAAATAAGAGCTAGTTTAGGATTTAAACGCGTGTCATCCCATTTAACAATTATTTTTTGCTTCATACGTGGTGAAGCCGAGAATAAAAGGAACCGCGTTCCATCGGCCGAACAAGATAATCGTATCTCTACTCAATATATTCCCAGGAACGAGCTCGAGCATCGGATTGCTTGAAACAATAGAACCGGGAAGCACCCTTACGCGATCTTCATTCCGCCCGTAATCATTATCCCCACGTGGTTCAATTGCCAGGCAATTCTCGCTACGGGGTTTTCGTGGAGAGGACGGCGCGGATCTGGGAAATCTGGAAAAATTAAAAACACCTGGTTCCGGTTAACGGTGCTCGGGCGTACACAGTAAAGAGCACGGTCGCATTACCATCGTTGTAGTTGGACCGGTCTGGAAGCAGGCGAGTAAAAGCGTGGGCGTCTCGTCGTGTCGGTGCAGGATCTCGAGGCGGGCGACGAGTTGAGAAGCTCGTTAAAAGGGAACCTGGAGAATCATTAAACGGTGCAAGGGGCCGACAATGGCGATGGCTGAGGCGACAAAGACGATCGCCGCGGCTCCCGGTCCCGTCTTCTTCAATTCTCTGCCGTACCTTTCCGCTTCCTTTTTCGCCGAAGGAGGAGGGATGGGAGAATGGACGCGGAAGAGGAGTGGTGGTCCGGAGTATCAATTACACGGCGGCCTCCGCGTTAGAGTTTTCCGGAAATTCGCGTAGTAAGTCAAGCCCGGGGACACTGCGAACTACCCCGGAGGGCGAACAATGCCCGGAGGTCGGCCGCTTTTGCATTTGCATATGAATTGGAGGAGCCCCCAGGCGGCAACCCGTAGGTCGCCACCTCCACAACCGCCTGCATCAGATCCGCAGAGCACGGTGGTGCATCCAGCCGATGCACCCGACCTGCCCGCTTTCTCCAGCAGCCGCACAGCTACGGAGTCGCATAGCCTCTAGCCGGCGGCGACGGAAACTGGGTGTGCACCACCGCTAGGTGGTTAACGGTCGTCCGCTAGATAGTTCAAATTACCAAGACGACGCCGACGAGTGGATACTTCGGGAGGCCTTATGCTCCCTCTCTCTTGCAAACACCGTGTTTGCACGGGCTTCTTGCGACAGCCCTGAGGCCGTCCACGGACCGGCATTACTCGTGGTTAATTGAGCCGCGATTACTCCTCGCTTTCTCCATTCTTCTTCGCCGAGCCTGTCCCCTTCAGCGCCCCAGGATTTTAGGGGTCTTGCGCGCGTCCGGCCGCTTTCAATGGAGACGTTTTGTTAAGGGGCTTGCTCTTCTCTCGTTGCGATACTTGTACGCTTCTCTGCTAAATCGAAGGAACACTGAACTGTGAGGAGATAACCGAGTTACGTTGTATCGCAGAAATATGAACCGCGGATTATTCAAAGTTTTCAAATATAAACATTCAAATTTTATAGTGTCATAGAAATGACTATTTCTGAAGTTTGGCAAATTAGAAAACGGAATTCTAAAGAGGATGAATAAAGAAAAGTATTTGGAATGTAAGACCTCAACAATGACAGCCTTCTTATTACAAGTAGCAGCACTTGGGAAATGGAACAATGAGTTGCGAATACTAATTTCAGGAGACGTACACAGCTTCAGTGTTCATTCATTGGACGTTTATCTTCTGCCTGTTATTCGCACGGTTTATCCCGTCATTTTGTAACATTGTTTACGCGAGAACTCTACTCTTGAGTTACACAAAGTCCGGCGCGGATTGTTTGCCGGAACTCTCTGAATCCGAAACGAATTAGATTTGAAGCACGGCGAGCGCGATAAGAGAGATGGGCGTTTCAGATACATTTATTTCCCGGAGCACGACGGCACGTGCGTCGATGGCGAAACTTCGAACGGTCTTTGAAATATTCGTGGAACAGGATTCCGGTTGACAGTGGCGGAGTAGCTGGGCGACTTTCAACGTTGAACGCTTTTAGTGCTCACAGTAAATTTAGTCGACCTGGTAATGGCTGAATTATCTCTGACAGCTTTGCGACATCTCTTAAAGCGAATGGATAATATTCCATTCCCGTGGACGCGGGTTTCACGCTCGGTTGACAAGAAAATATATTAAACGGTGGCTCTCTCTTTCCCTTTCTCGTTCTTCGTCGCGGATCGCCTGCGCGCCGTCGCGTCGCGTCGTCGCAGAGAAACCGAGTTTCCTTCGGGAGAGGACCAACAGGAATCGCCGTTTTATAAAACTTTAATGAGTTCCCCGTGTCCTCTACACGCGTTGCGAACTTATTCCACCCTCCTTCTCGAAGCTGACACGCTCACACTTTTCGGACCGCGCGGGCCACTCAACCTCTGTCCGTTCCACTCGATACAATTCCGACTCGCGTATTTATTGTTCTACGTCTGAACAAATATTGGGTATATCAAAATACGGTATCGCGTAAAGGATATGTTGTTGGACATTCAGACGTCTTAAAGATATATCTGTTGTTGGACATTCAGAGTTATTAAAGACGTCACAAATGTCTACCGAACAGCGGATCTTTATGCAAAATAAAAATGTTTCACCTGAATTGCAAGAATCTGGAAAAATAGAAATTTATCAATACGTTTAACATGTTGAAAATAATATAACAGTATTATTAAATTCTTCTAATGTTTTTACTGTTTTAAATTACACATACCCATTTTTGTCATATATTGACGGCGGATTTCTATGCAAAATAAAAATTGTTTTTCTGAGTTCCAACAAGTTGCAGTGAAACAGAAATGTATTTCCTTTCTTGATATGTTGAAAAAAATATAATAGTATCTCTAAATCTTTCTAAGATAACAGTATCTACTAAATCTTTCAAAATAAAAAATGTTTGCATTGATTGCAGGACACAGGAGACTTTTTTTAATTATCCTATTAACCTGAAACTAATACATTCACTGCTTTAAATTATATGTGCCCATTTCTGTCATAAATGCATAAAATCCGCAGTTAAAATTGGAACGCATCTAACGGTGGCTGGCATAAAATCGTGAAAAGCGCGGCAGGGTTGAAGGTATTCATAGGGTGGCAGAGGCAGCAGAGAATCGATGGCCAATTTCGAAGATTTGATGGAACCAGGTGTACAATCAGGACAATCACTCCCGCTAAACGCTTCTAAATTACTCGGAGCCCGGAATTACCACATTCAATAAGAAAGTTGGACGTTGGCATCTACACTCGCCGTTCCCGAGCGCGATCCGGGAGTTCCCGTTTATCTTGCCGGAGCCTCTCGGAATCCGGTATCGAATCACGAAGGGCAAACAAAGCGAGCGATTAAATCCTAACGACACGCCACGGGGCGAGGCGAGAGAAAGCCTAGGTGCGCGCGTTGCTCGGATATTTCTTCCGAAACGAAACTGCAGGTCCGTAACCTGCCCGTGTCAGATCGCAGGAGAGGAGCCTGTAAACAGCGGACGATAATCCGACCCGGTTGTCCGTTAACTTCACCGCTGCCACCGAAAACCAATTAACCCGATGGCTCCGGCGTGACCTGGACGCCGTAATCGGGACACTTGGAAAATTAGGATCGGTCCGGAAAATGTTTCGGCTCGTTAACGAGGCTGATATCAGCCGGTGGGAAGGGGCAAATCTGTAAACGGTATCCGCCACCTTGGATTCTGGAGGGGGCGGGTTATCGCTGGAGATCATCCAGAATCTCAATTACACCGGCGCTCGCTGGGTGTGCTCTCGAATTTCCCTGATCTTCTAATTGTCTTCGGTGAATCGCATTAATACGTTCTTTCTGATTATTAACCCCTTGCTGTATTATTTTCTTCGGAGCCGCTTTGATTAGAACCCTCAATTTCGCACATAGTTCAATTGGTTCGAAACTTTGTGACCTTTATTGTTTTTAACGTGAATAGCTGGCAGAAGTTTAGTATGGTGAGAACGCCTGCGGTGGTGGAGATTAGGCGTGTATGGTGAGGGGGGAAGAGGGTCAGGTTAGGTTAGGGTTTCCCCAATTAAAAAAAAAAGAAAAGTTAGGTTAGGGTTAATTTAAAAAGATATTAACAAAAAACACGGACTAATTAGAACGCGGCTACAGCGAACGGAGTCTAGGTCTCGCTTAGCGTAGCGTTTCTGATTAATCCGTGTTTTTTTATTAATATCTCCTAAACAAAGCCGTGGGGGACGTTTTTGCATAGGAAAAAGTTGTCCCAAATGTGTAGATATATAACATATTTAAATTTCATCAAAATCGGAAGAATACTTATATAGATATAGAATGTTTAAATAATTATAGTTTTTTGCAAATATCTCGGCAACCGTTCATTTCCGCACAATAATTCTTTCGGTTTCGTATTACCCTCCTCCCCCCCTCACCATACACGCCTAATCTCCACCACCGCAGGCGTTGTCACCATACTAAACCGCCGCCGAATAGCTTTAGATATGTAGATTGGACCAGCGAATTTCCTTGTAAACGCTTCTACATGTTTCTCAATATTATATGAGAGTGTCAGTCAAGACGAATTCACTTGTATGTAACACAATGATTTCCAACGTCATGCAAGGTCAAACATTTTGTAACATTGTATTTACTAGTATATTGCGACCACAAATTAGTAAGACTATAAACATGTATTTAAATTGATCTACTTTGTGAATGGATAGGTTGGACCAGCGATTTTCTTGTAAACGCTTCTACATGTTTTTCAACGTCACATGAAAGACTCAGTCATAAGAGAAATATGTAGATTGACGTGTTTCTTTTGTGTTTGTGGTACCGATACGATTCTCAAACACTTCCCTGCGAAGTCACTTTCAGATTACACTTGGTATTGCTAAACTTTTCGATGAAACAATCGACGCAGGAGGATTGAAAAAGAGCCGCTGCTGCAAAGAAATATCCGAACACTGCTGTCGCCAGCGTCCACAAGAAGAAGTAGCAAAGTCGTGGCGCATACGCAGCAACGTGCCAACTGCTGCTTTCACTAGTTCTAACGCTTTGACAGCTGCATCAATCGCATACGAATGACACAATTTCTTGTGCGGACTCGGAAATGAATACTCACGGTAATACATCACGTATGAAAGATTCTGTACGATTTCCTGAGTGCTGGAAAGCTCAAAGATAGATTATAACGAGTACACTTCTTCTTTCAATGAATCGCTTTGTAATATGTAGCCTGTAATTCCACAATTCATCAGTGTTCTGTTCTAAACTGTTTTATAATACTACTGTATGACTACATCGATCTTCAAAAGTCCTCGAAAATAATAACGACCAGAAAATTTGAAGGGGTTAGGCGAAGGGACAGTGATCGTGGAGGTCCTGAGGGAGCTAGATCGTGACTTTACTGTACCACCAACAAATATCCTAAAAGAGCATGAATGACGAATTACAAGGGTGGAAAATATAGTGTTCGCATACTTTGCGAGCTACTGTAATAGTACCACAGTCGCGCATTCCGCGACTGCATCGTCTGTTTTTGTGCTCGAGGAATCTCCCGAAACGGTCCGCAGAAACGATGATGTTTTCGGAGCATTTCTTCCGCGGCTCGTACGAGGATTCCTAAGAACGTTCCCGGTAAGATATTCCATGGAATCTCTCGAAAGCGAACTCGAGTCGCATTCATGCAAAACACACCATACGGCGGAGTGTTCCAGAATCGTCGCATCAAAAGTCAGCAAGGAAGTTTCGTCAGGCTCTTGGAAGGTCTGTCGGTGTCGGTAGGTGGAGTCGGGAGGGTGTTTCGGTTGTTTTGAGATTCGAAGCAGCAAATGGAGGTCAAGGAGGTATCCTGGATAGCGTGTGGTTGCACCCCGTATCTGAAGCAGAGAGTAGATCGTGACCTATATAGGGTGGGAGGTTGTCGACGCCCTGGAACCGCGTTCCTGGCTCCTGGAACCCCGGAAAGAAACAGAGATTGGAACGGCGAACCGAGGGGGTGGATCGGGAGGAACGAGTATGGGTTGGATGCACTTTGAAATTCGCGGGCAAACAGAACTATTCGTCTTTATCTGGCTGGAACAATCTCCTCGGAATTCGTCCTCGGGATACTCGGCGCATAGTCGTCCTCCGAAGTTCGCTGCGGATAGGGGTAAGTGGATTTCGGTATCAGGGTCATTCGACCGATCGAATTTATACTGATTTCTAACGAGGTGTGGTCAGAACATGGTCGTACAATTGTTGTACTTTTGGAAAACTATGGGTTTGTTCTTCTGAATTTGAGAAATCTACTAGACATGGTTCGCGTTTGCTACGGTGATCGAAATTTCCAAAGTGTGTCCTCTGTTCATTTAGTGTTGACGTTGATATCCTTCCACTTTAAATATCTTGAAACAAGAAATACATGGCTTAGACCACTTCAATAATTATGGGCACATGTATTTAAATCTAAATTCAAATTCAACTTTCAATCATTATATTTAAATCTAAATTCAAATTCAGCTTTCAATCATAATATATGGATGAATCGATAAAGAAATCTCTAGGGCACTATCTTGCGATAGTGAATCAAAAGATTATTACATGTGACGTCGCGATCAAGTATTCGTCGGCAACAGTGTAATGTTCTAAAGAGATTTCATATGTTTAGTGCCGCGAATTGAATTATTCGAAAGCAGTTCAACAGTCGAAGGGATCTGGGAAGCAGCACGGTACTAGAACAAGGGGAACGCAACGTTAATCTCGGGACTTATCCCTAGGGTTTCGGGTTGCTCCCTCTATCTCTTACCGTGATATTACTTAGGAATCATTGTCGTGTGTACGCAACGTAGCTTTCGCTTTTGAGCCTTGCGTCTATGCTGAAGCCAAACAAGAATAGCTGGTTCGATGTCTTCAAAGGAGGTAATAATTATTATTGGTACGAGAAATATGAGTTATTCATTAATATTTGCGTTCTTCGTCTGTAGCATTTAAAGCAGTGAGTCATCGGCCGTCGGATCGTTGGAATTATCTGACGATTGGCGAGACCAATCGATTCCCAATATTAATTAATATTGACCCTGCCCCAAGGAGCCTGCCAAATAAGGACTATTGAGGGACGAACGCTCGAGACGTAAATTGGGCTCTAAGTCAAATTTCGTTTAATTGAAATAGTTTGAGAGTCTACGTGAACTCGATATAGGGATTATAATCACTGGAAGAGGGCTGTTTAGTGGAACAAACCAACAGAAAATCAATTCCCTCCGATGGCTAGCCAAATTTCGTCGATAATGCTTTCAATCAATGTACCCAGACATGAACTCTCTAATATCTCATCATGCTTCAAATTTAAATAGCTTAGTCTCTTATTGTCATCGAATTTTATAGCGGTAGCGTATCAATTTATCGATACTGAATTCACTGAAAGATGATGCACTTCGCGAGCAACCAACTACACCAAAGAACATGAAAGAAAAAATAATTCGAAGGACATGTGAAGGTCAGAGCGTAAAAACCATCTATAATACTATGAGACTATGAACGGCTCAGCAGAATAAAAAATTATTGTTATATTGTCTGCAATCTATTAAACATACTTTGAAGGAAAATAAATGTCTAATTTACTCCACATTTTTATTTTACACTAGCTTTTTCCCGCGGCTTCGCTCGCACAACTGTTTAATGCCCTCGGAAATTGATATTGTTTCTCCATAAAACCTTTTAACCCCCCCCCAGTCACCCCTATAGAGTTTTAATTTTATGTCATGCCGCCATCTTAGATTTCAAAACCCTTTTCACCCCCTTGGGGGTTGAATTTTTTAAAATGCCGAAACAGATGTTTGATTAATTATATCAAAGAGCATTAAGACCAAGTTTCAAGCAAATCCGACCACGAACAAAATATTCCTCATACAAACGTTGCAACCCCTTTTCACCCCCTCGGGGGTTGAATTTTTTGAAATGCCGAAACAGGTGTTTGATTAATTATATCAAAGTAGAGCATTAAGACCAAGTATGAAGTAACTCCCCGACCACGAACAAAATATTCCTCATACAAACGTTGCAACCCCTTTTCACCCCCTTGGTTGAATTTCGAAATATCCTTTCTTAACCCTTGTATAGATCATAAAGGAAACCTCTGTGCAAAATTTCAGCTTTCTAGGTCCAAGGGTTTAGCCTGGGCGTTGATCAGTGAGTGAGTGAATGAGTCGGGACTGCATTTTTATATATAGAGATGAAGATCCGCTGGTGCAAGATGCTAAATGAAAATGACTTTGAAAACAGCACTGTGAGCCAAGAACGGTTGAGAAACGGTGTTCTCTAATCATTGGGAGCCGTCCTGTTTCAAGGAGACTAGCAAAACGATTTCGCCAGGCTGAAGTAGGACAAGCGCGTTTCGTTAAACGCGGCAGCCCCATTAAGCAGTCCGAGGAAAATTACCAATCAACCCCGATCAGAGTGTCGACAGATCGGAATCGAAGGGAGGCAAACCGTGTCGCCGGAACCGTGGCCGTTCCGTTCCTTTTATTTCGCGGGAGTGTCGCCGGCAAATCTTATTTAAGGCAGATTTATCGCCGGCCCAGCCTTGAGAGATCGAGCTGGGATATTACGCTAGACCCGGATGCGCCATTCACAATGCGACTCCTCGACTCAAAAAGTGTCATAACTCAAAAGCCGAGCGCCTCTTCGAGCACTTCCGCCGCTCCAGCACATCGTGTGCCAGAATACGATTCTCCCCCTCGACCCCTTGGCTCGTTTCTACAGCCGCGGTAACCGTTTCCCTTTGCGACCGACCGAGCCCCGGGATCTCCACAGTTTTTGTTAATAACAGGATGGTATCAAAAATTCCGCGAATGATCTTTCTTCAACGGCGCTAACGGCCGCATGATTGGATTTCTTGGCGCGGAACCTGTCGATGATCGAACGCTTGATCCCGTTTTTTGCCGATCTCCCGACCTGGAAACTGATCGGTGAGTGTTATTAAACGTCATTCTACTATCAACTGTCTGGAAAAGGCAGATCGAGTGGGACACCCGTTCGGAATACTGAATTTCTTGTCATCTATATTCGAAAGAATTCCATTTCTCGTCCCGCGATTCTGTTTGATTTGTAAGAATTGTTTTTAATGTTTAAAAAAATTGAATTTTAAAATTCGTATTGTACTGTGTGAAAGTGTATTTGGTATAAATGTAAATGCATGCGCTTCCAATGTTTCGGTTTTTAATTGGATTTTATGGCTGTCCTAGAATTACATCCAGTTAGAAACAAGCAAAATTCAACATTAATTGTTTTTAAAAAGCATGTCTATACATATGCGAAATATTTACAAATTTCCATGTGTTGTCGTTTTTCGATCTTTCCACTGTGGTGATGTAACCTATAACATTCCAAACATCATCAAATAGTTCGCCGTCGTTTATATTTCAGCTCCAGTAACTGGAGTAACTTTTCACACGAATTCGCACACCACGTGTGCTGATGTTCAATTTTATTCTCATTTACAAAATGTGTAAACGACAAAATGGCCATTTTAGAAATTGAATTATCTCGTGGCGTGACTTGTGGGCACCAGATACTCCGTTATCTTGGAACCTATATACCTATGCCGGGTCTATAAGTATAATATGGTCTACGGTTTGGAGACGTAACTCGAGGAGAAATGAAGCGTGGGATCGCGGGGACCAGCATCCAGGAAGAAAGTCGAAGCAAGTAACACAATTTCACGGCCCTATCGAGCGTGACGGAGCGGCTAGAAGCGTGATCGATACGCGTATGTCACCTGGCCGAGGAAGAAAACTGAGCGTCGTTTCCTACGCTCGATTTTTTTCGTCCCATTTCGCAACGAACTCCATTAGAGACCGGGATTGGCTAATGTGCGCTCGAGCGAGGAACTCACGACGCTTTTTGCTGGGTCGGACCGCTTGAATAATTGTGTTTTGCAACGTCTGCACCGTCGGGAAGTTCCGGGCATGGGTCCAAAGAAGAATTAAGCAGAGGAAAACTTTTAAAGTGGACCTATAAAAGGAACAACGCGGTGCCCGCTGATCGTTCAGTTTTCGGACGATCGTCGGTCCCGGTATCGATCGATCGATTTCATTCTACATCCGATCCGGTTTCCGATTCTATTTTCTGTCCCATCTCATCGACCGTGGGCTTCGCGACTAAGTCAACTCGTTGGCATGGCGTTTAAAGTGAGTGTACATCACGCGATTGACCATCCCTCATTTTTCTCGGACCCGTGACACGTGGGACCCGGTGTTTCCGAGCGGCGCGGCGCGGCGCAGCGGCGGAATCGATCAATCGTTTCGTGCCATTTAATTATCGGCCGCCGGTCCGCCGTTCGCGAAATCGTTCTGTCCCGTTCCGCCGGAACCTCCATCGATTCTCCGTAACCCCGGTTAATCACAATCACTCCGTCGAATTACGTTTCTACTTCTCCGGGGAAATTTTTCGAAAAGGCGCCCCGCCCCCTCGTAAATACTCCCTCGAGTTCGCGAAATTGGACCGGCCTTAAGACGCGGGATTTAGAAACTGCTCGTGTATAATTGAAGCTGAAACTCTCCGAGAAAATGCAAAAATTATCACAGCTTAGCGAATAAAATTTCATTCGTTTGTAACCAATATGTCAGCATTTAAATAAATGTGGCCATACAAGAAATATCAATTTTATCTTCTGCGACATTTTTCGGGATGAAGACGTTTTAATCACTGTTAACCCTTAAATAAAAGAATTTAAGGCTGCTCTTTACATTACCGGACTCAAAATTTGTGCCTTTCTCCTAGAAATTATGATGTATTTGGTATGTAATCCAGTAGATTTGTACCTGGGGCGGCTGCAGATCGAAGTTTCGATCCTTTAGGATCAACGGTTCAGGAGCTATGCTTGCTTAAAGTTGAGCAATCTGCAGTGTTTTTGACAGGTAACGGCGCCGCCATATTGGTAGCGATGGCCGCGCGCCGCTTACCGAGTTGGTTAGCGATTAGGTGGGGGGGGGGCGGCATGGACCGACGGTTCTGCTCGGTAAGCGGCTCGCGGTCGTCACTACAAACCAATATGGCGGCGCCCTTACCTGTCAAAAACACTGCAGATTGCTCAACTTTAAGCAAGCATAACTTCTGAACCATTGATCCTACTGGATCGCAACTTCGATCTGCAGCCGCCTAGGGTCCATATCTACTGGATACATACCAAATACATCATAATTTATAGGAGAAAGGCACAAATTTTGAGTCCGGTAAAGTAGCGTTTACCCGAATTTTACATTAACGTTCATAATACGGACGATTTGATTAAATACAAATAGTAATCTCAATTAGCTGCTAGAAAATTAGAGTTCAGGTGAAACCTAATACCAGAAGATTAACTTTTAATTACTCGTATAGTGTACTTACCACCTCAAAACTTTAAATTTAGTGTTTCAAGCATAAACAAAGGTGTCGACTACGCTAGCAAATATTTATTTTGTCGGATAAAGTTCCATGGAACCAATTATACGGAAAGCGGTGCACGGGTGACTGAAGATTAAATAAAATCGATGTTCCTTTGCGAATGGTTTCGGAAGACTGAAAGCTCATTAAAGTATATTTTTAAAATAGAGAGGCTGGATGGTATTAATTCTGTACAAGTCTCTCGTTGCGAGAGCGAGCAGTGTTTCTTTCCCTCGTTCTCCTCTGCGTGAGGGATATGCTCTCTAACTTCTGACGAGCGAGCACCAAACATTCCTCATATTTGACTGCGAAATGGGACGCGTTGCCACAAAACAGCATCAGAGTTAACTTTCTATCCAAACACTCCGGTTCGGCTTAAATTCCGCACTCCATCGCAGGGCAAACAACTAATGAACTATTCCTCGCAGTTCATCCTGCCGATACTGGTTCTGTCGGTTTTGTGGAAAGGTCGAGCCGATGCCGGACACGCGCATTCTTTCCAACATTTCTATGGTCCGGTGATTGGTCATGCCGAAGAAGTCGGTTGGGTTGATAAGCATGGGCATCATCATCACAACTACGTGGCGCATCCTCATTACGAGTTCTCTTACGGAGTGGATGATCATCATACCGGGGACTTCCACGGCCAGAAGGAGCACAGAGATGGTAAGAAAGAAATTAAATAAAGCTATGCCCACACTGAAGCAACATCGAGCTACTTTCTATCGCCTCTTGTTGACTTCTACTCTCTTACCGAGCAAAAGAATCTTCGGTGTGGGCGTAGCTTAAAACTGCTATTTATTGGTCTCGATTCTAAACAGAACATCCCGGATCAAGATTTGGCAGTTCAAGATCAATATACAAGTGTAAAAACTATTTGTACATTCTTTAAAAACGAATAATTAATTTTTAGAAATTTAGAAGCATCATTTTATTAAGCAACGTGCAATTAATTTTTTTTAATTTGTTGTAATAACGAAGAACAAAGCAGAGGTCACGACGTTTCACATTTTTCATTTGTGCCTATAATAAAAATTTAAAGCATGTTTCTCGTCAATCTAAGTAAGTTATGTACATATGTAAAGTTTTTCATCGAAATCGCATAAAAAAGGCTTTGTAAAATTGAAAAATCTGATTTTACGGTTTCTTACAATTTCTAATCACTTATGGTTCGCAGCAACCTGTTACAGTAATATTGGGACACTCTGAAAAATGATAACTTTTTTAATATCGGACCATACGACTTGCATTTTCTTTTACGTTTTTGAAAAAACGAATTACAATTTTGGAAAAATTGCAATTGGTCGGGATTGCAGAGAAAATATTAAAAGTTGCTTTCTGCAACTTTTCACGTGGGCGTATATTGAAAATGTAAATGTGTAAATGTAAAATATAAATGTTGCGTCGCGTGCCAAGCTTCTGTGCTCTGTGCTTCGAAATTTGCAGAATCATTGTGAACTGCTTCTCGAAATTTGCGTATATCGATTTAAACAATGTCCAATGCAAAACTAAGACTTACGTTGATACAGCACGACGAATTTCTAGTTTCAAGATTCTTCCACTTTGACTACAAAATCGCTTTAATTAGAATTAGAACGTGTTCCATGTTAATGACGCTCGCATGTCAAACAGTTGGGAAGCTAGTTTGCCGGGAGTACTTTGATTAGGATTAATCAGTTGACTGAGTCCGCAGGGTATGTGTTCGCTGTAGACTCCATGTACCAGTACCTAAACATATATTGTATTTCGAGGAACTTCTCGTTTTTCGTGACCGGAACTGCGTGAACTGCTGCAGGACATTCATTATTCTCGGTGAAGAAGCACGGGATAGCAAACAGCGCTAAATGAATAAATGATTGAATAACCAGATATTAAAAACCACTTCCGTACATGTGAACGAGTCCAAAAACATATTTCGCTTTAAAAAAAAACTTCAGAAAATTCGTATAATTCACTAAATTTGAATAAATTCCTCGTGTTGCGCAATTTTTTGAGGTTTTCATCAACAGAAGTTAATTAATGTCTCACTGTTTCGAAAGTTGCAGTCAAATATTTCGCTTGTTTCGCTAAAATATTATTTTTCGCTTGTTGCCAGAGGTGTGTAGTATTTTTGAGTATTTCAACGGGTGACGTTCTATGTCGGATGCAGCAGCAAACGCATTTAAAATGGCGGTAAGGTCTCCCATATCGGAATGCGTCTCCTTTAAGGCATCCATCGTTCAGCAGTCTCTTGTCAAATTAGTTTGAGTTCTCTAATACAGTTAACAAGACCGTGACGTTATGCAGGAGAAATAATTACGGTTCGCGGATCCCGGTTTGCGTGGAAGCTCGTTGATTTAACCACGACTGATTGCGGCGTCATTGAACGAGCGAAAATCAAAACCGACCGCACTGTTCAAGGTCTTTCCAGAGCGACGCAGGCGATACATACGGCGCGAAGAAACGTTCCTGAATTCGTGAACTACTCCCGCGCTGGAATTCTCTTTCGAAACAATTTCGAATACTGTGTCGCACCTGACAAGCCTGCTCCGTTTTGCAATGTTAATCCGCTAACTAGCTGCGAGCTAACTGTGAACGCTATTCAATTTGAAGACTTCGTTGTGCTTGTCTGCGATCGTACACCCGCGAGTGTACGTGAAATTGTTAATAAAAACTCTCAAGCGATTTCACCAAGTTATGACTTCGATCGAGACTCACGATAAACATTTTAAAAAATCTGTGAAGGAATGTTATCAATATTGAATCATTCGAGGAATTATTCACGACGCGAAGGTGGATTAATAATTATCCACAGAGCAGTTATAAAGTTGATTTGAAATTCAACTTTTTTTCTCAAACTCAGAAGTATTTGATCGGAAAAGCCATAAGCGCGCGACGGTGACTCGCCACTCAGCAACGAACACTTTCCTCAACGGTGTGAGAAAGCATCACCGACGAGGCAAAGGTTCTTAAAAATGATAATCGCATGATTAGAAACTTTCTGATCAGATTGGAAATAGTTATTGATTTTCCGCAAAGCAGCAGCCACGCTATTGCGGAGCCGCAGCCATTTTGCAGCGATGAGGCACACCATGGTAGTCAAAATAGCGATTGCATGGGCCGCTGGTTCTCGTAACAGTAGAATACAGTGCGTAATATCCACCGCTGCGAACTTACAGCCATTTATAATCGCATAGGATATTTATGGACGCCCTGTATTTTGCGGACGATTCCGATCGTTATATTATAGTCTGGGAAACACGGGTTCATTGTTCCCGCATCGGACAACACACCGGCCGATAATTAAGTCCTCGTTCTGATTTCACGTGAATCCAGAATCTACAGAAACGATTTGAATTGCAGGCGAGGAGGTACACGGCGAGTACACGGTGAAAGAACCAGGTGGCAATGTCAGAACGGTGAAGTATCACGCGGGAAAAGACGGATTCGTCGCTCACGTCCATAACAGCAACGGAATCGTCCACGAGGGAGGCCATCATCATTAAAAACCGCGACGATGTCATACCCGTGACCAAAGACACCTTGTTATGCGGCTGTTGTTCTTGTTACGCCGATTGTTCTGTTTTTGTTTGTGCTGATTAAAGAACTGTTTCAGTATTCAATACCGGCTTTCGGATTCTTGATTTTTATGCAGCCGCGATGTTCATCTCTCGATCCTCATGAAATATGGATGTCCCACTCCTTTCACCCCTCGCCTGCCACCGTAGCAGCCTCCGAAAATACTCTATTCCGAAACCACGGTACCACGACAAATCTAAGAAAAAGAAACTAATAAACGTATCAATGTTCGAATTGGCAGAGATTCTCCTCGATCGGATTGAAGTTGAGCGAAAAAATGTTGAATTTGCAAAACGGATCATTGTGTATTCATATTGCAAGCGTGACGCGATCGCCGAATTGTTAAACGCGCCGTTCAAAATTCCAATTAACATTTCAGGTTAGCATTCAGCGTTTCGGTTTATTCAGCGATTCATTTGGCTTATCAACGAACGATAAATTCGGAAGTATCCGCAGATCATTGACTTCCGGCGGGTACAGCGGAACGCAACGGTTTGTAACAGATTTCGACGGAATCCAGCAACAACAACGCCGCCAACCCCGCAGAATTCAATTTATTACGCGCTGTAATAATATCACAGCCGGATATTGTCCGTCCCAAATTACTTGCCGCTTAGCCGCGAAGAGGTTCGATCGCATAGAATTCGCGGCGGGTAAATCGAAAATCGATGCGCGTTACCCCCTGCCGTGGCGCACCGTGATTCCGACGTTGTTTTTTAACGGAAGTGACGTTTACTGATTGACAATCCGACCGTCAGGGACATATGGATCTCCCCCGTGATTACGTATCCAGGCTTACCGGAAACAACGACGCGTTTCGAAATTAATGAGCGCGCTCCGGCTTGAGGCGCGAGCAGAGTCGCCAGATCGGGGATGGGAGCTTTAATTGATACGAACTGTTTGTAAGTCTGACTCGATAAAGATTTTCCCAGAGGGAGAATTAGTTGCAAGAAAGTTCCGATGGGGATGAATGGCAATTACTGTGTCCCCGTTCGCCCGACGATTTTTGAGCAGGCTGTAGTATGAATCTCGCCTATGGATGTCCTTGGAAGCGGCATAAATAAAATATTATTATTATTATTATTTATTATGCACGGACCGAGGTCCATTTACAGTAGAATAAAGACTTACAATAGAATAAAGACTTAACATTAATTACTAAGAAAGGACATGCATAGAAGAAAAAAAAAACTATTGGTATAAACGTACTGATATTATGAGTTAATCCAGCGTAATTTTTTTTTGAAAGAATGAGAATTTTTGAGAAAAATATGAATTAATGCAGAGCGTTTTAATTGACACGAACTGTTTGTAACTCTAATTCGATAAAGAAGGTTTTCCCAGAGGACGAATTAGTTGCTCGAAAGTTTCGAATTGCTCCCACCGCCTGTTCCGAGCAGGGAACAGTTTTCTTTTAAGACTGCGTCGATCGCGCCGAAAGTATAAAGGATGCCGAACATAGAAGAGGATAGCATGTAAACACGGACAGTGGAAGGGGCAGGCGAAGGGACAGTGATCGTGGAGATCCTCAGGGAGCTAGATCGCGACTTTACCCCGTTCGCCCGACGATTTTTGCGCCGGCTGTAGTATGGAACTCGGCTACGGATATCCTCGAAAGCGGCAAAGTTATCGTCTGAAAGAAAGTCGACCGTGGCTTCCCGCGGCGTAGACGCTAAGCAATCGGACAGCGCAAACCGGGTAACGTACGAGCCCGAGAACTTGCGGAATGCTTCCTTATTTTCTTATTTGCTGTCTATTCGGCCCAGCTCCACGGTGTCCGAATTTCTTCCTCGCTGGAAATATAATTTATGAATTTCGTGCTCGTATCAGCCAGCCGCACGAACCGTCTTCGCTTGTTTCCTCATCGAACGAGTATTGTGGGTGCACAGATTGAAAAGCATGATGGAGCTTCACCGTTCCGCGTTGAACGATCTTGCGAAACGGACCAATTCAGATGAAAAATTCAGTAGACAATTGCAGAAGCGGCGTCGCTAAATGAGAATGAAATAACAATGCGCTGTTATCGCGTCCGACAGGAACTGTTCGTTAAAGCAATAACCTCATTTCGGAACGCTCGTTCGAAAAAGGTGCAAGGTGTTCTCAGTTTATCAACGATCAGGTTATACAGGTCATTTCGTACGAAGAGGACATCGAAATTTCTGAAATGTCCATAAGAAACAGAAGAGAAATCGTATATGAGGTGAATTCGCGATAGGCGGCGAAGCGAACAGTTTCCCGAAATATGTTTCTCGAACTATTGATTTTATAATGTAAGAGCACGGAGAGAGACCGGGCAAATACTTGCTAATACAGTGCGCTGTGTATGCGAGCGAGGGCAAACAAAAGAGAATAGTAATACATAGCACGAATGCAAATACGCTCAGGAGGAATCGATAGTTCGCCGTGTTTACCCGTTGCCTTTGATTTTCGAGTTTCGTGCGGGGCTTCTTTGACTTTCTTTTTCGTCTCGTGCCGACAAAAAAGCTCCGGCTCTCTCTCTCTCTCTCTCTGTGTCTACATATATAGGTCCTGCACGAGTTCTCTTTCTTTCAGTTTCCCGGCAAACTCGGCCGCTATCCCCAATAACGCGCGACCGCCTGAAGAGGACACTTCGGGAACGTTATTGCGAGCTATCTCTTGTTTAATTTCTCCGCAACGTTTTTCCCCGCGCCGAACGATCCTCGTTTGCAATACACACCGGCGATACACGTGTACGAAACGACGACGGACAGAAACGGGACATACGGGCAACAGAGTTCCTTTATTGGCTCATAGCAATTCGTTTTCTCCACATCGGTTAAGAGGTCTGTGGATACCTATTGTGGCGAATTGTACCCCGCAACTCGTACGAATGTTTATGCTTTTCCATTCGGCACTCTCAAAATGGTGGACCCGCGGACCCTCCAATTTGAGGAGTGCACTCATCTCGACGATAAACCAGAGGAGAGTTTATGATCGTATGAGTCGTTTAGCCCCGAGTCCCTTCCTCCCGTTTTTTAACATGTCTAGACAGTTTTATGATCACCGCGCTAGATATCAGACGTCGATATGTACAATCATACGCGTGCGTCGCGTCGCGTCGTTTCAACACTTTTGGAATAACAAGGCTGATCGTTTCTGTAGTTTAGTTCTGGTCATACAATGTCAATAGCAGCGTGCGGATTTTACGGATTTAATTGAAAGAATATTTCATTTGAATAAACGAATAATTTGTCTGACCTGAAGCAGTAGAAAGATTAAAAGAATCAGGGAGTAATGACAGAGATAGAGCCAATTTTGTGAATTTATATTTTTCATCCCTTTTTACGTTTACGATCTGAAATGACCTTGAATGATTATATGGTTGAAATTGTCTCGCAAAGGGCTACAAGCCTAGAAAGTCAGAATCAACCTGAACCTGAAGAAAGCTAACAAACCAAACCACTTTTGCGCGAAACATTTCTTCCTATCTCAAAAAATATAGAAGTTATTCAAATGGCGTGTCTTAGGCGAGTCACCGTGTATACATGCGATGGTGTACTCCGATAGAAATCAGTGACTCGCGTTCGTCGAGATCGTGCGCCGGGAAAGACTCGAACAATAAGGAGACGAACGGGTGAACGCCGAAACTTTCCGCTCTTAGACAAGCAATGGTTTGTTCAAAGCCCCGGTACTTATTTCAGGAGGATCCTGGATCTTTCGGACGCGTAGCCGGCAACTTCATGAAATTTCGCGAGAAGTTTGCGAGGGAACCGGAGGCTCCTGGCTCGAGTTCGTAGACCCGCGTTTCAATCGGGTTACTCGCATCACCGGGTCAAACATCGGAAACGCACGTTCTGAAACAGCGAGATGCTTATCGGATTCCTGAGAAAAGTTCCCCGATGGAATTCGGCGGGATAGTTTATTGGCCCGAAAGGTGTTCCCAACAATAGCACCCGGGAGAATGGTTTAAGCGGGAGTGTGTTCCTCTTGTTGCTGGAGGAGGAGGAGGAGGAAGGCGGGGCTAGCCAGCTCTCAGACTTGTGCAAAAGACACCGGAGCGCACCCTCGAGATTCGGCAACTTTCGAGACCGTCCAAGTCAGCACGCCACGGAAGATTAAGCTCGCCGAAGCTCGCAAGCTCTGCGACGCGTGAAAGACGACGCCGAGGGCTCGGTGGCCACGGTCAAGCAGGCCCGAAGACCTGTGAAATAACCATCATACCTGATCTTCCCTCTAGGCCAGAGGTAGTTAAACTTTTTCTGGTGAATCTAGAGCAAAAATAAGCTGACCCATGTCCGAGCGTTTTGAACAATACTCATTATTTATCGGGATAATTAATATTTAATTTTATGATATCCAGGAAATTCATTTCTTAATCGTGCCGCAACAGCTATGGTATCAAGGGTGGTAGAGAGGTCACGTGTTCAAATCCCGCTTCAAATTAATCATCTTTTTTTCATTTTTATGGGTTTTTTTATTTTTGTTCTTCTTACTTCCAATTTTAAGATTAAAGTTTTCTTTCCTCTTTCTTTCTTTCTTATAAAATAAATTTGTTACGGATGATCTTGACGACTCCTGAAAAAAGAGTTGACAAAAAGTTTCATGCAATCTAAGCTGATTTACAATAATCTAATCTAAACTGATCACGTTCCGTGTGGCTCGGCCTCTACAATAATTATAATGTAATGTTAATTTTAGTAAACGATAAATTAATGATTAATTCATCTGCGATTACAGATTACTGATTAATGTCTCCGGATTACCAAATGTAATAATAATTACTGATTTATTCGATTAGCCATTATCACATTTCGTAATTAACTATAAATGTAATCACATAGTAATCGAATACCGTCCACCTCTGTTTCTGTAGGTTTGAATGGATCCCGCTAGGGTAAACCCTTTGGACTCGGAGCTATTTTAACTGTAAAATGAAACATTTCTTCCAACCTAGAATAATTCCATTCTGTATTAATTTTTAGCTTTGTACGAATATAAAATTGATGTAATACCTCATGCAATACTTAAATGTTTAGTAATTGATTAGATACCAACGTATTTAATACCGTAAACAATATTTTGTATAATGGTACAGCAATTTTCGAGTGCTAAGGGTTATCTTTATTTTCGTCATTGAAGTTTCCTTGATGGGTGTGCACTTTTGAAAACGATTGGACAGTTGCGACACGGGAAACCCAATCGCGTCAAATAAAAATGTTTGCAACACGGGCTGGTCGATCGTAAACGGGACAGAATACTGCAAGACTAGGCGGTAATTTCCCGTGCAGATAAAGAGCGACAGTAAAAGGTTGTCATTAAATTGGGAATTCGATTTTTGATGCCCGGTACTCGATCGACAGCTGCGTCGACCGGTCTCTTTATTATTCATTCTCGATTATTCCGGCGTATCGTTTCGTTTCGTCGACTGATATCGGGAAACATTTTACGATCCACCGGGAAAGCTTGCGCACGGGCGGTGGTCTTCGATCCACGAATTTTAGAGGGATTTTTGTCATAAAGTCCACTAATCGATATCCATTCAATTTGCATTGATAATCGTCTGTGGGTCTCAAAAACTGATCACACTAAATGAAATCGAATACATTCTTTAGTTGGTACAAGTATTCCAAATGAAGAAATATTTAAACTCTGAAATAAAATGAGATCGTTAGAGGCGGCGTATTTCTCTCTCGTTTTTTTTCTGTGGTAAAAAAACCTTAAATTCGTTGAAAAAAAAACTAAGTAAACAACTATTAAATTCGCCACAGCCAAAAAATACCGTACCAAAATCCAAAACAATTTTCACGTTACTGTTGGATGAGTGGAACGTTCGTGTCCGATCTGGAAATAAACCGCAAAGTAAATAGTGTTATTAATTAATAGGCAGCGGATTTTTGTGCAAAATAAAAATTTTGTACCTGGGTTGCAGCGAACTGGAGTGAAACAGGAGATTATTTTCTCTTTTAATGTGTTTAATAGGTTGAAAAGAATATAATAGTATTTTTAAATTCTTCTAATGTTTTTACTGTTTTACATTGCACCTACTCATTTTTGTCATGATGGTGGATATTCGTTTTTCGTGGAAAAATAACGATGTTGAATGGCTAAATTCTTCGGTCCAGATCGCTGCGGATATTTGGTCGGCTGCCGGGGTTCCGTTCCGATGTGACTGGACGACGAAATATTTTCGCGGGGGTGGTGCCCGCGCGAAACTTCTTAATTCGCGCATTTAACGAAACACGGGTGCCGGCGGGGCCGGATGTTTCGGCAACTCTCCGGCTGGTTTTCATTAAAATAGCTTTCAGCCACTCCGCGGGGATTACTGGTGCGCGCGCGCCGCGAAAAGTATAGAAAGCGAACGGAGAAGTGGATAAGCTTCTTACGAGCCAGCGCCGAAAAAAGCACGGGGAAAAATAAAATGGCCGGAAATGAGGAGGAATTGAAAGATGCACAGCATAATTTACCCGAGTCCAGAGACACCAGTATAATAGTCGCGGCCGAGGCAGCTCGAGCTAATGAACGAGTAATACAGCTTAATGTTAATTCGCGTCAGCAAAATAGCTGCCACAGGGATAATGTCATAATGACGCTGTGCTGAAACAGTGACTCCCTGAATGAATTACTTGTTGCGATTTAGACAGGCTGATATGGGCCTCTAATTACGCGGCATGTCGTTTTTCAGCAGGTACAGCTCGATCTATAATCTATCTGCATATTATTCCCTGATATATCGCTAGACATTCAAATTTTGTTAGTTTTTATACGAACGATGAAATTTCACAACGCATCGAATTATTTTTAGTTAACGTATTCTACAATAAACTATTATGTTTACATGTAAATTTTCGCTTCGCTCGAGACTGTTCTTCCCATTTTCGATCAGGAGGTGTTTTTTTATCCGCCTGGTTCGCGGAGGGTTAATCCAGGGTTACTTTATTTACACAAGAATTGGTTTACTACTTTTTACACGGAAAATGCTGTTCAACTAAGTTACAATTTTTGTGATAACTCTGTAAAGGGAGAAAAGGGCAGCCTGGCAGAGTGAAAGATTATGAATTTAAATGCGCGATGAACGAGGATTAGCGCCAACGAAGTGAGCTGCTTTGAAGCCGTACGTTCGAAAAGCTTTTATGAAAGTATGAAACATTTTCTCTCCTCTAGACTGTATTTTTTCTTTTTGCTTCGTCTTAATACCTGGTGTTAACATTATCGGGAAACGTACGACGCCCATAAAAATTATTCGCACGGCGATTAATTTCAGCAGAATGTGCTGTATTTCTCTGGGAGCTTTGCGTGACCCCGTTGCTATTCCAAAGGAACTGTCAATAGAACACGAAGAAACCAATTTCATCGCGTTGAATTACTTCCACTGGCGAGCCGGTTGATGGAATTGTGTTATTCCACGATCTCAACAAAACGACCGGCGAAATTAATGGACAATCGCAGACCGACAATTAATAGTGTCCGTCCATATTTAACGGTCCATTGAAATTAGTTACCATTGTTCCCGGGGTCCTTTGTTTTATTGCTCCTCCGCGCGCGGAATTTTCTTCGTCCAGGTTATCTCGGAACCTTAGGCGAACTTATCGATGAATCTTTCCCGGTGTGCTTTCGGAGCAAGGCGAGAAGCCAATGAGATGGAAACCAAGGGAAAACGAAGGAGAATGAATACCCCATCGTTGCGGTCTTGCCGACCTATTAAAATTGAATATTGGAGAGAAACGAATTTCTTCTACCCCGTTGCATCGTAGAGCTGATACAATTACCGATTCTTATTCCAGTCTCCGCCGTGAACTCGAAAACTTCACGATGTGCAATCGACCCTTGAAACTCGCTACTTCGGACCACTTACATTCAAAAATTCTTATCGAGACTTTCCATTCGGAAATTTTCCGTTAACACGCCACGCAGTGGTCCGCGCCGATCCATTCAGAGACTTTTGCGATCTAGTGTACGTGGACAGTGGACTTCAAAGTCGTTGTTAGTTAAACACGTTGTCGGCCAAAGTTATTGCCGGTCAAATCTGGAGTCGGTGAAATATTGTCGGTGAAAACCGTGTCGGTTATGAATTTTAAGAGAAAGTGCAATCAAATAAAATCCTATTTTCAGTGGTGGTAGCCTTTGCAGGTCTGAAGTAAATAAAAATCGTGTTCGATTCCGCCGAATTGCAGAGTCTAACATTTTTCGAAAACTTTCAGGACCCACAAATGCACAAATCTCCGCAGTCTAGCGACCAGATATCTCGTAGTGGAAAGGTTTAAGGAAGTGAGCCTAGTTTCAGCGGGCTTATCGGCGCCGATTTCAGTCGACCACGAATCGACCCGTGTGTGGCTCTCCATTCATTTGCATTGGAAGTCACGTGGAGGGGGGAATCGCACGCGACTGGAATCGCGTCGACCGAATCGACGATCGACCCGTGTGTGGACGGCCTAAGAGAAACAGATTTTTGATCGCACGATCGACGGAGCTCAATCGCGGTGTGGAATGAGCACCGTGAGAAACTTGTTTTTATTGACACTGGGGCTGAAAGTGGGAGGTAGCGTCGTTCGTATCTCCCCTCCGCGCGCCGCGCAGTGCTGGCATAAATTCGATGGTGTCGCAGTCACGACGCGACGCGGGATACGCCACTTGTTTGTTTCGAGACCCGCGAAACCGATATTTCGCTGGCACGCTGGTTCCACGCGGGGCAATCGATTCGTCGCAATTGAAATGCGATGTTTGCCCTCCATTCAAGCTGTCTAATGTTTTTTGTCCGCCGACACGTGTCGACCGTTCGGACTCGGTACGATCCCGCGGCCACCAGAAAAAGGTGCCCGTATGGAAATTCACCTGTTCGAACGACCGACTCGCGCCGCTGCACCGCTGTACCGTTGCATCGCTGCATCGTTGCACCTTGTCGGCTTTATGCGCGCGGATCGCTTGAAAAAACAAAGAACGAGGAATCTCACGCGTTTCGTCCGAATCCGATCGAAGCAACACAGTGGGGTAAACCGATGGATTTTGTGCCAAAATCAAAAAACTTTCAATGGAAAGTTAAAGCTGAAATATTATTATTTGTAGCAGTGAAGAAAGTCGCACGGCAAGTTAATCAGCCGACTTAGAAAGGAAACAATTGGTTAGCTGTTGTCTATGGAATGAAGAAGCGGTGTGCAGAAAAGTCGACGCCGTCGCCGAGGAAGCAAATCTTTGGAGGGAATGATGAAGCGATACAGTAAAGTCGCGATCTACATAGCTCCCATCGCCTGTTCCGAGCAGGGACAGAGATCGTGTAGGGAAACTGGGAACCGAAGGGTTCTGGGGTCCTGTAGTGGTGTCTCGGATCCACTGGAGGATATACCGCAGTGGCGTTGGTCCAGAACCTAAAATCCTCTCACTCCACCTCCTCGTGGTGGTTCCTGGGGCACGCTTCGGCGTGTGCTAACGGAGTGAGGGGTGCGTGGAGTGCATTGTCGGATCTGGGTGTGGCAGCATTCAGTGAACGCAGTGTATCCCCAGGGATTGATTCATCGGCGGCGACCCGGGCACGTTTGGGAGATAAAGTTTTTCGCTCTGACTGGTAAAAAGAATAGAATTCAAGTTTACGGCGCAAAGGAGGGATACCTTAGTGTCGGTAGTGGGGAGGTGGTTGCACGGGCCTCCCTGGTATCGTTATCCTGCCACCGTGAGCCTGGGATGGGGACCTCTTGGTCACTCAGGATGTATAATTGCATGATAGCCAAGAACACAGGAAGGAGGAGCCAAAGAAGAGTTTGCGTAGTATGTGAATAGCGGGCCAGCAAACTCCATAATCTTCGACTAGAGAGAGGGAGAAGAAGGGTCCCTCTTGGGCTCCTGGGCGATGGGGTTTTAGTGGGTATGCCCTAGTCTCGTTTTCTCAGACAGGGTAAGTCCCACACTACCCCCCTAACCGTCATCAAACCTGGAAGGGGAGTGTGCGTAAAATGCATTTCCCATCGCCCTTGAAAAAGGGTGTATAATTGCATCAAGAGATGCCCCCAAGTTAGGGGATGCCTCTCTGCGGGGAGAGGTCCCGGGGACGAATGTGGCGGCTGCCATCGCCGGTTCGTCTCTGGACGTCGATGATGGCTCTGGTATCGGTTCGGTTAGGTGTGAAGAACACCCTTTCCATATTAAGATGATGAAGAAATCTTCTCAGAAGGAAAATACAATAGAATATTCCTAAATGGTCAGGAGAACGAGTGAAGCGACAGTGATCGTGGAGATCTCGACTTCACTGTAATCGTTGTCGAGTGCGGGGCTCGCGCATGATCCCTGATTATCAAAGTAATTCAAGTGTGTGATTCAAGAAGGACGAGTTTAAACAACAGCGGCGGCTCGTATTTGCCCAAAGATAACCTAGAGGATCGATTCCTGGCCAGGGGGTGGGGGGGAACAAAAGTAGGACGGAACGCGGTTTATTGTTGGCTGGATCCAGATATCAAAATTAATTGGACGCGGACGCTAGATCGTCATTGGCCGTGGATGTAGCCTGCAACGAGGGTCGTTTACTTTGTCTCGCACTGTCTCCATCCCTGAACTTTCCGGCGGCGACGGCGACGCGAAATTCAGGTCGGCGAAAGACGAACGGGAGGGCTCCCGGTTCGATTTTCCACACTGTCGGAGGACTTCGTTAGTCTTGGTTGGGAAACCCCGAAAGAGGATCGTTACCTTATCACGATATAGAAAATATTTTTCTCTGCACGGGACTCGGGTGCATCGTCATCCAACATCCCTGCTCCTTTTACCTCGTACCACTAGGGCCAAGCTGAACGATCCCACCACGACACTAGAGTGTCTTTGAACACCGTGCATCATGCAGTCGCTAGAGAACGTCCTAGAAATTTAATTGGAAATCTCTTGTCCTCGATCCACCACGCTCCCTCTTCGAAAACGTTAATTCTTGACATTTAATCCATGGCATTCTTTACTAGCTTCCAGTTCAACGGTTTTAATCACTCGCAATCGGAAACGCAAGCATTCCAGGTCTCGTGCCAGCGTCATTCGAATGACTGGCGTGTCGCTCGCGGAAATAATTCAATTTCGGCGCGACTGTTTTTGCTATTTCACTTCTGTATTCAGAATTGATTTTCATTCACGGTTTGTACACAGAGTGTCGGGTATGGTCGACAAATATACGTCGGATAAATAGCGAACAAATTGACCGCTTTGATTGACATGTCAGTCATGTCACCAGTATGATATGTTATAAGGGTGACTCGTATATGAAGTGACCGACAACGGTTCATTTTTGCGAACATGAATATGATGGTTATGAACATGAATATGATGGTTATGAACATGAATATGATGGTTATGAACATGAATATGATGGTTGTGAACATGAATATGATGGTTAGGATTTTTTTTTTTTAATTTTGACTGAGACCACTTTCACAATTATGGGCACAATTGATGTAATAATTACAACTGTCGATTTTAACTTCTACAGACACGTGTGCTGCAATATGTGTAGTATAAAATGCCTGCTCTATGTTTGGTTTTTTGAATTTTGCGCTCGTAAATGTGCCGTTTTCGCCATTGTGCGGTGGTCGGAAGGGCAGAAGGGCGACGATTGCAGGTGTCGTCGGAGCCGTGACCCTTCGCGAGTTCACAGATGTCCCGTTATCGACCCGAGGGGATTTGACCTCCTGAACGCATTTAACCAGAAGAATTACACCGTGAATAAAATGAAAATAGCCGGATTAATCAGGTCGCGTCGAGGTAGACCAATAGCTCGGCTTAAATTAAATCCTCGGCCGGTCCTCGTTTGAATCCATCATCCTGCTGCGGTGAAGTGCTTGCACGCGCGTTTCTGCCCGAAGCATTTTTTGATTAATTACTCGCGAGTCGGTGCATTCGCGGCCACTGTCTGCAAGTGGGCCGTGTTATCTAAATGATCCACGCTAATGAAACACTCATTCAACGGCTCCGAAGCGGAGATGAACAGGTAAGGAGAACGTTCGACGAACTTCGAAACGAGACTTTGAGAGCACTCCGCGCGGCTCAGGGTCGCGGACTAGCCTCCATTGCCACTGTAATTAAACGCGCGGGGTCACGAAGGCATGCAATGTGGGATTGCCGCAATTAGATGACTTCGCTGCGTGTCATGAATAGGTAATGTCTCCTGTAGGTGCATACGTTCGTTGACAAACATTTTCCTATTTTACTCGATGCCGAGCTGTTTCTATGAAATAACCTTGCGCGGAATGGACTAAGCTGCAAGACGATTTACAATCAGCTTTTCAACGCAGAGTGCTCGCAATGTAAAAATCCAGGTTTTTAATACTTTCATACATTTAGTTCATCCTCGCATTCGTGCTCTAACTTTTTTCCCCGTCACACAGTTTATGCATCGTACCGAAACACATCAAATTTACTTTATAATTATGTTAGGTATACGGAGAATATTAGAAATGTCGAGTGTGTTTCTTTTAGAACATGGTTTCCATTCTATTCTTATCGGCGAGCTGCGGATCTTTATGGAAATGAGCTTCATACTGAACCTCAAAGAAAAATAAATTCGAAACTTTCGAAGAACTTCATTCTTCCCGTAACATTTTTAAAACACCGAAACCATTACTGCAGGAAATAAAATTTTACTTTGCTCCAGTTTCCCAACAACCGGCGATAAAAGTGTAGATTTACTTAAACCGCCACTTAAGCGACTATTTACTAAGTCACGCGGATCCAAGAATGGCGAATACGTCGACTGTTATTAACACGGAATTGTCTCTGAAAATCTGTACTAATTACAAAAGGGATTCAGATTAGATCAGTCATATTATTCAATCTAGCAAAATGTGACGCAAGGATTTCTCTCCTCATCGAATTTCTGCACAGTATCCTCGAAACCATGAATTCGCATAAACGTCCGCCGTCCACGTACGTGACCGTGAGATATCAAGTGAATCATAAGAAAACAAGATATGAAGTTGGAAAACGAATTTAACACCTGCTGTTTCAAGTATTCTACAGCCGCAATGGTACGCCGAACTACAAGCGACTTTCGTTATTTATTTATTCAATCCGCTTTTCTTCCATAAACGTCGCGGCACGGACGAAAATATTCGACGTATCCCGATACACTTCCCGCGGCGGAAACGACGTTGGCACATTGTGAAAATATTATTTCGATAAACCGTGTGATACCGTCATAATTTTCGTAGGCGACGTGCCGCGCAGTGGCCAATTTTTCTCAAGAATGGGACAGAAGTAGGGAAAAGGACAATTTTTCTAGATTAAAAATGGATGTGTCCCAGCACAGTACTCTGGAACCTCCAAGTTTAAATAAATAATTTTCAAAAATTTCGCAGGTGCGAAGCAGGAAGAATTAATCTTCTCTTCCGTTCCATTAGATATTCTGCTTACATTCAATAACAAATTCAATATTCAAACGAATGCTTCTTTGAAATGTCGCAGAAGAGAAATGAAAATTTATATTATTTGTATGGCTACATTTATTTTAATGCTTAAATATTGATTACTAGAGAGACTGCGGATTTTATGCATTTATCACAAAAATGGGTAGGCACAATTTAAAGCAGTGAACATATTAAAAAGATTTAAAGACATCAATGTATTGGCTTCAGCTTCATTAGATAATTGAAAGAAGAAAGAAATTTTTATTTCGCTCCTCTGTCTTGCAATCAATGCAAACATTTTTTATTTTGCACTAGCTTTCCCCCGCCACGCGTTGCTGTGGCTCAGTATTTTTTACACAGATATGACATTTTAATCACGTGGTTGCTGATCACGAAGTCGTGTTTGATGCTGATCTGCTGTTTCTCGTTGTCGTCTTTCAGCCTGTCGCGTTCATTCTGTTGAGTTTGATGCAGATCTGAAGCTGCAGAACCCGATCACCGTGCTCGCAACTGTGCATCCTCAAGTCTGGCACATATTTGAACCATTCTTTGCGATGCCCGTTCTTCCTAAATTTGATTTGATCTTAATCGTCACACTGCTTCCGTTCCGCGAGTACGACGACCTAAGTTTGCTTTTCTGCGAATCATTCTTTTTACGTACTAAAGTAGAAAAAAAGTTATATCGATAACATCTAAAATTGCTAAACATTAAATAAGGAAAAAACACGAACTAGAAAACAAAGAAAAAACTCAATACTTAAAAAATACTAACCAAACATTTCCATTCAAACGCAGATCAATCTACTATTATTTATATAGATAGAAGATAGATAAAGATCCGCAGTCTCTGGATTACAAACGAATCAAATTTTATTTTATCTAAAAAGAAACTCATAACACTCATATTTGTTAGAGTGTGTAAAAATCTCCATGACGAGGGTGACTCGTTTAAATACGGCAAGGGCAAAGGCAAGAATAAATTCTTACTGTCTCGCGCTTGCGAAACGTTTCTTTACACCCTGTACTTTCGAAACAGAATTTTGGCGAGATTTTCGAGCAGAATGTGGTACAGGGTCGTCGCTTCTGCGATTCGGTGTCCGGAAATCGGGTCAAAGTTCTCGGACGCGGTACGAAGGGCGAGCCCTGGCCCCGAAAATGAAGCCCGCCCTTCCACTGGCGAATCTGACGGCTGAGAAATATACTATACGGTCGGTGTCAAGCGGGGAACGCCAACACCGACCGCATACGAATTCGAGTTTATGTCAACGCTGTCGGTCCCTCGGCGTCCCGCATGCAGACGACGAAATCCGCCGCTGCTGATTCCATTAAGCCCCGGGCGAAAATGTCACGCGCCACGAGTGTTTTGCTACGGTGTATTTAAGGGCTCGGAGTCCCGCAACTATGCGCTGGAATGGAGGTGTCCCGCCACCGATGTGCCAGTGTGCACGAATTTGTTACACGCCCCTCTCCGGAACAGGACGCTAACTCGATTCGTTTCCCCGGTTAGGTATTAGCGTCGCATCGCGACGGTAAAACCATAAACCCACCGGATATGGTCGCTCGTGTCCTAGGAATTGGGACACTCTTTTCGGTGCTCTGCACGCTGTTAGACGATTGTCTAAACTCGCTCGTCGCTCCCCTAAGTCCGGATAAGGTGTATACTCGAGAGTTGGCTTCGCCGGCCAGTTCTTAACCTCTTAACCACTGTGTGCTACTATAGTGGCTTCCGTCGATGTCATCTTTTTGAACGATACCACGCTATAGCGGCTCACTTGTTGTTCTCCCATTGAGAACTGTGTACACCACCGGATAAACGAGCTCGGATACGAGCAGCTATCTTTTTGTTCGCTCTTCTCTGACTCGTACGAATGTTTTGCTTCACTTGCAACAATACGCTGCTCTCTGCCCATATTAGTGAACATGGTTTTTCGTGTCCTAATGCCGTTAGTTCTTTTAGACGGGTACATTCTTATTCAACTTTCCAGGCGATTAACGTAATTTATTTTCGTCGATTTGAATGTTTTACGCAGCTAGCAGTTACTTTGAGCAAATAATTCCACAAGATGTTCACGGTGAACTCATTTTTTGAAAATAATAAAGTGGAACGTTGAATTTTTCTTACACTTCAAAAACAAAATCAATACGGACAGAGCCGATTAAAATCGCTTATCGACGACAGCCATGTTTTCTGAAATTTACGTGTCATTATCTATTCGCGATAGTTATAAATAAGCAGTTAACAAAAGTAAGACTAACTTGAAATACAATTTGGCATAGTTGAACAACCAACAACGACAAACCAACAATGTGGCGAAATTGCGTCCTATGATATAAATCAGAAGTTATTTCGACTCCGGCAAACTTTCGAGCCAGCACAGCTGAAAGATAAGAATGGGGATGGCCACCCCAGTCTACATGAATGTCTACTATTCCGTACGTCACCCCAACCAGCCAGGGTTATCCGCAAGTCAGCCTGAGGGCGCAGGATCCTTCATACTTCCTCAGCACGCCTATTCTAGACACAATACGAATCGCTGCGAAACGAGATTGAAAAGCTATCTTGTGTTGTTGCTTGACAAAGACGACATACTCGATGGATCGTGCCTTGCCAGGGTCAGCCGACACTTTGGTAACAAGATCATACTCGCGATTCGGCGAGAGCGAACATCAATCGACGAAATTGGTGACCCACGGATTACAGCTGCGATTCATTCCCGACATGCATAGTTTCTTCTTCCTGAGAATTCCATATTGATTGAAAATTCATAATAACAACAGGATGGAATTGATTCAGATGTCATAGGATTTTCAAGGTAACACGTACCTGAATAAAGCATTTAACCAATTTCTCAAGAAAATATTTCTAGAACTTTACGAACTGTAAAAGAAAGAAGTCATTTCGATGAATACAGAGACACATTTTGGAAAATCGACAATAAATACTGACTACAGATGGACTAATCGACTTCGATTCTAACGTATTCCAGCGGGATGATAGTGTACGAGTGAGCCTAAGGATCTATTCTGGACAACCATCCCCTCGAGAATAGGCAAGGGACATTGGGTTCGCATCGATCTAACATATCCACTAAGCAGATTTGAATTGGAGATTCTGGATCGAGCGGACTATGAACTAAGTCAATTCTGTCCACCGACATCGTAAATAAAATAGTTACAGTGTACTATAGTTATTATTGCTTTGGGGTGCAATCAGGCTTCGAGTCTGTATGTACATATTTATGGTAATATTCATTTCGATAAAATACATTTGCATGTAACGTCTGCCAAGTAGAATTTTAACGGAATTATTGTTAAACATTGTTAACTGTAAAATCATCGGAAGCGACCGAACGCGGTAGTATCATTTGGTCAAAGAGAAACTATACAAGCCAGCGTCCACTCTAAACTTTTTTTTACACAGTACCGAGGCGTAATGGCGTTCGGAATGATCTTCCGCATGGACGCCGTAAGCCAAATCTGGCCGCGATAAATTCGTTTAATGGCCGCTCGATCCGTTATCATCGGGCACTTTTCTACAAGCAGTTTCAGCGGCGGGCATCGAAAAAGACACGGTACATTATTCAGGAGCGCCAAGCAGCCAGGCAACGGCAAACAAGACACTAAGGAAGTCCCCCATTTGCGCGGTATTTATCGAAGATATATGTAAACGATTATGGTCACGTCGTAACCGGCATCTCTGCCCGGGTAATGCCTCTCCGGCGTTGCGCCCGAACTCCGACTATCAATTCGAAAGTTTCGGTGAATCTCGGTTGATGTCAATGGCGCCGAGAGCCAGCCGCGCGAACGGCGAACTCCGCTTTGCGGTGCTGCCGCGACTATTTAGGTAAGGCTCGAAATTTCGTTGCCGTTTCGGCTGCGGCGACCACCGAAGATGAATTCGCCGGTGTCGATTGCCAGTCGTGCCGCTCGCAGCTCCACAGTGTACCGAATGGCCATTTTACGAGACAGATATGACATCCATATGCATATTCTTCTTTGAGACTGTGTACCGAGCCAAATTATAACTTTTACACATTGTTTAAGTACCAGTCGCAAAGAATCCCATCTTGGAAATTTTTTTCATTAAGCTCAAACTATACAGAAGAGATTTTAACAAGAATCAGCTGCTAATATGTGCTATCCTGCCTGTCACAATTTTTTGTTGTGAAATGAATGGCCATTCTAGTAAATACTCATCGGTGATGTGTTATCACGATTTAATGGCCATCATAAATTACTATAGAGCGATACCACAAAAGACACAAATTTGATACCGAAAGATGTATTGGGAAGATGACACGATGATATGATAAGGATCAAAACATCAAGTTCACTTTATAACGTGGGTTTCGATCTTTTCTAATTTAAAGACACCTTTTTTGGGACACCGGGATCAATGTTTCGAGAATGTTTGTAGATCGTTCGCCGGACGACCGAAGCAGGGTATGCATAGTGATTTCGGGAACTGCGGCGCGCGTGAACTTCAATTAGTTTGTCGGAACAATCGAGCGAAACAATCTGCAGATATTCGTAAGAACTCTGATTCCGCGAGCGAACGTCTAAACACCGGCTCAATTGTTTCTCATTACGATACAGGGTACCCGAGACAGTAGGATTACTCTGATAAGTAAGTTTCGAGTTTAATTGAAACCAATTTTGCCGGGAGGGTGCGGTGTTGGTGGCGGTATGAATAGGATTGTTGGCTGTTAGACGAGACTTACAGCGTTTCTACAATTTGCGATAAGTGCGCGGCAGTACTGGTACTTTGTGTATACGGGCTGCTCGCGACAGACATTAAGAATGAGTAATTGCGCTTGCATCGAGCCGCATTAGCGCTACCTCGCAGGATGCATCGGGCGCTCCACGATCGGACAATTTACCATTCGCCTTTTATCGTTAATCTACCCTTTAAATCACAATGGATTAGCGAACGTTTCATGGGAGCTTGTAGAGGACCTCGTAACGCATTTTACACACTGCTCACTTATACACTCTCGATAATCGTACAAGCACAATTGTATTATATATAGTATATGACATCGGGAAATCTTCTCCTAATAAAAATCGATCAGAAATTTATTCTCCGAATAAACGTTCGTGGTCCGTTTCAGGGTAAAAGAAAAATTGCGAGAGGTATTATGTGTATATATCATTGGACTTCCATGGTTAAAAATAAAGTTCATATACATGCATAAACATAAACGATTCAGTAAATATTTATATTCGTGCAAATTGCAATATTTCGCTTTACGTCTGCGATACAAATCAAGTTCATATACATACATATATGCATAAATGTAATCAACTCGATAATCATTCATATTTGCTCGTATTGCAATACCTCGTTGAATGTCCACGATAAAAATAAAACTCGTATGCGTAAATATGACCGACTCGGTAATCATTCGCGTCTGCTCGTATTATAATACTGTGTTGAATTTCCATGATAGCAATGAAATACATATTTATGCACAAACATATGCAATTCGGATATTCGATTTCGGTTATTTTTATTATGCTGACGGTGATTTGTTTTATACATATATTTCGGGCCTATATTTAAGGGCCAAGGTCAACTCAAGGTCATTTAAATCTGACTTCAATTTTCAATCATTGTATTTAAATCTAAATTCAAATTCAACTTTCATAATTATATATTGATTAACTTCCACCAGGTAGCCTCCAGGTAGTAGTCACGTATTTGGAACTGATTTTCGCGTATCAAATGCGAAAAATTCGGCAATTTTTAAAACGGTCCTGCCGGGCCAAAGAACTGTCACAGTCAGCAGAGTGGCGCATGGCGATTCAAACAGCGGGACCGCCCAAAGAACCGCTCGCAAAATGTGTCCAATTTAATGATTAATTTGCTGTCCGCAACGATACATGACCGCGGCACAAATTGCAGCGTAAATTGCACGGTCTCGCGGCCGATAAGGATCGATCGTAGATGGCGGCCGAAGCTGATGGAGCAGCAATCGACACGCGAATTTATTAAATGGATCGCGTGACGTGCACACTATCGGATTCATTCTTCCAAGCGTGTGATTGAGCACACGATAGGCTGTTTCCCGGCCTCGTGGTGCGCCTTTCAACGTATATATTTACGATGCCAGTGGAATGCAGGATCGATCTAATCGAACTGAACTTCGAGTTCTTCCGTTGATCGATCAGCAACATTAATTCGCGAAACGGAATCGCTAGTCAACTGGTCCCGGAAGCTCAGACGAAACCTCTTTGCTTTCGGCCGGTTGGTTACACGTTTCCGCGAAAGACACGGCGGAAGTGCAACGCGATTCCTCTGTCTCCTTCGACTCGGTTCCATTAAGGCCGATGCAAACGCAGCCTCTTGCCGGAGCTAAGGACGAAATTGGATTTCCTGTCCCTGGTCGACGATTGTGGTCGCTTCTCGCGCGGTCGCCCCAGTCTTTCGCCACTCGAATTTTCGTTTTGCAATTCTTCCGTGACCCCTTCACCCCCTCGCTCTGCAATCTCTGCCCACTCTTCCCACCCCCTTCTCTGGAAAAACGCTCTTTTAGCCAGCGCATTGGCGCCAACGCGCACAGGACTCTTTGCCCCATGACAGGACCTGCTCCTGCTGATCTGGCCGCGATCGCATCTTGACAACTCTGATTATACAGCACACTCCCCTTGGGAAATGTACACGTCGCCCTGAAACGAAAACCTAGGAAAATTCAGTTAGTAGGGCTTTCTACAAAAGTTGTTTGTTACATTTTGTTTGTTAGCATGCCATGTCTTGAATATCTGCGCAACAGCCATATAATATAAACTGTTACAAGTTGAAACACACTACTCTCAAATATCAAAGCTGCGGATTACTCTGTTTTCGGGAAAAGATCTGTTACACCGTTCTGTCAGTGCTTATTTTGTACGGTGGCGTCTCTGTTTGTATACGCTTGAACTTCGTTTCGTTAGCCGAAACTTTTGAAAAATATTTACAAGTTCAAACGAGTTCACCGCGCGAGAAAACATTTGGTTCCACGCTCAGTTCGATGTTACCACAGGCTTTTCAAACCGGGTTTAAAAACCGGCTTATTTGGATAAACTGGAAATGTAGCTGGCAACTATAACTTCCCAACGGTGTACATTTTGTTTGCGTAATTCTCATCGTATGAAATTTTATAGCTATAATGCGAAACGTGTCCCAACCTTTACGCCAGTTCTTTGAGAGCAGCGAATGTAATAATTAATATATATATATCTGTATATATATATATATATATATATATATATATATATAACGGAAGATTCAATTAACGCGACAGCAAAGCAACTCTTGTAACAATATTATTGCTACGACTACTTTGAAAGCACTGGACAGAAGCATTACAAGTGCAGAGTGTACACATTCTTGCACGTGGGCGCGGTGCACCAGGGACTGTTTAAAATCTGACCCAGAAACCAAAACAAATGTTGGACTATGGAAGAGGTTGGTATATTACATTACACGCGCGTATGTAAAAGGGAAGTCGAAAAGGAAGTGGAGAAAGCAATGTTAGCCGGCGATTATATCATTATTTATTTTCTACAAACAACATCCGCAAGAAACGCGTGAATCTGGAATAAAAACCTAAACTGCTTGAATATTAGTCATCTACATATAACGATTCTACTATGTACAGTTACTCGAATCAATACATATTCGGACGTTCTAAAAAAGACGATAACTTTTTTAATATTGTACTATACGATTTGAACTTTTTTTGGAAGCTAGAGCAATTAGTTTACTACAGGATGAGAAAAGAAATTTTTTCAAAAATTGCATTTGTTGTATTTTACAACTTTTTTATGTGTGCCTACAATGAAAATTTAAAGAATACGTTTTGCAGATCTGAGTCGATTAAACATATTCTGAAAATTTCGTCAAAATCGGCTGACGTTGCAATGAGCTATAAACGTTTAAATATGGTAAAAATTGCAGATTTTCACGATTTTCCGCCTATATCTAAGAATTCTAACATCTTTCATTGCCTGTCGTTTTTTCCCGCATCAACCGATTTCGATGAAAATTTCACAGTGCATAGAATTGACACAGATCTACAAAACGTATTCTTTAAATTTTCAATATAGGCCCACATGAAAAAGTATTTTCTTTTAGTATTTTATCTACAATTCCGTTCGATTGCTATTTTTGAAAAAAATGTTTTCATATCCTCTAGTAAACTAATTGCTCCAGCTTCCCAAAAAAGTGCAAATCGTATAGTACAATATTAAAAAAGTTATCGTATTTTTTAGAACGTCTGAATATTAATTCGAGTAACTGTACATGAATGTAATAACATTCCACGGTCTAAATTCACGTGCGCGAAACTTCTATACATGTACACGGTAAAAATATGTATAATATTTTCCGTTTGTTAGCTGTTTGCTTAAACAATCGGGGAAACCCGATTAACTTATATTTCGCGGAAACAAACATTTATCATTTAAAAGTCAATTGACAATTTTTCCGAACAATTTTGCGGCGGACAGTACAGTATAATCTAATATAGCACGCGGCTTAAACAAGCCACAAACGTGCAATAGGATTTCCATTTTGAAAAAAAAACATTTAGTTTGACGATATAATAAAATTATAGTCTGACCGGAAACTTTTGGCAGGCACTGTATCATATCTGTCCCGGAGAAACGCGGAAACCGCATTCCTTTCGCATACTGTGAGCAAAGCGGGCAGTGATTAAAAAATATTTGTTGACTGTCGATTTTAAAAATATTTTTAATATCCGACTCGCGGATGTAACGGTCCGGCTTCGTTTTAGCTACGCCATCGGTCATCGGTACGTGATGCTGGTCGTCATTCGGGAATATTCAGACAAACGGTAACGCGCACTATGGTCGGGCGGACGTAAAAATTTCACGTTCCATATTCTCGCGTTTGTAAAAATGATCACGCGGCTGCGTTACACCGTGGACCCCCGATTATTTAAATAGTTCGTAATCCGACAGCGAAAAACGCGTCCTCGGTGACGTTCGCATTAAATCGTGCATTCCATAATCAATCGACGACTTAGATTCGTATTATGCTATTTCGAAGGTGTGTTTTCATGCAAAAACGTCTAAGATATTCTATTTGAATAGTTCTTGCAACATGACGCCGTTTAAAACTTTTATCGTTTCCAATTACCGAAATTATAAAAATTCATTTATGGAAAATAATGGAATAAATCTCCTCGTCCAAACATCTATTATATTGAAAATTACAGACAATCTCAATGAATCTAGTGTTGCCATTTTTCTGAGGCAATATTTGCCAGATACTTTTAATGCTTGGTAGGTTTAGTGTTAAAATTATATAAATAAAAATAAATTTTTTAAAAATACCACGTTTTTAACACGGACTAAAATGTATAAAATAATTTGTACCGATCAGACAGACAGACAGACAAGAAAGCAAGCTAATACAAACGTAGTAAAAAGTGCGTTTAACAAATCGGCATCGAGTTCTGTGTTGTTTCTATCTTCTGTCTCTGTCGTTTCTACCAAAATGATCGATGTCTCTTTGAGAAAACACTTGAGTAATTATTATTGAATTAAAAAAAAGACTAAACGTGTCCGAACCTTTTCGACAGTCCCCGGAATTTTCCCCGCGTAATCGATTCGAACAAAACGTTGTAGAAATGAAAAACTGAAAACTGTATCAAGTTGCCCGGGTCGACCCTGTCTCGCGCAGGTATAGAATCGGATTGCCGTGAAAAGTATCACGACTGAATAGATTTTTTGGAAAGCAGAAACAGAAACGGGGTAGGGGAAAAACAAAACTGGAGTATACTGTGTCGGCAGAATGCATGGATACCGAAGAACACTGGTTGTAAACGTCAACGAAACGCGGTTCGATATCCGGCAGCCCCGGGCGATTCTTTTGTCGCGTATTTTATCCTAAACGTACGGCGGACAAGGCGGCGTACAATGCATTTCCCTGGGAACGAAATTAGTGCGCCGCCGGTGACACCGCGAACGTTACACGTGCACGGGACACATTGTCGGGGCTCGTAAGGTATTGTGCACGAATGCAATTAAGTGCGTCTCATTCAGGTTTACCCCCCCCCCCCGCGCGCTCGGATCGATCTGCTACGTTTAGGGTTCGCGTGCCGGTAATGAGCGAGATTTCAACCGCGTCCGGCCTTTCTTCGACTTCGCCGGCCGATTAGGCTCTCTGTTCGCCAGTGCGACACTATTGTTCCTGAAACGCGATTCAGACAATTCCGTACAAACACACCCCGCGCGGCTACCGCGTTCGAGGAAGTATTTCACCGTGAATCACTCGGGGAATAATTGTAACTATTTAGTTTCCTTCTTGTTTTAGCCTTGTTATTACGCCGGTAAGTGCACCGTGTAATTCATGCTCGTTATCCAGTCGGTTATGCCATATTGTGCGTGCCTCAACGAGTCGTACAATTTTATACGAAGCATTGTGCCAGCGAGGATATTTAAGGAATAATTAGAAATAGTATTATGCATACTGCTGTAAATACATGGACGTCCGCAAACGAGACGATAAATTCCTTAAAATATCCTTTATGTCGCGTAGCCAAGATAGTTCGTGTTTTTGTTAGAAAAGAGAATTTCTGTGCACTTATACGAGAGAATTATTAGTATTATTTCATTTAATCAAACACATATTTACGATTATCCCAGAATCGATAAGGTGAAAGGAAAATGAAACATTTTTTTCATACCGAAAATGCTGTTACAGGTTTTGCACTCGAAATTCACCCTTTTCAAAGTCGCTGTACTAGAATAAATTTTTCCACGAAGGGAGGATTGTTTATATCTATTCTTCCGGCTTACACCTTGAATTTTGAACGAACCTGTATATTCATCGCTTCGCGGGCCACGGAGAAGACGCGTACGAAACGTTTCCACTTTGTATGCGAGTTTCCTTTTATCGCGACGATCGGCACCGCCGGACTACCTACTCCAATAAAGTTGCGAACTTTATGAAACAGGAAGCAACCGGCCGCTGTTTGATTTCCGTTTTTCATTTTACGGCGAACGAAAGAACGGCACAAGTGCTTTCATTCACTAGCTTAGGCTAGAGCTTAACTACACACTTGAAACTGTGTGGAATAACGCGTTTCTTTTCCCTCCTCCCTTCCGTTATCTCTGTTCCTTTTTTTTTATTTCAGGCCGTAGCGCATTGGTATTTTTGCGAGCAACCCGCGCGCCCCATAAAAGGATCCGGCCGAATGGAACGGATGAAACAGACACATTGTAAAAGTGTACGAAGCCTCGGTGGAGTTTTCGTGAAAAAAATAAGCGGGTTCGTTTTGATCCAGCCAGTGATTCGAGAAAAATTCAGTTTCGAAGTGAACTGTGGACATTTTAACGAGCACCGTCACACCCGGAGAACGAACCCCGACAGCACAATGCGTATAACTTTCGTTCGATTTAAAAAGAAACTCCCGCCTCGTCGAATCCAAAGCGTTCGAGAATGCTGCTTGAACATGAAATATTCAGTCTGGCCAAACAAAATTAGAGGTGCTTGAACATGAAATATTAAGTCTGTACAAACAAATCTACAGGTGCAGTGTAACATTACATAATTGACAATATTCATGTTTGTGCTCAAATATTGATATGGTCGGTAATGTTAATTACTTAAATTTCAATATTCCATAGTAATTAGTAAATTTCGGGTCTTTGCGCTAATTCCAACTGTCACGGTTCAAGTAATCACGATTACTTACATTTTTTTTTTAAATTTTCACTTAGACCACTTCCATAATTATGGGCACATATACAGGGTGTCCCACGTAACAGTTTTTACATATGACAGAAAAATATTTTAAACAAAAGTTGATCACTTTTCGATTGGCTATACATTGCAATAAAAAGAAGTTCGAAATTTTGTTCTGTTTCAGTATTGCCAAGGCCACCTTCATTTTAAATGGCACTTGGGATTTTTGACTTAACAGTATTATAGCCCGTATCAAGACGAATGCAACGACCTGGTATACCATGACCTTCGGATGGCCTTGAAGTACTAATTTAAAAAAATGAAGCTGGCCTTAACAATACTAAAAAAGAAAATTTTCGAACTTCTTTTATTGCAATGTATAGCCAATCGAAAACTGATCGAATTTTGTTTAAAATATTTTTTGTCAGATTATCGCAACACTTAATTGAAAAATCGTGAAAACTGTTACGTGAGACACCCTGTATAATGATTTAAAGTTGAATTTGAATTTATATATTTATATATATGCATTTCTCTTGTTTCGAGATATTTAAAGGAAAAGGATATTAACATTAAATAAATTCCATACAGTTGAAACCTAAGCATTATCCAACTGTTCATTTCTCACAATATCGTAAAAATTACATTGAATTCATTTAATTCAAATTAATTCGATGTGAAATAACTGATAAACTCATTGCTTTCAATTTTTACTTAAACTACTTTCATAATTACGTGCACAATTGAGTAACTGTGGTGATAACCAATGTTTTCGGACTCACCTTACAGAATGCAGCGTTCGGAACGTTGTGCATCGATTCGGATAAAAATCGGTTGCCGCTGCAGCGAACAACTGATCGTTTGAATCTGTCGGTGGAGGGCGGCCGGATAGCTCGAACAACATCGGCTGCTTGATAATGCAGCGATTATGTAAACAGGACTCCAGGATTCGCGGTTATCCGGGCGTTGTTTACGAACCTCTCACGTAATTATAAATCATGTCCGGGCCCCCGATGGAATCAGAAGTTCGTTACATAAACGCGACTTCGTCAGCGATAGTTGTCGGCACGCTAGACGGGACGAGAGCGTGGGCGTGGGCAGTGGCGTGGGCGTGGGCAGGGGTGAATGGGGTGGGAGGAGGGGCGAACGCGCGCGAGATAGAATAGAATTTTCAAAAGTTTCTTCTTCCGCGACCCACTTTCCCGGCCGAAAGTTTCGAGCGGCCGTCTGAGAGCACGGTGCCGCGACAAGCTTCCCGGGCGCAAGGATATTTTTCTTCCCGTGATTCCAGCAGAAATTATTACTGGCTCGCTGCCGCTACCCTCGTCCCGATCCCCGTTGCGCCCCACCCCCTCTCGCGTGTCTATATATCGGCTCCCCAAAAAGTAATTTATGGATTCGGAACAATAGCCCGGCGTCCGTGGTGAAATATACACGGAGCAGTCCATGTATCCTGCCCTTTCGCGGAATTCAGTGCGTCGTTAAACCATCCCCGGTGTCTTGCCCTGAGGGGAAAAAACCGCCCGCGGAAACAGACGCGATTAGGCTGATCCTTCGGCTGGTCGTGTGCCTTAGAATCGCATGATCAGTCAGAAAAACGTTCTTCCCGCGTGTAATTGTATAGTAAATGATTGCAAAAGTTTGGTTTTTTAGAGACTTCTAGACCCATTTCGATGGAAAATCACGCTGATTTTGCGAGAATAGTATCCACCGGCTCGTGGAACGTTGAGAGACGATTGTAGAAGGTGTTGTTAGGTAGAGTTAAGTAGAATTGCTTGGTAATGATCAGACGCACCAGTCGATTCCTATTCAACAGCACGCGTAAATGAACCGTTAACTGAGACAATGTTACTCGTTTCGTTTTATTCATTTTTTTTACAAATGGAATCACCTCATCGAGCTTGATTATACAGTGCGTTCGACTACAGGTGGGATTTTGATTTCAGGTGGAAAAATTTGATATTTCGGCTTCGTTTTCCGGTTACTAACAATTAAAGGTCCGTCTGAAATACTACAACTCGACCGACAGTGGTATACGCTACCTGTCACATGATACATAATTGTTGCGCGCGTTACTTGATATTTTTCATTGTTAATAGCTAAAAAACATTCATTTACGTCTTATATTGTTACAGGGAGGGAACCACCCCTTAAAGTTTCTCTACCTGCAGCCGAACACCCTGTATATTAATCTACAATATGCTATAAGAATTATTCATTAATTATTAATTGTTATAATATATATTGTATTCCTCAATACTGTTCAAGTCCCGGAACAAGATGAGTCACTGGTCAATATGAGACTTGAATATTATTTTCTTAAAAATAGTTTTTTTACTAATTCCGCAGTAAAGTGGCGGGGTGTAAATTACTTTGATTTCGTGGAGTGTTAACTCTTAGCACTCGATTGGTGACTCCGATGAACCACTAAAAATTGCTATACCATTATTCAAAATATTGTTTATGAGTATGAGGTATTATACCAAGTTCATATCCATAAAATTTGAAAAATCGTAAGAAATGCAAGATATCCCAGGCCGGAAGAAATGTTTAATTTTCCAATTAAAATAGCTCCGAGTGCAAAGGAGATTAAAATCGATCGAACTTTTCGTATGCTAAATCAACGTGACCGAGTGGCAGCCTGAGCTCCGAGAAAGTGTAGCCTGTCCACGTTGGCAGAATGTCAATGGCAATGTCGAAGCGTTGTGCATGAGTTCGTACACACGTCGCGTCGTCGGCTGCGTCTCGTGGGGAAGAGCCGCGAGAGGAAGGTGGCTCGGATAAGCATATAAGCACGGCCGTTAAGGTAATTAATAGCCAGGTTCGGCGAAGTTATTGCCGGGCTTTATATTTCGGTCGAAGGAAGCCAGAACACCGGCGGGGCATATATTTATTAAACGAGTTACGATTTGTCCGAGCAAATATTGCACGGTTCTGACCCGGTATCGCGCTTCCATCCGCGACCTGTGCCAACTTCTTTTTTTTACGAGCCGTCGTTACGGATCCGGCATAGGTCGGGACCGATTCCATTGCGGCGGAACACACGCGGACCAAAGTGGCCCGGTCGCTCCCCTAACCGATAGACGTTTTATTGATTAATGCGTTTGCGCAGTCACCCATCGACCTCCGTCTATCCCCCACGCTACTTGTTGTTCGGTTTTATTGGCTGGAACCGAGGATTCTTCGTCTGCAATGATCACAGCTCACGCTACCCTGCGTGGAACTCCATTCACTATCAACCGTATTGGAGTAGGGGAGACCGGGGCTATATACGTTCCTTTTTCGAAGAAACACAAAGGTTCGAATTTTAAAATATAATAAATTGATTAATTTACCTGGTAAAGATGAAAGTGTCTATACTATTTCTACGTCATTTTTTATTTTAAAATTCTATCCTTAAAATGAGAATATTGTAATGGGTTGTATAATTTATATTGTTTGACTTATTTGTCGTTGAACGAAGCGGAACTTTTTCCCGTTGTGGAAATTAAAACTTTAATGAATTATTTCATGAAATACAACACTAACATGTAAATAACATGTTCATTTATCATGCTATTGTTTAATTATATTGGGTTGGCAAATAAGTTCGTTCGGTTTTTGTGATTTATTCCAGCCTAAAAAACCGAACGAAGGGTGAGGTTTTAGGATGGAATAAATCACAAAAACCGAACGAACTTATTTGCCAACCCAATACATTGTAAACAGTCGATCGAGCAGCCTCCGCATCGTGCTTCGCAACCAGATTCGACCGACCGAAGGAATTTTTCCTGTAAAGCCCGAAGTTCAAATAGTTGTAAAAAGTTCAGACAAGGGTTCATCCTCCGGATAGCGGGTACAATGGTCGGGTAAAAAGAAGGCAACCGCGTGGCGTCGTTAATTTTACTTAAACGCGAATGCCCGGTTTTCCGCGGGTCCCCGAAGAAGGCGGACGAAGAGGAATGAGTTAGATGAAAGTTTAACCGCTGTAGATGCGGTTCGAGTTGATGCGTCGCAAGAACCGCGCAAAAAGTCAATTTAAAAAATTTTGCGTGGAACGTAAGAGACCTTTGCGACACAGTTGCGGAGAGAATATTCTACATATAAAGGGTGGGCCATTTAAGATTTGGAATTTGAATCGGCTATAAAAAAAAACTAATGAATATTTTTTCAATGTTATGAGTTTATTAGAAAGATTGAACCTTTCCATTTAGGAATGAAAGACAACATCATTCAAATGACTGCCACGGCTAACCTTACAATACCCCATTCGATCAGTCCAATGTTTCAGTACATTTTCGATTGTTTGGGCCTCTCATTTCCACCTCGGAGGATACGTCAATAAGCAAAATTGTCGTATCTGGAGCTCAGAAAATTCACACGTCATCGTGGAGAAACCAATGCATCCACAACGAGTGACTGTCTGGTGCGGATTTTGGTCTGCGGCATTATTGGGCCATTTTTCTTCGAAAATGAGCAAGGAAACGCCGTTACAGTGAATGGCGATCGCTACCGCGCCATGCTAAGCGATTTTTTGTTTCCCAAAATTGAAGAGGATGACATAGACGACATTTGGTTTCAACAGGACGGCGCAACGTGCCACACAGCCAACATAACAATCGATCTTTTGCGCATTGTTTTCGAAAATCGCATAATCAGCCGAAATGCTGATGTCAATTGGCCACCTCGAAGCTGCGAGTTGACACCGTTGGACTTTTTTTGTGGGGAGCCGTTAAGAACAAGTGTTACGCTAACCATCCAGCGACGATTGACGACTTGAAACACGAAATCGAAGTTGCCATTGACGAAATAGAGGCCCAAACAACCGAAAATGTACTGAAAAATTGGACTGATCGAATGGGGTATTGTAAGGCTAGCCGTGGCAGTCATTTGAATGATGTTGTCTTCCATTCCTAAATGGAAAGGTTCAATCTTTCTAATAAACTCATAACTTTGAAAAAATATTCATTAGTTTTTTTATAGCCGATTCAAATTCCAAACGTTAGATGGCCCACCCTGTACTTTCTATCTACAATACACTTTCAAGCGTTTCAAACATTTGACAAGAAAGTTTCGAACAAAATTAGTATTTACGGGTATACAAATTTTAATATAAAAAATTTCAAAATTTATTTTTGTTTGACCAAAAATGAAGGTTACGCTGGAACTGTTTCTGCGCGTTTTTCGGCATCGGCAAGCTGGAATAGGGTGCAGTGTTTACGCGTACACACGCTGCAGCGGAGATGCATCCATGCTGCGAAGGTGCATTGTGATTGGCAGATAAGCCCTCGGCTACGTAGCGTGAACGGCGAGAGCACCAGTGGAGAATATTTGAATTTCAGGGCGCCTGCTGATCAGCAGCCCACGGCTTGCTGATCTTTCGTTCGCTGCGTGGCATCGTGTCAACACCGGATACACTCGCTTCAAGCACTTTATTTATATGTACCACCTGGACGGTCGAGTTCACTATGCGCGGATGATGGAGCGGCCCGGCTCAACTGCATTAGCTACAGGACTCTTTTTACCTTTCACACTTACCTGTAGCTTGCTACCCTGACCTGGTCGAGTACGTCTTTGATCATAATCTGTCCGCTACAGCGCAATGATTCCGGGTTAATGGCGTTTGCCTGTTCGGAATGAATCAGGGCAGACAGCCATTATGAGTGTCGCTGTATATATTAGGTCGTTCGAAAAGTAATTTCGTTTTTCGAAAGTAATTTTTTATTTTAAGTCGCGAAGTCCTGGTATATTTTGACAACTAACATTTCGCACGTCATTTTCTGCCTTGCAGTGCTTTCTAACCTTTCAAGCATTTTCTTGTTATCGCATTCAATATGCAAAATCAAAATGGACATTTCCATCACCTTCTGCTTGTTTATTGCCGCAAGGGTAAAAATGCAATGCACGAAAGGAAAAATTGTGTGCTGTTTAAACAAAAGATGTACCATCGGATTACCATTTTTTTAGTTTTCTTCAACATTTTTTATTCGAGCAACATGCTTTTCCAGGAAAATGTTCGAGAAGTCGTATTTTTATCTGATAAATTTTCTGAGGATAAAAATAAATAGTAAACAGAACGGGCAAGGTACAAAGACCAAAGAGCATGGTTCTAGAAGCTGATCGAAGATGTCCCCAATCAAAAATCCATCGAATTCATCGATTCTAATAAATCACAACGTTGCTAAAAACGATGTTCGTCGTACCATGAAGAAAACGAAACGCAGGTGCAGATACATTTCAACACATCGCGACACGCTACGGCGTGCTATACAAGTACATATTTATACTGGAACCTTCCCGACGCGAAACTACGAAATTTCCTGTCGTCTCCATCGGCCTCCGCCCACGCGGTATATGTTTCCAGGATTCGAGTGACAAGAGTGGAAAGAGTGGAGGTCGAATATGGTTCCATTTCTGGCGTATCAATCATGGGCCGTCGATACTTCAGGCCGTTCCAGTTTTAAAGGTGTACCCGTTTAGGGGTCGTTACGTCTTAACAGAGCAACGGGCGGCCGGGTTCATTCGCAGGGGTCTGCCACTTACCGTGATTGGGAGCGAAAGGAGACGGCCGCGGTACGCTGACAATGTTGTTTGACTTCTGCGGACCGAGATGAAACGTCCTTGTCGCGGACCGTTTACAGAAGTTGTGGGTGGACGAGGGTCCACTCTGTCGTCGATGTTACGTGCTGGACGGACAAAACGTCGACGACGCACGGTGGTCCCAAATCGTCGAAACGTCGCCAAAACCTGCGATCACTAGGCTTTTATGCACTTATTGTAAAAGTAACCAAGTGGAATACAAAATAGTCATATTGAAGAATTTAAAGCTTTTAAAACGTGTCTGCTTCATCCGAAAAATCGGAGAAAAACTCACATCAGTGTTCCCAAATCGTCGAAACGTCGTCAGAACCTATGATCACTTCGATTTTATGCACTTATTGCAACAATGACCAAGTGGAATACAAAATACTCATATTGAAGAATTGAAAGCTTTTAAAACGTGACTGCTTAATCCGAAAAATCGGAGAAAAATACGCATGAGTGGTCCCAAATCGTCGAAACGTCGCCAAAACCTTAGAAACGAATTTTTTGTTCGGGAAACGTTAATTGCTAAATGGAATTAGCAATTTTAAGTTCCTGGAATTTTGAAAAATTGATTTTGTGTGCGATTAGGTGGAATGTCAATGAAATTTTTGTTAAGTGGTACTAACGAGATGTAGGCGGAGGTGGAGCGACTTGAAACTTGCCACAGAGACTTTCCTTGAAGACCCTATCGAATGATACGAAGAAATAACAATTTTGTTGGGGGCAGATGGAACTACTATAACCGGCTACACCGTTAAAGAATGGAAATTCAAAGTTCAAAACCGTACATAACACGAAACATCGACGACAGAGGCCCCGGGGCGTGTTGCGTTGGCTGGCCGACACGGTGCAAGGAGCCACTCGTCTTGTTCGAGACGTTTTCGAACGATAGCCTGTCTTAACGACGTGATATCGGAACAATAGGGAGAAGATGCGGGAGCACGGCTGACGTCCACTGGTTACCGAACACCGAGCCGTGTCCTGGCATTGATATTCGAAAAGTTGGCAGCTGTCGCAGCTCGCAGCGAGAGGGGTCGCGAGACACAGTGAGAGATGAAGAGAGGGTGGGGGGAAGTGGGGGAAGTAGAGGAAACAAGGAAAGAACGGAGAGAAAAAAAAATGAACGAAGTGTCAATCGATACTTCGCCGCACCGCTCCGCACCTAAACCACGCCGATAGGGATCGCCTGCGAATCGTTCTTGCACCGTGCTTTTCACCGTCCTCACGCTTTGCTGGCATAGCACTCGAGGACTGCTATTGGTCGGTTCGTGACTCGCTATCGTAATCTATTCCCTCGCCTCGATCGCTCTTCCAACGACCCTGGTCCGTTGCGAGGCTGGATTAATGAGCCCTCCATGTGTGCCTTCTGCGGTAATAAATATGAAGCCGTTGTATAGAACGTGGAGGATCCGTATTTTAGCGGATCCATTTTGCATGGAATTAGTTCCACGAACTCTTCACTTTTTACCAGAAAGTCTCGTTGGCTTTACGAAATCCTGTTGACTGCGATATTTGGACAGCTTCGAAGCCGGTCAGTGTAAACCCCTCTGCAGAAAAAATGGAGAGTTAATTAACCATCCGCGAATCAGGCGAATAAAGCTCGTACCTCGAACCATGCGGCGATCGTTATCCGTCTGCAAATACATTATTATAATGAAAACACAGTTTACAATCGTAAAGGTATTCTTTGAGAACATATTTTTTAAATGTCGAGCTGTTTATGTGAACAAAAAATATTTTCCTCTTTTTGAACGCGTTACACGAGAAGCCTCCAAGGTAAAAAAAGACATAGTGACACCTCGCGATCTAAGAAAAAGCACAGACTCGAGCGTTCGTCTTAGATTGAGGATTTGCTGTATGTATCGATATTACAGATTGATACGAGCGACGCGTATGGCAGACCTCGTGCGTGCCAACAGGCTAGAAATATACCGAATCAAGGTTTTCATACGAGCTGGTGTTATCCACAGTTTCCACCAATTCAGCATTATGAATTGAACGTTTAAGAAATGCCTGTACCACTGTTTCGACAAAACAGTACTCGCCGTATTCTTCTTGAGTTTCAACCTCACCTGTGTCTCGTCCAGCAGAATCACATAAGGAATTTCATTTTCTAAATGAAAAGATGTTTACTTTGAAAGCGTGTTCTCTTCCCGCTGCAAAAATACGTGAAAATAGTCGCGGTTTGCAGAGTACAGTACACAGTGCGTAACAGAATGAGCGATATAAAACGAGGGACTTTCGTTTGAAGGGCCGTGGTTTCATCCGGCCGCGAGAGTCCGGTTAATTTTCCTTCATAAACTCTTCACGAGTCTGTTAAGCACGCAATGAAAGCACTCGAGTTACTCCCGCGATTGTTTCTTCTACCGATAAAATATCTCCCCTGCGATAACGACGTCAGGGCTCTGCCTCGAGGGGATTTAATAACAACGACTCGTTTGCCTGTCCGAAAGAATAGCAACATTTCGCGATTTCATATTTTCCTGGGGAACCCGATCTGCGTAGCGTAGCAAACTGCTCTCTATCTCGATCTCTTGTACGCAAATAAACGATCCTTGGGAGCTTCCGCGATTATCCTTCGCACAAGGAACATCGATCAGAGTCGCTCACTTTGAATCGTCTTGTCGGGAACAAGAAGTTTGATGGGTGGATTCGAATGAATTACGATCCATTAGTGTATTGCATTCAGGGAAGGGAGCCGGGTTATCCTTTAATTTGGACTCGCTCCTGGAACACAGAACTCGTTAGGAACTCCGCAAGTATTTCTTCGTCGGGTTGCAAACAGTTTGAACGAAACTTGGATAATGGAAACTTGAAAATAACATTGACGTCGGCAGCCGAAGTTGCGCCGGTCTTTTGTTGCTCGATAAAGGTGTTGGCGTCGAAGCAACTACGTAGTTTTGGACCGACCTGTAACCGGACCACTCCGCACAGGCTTGTGCACCGAGGGTTCGATTCGTTTCCAGGCCGGTCGGTCAATCGTCGAGCCAGCAGAGTCTCGGGGAATTGGTGTGCTGGGTAAGCCCGGACCTATTACCAAATTAGCTAACCTTAATCTAGTTTACCGGACAAAAACCAATATGGCGGCACCCTCACCTTCAAGAACGCTTGAAATCGGCCAACTTTGCGGAGCCGCCGTCCTACGTCGAAGGGAAACTGTGGTTGTTGAAGAAATTATACCTCTCCCTTGATATTGCTACTCACAGAGGAGTTTTTCATTTCGTTTTCTCAAGGGAAAACGAAAGCTAACTTTTTACCATTCACAATAAGTTTTATCACATTTTGTTCCATGACTTTTAGCGGTTTTTCTTTTAAAGATCCCATGCTCGTTGAATTTCTGTTTTTTAATAGCCAAAAATTCAGTTGAATGACTTCTTACGACTTTATTAGAAATGCAATTTACACTGCATAAAGGGTCGACACACAGGGTGTCCCAAAAATGTCGGAGAACCTCGAACGCTTTCAATTAAATGTAGGAAAGCATCGTGTGAAAAAGGCGAAGAGCTTCCGGGCCAAGCAGTATTCCACGCGTGTGAAACTAAATCAGATTGAATTAAACAATCAACACCGTGACACCGGGTCACTGGTGACGCAGGTGTCGAGCGAATTGGCGACGCACGTCGGAAAGTTGAAAGAACTACTGCGACTTTTAAACCAATTAACATGCCCAACTCAAAAAACGTACATCAGCCGAATAGAGAAGTTGAACCATCAACGATCAAGTTTTACTGCGAACCGAAAATTGAAATTAAACAAGAGGAGCATTGTTATTACATCGGGGCTGGGAGAATCGAACGCGTCGAGCTGAAAGTCAGATGGGGAAATCCGATAAAGTAGCGAGATACGGGAACCGTGAAAGCGTTAAAATCTTCGGAATCGAGGAGGCCTGGGAAAGTATTTGAATCATGCTCGGCGCCTTGCCGAGCTTCCCCCTGTTCCCTAACAAGCTTCGATAAAGTCAATATTTATGGAGTTATGAAAGTACCTTGCTTGACCCAGTCTCCCCGAGCCTCTTTAACCGAATTCCGGCGGAGTGAATGTTTGAGATTCGAAGTTTCGCAGGAGATATATCTTCGTCGGCCCCCGAAGGAGCTGGTGCGCCCGGGAATTTGTCACCGGCACGCTTCACACGGAGCCTGACGCTAATTGCATTAACGCCGCGCCGTGGATCCAAGCTCGTGCTCCGGCCAACGAGCGAGCAAAAGAGAGAGAGAAAAAGAATGCGATCATCGAGCTGCCGCCGTTTATCAACGAGCGGATCGACGAGATCGTGGTAAAGAGGATCAGTCGGATTAAACGGAAAACATCGCGAGACTTGGACCTCTGCCCTTCCCACTCGCGCGTCTCTCGCTCGGCCGCGATAAAGTTGCACGATCCGAGACAACCGTCATCCATCTTAGTCGTTTTCTCGCGTGCCTATTTTCAAGCATTTCCGTGCGCCAGGAAAATGAAACCAGCGTGCAATGGATTACAAGATCCTGCCTCCCTATCTGCCCATTTCCACCGTCTTCTCGCGGAGGAGAAGGGGACGCGCTTGTCTCTCGAGGATAATGTAAACTTGTGATTTTGCGTTTCCGACAGCAACCAGCCAACTCGAGACACTAATCGTAGGTAGAGTGCTTGTCCCTATTAAGGGGCTAGACTCTCGTTCCCGGAATTGCAAGGGTGCAGGATGCGCCTTCTCATTTAAAAAAAATAGGGGTTTTCTAGGCCGCGGTCGCCCTCAAAAGTGCTATTTTTACGTTTACGAGGCGTAATTTGCATTATTCGTCAGCGTAATTTGCATTATTCGGAAGCGTAAAGCAGCACATGTAACTATTTTCATAAAGCTGCGACAGCCACATGCTGCCGAATAATGCAAATTACAACTCGTCAACGTAAAAATAGGACTTTTGAGGCGACCACGGCCTAGATTGACTTTTTGTCTAGTGCTTTTGGCTACCGAAAAATTCCGTCTTTGCTTCAATTTTTATATTATTCCTGCTTTCCACAATCAATGCAAACCATTTTTATTTTGCATACAGATCCACAGTCTAATGGAGTTTAAATAAATAAATAAAAAATGCATTCAGGGAGAGCTATTGTTCCGATCGACACTCTCGCGGTTTCTACGTCAGCTCGACGACAAACATCTCTCGGATCTTCATGGTTCGTCGACATCGATCGCGACTATCCGTCACAGTCGTGTTTCCGGTCGCTGCTCCTCGTATCGCCATTACAAAATGGCAAGTTATCGCTGGATCTTGGGAATGGCACCACGCTAGGGCACATGGAAATAACGAAAGAAACGGCGATCCGTTATCGATGGCTGGGTAATACACTCGGCTGCAAATGCGAGCGGACAGTCTGGTCGGTGACGTTGCGGCGAGCGGGGATGTGGGGAACGGTGTTCCCGATTCGCTTGTAGAAATCGCTAATGCGTTGCGTGCGAAACTGAAGTGGTATGAAATGATGAATACGTCGGCCGGGAAAGAAAGTAATGACTAGGGATACGATGTATGTATGTATACGACGGTGTTCGTCTTATCAGATTTACTTTCCTATATCTCTGTCGGCCGCTTCAATTACTTTAAGTGCTGTGTTTAAATATCCGCGCGCGCGCTCGCGCTGTCGGGACATCTCGCCTGGAATTTACGGGGAAACAACGAGTTTTTTTTATTGTTATCGTCGACAAACGGCTTTCTTGAAAACTAGCCAATGCAGTCACGGAACAAGCAGCGCAACATTGTAAATTCTCACGTGACCATCTCATGTTGTCTACATTAGGTAATTCCGTAAGTAAAGTGACTTCATTCTAATTTTTTCGGAGATCCAGTCTTACGAAGAGCTTATCAGTTCTCTTCGCTTTTCTTTAAATGGAGAATCCTGAGCCCAAGGAAGCATTGAAGGAGAAAGTAGAACTAAGAAAAGTTTGCTTGAATAAATTTTAGAGAGTCCAGCTATTACTGTTACTTCCGTGAGATACAATTCCGTTTTATTTTTAAGTTTAATGGGAAGAAGCCATCGCGACTATTCATCTGCTTTTAGCTTTCGGTGTCAATTATTCCGTCCTCGTTGACTATTCCAGCTACCCGGCACGCCGCGCCGTCAGAACTTACTTGAAACTGTTCGCCGGTAAACAGCCACTCCATTCAGCGCCACGTTACAGAGGAGCAGAGGAGGAGAATGATACTGCTAACGAAACGAATGGTACTATTTGCACAGTCTGGAGAAACAAAAAGGAAACGACTCGCGTACACGTATCGTCGAGTCGGAACGAGACCGATCAAAGAAACGTTGACAGGCGGCAACAAGGAATACACACGCCGCGCCGCGCCGCGTGTTTCTCGCAAGGAATTCGGCCCATCGTGTACGCGCACAAAGTTCGATTTAACAAGAAGAGAAATTTTCACGAAGCGGAACGGTTCTTTGTGCCGGGAAAGAAAAGGGGCACTGTTTGCTCCAGGGCAAAATACATATTTGAAGTACGCTGCGCGCTGAAATCATTTCGTTAACCGCCCTACTGCGCTCGAGGAGCGAAACATGTTGTTAGACGCACGTGGTTTAAGTTTTGCACTCCAAATTTTACCTTTTTGCAATTTAAACGCAGCCTTTAACGATTTTTCAAAATTCTGCAATAATCATCGGTGGGTAATGTGATAAGAAATCTATATTTCAGTTCCCAGTGACCAACAATTTATCTTGTTTCCCGCGAAAGTTACAGACTCCTGGCGAGTAAATTCGGCTTTTCTCCGGCGCGCCAGCTCTCGTCTGAACTAAATAGTTCACTTAGCCGAGATGTTCGAAAATTCCGTTCGAAGGAATTTCGGTGGGGAGCATTTAATTTTATGGATCGTTCGGACCTATCGGCTCCGTATCGACAAGCTAGGAACCTATTGGCAGCGTGGCGGGGTTACCCGATGTGACCCCATAACGATAAAGATCGTCGCGCTGATCTCGAGTCCCGTTGCCAATCGAATATCGAACGATGGAACTGTTCGGATTCCCGCCGGCTCGGGTCGCGCGCTCCGCGGAACGTATTCGCGTTTCCAATTAATTGGGAATTTCATTGGGCGGCTGAGTCGCGAAACTTCTTCGCAAGGCGACAAAGGGTCGCGCTTTCCGTGGCTGCGAAGGAAATTCCAGTTCACCGCAACAATTCGCGAACAGTCGTGCCCTTCCCCCTCAACTCTGTTCTAGCCGCCCTTATAATAGCAATTGGAAACGTTTATTGCTGCGTGTCGCGCGTACGGTGCCCTGGAGGCTCGTTAGTAACCTGCCACGCGACGTTTCTCCATTAAAGTGGCTTGTTAGTAGGTAAAGCCGGGCGCAAAGCGATTCCCGTGCCCGATCAGACTTTCATATCTACAACGGTGACCATGAATTTTCTATGAAAATGCGGCGATCCGTCGCTGCTACGCTGCGCCTGCGTCCCGACGTTGCAAAATCTTACAGCGCGCGGGATTACAGCTCCGCAACAATGCACACGAACCCTGTGCACGGGTCTTGCACGTCCACAATAGCATCATACGCGCACATGCTGTGTTACGGACCCTTCGAAACGGTCCGGGCTAGGTTGGGTTGGAAATCAAACGCGCATTGGAGCCGGTCTACGTCGAATCTACGCCACCAGTGGTTCCCAAAACGATTACTCACCGAGTCCTCGATTTTTGCAATTTTCTGAAAAAGAATTGTACAACGCGATGCCTCGACTCGCCTCTAACCTCAAATTCTCTACTTCTCCTCAATATATTCTTCACTTTAGCAGCGTTTGGGCTGCTTCGACCTCACATACTGCCTCGTATAGATGCACATACATAGATACCTGACCAAATGAACGGAACGGCCATAACGCTCGCCGCGAACTTCAGCTGAGCCTTTGATTCGCGTTAACAAATGGCGGAGCAGGATTTTGCTGGTTGTAGGTTTTCACAATGACTCCCTCGCGGCTGCTTTTTCCATCGACCTAACAAGAAGAAATCGTAGAATGTCGAATGAAGGTAAATGGGAGGCTGCCAGGCTCTCTGTTATCGCGATAGCCTTCTGCAAAATAGCGCGTATACGGTTATAAACCCGACCAACAAAGTTCCTCTCTTCTGAATTTCGTACACGTCCGACTAATGCCCCGGTATCTACATAATGCAGCGAGTTGCATTTAGTTCTGACGGGGCCGATGTCCGGAGCAAAGAGTCCAGACAAGATAACTTATGCAAACGGGGTCAATGTGACGTGCTTCTCGTTGCAACACGTGTACGTGTGTCCGAATATCATTATTACTATTCCACAGCGGTAATAATAGACATTTCACCACTGACATTTCTAATTTCTAATTGACAGAAAAATTCATTTGTACATTTCTGTCTCGTCGTTGCAGAGAGGTCACCGAACCGACGACGTCCATGCAAACTCGAATTTTTATAGATCATTCTATCCTGGTAGATCAAGGGGAAATTGTAACAAATACGTAATAAAGCCCATAATCCAATGACCAATTTATTTATTTAAGACTACCATGTGTGAAAGTCGAACGTACAAGCCAAAATAAAAATATAATTGAATCTTTTTGTTTACACAATAAAGACGTTTTACTTTGTACAGGAACAGGATACATAAACGACACAAGTTATGCTTGGTTTAAATGAAATAATTTAGCGTTTCGTTCCACACATTTTCAGCAGATATAATTGCATAGAAGATTCACCACGCATTAGATCAACAAATTCTATTTATGAAGGCATATTTTGCAGAAATGCGCGCTGCAACAGAAAAAACTGAAACGTTTCGCAACATGTAAAAAGAGGTAAAACGAGTAAACGCTCACCCTGAGGAATGTAGGACGAAAGCACGCAGCTCATCTCGTCTGCATGTCTTCTAAAAACTGCGAGGGGTAAGAATTGCGCTGGCCGAATCGTCACCTGGAGGATTCGCTAACAAACACGTAAATCCCATCGGCGTAGCGCCTCGTAAATCTGACGCTAATTTCCCCGCGAAAATTGGAGGATCGCCAGGATCGCGGAAATGTTCTTGGTGCCTGGAATAAAGTCGTCTCCCGGCAAGGGACTGTCGATCGCGACGAAGCCGCCGCGCCGTTGCTGCCTGTTCAGATGGTTTTCCTGATTCGCGAACGGGAACAACGCGGCTCGCAGTAGCAGTTGCCGTTCCAGTCTGAAACAAATGCACGCCCACCACGATATTCCGGAGCCGCGGTGCACCGTCTCGACGATCTCCCGCATTCCGCGCATTCCCGCGTCCATTTTTATCTCGAAAATGCACATTATTGCAGAATTTTACTGTCGAAAGAGCGCTGGAATTCCCGCGTCACTATATTTCTTTAGACCCTTGCTAAATTGCCTGAATATCGCGGGAAACTAATTCTGCTTCTTATGATTCGTTCGTGAGGTAGAATTCATACAAATCCGTATATTTTTAATGTACGATTATTTAGATTGTAAAGATTCATCGACGAGGAATAGTTCAATAAATTTATTTCCTTGGGTGGCTCTTATTTTCGACTTTTGAATTTCTTTTACGACAATCCCAGGATTCTTCCAATTAATAAAAAAAAAATCTGTGCGAAGATTGACTTTGATCGGATAAATATTTAGTTGAATCTTCTGAATTATCGATCGCATCGAAAGATATAGCAAATAATAGCCTACCCTAATAGTATACCCTAGAGTATACTAATTAAAAAAATGCCTAATTTGGTTAGACCAATTCTTGTTATCTTGATCATGTTAAATATTTAGTTTTATTGCACCGTAGACCTAGCGTTGAATATATTCAAAAGAATATTTAAAAGTGATTTAATCATTCGACTAAAGATGCTAACGTTTTCCAGATATCGAGATGTAGCCTGACAATTTTAAACATGATATGAATGGGAAAAAATTTAAGCACGAGTTCCGAGAGAAATAAATAAAATGTAGTGTACGGGCGAATATATACGAACTTTTGTTACGGAATATTTTTGCCGCCACCTCGTGCACGTCATTCCAAGGGACAAGGAGACACCACCCACGCTCCCACAATGCACTTCGACTTCCGAGAAACCATTGTCTCCGGTTGTCGAGTCTTCTGCACAAGTCGGCGAAGTTATGACGTGAGACCGTACAACCGCAGAGAAGTTCAATGTATTCCGTTGCAAAAGATTCCCGACGCGCAAACAAAAATTGCTAGCCATCCGGCTGATAAAGCTAACCCTCAACCGACCGATTTGCGTTCCCCTTTGCCACGGGCACTCATAGAACTCATAGCTCTGTTTTATATTTCGCCCAAATAATTTCTTCAAAAATGCATAAAGATCCGCATTTTTTATTTTTTATTAAGAGAGATGAACAGGGAAAAATGCCGGTCGGATGTGTGTTAACGAAAAGCGGCGGAGGGTAGGAAAATCCTGGACGACTGGCGGCGACAAAGGACGCTAAAATGGGTCTCCCTCTCTCTCTCTCTCTCGCAGAGACTCCCAATTCGTCCTTTCAGTGGATAGGGATGGAAGGAGGCCCGTGCCCTCGCCAACTCGCATAGTCGCGGAAGGATTCGAGGACGAAGTTCTAGAGAAGTTTCGTGGAAGATAGTCGAACGCTTCGAGACAGAGGGTAGGGGGCGTTGGAAACTCAAAGTTATTATCTGTTAGTAGCAGAAGGCTTCTCGATCCCTCCTTTCAGCCACTCTTCCCTGGTACTGTATTTACTACGGAATGCCGACTACCGATTAAGCCTGCTTCCGATCCAACTTATAATCGTTTTTCGTCTTGCCCTGGCCCTCGGCCTGATTAAACCTGCCGGAGAGCGAATCATTTCAAATTGCCAGTCGCGAGCATGGCCGAACTTCATTGAGATCGTTAGCGGAAGTCTGCCAAGATACTCTCGCACGTGATTCTTCAGTTCATTAGACGTAACTTTTTCCTTTGCGAAAATCTGCTCCGCGGTTTTGTTAACCCCTTGCCCTACAATATCGTGTCAGACTCGTGTTTAAGATTCTGAACAGAGTCTAATGAATATGTATGTTATTAATAGCCTGCGGATTTTATGCATTTATGACTAAAGAGGGTACGGTAGAATTAAAAATATTTAAGGAGATCAATGTAGAATATTAGTTTCGGCTTAATAGGATAATTAAAAGAAGAGTTAATGTATAGTTATTGGAAAACATAGTTAAGGAGTTATTCACGAAAAACACGGACCAATCAGAGAGGGACGGGCGGATACATTTGAAATTTCTTTTCCAGTTTGGAAGAATTTTTTGGATGAAATAATTAGTATATTCCGTGCACGCAGGCTAATTGACGACGGTAAGTAGCTGGTGAACAGCGACGGAATTAGCACATTCATCTGTAAATAAAATTACTCTACGGGGTCGGCCGTTGCAACGAGCAGATTTCCCATGTGACGTTTCACGCGCCGCGTACCTAAATACGATTACAATAATTATTATTGCGGCCGTTGGAATATATTTCGGTCCTGGTGTCGAGCCTCACGGACGGCCAAAGTGGTAAATTAATTAACCGCACGCGCGGATAATGAGGTCGACGTTATTTCAGATGTTTCGTCGAGTGCGCCGCGTCGGGAACGGGAGGGGAAAAAAAATTCCCGACTAGAGAATTTTCATGAAGATTCCTGGCTGCTTATATTCAGTCTATCTCTGGGCTGTTGCTGTTTACTCAGACCCCGGTGTTCTGGGAATTCTATGAAACAATATTTCCCGTTGTCGGCGGACGAAAGCTTAATATTTACGAAGTGGTAATTCTGATAAAATGCCGACAGTTTGTTTAAAACGCGATTCTTTCGAAAACAGGGACGAGCGGCCGAAATGGCTGTGACATTTAATCAGAGATATGGATGTGAAAATTCCAGAGAGCGCGCGAACGACGACGGAAAGACGGCTATTAACAGAGAAAGAAGAAATGGAATGAGATGAATCGAAAACAACCAAACGAAGGAAACAATATTCTCTCGTTACAGCTCTTTAATATCAATTCTGTATAAAACTTTGCTGTTTTAATACGCGGGTCTTTCAATTTCAAAGCCGTTGTATACGTTGCTTCGGAGGCTCGAATGAATAATGTCTAAAGACAAAATAATAAAACGTGTTTCGGAGGTGGAACACTAATACGTTCGTTACAATAATAAGTATCAAACAATGGAACTTTATGAATATACAACGTGGCGTGATGCAACGGACTAATTGGTTCTGGAACCTTGGCCATTGTAACATACGTTCGCTTCGGTACACAGGGTGGGCAACATAACTCGACCACCTAGAATCGGTGCTAGAAAACTCTTCTAGAAAATAGTCACGAAAAACATTTATACAGGGTGTAGAAAGGGTAATGATCGGTAAGGGTCGGTGGACATTTGTAAAAGGAATTGTGTACAACAGAAAAAAATAACGTCGTAAAACATTCTTTTCTACATCAACAACGTCTGCTCATTCAGCTTCCACTCACAGGAGAGGAAAGATCCCTTTGATGGCATATTCAAAGAACAAAGTATGAAAACACGAATTATTACTAGCTGCTCGATGCCAAGCAATTGTCATTTAAAAATCCTTTGATACGATACATAGTGTACAAGCATATTCAGGTGGGACAAGTAAAAGACTTGGCCCGCAGCATCAAGCGGAACCGTATGTTGCGGTTGAAAAGCTCGGAATTGAATCACAATGCGAGCGGTTATCAGCGCAAGTAGAATACACGGTGCAGCAGTCAGACAAGTCAGACAGTAAAGTTCTGTCAAACTGCAGGGCGTACAATCCGAATCCATAAACTCTGTACATTCGCGATCGCAAATGGTAGTCGCGGGTGTAGCACAGCGAGTGCATAAATCTCCGGAACAACTATGCGATCCCAGCGGCGAACGAACAACCCAATAATGGGTGCTCGTCGAACACCGTACAAAGTCTATACGCCAATTCGTCGTTGCGATAACCGGTTCCTTCGTTTCGCTACATTTACCGTGGTCGGTTGCGGGACGGGGGATCGATTCTTAAAAAAGCAACAGGGCTCCATTAACTGATAAAACAGTTGCTCGTATTCCGGCGCTATTGACGCGGCGTGTACCCGGCGTGAAGTGGATAACCGCGTTAAATGGCCTGTGAAAAAGCGGTGGTGGAACCGGTAAACACAGCCAAGTGTCCAGATCCCGGCCGATTACAAGAAGATCGCGTCGACACGTGAGATAATTAAAACGAATTAACGTCGTCGTGATCGTTCCAGGGCTCGGTGTCTTACGCGGAAGATTTCGTTCGGAGCTGGGCGATAACGAGCGAGAAAGACCGGGGAACAATACAGCCGACGGGCTGTATCCCATTGTCTCGGCTGTAGCGACAGTCGGCTCTTACCGGGGAACAATTTGCTACTTTGTAACGGCGAAAGACGTCCGCTTATTTCCTTTAGCCGGGACGCCGTTGTTTCTTCCATTTTGATGGAAGTCGTTAGCTTCCGCGTCCTGGAGAACCAGCGTTTGTTTTGCGAGACGTCGCATCATCGGATCCCATCGATGTGACGCTGGTTTATTTAGCTCCTGCCGCGCCGGGAAACGGCACAGGGATTCTCTTAATCACGCCGGTTTACAACGTCCTCGATGGAACAACGACGACGCGGTGTGGAACTGGTTCTTCTTACTGCTAGACGATCCACGGGAATCGCGGTGCTTAGATCTTCCGTCGATCTTCTCCTGACGCGCTGTTGTTCCGATACTCTTCCGGTCTTCTGTTGTATCAGAACGTCCGGAAAGTAATTTCGTTTTTCGTGTAGAGGTGGCACTGATTCCATTTGTTATATTACTTAATCTTATTTTACTGCTGACATTTCGGACATCATTTCCCGCCTTGCAGTGCGTTCTAACCATGAAAGTTTTTTTTTTCTTTTGATCGCATAAAACATGCAAAATCAAAGTACGTATTTCCATCAACAACAAAAAGTTGTGTGCTGTTTAAGGAGATGATGCATCATCGGATTACCATTTTTATTCGTTTTTTCGAAACGAACTTCATATAACGTCGAGATAACAGGAACTATCTATCGGTTCATTTTCCACAATATCATAAAAATTATATCGAATTCATTCAGTTTAAAATAATGTAATTTTCACTCAGACCAGTCTCGTAATTATGGGCACAATTGTGGATGCTTTACAATACAGAACTTGGTCGCGATTTTTCATAACGAGCAGATGAAAGAGACCAATCGGTGCCGCCACCGCCGAGCGAAAAATATCGGTATACTTTGTCGATTTATCGAGACAAAGTTCCCCGGAGACGGATTCGAGCACTATATAAGACGAACGCGCGGAACTTGGACCGTTCCGTAGTGGACTGGCCGTCGGCGTCGCGTCGGAGAAAACCGACGGTCCATAATTCATGGTAGCCGAGGATCATGCACGCGTACAAAGGTAAATTAACGAGCGGCTAGGTATTGTTTTAATAATCGCGGCGACAGTGCCGAGCCAGCAGGAAATTATTGTTAGTCTTCCTTTGGGCGAGTGATCCAACAAAGATAGCTGCGGCGGTCGAGCCAGTAAATTATGATGTTTGAATACCGTGCAGAAGCTATCTCTCCCGCAGTTTGATATAACCCGAGCGGCGCCCCTCACCCCCACCCCTCACGGTCCCTGTTCCTCTTATGGATATTCAAAGCAATCGTGCGCAAGTGAATCTCGACAAGATGGGAGTTAATTAAATTTTCCACGGCGATGTTTAAACGCATCTCGAGCGCGAGGGTAACTCGACGGATCCTGTTTGATCAGAGATAAAGCCCTGGCAAAGCTGATTATATAGAGGACCGTGTAAACGTTGTTCCACTGTCCCTCAAGATTGTCCGCGAAGAAAAAGTCGAGCAAGACGGCCGCTGTCACGTCGAATTACGCGCGGTATGTCGTTCAACAAATTCCTATACTACTCGCGCGAGCATAAATTCAATCGATTTTTGGGATTTCATCTGTTCAATGTTTGATCTTCGGAATTCAAAAGGTCTGGAAGGTTCCATGAATACATGACTTCGATTTTCTCGAAGTTCTACGCGGTGGAGCGCATGCAAATTTTAAATGGCTAAATATTACTTTTTATTCCCACTGGTGTTTAAAGGTAATATGTTAGGAACAGTGCCGCGCAGCGTGTGTCTGAAACTATGAAAACTGACATACTAATCGCGATTTCCGTCCACTCCGCATTCTCCGCACGGTAAAAATTTCTCATCAAAACCTATGGAAACTGACTACTGTAGTGGTTTATTCATTCCGGATAGTTCTCGAATAACGAGGCAATATTTCAGTTTTCCTTCTCCATTTAGCCGTCGGTAATAGGTTAAACTTTTCACGCAGCATCGATTGCCGATTAATTATATAAATAAGGGGACGAGAGGAGCGTGAAAAATGCTCGTTGTTCTAGAATTTAATTTAACTGAAATTAATTTCGTCGAGACATTAGTTACACTGTTATAATCAAATTAGACTACGAAGTTTGTACATATGTTTATGATTAACATGGCTGGAACTATTCTTGAAACTGTAGATGGATTAAAAGAATATAAGAATATCAATATATTTCTAAGAACTTGATAAATCAACAGAGGAGTGAAGTTCCTGTGTCCTGGAATTATTGCGTACAAGTTTTATTCTATCTAATAATAATACCGTTAGACAACATGCAGAGTTGCGCAGAATTACAATTGAATTACTCCAGGAATTATAATTACAGAGTAATTGAATTACATTGTAATTCAGTCATATTGTAATTTATAATTGAGATCTTCATTCGATGAAATCAGAATGTAATTCGTAATTGCAATTGGAGTGCAATTATAAAATACTTTGTAATAAAATACAATGTAATTCGTAATTGCAATTGGAGTACAATTATAAAATAGTATAGTAATAAGTATATGAAAGAAAAGCATAAAAATATATCGCACTTCTTCAAAGTCTATAATTTGGAGAGCTGTATTTTAATTATATTGTATTTCAATTACACATCTGATTAAAATACTTAGTAATTGAATTAATTGACAGGTTTGAATTATGTAATTCAGTTACGACGTAGTTGAATTACTGTATAATTGAAATACAATGTAATTCAATTGTTTCATTGAATTATAATGTAATTGAATTAGCACAACTCTGGCAACAATTTCCAACGTTCCTAAAATCTCTTTAAGTATAGGTGCATTTTTCGAGATTGATAGATCGTCAAGAAGAAATTTATTGGAGCATAGGTTGCCTTCGGCGGACTGCAGGGTAATTTGATTATTCATGAATGTCGTTGCGGTTCTATCGTTTACGGTGGAAAAACGAACAATGCAAATGCGGTCCCGTGTGTATTGCGAAACGGTCTGAAAGTTAATCGAACGTTATTCGATAGTCGGCATTCATAATGCAGAGGAACGCTGTTAATTCACCGGGCAATAGATGCGTTTTAAATTTCAGATCTCGTACGCGACCAGTACGTTCCGTCGTGTCATTAATCATTCAATAAATAGGGGAGGGCAAACATTGTTCTAATTAATATTCCGTCAGGTATGTTTAGCATTCATATATTCATAACGGTGTTATATATCGCAGTGTCACTGTTTTCAATTACACCGGCCGATTTTGCCCCGGTTCTTTCCGATCGAATCCCATTCACTGTAAACACTTCATCGGGGTCGGGGAACGAGGGCCGCGCGCGAATCGTGTGCACGCAACGATCTGTTTGAATTGAGATATCAAACGCGCTCACCGGGATAGAGCTAACACGAGGCTTCGGCATTGTTTCGAATCTACCGCGCACAGAACGTTCACCGATTCGACTCTAACCATCCAAAACCTTCGCCGAGTTCTTCGTTTTTCTTCCTGCTTACAGTTCCCAAGATTTTGCAACGGAATCGCTCGACGTTAGACCGGATCGAAGAAACATTTTTTAAAGTGGTTAAATAGCTGAGTTGCAATTACGGATGGAAGACTGTGTCTCATAAATAAATTAAATTTCTCCCATTCGCGGGTACGAAGCTGAAAGAAAAATTTTTTCCACAGAAACGGAGAAACCGCGATTTTTCTCATTTTCTCGGAACTGGGTTGCAAACTTCAATTCGGAAAGCCGGAAAGCGTATTAAAACCAACTTTTTTTTACCCGCGTGTTCGTCAAATGGTCGTTCTAGACAGACCTCGGAGGGATTGAAAAGTTGTTTAGTGCAGAATTAGAGAAATACAGATTTGTTCGAGTAATTCCGCGTGTCGGTTTTCACCGGGCTTACTTAAGCGTATTTAATCGTCTAATATTTGAACCACTTGTGCGCCATTCATTTATCAGCCAACCTCGCTATATTCACGAAGACAACTGGCCTCCACCCGACTGAATATTTTGCGGAATATTTAATTTTCCGATAAAGCTGATTCACCCCCGACCGCGTTCCCTTGATTCCATTCACGAGAAAATTGAAATTCACCGATATCGAGGAGCATTTTGCATAATTCCTGATTTTACTTTATTATTCGGGGCGACGCGACGTACCGCTCTGTTTATATACACATTACGGTTTTTCGTTATTCGATTTACATTCGTCTCGTCGAAACTTCCGTCAAGCTGCAGTCCACACTTGGCAATTGAGAGAAACATCCACTCGAGGGAAATCGACCGACAATCTGTGCCTATTATCGGCCACTGTAACCACAAACTGTTCAGACACAATTTTCGACATTTCTTAACTTGTAAGATCAGAAACACCATATTTCGAAACGCCTCTTTTGTCCCCAGTCGAGTATCAGGGAAAGTTGTAGATGTGAAATACTGTAATACACGGTGGGCCTTTGAAAAGTGAAAAGAAAACGAGGAGGGTGGGACAGTTAAATGTGAGTGCGTTTCAAGTGGCAGCAGAGGAGCAGAATGGAGGATAAAACGAGCTCGTCTCGCGTCGCTGTCGATTCTGGGATTACAGTCTTAAGCTTGACGACCCTTTTTCATCTTTTCAGAGTTCAAAAGAGGGGTCAACCCCCGAAGCTGCCTGGGGGGTCATCGAATTCGTCTCCACGGTCGTGGGTTAAACCAGTCGGTCTTGGAACTGCACTTCAACGGGGACCTTGAATTCCTCGAAATGTCAAGCAGCCACGTTTTAAAAGATAATCACCGCATTTCAAGGGCCATTGTCCCCTCTTTCTCGAATTAAACCTTGTCTCTGGAAGGATTCTTTAAAATAACAACAATATTTTACCTGGACGGTTAGATCATACATCAATATCTCAATATTGAAACGTGTTGAAGCCTTTTGTTGTTCAAACAATTAAAAGATTTATTATAGCAATTAATTTCGTAATCTTCTTATGTACATTTGAATATAAATTCATTTTTAAGTTCGTTAAAGAATTGTGTCAAGCACATACGACCGACGTGGCAGTCGTCAAATACGACATCAATTCCCTAATTGCGACGGCAATAAAAGAACTGTAAATTTAAATGCAGATTCTCGTTTTCATGGGCACATTTAAAGAAAGTGAAGTAGATAAGTTTTACGCGTCTGGTGATAATACTACTTCTATATTACCCGAGTCTTCAGTCAATTTTCTATATCAACGTGTTTTACTGGTCTCTCGACACTTCTGCGAGCTATAAACGAACACAGATCTACCAATAAAATTACTAGAATGGCTCTGTACTTTTACAACCTCTTAACTGTACGAAGTACAGATAGATCACCGGGGAATCATCGAATATTACGAACTATTTACCGGACAGAAGAAATTTCTGATAATAATTTCACATGCTCCAACTTGATAGTGTACGATGTGCCGGATTAAAATTTCAGGCACGAAGAAAATCGAAGTGCCTCGGCCGTCGAAGCTCGCTATCACTTCAGAAGCCATAAATATCGGCAAAGACGAAACAGTTAACGACTTTACAACCGTGCAACCGATAACCGATATCAAACGAGGAAGCCGAGAAGAAGAACGGGCCACTTTTCTCGACGTTCAGCACGTCTTGTCTCGGTGAAACGAATTAATTGCGACGTCTTCGCAAGCTGTCCGACTAATAATATCAAAGGGCAGCGAATGCGCGGTAGAGCAGCTGGATTAGGTGCTAGGGCTACTATAAATCCGGCCTCCGGCACGCAGTAAGATTTACAATCTCGACCGCCGCGCTTGTGTGATTTAAATTCCAACGAAATTCGTGTCGCGGATATTATTCCGCGCCAGGGTTGTAACGACTTATGGTTTATCGCCTGTTGCACCGCGCAACCTCAGCTTCCTTTTTTCGCGTCCTGGCAGACCGCGGTTGCTATCGTTTTCTCGCGAGCCGAACACGTTTCTCGTGATTTTACAACACGGAGAAACGAAATGAATTTCCTCACCGCGCTGAAGGTTTTATGCATGTAGGACGAGAATGAGCACAGATCAAATATAAAGCAGTAAAAACATGAAACGAATTTAACATTAGATCTACCGAAGCAGTCAAAAGGAGTCCTAATTTTTTCTTTAGCAAAATTATAGAAATGTTTCAATCGGAAAGAGCTTCTCTATTGAAGCACATGTTACTGTAAAAATAAAACAGCGGAAAGCTTTAATGTAATTAAAAATATTGCTACGTTACTTTCAATTCGCGAACATTGTTTGATGAAAAAATACCAGTACTATTTTTGTGATTGGTACTCAGCACTCAACACGTTGAATATTTGATTAACGATTCAGAAACGTATAAACGTTATAAATCGTTTGGAAAATTCATAGAATGGAGTATTAGATGTGCCGATGAATAATTTTCTCGACCGAATTGCAAATAGAAACGTGAAAATTGGAAAACGATCAGAACATCGCTCGACGCAGAATAAATGTTGCATTCGATTGTTAATTGCATCGAGGATTACAATATTCATACCGTGTTTGACATCGTGAAAATATCAAGACTCTTTTGATAATAAAGAAAATGATAATCAAGCTACAGTCACAAAGCAATGAACACCCCGAATGAAAACAGTAAACAGTAATGTTTGTATCTCCCGGATAACAATGTATACGTTTCCAACAGAATAAGCAACAATTTCGATTAAGTAAATGCATTTCATAAACTCGTGTCCGGGCGATTTCATAATGTTTCCGACAAAGGCGAATTAAAGCAAAGCGTAATCGCGGGGACAAAAATGGAAATTGCAACATAAATGGTGAGAGCAACAATTTTTCCAAATGTAAACATTTTTAGTAGATACCCTCATGTTTGCGCTATGAGCTCCTAAAAACTCGTTCAAATCGGTTTGCTCGTTCTAATTAATGAAGAAAAGGTGACACTTCTATTCATACATCTGTAAAATAAACCTCAATCTATTTTATGCAGTTTATACTTCATAATTAAATGAATTTCACAATCTGGACTTACCGGACTTTAACCACAGTGTCCCAATCTTTACAACAGTCCCTTAATTATTGATAAATTTATAAAATCTGGCTGTTTAATTCTACGAGAACTAACTTCTACATACTTAAATACCAGATATTCCGATTAAAGCTAGGCATCAACGAGATCAAAAATTCAAATCGTGCATCTGTCGGTCCTCGGACAGCCATCAGAAAATCGCAAGAGCAACAGGAAACCGATCGGTAGGGTAACCCGCTAAACCGAACAATGTCAGACGAGTGTGCAACGTTGGGAAGTTGGCTGACACCTGGATGGCAGTTTACTCGGTCGGGTGCGACTCCGGTCGATTCCTCAGATTCTCGACGCGCCGGGCCGCCAATGGTCCATAACTAAAGACCACTTTGGTAGCAAGAACCGGCGCCGGTGAAGGACAGGAGGTTCGAACGTAGCGGAGAGTTTCCAGTGAACCTTCGTCATCACGTCACATCCACGTGAGAGTCGGCGTTTGCGGGCTAGTTAATTCGAGTCCTTGTGATTTGTTCCAGTGGATCGAGCAAGAGCGTCGCGACGCTGGCCTGACACCAGGCAGGGACGCTCTGTCGACTGTCGGGACAGAGACAGGCAGCGCCGCGGCGGTGGAAAGAGAGACGGAGGGAGAGAGGAGAGGAGATAGCCGCAGACAGATAGAGGACGAAAGAGAGACAGCTAGAGATAGCTAGGGGCAGATCGAGAAAGGAAGGGAGATAGAGAAGGAGAGAGAAGTGAGAAAATGTCGAGGAACAGGAGAGAGTATCAGAGGGCGTGGGCTGGCGTAGAACCGGGCGCGAAATCACAAGTTGCCAAGAGGCATGTAATGTCGGCGGATTTGCAATTCCATTACCGACTCGCAGTTACCGGTTCTCATCCTTCTTCGCCTCCGACCGTTCTTCTTCCCCTTTCAAGCCTCGATCTACGTCCCTCTTTCGCCACTCTTCCCGTCTCTCGACCCTATCCACAGCTTCTTCTCTCGTCCGTTCCGTTCTCTATCAAACGGACCCGTTCCGCTCTATCCGCGGAGCCCGTCCGACGAACGTCTACCCACCAACCTAGACGCTTCCCTTTTCAACGGAAGATGTCATACATTAACCATTACACGAAGACGACGAGCAAACGCGAAGCCACGGTTCCTCCCATCGATGATTACCCTTCTGACCCCCGAGCAATTTTCTTCTTGACCATTTCCTTTGCCGTTACGGATCGCTTGACCCATCCTACCCGAGCAACCTGATATTACAACCCTTTCAGCTCTTACGTCGGATATACTCGGCATTCATCGGTTCACCTGCGAGTCGGTATCCGGTTTTCTTATTTTTTCAATGTGTCAAACATTCGTTTGAGGCATGAAGCTCAGACTGCGGATCTGTATGCAAAATAAAAATCGTCTATGTCGATTCTAAGGAACACAAGCTGAACGACCATGCATTTCCTCCTTTAACAATTTCAGTAAGTCGAAGATAGTACAGCAGCGTTCTTGGAATAAAGATCACAGTCTAGCGACTAGAAGTCAGAGGTCAACGTTACTCATATATTAATCACTCGTCTCAAAATGACGTCTTAGAGGCGTCATGAATAATTATAATCACTGAATTGAAGGTGAATGAAGGGATGAATCCAAGAAAGAACAAGTTTGGAATGTTGGAAACCTGTCGAGAGAAACCGGTTTTGAAAAACCGCGACCGGTGTAAGCCGGCTGGCATTACCGAAGAAAAGTGTTCAATCGTTGATGGGCAATCAGGTTGGGGCGTGGGCGTGAGACGTCTCCATCCACTGTGGCGAATAGGTTTCCAACAGACGTTGCCATACATTATCCAGTATATCGTGCCGGCGAACAGCCATAAAACTGCAGCTTCTTTCATCGACGATTACAGGGCGTCCGGTCCTGCATGGTCGCCTTGCCTCCGGACAAAATGGGCGGAGACGGACATCGGAGCACTTTATTGCATTACTCCTGGTTTAATATCTACCCCCGGTGCAAAGAAATACGTGATCCAATTTCGCGTGTCGTATAACCGGCGCGTGTGCGGCTACATCCACGAATTCGATCGCGAAAGGACCGACCGCTACAAGTTAATAATACACCGGGTTGGGCCGGGTCGGGCCGGTCCGGGCCGGCGAACGATCAACTGCGGTTCATTGATATAAAGTAATTAAACCGGCTCCGTTCGATTTCTGGAGGGAGGGAGGTGTCGTCGACGCGGCGTAGACCGGTGTGCGCGCACGCGCTCGTGTTAAATCTGTTATTACCCGTTATCCGACGATCCCGATAATAATTTGATGCATATCTGAAGCGGCTTAAACACCCGAGCAGTCTATACTGACCGGCGCGGCGCGCAAGCATAAACGCCGCCCGCGAGTGTGATCGATAGAAGCGAATCGATTTAGCGGTTCGTCTATGATGCAATCACGCCGCGGAAATTGCTTTTCCGCGAATTAAAATCACGATTAACCTTTCGCCAGGGAAAATAAGAGTCTGACAGATAGAGGCCGACTCGTAATTAGACGGCGGATCTTTATGGAAAATGAACGTTTTTCTCCCGCGACAGACCAGTTGATATATCTATATAATGGTTTAGTAGATCCAGACGCGTCGCTATTTTTCCCGTCAATATATTACGGTTTATCGAGCGCACATAGAATACACATTTTGTTTAATCGCGATAATGAAATTGCCTTGAAATGTGGCTCTCGTTGCATTTATTTATGAGGTATGCACAGTGAAAGCATCAATTTCGGTGAATGCGTATCGGTGCTGGTTAATGTTCGAATCCATGTACCTAAAATCCCGTAAGTATAACAATGCGGCAAACTAAACGTAAACATGCGTACTATTGTCGCTATGTCCACTATGACGTTTCGATACAACGCACAGTGATCGATTCCTCGATTCTAGGTGGACAAAATGGTAAATTTGATCAACTTCAGATATCTTCGCTGCCGTTCTATTTTGTTCACGAACATTAATTTATTCGATATATAACGTAATATTTCCATTGCACGTGGTTATTACGACGATAATACGGTGCTAAAGTTTTGCCTGTGCGAAATACTATAAATAAGCTAATTCTTCTTCATCGTATAACTTGTTTGTTTGTTGTTTAAATTATTATGTAAAAAATGGATCGCGTAAGCGAAGGTAAGTATTTCATTTTTACATATCGGTATAATTTTATTTTGCCGTGTAAATCTCATATACAACAGGTTAACTAATAATATTATTTAAGAAGAGGTCAAATAGTATAACTTAGTTTTCCCGGACTCGGCCGGACTTGGTTCTTTGATAGCTTTGAAAAATACTTATTTCAAAACAATGATACTAAATATCGTTGACCCGTTTTGCCCCGTTTGTCATTTATATCATTTTTTAGAAAAGACATGGAGTATGCCACTATTTCATGTGGTATTGAAATTGACGATAGAAAGTTTACAGAATATGTACTTCAGACTGCGAGAATTACATATGACAATTATAATTTATAATAATTTAGAATATCCACCTTTGTCATGCACATTCCTTATTATAATTTTGTAATTTTGTATTATATTTTTGTAGAACTTTATCTAATGTTTAAATATGAGTTAAGATTAATTCTTTCCATTTTGTGTATTGTTTATTCACGTATTTAAACAAAAACTATAAAATATTTAATTTATGTTATTTTCACAAACGTTACAATTAATTGTTATATTTGTCCATTTTAAATAAATGATATAATTCGTTTAAATTCATGTAGTTTTTATACACTTGTCATGATTTCTGAGAAATAAAGCGTTATTACTACAAGAGAACACAAAAATTTGAATTTTGTCCACCTAGAATCGAGGAATCGATCACTGTGTAACGGAGAAAGAGAGAGAGAACAATCATTTCTCCTGTCTCTTGGCTATTGTAATAACTAGATTTTATGCAAAATGAGAATGATTCCTACAATTTATTTTACGATTACAATCAACAATTCTTTTCCAATTGTAGAAAAGAGTGGTGACTGTAATTGATTAAAAGAACGCGGATCTTTATGCAAAATAAAAATTTTCTACCTGAATTGCAACAAACATAAATGAAATAGAAATTTATTTTCTACTTTAATATGTTTAACAGGTTGAAAATAATATAATAGTATTTTTGAATTATTCTAATACTTTACTGTCCTAAATTACACCTATTCATTTTTGTAGTAAATGCATAAAATCCGCTGTCTATTGATTAATAGAGCTGTATTTTTTAAAATTTAATCAATGAATTTTGTCTTGAAATCGGGAACGAACTTATGCAATCATCTAATATTTAGAATAACACTGATTACGAAGAGCGTCATTCTCATTTCAGACATCCCGCGGTCATAAATGACAACTGCTTTACAGCGGTCGTTCGCGATATAATGAAGTCTGAGCGTGTTTCGCGTCTGGATAAGTATAATAACGTGGAGCAGTAACAGCCTGTAAATTCTAACTGGACTGCATAAAATTCAGGAAGCTCGCGCAAGCAGACGTCTATCTGGAAGATATTCGTCCGCCGAGTTCGCTGCGAAATCGGTATTCAAACTCGGACACTGAAGCAAATTCCGTTCGCATATAGCTGAACGCGCTAACGACCGCTTTTTAGATTTCCTCGTTGTCGTTGAAAATGCGATGGATATCCGACAATCGAATTTCCTGGAGCATTCGTCGACTCTTCGAAGGTATCCAAGGCTCGAAAGCAAAAATTCATGGATTATCCCCGACCTCGTTTCCCCAGACGTCGTCGTCGTCGTGACAATATTTTGAGCACGTAGTCGCTGTCGCCGCCGCCGCTGCTGGTTACGTGAATCAGCGATTTTTGTAAAAATTTTATTATTCCTCGGCGTCATCTTATCGCACGGATCAAGATGATTCACGGTCATAGATTTCCCGCACGTGAAGGCGCTCGCTTAAAAGTGGCATGCATTATCGCGACAATTAACATGCAAATTGCTCGTGGACTGTGGAATTTTATCTCTTCACGCCACGTTCCTTGCAGTGCGAGCCGGATTCGATAAACGCCTACCAACGATCGTTCGATATAGTTTATTGTTGCTGCTGAAACTGCTTAACACTAAACCTACCACGATCGAATGACCGGTTTTATATATTTTCCAATTATCGAAATTATAAAAATCTATTTGTGGAAAATAATGGAATCAATTTCTTTGTCCAAGCATCCATTATATCGCAAAATTACAGACGGTCTCCATGAATTTAGCTTCGCCATTTTTATAAGGCAATATTTACCAGATACTTTTAATGCTTGGTAGATTTAGTGGTAATGTTTAAAGAATAAAATATCACTAATGATTTTAACAGAGGAGAAATATTTTCCAACAACTTTGAATTTCATCTACTCTATTTTCCTACAAATGCATAAAGATCCGCAGTCTAATTATTACACCTTAGCCATTTCCTTCAGGAACGAAGAAAACGTTGAAGACTGTTGAAAAGTACTTCGTACAATAAGTAATGTTGATATTAGAATGGAACTGTCGAAGTAATTGTGTATGTTATGTTAAAGATGTCACAGGATTGACCGTCCAGGAGTCATCGAAATCAGGTCGGTTTATAGGACGTCCGTTCCACTTGCCGGTCCACTCGACTCTATTATACTTGCCAGACCACAGACAATCCTGTTTCACTTGTCTCTATTCGATTTGTCTGACCACAGTTGATCCCTAGACCACTTGTCTGACCGTGTCCGATTTCACATTCCTAGTCATCGGCCGTTCCTATTCCAGTTCACTGACTACAGGCTGTCCTTATTCCACTTAACTGACCATGGGTCGCTTCCGTTCTACTCGGTTAGCTACAGGTCATAGCTATTCTGGTTCTCCGGTAATAAGTCGTTCTTCATTCGAGCAAAATTATGTAGACTCCATTTGGCTGGACAAAACTGACCCTTGATCTACTTGTCTGATCGTAGATCTTATTTAACACGTGTTCCACTAGATCGATGGTAGTCATTGTCTGGCTAGTTGCCACTTGATGTTACGCATATTCTACTTGCCTGATCTTTGGATTTCGATCGAAATGTCTGATCGCTAGACCGCGGATCTTTACGTAAAGTAATAATCGTCTGATTATAAAATATTAAGGGAAGAAGTAACATTCAATTCAGTTTCTAATTTTTGCGATCGATGCAGACAATTTTTATTTCGCATGAAGATCCGCAGTCTAGTAATAATACACGAGAATAAAATCCTGTCCAATTATTTCATTCAATTGTAATCACATTAATCCATTAAATTGACGAGCGAAACTCGTGATGAAGGTCTCTAACAAAGTTTAACAAATATGAATGTCACGCGTTTCGTTTTAGATGAAATAAAATTTGATTCATTTGTAATCAATACCTAAGCATTAAAATAAATGTAGCCATACATTTTCTTTTCCCTTCTACGACATTTTTGTGCATAAAGACGGGTCTAATCACTGTAACTGTAAAAGAAACGATACGGCAAGGGGTTAAGAAAGAAAGTAAATTTCTATTTCGCTTCAGTTTGTCGGAATTCAGGTAGGACATTTTGATTTGCATAAAGATCCATTAATAAGGATCTCTATTGCTCGGTGGACGTACACCTCGAAGTAGTCGCAGCTTCTTCTCGCAGGATGTGCTGCGTCGAGCCGGCATCCCGCGTGGTTTCCGATCCATGCAAATCGAAGGAAACGATTCGCTTGATTTTACGAGGAACCGTGTCCCGTCGAGTGCGCTCGCCGCCGCGCCTCTGTGAATTTATATAAATATCCATGTGATACGCTCTTTATGCGACTACAGAATGTAACAGCGGGCAGGATATTCGGTACGTTGGGCGCGGCGAGATTCATACGTTCCGCGGTACGCTTTGATAGCTCTCGCATGCACAGCCGGGTACCCAAGTCTCGTGGAAACAGCCATTCTTCGGGATATGACGTAATACCGCCGCAACAGTTTATTCGCGTTTTATCATTCCTCAAGACGCGGTTTTATTTTGTAGTGGCCGAGGTATCTCCTCTCCCTCTCTCTCTCTCTCCCCCCCCCCCTTCGCCGTTTTCATATTCCCTTTACGCCAGACATAATTCCATTATTAACGGTGGTCTCTTTGGATTCCTCTTTTCAGTGCCTCCTACCATTAAGCTGTCCTCCGCTGCTCATTCTCCTTGAAATACGCGCTCCTCGCAGACGTCGTAACGTTTCTTTCGTATCTGTTTTTTCTCTCTACACCGCGAGAGAACGGATGGCGACGAATTAAACCACGCACGAAGTACTCGAACGACATTCTCGCATTCATGTTTTTTCTGCTCGTTCGACTCGTCCCAGATTTTCGAAAAAATACACTCAAGGTATTGCATGCTTTCTTCCTCGAAGTGGCATCGAACCGCAAGTATTTATCGACGGTGGAGCTGGCTTGGTTTGTGTTCGTAATTTTTGATGCAGCATCGTGGAACAACTGCTCCGCCACTTTAATTCCCATCATGTTTCTGTTGATGCTCCTCGGCCTGTTATACCTGACATTCAAGTGATTACTCGCTTCGAGCACGTTCCTCTCCGCCCGACTTTCAAAACCAGCACACAGTTTTTGAAGAATCACCGAGTTTACTTGAAATTTGGTACACGTGTACAATGCATTATCTTCATTTTGTGGTTTTCTTTATTGTCGACGAATGGCGTGTCGATCGATCAACACATTTTGACGAAGCATCAATATGCATTCAATAAAAAATGCACGTGCAACAACGTCGAGTGACGTTGAAATAAAATTTATTCAAAAGCAAAATTCGGTATCCGAATGAAAGCAAAATGATATATACTAAACTTAAACACCTAATAGCATCTCTTGATTAAATAGGTTCATGAAATTTGCATTTTCAAATCGGACATTTCATATGCAACAACCTAATAGTATATCATCAGGCAAATGCGACGAGTACTTCTACGGTGTGTTAAGTAGAACGGGGACGACCTGTGGTTAGATCGCGGGAATGTGGACGTAGATAGGTCAGAAATATAGAATAGATACATTCTACCACTGAGTAAGTGGCAAGGTGTGCCGTATTATCTGGCGTGTGCAGTTTCACAATCAATAGTCTGACAACTGAATTTAGGCCGATCCATTGTCACACAAGTGGAATGAGAACGAGCTACGTCCTGGCAGGTAAAATGAAGTGGTACGTGATCAGACAAGTAGAACGTAGACAAGCGTGTAACCATACAAGTAGAGTAAGATCATGTATGATTGGACAAGTAGAATAAAATCATACGCAGTCAGACAAATATTCTAGAATAAAATCATACACAGTCAGACAAGTAGAATAAAATCATATATGGTCCATACAAGTAGAATAAAATCATACAGTCCAGACAAGTAGAATAAAATCATACAGTCAGACAAGTAGAATAAAATCATATATGGTCCAGACAAGTAGAATAAAATCATACAGTCCAGACAAGTAGAATAAAATCATACAGTCAGACAAGTAGAATAAAATCACACACAGTCAGACAGGTACAATAAAATCACACACACACACACACACACACAGTCAGACAAGCAGAATAAACTGATACATGGTCGGACAAGTAGACTGGAGATAAACTTGTGACGAAACAAGTAGCATGAGATGGAATGGGGTCAGACGTAATACGAACAGACACATTAACGTGGTACGAGTAGAAGGCGAGAAGTAGGACTCGTATCATTATGCTTCGTTAAAGGATTGAAATTGAGGAAACACACTGGTATAGGTCTTCTAGTTTTGTCGCTAGAAACGTGTTTGCAGGTTCCATCACGTATGAGAACGTCGTCGGAAGCGACATCGACGTTGGAGATGGCTCAAAGACCGAAACAGGCACGCAGTCAACGATTTACATGTCGGCCGCATCAGCATTGGCGTCGATTCGTATCCGCGCGTGGAAGCGCGCTTAGTCGCACATAGGCAATTCAGGACGGTGGATGTTAGACATCTCTCGAGGTCTCCATTAGCATACATCCGTGACACCGGTGTTCCACCCCTGACTTCCCACACGCCGGTCCGCGACCCTGAGGTGGTTAAATTAACCCTCTCTCTGGCGGCGGCGTCTGGCGGAGTTACACGTGTCCCTGTTCCTGTTCCTGTTCAGCCGATACCGAGCGGCGCGCAGCGTAACGACTTCCGGTGGAGGTTCTCGGCCGCGCACGCTCGTCCCCGGAATCGATTCGAAATGACTGGCAACTGATCCGTGGTTTCGTACGCGATCGCGCGCTCCGATTGCCGCCGCGTTGTTCCACGCTCGTTCCACCGTATCCCGTCCGCGGCCGCATCCGGTACGCAGCCCGTCCTTTGATAGATCCCGCGGATCAATCCCATCGTACGGCAGCCACGTTTTAGTTAATTGAATGTGGACCGTGGAAAAGTTCACTGTTGTGCAACGCTGATGAAATAGTGGTAACTTTAATGACGCTCCGGAACCCGATAGATATCGAGTTAGCGGGCTTCTGTCTGCCGGCGCTGAGGTTTCCGGTGTTTGCTGTCGCGTCGCTCAATTAGCCTGATTAAAAGCAACATTATTTTAACGAATTCTCACTTCTGGCCCGCGTGCCCGTATCCCAGCATACACCTTTCGACCTCTCCGAATTTCCTTTTCTGCGGTATAACCAACCTTTGTTCAAGAGTTTCGTAAATCAATTAGCCCGACTTTCGAGGGAAAATTTGTTCGAGCTATTGTGCCCCTCCTCCGCGCTAACTTTTTAATTTCTTCTATTAACGTTCCGGGATTCTACGTTGAATCGTTTGTGCCACGCAGTCTTGGAAATCAGCTGAAACTCGGTTAAGCTGATTTACTGCTGGATTACTTGCGTTCCTCTTGTACGCGGAACTTGGGTCCGTTCCATTCCCGACCGAGCTGCGAAACGTGTTGTTTAAATGCAACTCGAAACGAGCATTCACCGACCGAAATAGTATCGGTCTTTTAATAAGTGTTGCCGGTATTTTTAAACGTTTGCTCGAATTACCATATCGCGCGGCGATTTGCATTCGCATTTACATTTTATGGCTCACGCGGACCGTGTATCGCGATTACACACCACGTTGCGAACTTATTACAGAATTTTGTTAAACCGGCTCGCCGCGGCTAGCGCAAGAGTTTCGCCTCGGATAATTCGATGTTCGATGCGATTCGACGCGCACGCGTTGCGATAGTCTTCATTAACGGCGTTCATATCGAATTCCTTTTGTTTCGAACGCACTTCCCGTGCTGCCACACTCGTCCCACTCGTCGCGAATTATCATACCCACCATCGGAGAAAATATCGTTCTGAAACAATAAAAACCAATCTCCGATTTTGCCGCGTGTCGGACTCGCAGCTTTCCGACAAGCGTACGAAACGGCCGTCGAAAATATCCGATAACAAAAGTGTACGGGTTTTCTGAGTTTAATTGAACTGTACCGTTCCGTCGCGTTCAATTTCGCCTCGTCCGCGTTCACCGGTAAAAGTGGATATGCATTAAACAATCATTCGCTGCAGTCACTATTCGATTGAAAAAGAGAGAGAGAGGGAGAGAGAAAGAGAGAAAAAAAGAAAATGTATAACTGGGCCGGTTATGACAGCACGGCTCGCGCTCGATGAAACAGCCGAAGAATTAAACGAAGTGTCAGAATGTTTCTTAACCAAATAGTCGGTGCTTAATCAACGTCTCCTTTAATTAAAATCAAATGGTAATTTAACAGATTACGTAGCTTTCGTATTTATATACGAATGTTTTACTTTTTCTTTTACTCTGCCGCTAATAGAATCCCCAATGTAGTTTCGACATTTCTCTCCCGTTTTCATTTCCGTAGATTATCGAGCAAACATTTATATCCGCATAAAACTCACTATCCCGTAATACGAATTAAATCCATGCATTGAATATATTATTGAATTTTATTCCTGTCAGCGCTTCGCGGGAAAAGTGAATACGCTTTAAACAGCTAGTTGTTATAACCACCAATTATGCTGTCGTGCAAACGAAAAGTACACACGTGCGCGTTGAAATTCGCTGATTGCAAAGTGAAAAGGTTCGATGAATTTTCTCGAAATTATATTAATATACGCGCAAGCGAACGGCCAGCGAAAATTCTCCTAATTTCGAAAAGCATCAAACAAACTGTGTAGGACGTGCAGCGTGTTTGGAACACTAGTTTGTTTCAGATAAATAATCATTTACAGCAAAGGATGGCAAACGAATTTTACCAGTTCAGACAAATTAGTTCATACAGACTTGTACTTAAAGAAATCACAAAAAAAAATGGATTTACCGAAAGTCCGGGAAGCAGAATATCGCCTTGAAAGCGGCGCACAGTAGGCTGTATAACTTTGCTAAAATTTATCCAAATTTGATTAAAAAACGACCATTTTAAAGTTTGAGATTTCTACTTTTTGTACTGTATACCGTTTTTGCTGAAACGGATGTTTTGAGTGCAAAATTTGTCCATAAAGAGGAGCGTATTAGATTGTAAAGTTTGTAGCTATTTTCCAATCAAGTACTACGAATTATAATCAATATTTTAACGTTATTCGTCTATTTTATGTACACTACCAAAAAGTGTAATCATTTACAATTAAAATATCTTTTAAAAATAGTTATTACAAAGAATAATCTCCGTTATTTATAATGGTATGGAAAAATGTGGCGAACAAAATGTGCACGGTTCAGAGGGGGACATGTTGTGGCACAAACATTTTCTGCGTGGGTGGAAGCATAGAGGAGATTTCAAGGTCACATTGATTTTTTTAAACAGAATGTCCTTTCTTTATACCATATATCGATAGAGTGTCAAATTCTGAGTATAAAACTGTTGATCTCCGTATGTCCTAAACCTAATAGTTAACGAGATATTATCAAAAGAAGAAAGAAAAATTATTTCGATAATATCTCGTTAACTATTAGATTGAAGACATATGGAGGTCAATACATTTTTACTCAGAATTCGATATAGTCTATCGATTCATGATACAAAAAGTAGGTCTTTCGATTTAAAAAAATCAAGGTGACCTTGAAATCTCCTCTATGCCTCCTCGCACGCAGAAAATGTTTATGTCACAACATGTCCCCCTCTATACCGCGCAAATTTTGTCAATAACATTTCTTCATATTATTACAAATAAAGGCAATATTCAAAGTGGACATAGTTATTGCCCCACCCTGTATATTATTTAAATTTCATGTGTATACTGTTTTCTTATTTTAGTATGTATTGTATGTTTATTATTATTATTTAGTATTTATTTAAGTTAATACGAAGATATAGCGAATGCGAACATGCAGGATGTGAGAAATGCTGCGATTTCGCGCGCGCGCGATGGCCATTTTTGCGTAGATCAACTATAAAACACGGAGTAGCGCGTAGTAGCAGCCTTTTTTTCTTGCATCTTAATCATAAAACGTCAAAGAACATAATTGCGCAGAAATGAACACCCGATCGCATCCGGGGGTATAACAAAGTCATTGCCAAACTCTTAGAATCATAAAGAAAGTGACTGAATCGTTGGTTATCTCTTTAAATATTAATAACTAAAAAATATATATAGTACGAAAGTGAATTTCTCTTAAAAGTATACCTTATACTTAGCTAAAAAGACTTCTATAAAACAAAAAACTGTTAGTGTATGTAAATAAGGTAACAATTACTAATAGGTGAATTCGTTGAAAAATGAAAGCGTGTTAACAGTGCTTTATGGATACATGAATGGGAAAACGAATTATGCGAGATTGTTCCTCAGATATTCAACTAACTCAAGCCACGAAAATTGTACAATTTATGTAAAGTTTTCAAAATTGAATTTTGACCGCTGGAATCAGGCATACAGCCTAATGTACGGCGCTTCTTAATTTCGCTTTCAGATACGCCGGTTCCCATAGACGGCAGTATAAACGCTCCGCTCCGACAGGGCTATTGTGATTCGTAAAATATACGTATTTCGAGAGAGCCATGGTGCTCGAAAGTTTTCGCCGTCGGTGTGCTTCAAGTTTAATAACATTTCACGTGCAACCTTTTTCCGCGGCCGGCTCTTTAATTTAAAGTTTCCGCGAGCAAAGCGTTGCCCTCTCGCGTTTCTCGTTCTTTCATTTAAAGAAAAGCAGGGCGTCGGAGTTATGGCCGGCGAACGCGCCGGGCTTGAAAGGTCGGGTTAATATCTTGATGCGCGGCCCGAAACGAAACGAAACGAGAACGGGTCACAAGGTGTCAATGTCCCGCGATCAGAGATTTTAATGGAATCGAGGTCATTCTATTGGATTTGAAATTCGTTCGTGTTCGCGCTGTGATCCGCGTGCTTCTGAATAGGCGCGCAGATATGCGCATCAAAGGACCGTGATTGGGGTTATATGGAAGCTGGGAAGGGCTTCCGTTCTGCGGCAGGGGCGCGTCATGCTCTCCTACGCTCCCCCAACCCCCCAGAACCCCCCGGCAAACCCGTCAACTACTGTATAATAATTTTATCGCGTATTCTCGCGGTCATGCGCGTGATTGGGCTTCGCGGGATTGAATGCAGAAATGGCTGACTCCCCTTCGTTTATTTCAGACTTTTTTTTTTGCTCTTGTTCAACTTCACAGATTTAATTGTTGCACACTACGACCAAATTGTTGAATTTTGGTTCCGTTCCGCGAATGACGTACGAAATTCCAATTTTTATCATTTATCCGGATGACCACCTCGCTCCTGCATTGAAATTAAATTCCTAGTTTTCTGAAAAAAGTTCTTGATGAAATTTCTATATTATAGGATCAGTACCAGAGATATTTTAAGAAAAGTTTTCGTGCTAATAGAACTTGTAAAATACGACAATAAAAATGTTCCTAAACTGCTGTTCACTTTTAATATTCCCTCAGATAAGAGAATGCAAGCTATACCTGCAAATAATTAATAAATTAGGGAATAAAATTGTCGTCCCGCTGCTAGGTTGAACGAGATCCATGTTCAAAGTAAAGCTTTCCATAAACCGTGGAAATATGCGCGTGGAACAAAGCAGTTTTAAGATCTAAAGCAGAGGAGCAAGAAATTGGAGAATTTTCAAAAGGCCGAATTCCAGAACAGAAGCAAGCATCCGCTTTATTGTTGAATCCAGGTACGTTCCAGTTCTGTTACCATCTTTCAAAAATTCCTGTACACGCACACGTCACGCAAGAGCTATATCACGAGGGTAGGAACGCCATCGATTGTCCGCAGCTATAAATTTGTTAGCCACGCGGAGACAATGGAACGAGGGAAGATACAGTCGTCGCCCGAATTCGAACCATACTGTGCTCTATTTCCAAGGACGGAAAACTAAAAGAACCTTAAATAACATCTTCGAAAAACCCACTATCCGAAAATTAAACAGAGTGCTGTCCTATTTAAGTGGAGCAAAGTGGAGCAGCCTTCGAGCAGTAAGTTCGAGATCCACCTACTTCGGAGCTACTTCAGTCCTGCAAAAAAACATACAGGCTATCGTTTCCCAAAAGCTTATACAGGATTTGGAAAAGCTCGACTGTTTGTCCTTACGAAATTAGATTCTGCGTCGCGCCGATATTTCCACCGTTACGTGGGTCAGTTAAACAGTAAGTTGCATTGTAATATGCATTAATTTCTTCTTCTTCAGCGCATTATATATATGGTATATCCTTGCCAGTGTGTAACCGGTAACGGGCGTGCATAAACGATAGCGCAGGAAGATTTCGAAGGAGTTTAATGAAAGGGAAAAACGGGCGGATCCGAAATTCCTCCCGTGAACCATTCAGCAGGAACACCGTCGCGACGGAATAGCGCGGAATTTCTCGCAACGGTATCGTGTTCCTTGAATCGCGAGGCAATTCGAAACGCTGCGGAAGAAGAAACGGCCGGATAGAAAGCGTGCAATCGCTTTCGAACGATATTATTTTTTCTTCCAAAGCTTCGCTCCATTACGGCGACGATAAGCGAGAAACATTAGATGAAACATCACGTTCCTACCGTTTTAATGATCTCTCCTTCTCGCTCTTTCCCTCTTTGCTGTCCCCTTCTTCCTCGATTCGAATGGTGGATTTAAATCCTGAATATCTAGAGCAGCATTATACATTACGAACTTGAAAATCCTTTCTAATTTTGTCGTTCTAATCAAATAGCCACTGTTGCTTTTTAACCCGGAGTGGAAAATTCTTTATTCGTTTCATTTGGGTACTGCAGATTAGACTCATTTACTCATTTACTTTACGAAGATAAGTTGAAGAGCATTTTTCATGTAAATTAAATTATGTTTGAACAGTTTCTTTCTCGCATTAAGTATTCGAGAATGCTTTCCGATTGTACGGAAGAATAAAAATGTTTAAAGCGAGTCTAGAAATTCAGGAGCGTGCACGACCAAAAATGGAAGATCCGTGCACCCGATATTTTTTTTGCGACCGCTTCTGCGTATTCGACACCGCCGGCTCACGTAAATCGAGCACGTGAGAACTGCACTAAATAATTTTTCCATATTTCAATATATCCACGCCGAGCACATATTCCAGCATCCGGCGCTATATCGATCTACATACAGCATGCCGCGTATAGTCGTATATTCAAATATTTAATTTACTCTCGTAATTCTATACAGCCGGCATACCGCTGTTCAAAAGAGCATTGCATTCCACATTCTATACCGATTTCAAAGTCGATGAAAATATTCATGGAACAATTCTAATCGATATACTATACCACCATGAAAAGACTACTGTACAACTGACAAATGAAATTTAGATCCACAGAGAACTGGGGAAAACCAATCCGATTGCAGCAATAAAATGTCAGAACTTTCTGATTTTTTCGTAATAACTCTTGCGCGAGGGAATTTAAAGTTTCAAACGGGAAGTCGTTCAATTTGAAAGTTTGTTGCCAATTTGGAACATTAACTTATAACTCGACTGGGAATTTGATTCACTTATGACAAAACTAAGGAGGCGAGAAGAAAATACATTGAAAGATTCTGGAAGATCCATAATTTGATTACACAACAATTATATTCTCTTTGGGTTAGTCGTTTTTACATCGTTTTTATAATTACAAATTAAAATATGTACATTTGGTCGAATAATTTCCAGAGTCAATTTATTGGTTGCGTCATTCTCCTCGCTGGATATATTCCAAATTACAAACAATACATTTTCAAAAACATTTTCACATCTCCTTTATCAGTGATGACTTTGAAAGCAGTGGACATGTAAAAAATATTTAAGGACATTGATGTGTTAGTTTCAGCTGAATACGATAATTAAAAGAAAAATACAATTTCTATTTGGCTCCTGTGTCCTGCAATCAATGCAAACATTTATTATTTTGATCCGCAGTCTAGCGATGTGATAAAAATTCAATTTTTACCGTAGAACAATCAAGAAACTCAAAATTTATTGACAGAATCCGTTGATCACAATGCTGCTTACTTTGAACAGTAAGTTCGCTTATCAAAAGCTTGCGTTTGTTTAATGTCACTGTCTTAAAACTAAGCCTATCACTGCCGGTCAAATAACGGGGTTTATATTTTTCCTTCTACAATCTTTGAAATTATGAAGTTGTTCGCATGTTTTGTTTATCCAACCCCATGTTGGGATAAAAATTGCACAAAATCTAGATAAATAGAACCTTGTCATTTTTATAAGCTTAAACACACACATTTTAATCGCTTTCAGTGCACGGTAGGTTTAATGTTAAATGGAATAAAATCCGACACACAGCCGAGGAACGATTTGCTTGTCGTTCATTCGCGTTACACCCGAATGAGTGAAACTTTGCACGTGGTTCTGCGAAGCAAACGACGTGACCGTAGGAGGAGATCAAGTTTCAGGGGTTGTCGCGTGAAGTGGGATGTAAAAACTGTCGCGAGCGAATAAAACTTCCGCGCGAGGAGCCTGTTCGCAATTTATTAAACGTGAATGTGTAAAATAAAGTGGCCCGGCGGTGTGGTGGGTGTGCTCAGTGTCGTTAAGCTTTCTCATCAGCAGCAGCAGCGGCGGCGTGGTAGACGCAGACGTTAAAGGATCGCGGTCGCGGTTACGGAGTAGGTAAAGAGAGGAATGGAGATTCGTTGGATAGGCGGCTTGGTAGGTAGGTAGGTTGTGGAGGTTGGAGGTTGGCGGGTGGCCGGTGGCGTTGGGAAAGGTCGGCCTCGAGCCGATGCAGGGAGCTGCCAGCTGCGGGACGAGTGTGCCCCGACTTTATGATGTTTTTTGATGCGACAGTACGGGGCCACGAGTGGAACGGAAATGAACTCGAGAGTGCAGCTTCCTATCTGCTTTTCAGTCTCGCAATGGAATGGACACAGAAGCACTTTCGTAGCCTGTAAAGCTCGGAAATACGTGCATACCATTTTCATAGAAGCCGGGGCTGCATTATGAATCGACCGCCTTCATCTCGTTTCGCTGATCACCCAGCGGTTGCACAGCGCTGCACACTTTTGCGCCTCGCTTTTCGCGATTGAAAGCGCCGGGAATAAACGAACCCGTATACTATCCGCGAGGCTCGAGCTCCGCGCAACGTCCTTCTTCGTTCCTTACGAATTATTCTCGGCAAATTATTTCCTTACTTGCTCCGCCCAGACACCCAAACCCCACCCCCCTTCCCCCTAAGACTCTTTTCATAAACACCTGTGAAGAGTTAATTGCTTCTGAAACACTCCGGACAAATTTCCGCTCCACGCAATTTCGAGCCCAACTCCCGTCTTTTTCGAACTATGTGTTCGACGAGCTTCCCCGAAGTTGCTCTTGTTCTTAGCAAAGATATTAATCGGTTTTACGTGAGTTACATGCAAAGAGACGCTGTTTCCCTCGATTGCAATAGTTTAACGGTTATTTATTTCTTAATCTCGGTCTAATAAAATTTTAATCGAATAACGCCGAACGCGAAATTTACGTCAATTTTATAAAGTCTTTCCTGGCGGTCTACAATATCACAATTGCTTGAACGAAGTAATATGTAGAAAGAGGAAAGCAGTGATTGCCTTCGAGCAGAGTTGTGCAGAGTTACAATTGAATTACTCCAGGAATTAGAATTACAAACTAATTGAATTACGTTGTAATTCAGTTATATTGTAATTTATAATTCAGATTTTCATTCAATTAAATTACAATGAAATTCGTAATTGCAATTACGTACCATTATAAAATACTATGTAATTAAATTACATTAATTACGAATTACGATGTAAGTAAATTAAAATTAAAAATTAAATTATTTTGTGTTTCAGATTATTAAAATAGAAATATTTTACTTTGTGTTTCATATTTTTAAAATAGAAATATTTTATTTTGTGGATGAAATTGTTAAAATAGAAATATTTTATTTTGTGGATGAAATTGTTAAAATAGAAATATTTTATTTTGAGGTTCAGATTGTTCAAATAGAAGTATTTTATTTCGAGGTTCAGATTGTTCAAATAGAAATATTTTATTTCGAGAGGTTCAGATTGTTCAAATAAAATACTATTTTCTTTAAGCAAAATAAAATCTCAAATATTAAATAGTATATCAAATATTTTTTTCGCCAAATAATGCCCACCTCTGGTTTCGTTCCACTGTGGCGGCGCAGGTATTTCGAAAGAAAGTTATTCACGTTTCTCAGATGCAGCGCGCCAGGATCTCTCGATCGAATAGGTAGATTTTTTGTTTCGTTCGGCAAGGAGCCGAGTAACGGAGGAAAGGAAATAAAAGAAAATTGCGAATTACCAGATACCGGGTCAATGCAGACAGCAATCCTGCAGCTTCTTTCCGTCGATGGGAAAACTGATTGCGAGCCGAGGTATGCTTCCGCGTGACAGGTTGTTCGTTTTCTGAAAGAACCCGCCCGTGCACCCGAGCCCGATACATTCCATCAAATTTTCGGTTCGGCGAGAGGGAACAAATTTTAACTCGGTTCCCTCGTGCAATGTCAACAGCGGTATCACGTGGCGTCGCGAGTCGCGCCGCGGCCGCGCCACTCCGAAGAGGATTCGACTCAATGATCAAATCTAAAACCCCTTCTCGTACCGCAGAATTTTTAGGTACGCCAAGCCGGCAGATCGTCAATTATACGCTCCCGAAATATTAACAACGAGACGCACAGCAGCCGTACGAACGGATCAAAATTTCATCCGTCCGAGGGAAAGTTTCTCCGCGGAATTCGTTGCGATGAAAAATTACGAGACCGCGAAGGCAGCAGCATACTGCTTCGAGGCTAGTTGAATTATTTTCTGCTACTGGAAATTTTTACCTTCTTGATGAACAGAGAAAAATGTTAAAACACGACCGGGTAAAAATGCTTTTATGAAAGTAGTGCATCTGGTTCGGACTTTTCGACGTAAATCTCAAGCTTTCTCTTTTGTATGTTGCAGTATTACTTTAAACAGTCGAACTCCGTGGAACTTGCAAAACTCTGTAAAAATAAATCTTCCCACGCAGAGATACACGTATATCGTACAGTTGTAAGCTCTTGCAAACAAACGATAGTTGATATATGTTGTTGTAAATCTCTATATGTTATACAGGAAATGCTAATGGATACAAATGTAACGGTGACTCTCGGGAAAAAAAAGAAAAACATTTTGTTCATTCAAAATATTTTTTCTGATGTTATAAGAATGTATATTATAGCATTTTTTACAAATGTTTACAAGTCAACCCATAGCCACCTTGCTAGTTTATGTTTTAGGGTAAACTGTACAATGATTGGTACCCTAAACCAAAATCGTAGTAAATATCTTTTTATCTTTTTCTGAAATGCTTAAGGCGAGCTTAACTTGCTATTATTATAAGCTGATAGAGATTTTTCAGCAAAATCAAACAGTTTTACGAGCCATAAATCTCTTATTATAAAATATATTCAGTGAATAACAATCGTAAGACAAATAGTACAGTCATCGGCACAGTGAGAAGTAAACGTTAAACAGGTTATTTGTTTTTTAATTAAACATATACTCACTTACTACATCTGTAGAACAGTCTGATATTAAGTTACAAAGCGATAAAGTATACATACTCGTAACGAAAATATTTTAATAAAACACTATTTACACTGCACTGTGGTCATCCGTCGGTCTTACTGGATGTAGCAGCGTTGCTAACAGTCATATATGGAACTCTGTTATGAAAACTTACAACGTTGCTTTGAAACAGAGTTGGGCAAACGCTAGTCACAATTATGATTATTAACTAATAGCTTTATAAGCTCTACAAAAGTGACTAATAAGTAATGACTAAGTAAATACTTGAGCGTGACTATGAGTAATGACTACATAAGTATTTGAGCATAATGACTAATGAATACTGACTATATAATGGCATAACTAATGACTATATGTTAATCGCACAATAGTGACTGATGACTAAAGATTATGACTGATTATTTAAATGATCAGTAGTTAGTTTGAACTAACTAATGATTAATCATAACTAAGAAGCAATAACTAACGATTACTTCTTGTTAGAGCTGTGACTAACTAGTGCCATGTAGTTATGACTAACTAATCAAAAAGTTTTAACTAACTTTTGTTAAGTTTTGACTAACAATCAATCAGACTATTAGCCATTTTTAATTATTAGTTGATTTTTGCCCAACTCTGCTTTGAAACATAAATAAGAAGCAATATAAAATGATTTTCTATACCAGAGAATTCTTAATATTTGCCGTTTAAATCAAAAGTGTCAATAACTACTGCAGTGCCAGCAATAGTACAATTTACCCTATTAAAATTATAATGTCTGCCCTACTAATGTCCTACTAAGTAGAACACAAAATGTGGCGGTTGGCTCGACAGAGTCAGTAGTAAATGTATTAAAATCAACTAAAAATTCGCAGCCTCTTCGTTGGCACGTTTAAAGTCGACCGGCATTATTCGGTTGATTTGTCGCGCCCGTCATTTTTCGAAAATGCAATTCTCACGCGCAATACTGTACGGCCCGACGACGCGAGGCGACGTTGTCGTTGCGAGCTGAATTTTCGTCGTACAAATTTCTCCGGCCATTTATTAAGTCGTATATTTAGCAGCGGCAGAGGCGGACACGTACACGCGGAATATCCACATTAAATATTCAGTAACAGGCGGTCGGCCGGCTTTTTCGAGTCTGAGTATGATTTAACTGAACTCTTTGAGTGCATGCATCTAGCAAATCCGAAAATCCGATTTACTGCGGCAGGTAGCCCGGAACAAGGGCGGCCGAAAATGCAATTTTGCGAGCTTTTATCTAATATTACGACCGCGTACTCGTGCCTAGCGTATTCCCAGAAAATGTGGAAAGAGGACTTCTCTCTCTCTCTCTCTACCTGTGTGTGTGAGTAACTTCACGCTGAGAAATATAACTACAGGTCTCACGGACGCAATAAAATATGCTTATCGTAAGGAAAGTTGGGCGGCGCCAGCTAAACCCAACACAATAGGACTTGATACGTTTTTACAAGTTTATGCGACACCGCATTTTTCCGTCAGCCGGAGATTATTCCAGGCAACACGGTGCAATATGTTGCTAAATACATTGGCAAAGCGAATGCTCTTCCCTTTAATTTGCAACTTTCTTCGGCGTAAAGTAATCCCCCTTTGTAGGTGCACTCTTCAGAATCACGGAAACGGCTGGGACTCGCAGCGTCGCCATTAGAAGGTATCAAATATTAATAAGAATATTTCTTCCATCTTCTAATTTGATCTGATTCGACATAAATATTAACGGTAAGGATTATGAAGTGTTCGAATACTTTGGATAAATATTTAAATGGAGATCAAGGTATTCTACATCAAGGAATTCTGTATTTATACCGTGATGCTGCAAATAAATAAATAAATAATAAGATTCGTTTATGGTTGATTTCCGCTGGCTGGAATGGCGAAATTCGACAGCGGAAAAGGAAATTCGCCATTCACGACTGTGCGACGCTCTTAACAAAGGTGAAGCGTGTCAATCGCAGAAGTAATATTCGAGAGCTGGATGAGATATACCAGAGGTGGGAGATGTAAGAACGCGAACGAGGAACGTGTGCCTCCTGTCAGGCCAATCTGCATGAAAAATTTCCAATTTCAACGGAGCAGAGAGCGGAGACGGGTCAGCAAAAACCGTTGATATCCGAAAACCAGGGAAATTCATTCTCAGGCTGCCGTTACGGTCACTTTATCGTGAACATCGAAATAACCGATCGAATATTGAACATGTCCCCCGCTTTATCATTGGAATTTGTGCACACTGGCCGAACTGAAGGTTTCTCTCAACCAAAGCGATACGTGTTGTGAACAAACGAACGCGCGTTTAGCATTTGCTTCATTGGTCTTTGTCGTAATACGGGACTGTCGTAAAGGTTGTTTGTATAGTTCATACAGTTTGTATAGTTTCCAGTAGGGATGGATTAAGTTTAATATGTACTCACGAATCCGAGTCAATTTCAATAATCAAGTTTCATTTCATGGGTTTCGATTACTACTTAAAAGCAATGACGTTTCAATGATTATATTTGGAAAGTATTCATTTTGTACAAACTGATGTCGAACCTCGGAATGAGTACTTACAAGTTTCGGAAAGATACTTATAAGTACTTCGTTGTTGAAAGGAAGCGAATCTTTCGGAAGTAGTACTCGAGTCTTGGAAATCAGAATTGCATAGTATGTTTTAAGCACATCTAGTTATTGTTCCTGTATTTTTGAATTCTTTAAATGCTTTTCCTGGTTTGCATTGTATCTACCAATTTTCGTTTCAAGTGTCGGGAAATTGCCAGTTATTATTCTGTCGACAAAGCTGCGGGTAGGAAATATTATAAATGAAAGTGCAGCGAAATTTGTGTGTTGAAAAAGAGGGAATGATCTTCCATTTAGGTGAGTGCTCGGAGAAATTGAAGGCTAATGCGTTCCATGATAATAAACTTTTTATAGTAACAAGTAAATCGAATATCTTTCAAACCGTGTTCAGTCGTTGTCGTATTTCCTACGGAATGGCGTTTTGATGAAAATAATGCATGAAATTTATCGTCGAACTGACTATCGTGCGGATATTGAGAGGAGGAAAAAGTGGAGCATCGCTTATCGAATTGCTGCGAGGTTACTCGTCGAACGCTGCCCGGTAGTAAAACTTGCCACTAAGCAGATGGAGTGCTGCAAATGGACGAAACGAAGTGGAATTTAACGTTTTCGAGGCGGGTAAGAACAGCCTGACAAGCTTCAGGACAATCGATGCAGATGGGAATGCAGACGCAGGTTACTACCATATGCTATCGCGAAGATCGACGATTCGTATCTTAAGAGAAACAGATAGCACAAAATACGATATTTTACATTTTCCCGTAATGCCTTCTCCCATGGAACGCCACTTGGTCTGTATTGAAATTTGCAAAATTATAGATCTCCCGATAAAAAGAACAAATGTCGCATCTAACTGCGAGAAAAGTGCAAATTTGAAATTTCTACTTTTCCTATATTTTTGTCGTCCGTTCATCTTTCTTGTTCGAATTTTAATGATTTTTTTTTATTAAAATTTTCGTCTGAAAGAACAGCAAGAATGTTCGGAAATTTCAATGTATTTCGCTTATACCGGTGAAAAGGACAGTCGTGTGAACGCGGTTTATTCCATTTTCGAGGAACTGAATTCAGGGAAAAACCGCATTTGACTATCCATCGACTTGAAAGAAACCATCGGACCTTTGTCTATTTCTTGGAATTTTCTTGAATCGAGTTTAACCTCGGATATCGGACAGCGTCGAAGGGTTCTTGCCTGGAGATATTTATGAAATGACAAAAGATCAGAAGAGTGAAGAGCATGGTCGCTGAAAAACAGAAAATTCAGGTCTGTTAGAGGAGCATGGGCGAAGGAAGATTGAAGACGAGCGATCGGGACACCGCAAAGGACAGGAATTTTCAATTTTGCCTGAACATACACCCACACACACACACAAACTTTCTGCGCCAAAGAAAGTAGCAATTTTCACGGTGCAATTTTCGGAACATTTTATTCTTCTGCTAGCAGTGGAACCACCATAATATCGGATTCCAAAATGTACGCTCGGAGTCGCGCGCGGCGAGTTTTAAAACTCGATAACCTCAAAATGTAATATACGTTCGGCATATTTCGATGGGCCGAATTTCTCTACGTTACACGCGACTTTTTCAACATTCTCGTTCTCGAAACGGAGATAAGCTATTCTTAGTTTACGATACCTGCAACGCAGCTTCTTTTCTTCGAGCATTGCGGTTGAAAGCGCGCGGGCCTCGATTTCAAAAGCGGAAGGCTGACCATTAAATGTCTATACCACTGAACGAGGAGCGTTTCAAAACCGACAGGATTTAAAGCGACCATTTTTGTCTCATAGTTCCATCCCGTCTCCGCCAAGGAACGTTTTAATTGCTGCTCGCTGAATGCCGAACGAGAGGCGTCCCGGCTACCAAATTCAATGAACGCTAAACCGGCTTGCCTCTCCATTCCTGACATTAATTAAAAACGATAGACGAAATGGCGTAAGTTCAATTTCCATGAACCTTAACGAAACAATGTCATTCGGTTGTCCAGCTTGGACAAAACCGTCCCCACCACCCGCTGCCCCTTCCAGTAAGCGCATTGGAGAACATGGACCTTTACAGGGTGTCTAAAAAGTAATGGTCATCATAAAATGATTTCATTAGATCACTGTTTACTCGTAAGATTGTGATATCGATTTACTAATATTTCTTGCAACTTCAGTGTTTAGAATCTTATTTTATCTAACAAACGAACGAATGCTCCTTTAGTACAGATATGAACACAATGATTTTCCAAAAATCGTCGTAAACTGTAATGCTTTCGTAAAAAAAGAAGTAAAACCGATTTGTCGCGTTCGGAAGATGGCGGGCACCGGACAATCGGCTCGTCATCGGAGAATGGAGCGGCAGCGTCTACTTACTGCAGAAGTTTATCCGTCTGTTCTGTCTGGTGCCTGCCTAACCGCGTGTTTCTGACGTATAATCTCGAGATCTTTAGTTGATGTTTCCCTTTCTTCCCTTACAATATCCGTGCGAGCTCTGTCCGAGAGGTCTTTGGTCTCGTGGCGCCGCTTTCTAGCGCAGACAACGCGTGATCGCTTTAACTCCGGGCAACAGCCATTGAAACTTAGCAGCCAGTAATAAGAAGGGAGAAATAAAGAGAGAGAGAGAGAGAGAGAGTTCGGGAGACATCGGGATCGCGGAGGTACGTCGGGATATCGCTTCTTCTACTTCTCCCGTTCTTTTTTCTTTTCGTTCCTTTATTTTCCTTGCAATCAAACTTCGGAGAAATGTAATTTCCTCGGAATCTCGCGTGGTTAATAGCGACAGTTTCCACGTGATCTCACATGGTTCGTGAAAAATGACTGAGGCGCCCCAGTTTCACGATATGAGAGAGAAGATATTCGACTCGATGTTTTTATATGAAACGGCTCGCCGCATGCGACGGGATAGAACCTCGTCCTGTTCACGTCACGTGAAATTAATATTTAATACGAAAGGGAAGCAGTTTATAAGCCAGATTATTATTATTCGATTGCGGAATACGTAATGCGGATATTGCCACTCGAACGACTTGGAATCAGTATCTCTACTAACCGCGTTTGTTTTCAGGAATTCGCGGTATGTCGTTCGCTTTGAGTACACTGATATGTAGATCTTCTATAAAGTTAGATAGTTTTGAAGTGTATATATAACCGAACAATGGTTTATGGCCCGACAGAATTGTTTCGGCGGTGAAGCGAATATCGACGTCAGACATTATTCCGTGGGATTTTATTAATCAATATATCCAAGCAGACAGTGAAACGCTGTTACGAACGATGTATTGTCTTGAAATTGTTTTGATGAGAATTTCACGTTCGATCGAATCTTCTGATTAAATTAATTTTCCGGCGGAGAGAGAGAGAGAGAGCACGATTTTCTGGATATTGTAAATGTAAATTTTTCAATTTCTCTTTCGCATTTTGGTCAAACAGCGATTAGCGAAATCGTATTCAACCCCCAATCATAATTGGTTACATTCGGCCATTACCCTTAGCCACCCTTTGGTCACCACCGCGCCGCATAACCCAATTACCATCGTGCTCATGGTGAAATATAATATGTACATAATCCTCTGCATATTTCATTCAATACCGCGGTTTTAATTCGATTTTATTTATCCGACGACTGATTTAACGCGCGCGCTGCCAAAACTTAAAATAATGCTTCCGGAATTTACATGTAACTTTAATCCACGCAATTACAACGACCGACAAGTATACAATATTCATGAAACGCAAACTCTTCACCACGTTATTCAACGTTCAATGAAAAGGCTGAAAGAGCTATCAGTAATTTAGCATGATCCGTTCTGTATTTTTTTTTTTTTCGTCATAGATAGCAATTACGTTACGCAAAACATTTCACCGATAGTGGTACTCGCAATAAAATATCTAACACCGTTGTTCGTTTGCGAAATCGATTTATCGGATCGTCCGGCAACATTTCAACCTTAGGATTTTTTTTTTGTAAACGAGTTTCACGCTCGGCTCTGCTACCGTGACTCATTAACTTGGTTGTCAGTGTTTACTGGAGCGCGAACACTATTTCGACGTCGATCATCCTTTCGCAAAACCGAACCGCGCAAGAAATCTCTGCTGACAAAAATTCCGTTGCTCGAGGCGGATCGTCGTGATCGGTAAGATGCGATCGTTATCGTCGAGCAATCAAATGTTTATTATTTAAGACAAGTCACGTTTCTGCCAGTATAATTATTTTTTATTAAGAAAATCTCATGAGAGATTTATTACAACATTAGGTGCGAACAAAACCAAAGTATACAGAGAAAGTAACCTCTAGAGGAACAAACAAACTAAAAGTGAGGGTATACCACTTTTTTCTCTTTTTAAAAAGTATAGAAAGTATATGGAGACAGGCTTTGACATTGGGCTCAGCCAGAAACATAGAAACGTCCAGAGGCACCGCTGTAATCTTAACTTAAAAAGATTGTACAACAGTAATGATCTTTGCGTATCGTATAAATTACTGTGTGCAGGAATCTCGAAATTGGAAGCTTCGAAGCTTCAAAATCTTCGACCTCCGCAGGAAAGTAACAGTACAGTTGCAGCTATCTTTGAGAATCGAGGGGCCGATATGAATGTTTAGCTGCTGGAGAGCCTATCAAGCAGTGTGTCGCAGAGCAATAGCGGGACGAGAAAATTAGCTCGCGAAAGACTTTCCGAACGGGGTCGGTACCGGATCACCTCGCGACCGTTCAAATGGAACCCGCTTAGGAACGTGATAGAATTTCCGGGACGAGATCGGAACACGCCGCTTCTTCCTCCGTGTATCTCTATAGAGAGAGAGCCGGTGCTCGCAACAATCGGAACAGGATACACCGTTCATTGGGCCGACACCGGCTGCACAAAAAGGGGTCGCGGGGGCGGATGGAGGCAGCCCACTGGCCGTCGTAGTTTTCCGTCGAAATAATACGAGGTGTCGGATAGGGGTGGCTGATTGCGCTCGAAGAAATTGAATTTCGCCAGGAGCCGTGAAGAGCCACTGGCAGAGCGAGCCAATAATGCCGAGGTCACGGCTGATCGGGCGATCAAACGAGTGTGTATCTTCATGATTTCGTCGGTGGTAACGATGCACGCTGCTAGCCCCGAGCGCGTTCTTCGCAATACAGAAACTAAAAAAAAAAAAAACAAAAAGAGACAGAGAGTGGGGGACGGGAAATCGAGTTGTCGGAGGCTGCTGCACGGCTGGTGGGATTTCAGACACTGGGCAAGAACGAAATAACATTTTCTGATAATTAAATCGATCCTCTGTGGAATCAGGTCCCGACGCTTACGTATTCGCGGCCTCGCCGCATTTACATTTATTTGCATAAACATGAGCAATACACGCCGCCCGAATGCAAGACTTCTGAATGTCTAGAGGTGTGCTACTCAAAATATTTAGGAGGCGCATTTGCATCCGCGAAGAAAAACTGCAACCGGGACTGGCAACTCGGGCAGTATACACGGTTTGTTTAGCGTGGCGGTATTGTCGTTGAATAAATGCAATTGGGAACAACCGTTTGATGCGTTCGATAAAGTTCAGCTGCGGTTAGACCGCGGATATTTAAAATCAGGGGTTTTTGCGACTACCAGAAACAAAAGCCACTTGGTAATGTCGTTCTCATTTCAGTATACATTCGTTTATGCACGCATTAAACACTAAATTTGGATTCAAGTTAATTCTCGCGAAGCATCAAGGCCTACAACATTGAAATGTTTAATCTGTCAAACTCGTGCAATTGTTTGAGAAGTTTTGGCTACGAATGGTTCTTGATCGTACGCAACGTTGATCCCTGGGTTTCATCATCGGATTAATATCATGGGATATCATATGGATCGCGAGGAGCATATTTTTCATGCTCGAACGTTCTAAACGCGGTTAACTCATCTCGCATTATCCTGGGTGCTTGATTAAATGGTAAGCCGTCTGTTTAATCGGGGCTCACGCGGAACAACGTGTGGAATACAACTTGTGGTTTAATTAAAGTTGGGTATAAAGCAGCCTTTATGCGTGCTGGGCTATTAGTTTGATTACCATGAAAATATTCACTACAGCCACACGCTTATAATGGAGAATGTTGAGCACAAAGGATGTGGCCGCGTGCGGGCATTGCCCGACGCCATTTTGCCTCTACGGCTATCATGCTGGGTGATTCCTTCCTCTACTACTCACCAGAGTCACCGAATTCAGGAGAAAGAGTTACTTTTGGCTTAGCTCGTATATCAAACGGTCGGGAGAAATGCGAAGAGCGGTGCCCCGGCCCACAGTGGGCTGGATCGAGAAATTTAGTGACACTTCACGAGAAAACATACCTTCTCATATTGATTTCTAATAAATTTGTATTGCTTCCTAAATGTCCATTAACATCGAAGCTGAAATATTAATGTTCGTCCACAAAAACTATAGTTAATATAAATTCACAAAGATAGACATTTGCGATGCAGTATTTTTCAGCGAAAAATTGCTTCTTTTCATCGAGGTGTCCTGATTACCCTATTTAATATTTCTTCTGGGTCTTTTGTGTAAATGAAAAACAGTCCTTTGCGGTAACAATAAACGCTGTTAGTTGAGGATGGTCGCTCGCAATCTATTAAAAATTAATATTTAATGAAATGAATAAAATCTATATAACTTTCTTACAATTTGCAAAGTGTATCTTTTAGAGGACCTCACTGGACCTCATCGGATAAATCAGATCATTTTCATTAGACCTTCCTTTACATATTCCCACAAAAATCTCGTCCGACCCGATCCGACCTTACAAATTATAATTGTTTAAAGTTTTCGGGACGTGTCACCTGACGCATAGCAACTCACATATAGTACTTAAATACCATCAAAATATGAATATTTTTGCAATTGCATTAACAGTTCATACCTACCTAAAACAAGTATGTAATTTTTAACAATTAATTAAATAAAAAAAAATTTATTGTTAAAAATATAATGAACGGTAATAATATAACTGGACTAAGAGTTTCTTAGTTTTTCTTAGCGAGTATCACTGTTTTTGGGTAAGTATATCTGTCATTGAATCATAGTTAACAATTGAGAGACTCTTCTAGCGAACTGTTTAGATTATCGAGACGCGAGATGTTTATGCTATGCTGCAGATAAGGTTTCGACTAAGGTCCACCGTTCTGTCTGCATTTAGTTGAAACAAAATCTTTTTTAAAATCTTTTTTAACAATATCTGTCAATATTTGTTAAATGTAATAATTTTAATCTCAGTTTTTATGCCTGCAGATATCCAGAAGCTGCAGATTTAATAATTAATTAAACTAAACAAATTGACCAAAAGTTTACCTGTTAACATCAATTTAAAAACTTTTTGGTAAGTTTATTTGTCTTATCTTTTATATTTGTTATATTTTTGTTGATATTTTTATCTTTTATAAATACCGAAGGTCGTAATATATAGAATGGACATGATTTTAAAACAATTAAATTGAAAAATTATTTATAATTATCGTAAATTATTATAAAAAATATCTTTTGACACGCTTGTGAGGCGTTTTTACCTCCTCGGTACATTTTGTATGCGTTGATTATAAAAAGATTTCTCGAATTTATATTTCACGTATTCTATCATATAAAACATTACATGTATGAAATGTAAATATAAAATACATATTTAGTAAGTAAAAAATAGTTTGGAAGATTATACTTAAACAATTTTATTTTAATACAAAAATTCACAATGAAAATTAATTAACAATTATTGTTTAACAAAATAGAAAAAATTTTATTTGTTTACAGTTAAAATTCACTATTTTTAAAATGAATTTTAGTGCAAATTTCATCCCGATATCTCTTATGGTTTAAGAGTTATAACAAGATGTCACTAAATTTCTCGATCCAGCCCACTGTGCGGCCGCTCCACATACGAGCCTACAGAAGTGGGAGCAAAGAGCATAAGTCCTGGGTGATGGTTTTTTTAGTGGGTAGTGGGGGATCCGACCATCCGATCCCCTGAGCGCAAATGCATTTTTTCCATCATCCTTAACAGAAAAAAAGGAGAAAGAGTAATCACGTGACATTGTGACGCATGCACGGAGACGAAACGCGTCACGTGACCGGGCGGAAGGGTGGGGAATAGCGTTGTAGAAGAGGAAGTTATAAAGTGGGTAGACAAGTCTCAACTCTCATCCGTTTCTCGTGTCAATTTGACACAGTTTTCCCGAAATACGTTATACCATTCTGTTATTTCTACCAGATCTCAATTAATTGTAAGAAATACACCACGCGAAAGGGAATTATGTAACTGCCTTTTAAACCGCCTTATCGTCCGCCGGTGGTAAAATTTTTGTAAGTACGAACCTCGTCTTTAACCCCGTTCCACTAAATGTATCTGATCCACTTCAGCGTACATCCGAAGACATTAGTATGCGCAGATTAAAATGACCCGCGGTCTGTATCTCAATTAAGTGTCTCCAGTTTTAATTCGGACTGCGCTACGGCTTTTAAAACGCGATCCTAATTTTCCAGCAATAAAATCCCGGGAATGTAGGTCGCGAGACCAGAGTGTTGCGTAAAAAGTAATCCGGATAATCATCGTTCACCATGAAATGATCACTTTTCTTCTTTGTTATGATTAACTGATTTATTACTATTGAATTTTTTCGTATATAACATTGTTCAATATCTACTATTTAACCCATAATCGATTACAAAAGTGATTACGAAATAATCAACTAATAGCCGAACTCTGGACTCGAGACTTTGCTTTATATCGACGGAGATTTCGCGGAGCTCGATGTTCTCTTCGTGCGTTATCGCGGGATAACAGCGTATTATCACGAACTTCATATCCACGTGAAAGTTACGTCAATTGTTATTCCCCAGGGCATGCTAGCGTAAATTTTCGAACGCATTCTAGCCGTATTTTTTCCTCTGAAAATTCTATCAGATGATTCGAAATCCGCTGCCCTTCGTTCAAAGTTTATGGACAATGCGGAAAGCTGTAGAGAAAAAGGGATCGCGGTATATCCGGTCATCGGGATCACTGGTACAGTCTGGTCATCGGGAATGTATGAAGTTCCTTTGAAGAAATAGTTCGTGCGAGGAATAAATTTTGCGAGGAATTCATTTGAAGTATAAAAATGATTGACAAAAAATTGAACCGTTAGATAGTGCTTGTTATTTCAACATTATTCATTTAGTGTTAGTATCCTTTTCCTTTAAATATCTCGAAACAAGAAATATATTACTTAGATCACTTTCATAATTATGGGCACATATGTCTGCCAAGAAATAGCTTTTTAGAAGGTTTGGATAGGCGAATCGTAAAAGCTCGCACGGAGAACGTAGTAACTCGTTTCGGAAATGGAAGCCAGCCAACGATTCGTTAAACGCTCGTCACCGATCCCAATCTGCAAACACTCGACCTGTTATCGTCGCAGAGCGCAAACTTTCGTCAAACAGTTACATTTGCGAAACCCCAATAGTTTCCATAGTGAATGGAATATTTCCTTTATTCGTTTCATCAAAAACTTCTGTCGTCAAATTGTACGTGGTTCAAAATTTTATGGTGAAATCTAGTGGCTAGGGAAATCAAACTTTGATAAGCAAATATGGCTTGCGATACAGTATGCTTTGCCATCGCATAGTCAAAACAAGAATTCCAGAAACGTGATATACCTATTCTTTATTTTAACTTGTAGATCGCACATAATTTTAAACGAAAATCGTCTCGTATGTAGGAATTACAAGCGTATTCAAATTTTCAGCTCATTATGTGAATGAATGATATCCATTTGAGCTTCTTACGTGACCAGAATCTTAATTTCGAAGTACAGAAATGAGAAGCAAACTTTTTCCCTTCCTCTGCGTTACCTAGTTTCCAAGATACTGGAAGGGTAATTTCAATTCCATTTCGATTTAATCAACAAGATAAACGTTCACGGTTATCGCACCGTGAACTTTTCGTCACAGACAACGATTCCATGCGAAAGAGACTATTCTACGTTGCGTGCATGAAACAAAGTTCACTTGTGCAGTTCATAGGGAACGAATTCGCCGAATTTCGAAGCCTGCGAAAATGTTTAAGCGAAATGTTTAATGTTAAGACTTCGTTAGCGTCAGTGTCGCACAAGAATATCAAGTGCACGACTAAACAAAAATGTTCAATGGTCACGAAGTCGGCCAACCCGACGCTGATTGTAAGTACACACAATGGAATCGTAAAAAGTGATTCGTGATCCGCAGAAGCATTAGGACTTTTCAATCAAGCTAATGCATCGCATTAAGTATTAGGAGAGCGTTGATTCCCCTGGTTGCATTTAGGCCTACCGCGCCGGACCGCGGAAAGACATGCACGTGTTGCGGAATAGGCTTCATAAATTATTCCTGGGAAGCAATTCGATCATCGGTCGAAAGTCATGCGCGTCCAATTACGCGATTAACAGGCTGAAAACGGAATGACTCTCGTGGGGTCGGTCACCGGTAAACGGAATTCGGCGCACGGGGACACGCGACGCGGCCGCCCGCGTGAAATTTCGTTCGCATGGGATTCGCGTCGCGGATCCGACCCCCCTGCCGAGATCGTTATCGATAACCATCGCTGGAAAAATGATTTGCATGCCGGCCGTCGAGCTGCGTGAACCACTAAGCGTGCACGCCGCACCCCCCCCCCCCTATGCCGTTCCACGCTGATTACAGGCGCTTTGTGTGCGCGATAAATCCGGCCGATCGATTTATCGGTGTTTACTCAAATTTCGGTCTCGATTTAAATCGCGCGGCCCCGCGGTAACGATTTAAATTTGACGCCCTCGTAAATTCCACGGCTGACGGCACGCGCGCCGATCAAACTGCGAGCACGGATTCGCAAATGGAGGAACGCTCGCCTAACGGGGAAACTGTCATATGACCCGCGACAAAACTGTACGAGACACATACGGAAATCAATCAATCTTCTATTCTGGTAAGAATGTTCTTCTTTATTTATTTCTGACGTTGTTGTTTACATCTTGTAGTAACGCTTTGTACGGTTCAAAGAACTTCAATGATAACTTTATTATATTGGGTTGGAACGCGAAAGTTCGTAGTGTTTGTAAATTAAAATTGAAAGCTAAAATTCAGATATTTAGTCAATGACATATTTTCCATTCTGTTCTATTACCTTTTTCCATATTCGAGGTAACTTTTCGTGTTATTGAATAAACATATGATCGATTCTTAATTTGAAAACGCTACGAACTTTCTTCCCAACCCAATATATTATATATTAGGTTGGATGAAAGTAATTCTGCTTGTAAATCAAAAACAATTATGCAAAACCTATATCAGTTACTTTTAAAGCTCAGCAGGGTCTAGTGCCGATTCTTGTTACAAAAGTTTCTATTTTCGTTTAACATTCAATACAGTGTCAAGCAATAATTTTAGCAATTTTGAGAGGATTTTACGACGTTATCCGCTAGAGTAGGTTAGTGGAAAGGACTGGCGGCTGTGTGGGAGGATCTGGTTGACTGTACTTGCCACCGGATACGCTCTTGATTTCCTTCTGTCTCGAAACTCAAAACGCTGTGCGGCGTCTGTTGTCCGACGAACTAGCCGACCAGGAAGGAATTCGAAATAGGAGCGCGTTAAGTTGTCCCTGATCGTCGGAACGGATCCAGAAATAGCTAGGGCGAAGCGGGTGCACCGGAGTCCCATAAATCTGAAACCCGTACGATAAAACCCGCTGACACGGCAGCGACTGTAATTGCGCCGAGTGCCTCGTAAACTGTGCATTTACACGGGACCCACGTACACGGCCTGTAAACAGCGAACGCGATGGAATGTCGCCTGGTGTTCCCAGCCGGTGTGCAAACTTTTCTGCTAAAGTCGTTGGCATATGCACACCGTTCCTGCTCCATTTACCGTCGAACTTCGTTTCAACGTCGATAGCTAGACCCACATTCCCTTGCTTCACCGTCCTGTTTACGCGTTAAAGCATGCGCTCGTTTTAAAACTCGACCCGTCGTCGTCGCGTCGTCCACCGATGTCACACTCTCCACGGTCGAATTTCTTGGCCCTTGATACTCCGGACCGTCGCTTAACGATCAGAACTTCCGTCCGCAGGCCATTCTTGGATCCGCCGATGTTTAATTCAGTTCTCTATTGGCAGACGCTGTATTTGATTTCAGAGAATTTCAAACCCTATGTGGATTCGGGAACGTTTGCCCTCTTCCTCTGTCACTGCCCGCCCTTTTTACACGACACGTCTAAAGTCGGTGTCTCAATTTTCCAGCCGGAATTTGAAACTCGAATTCTGTCCGATTCGCGGGATCAAACAAGATTTCGCGTGCATTTAAATACACGTGTATTAACGTATCCGCAAAAATACTTGGTCAAGTATTTTGAACTAAGGTTAAGTAATAACTAGACGAATTTCAGAAAAGGCTACAACAAAAAATTCGATAGAATTGTGCAGAATTTTTTTTATCTGTTTTCGATCTACAAAGGCTGTTCCCACTAAAAAAAATAAGATTTTACTCACTCCACTTTCTTAAAGTTCGTTTAGAAAAATTGGAAAATGCATAAACATCCGCAGTCTACTAACAAGCAATGCCATCTCTACAGGAAAAAGCTCATCCTGGTTCTCATAACATCAGCCATGAGAGTTTAGAATTTGCATAGAGATCCGCAGTCTAGAGATCGTGTTCGCAAAATTTTTGTCGAGTGTTCTCCGTGGAGTGTTCCATTCTCTGCAGGTCCAAGTTTATTTTGCCAACCGGCATCCCCACAGTCCCGTGCGAGCTTATCCTTCCCAAAGCTCCATAAATACACGGCTGCCGGCATCCGGAAGTTCCCTAATTCTTCGATGCGTTCGCGTAAGAGGCTTTCTGTCGTCGGTCGACGGCGATGCAACAATACCTTGTCGTCTGGCTGACGACGACGGGAGAACGTGGGCGGGTGTTTGCACGCGATGTCGCAGAATTACGGGCGAACCTAAGCGCTGCCAGTCGGCGAGTTTCGCAGCGCAGTCGTCTGAACGCGGTAACGGCCAGGCCGCCGGTCGGCTGTCAAAACAATGCCATTTCTCACGGCGTTATGCGCGGCCCATTTAAGAGGCCACGCCAACACGTAGACGTGTTTCCACACACGTACAAAATACCCTGTCCCGCGCGTTTCGTTTCGTTGGAAACCTCGTAGCCTTTATCTCGGTAATCTCGGCCGATTCGATCATAGAATTCACGCGAGCCCGGCTGATCCGTATTAGCTGAGTCAATGTTGACTGTCATTAGAATTCAACACGATCGACTCCCCGCGCGGTGACTTGCCGCGACGGGCAAGTGATTATCTCTGGCGTCGGAGGAACTTGATCTCTGATCGAGCGGAGACTTTTAGGAACTATTAATGGGATGACGGTGTTGGACGACGTCGAATCAATCAAGCGCTCCTGGAAGGATTTTATTAAGCTGCACCCAGAACTTCTTTCGCGGGTATGTCTAATATATCGTTAAATAACACGGGTCATTTATAATCTAGGTGCACGGTAGTGCACCAGCCAAGTTCTCGCACTACCTCCTTTTACAGGGAACAACTTAGCCGTTTTTTAGAGGCTTATAACTTGGCACTGGAGGCAGATGGAGAGATGTAATTTCGTACACTTATTAAATGCTATCATGTCTCAATATTGACAAAATATTAATCTTCCAACATTAGTAGGTTCCGAGATATAGGACCTCAAAAATCGCTAAATTTGTCACTGACTGACTGACAGATCATCAAAACCTTTTGGGTACTTCCCATTGACCTACAAGCTTGAAATTTGGTACGTAGGTCCACCATAACAAACACTCAAAGGAATAATTATCAAAGTTTGAAATTTTACACCTTAGAGGGGTTTTATTGAAAAAAAAATATTACGAAATAGGTACGTAGGATAGAACATAGCAGCATAAGATACATAAGTATACGTTTCATTAGCTTCGAAGTCGCAACAAATACTGATGAAAAAAACAATCGCTCTAACGTAAACAAAAGAAACTGCACAGAGCATCGTCTATAGCGGCGGGGGGCAAACGGATCCGAGCGTCGCGTCGCTGTCAGAGTGTTAATCTTCGATGCATTGAATTTGGATTTTGTCTTGCAGATTAGAAAAGGATTTTTTTTCTTTGATACCTACTTGATAATTGATGAAATTTCAACAAAAATTGATGAAATCCCAACAGAAACGTCCTGTAAACAGGAACCAACTTCCTATGGCCGTAAAAAGTTGTGAGATCAAACAAAATACTGCCAAGTTCGTTAGCTTAGAAATACCTCTTGCAATACTGAAAAAAGCGTTTGTAAAAATTAGTTTAAAAGAACGCTATTTATTTTTTACAGAGTTACATGGACGGCTAAATTATTCAAACTTGGCCGTTACTTTTTAAACCAATGACCATAAAAGGTGTTAGGTACCATAGGAACTTGGCTCCTGTTTACAGGATGTTTTTGTTGGGATTATTGTTTACTTGGCAAGATTATTCTACATCACCATGAATTTACACAACGATTTGAAACTTTCGGAAGATAGCAAGCGTCTGACTAGTGGCCAACATTTCTACTCGAAATGAAGGTTTATTACTCGACTGCGAATCTCTTTATGCAGACTAAAAGTATTCGGCATGGATTGTGGGAAGCTGTAGTTAAATAAAAATTAATTTCATCCCTTTATAGTCTTAATAATCAATATTCTTAAATTTTTTACATTTCTCAATGTTTTATATTTTATTGAGTTAATTTCTTCAGAAATGCATTCACAGTGAATTTATATTTTTCATCCTTTTCTCGTTTATGACCTTAAATGATCTGAATGAATTCCATTGAAAAAAACTAGGTTGAAACATTTCTTCCAATCTCAAGAAACGTAGAAGTTATTCAGGTGGCTCACCCGTTACGTTTATAAATTTTCAACTAAGCGTTAAACAGCCTATGTGTATATAACATTTCTTTCTTGTTTAGACCTTGTTTGGCACTTTAAATCTGCGATATCGTGTGTGAAAGATTTTATCATACCGTTATTAATAATATATCGCATCCGAGATACATGTATCACGCCGAGAGGTCTTTCAAATTCACACGGCTCGGTGTTCGTTCAATATCGAACACTATAGTTGAAACTGGTTCTTGTCAAGTCGCATCTTCCGGCGGAGCGGAAGCGAGTCGACAATGCCGTCAAGTACTTTCCGACTATTGTGCTAAACTGAATAAGGCGAAGATGTAGCGTGAAACGCGATGCGATTTCCGGCTATCAAATATTGATTGAATATTTGTCGGACTCCAGGGACACGGCTATCAAATATTTGTTTACCGATCAGTGTGTGTGCGTGTGCGCGCATACACGGTCCTCGGAATTTCAGATCCGAAAACTGTCGAACGACACGCTCGCTGCGCCGTAATAAAAGAAGCTATAGACAAGCAGAGATATGAGAAAGATGATGTATCGACAATCCTGCCGGAGCTGGAGAAACATATTTTTTGGATATTTAGTTTGAGGCTGGCGTGTGCGGGCTAATGAAAGCTGATTGCAACGTCGGCGCGGCAGCATGGCGCTCGGTTCAATTTCTTTCGAAAACGTTAATAGGTGCTTTTTACTTGGTTCATTATTCGCAGCGCTCCAGCCGGGTTTTAATTAGAAACATCGGAAACGCGGCGGCCGTTAATGCGGGTGTGAATAATAACGCCGATAAACTGGAATTTCCGCAGTGCGACGATGGTGACGTTGATAGCGACGGCCGCAATCTGCCTCGGAACTTTTAATAATCGGTTTATGTAATAGTGATTAAGAACCGACTTGCTTCGGGGAGCCGTTTCGTTGCGAACGATCCCGCGAAACAAAAATATCATGCACAAGGGGTCGACCTCGGGAACAATATGATCCCATTAAATCGGGAACAATGATCGGGGGGAGTGATAGGGGATTTCATTAGCCGATTAATGGATTCATTTTCATCCCCCTGCCGACAAATTATATCATTACTATTCGGACACGCACGATCGCCGAGAGAATACGATAATTGAATTCAATGATGCACACTTGCGTCTCAGAGATTTTATTATCCGGACAATTGGCTCGTTTCTGCGTCGAGCGTAACGTATTGTTCCGAGCCTTCTAATTAATGATGATTTCAGGTGTCAGACATCTGAAAGAGCGCTTCGAAACACAGCTGTCGCGTGATCTGCTAATGGAGGACAATCTACTGGGTGTCTCCGAAACATTTCATCCGTTCATAAAATGCAATTAACTATTTCAACCTTTTACAAATCAAGTATTTTTATGTAAGTTATTCTGAACAGCAGATTGTATGCATTTATGACAAAAATGAATAGGTGTAATTTAAAACAGAAAAACATTAGACTGGTGTATTATTTTCAATCTATTAAACGTAATAAGAAAGAAAATAAATTTCTGTCTCACTCCAGTTTGTTGTAATTCAGGAAGAAATTTTTTATTTTGCATAAAGATCCGCTGTCTACTTATTACAAAGAAAAATCGAATGTAAATTAGTTGTTAAGAAAATTCAAATTTTATTTATCGCGGAGGATGTACATCAAATACTTATTTAAAAGTAATTACACCGTGTAAACGAAGAACATCCGATTTAAATAAATTATTTCTATTATCGGAATGTTCAAGAGTACTTGTCTCGGAAACAATCTAAAATTAAATATGTAGGCTGGAGATGAAGCCAATAAAGTGCCCGATTGTTTAAAATGCAAATATTTTTCAAGAGAATTGCGAAAAGACAAAGCGCTTCTTGATAATTATTATTACTTCGGATGTAATTCGCTGGTTTAATTTGTAATCGACTATTTAAATGAACATTTTCACACACGAGTGAATATAAACCGATTGAGATTCAAAAGGGTCCATTACATTTTTCCCGAAGATCATTAACAATTTATTAAATATTCATGGTATCGATTCACACTTCTATCGCCATTTATATTGGCAACAATTTTCATAATTACAATGTTTCATTAAGCAGTCTCGTCCACTTTTTATGGAATATGAAGGGAATGCTTGAGCAAAAATGAAAAATCAATGACTCTCTGAATATCGGGCGATGCATTGTGGCTTTAAATAATAACGTGCATAAAAGCAATTTCATTCCTTTTATATAAAATATGAAACTGTTGTCACATACACAATCGCGTCGATAAATATTGAAACTGTAAGATAAGGTGAAGCGTAACAATTTTAGTAAAACTATTTCGAACTATAATAAATGGACGTGCTTCTCCACTACGGTACGTGTAAAAAAATGAATCATTCTTCTCATCCGTAGACACGTCTGTCGTGTTACGAAATCACTCTTACAATTGATTTCGGTATATCAAAAATAGAGATACCGACCGAAACAAAAAAGATTTCGAATGTGCAATAAATTCATCTGAAAAACCGGCTAGACATAGAGTATGCAATAAATTCATCGGAAAATGCTAGCTGGACGAACACCGTGGACTGACAAATAATTTGTTTTTGAGAAGTCACGTATGTGCAAAACAGATGCATAGACTTGATTGACATGACGATTTTCATTACCATTGTACACATTTATTCAGGGCAAAATATTGATTTGTACGTATCTTAATCTCATTTGGGAAAAAATGCAAGGGTGCATACAAAATTCGAACCGAATACATGTTTATGCCGGCTGCATTACACTTGTGTTCGAATCTAATCCGTAAATTAAGTTGCCAGGTCACGGGAGGCCAGATTTATCGATTCCAGTCAACTCGATCGTGTTACCATCCCCTAACGATCGAAACTCGAGACAAATCTTTCGAACAAACAACCCCGAGCTCGGTCTTTGCAGAGCTCCTACCTTTTTTCTTTCGTTCGTTCCGTGGCCGACCGCGTTCGCCGTAGAAATCCCGAGCTCGGTTTTCATTTTTCACCGGCTGATTTGAATCGTTAATTGGAAGCGCTTACCGTCATGACGCGTCGTCTGGCGGACTGTTCGCGCGAGCGCAGGGTACAATGTCTGCCATAAGTGCTAGGACGATTGGAACCAGCACTCGGATTAATCTCTTTCTTAACACTAATCGTACCGACCACAAAATGCCAGTTTTCTACATTTTCTTATCAGAATTACAAGAATGAATTTCTCTTCACAAGAAATTCTCCAACATAAATAAATTTTTATTTAATAAAATAAATATATTTGCTAATGAAGCCTTTGCTTATGCTGGAGACACTAAATTTAAAGTTCTGAGACTGTAAGTATCATATGCGACTAATTAACAGTTAAATAGAACCTATCGAAACGTTCTATACAGCTCCGTTGTTTATTTAAAGGATCGACATATTTCTGAAGTGACCATTAAACCTGTTTTAAAAGAATTCATGGAACAGAAAACGCACACCGTTACGCCGAATTATTTGGAACGCCAGAGCAAACAAATGAGATTCGTTGGTTTTGCAGGAATTCTGCAAAAATATCAAATACATTGAAACCAATTCGCGGCAGATTTGTTCTATTTGTTCGATGTCGGCCGTATTCCGTGAAGCCACGCGAAATCCGGCGATTCTACGTGCAAAAATGGATCCAGAATGTAAAATGAAAGTTTCTCATACAAAGCTTTTTTCGAGGGAATTCAATTGAAAAAAAAACTGAACCGTGCGTGCTATTGAATACGCCCGGTACGGATGTCCGAGTAATGACCAATCCCACTCGAAATGAATTTTGATGGTTGTTTTATATTATTATATACTAATGCTATTGTGTTACGGACGGATGGAAAGGATCTGTTGTCTAACCGGACAGGAGCATTGTAATTGCTGGATTGCGCTTTTTACTTCGTTCTTCTTTTAATCATTTTGATGTAGCTCTTAAATTCTTTTAATTTATCTTGTGTGCTCGAAATTGTACCTACTCATTTTCATCATAAATACATAAAATCGCATCCAGTATGATCGCACGCATTATCATAATTTATTGGAGACTGTTTCATATTATTTTTCATTGCGATCTCCACATTCCGAAACCTGAACTGCGTGTCTTAAAACACATCACATCTAATAATCTAATCTTGTGTAATCACTGGACTGCGGATTTTATGCATTTATGTCAAAAATGGGTACGTACAATTTAAAACGGTGAATAAATTAAAAAGATTTAAGGCCACCACACACAGTGTATGAATTCACCTTAATAAGATAATTAAAAGGAGAATGAAATTTTTATTTGGCTCCTGTATCTTGTAATCAATGCAAACATTTATTATTTTGCGTAAAGATCCGCAGTCTAGTAATCTGTTGAGATATTCCACTTAGTTGGTACGTCCTAATTAAAATTATGAAACGACACAACACATTTTTATTTCGATTATCTTTCTCATGGTTGATACCACATAGACATTTTATTTTGCGCGAAGATCCCCAGTCCAGTGATGATACTTGTGGTCGGTACTGTACACCAGCAACGCAATCGCGAAGCCATCCGTGGCTACCTTTCCTCCCGCTATCATCCGCAGTTAATTACTGTCCACGTAATTGTCACCTTCTCCGGGAAATTGCTTCGCCGATTAGTCTGAGACCCTAGCACACGAAGGGCATCGAAACAGCGCCGAGTTATAATTCCCTTCGTCCCTGCGTCATCTCGTTCACCCTCTTTTCACCGCCGACTGCTATCTCGCGGGGTAAATGGAAGTGGAATTATTATTAGCTGAATGAATGAATCTCGTTTTTTCTTCTTGCTCTCGCGTGCACTCCGCAGCTCCCTCCCTCTCTCTCTCTCTTTCTTTCTCTCTTGCCGGAAAAATAGCCAATTTTCTTGAGTGAGCGGTGCAACCCGCAACTGGTATAACGTCAACAGCGTTACTTTTAAAATTTACCGCGGTAATATGGAAATTTTGTGAGTGCACCGATAAAATAAATAGCCAGTGCACCGCCGCGCTGCGCCGGTGCAGTTGCAGCAAAGGTTTGCTCTCCCCACCCCCGGCGGAGAAAAGTAAATTTTTATCGGGGGGAAAAATAAATATTTCCTTTATAGCCCGTTGTATTTAGGCGACGGTTGTAACGAATTTTGTCTGAGGTATTTGTAGAGGGAGAATAAAGTGTTTGAGAATACCCAGAAGAGAATAATTCAAGTTCTCTGAGTAAGCGTAATTACCGTTTCTGTGGAAATGAACCGTTCCATTTTCATAGGTCGGAAAATTATGTACTTATTTCAGGAGATCTCACTGAACCGGAACGAAAATATTTCTTTTGCATTTTGTAAATAGTTAAATCTTACGTTTCTCGGAATCTTCGGAATGTTGAGCAATGTTTTAATTCGTATCAGCTTGAACAAAATTGGATCATCCTCTATGTGACATGTGATTGTTCAATCAATTTGAAAATTGAGGAAATGGTTGAAGATCGGTAAAGTTATTCTTGGGCTCATTCTAAGTGTCATTTATAGGACTCTTTTAGTTTTTTAGATATTCGTGAAAATATTTTTTAAGTTTGCTCTAGGTCTGGATTAGGTTTAATATAAAAAATATAACTGCACTTGTTATGACATATTAATGGATGCAGGAAAAATTTCAGCCGTCATGTCGAAAAATGCTATTCTTGTGTTGTCGTCGAAATAAAAATTTTTGACAGAGAATTCATGAGTTAGGCCCACTGTGAGCTTGCGGAATCGCAGGAAGTCCGCGTAGTTTCTCGTAACTTAAGAAAGTATCTGTGCCGGGTCGGGTCGATACCTGTAAACTTGTCGACTTGCTCACGGTTGAACATTTCGCCTGTGTCAGCCTCGAGAACAGGCAGATATCTATTTACAGCGGGTTGCATCTGCTGCGTGGTTCTCGCAGGTCGCAGCCTCGGAGCCAACCCGAAGACGCGGAGCTTTCAAGGCTCGACTCAGTCGAAAGGTTATTAGATCCTGATGGCCTCTCGCTTTCCCGGTCTCGTTGCTCGTTACCGGCAAGCTTAGAGGGGTTTAAGCAACCCGTCCAAACAAAGTTTCCGCATGAACCCGGGTAGACGGCGGCGCGTCGCTTCTACCGTATGTCACCGGAAGCTCTCGGAGCCTCGCAGGATAATTGGAGTTTCGAAAGCGAGCCGATCGGTCCCGAAAGGATGATTTATTGGGGCCGCGAAGCAAGCCGGCGTAACCGGCAATAACCGATTCGTCATTAGCGGGATCTTCTCAGACGCGGTTTATCATCGATTAAGAGCTAGAACCCCGGCGTTAACCCGTCCCACGTTGATATTTATTGGTGTGTACGTTATCCGGTTCCCTCGATTAGCTCACCTCCGACAGTGTATGCCGGATGATTTAGGCTACGGTTACACGAGATGCGTTCTAAGACGGTCTAACCTTCCGATGGATACGTCCGGACAATCTAATGAATTAACCTTCCTTCCGGCTTGCACCGCTCAAATACCCATTCGATATTTCCTTAGACCGTGTACAGGGCGTTCTAGAAATGTTGTTCTTACTCGAAACGGGCGAAAATGTTCTCCGCGGCTTGTTATTAACGAAAAATACGGCAGAGCAGGAATCTGGATTTTCATTAATAATTCTTTAACTAATTGAAGGCCGCGGAGAGCATTTTCGCAAAGGAAAAAGTTACTCCAAATGATCTGAAGAATCGCTCATTTTTTGCACGAAGATCCGTGATCTACTTGTAACAAGAAACGCGTCTACAGCACTCGCGCATAAAAGCAGATTCCTTTCACGAAGAGCGCTTGCCACTCTTCGATAATTACCGCTGCGATTCTCCTGCTCGGACCGCTTTCAAGTACACGATAATTCACCTATCGAAAGGTATCATTAAACTGTCCGTGACCACGTTACTTCTGGCGAACAGTAAATTCATCGTTGTCAAGGGAGAGAGAGAGAGAGAGAGGGGGAGAGAGAGAGAGGGAGAGAGAGAGAGAGAGAGAGAGAAGAGTTAATGGAAAAAGCGTATCTGTAACATGTCCGCCGGCTCCCTCCTTACTCGCCTAGCACGGTGTGCCGTTCTTTTTATTTCCCTACCACGTTCCGGACCATCTAGCCGAGGCTATAAAACGCCTGGCTCCTTTCACCCCTTCTGTATCCTCTACCCTGTCTGTTCCTCCTCGTTCCTCTCGTTCCACCCTCTATCAGTCAGCCAGCATCTTTCCCCTTTAGCCTGCATCCAGCGTAAACGCGCCGTTTTACAGCGACGTTAGCCCGTCCGGTTCTTTTTCTGGGTTGTCCCTCCATACTCCATTGCCCCGGCCACCCCTTCGGTCCTCTTTGGCGGTTTCCTTCACTCTTCGTCGCCTCGGATCCACAGCCGTAAAGTCCAAGACGCAAAGACGTTTCGGTCGTAGCGTTCAGTTTGGCAACGATATCGCACTGAAACCTCCAGTTACGGGTCCATTTGTACCGTTCACGACCCGTGCACGAGCCAACAAGAACGGAGACATCGTCGAATCACGTGTCGAGGGTAGTTTTATCATTAGACTGCGGACGTTCATGCAATTTGCAATTTTTTCCACGAATTTTAACCCTCGCCCGTCCCTCGTTTCACGAAATGAATCTGTGCCTCGGCGTCAAATTAACACAGTCGTGAAAGATCGATGAAATAACAAGGTAAACATTTATTTTTAGAGGTTTTTTTATTGAAATCTGGAGACACTTAATTGGGATACAGAGCGCGATAAACGTATAAATGAGATAAACCTGCCAGGGCCGGTCAAATTACCGGTTTTGTATTTTTCATTTCACAGTTTATTGAAATTATTAAGTTGCTCACATGGAAATTGTTTCGATAGATTTCTTTGTCCAAGCATTGTAATAAAAATGGCAAAAAATCTAAATAAATAGAGTCATGTCATTTTTATAAGTTAAAACATTTTCATCGCTTTTAGTGCTCGGTAGGTTTAGTGTTAGTTACATATTTCCTTTTTGCGTGACGTATCCTATAGGTTCGGCAGGGTTCTCCACAGATAATTAGTTATTATTTCGATCGAAAATCATATTCACCTAATGTCCATTTTTTAAATGCTTGATCTTTATTAAATTTCATTAATATCGACATTTCCGGCGTTGCTGATTTTTCACTAAATGAACTGCTAGATCGGCCGCCCGGACCACTGTGTGCTGTGAAGAGGTTCGAATGAACAGGAATCCATCTTCGGACAATTCGGACGGTCTTGGGTCTGCGAGGGTAGCTATATTGCTGTATGAGATTCTCCAAAAGCAGTGCATCGGGCTGAGCATACCTAGAACTGAGACGATCGATATGGGGGCGTAATCAAGAGGCAGATCTTACTGTCCGCCACGGATTGGATGGCAGCGTTGTGTTTCGTTCGACGAACGAACTGTAAGAAACCTTGAACAACAGATCATCCGCGGAAAGTGTGCAGAGCCGGTCGAGTATCGTGTTACCACTTACCTCCTGGTTTCTGGTCGGTCTGTAAGAGGGGTTGAAGTGCCGGGGTGTAGGCGAACGGAGTTACAACCTAATACCACCTGATACTTTGGCTGCACAATCTAATTCTCTGTCCTAATACTGAATTAATAGTTCAACCCTCCGAAATAAAAAATTTTATAAAAAAAAAAATTAAACCGACTTCGAAAAAACGTACTTAAACAAATGCAGTGAAAAGTATGAAATAATTTCCATTTAATTTACGTGAATACACACGAACTGAAATACAATACAATCTTTTCGGAGGCGGCGCAAAATTGAAAATTTTCGACACCGGAAATTACGAAAATCCTTAAATTCTTCAACATGCTTTCACAACTATTGATTTCCAAGTTCACCATATTCCAATGAAGTCATAATCAGCAACATCTGTCATTTGGAAAATTTGCAATTTTGCGCAGCCTCCGAAAAGATTGTATTGTATTTAAGTTCGTGTGTATTCACATAAATTAAATGGAAATTATTTCATACTTTTTACTGCATTTTTTTAGTGCATTTTTTCGAAGTCTGTTTAATTTTTTTCTGAAATTTTTTTATTCCACACTTTTTAGTGGAACGAGCAGAATTTGTAGAACACCGTAGGATTGTTTTTTGGTCTTATTGGTTATTTGCAATAAAAACCGCAAGGAATGAAAAAATGCAAAATTCGTTTTCACGGGACCACCCCGGGGACATACTCTACAAGATGCAAAAGGTTTCGTTCCGTTTGGTCCATCCATTTCGGCGTAATCGATGAACATACATAGAAAAAAAGCGAAAAAAGAGGCACATACAGATCGAATTGAGTAACCTCCTTCTTTTTCGAAGTCGGTTAAAAATAGAAAGTGTCGGTGAAAAAATGCGTCGGAGGCTTCATTGACTGAGAACCGTCATCATTATACTGCAGATCTTTATGCATTTATAGTTTATAGCAAGATTGAGTAGATTAAATTCAAAATTGTAGGAAAACTTTAAAAATTATTTAAATTAAAAAGATGTTTAATATACCACGTTTTTAAGAGGGACTAAAAGGTATGAAATCATTTTTCCTAGCCCCATACAGATAGTCCTGAAAATTTGTGATTGTGAATTTTTAATAGCTATGAAAATACTTGTAAGATTTAAAACGATAAACGTGGGGCGCAAGGTAATAGTAAGGAGTGGAAAGAGTAGCTGCTGTTGAGAAAACTCAGGCTACAGTAAAATTGAACATGTCAATATATGATTTTCCCTCTGTTAAAATCATTAAAGAAAGAAATAACATTCAATTTAGTTTCTATTTCTTGCAATAGATGCAGATCGTTTTTATTTTGCATAAAGATCCACAGTCTACTCATTATTTTATGGTAACTGAATTGGCCAGCCACGCGAGTGATGGAAAAAATGTCTAAGCACCGTCGGAGTATACTGTTCTCGAAGCGCCAAAATTTTGTAATAAAAAATTGAATTCGTAGTTTTCAATTTTTTTTGGTGAGGCGTAGTATCGTAGAGGTTGAAAATCGCTGAACAATTTGACACAGTTTTCCCAAAATATGTAATACTGTTCTCATATTTGTAGGTATATTTTCCCGAAATTTCGTGACTTTCTTCTAACGTGAAACATCGAATGTTTACCTTGTTGTTTCTTCGATTTTTTACTTATGTTCCAATTTGACGTCGAAGAACAGATTTAGTTCGCGAAATGACGGACGGATAAGGATTAATATTTCTGTAAAAAGGCTGAGAATGAATTTGTACACGTAATATTTCTCGCCGGCCGGAGTCGACGAGTCGCCACCCTCTTTTTGCCGGAGCCGACGAGTGCGAGCTACATTCGCGGTGGTGCGGTGGCTCGCGTTAAACCTACCTTGGGAATTCGTTACGTGTGCCCTGTTTTGCATGCCGGCTCCTAGACACGGTCAATGCATGCACCACGCTGTACGCCGAGTTCGTTTCGCTGGCCTCCGCTGTTTCGTTTCGTTTCGTTTCGTTCGTCGCCACTTGGAGGAAAAAAGATGCGCATTACGAATGTAGAACTCGAGATTGCGGGAATGCCGGGTTGAAAGCGGCCGGGAACGTTCGCCGAGCGGCAATTAATTTCGCGGATAATTAGAAATTCCGCGGAGGTGGAATTACGTGAACGGCAGGACAATGGAGGCCGGCTCAATGTTACCTTTTCCTTTTTTCTCTGCGCCACGCACGAACGGTTGCCGATGTTTGCGAGCGATCGTGCTGCGCTGTTCAAGGGGTTGGTTTCTGACTACAGTATTATATCGATAAATGTCCCAAATGTCTGGCCGACAATTGTCACAGAACTATCCCTACTCCTACGGGATATACCCTCTTGAGGGGCCACGAAGCTCGAGCGGTCTCGGTCGCCGAGAAGTATGGCATCATACGGCTCGGTATATCGGTGAGACCACACTAATCCAAAGACAAAACTTCTTTATTCTTCATTATTCTTTTATGGGATTTTGGCCAACATATTCGTGGCATTTTTTTAATGAAAATGATACCAAACATGATATAATTCCGATAATATTTACAATGAATATAAGAATATTTATAAGGAAGAACAGCGTACGGGAAGTTCTTTGAACTGTGCTGGTGCGCTGCGACTCTCCGCGTGACTTTCTTTCCCATACGATGCCCTTTTTTGCGTCGAAAACTTTCATCGTTCATTACACAAGTAAATATAATTGGAATTATATCACGTTTGGTATCATTTTCATGAGAAAAGTGCCACGAATATGTTGGTCAAAGTCTGATCAATAAATAATGAAAAATAAAGAAGTTTTGTCATCGGATCAGTTATGTATACACTTCTCGATGAGCGAGGCCTTTTGATCTCCATTGTCCTTTTCTACGTTCGGCAAAAATCAAAGAATAGTATCCCTGGCGGATAATTGTCCCTGAGCAGACCCGTGTTGGGGACAATTATCGATAAAATACTGTGGTATCGGCGGAAATTAACTTGATTGGAAGATTGTTATACTCGGGTAATACGAAGAATTGATATAAGAATTAATTGATGTAGTATACAGTGCCTCCAAAAGATATTGGCACAATACATTCTCCGATTGTCATACAATTCAAAGTCGTAGTCAATGTTAAGTTGACATTAATGTTATGCAGTACTTTCAGAGAAATGATGATTTAATGTAGCAAGTAAAATACTACATCGTTCCTGTTATTATTGTTCTACATACTCATAACTAGACAGTGTGATTTTACTTACTTTTACTTTTCCACGAATCTAAGCGAAACGCAAATTTCGATGAACGACATAAGACACGGTTATTAAACAATAACTTGTTGATTGCATATAAGGCCGATTTGCATGACTAAAAACGTCTTCATCGATTCAAAGTGTAACGCAGTCCGTAAGGAAATTAGATTGCCGCAGAGCTACTGGCGGCAGCGTATTTCGGATTAAGCTTCGATCGTCCAACTCCGGTTTTACGATCGGTTTTAATAACCCCGGGTTTACGAACAATTTGAAGTTACACGGGTACAGTGTTTTTACGTTCTCCCCGGGGAAACCATCGTGAAATTGGGTGAAACGATTTCGCGCAAGCCGAGAGAGAGAGGAACTGCAGACGGTGAAATATTCTTGAGCCTGGCGTTCGAACTTGTGATAATTTCATTCAACGATTCGCGTGATATTTACCGATCCGGTCGATTCCACCCTCGAAATCATTGAAAGCAAGAAAATGCTCACAGAAAGACGCGAAACGATCACATTAACCTTCAATTACTCGCACTACACTTTCTACATAATTGGTTACATGGAACTTTGCGTCACTCGAACGTAAATAAATTTTTATTCAATGAAATAACTATTAGATGACTGCATAAGTTCGTGTCCGATTCGAAAATAAAATTCAATGGTTTAATATTAAAGATTTGGTTGAAGACTGATTAAATTAAAATTTAAAAAATGGTTAAATTTTAAAGATTTGGTTAAAAATTGGTTAAATTAAAATTAGAAAATGGTTCAATTTTCATCAATTAGAAAAGAATGGTGACTATATCTACAATTGATTAATAAACTTGTATTCTTTCAAATTTAACCATTGAATTTTATTTTCAAATTGGGCACTAACTTATGCAATCATCTAATACTTTAATGCAAAATCAATATTTGCTAGTGTGGTTGATACGTTTGTTTCTGCTAAAACACTAAATTTAAAGTCTTGAGATTGTAAATACGATATGCGAGTAATTAAAAGTGAAGTACTGTGACCAAGCTCAATGCGAAAATTCAAGAATCGAAATGGCGTCGAAGGAGTTAAAGTGGAATGTCTTCCAGCACCCATCCGATACTTACCGATCCTCCGTGCGTCGAACGGTTTCCGGTCTGTCTGGCTCGAGAGCACGGTTTTCCACTGTTCTCCATGGTTCTTCTCGTTCTGGGGCAAACGGCTAGCAGTAAATTCGAGCAAAAACTTGGAAAAAGATGTCTGCGTCCATGGCCAGTTAACCTTAATTTGGAGCGCGGCCAGTTCGCGGTTATTAAGATCCAGTGCAGCGAATCGTGCTGCTTGGAGTTTCAATTTCCATAGTCTTACAGCAGGGGTGGGCATTTTTGTCTGAATTGAAAGAGAACTGTCCCCACACACACACAATAGCGCGCAGGCCTCATGCATAAGGCGGCACTCGTTTCCAGGATTGCAAGGGTGCAAGATTCGCCTTCTCATTTCTCGATAATGCAAAAATGTGTTTTTTCACTAGTCAAAAACGCTAGATGAAAGGTCGATCTAGGGCGCTATGTCCCTCAAAAGTCCTTTTTTTGTTAACCGACTCGAAAAAGGAGCAGGTTACTCAATTCGATCTGTATATGCCTTTTTTTCGCTTTTTTTTATGTATGTTCACCGATTACGCCGAGATGGATGGACAAATCAGGACGAAACCTTCTGCATTTTGAAGGGTATGCCTCCCCATTGGTCCCTTGAAAACAAATTTTACGTTTTTTCATTCCTTGCGGTTTGTATTGCAAATAACCAATAAGACCGAAAAACCATCCTACAGTGTTCTACAAATTCTGCTCGTTCCACTAAAAAGAGTGAAATAAAAAAATTTTATAAAAAAAATTAAACCGACTTCGAAAAAATGCAGTAAAAAGTATGAAATAATTTCCATTTAATTTATGTGAATACACACGAACTTAAATACAATACAATCTTTTCGGAGGCTGCGCAAAATTGCAAATTTTCCAAATGACAGATGTTGCTGATTATGACTTCATTGGAATATGGTGAACTTGGAAATCAATAGTTGTGAAAGCATGTTGAAGAATTTAAGGATTTTCGTAATTTCCAGTGTCGAAAATTTTCAATTTTGCGCTGCCTCCGAAAAGATTGTATTGTATTTAAGTTCGTGTGTATTCACATAAATTAAATGGAAATTATTTCATACTTTTTAGGGCATTTTTTTAGTGCGTTTTTTCGAAGTCGATTTAATTTCTTTTTTCGTTTACGAGGCACAATTTGCATTATTCGGCAGCATGTAGCTATGAAAATAGGTGCATACGTAGTTGTATGCTTCCGAATAATACAAATTACGCCTCGTAAACGAAAAAAAAATAGGATTTTTGAGGGTGGTAGCGCCCTAGATCTTTTATCTAGCGTTTTTGACTACTGAAAAACCCCGTGTTTGTATTAGCTAGAAATGAGAAGGCGAATCCCGCACCCTTGCGATCCTGGAAAAAGGAGTCTACCCGTATAAGGCCTCGCCTTAGACAATTATACAATGAATATTTATTACTTATAGACCCGGCATAGGTATAGGGATGTACTAGTAATATAAAAATTGTTCTGAATTGTGGTATGATGCAAAAATGAATACCTATTCGAATACAAATTTTCTAAACATATAAAATCCGTAGTCTAGTAATCACGAAGACTTTCTACTCCAATGTTGTTCAATGTACCCTTTCACGAATTCGATACTGTCAAAATTTTGTTTCGACAAAACGATACTGTAGTCTACCGAATATGCAGTAAAATCTCCCAATAGAATCCACGTACTCCGTTTGCACATTTTTTTGCACAGTAATGAAAACAAATGCTCCACGAGTACGGGCGACATCTATGTTTCGTGCTTTGATAGTGCTCGAATTTTCTACAAATCTCTGTTGGTTGGTTTTCCGGGGAAATGTTTATCTGTGCGGACTGGATCTACGAGAACATTTTTCGAGAAAGTTCTACGGTTCATATTTCGAATAGAACGAGCTTGCGAATGATTCGAACGCAAAGGGACTGGCCGACGTTGTGAAAAAATGAAGTGAAACAAATGGTCGCTGTGTGGAGGAAAAGCGGAAAAGCAGCGTAACACGGCAAAGGGTTAATGAATTCAAAGGATATTCATCGTGTGTGCGTTACGTTACGTGGGGATCCGGTCGAAAAATGGCGTGCGCCAATCGGGCTTGTAATCAGGATAATTATAAACGCGACGTACTGTTCTCGGTCGGCGCCCTTAATTGGCGGGTCGCGGGCGTCATTCGGTCACGTAACCACCGTTGTACGAGCTAATGAAAGTAGCAAGTTTTTCTGGCCGGTTGTAAAAGTTTCCATTAACGAGCCGATCGATGAAGTTCACCAGCGGGCTCTCCGGTTTCCGGTCGGCCCGAGTCGAAAGCTCGCAAGCTCTTAGCCTCGCGCCGGATAAATTAGGTGATCTCGCGGCGCTGCGGCCGGAAAAGCCCGCGAAGTTTACCCCGTCGGGGATGCACGGTGTTCCATTCTGATTAGGCTGCCGCTGATGGCAACGGCTGGAATGCATTGACACGGCAGTAACGCGCCGCTGAAAGCTGTCCTCGAGGTCCTTTGACGCTCGTTCTCGTTAGATACTTATCGCTGCGGCGAAAGCTGCTGCTCCGTCCCCGGCAGAAAGATCGTCAACGTAGCAACACCGACTTCTGAAGGATCCTCTGAAAAAAAAGCTGCGTCTGTCTTCCGGGATCTGCTCCTCTTACCCAGAAGATAGACACCTCAAAGATAGACGTGACAAAGGTAACGCGCGCGCAGAGACGGGTAGAACTTGAAAAGACGATGTTGCAGAATCTCTTTGAAGCAGTAGACTCCGTCAAAGCTCTCGGAAATTCATAATTTTACTGTATAACCCTTCGGCACTCGAAACATTTTCCTCAACCAATTCTGAAACCAACACTCTGGAGAACTAACAATTGTACGCTGACGTTGAGAGAATTGGAAGTTTTTGTGACTTACTAGCAGACAGCGGATTTTATTCAGCATATTAAATACATTAAGACGGTTAATAAATTCCTGTTTCACTCCAGTTTGTCGTAATCCAGGTAAAACATTTCTATTCCGCATAAAGATCTGCTGTCTACTCAGAAGTTTTTGCTAATAGTCTGATCTTGTGCAATGAATTTTCAAATAATGCATAGACGTCACCTCCGGGAAGAGTTATAAGGCTGCATAAAATAAGATTAGGGGAGGCACGTGGTGTATAAATGTCTCGGTCATTTCTGCGCGAGAGTTGGTGAAAATCGTGGTTGGGATACAGAGTAGTCCCCTGAAAAAGACGCCAGGCATCTCCGGCACCCTCCTTTCAACGTTTTTATTTAGTAAACATCGTAATGTTATAGTATGTACAATAATATACCTATCTAGTCTAACGATATCACTGCGATTACAGATTCTGTTCATGTATCCGTTTCTCGTTCTCTCTCTCTCTCTCTCTCTCTCTCACACTCTTTCATTGTTTTTCTTTCTTTCTGTTGCTTTGATTCGTCCGTCGCCTGAGCGTCGTCGATTAAGAACTACGGGTTGTGTCGAGCGTGCGTCGACGCCGTTGTCTTCGCTCTCGTTCTCCTTCGCGTACCTTTTCTTCCTTTCTTCAGTCACAGTTAAACGGCCGTCTCGTTACGCTGCGATAACCAGTCCCGCTCATTGTCAGTTTAGCGGACGAATAATACTGCTCGCGCGTCCGCTGTCGGTCGCGTTGACAAAGAGAGACAGAGAGAAAGAGAATAAACAGATGTGAAGAGCGGGGATGGAGAGAGACAATACGAGGGAAAAGGGCTCTGACGTTCGCTTTTTCCGGCCGGCGTCGACCGACCAGCCTTTTCCGCTTGTTCTTTTTGCAGAGACCACGTCCCGCGCCCCGCTGGTATCACTTTTCCTTTCGCAGGGGAGAGGCGAAAATACCGCGAACACCGGAACAAAGTGGGCAGCGAGAGGGCAAAGCGATTCCTGCACGGTCAGGGGAACAAAATCGAAGCCCCCGGCACGACGACCCCTCGAATCGAATTCGATTCGCGGCCGGAATTCAATTCGCGACGAGCCCGGCCAGCCGGAACGAACGAAATCCAGAGAGTTTGTTTCAATGCGCCCTTCTTTCCTCCTACAGCTCCACCCACCGTTGAACCGCCCTCCCTCCACTCCCCTCGGCTATCCCGCCGACATTTACCTCGTTTCGCGTTTCATAAACCCGGTAAAACGCGGTATTCCAGCCTCGAAAAAACCCGCGGAAACCGAGCCACGTTGAAACCGCCCGGTTCTTTTCTTCCCGTTCGCGTCCGGTACGTCCTTTCAAAAGATCCCCACTTCGGAGCCACCCTCCGCATTCTACGCGCACGATTACCAATTACTTTTCACCCTCGCACGAATGGGGAATCGCTCGCTCGGACTCGGAAACCAAACCAAATTTCTCCTCGTTCGCACACTCCTATTCGCCGGCAATTTCCCGGCGAGAATCGCGCGATTCTTCACAAATAAAAGAGCACGAAATTGTACAAATTAGCCGTTCTGTTGGGAACATATGTGTGTCTCTGTTATTGGGATTTAACCCAAAGTAATTTAACCCTTTGCACTCCAATTGTGACTCCGAGGCGTCAGTAAAAATTGCCATACCATTATTCGAAACAGTTTTAAGATTATTAAACTTGTCTGTATTCTATAAATTGTGAAAAGCTCTACTGTTGTATGAGAAAACAAGTTCAATTTGATGTGCACAATGCCAAAAATATGACATAGATTGATTTTTTAATTAAAATTAATATTATTAAGCTCGTCTGAGTTTTATAAATTGTATAACAAGAAGCTCAACTGTTCTATGGGAAAACAGGTTCAATTCGGTGTGCACAATGCAAAAAAAGATGACATAGAATAAAAATGATTTGGGTTGAAGGGATGTCTTCATTTTCGAATGAAAATTGCTTCGAGCTCAAGGGGTTGGTGTGACGATACGTTGACGCATGCGATCCAAACGCAATACAATCTATTTAATGAGCCTCTGAAACCGGCAATATCGCACGAATTAACTATTGACTCAGGAGGTAATTAATTTGGAAGGATTCAGTATAAATAGTATTACCGATTAACTTGAAACTTTGAAGGTGTATTAGCGAAACACGGGATATTAATTCAACAATTTAACATCCGCTTGAGGAATTAAGGCTCAGAATTTGAAACAAAATTAATATTCCAATGTGCTGTAGCATCATCAATGTTCGATGCTGGCAAAAGTCTGCCACCATGAAATCATTAAAACACTAAACATTTCGAAGACGATTAAAGAAGATTATCGGATTCTGCGCGCAATTTCAGAAAGTCGCTTCGAAATTCGCGAGATTCTCGACGTTCGTCGGGGTTCATAAGTGCCTGGGCAGGTTTTAGGAGGTTCGAAAGGAACTGTGAAATATTCAAGATGTTTAAGTGATTCAAGATCAAGGCTGTCAAGCTTTTCATCCGGGGCTACCAACTCGTTCCAAGTCTACGCTCTCAAGACCGGCCAGACTCGGCAAACATTTTAAAACTCTCAATCCCGAAAGTCTGTAAGAACGTTTCAAGCGCCCCTAAGTTTCTATGCTCCATTCGATTCGAATGCCACCGGTGCCGCGAACAAAATCATTCTTTCGAGAGTCTCCTGAGCGAGGCTAATCGATCCCCATCGTGGCGGGAGCCCTTTCGATCGCGAGCAATACAGGGCGGACCATGAAGCGTGAACAGCTTGGATTATTCTGTTGTTAGTGGTTCGATCGGAAGTGTTTTTAGCTCAAATAACATGGTTCGAGGAGAGCTTTAAGCGGATTGTACCAAACTTGTCGTTTTCAGTTCTTTATAGATAAACCTACTATTTATTTACACCCATCTTTTAGGACATACTGAGACGAATTCTGCAAGCGTCACAAAGACTACTTCTTTTTTAAAATAATATCATCTATCTGAATTGAATCGGTGCTCAAAATGGTGTCCATTAGCAGCAGTACACTCGCCTAAACGGTTCAGAAATGACTTTTTGCATCGTTTCGGATTCAGAAAAAAGTATTTGCTACCTGACTTACAACAAACTAAAGTGAAACTTGCCAGCACAATGAACTTATTGTTCGTTGTCACGAATGAATCAACGGTCTCATTAATAAATGAACAGAAATTACGAAGTATCAATTCATCGAATGTTTTTACTGTCTCAAATTACACCTACTTATTCTAAATGCATAAAATCCTCAGTCTAGTTATGATACTTTCCGAATTTCCGGATCGCACCACTAACAGCAGAATAATCTGAACTGATCACTCTTCGTCGTTCACCCCATGTAATACTTCGTGTGGCAACGAGGTGTGACACTCGGAGATGACTAAATTTTCGTTAGCACAACGATGCTGCGATAAAAATCCCTCGGCCTAGAGAAACGGTACCGGGTGTGTTAAGCCCTATTAACCCCTGAAACATGCTGCGCGCCGTTAAATCCCACTGTTAACGCGCCCCTCCAAACAAATACCGTACACCACTGCTCCGCATCCTCGAACATTTATCCGTCATCACGGCCGATCGATCACTTCGATGATAATATAACAGAATTTCACGGAAAGTTGATTAAAACCGAACGCCACTATCAATCGGTTGCTGGATAAATTTCAAATCCAATCGGCGAACGATATTCTGCACGACTAGATCGGATTCTCGATTACGTTTCGGCGTGCGCTATCGTCCGCGGGCTTTGTCGAAAGGAAAGAGCAATCGGAAATAATCAATTCTTCCGTGCCTTTCGTAATTAATGTACAAATGATCTGCAATGAGGAAGCCAGTCAAATGACGCGGCGTCGATTTCGGATCGCGTTTCATACTCGGCAAGGTATTCGAGGTTTCGTCGTGCCCGCAATCGACCGTTTTGATCGAATAAATACGAACCACCGATTCGCTGATCAAAAACAAGCTTAATCAAGTATCTCGGAGTTCATTCGCTGCGCGAAATGTTTTTACAAATTCAGAATTTTCAATATAAAATTCGTCATGCTAATTTCCACAAAAATTGCATCGACTTTCGCGAGACATTTTCATGAATCACCAAAGTTGAACTACAACTTAAAATTCCGTTCTCCCATCAATAAGTCCAACAAGTTTCTTGCCGTTTTTAAGTGGATGCTCGGCGGACAGAGAAAAATATGCTTTTCAACCAACTACATCACGCTAAAAGCACATGTGTCACTCGCCTGACTTCCCTTGTTAGAAGCTCGACTGAAGTTTCGCGGATCCGAAAATGAACCTAGCACGAGCACTCGCAAATGGATGCGTGAATCTTAGACATCTGACAGCGACAGGCTCTCATGTTTGCGTCCAAAAGCGACGCTCAACCTCGGAAAATCCTGTCCCCTGCTAATCGTACGCGTTCACACATTCGATAGCCGAATAAAATCAAGTACAGAATTGTTCGGAAAATCGAACAGTTTTGAAATTACTTATCAAATACAACAGCACTATTGCTGTAATTAGAAATTTGATATAGATTACTCAAAATATATGTATGTACATATCTCTGTTATCAGCAGTCCGATCGAAAATGTTTTTATCAGATGTGGCATGATTTCGAAAGAGCTTTCACGTGATCATAGCAAAGTTGAGGTTATTACCAATTTTTTGTCAGAAAAGGTGAAAATCCCATAGCAATTCGCAGTCACGTGTATCGCCTCGCCTTTCGCCCTGGGGAAACTTGCGAAACTCTGGGTCACGCCGTTCTGCTGGCTGGCATCCCCTTTTCCTTCCCTCTCTCTCTCTCCCCTCTCTCTCTGTCTCTCTCTATCTGCAGCTCCGATACTCTCCATCGACTCGCGCGTGATCCAGATCGGAGAAACGACCGCCAGACCGTGGTTAGGAACACAAAAGTGAGGGGAACTCGATTCGTGTTCGGCGCGTGAACGATACTCTTGTGTCGGGTTATCTGCGAGAATATCACATCGAAACACACACAAATAGAAAGTGAAAACAGTCGTGTTTAGGTTCGCGTGGCGAGCCGGTTCCGGGGACCGGGTGGTTTCTCGCCGAGCGAATCTCGGCTCGCGATCACGCGTGTCCCTTTCTCGACGCGGCCCTTTTACAAGCGTCACGTGCGCAGGCAGTCGACTTGGGAAGCCTTTGAAAGGAAGGAGTACTGTACAAAGTAGTAAAAAGGTCCGTTCAGGGCGCCGCAATCCCGGGAAATCGTCGGGAAATTCGACTCGGCGGTGACCACCGGGCCCGCGGGAAAACATAACATTCCGGGATCGTTTTCTGGGATTCGTCGCGCAGGACTTTGCGTCGGATGCGCCGGCCTTCTTATCGCGTCGTTAACATAACTGGGTTAATGTAATCTTGATGAAATTAGAGTCGAATGGAAAAAGTTCGTGGAAACTGGGACGACTTTGAACCGAAATCGAATTTTCATTCTCGAACTTGGCGAATGTCGCTTTGCGTTAACAACATTTCGATGCACGACGGGTACAGTAGAACGGACCTGCTCAACTTCTTCTTCGCGAGCCACACGGTCCCCCACTACTTCAGCCTTCAGCTGAAACCTTGAGCCACTACAAATGCCATACACTTCTGGCGGTACGACCGTCGACTGTGTCAAATAATGGGGGAACGTCACCGCCCTCATTACCGGAATGAAGAAGTGGGAGAACGGGCGAAATGTGGCTCGCACGAAACGTGATGAACAGACTGCGGATCTTCATGCAAAATAAAAATTGTCTGCATCGATTGCAAGAAATGGAAACTAATTTGAACGCTATTTCTCGCCTTAATGATTTTAGTAGAGGCGAAATCATATATTGACATCTTCAATTTTTAAAGTTTCTCAACAATTTTGAATTTCATCTACCCAGTTTTATTATAAACGCATAAAAATCCGCAGTGTAGTGATGAAGAAGCCTGATTGATTATTATGTGATTACTTTTGTAACACAAAACCAACATATTTACTAGCTTATACTTTTATATTGTAAAGATAAGTGAAATCTCATGAACACAGGTCAACAGGGTAACTAAATCTAGAAAACTGACCGATGAATATCACAATGTATTTATAAAAAGCGAAATCTATATGTATATTCATAAAAAATAGTTTCTGTTCATATTTTTTGGCAGTAGTAATGGATGGAGGAGAGACAGACGTGAAAAGAAAAGAAAGAAGTTGTCGGTAAAGACTAGAGTTTATTTAAACAAGGAAACGATGAATGTCAAAACATCAAACCGACTGTCGTCGCTGTTACAAATTATTTCGATGTTGAAAGGATGGTAATAAATAAAGCACGTTCATAAATACTCGTCAGATTGACAAGTGGCGTAGTAAAAACTAAGTACATACATATATACATTCCTTGGCAATCTTCCTAGCGACAAAGAAATCGTGAAACAATGTATGAATTAACGAATATGGTACTGCACAAAGGAAACCTCGAGGAACCGTCGTGTATCCAGCATTAGGAAAACTCGTCCGCCTCGAACTACTCTGTTTCTCGATCAGAAGACGATTACTCGGAACAGAAGATAAGATTTCGCAAAAACTGGCCGTCCCGCGAATCGAACCCAGTTTCCATTGAAGCCGAGCGAGACCCTAGATCTCCGCGAGCCTGAGAGCAATGGTGAATTTTTCAGCGAGTCTTTTCGCAAGCGGATTGTCTCCGCAAGCTGCGATCCTCGCCGTCGAATCCTCCGTAGCGTGCCTCGATGTGCGGAGTTGGTAGTCGACTCGCTCGGAACCACTTCGGCCGCGAAACTCGATTTCCACGCGGCAAACGCGATTACTAGACCAGGTGAGAGAGGGCTAGCGCACCGGTTCCAGGTGAGACAGGGCTGTCGCGACGTAACTACCATCACCCGGTCACAGTTTATAATACAGACGCTATGTACAGGTTTCTGTGTCCGCTCGTCGACGCTAATGCCCGTGTTCGTCGATCGGCAAACGAGCCGATTTGCCAGACGGCGACGCCATAGTGGAACCACCGAGGAAAACACGTAACTGGACATGCCTACTATCTTCTCTGTTCTCGATTTTATAAAATGTCGGGCAAAGTCGCGCTATGTCGAGAGGAGCATCCGATGATGTTGAAGAATTTCCTTTGAATATTATTTTTCACAAGACTTCACAGACATCCGCATTCTTTGTAACGAAACTCTATGCAGTTCTGCGAAGTTCCTATGTAAGATCGTATATCCTCGCGAAGTATAAAATATCGAATTCCTGATCATTTAATATCTTCAAAGATATACTTCACTATCTCCTAGTACTTTTTCAGAATCAAGTGCGAACGATACCTAGTACAGCCTCGCTTGTTGCACGAGTCCCAGAATCTCGAACGATTCTTGGTGGGGATTGCAAATATGCGTGGTGCTACGAACGAGGCGCTACTGTAGTTGTTCAAAGTGTGTGAACCAAAAGACAGAGTGGCTGAAGCTGTAGTACAAAGCTTCGACATTGAAATACTTTGCCCGATGTCCAAGAAAATGGCCGTTTCCACTGTGGCAACGCTCGCCGCTCGTTCAACATTAACATTCTCGTTCGACTATCGCGGCTCGTACCCACGCGTGGTCGCGTTCCCAACATTACCCTCCTCGTCTTCATCCTCCCGCTCCTCTTGCCGGCGCTCTTTAAAGTTCGTTCACACACCCTGGACGAAACCATGCACCGCTCGCGAGACGAACACTCGAACCGATCGATCGATCCGAGCGCTTCGGAATTCTTGGTTCCGCTGGAATTAGCTAGAAGACTCTTCCGTCGATTGAGAAATTATTTCCCGTCTACCGGAAACTATTTTCCCCCCTGGAACTTTCTGTCCCAGCTGCGCCAAGTCGTCGAAAGTTTAAGAGCCCTTCGGAATTCGTTGGTGTACATGACGTGTCGTCTTTGGTAATCGCGACGCCGCGCCGTAAACAACTTTCATTATTTTCTGTCATCTGAACACAACACGTCGATTTTCATGAAATTTGTGTTTCATACGGTAGAACCTCGCTTTTCGCTCGAAACAGTTCCCCACTCCGTGCTTCTTTGATCTCTAAGCTGCTCAGGATATTATGTAGTCACCACAATCCCCACTACGAGTTCCAGAACTTCGAACAACTCGTCGTGGGAATCGCTGTTACGCAACGAACGAGGATTCCGCGCAATCAACGAGGTTGTACCGAACGAGGTTCTACTGTAATGGGATTCACACTTTAGCAGAAGAATTTGCAGAATGTGCTGTCTTTGTTGGATCGTTCGAATGGAGATCATACGTGCACTAACGCATGGATAATACTCTTCAAGATCTCGGATCGCATAAGCAGTCTACAAATTTTCCAAGTCAATCACGAGGTACTGGAACCGTTGAAAAATATGTTTCTCCTTTTAATAGCTTTGTCTCTGTTGCCATTTATTTGAACTGAATTATTTCAATTGCACAAGGACGACATATCATGCGCCCGAAAAGAATGTATTACGTGTTCCATTGGAGTCAATGAGGTGCTGTCCGAATGAATTAATCCCCCAACAGGTTCGCAAGAATAGAGCTCTGCTGTCTTCTAATCTCTTATCAACCTGTTAACTGTTTCATTCGTTCCGTTCGAAACGACCGCGCGCGCGAAGACATAGTTAGCACGCCGATAAAAATTTCCATGCGCCGAACGATCACCGCTTTATCAGTGGAGTTTTATGAAGTAGCATAAAACCTTTGTCCAATTTATTTTATTTAATATCCGCCGCTAAAGATAGATGGCCCGGTTCAGTGTGAACGATAGTCGCTGCTATATGAATCGCGTGGCAGTCGATGCATTAAAACAGTATAAAGAAGATCGCGGACACCTCGACCCGTCATAAATCTAACTCCGATGCACCGATGCGCCCATACACCGGCGGAACTAATAAAACGCGGGCGAAGTACGGAAACGAACCGCGTCGGGGAAACTGTACACTCGGCGACGATGCTGTAAGACACTATACAATACCATACAAATCTATTAGGCTGTCCCAAAAATTCGTTTCGTCTTCCAGCAATCCACGCAATGGATATCCGGAATAGTTTCGAACAGATGATCGCGATGTTTGTATGTACATAGAAAGAGTTGCTACCAAACATGCAATATTGTAAATGATAACAAACTCGTTAACAAGAATAAATAGTAAAATTGTTTGCACGTACGAGTGGGACAAATACTTTTTCGTAACACAGATTTGTAGGATTTAGTATAGTGGCTTACACTATTATAGGCTTGTACTACTTACGGTAGCATTGCCACGGAGTCTAGGAAAACAAGTGGCCTCGTTGCCCTACTCAACGGGTACTCTGGTATCTCATTTTCAAACAATCAATTTTACTTTTTTGGCATTACTCATTAAGTATAAATGTCGTAGAATAGGTGTGCAAACAGATTTTTCTTTGAATTCGTAAAATATATTCTATAATATAATATACCACTCTATAATTTTATGTGTTACTCCTGTAAATTTCATTGTGTTCACTATAAAAGAAATCACACATGTAGTTCAAATACCAATGAGAAAATTGATAAAACTTCGTGCGACCAGAATACCCTTTTAGCAGGTGTACGAATCGGCCGGTGATTATGGTTCCGAAAGGGATTCAGGTCGACGGAGCCTGGTCCGGACCGAGCCTCGGACAATTGAAATAAATGTAACGTCACAAATAATTAGCCAAATTGACCCGGCTCCTCTCGACGACGCGAATCGATAAGCCGGGCCAGCGAGCAGCAGGCCGATTCGCGAAATTAGGACACATTTGCCGCGTGCTGAAAACGTGCCGATTATTTCGGCCGGAGGCCGGCAATAATAATTTCCCCTTAATTGTTTTGAATCGTGGAATGCCCGAGATCCCAAGCATTAATCGGCTGGAAGTGATCGCGCTGGTTTTTCCGTGGTGGCCGATAACGACGCGCGGACGCTAATCCCGCCTCGGAATACTAACATCGGCGTGCGCGCATTTAGCTCAATTTTTCCCGTGTGTTCGTTTGCCGTCTGGGGAATTGTGGAACGAGAATTCGAGCAGTGGTGAGTCGTCGTCCTCGCTTCCGGCTGCGCCAAGGCGGCGCGAAGGGGCAAAACACGAGCGATTAATCAACGGCTCGCCCGGATTCTTCCGCGGGAACTTTCATCACGACGAAGCGAACAGCCTTGGCTCCTGGAATCGCGCAGTCGGGTCACGTTTCATTCCCCGAGGAGTTGGTGTCCCGCGCGAACCGGCCCTGCGTCGTTCGAGATTCGACCCATCGTAAAAGCGAATCGCACGACGCTTGTTCCGCGCTTTTACGCCTCCCGTAAATCGGTTTCTCTCGGAGCGGAACGAGTCGCGATCCACCGCCATCGCTCCAGGCATTAGCGTCGACGTGTCATCTTAACTAAACGCCAATCGTCCGATATACGATTCCCGCCGCAGCAGCCCCGGGACATGCAATCTCCCCTTGATCCCGAAACTTCGTTTTCAGTCCCCTCGTCGCCTTGGGGATTCGAAAGACTCGTAGCTCGCGACGTGTCTACCGGAAACGCGCGCCACCCACGCTTCCGGGGACGATCGGCTTGGTGATCGTCTCGGCTATCGTTCGCCGGTTTTCTTGTTTCTCTTTTTATTTTTTTATTTCTGGTATGCCTCGCCCGACCAACATCCCCGTGGGCTGTGGGGCCGAGTCGAAGCGCGAGGAGCTGAGTTTCAGCGTGTGTTTATAGGTTTTACCCGTTACCGATCCTGACACAGGCGGATCCAGGTGGACAGTGGGCTGAATTCAACGAGAACGTACTCCGACAGAATCGAACTCGGCCGTAGCGGTGCGGCGACGCTTGTTCCATGCCGTTCCGACGTTCCTTTTACACCGACGATATGTACAAAATGATCAGAGACACCATAAGACAGCTCGAGGATAAAATGGGTCCCGCCGTTCCGGTCTGCATCGCCTCCGGTCGTTCGCCTGCAACAAACACATCGTCCTTTTTATTCATTGGGTTTCGTCTGACTCGACGAATTATGTTCCATGTCGGTGAGACACGTTGTACTGATCGTCCATCACGAGGTGGTAGTGATTTCTTCATGGACGATCAGTACTTTCTCCTTAATTTCAATTTATTCATCTTATACAAGATAATCAGCGTAACGAGTTATCAGGCACAGCGAGTAATGTGAGAAAAAAATGTTCGAACGTTGATTTTTTAACTGACACTGTATAACTTTTACTACACATCCTGCGCAATATCGGTACATTCGTTCCACAACTTGGTGAGAAAAACATTTTCAATGTAATAAGTAGACTGCGGATCTTTATGCATTAATGGCTTCTGAAAATTTCCAAAAAAAGGTAGAATATAACATTCGACAGAATTTAGTACAATTTTTGTTTATCTGCAGAGCTTACTACCACTGGAAATAAGATTCTATTAGATCGGAAAGAAAGTTCTTACGGTTTTGCATTTGAATTTTATTGTTAAAAACCGCAAGAACTTTCTTTCCAACCTAATATTTCATTCCACATTCTTAAAATTCGTTTAGGGAAGCTGAAAATTGCATAAACATCCGCAGTTTAGTCATAAGAGATCTGACGCGTCCTTTTTATTAAGAGTCTTCCAGAGACTTAAGAATACTTAAGGAGACTTAAGGATCTTAAAATATGAACGCGTAAGTCTCTTAAAGGTTCTTAATAAAAAAAAAACGCGTAAGTACTTTTATCGCGTTAAAAATGTTTTTCTCAACAAGTTGTTGAACGAACGTACCGATATTGAACATCATCTTGGATTCATCTCAATGTCGCCTACAATACCACGTGGCAAAAGTTATACAGTGTCAGTTATCAGAGTTGCCTGAAAAATCGTGGCATTAAGAAATCATTAAATGTCTATCCTTCTATTGATTTCTGAATAATCCACGATAAATGAGGATTCAATACAACTTTCCGTACTTCTACTTTTTCAATTGAGCATAGCCAACTTTTGCATTTGCATCGCGCGGTGTTTAGCCGCGAACAATCGGAAACCTGGAAACTATACGAACTTCTATTATTACGAGAGCGCGACAGTTATTAGAACTTGCGTAATCTCTGTCAGTTTCAGTATAATTGGAGTTCTACATTGATTCCAGCGGATCGTTGCAATCGCGACGTTGCTGTTCGGTGGACACCATTGATTCTTATATGACAAGCGTTAGATGTCCTTTCATGTGCAGAACTAATTTTCAAAGAACAAATAATCTTTCTTTTACTATGTATTTACAGCAAAAAATTGATTTTCACAAAATTTCGAAAACAAATAGCTGAACGCATCATGGAAGAGGAAAGGTGAACAGCGTTCGCGTCAAAACAAACTGGTAAAAGCTTTGCATACGAAAAATCAATACTCGAGACGAACAGGCGTTTATTCGTCGAAGAATGGCACTGTCGAAAACGTCATTAAAGTCTTTTAGTAGGTGGAAAATGTCTCCGAGCATATTTTCGAGGACGAATTTACTGGGACTCGCTATTAATTGCACGAGATACGAAAATTAATAAAAGCCTCGTGTTTTTCCGCGCATCGGCCGCCTCTCGGAAGTTTTAAACACGGCCGAGCAACTCGGTCGTCCGACTTTAACGAATCGACCAGCTGCCAACTGGGGGAAAACAGAGTTTTTCATGGAAGATGTAAGCTGGGAGAAGGTTGCGAGTTTGTTTACGCTGCTGCCGGGGCTGAATTGCTCAAATCACAGGCCAGATTTCCATTAAATAATATATGTCCTTGCTTTACCTTTTAACCATGACCCTATGAGTTTCTTTCTAAAGAAAACGCACCGACAACGGTTGCCTGTATTAAACCAGCTCAAGAAATGCTTCTATCTTTCATACGTTTTTACGTTTACTACACTTTTACGCTCAGAAAATCTCTATTTAATAATCTTGGTCCCTCTTCCCGTGAAACTCGTCTCCTCTCGAGTTTCCAGCAGTAAGCGCGAGACTGTATGCTTGAAAAGCGATTCGCGAACTTGTTCAGATATATTTTAAATATCGATAAGATTTAAAGAGGCATACTATAATTATTATTTTGCATGGATATTGTATTGGGTTGGCAAACAAGTACGTTCGGTTTTTGTGATTTATTCCACTGTAAAAAGCCGAACGAACTTATTTGCCAACCCAATATATATACTCTTATATAAAATATTCCAACGATCCAATAATAATGACAGATTTGCGAGTAAAACGAATTTCAAAATAATTTTAATGAAATTTGACGCTGAAACCATAAAATTATCGTACCTAATTAAAGAAAATACGTTGAATTACGATATCGCAAACAAGCTAAAATGTGGAAGGCTTCGTGAACACTGGGATTACTTGCGAAATGTTTACTGTATACACATTATAATTATGTAATGTTCCTGTAAACTTCTGACGTAATAATGCAACGCGATAATAATGTTATCATTACAATAATAATTTCGTAACGAGGAAAATATTGCGATTGTTGCTGGTTATGGATTATGTACAATGCCCGACAATTACGTGCATCGACCTTGCCCACGCATATTCCATGACACATACATAAGGAGAACGCAAAAAATTGATTTATCGAATACGAAAAATCGAAATGGCTCCTTAAAACATCCAATAGCTTTGGATCTTCATTTTAAGTAATCGAAGTTCAGCGAACAGGCCACCTTTGTGCGGGACAGGGAGCCGTAAAAATACAATTCGAAGGTTCCCGTGATATTTTCCCGTGGCCCAGAGCCGCGAGGATTGAAAGGACCGTATCGGTGTTCCGTTCGCCTGTTCTTTCTTCGTTAAACGTCGCCCGCGGCGTGGCGCGGCGGCCAAGTATTTTATGCGACCGATCGAAACGCTATTTCCGCTCGATTTCGGACCGGCGAGGCAAGGCGAGGCTGCCTGGAAGTTTGTAAGAATTCCGTGATCCGAGAACCCCGTGATTTACATGGGCGAATTTGCGGCGGAGATCGACGGCCCCTCTTATTGTCCGCTTCGGAAATGCACGCTAAACGAAGAATCCCGGTTCTGAACCTCTTACCCGGGTCATGGCGAGTGTACAGCGGGTTGTCGAGATAAATTCGGAATTTTTTCGGCTAGTCTCATAAAGAAGATACACTGCGCGTGACTCGAAAGAAATTCCGTGAAAGGGTCCAACTGTTTTCCGCGCATTAATTGAGGTTGCAACGAGAGAGGTTCTACTGTACTGATCATGCATCAGGAGATGCAGTGATTTCGATTTCTTCAAAAGGGAAATAATTTCGACAGCTTTCATTAGTCCATTAAGAATTACTTATTAACACTAAACCTACCACTGCCGGTCAAATGACCGGTTTTGTATTTTTCATTTCACAATTTGTTGAAATTATTAAGTTGCTTACATCGAAATTGATTCGATAAATTTCTTTAGCCAAGCACATATTGTTATAGAAATTCTACGGAATCTAAATAAGTAGAGTCTTGTCATTTTTCTAAGCAAAAACATTTTAATTGCTTTTAGCGCTCGGTAGGTTTAGTGTTAAGAAATGACAAGCTGTAATTATAAATTTAAGGTATGCATATTCAAGATATCAGAGTGCTCTTCATTTAAAAACAAAAATTTTTTACGAATGTTAAATATAAATTCGGCAGAATTCGCCAAAGAAATTTGGTAACTTTCTGGATCAAAAATCATGTTCACGGAATGTTAATTTTTAAATGTTTGTTCTAATTATGATCTTTATTAAATTTCATCAATATCGACATTTTCGGCATTGCTGAATATTTACAAAGTAATATTAAATACCGATATGAGACAATTCATTTTTAAAATGAGCTGATAGATGTGCATTGTGTGTTCCGGTCACACGCGCTTGCTATGTTCGTCGAGCGATTCCCGTACAAGCCCGTACATGTTACTCGCTGCCATCTTCTGATGGACGATCAAGTACACACTTTAAAAATCTATGCAGCTAAGAGGCTAGCAGCGCAACCGAGGGAGCAACTCTCCGCGCAGTCGCCGACGGCGGACCTCGCGAAAGTATGCTCGGGGAATTCTGTGATTACGGCGGACATTGCGAAAGTTTCAGTAGAAAAATGCTGATGAAAAATGCCCGGAACGGGAACTGTTACACCCGCGAACGTAATAATGAAAATCACAGGGAATTACGTTTGAAATGCCGCGTTAACGAAACTATTCCGGCGGCGAGGCGTTTCGTATCGGGGAGAACGACGAACGGAACGGTAAACATTCTTGCCGCTTCGAAACTTGTTTCCTGTACGGCCCTGCTCTCCCCCGCGTTATTCAATAAGCGGAGAAAACTTCCAGACTCCGTAATTGCCGCGTTTTAATAAGCTGATCGCTGCGTTGTGCGCTCCAAACGCGTAGAAACTCGAAGATACCCGCGCCGAGGTCGACATTATCTTTATCTATTATTCCATTGTTCCCCGGTCATTCCGGTTAATAAATATCGCAGTTTTGTTGATAAGAGGATGGGAGACTATTAACTGAATGGCTATAGAAATCTCGTTGAAAACACTCGGCTGTCTGATTGAGCGTGGCGACACAATTGAGAACGTCACAATTGGCACCGAGTCATAAAATTAACGAGCCCGAAGCATTTAATTGTTCAAGCATTTAAATAATCGATAATGTTGAGTTAATGATGCACGAACCGGCGAGCGTCACGGTATTCTTTTATCAACATTGCCATGAGTCGCGCGAGTGTATTTTGCTTTTGTTGAATAATTCTAAGCTCTATCAGTAGACTACGGATCTATATGCAAAATAAAAATATTATATCCCGTAATATGTAGTCTTATTACGGTGAAAACAGCATAAGTTTTATATTTTACCCAATTAATTTCTCCAGAAATGCATAAAAATCCGCAGTCTATCAGTGTAAGTACAGCGTTAAAAATGTATCTTGAAAAAGAGTAACAATAGGGAAAAAAATAGAAAGTACCATTTTTCAGCCATTAATAATAATTGATAAAATAAATCACGTAGAATTTCACGTAGAATTTCTTTTTATACTTGCTCTAACAATGTTGTACGGGAAATAAAATGTCAAATACCATGTGATTTATTTCAAACTTAAAACTCATCTTGAATTTAAACCTTCACAGCGAAATCTGTTTTATTAAACAAATGAAATAATTCGAAATATAATATGCGAGCAAGTAATTAAAAGACACATCCGTTGGAACCTATTCATCACTGAAGAATGTAAAGATAGTCCAGAGGAAACTAAGATAGACACTACGTAAAAGAAATGGACAAAAGAATCGATGAACGATAGGTGATCGCTAATCTAGGAGGATATGTAGAGCAATATGATCTAGCCAACAGGATGATAAAACCGAATCGAAGATTATACATCCGGTAAAAAAAAATGTACGTTATACATGATCGATTTTATCAATTATTATTAATGGCTGAACCACATACAGTGACTCCCCTTAATATTCGGACGCTCTAAAAAACGCGATAATCTTTTTAATATTGGACTATATGATTCAAACTTTTTCGGAAGCTAGAACACTTAGTTCACTACAGGATGCAAAAAGAAATTTTTTCGAAAATTGCAATTGGTCGGAATTGTAGAGAAAATACTAAAAGATCCATGTTACAACTTTTTTATGTGGGCCTATATTGAAAATTTAAAAAATACGTTTTGTAGATCTGTTTCAATTAAACATATCCTGAAAATTTCGTCAAAATCGGTCGAAGTTGCAATGAGCTACAAGCGTTTAAAGATGGTAAAAATTGCAGATTTTCACGATTTTCGGCCTATAACAGCAGTAAATCTAAGAATTCTTACATCTTTCAATGACTGTCATTTTTCCCCGGATCAACCGATTTCTATGAAACCTTCACAATGCATATAACCCACGCAGATCTACAAAACATATTTTTCAAAATTTCAATATAGGCCCGCATAAAAAACTTGTAAAATGCAACATTTAGTATTTTCTTTAAAATTCCGGTCAAATGCAATTTTTGAAAAAATTTCTTTTTACATCCTGTAGTAAACTAATTGCTCTAGCTTTCCAAAAAAGTTCAAATCGCATGGTCCAATATTTGAAAAGTTACGGTGTTTTTAAGAGTGTCCGAATATATTAGTGGAAGTCACTGTAGGTCCTTTAATAACAACAAATCACGTGTCCATCATTCGTGTACATGAGAATGCACTCGAATTACCAAATTTGAACTTCGAAATTTGGTGGCAATGCCCAGCCCCATTATTATAGAATCGCCCCACTGCACCGTGTCGACGGAGTTGGTAATCGGGCGTGCAAACACTCACCATTCAGTACATGAACTTTGATGGACGCCGTATTGGCATTGCTGGGTTTGCATCTGTACTCCCCAGAGTCCGAGGGTTGCGCTGTCTGGATAAGGAGCCAGGAGGTGGTGATGTCGCCACCCTTTTCGGTTATCACCGAGACGCCGCCCCTGGGACTGTCATAGCTCAAGACGTTCTCGTTGTAATACCAAAAGATGAAGGCTGGTGGTTCCGAGCTGAAGTGTATAGCGCACGTCAGGTTTATCGTGCTACCTGCGCCCACGTACAGGTCTGGACCGCCCAGTATCGTCGCTGTCGGCACTGCAACCAAAAATCCCTTCGTTCGTAATCGAGTCCTCCTTTGGTTTACTTGTACAGGGTGTTTCAAAATTATAAGTACTAGGTTATTGCATACGAAATGTCCGATTTTTAAGAGTGACATTAAACAAACGCAATTTTGCGTGCCCAATGTATTCCATCTAAAAATTTTAAGTTTCTTGATTGTATTACGGTAAAAATAAGATATTATGGTCATTCACGTTTTTCATTTACAAGATTGTTACCATCAACTACTAGTACGTTAATTAATCACCATGTTTTGACCAAAAATCACATAATGCATAATGTTGGTTAACGTTGAAATAAACATTATTTAAAAGTAAAATTCTACAATAAGTATAAAACTATAAAAGCAACAGACACGTGGTTGCCTTACGAAAATGACAAGAATTAATTTAGACTTTGCGCGATTCTTATTATAATACGTGCTCTAATAAAGATACTTATTAAATAATTTCTTATGAAAGCATCTTTATAATTTCATTAATTGTGAAATAAAAAATCTAGAACCGGTCATTTGACCGTGGTACGTTTAGTGTTGAGGATTAGCTTTGTACCTTAAAGTTTTATATAATATTAGGTTGTAAAGAAAGAAATGCAGGATTTTTGTTCGTTTGTTTTAATTGCAATTTTATACCAATAAATATTTACCTTAATTTGATGAGTTATATTTAAAGCTTGTTTTGCGCTCTATTTAATTATGCTTTTGATATTTAATTGTATTCAAATTTTTATTAAAATATTTGGCTTTTATTTAAGGATGTCAAAACGCGATTTTCGCATTATTTTTTTCTACGAGTTCAAACTAGGCCGAAGCTCAAGCGGCTCGGAATATCAACGAAGTATGGGGCGAAGGAAGTGTCAACGAATGCACAGTGCAGCGCTGGTATCAGAAGTTTCGCGCTGGCAACGACGGCCAAATAATCTAATAAAAATTTCAATAAAATTAAATATCAAAAGCATAATTAAATAGAGCGTAAAACAAGCTTTAAAATTATATATAACTCATTAAATTAAGGTAAATATTTATTGGTATAAAATTGCAATTAAAACATTTCTTTCTTTAGAACCTAATAAAACGTTATCTAAGAGTTGCATTCTAAAAGCGGACATTTCATATGCAACAACCTAATAGAAGCTCGTACTTTTATTTAACTGAAGGGATTCACAGCGGATGTCGAAGAATTTGCAACGGGCTTGTTAACTTACCGACGACGTTCAAGCGAAATTGATGCGACTTGACGGGGATGGTCGATATCTGGCATTCGTATAGTCCCTGGTCTCTCTCCTGCGCCCACTTTATGTAAAGCGTCCATTCCGACCACTCGTTATTTTGGCCCTTGTTTTGCCCGTGGAGCGCTTGGAATCGCTGATCGCTCGTGTAGGTGTACGCTCCCGCCGTTAAAATGTGAATGTCCCTCGCCCTGACCCAGGATACCTTTCACAAACGGAATTTCAAAGAAGAGTCAATGATGGTTTTGTTGGTGGACATCGATGCGGACGCGGCTTCTTTGAATATAACCGCGTACCCCGCGATTGCTAAGCGAATTCCCCGATAACGAGATAGAGTATACGTTCGCGTTTCAACTTCAAACGGGTAGATTCTTTTTGCCTCCTTTTATTTCTCGTTGTTCGACAGTCGACAGACGCGATTAGTATTCTAACAATGCCCCCGTTACTTCGCCAGCCAGCTTAACGAGCTCTTCGACGCGTAAGAATAACGAATTCCGACGGCGGATGACCTAACCTCGTAAATATTCCCGTAAAAACAAGCCTCGCGCTTGCCGATGAGATTGAAACAGTCTGGGAGAGCGTCTTCAAGTTAAGTAACGGCACTCGAGATGTCTCGAAACGATTTACGAGTAGACGTCTTTGACGTTGTGCTAATTTTTTTCGAGCGCCACTGCATCGGTAATCACGTGGCATTACGTTTTAATACTGAGCTTCATTGACGAATACATCAGCCTCGTGATCCCGGAGAAACGATGTACATACTCTCTAGCTTATTTGAAAGTGTGTTAACCTTCCCGCTCGTTTAACGAGAACGAAACATTTCTACCGACCTAGAATCTTTCCTTTTTATATGTCTTTTTTCTCATGATTATGTACATACGAAACTGGTGCAATCTACTCGTAGAATACTGAAATGTTTAGTCATTTATTAACTATAAACAAAATGAAAAATGTAAGAAATATTTCGAATAATGATATAGTCATTTTTATTGGCTGTATTGTTTTCAATATTAAGATTATTGGTATAATACCTACATTCACTCTGGGTACATAGGTGTAGTCTTGTTCGGTTCTGTTAAACTAACGTTAACACTGTTCTCACAGTCCATATAATTTATGTAAATCTCATGAAAACATTGTGAATATAATGTGAACCAAACTTGATCGCTGATCTTTATGAAGAAACAAGTTAAAAACAAATTCTACGAAGTCTCATCACAGGCTGAGGCATTTGTTCCTGGTTCTAGTGTTGAGAACGGCTGCACTCGAAGAAAATACCAAGAAAGATTAATTTTTGAAAAGTTCTGAACCAGAATATTCCCTTAAGAGGGGTAGCTGTTACCCAAAGACAAGCAAGGGATGAAGTATTCAAGATATTCGAGGCAGCATTGGTCTCCGGATGGTTGCGAAGAGATTCGAAACTATTCAAGGTGCGCCGAAAAATTTGCTCTCAAGAATACAGGTATCCCCACTAGGCGAGCAACGGGGAATCTCTGAACATTTCTTGGAAGGGTTCAAGGCGGAGAGGCGTCTCTATGAGAGTTAATATTTCAGCACTGTCTCGTCATTCTGTACCGCTAAATATTTCACTAGGTCGAGACACGGGGTCAGAAGTTCCGGCACGAGCCCACTTCCGTCACCCGCACACGCCTGCCGCGTTCGTCCGTGTAATATATAATTTGTTTCGACGAAGGAGACATTTAAACTTCGGCCACGGCGAACTTTGACGTCTCCTGGGTACCACGGTAATTTCATCGGCCGTGTGCGAGTGTATGCTCTCGCCACCCGCAGCTAAAGTATCCGACGTACAAATTAATTCCTCGCCTTTCCGCGGAAATATTAATCTATACTCGAAATCAACGTTTTTATCAGAAATTTCAACTCCGCCAGGTTCTACACGTTAGTTACTCGTTTATTTCAAGCTCCCTGGAATATCGATTGTCGGCTGTCATTATTACAAAGGACTGGGAATATCTGGACTGAAAAATTTCAGTCAATTCACCATCAGAAATGTATGGTGTACCACACGGATATTAAAACTTTTCATTTACCGTAGCAGCAGTTTCAAACGAAATATAATGTGCTTTTAATCAAGAGGAATCAACACGAAATTTTTGTAACCAGTCCGATAATTGAAGCATTGATGAAATGGTATATTGTATACAAATCTTTGAGCGAAAAACTTCAAAATTGTATGTCAATCCGAAAAACAGCTTCCAAAAAAAATTTAAATGAAAATAATGTTTCTGTTTAACAACATATACCTTCTACACGTATATTATGAAGTAGTTTTTAGATTGTGGTTTGATCCTTCAAACAGGATTAGTGGAAAACCAGAAACAAATACGTTTTAATAGAATTTTTTAATAAAATTCTGGAGAATCTCGTCTCCTTTTTGCGTGTCCGCTGGTTCCTCTCGTTACAGTGTCACAGAGAATCCCGAGCAGTGAGCACGTAACGAGGTATTCCTATATTCCCATGCTAATCCATATTAAACCGAAAATCCCGCAGACTCGTGACCGAGTCCTCTGTTTACGTGACGACGAGATTCTGGCTAGGAGACACATCAATTTTCTGGGACACGGTGGAGAGGGCAAGCACGGACGAGTTCCTCCGAAACGAAACCTATATCGACCAATATCCTTTCACCCGTGACCCGTCCTCGTTTCCCCGAGGATAATAACGTTTCGGCGAGCAGTTGCGAGCGATTGAGTGACTGATTGCGAGGATGATCGAGAGGTACGATCCGTCGCGTGCGATACACGCAATGTATGTTATACATACTAGACCGGATCGAAAAAACACTTTCTTCGAAATCGACGACGCCCACGAGAAAAGTTGTGGTTCGTCACCCTGATGACAGGATCAAAATGTCAAAGTTGCTCAGGTTGCGCATTGAGCACAAAGATTCAAAATTAATATTCGGACGCTCTAAAAAAAAACGATAACTTTCTGAATATTGTACTATACGATTTGAACCTTTTTGGGAAGCTAGAGCAATTATTTTGCTGCAGGATGGGGAAAGAAATTTTTTCAAAAATTGCAATTGATCGGAATTGTAGATAGAATACTGAAAGTTGCATTTTACAACTTTTTTTATGTGGGCCTATATTGAAAATTTAAAAAATACGTTTTGTGGAGCTGTGTCAATTATATGCACTGTGAAAGTTTCATCGAAATCGGTTGATGCGGGAAAAAACGACAGGCATTGAAAGATGTAAGAATCCTTGGATTTATTGTTGTTACAGGCCGAAAATCGTGAAAATCTGCAATTTTTTACCATCTTTAAACATTTGAAGAAATTTTCAGAATATGTTTAATTCAAACAGATCTACAAAACGAATTTTTTAAATTTTCGACGTGGGCCCACATAAAAAAGTTGTAAAATGCAACTTTCAGTATTTTATCTAGAATTCCGATCAATTGCAATCTTTGAAAAAAATTTCTTATCGCATCCTGTAGTAAACTTGCTCCAGCTTCCCAAAAAAGTTCAAATTGTATAGTACAATATTTAAAAAGTTATCGTCTTTTTTAGTGCGTCCAAATATTAATTCGTTTCACTGTAGATGGCGTCAGGGCAACCAAAAGGTATGATTAAACATAATTAAGCACATATTTTACGTGTATGGCCAGTTCGTATCTCAGAAACAACGAGCGGAAACGTTTAAATTCAGCATTTGCGCTCCTTGTCTCAGTGATGTTAAATCATACTTTTACCGTTCCCAAAAATGCGCACTACTGTACAGATCTCGAGCGAAGGAGCCTAACCGCGTGATCTGCTCCGCGAAGGAATGATTCGGCTGCCTATCGGCGCGAGAAATGAACTTTTCGCAGGGACGAAGGAAGTGGTTAATTGGATGATCGGTTCATCCGCTCGCGTAATCTAGAATCGCTCGAGATGCGCAAGTCGAAAGAACCGGTCCGGTGTTCGTATTCGATCAGACATTGATAAAGGTCCCACCAGCTCCTCTATCCGCGGACCACTCTAATACTTGGATCCAGGCAGAGGAGCTTTTTTAATTAGGCTCCGACCGCTTAGAAATCACGGCAAAGGGTGTCTCTTTTTATTCGCTCGACCCGCAAAGTTCAGAAGTTACCCGGCTGAGGGGGATGAAGTTTTTTATTAACTTTGAACGCGTTTGACCCAGTGTAGTCAGACTGAGGGGAATACGGTTACCTCCTCTCTCTGACATTATAGTCACGTGAGATTGTGGCACAGCCTCGACAGTGGGAGTTGTAGAAGGAATAAGAGTGAGAGAAAACTCGTGATTAGCTTAGCTTGTTTAACCTTGTCCTAGGAACTTCCCTAATTACGACTTTGTCTGTTCTTCAGACGCTGTAGTATGAAGGGAACTGGGCTCACGTGCAGAGTGACCAGCAAACAATGGCAGCAAGCAAGCAATGAAATTTTATTTACTCGCCGGTTGAGGCCTGTTTGCCATAGTTAGGGATAGGGTCTTTTTAACAAACACAGCATCCTTGGAAGTACAAAATTTCAGATCATTCACGAATTAGCCCTCAAACGACTACAGCAATGATGTTAGTAATTTGATAAAGCAATACATTTTTATCAAAATTAATTTGTTATTATATTTTGCACACGTTCCATATTTCACTTCTATTCTGAGCTTCATCATCGAAGTTGGTTCGATGGATTCTTCTGGTCGTTCGAGGATTAAAGCAAATTAATTCTTGTATTTAATGTTAATTATTACAATTTATTAATAATTGCGATTCAAACTATCAACTGAACAATCATCCATATTAACGAAGCGGTGTACGCTGTTAATTGCATTAGCGACGATAACGTGTTGACGTGTTTCAATTACGTAAATCCAATTGTCAACTCTGTGTATCAACTTCAATCTATGTTTATATGTATAGTTCGGAAATCGTACACAGAAAAGGGAGAAAATTGACTAGTCACTATAAATTATTTAACGATTATTCAATATAAACAGATTTACGGACACTTGTACGCATAATATCACAAATCAATCATTCGTTAATAGCAGAGATTTTCCAGAGGACTGGCCAATTACGTGAAACACTTAGCCCGAAGTGGACAAGATATTGATCGAAGTTCTGCTAGGAAACACTGAGCGTAATTTACATGCCAAAGGGTTAACAATCGAAGTTAGAGCCGGAATGCGATCCGTCAGTAGCAGAACGTCGAAATTTATGGATCCATCCCGGCGATCCTTGGCAATTAATCCCTCGAAACGTACATAAATTGGAAAAGGCAGCTGTCTCCGGCGACTACGAAGAGGAGCGTGCTATGCCTGGCACCACTTAGCGTATTTACCCGAGAAAGTTTACGTCTGGCGAGCCGTTGCAACGTGCCACGCTGCTGCTGCTGCTGCTGCTGATGCAACGGAACGGATGCAGTTTAACGCTCCCGAACTGAGCCATCGCATCGAGACGCTCAGGCACCGGTAGGCGGAAACTACGGGAAGACGTCCAAGATGATGAATGCCAAACGTTAAGCAGAACTGCTGCTAGCGAAACTGCGAATGGATTCGCATATTGTCTGCCGCGCGAACTCGCCAGCAACTTTGTACATACATTACATTTTTGACAGATCGGCAGCCGCCCCTCCTCCACTGCATTGTGCCACAAATTACTACACGGTTCATCGATCGTCTTGCTCAATTGCAGTTCCATCAATTCGTCTTGAAAATTGTAACAGAAATGGACACGGTTTGGATGTTCTTCTGCTATTTGTAGAACGATTAATCTGAAATCTTTGTGACTTTTATATTTTCAACGTAAAGCGTACACAAGAGTGAGGCACCTGACTTGATCATCTCGAATAACTTCTTAATTATTCTTTATAATTATAATTCTTTATAAGTGGAGGCGTTTAGGAGATTTAAAGGCAATTCTATATAATTATAATTCTTTATAAGTGGAGGCGTTTAGGAGATTTAAAGTCAGATTTGGGCAACAATTTAATCAACGATTGACGAATAAATTTCTACTTCAATCGTTAATCGCAATTAACGGTTAAATTTCTACTTCAATCGTTAATCGCAATTAACGGTTAAATTTCTACTTCAATCGTTAATCGCAATTAACGGTTAAATTTCTACTTTAGTCGTTAATTGTGATTAACGATTACATTCCATTCAATTGTAATCATCAATCGGATAATTGATTAATGATTAACTGCTGAAATTTCGAAATGGAATACGGAATCGAAACTATGAATACTGAAAAAAAGTATAAGCTGAGTTTAGTCATTTGGTCTATAATACAAACTCTGTTTACGTGCTTTTATGTTTTTTTCGATGATTTCTTTTTTTAATTAACGATTGACCATTAACATCATCAATCGATTGAATCAATCGTCCATTTTTCAATGATTACCTTTTTTAATCAACGATTGACGATCAAACTTCATCAATCGATTGAATCAATCGTCCATTTTTCAATAATTACCTTTTTTAATCAACGATTAACTTCATAAATCGATTGAATCAATGGTCGATTTTTCAATGATTACCTTTTTTAATCGTACACATTAATCAATCAATCTTGATTAAAATTTTGATCGATTAATGCCGAACTCTGTTTGAAGGGATCGTACACTTTTTGATTTTAATTTAAATATTCTAGTTATTCTAGTCCGATTTAGAAGCCTTTCTCTCATTATAAGAAAAGTGATTGCAATTATATACTGACATGCACGAAAACAATTTGCTAGAGAAGGCTCATCGTGAATGCAGATCTTTACAAACAACAAGAGTTGAATGAAAATTCCTTCTCGATTCCCAATCCTTGTGACAAGTAAACTAAAATACATATGCGCGCTCTCTCTCTCTCTCTCTCTCTCTCTCTCTCTCTATATATATATATATATATATATATATATATATATATGACATTCCGAAATTCTTCTACTATTTTTCATGTTTATGTGTAAACTAGCAATTTTAGTTACAAACGCATCGAATCCGCAGCCTCGTCAGCAGATTCGGCGGACGTCGTTTCGGCATATTCGGCAGAGTGCGGCGCAGGAAATGTCGATTTGGCTGAGTCAAGATATCAGGATTACTGGCAGAAACTCAAAACCAGGTATGGGTCCGAGAGAAAGCTCGATTTCATTGATACAAGCGTAAATATTGGCTTTGGTACAGCCTGTCGGATGAAGGGTATATAGATCCACGGGACACAATGCGCCGTGCCGCGAACGTGAGAGCTTCATGGTGTTTCTTCGAGGCAACGCGGTATAATGTCGTAGGGAAATCCTCGAATCTACGATATCCCCGGTGCGCGTAGTTCACAAGTCTTATCTCGGTAGATTGGAGTTCGGCGACTGTCTCGTGACGGTCAACTGTCCTAGATCCTTGTTCGCGAATCTTGGTCGCGCGAAGCATGCGAATATCGGGTATCAATCACTTTTTTCATTGTTTTATGGAACAAAAATGAGGACCTAGCTCGGTGGTGTAATAATGTCATCATGGTGTATCTCAGTGCTGGACACATTTTCCTCCATTTAGGCGAAACTGTCCCCACCATACCGCACACCATACAGGGCGGTCCGATTGAAAATGTTTTTAACAGGTATAGCAAATTTTTTGTCAACTCTTTTTTTCATGATTTTTCAAGTCACGTCCAATTTTTTTGCAAATACACCTATAATTTTTTACGCCTGTTAGGAAATGTTTATTATTCATTAAATATTTATTTGTAGCTAATTATTTGATATTTCACAAAACGATTACCATTACTTTCCAAAATGACTCTCATTTCAAAGTTGGAGTCGGATAATATACAATATAACCATTTCCATTCAGTAGGTATGTAATTAAATTTTTTTAGTGCCATTTTGGCGTTAAGTAATTCCAACTTACAATTACTTGTAATTGCATTAAAATTACTTGAAATTGCAGAAATAAAATTACAATTACATGTAATTGTAATTAGTAATTGCAATTACTTTGGCTCAACCAATAATTGTAATTGCGGACCACAATTACAATACAGTAATTGTGAAAGGAGTAATTGCAATTACTCAACACGATTACAGTCATTGTAATTGTGTCTAACAATTACTTCAGTGTAATTGTTCTTGTAAACCACTAATTTTTATCTTTTGGAACATTTAACCGTTTTCTTATTGAAATTATAGCCACTTTTGCACATGTAATTGAAGATGTAATTAAATACTCATGTAATTAATTACTGCCCAACGCTGTCAGAAAGCGTAGAGACACTACGTTCTTCGACGTTTGCCGAAATTACGGTTGTGGAAGAAAGCAAAAGATTTCAAATTGAAAAATAAGGACCACTCCAGTGTTAACGAATCACGTATCGAGGAAATCCGTGCGACCCGACGAATTTAGACGTGGGTCAAATGGAATTCCACGGCTGACGCGGGGGACAACGAATGAAATTAAAGGCGGGTCTGCCTCCGACTGTATAATGAATTCACTTAATACGGTTTACACACCCAGAAATGCCGAAATTGAACAGCCCCGTTGCCCCGGCTGTGCTCTAAGCCCAATCCCCTGTACTCCGCCGTGATCTCCAGCTTCCTTTTTCCCCGTAATCCTGTTTGCCTACGAGCTTCCTGCGGAAAAGCTCCACGAATCTACTGGGTGGGTCGCAAGTTCTGCTCTGATACATATGGACACGTCACTGGCTTGATAATTTAACGTCTTCGAAGGATATATTCCACCATTTTATAGAGCAGTTTTCAAACGCGAGCTTCATCACGAAGTTCAGAACGCCGATTCTCCCGGATATTTTATAACCTCTTATATATTTCATAGCGCTCGAAACTTTAAACATCGGAAGCCAATCATCCGATTTATTTCGAGCTCGAGAGATTGCTTCTGGAACTGCCTTATTTTCGTACGAATGACGACTGGGGCAGTGCTTGCTGAATATTTTACAGACATCGAAACTCCAGCTTTCATACGAACGTCGATTTCTTGTTCCTGCTTTTCATTATTTCTTACTTGCCCTAGTTTAGGTGACGTGCATACTGCATACTCGCGCGGATTAAGAATTCTCTGTTCAAACGAAGAATTTACGAGATTTTCGCACGATTCGCGAATGTGCAACGTTCGAAGCTGCTGTATTTATTGGTTCGATTATTTTGTTACGCTTTGATCACCAAGAAGAGAGATAAAGAAAAAGAACGAACCATTTTCACTTTATTACTGTTATTATAATTTACTTACGAACCTTATGAAAACTATTAAATGAAAGAATTGTTATTCCAGTCTATGTAATTACTAGACTGCGGATCTTTATGCAAAATAAAAATATAGTAGTTAAATAAAAATTAATTTTGCCTCTTAATAGTCTTTTTACGTTGAAAATAACATAACAATATTCTTGGAATTTTTATATTTTTCACTGTTTTATATTTCAGCCTGTTAATTTCTCCATAAGTGCATAAAAATCCGCAGTCGAGTTATTACATTTTATCCGGCAACGAATGTGGTAACTTTCATGCCATTTCAAATATGGAACATTTTCGAAAGAGCTCGCACGTCGATGACAATGCGACTCGATCGGGAAAGTATTGTATGTAATCGAGGTCAACGTAATTTTGGGATTTCCTGCAATTCGAACCGTTATCGCGAGAAATTCCGACCTTTGGTCGATTACCGTCGAACGACAATGTCTTCCCCATTCTAGTCTGTAATTACCAACTTCAGGAAGAAGTTCTTCCAGTCCGAGAAGTCTCTTAGAAGGAAACGGTGAAGCTTCTCGAACGGAAATTTGTCTGCGAATCGACTCGGGTTCGCGTGTTTGGATGCTGTAAGCTCAAGATTTCCGGAAACTTTATTCTACCAAAATCGAATGGACGCGCGGAGAAACGAGCTAATTATCTGACATGGTTTCGCTCCGGGAAGCTGTGGACTACTTTTTCGAATGAATCTAGATCACAGCTTCCCAACGGGAATACCACCATACACCGGTCCTTTTTCTTTCTAAAACATTTTAAAATTAAAAAATTACGAATTGTAATTATGGGGATGATTTCCTTGGTAGGAATATTTAACCATGAACTCCGTTACCTAATTTAACTAAGAATGTAATTCATTGAGGCATTTTTACTACGATCATCTAAGTTTAACACTAAACCTACCAAGTACTAAAATAGATTAGAACGTTTCACCTTACAAAAATGACGAAACTGTATTTACTTGGATCGCTTGATAGGATGGATTTGCTGGATAAGTGTACAATTTTAATAGTTATAAGATAAAAAATTAAGTAAGTTCAGTGTTAACAGACTATATTTATTCTGTATAGTACGATTTTCTATGAATTAATTGCACGCGAAGTCCAGCGTCATTTCTTGACTACTAAAGATTGAAAGCTTGCTTTATTCTTCTCTATATACATATAAAAATGCAGTGCTGACTCATTCACTCACTCACTGATCAACGCCCAGGCTAAACCCTTGGACCTAGAAAGCTGAAATTTTGCACAGAGGTGTCCTTTATGATCTATACAAGGGATAAGAAAGGATATTTCGAAATTCAACCCCCAAGGGGGTGAAAAGGGGTTGCAACGTTTGTATGAGGAATATTTTGTTCGTGGTTGGATTTACTTCATACGTGGTCTTAATGCTCTTTGATATAATTAATCAAACACCTGTTTTGGTATTGCATAAAATTCAACCCCCAAGGAGGTGAAAAGGGGTTGCAACGTTTGTATGAGGAATATTTTGTTCGTGGTTGGATTTACTTCATACGTGGTCTTAATGCTCTTTGATATAATTAATCAAACACCTGTTTTGGCATTTTAAAAAATTGATGCCCTAAGGGGGTGAAAAGGGGTTTTGAAATCTAAGATGGCGGTATGACATAAAATTAAAACTCTATAAGGGTGAATGGGGGGTTAAAAGATTTTATGGAGAAACAATATCAATTTCCGAGGGCATTGAACGGTTTTCTGTGCGAGCGAAGCCGCGGGCAAAAGCTAGTCTATTTATAATTTTAATTTGTTATAGAAATTGGAGTCCCCGCATTTCATCAAGAATATGGTGGCAGCAGTAGTTGAGGGCATTTCTAGGGCAGAAGAGTCTACACGGAAGGGAAGTGGTGTTTTTCGCTCCAAAAATCGAGCTCGAATGCAGCCGGGATACGCGGGCAGCGATGCAATAATCCGAAACGGTGGTCACGAAGTCATAATTCGAGTACCGCGTGTACACCGCCATACCCGATTACTTTCGATCGACCAATAGCTGTAACGTCGGGACCGCGAGCTACCATAAAATTGAGTTTCCAGTTGCCTTGAAGGTCGATTAACGTCCAATCGAGACCAGGCAACTCGATTATTTCCTGCAAATCGCTTTTCCTAAGGTCTTTACGAAGCCCGGATTTCCTCTCGAGCCGGGGCCAAGAGTATACCGTTCCTTCGCGTAATTACCTTACCGCCGCAAATTCGTCGGAATCCCATGGAGTAACAGAAAGTTTCGGAGAAGGCGGGCAGCATCCCGGTAGCATTTCGTCGACGCATTCAACTGTCACGTGCAATCTCACAGGCCGAATAGCTCGCGAATGAATTCTGACATGACGGGAGAGGTTCGACGACGGTAGAACCTTCGATCGAGATGACGCGGAGAATTCTTTTCTACGCGATTCGATCAACGAGGAACGACGGCGAAATAATCTTACAGTCTTGTCGCCCAGATTCCGAACTCTACACGTCAGATAGGCTGCCTTCCCGATCAGCGCCGTCACGTTCGTGTTCTGCGTGTAGTCGAACGTCGGCTCGGCCTTCGATTTCGGCCCTGACGCGTCGACCAGCAGCTGATTCCGCGGCCGACTCTGGCTCTGGTGTCGATCCATGTTGTCCATCGCCCGATCCCCTAAGCTGAGCGTGTCTGGAACATTTCAAATGAGTTCCCAATCAGAGATCGAAATAGTTCTCCTTCGTTTTTGAAAGAATTCCCTCAAGAATTCCTTGATAATTTTCCTCCACTCCTTTCCCTTCATTCACTCCATTCATCCCTCCCCTTTCCTTCCCTTCCCGAGATCCCCTCCACGCTTTCTCTCTCCTAGATCGTCCCTAGATCTTCTCTCCTCCTTTCCTTCTCAAGATCCCCTTGTCACACCTAGATCCTCCCACCCCTTTCCAAGATTCTCTCCGCTTATCTCTCCCCTGGATCCCCCTTCCCTTCCGTTCCCTACCCTAAATACACTCCTCCTTTCTGCTCCCTAGGTCACATCTCTTGGCTTCCCGTTATCAGAATTTGTTCCCGTAGCAGTAAAAAAATGCTCGAGGGCTCACATAAAAAGTAGGTGATGGCACTTCGTGACTGGGGTGTATAGGCTTAAAAAGGATCACGAAATCAGCTTTGTAGAAATCGACTTTAGGTACATCGATCTTTCTGACTTTGTCTGAGCGAGGCCTTTGAAGCTTCCCTAACAACGGGCGTCTTCTCCGCCAAATTTGTCTCGTTCGAGAATCTTCCTTTACCATCATGAAATGATAGTGAAGATAAAGGATAAAAGAGCATCGAACAGTCTCTTCTTTTCTTCCCGTTTGGTCTCATCGAATCGGTGCCCGAGAGTATCGATTCCTGAAGATGCTACGCGAGAAGCTAAGAGTATATACGACGTCCGTCCGTATACCTAAGCAAGCGAATCACTTTGACTCTGTTCCGTCTGGTGTATAAATGCCGAGGCCACCGGGGAATTCGGGACAGTGGTTCTTTGGTAACGACCCTGGGCGCATTGGATCCTCATTCCCGTTTCTGTTTGTCTAGCCATCTGGCTAAGGAGCTGGTTTTCGAGCCCGAAGTCGAAGCGTTTTGACCTCTTTCCGTTGCATTCAAGAAAGTTTTTTAATCTCCGGCCCCACATGTCAAAAAGTTTGTCCTATCTGTAGACGAAAGGGAAGGATCTCGATTGTTCCCCGGAAACGCCGTTATGATACTCGCAAGGAGTTGAGCCACCATTTTGACAGGTTGCAGATAGTCCAAAGACAAATCTCTGGTCGCAATTTGAAAAATTGAACCGATAATAGTATCGTGCATACATGTGTTTAGTATTCTATAGAAATGGATTGAAGAGTAATAAATAGGCTGCGGATTTATTTAGCAGTGAACATATTAAAACGATTTGAGGACATCTCAGTGTATTACTTTCAACTGTATAAAAAAGAAAAAACAATAGTGTAGGTGGACTAGTACTAAACGACAAAATAAAGATGTTCAATAGAATTTTCCAGTGACAGCAGGTCAAACGTGGCAGTAATATAGTAACGGTAAAGTTCATTAAGTTCTATAGAACTAATTGGATATCTGTCAACACGGATTTGCCCAGACGAGCCTAACAATTTCGACTGTGCGCGAGTGTTGACATTGCGTGGCTGAATGCCCGAAGCTAAATGCAACATAGTGTTCGATTCCATTGAAATGTTTTAAATCGCGACGGTTCTATTTGAACCGAATTCACAATATTGTTTTAGCAGAGTGTGCCGGATCGTGATTCTGTGTCGCAAGACTATCTATTGATCTCTATGTACCTATCTGCCCACCAATCTCTCTCTTTCTCTCGGCCTCCCTCCCCCATTTCTCTCGGCTTATCGCACCCTGTATCTGTCTTGCTCCATTTGTTCTCCGTCCGTTATCTTTTACACTCTCGTTCTTCTCCATTCTCTTTTTTTCTGTGCCCGCGTGTTGACTTCTTTTTTCTTCGCGCATAAAATCGCTCTACCACGGCTGTGCTCTCCATTTTCTTTATGTCTCCCCCTCTCTCTGTTTCGGAACGACCGTCTTTAATAGTGATCGTTGCAAAAATGGAATGCAACAGAGTATAATTCCTCGTGCGTGGAAACCTCCATTCTCCGAACGCGAACGCGGCACGGCTCGTCGAACGATGCTTTTAAATATTTGCAGTCGACGAGAGACAGAGAGAGAGAGAGAGAGAGAGAGAGAGAGAGAGAGTTGCTGGCAAGTATTTGCGCCCCTAATGAAACACTTTTAATGCACTGTATGCTCTACTCGGTGCGGCTATCCCGATTAATTATCGATCTCGGTGACGTACGAATTAATGACGAAATTGTGACGCTACACAGTGGGCTATTTGGCCCGGGAAGTCGGGAAAACGCTTTGTATAATACTTCTTTCATACAGAAAATTCCATTTAACATTCCATTTCAAAAACTGAAGGTGACCCTCATATCTCGATAAAAGAGTAAAGCAATAAAAAAAACAGATTAGAGCACTGTATGTCTCTCAGGAAACCAAGCTACTTTTGTTCGAAACATTTTTTCGTAAAACAAATAACTTAAGAGTTGTTTAACGTGATCACAATTCAATTTAATAAATAGACCGCGGATCTTTATGCAAAATAAAAATTGTCTGCATCGATTGCAAGAAATAGAAATCAAATTCAATGTTATTTCTTCCCTTGATGATTTTAATAGAGGAGAAGTCACATATTAACGTCCTCAATTTTTAAAAATTTCCAACAACTTCGAGTTTCATCTACTCAACTTTGCTACAAATGCATAAAAGTGCGCTGTCTATTAATAAATAATCAATACAGTTAGTCCGGATATATAACGGGCGTTCTCCTGTACTTTAAAAACAAGAGTAAATCTCAGCGACTGGAAGAGGCGTGCGAAGGGTCCGAGTACCGATTAACCGCAACGAGTAATATCGTGAATGCATATTCGCCGATAATATTTACCAGTGAGACGAGCAGGACGCGTGCAGAATTTCGAGTTCGAATTAGTCACTAAATTTCGCGGTTCTTCCTGCGTTGCGGCTGGTCTGTTCATGAAAACAGGAGCGCCATGCGAAACGGCCGCAGAGGTCCGATCGGGTGAATTGTAACCCTTACATTATCACAGCCGGCGAATATTAATGTTCCTTTATTTCGCTATTTGCATGGTAATCGTTATTGCCGGCGTTCTCTACATCGAGCACCGCGGTCGCGGGTGTTGGCTCGGCCAATAGAGGTCGACTAAAAATTCAGAGGCGATACTCGCGGCATTAATCATTGCGGAAAAGTAACCGTGGGCTCCTTTATTAAACGGCGAACGAATTTACCGTGTCGCACTCTGAATAGTCAATTACATGCGACGGGCTCGCATAAAAGCGTCCTCCTTTGACGTCTCTGCCCGGACAAACCTAATATATCAATAAACGTATCTAATAACGTAGTCGTCGAAGTTTTAATGATCCTCGCAACAGTCGTTTGTTCTCAGCTCCACCGTCGAACACTTATAAATAGACAGCGGATTTCATACATTTATGGCAAAAATGAGTAGGTGTAATTTAAAACAGCAAGACCATTGCAGAAGGATTTCACTAACCCCATTATCTTCCGAAATATCTTCCACGAGGTTACCCAAAAATACCCTGATCATACCCATATTTTTACAAATGGCTCCAAATCTAACGAGGGATGTGGATGCTCTGTTATATTCCCTAATTGTCGTAAATTATTTAAACTGCTTGACTTCTGCTCTGTTTTTTTCTGTAAAGCCTCGTAATAACGAGCTGTTCAATCCATTATCTCTTCTCAAGACTCCAACTTTATAATATTCACCGATTCCGCTAGTGTACTGGAGAGTCTATCCTACCCAAAAAAGCAAGACCCCATTATCATTCACATCTTCAATGCCTTAATCGAAGCTCAAATCAACAGCAAAGAAATCATCTTTTCTTGGATCCCCTCTCACGTAGAGATATCGGGCAACGAAACAGTTGATGCCGTGGCCAAAGAGGCCTCTAAAGAAATGCCTACAGAATGCCCTGTTTTGAACAGAGATATGATAAAACAAATTAAAAGAGAAATTAGAGTTGAATGGAATGCAAGATAGACTAGTTCTCCTCCCTCTAAGCTATCCTTGGTGAGGCAAGACCTCCTAAATAATGAATGCCCTCAGGTTACTAACAGAAGAGATCAGGTAGTTCTCACATGACGTCGTATAGGTCATACTAACCTAACTCACTTATACAGAATTTTGAAAGATCCCCCCCCCCCCATGTGTACCCGATGTAATAATAATACTGTCCCCTTTTCTCCTTCCAAAGACGTCGCTTGGCTATCGCTAGCAAATTAAGTGAATGCCTCAATGTTAATGAGAATATCAGCCAAGTCATGACATTTCTAAAATCCATCAATATATGTACCACACCCTGTAATCATTACATATAATAGCTGCTAATCGATCTTTCCACAATGTACTTGTAATTAGTTCTAAGGCTAAGGATCTAAATTTGAAATTTACATGTTATAATTCTTGTGGTCGCTAATGACTAATTTAAAATAATTTTAAAAAAAGACCATTGGACAGGAAGTTCCAACTTGTAGCTCGTGAGTCAAACGCGGCACATTCCCCGCTCAGGTTCTACCCCCACTCTTAGACTTCATCGTTGCCATAGAACCGCCCACTAACTCTACGTCTGTACGTAGTAGGGATCTCGCGGCTCTCGGAGGGGAATAAGTTCGAACTCCCTGCTCTATAGGACATGGCCTACACTCGAAAGCCTCAAGACTGCTCAAGTCCTTCAAGACTTTCAAGAAGCAAAATTTTGCGACTGGAGGTCGGCGCAAAAATTGAGAGGCTACGCGGCATTAATCGTCGCGGGTCCGCGGAAAAGTGACTGCGGGCCCCTTTTATCAAGAGGCGAACGAATTTACCGTGTTACACCGTGAACAGCCAATTACACGCGACGGGCTCGCATAAAAGCGTCCTCCTTTGATGTCTCCCTAGGCAGATAGTGTCGCGTCGTTGATCTCCGTCCGTTCCCCGAGTTACCGTGCAAGAGGGAGGAAGAATTCTTGAAAGAACGGGTGAAGGTAAAGAGGACCCTTAAGCGTATCTAGTTAAATAAGTTGTTGGAGGACGCGGACGGCAAGAATAGAGGCCGACCGTTCTCAATAGGAAAGCGCATACAAAGTGCCTATAGCTCACTGCTCTCTCCGCAGGAGAACCATAATAGCCGCGGGGGCGTAGCTATAGCCAGAAGGAGATTGGATGGAATTAGATTAGATCAGAGCTCATTACACTTCGGCTTAAGAGTGAATTAGGTAGAGAATGGCTAGGCTGAGAGCTGCGCCGAACGTCATGGGAAAGCCCTCGACGACGACGACGCACAGTGTCGCACAACGTCGCTACACGCCGCGACGCGCCGTGGGGGCCCAACCCGTGTGTATCGTCCTCCGTTGTTTTTCTCGTAATCCATCACCGGCCTGAAAGAAACTCCGATACACTCGTGTCCCCTGGATATGCGTATGCAGTCGCGAGACCGTTATAAATATACATGACCCCACCCTCCGCTCGATGTTACAACTATGGTAATTTCCCGGCGTGCACTGCCGCGCCAGCTACTTTTTCAATCGCGTAGCAAGCGCCGAGAAAACGTTATCCTACCACCCGGATAAGGGGAATGGCTGTCGCGAAATCGCACCGGGAATTATTGCTTGTACAAAGTAATTCTCGGCCTTCTCGCGGAAACATTAACGTCAATTCAAAATCGAATAACAAGTTAATCAAAAATGTAAATGTCTCGCTCTGTTGTCCCAATTTTCAGTCTCTTAGAAAGCTTCTCCGAAATTTCTAGAAACCCACAATCATTCACGCCATCGCACAGTGGGCGAAAATGCCAATCTAGTCAAGCGAACTACACATTTAGAGATACTACTTATTATTTTATACTTATTATTATTAGATATTACCTATATTTTCCCAAGATTTTTTTGTATTTCCTGGCTAAAAAATAGACATTCTACTATCGACTTCAGATTTCATACATCTGGATCATTATAAAAATTGAGTTTTGTCCAGCTAGAGGAGGAAAGAACGCAGAAATCAGCACGCACCAGCGAGCAGGTTCCTGCTCTGCAGATCCCATATGCATCCCGCAAAGACGACTCTTAATTTCCGTCTGCTCGAAGGTAGAAACTCCGTACAAGGGAGCGGTGGATTATAAGCAGCAAGAACTTCGCGCCGTTAATTGCTTTTCTCTGCCTCAGCTCCATTACTGCCGCGGCGACTGCGTTATTTAAACAGGGCTAGCGATCAGGAGAATAGCAATATAATAAATCCGTCGCGCGCCTAGTAGGGTGACACCTCTAGATATTTTATGGGCTTTACTACGGGCACGGTTTAATTAATTCTGTAGCTGCGACTAAGCCCCAAGAGCTTATAACGAGCTTTTCCCTGCATTCCGGCGACTGCTCTTTGGTTCACCCAGAACTCCACCGTCTGTCTACTCTTCGTTCGCTTGTATCGACTTCCCAGCAACCACTTCAGCAACATATTTCATCGTCTAACGATGCTACAGCCTTGTCTGATAGTCGGCGCAACTCGCGTTTCGACCATTAAACCCTGCCATACGATCTGTCGCACAGTGCGAATAAATCTGGTATATCTCAATACTCGTTTATAACACGATGTACCATAAATTTCTTTCGTCAAAACTGCGTATTACGGGGAAATTGCTATTATTAATCATATGACAATCATTTTATTGTTAAATTTCATTTTTGGTGAATAATTACCATTGCATACACATTAGTAACCAAAAAATTTTTGTAAATAATTTTGCAAAAGCCAACTCAAAAATCTAGGTATTTTCTTTTTATTAGGTTGGAAAGAAAGTTCTTGCGGTTTTTAACTATTAAATTCAAATGCAAAACCGTAAGAACTTTCTTTCCGGCCATTAGACCATTTATTAAAATGTATTAGTTGTATTGCTAAATAGTAGATAGTACATTCGAAATTAAAATAATATTAAATCCAGTGGATTTAAACTTCCCACTTGCCTATACAACAAATTTAAAGGGACAATCGAACTCTTTCTTAACGGCGCTTTCTAGAAGGCAGTAGGCGCTACGGTGGGGACAGTTCTGCCTCGATTGTGGCAAATGTGCCCAACACTGCCATAAAGCTATAGATTTCATCAACATAAGCCGACATATTAAATGACTGATTCAAGAAACGACGTATCCGTAGGATCCCATTCGATAAAATCGGGGTCGCGGCAAAGAACGTAGACTCTCCTCAAGGCACGCACAATTTACCACAGCATTTCCATTTATCTCTGAAGATTTGTAGTAAGCTCATTTTATACTTTAGAAGTTCATCAATATTTATAGACATGTGATAACTGTATAATTTTATGGCTAGACAACGGATTTTATGCATTTAGGACGAAAATGAATATAATGGACATAACCATGTCTACCAGACAAAGTATTTTATTAAGGAGGAACAAATTGGAATTGCATGAATTCATCAGAAATTTCTGCATTTTAGGACGAATTTACTAGACCGAAATGTTGTGTAAATTTGACTGAATTTCAAGCAAAACTACATCAATAAATTATTTGAATCGTAAATTAAATACGTGCAGTTGCATTGAATTATGTACATTCAGTCAATTATACGATTTCTGACTGAACGATTCTGACGATTTCTTTCCAATCAAGTCTATGCACATTTTCAATAATTCATAAAGGAATACGTAGAAGGAGAACGCTTCAATGCTTTCCGCTGGATTGATTAATTTTACATTAAATTACTTGATAGATACAAATTCGAGACTTCGCATATCGTTTCACTCACTAAATTAATATGATGAAAGAAATACTTTCCTGACAAACTTTGAAATAATTTATTATTAAGATTATTTCTCACATAAGTATGAGAGTGGTTGGAACATCTACACTTTGTCCATATTTATGCATTTGTATATTCTTATTCTGTAAATATGTTTCTTGGTTGTCATTCTCATATTGAATTCTGTATTATGTTTTTCAACATAATACATTTACATATTTACATCAACATAATTCATTTTCAATCTTATGAGATTTTCTACAATAAAAAAAAAGAAAAGGGAGAATAACTGGTCGGATTATCGGCGACTGGCAGAAGGGGCTTGCTGATCTCGTGAAATTGTTTTCGAACGTTTTCGGGAATCCTTCGACGGGGTATCGAAGAATCTCACCGCGGGCGGCACAGTCTGAATAGATATTCGTTTATTCAAATGGCTGGTGTTTGTGATCCGCCTCGAATATCTAAGCAGGGAACGCGGTCGGGCGAATACAACACCGGATACGTGTATCGGTGGGGAAGATCCATGAAATAATATTTACAATGAGTAAAGCGATCTTGGGATCAGCATGAACGTAATATAAAAATGATATTATCTTGTTCCAAAAAGTCTATCGAAAAACATTACATACTTTTATACGTAGGATAATAAAAGGGATCGATTGGTTTATTCTTAATCGTCAGTGTAAATTTTTATCTTAAAGGAACGCTCTTTATTTTAAGGGAAGAGCAGAGAAAAATATTAAACAGATTAGCCAGGGCATCCAAATGAAGATGAGCGTCTTTCTTCAGCGAAACATACTATTTTCACAGCGTTGAACTTTATGGGTTCGTTACGATTACAATTTTTATTATAATGTATTAATTTTGTTATTTTCGAGGTAGATTGATATCTAGGAAGCACTACAAACTTTGTACATTTTTCATTTTTCGACAAAACGCCACTCGATTTTGCAATCTGGACCTCTATACGGCGTCGGGACGCCAGCGTCGCAGAACGATCGTAATTGCGGGATGATTGAACGCGGTTAGCATTCCTTATCGCCAGTAAATCGTGGATAATGGAAAGTAACGACGAATCCCTGCGGAAATAAAATTACTCTCGCAGCCTACCGTGATAAATTCCGATGACAATTTTCAATGACTTATGCGCGAGCAACCGTGCGAAAAATTACACCCCATCCGTTCTCAGTAAGATAGAGCACGTATTCCTCGGGGGTATTAGCTCCTTCCTTTTATGATTAAGTTTCACGATTCCACTGATCAGTGTCGAACATTATTTCAACGCGTGCACGGTAATTTTAGAATGAAAACCGCGGAGGCTGAATAGAAACTAATGTAACGGAGACGCTTTGTCAGTGTGCCAATGCTTTGGGGATCTCTTTGTAATCCCATTGCTGTTCCACTATCAATTGGAATTGTCTTAACGCTATCAACGAAACAGGAACGGGAAACAATCTCCGTTTCCATGTCACCAGATGGGAATAGGCTGTATGATATTCTGTGTCGTATTCCGTGCTGCATAATTTCGACGCGGGTATAATTTACAATAAATTTCCTTTTATATTTTAACTCTTTGCACTCGGAGCAGCTTCATCTCGAAAAATAAACATTTCTTCCGAACTAAAATAATTCCATTCTACAGGGTGTCTCAGCTGAAGGAGGCTAACCTAACCTAAATATCTTCTTTGATTTTAATGGCACAAAAAATATTTATGGCATAATTTAAATGGTACCGATGGAGGAATATCATAGAAGAACAATTTCTTTTGTCCGGTTATTTTTTCATAGTTTTTTCAAGATCATCGTTATTTTTTTTATCGGGAAAACTAATTTTTTTATTCCATCTTATAGCGGCTGAAAAAATACATTTGAATATGCTTAAGTCATTAACAAGATGGAATAAAAGAAAAAGTTTTCCCGATAAAAAATAACGATGACCTTCAAAAAACTATTAAAAAATAAACGGACAATAAGAATTTTTCTTCTATGATATTCCGCCTTGATTTTTTGTGCTATTAAAAATAAAGGAGATATTTAAGTGGCCTCCTTCAGCTGAGACAACCTGTATCTTAATTTTTTCATCTAAATAATATTTTGAATAATCGTGTAGCAATCTTTATAAAAATGTTTTATCTGAAAGAGAAATTTATTCTGTATCTGAATATGTCCAATAGGATCAAAATCACAGAACGTTAAGTTCTTCTGATGTTTTTACTGTTTTAAATTACACTTATTCATTTTTGTCATAAATGCATAAAATCAAGAAAATTATTGCGACACGATAAAGTGAAAGAATTATTTACTGAATTAACACAGTTTAATTATACAAATTCAATATAATTCTCTGGTAAAATATGAAGAATGATCCCCTCACAGAACGACGAAATTAATTTGATTTCATTTGCGTGAAGAAAATCACGCACATGCGTGATGCTGTTCGAAGATATGTAAAATTATTAATAAATCGTATGACGAATTAACTCGTCATCGCCGGTTAATATGCTAATGTAAACAGACGGTAATTGTCGCCAAGTGTTAATTGGGGTGTGCAAGGTTTCCAAGCGTTCCATCATTCCAGTGTACCGACGCAATTGTATTTTATTGTGTCGCAAACATTGGACAAAAGACGCGTGCCCTCTTTCGCAGGGCTGGCTGGGCATTCGAGCAGTTTAATTAGAGGAAAAAGTCGAGCTGGGATGCTGGAGAGGACACCAACGAAGAAGAAATTCCTCTATTCATCACACGGGGGAAAGGATGTTATCAGCGCTTGGTCGGACAACGGACTTGATAGAGTCAACCGGCCAATCTGTGTCACATCTTACTTGTAAATTTCCAACATCCCAGCGACACGTTTTGTGTTTCGCAACTGACGGGCTAAACGGCGAGAAAAACTATGTGAAAATGCTCGCTCAGACCTGTCACCTTTTTGCAATATCCGCTTGACAATGCAAACACTTTTTTTTATGATTACTTCGCGAAACCGAGAGCTTAATTAGACGTTTCTTACGCTCTTTAATCAGAGTTCTTCCTCTTATCATTCATTCGGACGTTTTTATTAATTTTTTTGGTAAATAATGTCTCCGTCACTTTGTACTGTACAATGAAACCACTTTTTTTGTATTTACTTTACGAAACAAGGGGATGCAGTTTAATTCTCGCTGTTCATCGAGACGTGTTTATTAATTCTCCGGCAAAGAATACTTCCGCCAGCAATATTAATTTCGCACCACATCGTAGAATATACAATAATTATTTTCTTACTAAGTTGTTTCGTTTGTAAACTGTGTATTTGTTTCTATTATTATGTGTAGAATGAGGGTGGGATGTTGAGAAAGTTAACAGCTCGTGAGACTCGGCAAATTTTTTTCTATTATATGTATTCGTTTAAGCAGAGAATATTCCGAAGAACCAACTTTCCTTGAAAGAACTGCGTTTGTACTGTTCGGGTGCACCATAAGCATTCGCGAAAGAGTAAACTAGCAGGCGAATGGTCTACCCATTCACCTCGACTTTCCTTTTTCCATCTGTAGCCAATCTCTAAATAAAATCCGCGAATGCGGAATTACATTAACGACGACTACTTAAACGAACGTAGAATATTCCATTCAATTTCGCGGGAAGTCTGCAAATTTGCAGGAAGCCGGATCCGGTCGTTAGGCGAAAAGAAAGCCGCGCCCCGGGGAACTGTCGACGCGGAGCGCGGATAGATATTGCAACAGCTGCGGTTATGGCAGTATCATGAAGTGCGACACGATAGAGATAGACTAGAAGTAAACCAATCACCATATGGGATTTCGTGTTTCGCGAAAGACAGTCTCTCTGAGCTAGTCAACATTCTTGTTATAAATGTTTAAAAAATAAGTTACGTACAATACAAACATTTTATGCATAAATACAGGGTATCCCAAAATTCCTTCAACAGCCGGAAATGGGAGGTTCCTGAGATCATTTGAAGCAACATTTTTGCGTCTAGGTCGCGCTCTGATTGGTCCGTGTTTTTCGTTAATAACTCCTAAACGAAGCCGCGGATAACATTTTTGCAAAGGAAAATGTTGCTTCAAATGATCTTACGAACCTCCCATTTCCGGCTGTTGAAGGAATTTTGGGACACCCTCTAAACCACGAATAAATATAGACAATGAACTATAGACAATGAATATAGGCAATGAAACAGCATATCTGCATATCTGTTTATTGAACCAGCAACTATTCCGAACGTCTGACTTGTCGTAGAGTTATACTACTGATTCGAGAACATGCTTCCAATCGACGGAAACGGGGATCTATTTACGCGAATCTTAAGTTTGCTGAATTAACTTCGTGCGATTCCGTCTCAGATTCGGGCGTATCTTGCCTGAGAGTACACCGACGAGTAAACGAGTCCCGTGTGGTGGTTAACCGCCCACCGTGTTCCGTTCTTGTGTCTTGCGTCTGCTGTTTAAACTTCTGCTGCCACCGCGACAGCGAGTTCTAAGTCGTGCGGTCGCTAATAACCTCGCAGTGAATGCGACCATGTTTAAATAAACTACAAATAAATAAATAATTTTGATCAAGAGTAATATTGGTTTTTGTGGGAAGCAGGATCTGGTTTTGAATGAAAAACACGTCTGTGAAATTTACTCTTGCAGAACTGTTCTCTCTGCCTTCTTAAAAGCGACTAACTAAACGACTGCAGAGAGGGTGTCTCTGCCGACTGCAACCGAAAAGAAAGAAAGCCCAGGTCTATTGGGCTGAAGGCCCTTAGCTTTATCTGCTTTTCAATAGCACATGGCTTTTGGGTGTTTTATTACCGATGTCCTTGGGTCTAAGAGGACTGGAGTAGGAAATAAACATTTGACCCTCGGTATCTACTTTAACACATAACTGAACCGATGTGATGCAGTATTAATTTTTGCTCTTATATCAATAAGTAAGTATTAGATGTGCAAATAAGTTCCTTCCCCTTTCTTTCTACGATCATAACTTCGAATTACTTCCCGATTTTGGTACCATCTGAAAGAGCGTTCTTTTAATTTTAAGAAGAATCGTGATGTGCGCCCTAAGAGTTTCCAGTCCTATGCAAGAATTTCAAGAAATATGGCGTGCGAGAAGCATCATTTGCGGCACTGCTGAATCTTTGCATTCCAGCTTAGGAAATCAGCTGTTGAAGCTACTGAAATCGCCTGTGCAGCATCGGGAGAGAACGCTGTATCTTACAGAAGATGCAAAAAGTAGTACCCAAGATTTAAAGCCGGAAATAATTTGAAATACGACGATCACACTCAGGTGCATCGAGAAAGTTCGATGACGGTGAGTTAGAGGAATTGGTCAACGAAAATCCGACCCAGACGCAAGAAGAATTGGCAGAAAGATTGCGAGTTACACCAGACAATATTTTATTACATAAAATGTATTTATTACATTTAATCTTGTAATCTTTGTAATCTTGAATTTGATAAAATGAGGAAAGAACTTATTTGCACACCTAATAATATTGACTCTGGATGTACGAAGAGGACATTAAAGTGTTATTCGATTGTTCGTATGGTTCACGTAGGTATTTTTAAGAGTCTTATAGGTATTCTTAGTTACGCTAGTTTAGGATAAAATTGTCAAAATAGAAGGATTTGATCTTGCATTCAAATGAAGAACAGTTACCCACTGCACAGGCGAAATTGCCGATCAGCAAAGCGTTGAGTCTTCGTACAGTCCCGGAACAAGCTCGTTATTTTCGCGAGCAGTTAAAAGAACGATCAGCAGCTGCGATAATTAATTCAGCCAGCCGCAGACACATTCTTTCCCAGCCTTCGACGGCGCTCCTGGAATAATCTTCGCGGTGTCTAGCTCCCCAGTAGCGCGTGTCAGAGGTCGAAATTACTTTCAAGTGGAATCCCCGATCCGACGACGTTATTGCCGCACCTTGGCCCAGGGGATTTGCACGCGAATCGCATTGGCGTTTCAGATTAAGGTATTTAAGGGACTCCGGCTGTGCCACCGTTCCTACCCCTATGTATCTCGCCGCAATTTCTAAACAGAAAGACCCTGCGGAGGACTAGAGAGCGAGTGAGGGAGTGAGTGAGAGAGAGAGAGAGAGAGAGAGAGATCGGAGTGGAGAGAAGTTTCCGGCTTCGGTTGGTGATCTGAATATTTAGATCACTCCGGACCTCCGGGAGAACGACCTCTGGTCGAGCGTTGAAAGATCATTTACCTGAGAGTTATGATCTTATTTCGAGCACTCGCACCTTGGGTCTTCCGGGTAATGCTAAATTGAGTTAACCCTCGTGCGATCCTCGGGTGAATACCCACACGTTCCCTGTTTCTGGACACTGTTAAGTGCTCGGATCCTCTCTAACCAGTAATCTCATGTACTTGTTTAACACGTATCCGGCCGCGTCGTTAACCCTCCTCCGCCCATCGTGTCAATTCGTAAAGGGTTAATGTTACTCTACCATTTCTAGAACAATTGGTCTGGGACTTCGGCACTCTTCCATTTTTTTAACATTTATCATTGAATAGAAATTTGAATACACAAAGCTGCTCCTTCGATCTGAATCCATTTTAACCATTAGCACATTGCCAGAATTTTCTGATACTATCAGCAACTTTACCTGTTAGCCTTATTCTAACGTAAGCGAAAACAGCATTTCTTTTATCACTATTAAACAGCATATTGCGAATGTCTCCACAGTTGCGCCAGCGAAGTACATGCAAAAAGTGAATAGCAATAATTCAGGTTTGAAGTAAGTACGGTTAGGTTTCAACCAAGTAGGTTTGAATCAACATATCCGCCCGACACGACTTCATCTGATTACGTGGAACGTTATTAAACGAGCAGACGTGTTTAACCAAACGTGCGAGAAGATTAAGATATCAGAATATTTTCACGATTGAATTATTCTGATTACTTCGTAAAAAGAATGTTAATTTTCACTTGAACACTTGGCAAATACTTTATCTTACAGCCACATTGTTCAGGGGCACGCGTTGCCTCTGATAAAACATTTTCATAGAAACGAACAATGGCCGGAAGCGCGTCGAATAGAACGTAACAATTCATTGACAACGTTCGTGCCCACGGGCGCCGCTAGATCCGACGACTGCCGCTATCTGTAGCAGTGTATTACCATTTCGCGGAAGATCGAGCGATAGCAATGAGCTCAGCATGCAGAGCTCATTTGCAGTCGACGTAAAATCTGATCCATGGCGTTACACGCGAAGTACATGACGCGGAGCTGAATGAAACCGGCCGAAAGTACATTGTTAAAGGGTCGCGAAGAAAAAGTCGGAGGTCGATTAATCTCTCTCTCTCCCCACCCTCTGTTCCCTCTCCACAATTGCGCGAGCTCGGATAAGGTCTGTTCGACTTGGCGGCGAGAAATTTTCCGAGGAAGTAGCGAATTAATCCGAGTAATAAAGGAATTCGCGGAGCTAATCGCGCGGCCCGCGGGGTGAGAAAGAGAAAGATAAAGAGAAATGAATACAAGCTGTTCTTTTCAGAGGTGCAGTTAACTATCCGGGGCTCACGTGCGTATTTAACGTAAATCAGAGAATTAAACGGGCGCAGCGGAGTGCGGGAAAGCAGAATCGAGACTCGAGTCTCGAACAGCTAAAGCCCCCCATGCCGAGGCTCGATAAATAAGTTCGATAAAGCGGCTCCTTATCTTTCAAATAGGCAATGTAATTTAATCACGCGGGGGCGGTCGCGTGACCGCGTCAGAGATTTGTCTCCGAGCTGGACGAAGCTATGCGGTATTTTTTCGCGTCGACCCGCAGATTGCGGGAAATAAATAGCCGGCGCGTACGCGTACGTGGCCTGCCCGCATAACTTTCAAGCTCCGCCGCGCCGCCGACCCACGGATGATTTGTGGATGGGAACAAGACGCGAGCAAAACGTCGGGAATATTGATATACGCGCCGCCGCGATAACTTCCGCTCGCTTGTTTCAATTTTTAAACGAGGCCACGATACGATCGAGCCCGTCCGACCGCGCTCGTTAGTCCCGCGATAATGGGTTCGCACAAATTCTGCCTGGATTTCGTAGGTCGAAGAAACGCTATACGGTGATCATCACCTAAATTTTTAAAGTTTGCCATCCGGAAGCCAAATTCGAGCGAAAGCTTGATTGACGCAGTCCGTTAGATTCAGTAATTTCTGTCTCACATTTCCGAATGTACTACGAATGCATTGTTGGAGTTCTTCCGAGTAAAATGAGTCCAAACACGACGCAAGTCGGACTTCATCATTTCTCTACAGGGTGTTCCAAAAATGTTGTACTTCCTTAAAAGAAGCAATTCCCGAGCTCTTTCGAAGCAACATTTTCGTATAGGAAAAATTGCTTCGAATGACCTCAGGAACCATCCGTTTCAAGGAAGTACAACATTTTTGGGACACCCTGTATAATTTCGTTATTTACATTTAGACTGCAACTTGTCCGATTTACGCCGTGTTTGGACTCGTTTTAATCAGAAAAATCTCAACAATCCACCGGTACTGCGTTCGAGAAAGAGAAGAAAAAATGTGCAAAGAAGGTAGACATTAAATAATAATTTTTACTCGTGGAGTACACGGGGTTTAGAAAACGCAAGAAAGCTCGACTACGCTGCAACATAATAAAGTGCCGCCACGATCCCCTCGGAATGAAATTATTTGCAAAATAGCGTTCTGAAAGCACCTATTAAATCCAAGTGAAACAATTCCACCCCATTAAATTGCCAGTTCGCACGTCTTCGGGGCGATGTTCCGGCAATTTTTCTAAACCCGTGGGGTTGAGATACGTGCCGCGGGAGCTACGGTTCTACGCCGTAGGAGATCAGGAAAGGTTTCCTTCCTCGCTAGCGATTTATGCTAATTACGTCCGGGGCATACACGCACAGAGAAAAGCATCTCCGCGGAGAAAAAGCGAAGACGATGGCGGATGCGTGTTCCCGGGATAGCGTTAGTCGCAGTTATCATAACTGGGCCGCTCGCATCTCTAGAACGGTTATGCATTCAATGAAAGTCAACGAGCTACGGTCCCACTAAACGACTGTCCCGCAGAACGAAAGCTTGCCGGCGCGCACCCTAGAAATTTCAGATAAACGCTAACCTCATTTCAATTTTGCGAACCGTCGGAGAATTGCGGCACAGCGGTCCGGGTCGAAGAATTTAGTGACGTTTTATCAGAAAGACAACGTCCGCAAATTGATATCTATGCAATTTGTGTCACTTGAAAAATAGCCCGCTAAGCTGCCGACATCAATGAGATTGAAATACACATTTCAGTTAGCATGAACGCTTCAAGTTCTTCGCGATCTCCTCATCATCATCATTCTGTGCCGTATTTTATCGAATAACGAAAAAGATTTTTAAATCGCGATCTTTACTTTTTCCTTCGCAATTGCGACCGATAACAATTTACAAAAAGAATTACTCACACATTAGCTAGCAAACTAATCCTTCTAACGTCTCCAAGAAGCTCAAGCTTTTGGTTCGAATTTTGAAAAAGTTATACGTTTTTAAAAAGTAACTTAGTAGTATTTACAAAACTCTGCCAAACAAAGTGTGAGACGCGACGGGCAAAAAGCAGCGACATAAAGCGCCGAATTCGCACGATCGCAGGCGCGAGACCGTTTTCGGATTACATTTACACAATAATAAAAGCCCGAATAGTTCGCAGGAAAGGTAAATTAAATCCGCCGGTTTCGCAGGGGTGAAAAGCGAAAAATCAACTGGAACATTTGAATAACAACGAGCCACCCGGCTTTTGTAATTTATTTGGCTGAACAATTGTGTCGGCGCGCGGCGTTCTAGCCGCGATATTTGTCTCGTTGCCCGGCCGAAAGTTCCGCTCGCCGGGGCAATTATAGCGACAACGAATAAACAAGTCAGTCGGTGATGTTCGGGCCGGGCCGAGCCGCGCTGAACCGGGATGGGCCACGGGGCTAATTTAAAAAGGCACGGCGCTATCGATCATTTCGAACGAATCGTCGTTACAATTCTTCCGCTCAGACTAATGACAGAATTACGGGAGCGGCGCGGCGCGGCGCGACGGAGCGGAGAGAAAGGGAGACTATTCGTTCTCGCCGGCGGAAATTGAACGCCGTCGATTGATTTGTTAACAAGCGACGCGCAATACTCGTCGGGGCATAGCAGTTCGATAACTGTCGGCCGAGTTCCCGGAAAAAAAATCGACCCGGTCACCGAGGTCGGGATTTCGTCGAACACGGCGGCGCGCCGCGTCGAATTCCATCGGAGTGAGTCATTATTGAAAATACGCGGACAATAACGGGGCTAATGGGGGTGCCGAGGTAATGAATGGCTCGGATCGTAATCACAGCCAGCGAGGAGGCTAATATGCGTCGTGTGAAAAATCCTGGCGAACGATAAATCGCCGTATCGTTGGGGTTCTGCTGGCAGGATCGAATACGTCGGAGAGAGAAAGAGAGTGAGATAGAGGAAACCGTGCGGATGCAGCACGTCCTTGCAATTTATCGGCGCATAAGCTGCACCGTATCGGCCCTATTAGACCCGTTAACGATCATGGATCAGATTTCATTGCTCCGTTCCTTCGAAGCGAGTTGGCCGGCTCGGCGTCGCACCGCACCGCGGCCCTCTTTGCTCGGCTCAACGGGAAAAAGAAAGGCAAAGAGCCGAAGACACGGCAGCTGGGGTCAAAAGGAAGCAAAAGGAGTGGCTGCCGAGGGTAGTAGCAGGAGATAATAGCAATTAATTAAGGCTCGAAACCTCCCTCCATCTTTCTTTCCCTCGCGTCCAACCCTATTTACTCCCTTCCACGTCGCCGACCCTGTCCGCTCCTCTATTCTTCTCTCTCCTTCCAGCCTCTCTTTTTCTTTTCATCTGTCGCTCTTCATCTCGCGTAAATCCAGTCGGCAAAGGTCGATCCTCCCGTGCCTGCCGTGAAAATGCGCCGACGACACTTCCGTATCCATTATAGGACAAGTGGGCCACGTCACGAAATAATGGCACGGCCATGATTTCGAGAGTTTATCGTTACTCGTCACGTGACACGGAAATGCAGGCACGAGGCTGGCGCAAGCTCGCTTTCTCTCTCTCTCTCTCACTCTCCCTCTCTCTCTCTCTCTCCCGCGTTTAAACAGGTCGAGGGTACTCGCGCTTAGGCTCGTAATTAAAACACGCCGGAACTTAATGTTTCCTACTCGACGAGGGTTTTCAAGTAACAGGCCTCGTGGATCCCGCGTGGGTGTACCACGCGAGCACGGGTCATGATGCTGGAGTTCCAAGTGATTTGCCGCCACCGTCGCCGCCTCCGCTGCCTCCGACGCCGCGCCGAGGCCTCCTCGAATAGGCTTGCATCTCCAGCCGCCTGTGCACGCTGCGAGCTTTTAAATGTTCGATGTGTTGTGTACCAACATCGTACCATGTACGAAACGAGACATAAATACTGCAGTACTCACTTCAATTCCCAAAGTTTGGCATCTGGAAACAAATTCTTTGCGGCACAGGATAGCGTTTCTCTTCGTAATTATTTCAAAAGTGTCTTGATACGATTTTCGGATTATCTTTCATTTTCTCTTTATTACAAAAAATGTTTCGATCAGTCTGTTAAGTATCAGTTAAAGAACCTTCTCGAGACTCGTACAACTCCACAGAACGAAAATGCAATCGAGTTACGCTCATGTTTAACGATTACTTTTACGACGGCAATTTTTAGAATGATCTAAATTTGGTTACTAATGTGTATGCAATGGTAATTATTCACGAAAAATGAGATTTAACAATAAAATTAATAAATTAAGGAGTGATGTAACAATATTTATGCATAAGAATGATTGTTATTTGATTTGAGCACATCGTGATATGAACGAGTAATGAGATATGCCAGGTTTGTCCGCACTGTGCGTCGGGAAGGGCAGTCTTGTCGGTATCGAAAGCCCGGCCGTTGCCCGGAGGTCCGAAACGATAAACGGCAGCTCGGGAAACTCGCGGGGCGTGAAAATAATTACCGGGCACTTTATTCTCATTCGCCTGTCCCGCTAGCTTCGGGCTGTAAGACGGGGGAGGGCCGAAAGGAGAGATCCGGCCCGATAACGAGCCGCGCCCGGGGCTACGGAGTGCAACTCGGGACAAACTCCCCGTCGAGGGAAGCGGCGTTTTATTATTGCGAAAAGTTATTTCAAGGTTCGTCATACTTTCCGGGTTTCGTTTCGGGAGAGGAGTGGAAGGTGAGACGGTGAGAGAGAAAGAAAGAAAGAGAGAGAGAGAGAGCGAGCGCAGGGGCTGGGATAAAGCGATTCTGCGGGAAACCCAGTTTCTGCCCCGGCGAACTTTCCGGGATCGACGGGGAGCAGCTGGAGCGGGCGCGCTCGCCGCCATCTAGAAGTTTATTTTAAAATAATATAGTCGCAAGGGATCCGGCTGTCGAACACGTGAAATTTCCCGACGAGCCGACGACAAGTAGGAAATTAACGACGATAATGGGGCCGGACTCGCGACGAGAAAGTTTCCGGCGCCGCCCCGGTGCCGAGTCGCCGAGTCGCGGCGAACGTTTTTCGTCCCCGAACTTTCCTCTCGCAATGGACTTACGACATAATTAAGTCGCTGCGCGGCGCGCGAGTTACCGCGCTCGTTACGACCGGAACGGGATCGTTTTATTCCGTTCAGGTGATTACCATTTCGCGGTGTCTCCTACCCGCTTCGTATCTTTTTCTCACAGTCGATTTTGTTGTCCGATAGCGAGCGTCGTCTACGACGAAAGAAACTGCAAACCAGCAGCCCCGAGGGGAAAGGGGAAGACGAAATAATACAATTCGGCACGGGGGATGATACCGGTAGTAACGGGTTTCGAAGTTTTTGTCCCGACCAGTCGGGAAAGTGAAACGAAGCTCCGGCCCGTTTCCATTTCGCTAATCCCCGTAATGACCTTTTTTTCCCTCTTAGCTCCACGCTCAAGCGGACGAATGAAAATCATTCCTCACCGTAGATTTACCTTCTCCGTGGACAATGCGCGCACGGAGCCCCCGGCGAAACGAGCGGACCGTTATTTTGAACGGGAATTACGCTGGCGAAGAATGCGCACTTTTACCATTGCCTCTGTAGTTGTCAGGACTCGCGACCGCATCGCCGCGATTACAGAAAGAAGTGGGTCTTTCGGAACGGCGAGGTCAAACAAGGAACGGCCCGGACCGACCCTACTATTTCGATATTTCATGGGGTGGCAGATTTACGGCTGCGATACATTACACGGTTTTATACGGCTTCAATTTGAATTTCCAAACTCGATACTTTTGGTGGACTTCGTCTTTTATGTTAGTTCCACCGCATCGGTCACGCCCTGTACACAATCGCACAGAACTCGAACAAGTACAATTTTAGCAAAAAAGATAGGCTTGCACTGTTTTTGCAAGAGGTCTTCTATTCCAAGTCGAGCTTTTTTACGAGTTTGGACGGTTCGAGCATTTTCGTAGCAACCGAAGTTGCAAACTCTACTTGAAGTTACGTTACCCGTGCAGCCATTTATTAACATAGATGCGGGGCAAGCAAACACGGGTGCGCTGTGCATCGGAACCAGCAACGCATCGTCTACCGATTAATCCTCTTCTAGTTAACACGTGCCTGCAAAGACTAGGCATTTAATCGCATTTGCTTTACAATCCTGTACTACGTTGAGCAAACTGTGTAACTACATAACGGAGGGAATTATAACAGTTCGATCTGATGGGAGAGGAAAGCCGCGATCGTCCTCTCCTATCCTGGGAATCCGAGCGACGGAAAAGGGATAGTCCAATTTATCATCCAGATAAAGGAATCACGCTGGTTCCGCCTCCGTCGGCCGAGTTCGATAGCGTGCGCCGAAACCTACGAAACTCAGCGGCGACGAAGCGAGGCAATAAGATAAGATTCCCAAAAGTTCCGCGTTCGCTCGGGGATGGTAGTGGCTCACGGGGAGAAAGAAACACCGAGGAGGTCACCCTCTACGAAACTCGGTTCTCACGCAAACAACATTAGTCGGCTTCAACCCTTGGCACTTGAATAACGACTCCGAAGCGACTCTAAAAATCGCCACAACGAAAGAAAGAATTTTCACATCGTTAAACCCGTTCTGAGACACTAACAAATGATTCTTCGAAATTAATATTATATTGATTTTCATTAACCTTTTCAGCACCGGAAGATTTACACAGTGGGTCTGAGCTCAAGGAGGCCACCACTCTTTTATTTCTAATGGCACAAAACATATTTATGGCATAATTTAAATGTTATCGAAGGAAGAATATTATAGAAGAACAATTTCTTTTGCAGTTTTCTCAAGGTCATCGTTATTTTTTGATCGGGAAAAGTTATTCTTTGTTATATTTATATATAGGTGGCCTCCTTCAGTTGAAGCACCCTGTGTATTAGGTTGTTCGGAAGTAATTTCGGTTTCCGAAAAAATGTTCGCATTGATTTCAGAACACATGAGTCAAATAAAAAGGAGCCACTAAGCTGAAACAAATCCATTGGCGTCCTTAAACATTTTTAACATGTCAACTGCTTTAAATTATGTGTGCCCATTTTTGTTATAAATGCATAAAATTCACAGTCGTACAGTCATTGTACGAATCAACCGAATGTACAGTGACTCCCACTAATATTCGGACACTCTTAAAAACACCATAACCTTTTTAATATTGGAATATACGCCTTGAAATTTTTGGAGAAGTCAGAACAGTTGGTTTGCTACACAACGTGACAAAATTTTTTGAAAAAAAACTGAATTGTCGGAGTTGCAGAGAAAATAGTAAAAGTTGTATTTTTCAACTTTTTTATGTGGGCTTGTATGCAAAATTTAGAAAACACGTTTTGTAGATCTGTACGAATGAAACGTATTCTGGAAATTTCGTAAAAATCGGTCGACGTTGCAATGAGCGACAAACGTTTAAAGATGGTAAAAATTGCAGATTTTCACGATTCTCGGCGTCTAACTGCAATAAATCTAAGGATTCTTACATCTTTCAATGCCTGTCGTTTTTTCCCGCATCAACCGATTTCTATGAAACTTTCACAGTGCATATAATTCACACAGATCTACAAAACGTATTTCTTAAAATTTCAATATAGGCTCGCATAAAAAAGTTGTAAAATGTAAAACTTTTAGTATTTTCTCTACAATTCCTATCAAATGCAATTTTGGAAAAAATTTCTTTTTACATCCTGTAGTAAACTAATTGCTCTAGCTTCCCATAAAAGTTCAAATCGCATAGTCCAATATCAACAAAGTTATCGATTTTTTTAGTGCGTCCGAATATTAATGGGAGTCACTGTATGTGTACGTGGCGCAAGAAACGTAACGTTTGAATTTTCTTCTGTTGTACGATCTTGCGGGACAGATGGAATGTCCGGGCTGTTGAAATTTTCGAACGGAACTTTTTTAGTGAGCGAAGGGTTAACCTTATCGTCCAGAAAATGGTGGCGCGTGAGTGGCCGGAACCGGAAAAAGTGGCGAATCCTCGTATCGAGCGAATATTTAAATTTTCCCTCGGTCATTAAGGATGAATAATCGCGGCATTAACGATCCCGCAAACGCCCACAGCCGGTCGTTGGCAGAATTTCAATCGTTTCGGTAACACGAAACTATCAACGAAACCTGCTGGCCGAACCTTCCAATTTGCACTTCTGTATTGCTACCAAGCGCCCGGGAAATTTGAGAATCGCGCCGAATAAAATTTCCATCCGAATTGAAAGAAGACACCGGCCTATTCTCCGGACACTGGGGAAATTGAACGCCGACGACCAATTCACGGATTTATCTGATATCTGTAGGTAAAGAACTTCTGTCATAAATTATGACGTTCATCGCCAAGATATTTACTGGGGGAATATTAACATGTACGAGCGCGCGCGGAGGAGCCTCATTTATGCGAGGAACATGTTAATGTGTGTAGTGTGGCTCGACATTGAATAGGTCTTGATCGACCAGCGTTCGCGGAAATTATTATTGGTCCACTGCGATGCTCTTCCAATGGTTGCGATCTTCATCATGAAATAGACGAGGAACGAAAAAATATTGTTACGAGAACTTAAATTCTTTTTAAGAACGCTAGACACAATTTTTTATTTTATTCTGCACACATTCCACTCACAACTTTAAACAGACGCTTCTACTATAATTGCTGAAACATCCAAAAGATTTGCATATAATAATATTTTGTTTCTCCATTTCAAAAATGTTCAGATTGATCGAACAATTCTTCATACGTACTTAGAAAGATGTACATTGATACTATGCTAATATTTTCTCCCTTATATTTCCAAAACGTTCATGTATATTCTCATAGAAATAAACTTTACAAGCAGCTCAAGCTATTAATAACACCTAGAAAATACGATGTTAATAAAACGCAAGTTCTTCGCGGTTTAAAAATGGTCCGAAACTGGGCCCGATACTATCGCGTTTCCCCTCGGGTGTCCACCGGCAATGTTTCGAATCGGTTAGCGTGGCGCGCGCGGATGTAACGGCATGCATAAAACGCGACGGATTTTACAACGGCCATTAGCATAAACTTTACCGTTGTGTCGTCGTGGCAACATAATATCGCGGGGTGTCTACGATTCAACGAAGTGACCCCGATGACGTCCGTCGGGTATCGCTGGCAGGTTCGCGGGCCGAGCTCGGCCGGCCGCGAATGTAAATGAGACAAGCGGCCGTAATTAACACGCGAGCCCCCGGTGAAATAATATTTCGTAATTAATTGTAAGTCGGGTCGGCCGTTTGACCCGTATCCGACGGGTCTCGAATTTAATGGCAACGTGGGACCGGCTTAGAGTAAATGTACCTATTACTGCGGGCTGTACAATTTACGGCGGTAGTTTTTCCCCAATGACATTAAAATACGTAAACATAACTATTTTGCCCTGAATAAATTTGTACAATTCAATGAGAATGTATGTTTTTCTTTCCGTACGCAATCCGCAGTAATTGGTACGTAGCTCTTTTTCGTCCGGAGTAATACGTACAAAATGTCATCGATTTTATTTTTAAATATTTTTGAAGACCACCAATCTTTTTGTATTCAGAACACATTCTTCCATAAAATGCTTATACACATGTTATTACTTCATGATAAATTAGAAATCATATTCAAATAAGTACAATACCGCAGTAATCGATACAGTCAGCCTAATCGCCGCGCGTTGTGTCAATCCGTCCTCCATAGAGCGGCAGGATAAATGAACTGGAAAAGTCGACGCGATCAGCCCGCGAGTAATTTTCGCCGATAAAAATAACAAGACCGCCGGCGAATTGTGTCAGTGGGTCGTCGTTCCGGTGGCAGCCGCGATAGAGGTCATTACTTTCAACGTTCGACCGCGTATCCTTTGAATAAACGCACCACGGTAATCACCCTTTTAGCGACCGATTAGAAAAATCGGTTCCACGCTGGGAAGACAGAGCGACGACGCGACGATAGTACTCCGGAACTTAGGACTCGTCCGAGATTGTGGAACGGGAGAAGCGGAGAATGCAAACTCGAGTACATTCGAGAAAACTTGGTAGTCTCGGAGGAGTCGTTCATACCTCGACGATGTGAGCGGCTTAATTTCCACCATTTTGGACACATTAAAAGCCGACGCGTTACAAATAACTTCGGAGTTTTCCCGCTTCATCGAGGCTCCTTGGAATTCGCGCGAAATGTTCATGGCTCTCTGCCTCAATTACATTAAAATTCATTGGGATCGTTTGATCATTTCTGATTACCTGGCGGTAGTTATACTGCGCCCCACGTGCTCGGGTTTCCGCGAAGATTACTCATTAAATCTTCAGGGACGATGCCTGACTGTCAATTGATTCTTGCGCGACTGAGGTTCTACGGTGTTACTGGTGCTACCTTAATTTATTATTTTTTATTATGAGATTTATTACAACGCAATGTACATTAATTAATATGTACATTAATCTCTTCTAATTATAGAAAGCCGCCAATAATGTATGGAGAAAGGTCTGACCATAATCTGCCGATTCTACTGAAAGTATAAAAAACTGCGTACGATAACCAAGAGTGTTAACATTTTTATTTAATTCTTGCCAGAAGGAATTTTTTAATCAGTGTGAAAGGAATCTTCTTCTTATTCCGTTTTTATGTATAATGTCCTAAACAATTTCTTATTCTTCTTGAGAACGGTGTCTCATTAAAAGAAATTTCATTGTACGTTCTGGATTTGCTTCTTCCAGTTAAGTCATCCCCTTTCTAACTTCACCAGAACGCCATAAACACCCCTCAGAATGAACCTAGGTTCATTTACAAGTTCAAGATGAACACATTTCTCGAAGACGAAGACTCATTCAAACAAACTTCATTGTACGTTCTGGATTTGCTTCTCCCAGTGAAATCATCCCCTTTCTAACTTCACCAGAAGACCATAAACACCCCTCAGAATGAACCTGCGTTCATTCACGAGCTCAAGACAAACATTTCTCGAAGACGAAGTCTCATTCAAACAAACTTCATTGTACGTTCTGGATTTTCTTCTTCCAGTTAAGTCATCCCCTTTCTAACTTCACCAGAAGACCATAAACACCCCTCAGAATGAACCTGCGTTCCTCCACGAGCTCAAGACAAACATTTCCTGAGGACGAAGTCTTAGTTGAACAAATTGTGCCGTTTGTCCTGGATTTACTTCTTTCTATAGAGCCATCCTTTTCTAACTGTACCAGAAGATCGTAAACACCCGGCACAGTGAAACCGCGTGCATTCACTAGTTGAAACCCATCGCGTTGTCGCTTGCGGGAAGCGAACGGTATCGGCCGATAGATTAACGCGTGCCGAAACGATCGAGTTTTCGCCAGTCGGTGAACAAGTATCTGCGATCTTCGGGTCCGGCGGAAGTTCCGCGCGGTCCCGAGACAAGCGTTTAATTTACCGGAGCAAACTTGGGGCCGCGAACAAAGTCGGCCCCCGGCGTGTGTAGTGTCGAACGAAATTGCCAAAGTTGTTCGCCCAGAACGACAATGGCGTAAACGAGGTGTAAAGTCGTGGTGTACGTGGCATCGTCCCACAACGACGACGACGACGACGACGACAAGCATCGGCGTCGGCGACGACGGGCGGCTGCGTTTCATTTTCGCGGTGTTCTAACGCGTGAGCTCGGTAATTAGTTTACGACGTTGCTATTAACCGCTGCGCATCGACGGACGAAATGTCTCGAAATGTCTGGAAATGTCTCCGACCGCGAGAAAATGGCGCAGAGAAACTTGAACACTCGGAGATAAAAGGATAGGACACCCTACGTCTCTTTATGTTTCCATATACCTACTCTATTCACTGTTTCAGTATACTCCCAACCTCCCTCCTTTCTATCCTCGCCATTTGCTTTCTGGAAAAAAACCTCGCGGAGTTTCTCATTGTATGCACTAATATAGTAAAAAATTTTGAATGTGGTTAATGGCTTACTTTTGCACTCAAAGCTATTCGAACTCGACAATGAAACATTTCATCCGACCTATAATATTTCCATTCCCTTTGATTTTCTAAATTTTATGGATATGAAATTGGTACAATACCAAATACAATACCTAAATGTTCAATAATTGATTAGTAGATTGCGGATCTTTATGCATTTATAGTAAAATCGAGAAGATGAAATTCAAGATTGTTGAAAAATTTCAAAAATTGAAGATGTCAATATATGATTTCTATTTACCGACATATTTAATAATGTAAACAATATTTTGAACAATGCTACATCAATTTTTAGCGGCGCCTCAAGTCACCGTTCGAGTGCTAAGGGTTGAAACTAGAGAGCGTGACGTCACGTTCAAGGTATAACACGATTTTGCATCGCGAGATCTCTCGTGCACGGTAGCATACGAAGGACATTGTGTCGCAAGTTATCTCGTCGGTAGTGTAAAATGTGTACAGTATAATGATTGACACCGCGTGGCGAGACGTTTCGCAAAGGGGTTAGCATGCCTCCGTGTAACGGGCGACCACCGTGTCGATTTTCACGGCGGAAAGAAAAACCATTTCCTCTCTCTCTTTCTCTGCATCAATCGCCTCCGCCCACACACCCGTGTATCATTCCCGAGGTAGGGGCCACAGGCGACTGACTTATGAATAATGCATACGATAAATTCGCGTCGCACGCACGCACGGACGCCGGTAATTCCATTAGCTGTACCATTTTGCCGCTCGATAGCTGCTACGTTTTCGATCGAATAACTCCGACCAGGTCCATCTGTCGCATCAACCAAGGATTCGGGGCCAGACTATTACGCGGCTGCGAACCTAACCGGTCATTCCCTCTGCTTGACGGTACACCTCGAGTTCAACACCCAAGACGTTCACCCAGCGTCGCAGCGCAACGGCCACAGACCCGACCATTGTGCGCGCGACCAATGCCATGGACTTTCCCTCAAACGCATTGTTCTTTTCGTAAATTCGTTCGCTGTACTTCTACACCGGTTCCACTACTATGACTTATCATAGCTAGACTGCAGATCTTTATGCAAAATAAGAATTCTCCAAGTCTAACGTGCATTTCCTCTTATAATAATCTTGATAACCGACATCGTTCAATTCTTTTGAGCTCTCTACATGTTTACATTCATCAAAGTCTTCAGTCGCCATTGGGATTCTTTCATTCTTTCTTTAATAGTCCTAAGAAGTTGAAAGTGCTACGTTCCTGAATTATTTTGATCTACCTCTTGTTTGAAGTTGCACCAACTTGTTTTTGTTATAAACACATCAAATCTGCTCAATCACCCAGCTCAATTACATTTTTCAATCAAGACCCAGACTGCGCGAAATTCCACTCGTCTTTCATCACCCTGATTCCGTTTTTATAATACTATGACTGCAGCTCCGGCCTTATTTCGTTGATTAATGTCCTGTCGTTAGCACGAGCTTCGTTGAACGATTTGGTTGTGCGAACAAATTTCGTACAACAACCCCTGAAACCACCAAATTAAACAGCAATTGATTAATACGTTCGCTGTCAGCATTATGCATACGCGACGACACTGGGATTGTGTTTCACGCAAGGAAAATCAATTTGCGTTGTCACCATTTCCGATGGGAAAGCACAGAGTGATATTCGCAGATTTTATAATTGTTCCTGTTACGATATTTCAGGTGTTCTACAATTTCTGCAGACTACGTTCGAAAATTGATTGGTTAATGCGTGATGTATTATTTTCCATGAAACTATCGTAACAACTTAAAATTGGCCATTTCATGGTGGCAGGTTAACTGTTGATGGTGTCAGCCATTCCATAGACTATTTATTAAACGATCTTAGAAGTTCTTTTCATAATAAGCGCGCAAGGATATACGATTTTCTTCTCGTTAACGTTTTATCATTTCCAACAGTTTTATCCACTTCTCCGTGCTAGCTAGTCGAGGAACTATTCTTTCCATGGTGCACATTACCGAGGAAGATAGAAGCAAACTTCCGAGACAACTGGTACCTATAATAGGTCACAGATCTCTCCCCTAACTCGAAAAAAGTATCATGAAGCCTCTACCAATTTCCTGGGCGAAGATTTCAGCGAACTTCAATCAGTCTTTCCAAGTCTACTTTTCCACATGGCAGCGCCTACCCGTTGTTCGAATACCGAACGACCCAGCCCGTTCGCACGCGGTAAAATCGCGAAAACGCTCGCTCGTATAATTACCTTCAGTGCACATGAAGAGTATGGCAGCAATGGAGAGCCTCGCCTGCCACCTCAAAGCCATGTCCGCAATTGTTTGATGGCGCGTTCACTTTGGTACCGAAGCGATTCACATCCTCTTCACTGGATGACGACGCACCGTCCACACACTGACATGTACCAGAGCAAGCACAACGCTCGGTGAATCCTTATCTCGAGCACGTTGCCATCGCGCCAGCCCGGAAAACACTGTTCACCGAAGTCCCGAGGCTCGGCTGAGCATCAATCGAACCTTTGATCACCTCTAGCGGGTCATTCATCGGAGCTCGCTCGTGTGCCACCAGCCGTAATCCACACGCAGAGAAGATGCACACACTCGCGGATCTGTCACAGACTTCGGCAACTGTACCGAGGTACCGTTTCTCGAACAACGAGCGTCGAAAAGTCGCCGCGTATCTGTCGCCTACATCGCGAGCGTGAACCTCGTTACCGAAGTGGATCGTCGCGACGGTGGTCGATTGAACCGGATTCGTCGAACTCTTTGATCGGTCCCCCGAGGAATCTCGATCCGCCGGAGACCGACAGACCCGCTGGTCGCGATCTATAGATCCCGCGAGACTCGTAATCTGTCCCAACTTCGAGGCAACCGCGCGATACAGTCCTGAAAATCTTGGAGAGGATTCGAGCGACTTGGAAACGGGATCAAGGTCCGCTATCCGCACGGCTGGAAGAGCGATCTCTTCAGGTCTCTCGTCCGCCTCTCCGCGGAGACTTAGTCAGCGTTCTTGGTGTGTCAACAGATCGTTGAAACGTTTCGTGGGGACAGATCGAGCAGCCTCGGTCAGCTCGACGTCAGCCCGCGGCGGTCGTTTCTGCAGACATGATGTCACGTGCGCGACTCCGAACCCCCTCTTCGTTAGAACCTCGAACCCCGCGATGTACCACACTAGAACTTGTTCTACGCGCACACCGAGCAACCGTTCGCACTGTTCACCCGTCCAGGCCTGGGGGAGAACGTTCCGAGGATCGGCGCTCGGCTCCTCTTCTCTCCCATCCGTGTGTCATCCGAGTGTCATCCGTGGATATTTCCGGGGGGATGTTTTTTTTTTCCTCAACAGGAATTTCGCGACTGTGCCCGCGACATCGTTATATAGGACGACCGCGACACGCACCACGTCTTGATTCGGTGGCAGATTTACCCTGACTGGGGAGATTCTCGGCCGTGGGAGCATGCGCGCTTCCGATCCACCTCCTGCTGATGGTGGAAACGCGCAGAGGGTCCACGAACAGGGTCCGCGCACACGTAAGGTCCTCCCGACACACTGACACCAAGGCGCACCTACGCCACGGAGCTCACTAACACGTTCACAGACCGAGGCTTCGTGTATAGTCCTCGGGGTAGCCCGCGTCCCGCCGCGACGTACGGCACTGTGTGTCACGGGCAGAAAGTGTGGCAGCCCGTGCAAGGAGTACCGAATCGAGCTATGGGATCTACGATATACCCTTTGCAACGGGAGAATCAAGATTCAGTCGCGTGATCGCTCCGACACGTTCAACCGATCCAAACCGATCGGACAACGCCGCGAGAAATCAAACGCTACCACCACGAGATCACCGTACTACGTCGTCGCGGTTTCTGTTCGTTGATAGCTGGTTCAAGAGGAACCTGTGTAACACAGTGTCTTTCGAACCAGCCGCCTTTGGCCAGCTGAATCGCTTTACGGATAGTTAACAAGACTTTATAGAGTAGATGTTGTAGAGGTCTTTGCTGGTAGCTTCTACAGCAGGCCTGGCCAACGCGCGGCCCGCCATGTTAAATTGTGCGGCCCGCCAGGCGATTTTATATTTCTATTGAAACTTTTGTTTCTTGTTGTATGTATACAAAAAATATAAAATAAACGAAGTGTCATTGTTATAATGCGCAAGTGCGACTATGAATCCAGTTCTGTATTTTATATCTTTGATATAATTGAGTTACAGTGCAACAATGAAATGAAACAAATTTTTGCGTCCACATCAAAATTTAATTTTTACAATACTTATATATTACATCCGAGAGATATTCCACAACTTAAGATATTTTGCACGAGTTGTAAGTTGTAACTGCTTTTGGATCCACATCTGTTCGTGAAACATTTTCTTCGAAGATGAAATTTACAGAGTTCATCACGTGATTCATTAACTGATGCCAATTTAGAGAACCAGCTAACAAAAGATGTGCTACGTCGAACATAAATATAGATTTACCAAAATTAAGTCAAAGAAAGGATAAACAAATATCTCTCATTCATTAAGACTCGAGAGTTAATTATATTGAATCATTCATTCATTTTGTATTTGTATTACATTTTTTAAAAGCATGTTTACCTAAAGTGCGGCCCGCTGTAACGTTACCAAAGTGGCCCGTGAAACCATTTGGGTTGGCCAGGTCTGTTTTACAGCATGGTTCTATGTAATTAGTATTTTATAACTGAGGATTTTATATTTTGAGCGATTGGAAAAATTGAATAGCACTTTTTCTGGTCACTTTCTGATGGAAATTGGATATTTCTGTCTGTCAGTAATCGATGGCTAATGAGCTACTATTGTCCTCATAGGAGGAAGTGTTTGCTGATAGCAGCATGAAAGCGATAGCGTATGTGACATGGTTCTACGTGCGGTATTTTATATACAGGGTGTCCCAGCTAACTTGACCACCTTGAATATCTTTGTTGTTTTCAAAGATACGTCAAATGTCTGAAGGACAAAGTTGAATGGTAAAATGGGGCTACATTAGTAAGTAAAGACGTTACATTAGTAAATAAACGCTAATGGCTTAGTACGATAGTAATGGTGTTTTCGAATTATTTAAATTGAAATATCTCCTGAACTACTAACTTTTCGACATACATAGGTTAGTACCTTTTATAACGAATATCGAGCTGCATCGATTGATGTATTAAAAAATACCTCATTCCATTTTGAAAAATAAAGGTGACCTCATATCTCTAAAAAAAATTACATGAATACAAAAATTTGTTTGGTTTCGTATGAGCCCAATTTTACCATTCAACTTTGTCCTTCAAATATTTGACGTATCTTTAAAAACAACAAAGATATTCAAGGTGGTCAAGTTAGCTGGGACACCCTGTATAATTGCATTACACTATTATATTAGATGATTGCATAAGTTCGTGCCCGATTTAAAAATAAAATTCAATGGTTAAAGATTGGTTAAATTAAAATTAGTAAATGGTTAAATTTTCTACAATTAGAAAAGAATGGTGACTGTATGTATAATTGATTAGTAAAGTTGTATTCTTTGAAATTTAACCATTGAATTTTATTTTCAAATCGGACACGAACTTATGCAATCATCTAACGCTTTCTGCAACTTGTTTCACTATGTTTAACTATAAAGGACATTGAACTGTATGTATGTTGGTAATTGTTACGTAACAAGTTGCTATTGTGGACATGTAACTTTGTTGATAGCTAGCTTCGGGAAAACCAATGACATATGTAGTATCGATGTCACATGGTGTTTCGAAATTGAGGATTTTATGCTTCAGGCAACTCGAGAGTGGAGGACAATGGTATTTCTGACTCATGATTTTTGGGATGGAACTGTATGTTTCTTGGGAATTGTTAGGTAACAAGATTTGATTATCTTTATAAATAGTATTTAATGAATATTATTCAACTACACCAAGAACATCTTTCCGAATTATTTTTGTAATTTGAATAGTTTTAAATCTCTTTTCTCTGTTTCATAGTTTTTAGATAATGTAACGGGAACAAAAGTGCAACGCAAGCGAATATTCGCTGTATCTATACTCAAGGATGGTTTCCCACCATTTCGTAGGTAGTGCCATTATTTCGCCCTTTAGAATTTCTGCAGTTTTTGGTAGAGGAAGTTGAGAAGGTTTCAAACTTTTCCGATAACCCAACAGTAAGCTCGCATTCATGCAATGCCTTCTTCAGAGGACTTACCTAACGTACAGTTAAGATATTGCGTTCAAAGTACAAATATCCACATTTTAGTAAAAGGCATGAATATAGCAAGAAACTTCTGAACTAATTTTTTCAAAGCGATTCAAAACCGATTCTTCGAAACCGAGTGAAAAATTATAAAAGATTATCTTTCGATAGAAATATTCACAAAAACGGTGTGTGCGCAGCTTAGCAAGAGGCCAGATTACAATCAAAAGATTGCTGACTCGTATGCAAATTCCATTATAACTGATGCAGTGTTAGAAAAGCGGAAATTAAATGGAAATTCATTTTCTGTTCGAAAGACTACACTTATGCGCACTAACCATAATAGGGCTGCCCCCATTTCGATATTAAATACACGAACCAACTTTTCCAATTCTCTCACATTTTTCCGACAATTTTCCAGGGCTAGCCATGCTATGAATATCAGGTTATCCGAAAAGTTCTTTTCGTTTTCGATTAATTCACACAATGTAAATTCCAACCTAGTTTTTCAAGAAAGAAAAACGTGGTTACGTATCCTTTTACATGACCTCGTTGTTTGAATATGCTCGATTTATCTAACAATATTAAGCACACACATTGCGAAAGCAACTTTTTGGATAACCTAATATTTTGATTGCTCATGAATAAAGTAACGAACGGAATATACACCAGAAAAATCAATCAAGCGTCGTGGTTCGTTTCTCATACACGTGATACATGGTTCGCTGTTCCTTGTACACGGTATGCTAATAAGTTTTGTGTATGATAATACCGTAATAATAACGAAATCTACGTAATTACGGCGTTGCTCGTTATCGTCCACCAGGCGGGGACAGGAGCAACTTTTTTGCGCTTGTTCGCGAATTTTTTTTTCTTCTCCCGCGACTTAGCAACATGCTTGACGGGGGATCTTGAAGAATATAAGGCGGATTTTCGTAGCTTTCCTCGTCGCGTGACCTTTGAGCGACGGTCATGCGCGGGAAACAACTTTGTACATCGTTTAAACCGACCATTATAAACCATAATACCTTTCTTGACAAGTTCGCATTTGCGTTTCGTTGTTAGTAACGAGTTACACTTGCGGTAATGGCCAGCGTAATGCTATTTAACGGTGGGTTGCTGCACATGAGATGTTCGGTTCCAGGATGCGGATATTATGAAAAGTTTTGATTGAGGAACAGTATGTACAGGTATATGGTGTATTATTTTAAGAGGGGAGGGGATTCCGCTATGACTTATTCGATGAAAAATGATAATAATAATGTTCGACAATAAAAGTCTACCGAACGATTCTCCAATGCCTTATTCAATGAAAAAAAAAATAATATCCAATAATAAAAGTCTGAGAAATAAAAATTTTCTACCTGATTTGCAACAAACTGGAGTAAAATAGAAATTCATTTTCTTTCTTAATATGTTTAATAGGTTGAAAATAACATAACAGTATTTTTAAATTCTTCTAATGTGTTAAATACATAATTGTTTCAAGTACTAATGGTTTTAACTGGAAAATAACTGAAACATGAAGAACACCATACAATTCACTTTCCGCCACAAATAATGAACGCGGACTTATAGACTATGGATCTTTATGCAAAATAAAAATTGTCTGCATCGATTGCAAAAAATAGAAACTAACTTGAATGTTATTTTTTCCCTTAATGATTTCAATAGAGGAGAAATCATCTAGTGACATCTTCAATCTGTCAAATTTTCCAACAATTTTGAATTTTATCTACTCAATTTTGTTATAAATGCATAAAGATCCTGATGTCTAGTGATTAACCATGTATTTTACATCGATCAACAACAACCGGGTAGCTCGTTAGTATTTCTAGTTCGGCGTTTTTTTTTCCTGTTTAGTTCGGTATTTGTGGCACGGACGATGTTGCGAAAATTCGAAAATTTATTCGATCGAGAAAACGGGGCTCGTAGAATTCGGAACTGTGTTTCGCCAGAATTTATGATGCGTTTCGTAAACGTACCAAGGTAACAGATAGAGACAAGTCCCGCTATCGTTCTCCTCGCGCTCAGTAGTACCATTTCCCATCAGAATGCGGCTCTAGATAAAAGAACAAATAAAAAGGGGAACAATATCCACTTTAATATCAAACCTCCAAGAGGTCGCCAGTCTTATACTACACTTCACAAGATGGAACGTTTCCCAGAAACTGAGCGTGCCCCTTCTGCGGTGACTGCAACGCTGAACAAAGATTTATGTGTTTTCTTTTAGAGTAGCTTCCATAACGCGACTAAAAGTACACACATCATCTAACCATCCGTACCACTCGCCACTCGTGTTATAAACAATTCTATACAATTAAGCGTAATCAAACAATTAATGATTTATAGTATAATAATTTAGCTGAGCCCGTTATAAATTAATCCACGGAAACGCGATTACGCATAAATGTTCAACGCGATATTAGCTTACCGGATATAATAATGTTCATATAACAAATTATATGTTTAATTATTCGTACAAAGCTACGTGCTAATAGATTTTTAACGGTATCATCGCCATCAACACGGTTCACAGATTCAATTCCCAAAGTCTAACCACTTGCTCGCTCGTTCAACGGGAGTTGTATATCATAAAATCGTTGGTTATCCATCTTCCGCTATTCTATTCGCCACTGTCTGCCAAGACTTCCGCAATTAGCATGTCAAGGAAGCTCGAAAGAGCTGTCTCATCCAAGGGCCGGTTCTCAATGGCTCACGGTAACCGCAACCGCCTTTGTTTTCGCTCGCGTAAATCTGTTACGATGACCGTCAAGCACGCTATTTATGCTTGTTGTTAGATAAACCAGATGAAAATGGACACGCGAGTGCACGACGTCAGCGAGTGTCACTCGCAATATTGTCAACAAGCGGCAATCAGCTCGATCACCTGTCCAGGACGAACATGCAATATACGGTCTTCCCTGCATAGACTAAAATAGTTTTTTCCCGACTTTCCGGGCCAAAATGTGTTCTACTTAAATCAAAATTCAAATTCAACTTTCAATCATTATATTTAAGTCTGAATTCAAATTCAACTTTCAATCATTATATTTAAGTCTGAATTCAAATTCAACTTTCAATCATTATATTTAAATCTGAATTCAAATTCAATTTTCAATTGTTATATTTAAATCGGAATTCAAATTCAACTTTCAATTCACATCACACTATCTAATTTTTAATTTCATTTTAATTTTAATTATTAATTTTTACAATATTTAAACATTGTATGGAATTCATTTAGTGTTTATATCCTTTTTCTTTAAGCATCTCGAAACAAGAAATACAGTGACCCGAATTAATATTCGGACGATATAAAAAAGACGATAACTTTCTTACTTTTTTTTTGGGAAGCTTGAGCAATTAGTTCACTACAGGATGTGTAAAGAAATTTTTTCAAAAATTGCAATAGTTCGGAATTGTAGAAAAAATACTAAAAGTTGCATTGTACAACTTTTTTTATGTAAAATGCAACTTTTAGTGTTTCTTCTACAATTCCGATCAATTTCAATTTTAGAATAAATTTTTTTCACATCCTGTAGCAAACTAATTGCTCTAGCTTCCCCAAAAAGTTCGAATCGTGTAGTGCAATATTAAAAAATTTTATAAAAAAAAATTAAACCGACTTCGAAAAAACGTACTAAAAAGGAATAAAAAAATGCAAAATTTTTTCACGGGACCTCCCCGGGGACATACATATGTACTCTACAAGATGCAAAAATTTTCGTTCCGATTTGTCCATCCATCGGCGAACATACATAGAAAAAAAAGCGACAAACAAAGAAAAGGCAGATACAGATCGAATTGAGTAACCTCCTCCTTTTTCGAAGTCGGTTAAAAAAGTAATCGTCTTTTTTTAGAGCTTTCGAATATTAATCCGAATCACTGTATATAACTTAGACCACTTTTGTAATTATGGGCACAACGCGTAATTTGACGAGTTCGCAGAGCGTACGCAGTGCTTGCTGCGTGATTTTTCCTCCACGTCGCGTCTCGCCGTCTCGTACTCGTCGAGAGCTGTATCGCCGTAAGATCGATGGATATTAAAATGTGTCGGCGGAGAGTCACGCGGGGAAGCCGTGCTGTCAATAGGGGCGACAAGAAAATGTGCTCGACGCGGAAGGCATATTGAACAAGACTCGAAGCTCCTGCGAAACGTTTTCCAGGGCTGAAATGAAGGCACACTGAATGGTAACAATATAACGAGGTAGCGAGCCTATCGAGCTCTCGAATTTGGGTCGATTGGACGAAGAAAAAACTGACACTTCGGACTTATTCACGTACGGCTATTTATGGATTTATTTCTGGCCTAAGGTGGAACTAAACTGAAACTTTGAAAAATCGCTTTTAAACAGTTCTTTCGAACATCTGTGCAAATATTCCATTACAATATTTCCACTCAACCTACAACCACGTCTATATCTTTAGAATTATTATTTATCGAGAGGTAACTCGAGAGATAATTTTTTTTCAGTAAAATTGAGAGTTTGTTATTGTTACATTCCTTGAGTGTCGTTCGTCTTTCTCTGCATTCATTAATAACTCCAACAATTTTGATTGCAATGTCTCGTAAAAATTTGTGTAATTACTAGACTGCGGATCTTCATGCATTTATGAAGAAATTGACTGGGTGAAACATAAAACAATAACAGACTAGAAAAATTTAAGAATGTTCTAACGTTGTTTTTAATGCAACACAATTATTAAGGGATGAAACTAATTTTTATTTTACTCCTGCTGCCCACGATCAATACAGAACATTGTTATTTTGCATAAAAATCCGCAGTCTAATAATTACTTTGTATACGTATAAAATATTGTTTACAATTTATTGTAAAAAATATGACTATATTCATTGAAATTGAAGCACATCGAAACAAACCAACTCACCAGTAACTATCGGTTTTAGCTGTTTATTGATTTCGCACCCTTACCTATGCACCAATAAACGTTGTTTCTCGCTGAAACGTTCCGGAAATTGCAGGAACATGAAATGTTGACAATAATATCTGAGAAACATAACGATTTGTAATTTTGGAACACACATGCTGTATCATTTCATTCTGTTACGTGCTATCGCAGCCTGCCTAAATTGCTGTTCGGATGTTTCGGAATACAATTAATACACTCAACTGAAATTATCACAAAACGTCATAGCGACGAAATCAACGTGAGAGGGTGAGGTATTCCGGTTTCATGGCAGACAATAATTCCGCAGGGTCCTGAGAGTAACTATGCAATATTTGGTTTGAATGAAGGATTTAGGATTTAATTGTTGATCATGTTATAGGTGTTGATTTAGTAATTTCACTGACTCGCATTTCATATTAATACTGAAATCAGATTAATATTACTTAATATTAAAACAAGAACCTTCTTTTTACCGAATGTGCACAAGTTAAACTAACAGTATAATATAGCAGTGAAAATAGAAACAACAGAAAGAATAATAAAAAGAACATTATCGTTTTAATATTGAATATTTTAAGGTGTTCGCTTATCTCTATCAGATAAGAAGTAATTTTTCTTCTCGCCTTTGGTATTATAGCTTGCAATACCTATTTCAAACGCTATTGGGATACGCAGTTATAATATATCTTTACTGAGCAGACGTGAAACCTCCAGAGTACGTGTGCGATCAGGAAAAATTAATGTGAGCAGAAAAATGCATCCACATTCAGCCCCACCTGAAACGCGGTGCACCGTAAATTCACAATGCTTATTTTCCACTTGCATAGAGTCGGAGGTTAGGTCAAGGTCATGTTATTAATATGTCTGAACAACGAAAATATAGATTTACAAGGAAGAAGATATCCATGACCTCGAAAACTCCAAAAAAAAAAATGATCGTGAGAAAAAAATTACATTTTCAAAGCATTCACCTTTTGATACCAATTGCGTCGAATTAAAAACATTTCTTATGTCATCACTGCGGATCTGTGTGCAAAATAAAAATTGTTTACATACAGGGTGGTCCATTTATCTTGAGACAGTCAATTATTACGGAAACTAGCAGGAATATGAAAAAATGTTTTATATAAAATATTCTTCATATGAAGGGGCACATTTAATATGCGATATGCACATTTTTCCATAGTGGCCCTTTAAGGGCCCCCCTTCATATGAAGAATATTTTACATAAAACATTTTTTCATATTTCTGCTGGTTTCCGTAATAATTGACTGTCTCAAAATAAACGGACCACCCTGTATATTGCAAGACACAGAAGCCAAATAGAAACTTCTTACTTCTTTTAATTATCTTGCTAAGCTGGAACTAATACACTGATGTCCTTAAATCTGTTGAATATGTTCACTGCTTTATATTGTACGTACCGATTTTTGTCATAAACGCATAAAATCCGCAGTCTAGTAACAAATAAAGGTGATATTTATATTTTCTCTTTCTGGAACAACACTTTCATTTAGCATGAAACCCGCGGGCTAATTGTTTTCAGATATTGCATCACTAGAACAAGAAAGCGCGTCGCGACGAGGGTTGCAACGGGATATGTGACGTAAGGATGAAAAGAGGCAACGGCACTGATTGCGATTACCCGGTCCGAAATAAAAACGCGAGGTGGCTCCTCTCTGTTAACAGTTTTAAGCCATTATCAGGCTGAGTAGGGCAGAGTTAAGCGAAGCCGAAATTACCCACTCCAGGAAGAATTATCGTGGCCCGATGTATGCCGGCGAGAGCGGTTCCATAACACGACGAATAAAAAGAGGGAAGGACCATTATGGGCGACAGGTTGAAAAATCCGGTCGTAATTTTAATTTTCATCGCGCGTCACGTGCGATCAGATACCATTAGACGAGGCCGGGGGTCGAACCTCGGCCCCGTATGCGCTCCACGGGGACGGACCTGCATGCGAAATATGTAAAGAAGGTATAATATTTTGACGACACCGGGGAAACAAATGACGTTCGCCAGCGCCCCTCTGCGCAAACGCGGCTCTCGTATTACCATCGTGCCTCGAGCTTAACAACTATCTGGGAAAGTTTGATGAAATCTACTTTATAACCCTCTCCTTTGTGAAATATTTGCCGGGAAATTTCGCGCACATGTCACACCTGCCCGTAATAACTTCTGCTTTTCGCGCAATGAATACACGTTCACGTGCACGTTCGCGCGCACTTCGCCACGGTATCGAGTACGCGAATAATGAGGCAACGTCGCTCGTCGAGTCGGTGTAATTCATTCACGGGACCCCGCAAGTTTCGAAATCGTAACCCCCCCTCCTCGGTGCCGGAAGTCCCAACTTATTGGACGATTGTCGCACAAGCCTCGAGAATTTGAAATCCGTACGCTACGTGTCTTGTTATTCCCAATTCCCATTCAGAGCCGTGAATTTTAGACACTAGAAACCAAAGATAGGTTGTTAGTGTTCCAAAATTTGGCATACTTGCAAAATTCATCATAATGGAAATGATTGCATACTTTTAAAACACTTCACCAATAACAATCTAATAATTTTTATCTCACAAATTGGCAAAAATTGCCGGCGCAAAATAAAGATTTTCTACTTCAGTGAGGAGATAAAAAGTTGTAATCAAATAGAAATTGCATTTCGTTTTTCAATGTTCTTAATAAGTTGAAAATGGCATATCGACGTTCTTAAAGTTAGTTTTGACGGTCTTCAATCTCATCTATTCGTTGTCATAAATGCATGCAATCCGCAGTTCAATCATTGGTACCCCTGTCCATCTATGTACAACTTGTTTGTTGTACAATTGTAAATGTTCTATTGTGATTTCTTTCTGCAGAAAATGAGCGAGATCAAAAATGCAATGTTCTAGTGTGGGTTGTTATATTATTTCAGACGTATGTTGCCTAATCTCGGTGTCGTCGCATAAGGGTTTTTCCCCCAGTCCATTCCGAGTCTCTCAGGTTCCCTGTCCCATCATTAGACGGCTGATTATGTGCCCACTCCCTTAGCAGACACAATACCCACCATGGGGGAAGATGGAACTGCACATGAAGCTCCACTCGAGGGGTGCTCCGAAGTATTTCAATTGGGTCTGATCGAAATAGGGTCGCCCCTGCTGCTGATGGTCACTGGCAAGTGTGTTCTTACAAGATTGTGTTGAACCAACGGAACGGCTTGTTAGATTGTGTTCGAACCCATAAAACCAACGACTTTGTGTGAAACAAACAATTATCAGCTTCAATAGAGAAATTCAACGAACTACTCTGATCAAACATTTAATCTACAGAGTGTCCTACAGTTATTGTCCGAGTGTCCCTTTGTGGTACCATAGATTTTCTGTGAAAAAGAAAATGTCTTCGGCGTAGCTTCGTTCTCGAGAACAGGGTCTTTCAATATTAATTTGATGAGAACGCGCGCGCATAGGTTTCTGAGGAGTGTAGCGATACTTGTTAACCTGATTGAATTCTTTAGGTTTCCCTCGTTATAATTTCTTACTTGGAAACATCAAGTACGCGTTTCCCGGGGCTGTAAATGTATAAACAATTTCTTTTTTAATTAAATCTTAACGTTTCTCCGACACACTAAGCTCATTAGACACACACTAGCTGGTTATTTGAGACTTTCTTGTCGATCAGGAATCGTCTTACGCGTCTGATCATGGCTAACCAATTCTACTTCTTGCATATACTATAGCACGCGCACCCGGCCGATCTTTAAATTCGATTATCTCGAAAACGAGACGTCAAACGAAAAGATTTCATTTCATCAAGGGGACACCCTTCCCCCTTTTTGTAAGTAAGCGTACTGTAACCCCTAACTCTAAGTATACTGTATAATACATTCAAAGAAGTCTGTTTTTTGTCCGCTTGTGCCAATTTCATAAGGATAGAGATGTTAGTGTTAAGGATCTGACCACGAAGTGGAGAAGGCGAGGGTACCCTCCATGTAGTAAGGGGACTGTGAATGGCACTTACCCCAGAATCTTAGAAAGGGGAAGATCTCATTAGCCCACAATAGTTCGCATCGGTTAGCATTAAAACCGGCGAACAATTTCTAACAAGCATGTGTCGTCCGACCAAGAACGAATTGCAATCGCCCTCAGCGAGAAGTCACCGTTTCCTCGTGGAACGATTTTATTGCCGATCGAGGTGCGGTTTTCAAAGCAGAGCTTCCGAGCGGAATTTATACGATGTTTTACCGTCACGGTGATTCCTAATGCCCTGCGCTTTTCGAATGGTCCTGAAAATGGGCTGTCGCCGACAAAGAAAGCAGGTCAGGAAAAATGTGGCTCTGTATTCCAAGGATCATTGCGAAGGAACAATTCGATGCTGTTTAAACCACTCGGGGATAGCAGTCACTGCCGCCGGTTTACAAATATTCTCCGAGGTAGTTCGGAACTTTTTCTATTATTCTTCCTGTGGGAAGATGTATGGATCGCGCACAAAATTGTTTCACCTTCTGTCGAACGCTCTATCTCAGAATGAACATGGAATATACATAGATGGGGCGCAATGCCGATAGATTAAGAATTCATATTATTTTATTTATGAACAAATCCATTTTGCCTCGATAATCGAGACCCAAAGTGAAATGCTTAATATGCCTATTTCATACCAACATAACCTCTGTATTATTAGAACATGTATATCTTTTTGTAATTTAATTATAGCAAAATTTTCATTCCATTTTGCATTTACAAGTGCATTATTACGCCAGCTTCTCGCAATCACTAGTTTCTGCTAGTATGTCTTTATTTTATTTTATTTATTTATCTGTTTTACGTCGCATCAACTGCTATGGCCATTAGCCACAGGACCTACAGTTAATTAAGGTGGGATCCGAACCACCTCGGGCACCACAGTTTTAGATATCACATGAAAATCTGTTTTGCAATGAGATATGCTGTATTGGAACTATTCACGCTAGTATGTCTTCTTATTGCTCTAAATCAGGCCCGGCCAACTTCTTCCCCGCAGTCACTTCACGACCCCCACCACTTCTGTTGCGGTTCCCCCACTATCAACTATTTCGTATTGCCCCTACCGTGCTTTGCCTCGCGCGACTAGGAGGATAGTCCCCCAATCCCCTCCTACCCTCCACGGCTTGGTGGGGAGGAGCCACGAGTAGGGAGAGCAGTCTTCTGTGGCTCGCGAGCCGCAAGTTGCCCCGGCGTGTCCTACATGATGTCGCCTAAAAATATTTTATATTACATCGAAACGATTGGAGAGAGTGCGCAATGGTGATCGTGTTTGGACTCCAGGATTAGCGTGTTTCGCTTAGTAGTTCCGTTTTAAATCGGCGACGATCAAATTTGTTTAGTAGGCACTAGAATTAATCCATTTTCTCCGCAGGCATGCTGCAATCAACGGCGCGCCTCGGATTTCCCATGGGAAGTCGTTGGCCCGGATTTCTGAATTTACGGAGGCCTCGATGACAGATTAGGTTCGCACATCACGTGCGCGGCTAAATAAAATTTGGAGGCCGATGGGGGCGATAATCTGATCCTTCGAAGGAGTGGACGGTCGCTGATAGCTTCGTCCGGGCGTTGCTGGTATTTGGGGAACCGTAATTGGATGTTTAGATCTTGATCTCGCGATCGTCGAGATAATGTCTGCTCTGGCTTGCCTTGAGCAACAGATGAGCAACTTTTCAACCACCACCTTACAGTTACATTTCTGCAGTCGAAACGAACAATATTCAGTTCACCGGAATATTTCTTTTTCTGGGATTTCATGTTTACAGGTTAGTTGTGCTTTATTGAATTCAAACTAGAAATTCAATCACCGTTTTTCTACTTCTCCCAGATTGTATTGACCAGATATTGCCACCACAATCCTCACCACAAGCTGTTAGAACTTTCAACAGCTCCAGGTGGTAATCGCTAGTGTGCAACGAATGAGGAGGATTCGATGCAACAAACGAGATTGCAACCAGCGAGGCTTTTACTGTATTGTATAGGTAAGTGTTGTCTATTCTAAACGTTCGGCCAATTCGTTTTTATAGTTTTATTCAAAACGATCGATGCGAAGACTTTCGACAGTATAAGATGGATATAAATAAAAATGTAGTAATATAATGAAACGGGCACGATATTAATATTCAAGAATTTCATGAAATATTGCTTCATACCTATTCAGAAAATGTTTTTACTGGAAAGGATGTATCTTGCTGTCGCCTTGATAGCAAAAAGCAACATGGTAGCGAACAGTAGCCGATAAACTGCAAGATCTTTAAGCAATGAATAATTTATAAATTTTATAGGGTAGTGTGGTATCATTACAGATTAGACCAACGGGATACTTTCGTGAAAGGATAAAGTTAGGTCGCTGAACGCTTCAGAATTTCCAACGAACCGTGAGACGATCCTGAGCGTCTTGTCTAGCGTCGATTGTGCTGCCGTAAAACTTTTATCACTGCTTAATCTTCTCCGAGGTATTTTTTCTTCCCTCTAGCCTCGAGTTACCGATTGATGTACGATTACACGAAATGTCTGCTACCGTTCCTATAAATCGACGATCGCGAAATGAAAATCTTACTAACGAAGTGCCTCTTGAAACGGGCTGTTATCTCTTCGTTCCGTTCGAATTGCATTGTTATCTTCGAAGTATCACTAATGTATCGAATACTGATCATCTATTGTGCTCACGGTATAGCTAAACTAATCGTATTCAGAAGTGCGAGGTTTCGAGCACTTCCAATGATTTATTAGGCGTGGAAATTAATTTGTTGAATCATTTGAATTTGGTTTTAAATTGAAAAGTGGCTTTATCAGTTACGTGTAAGATCGATTAAACGTATAGAAAGTAGTGTGTTGTTTGTTTCCATAATAAATGCATAAAGGTATGCAGAAATTGATTTAACCAACGAAAAGCTTGCAGAGTCGATGATCAATTTACTTGGTTGCGTCATCGCAATTCCAAATATTTCGAGATTTCGAAAAGCTTATCATCCATTTCAGGAATAAATGGTTCATTATAAGGCCCGATGTAGTCACTGAATGATTCGCCAATTATTGATAAACCGGCTGGATAATTTTGTCACACGCGAAAAGGATTAATTGGGGCAACGGTCTATCAGCTGGCTACTAATTGAAAGTCACCAAATTTGTAGCCGCTTTGCTCCCCGTGTGCTTTTCTAGCGCAGTTGGGACACGGGAACGCAAAGTGGAAAACAGTAGTGCCCTTTGTCACCACCCTTCGCCTCGAAAAAAAGCAAACAAGCTTTCCATTCTATGTATATTCACTGCATTAGTCAGCAGGAGCTTTTGTTTTGGCAGCGGTGTTCCCCTGCTGCTCGAACGGCCGCGACTAAAACACAAACAAAATGGAAGGACGTTCGATATTTAGGTTGACGGATTCAATTTTTACAATGCTGTCAGCGCCGATTCGCTACACGTCGACGCTCTCACGGAGAAGTGCCATAGGTGGCCCCAAATCGCCGGAATGTGGCCAAACCTCAAAAATAAATATTTCGTTGGGGGAACGTTAATTGCTAAGTACGGTACTGTGATGACTAGGCAGCCGATTTTTCGAATTTATGACAAATATGAGAAGAATTTAAATGTACTGTTATATTATTTTCAACCTATTCAACATATTAAGAGAAAAAATTCATTTCAAAATTCGTTTACATACTTAAATACCAGTATCGAGTATCCAGTTCTATCAACGCTCGATACAGGATTAAGAGCGATTTGGGATTAAAAGGAACGGGCCCGCGAACCGCTCGAAAGGACACCACCGGATTTTACAATATTGCAAACTTTCGAATTGAAAGAAACGTTACAAACTAATCAATCAAATCGCGATTGAATCGTTCACGGAAACACAACCTCCAGCTACTACATTCGACTGTGACGTTTTTGAAAAATTGCATTCTTTTTTCATTTTTCGAGAGCAAATATTTTATATCCAAGAACGAACTACGCTCGTCGATAAATATTGAAAACTTCGCTTTTTTTTCACCAGGAAAAAAGTGGAGATTTCAATAGTTTAGCTTCCAAAACATGGACCACGTTGTTTTTTTCCATTTACGTGATTGGTTATAGTTTGCACGATAGCTGCGTTCATAGAAATTAAATATCCTTTCTTTGGAGAATTAGAACTGCTGGTCTGCCTTAGGTCTTGGATTCCTCGCACTGGGATTTCAAGTTTTATCATTTTTCCGTGAAATAGTATAATATTGCATTCAGAAAAGTTGAAAATGTTTAGTCTCCTGAGTGAATTTGGGTAAACTTTCCTTTACCGGACTCAAAATTTGTGCCTTTCTCCCATAAACTATTATGTATTTGGTATGTAATCCAGTAGATTTGTACCCGGGGCGGCTGCAGATCGAAGTTACGATCCTGTAGGATCAATGGTTCAGGATTTATCCTTGCTTAAAGTTGAGCAATCTGCAGTGTTTTTGACGGGTAAGAGCGCCGCCATATTGGTTTGTATATGAACCGCCGGTCCTTGCCCCCCCCCCCCACCGACCTAATATCAACCAACTCGGTAACCTTCGCGCGATCGTCACTACAGACCAATATGGCAGCGCCCTTACCTGTCGCAAACACTGCAGATTGCTCAACTTTAAGCAAGGATAACTCCTGAACCATTGATCCTACAGGATCGTAACTTCGATCTGCAGCCGCCCCGGGTACAAATCTTTTAGAAATATTTTTTAAAAGATACTAATGTTGAGTCCGATAAAGTAAAGAGCAGCAGACAGTTTAACCAAGGGCCGAAATGAACTAAAAAAAAAAATGGAATACCAGCCTGAATCCCCAACGCTTATACAGTATCCAGGCCTCGACTCGCGAGAGTCGCGCGACCGCAATGGTTCCCGGCAACGGAACAATTCATCCGCGGAAATTTTGACCATTACCATGGCGCTCCGTTGCAGGGACAATTGTTTCATCGTGCCCGGACTCGTTCCGTCAGCCAGTCCGCGGGTAGAGGTGCTCGTTAACGTTCGTCAGGATCGTAATTTATGCGCTCGCGGAAGCGGCGACTATTATTAACGAGCGTCAGCCTACTGTCGCTGGCGGCGATGCTCCGCGAAAGGAGCGTTTTCAGCGAATTATGGCGTTTCCGTTGGCCGCTCGCTCGAGCCGGGTCTTGACATCGTTTCTCTCTGGCCCTTCTACCGTAGAACGTTCTCATTTCGGCGAAGTCGAACTTGAAGACGAGCCTGGGTAAGCGATCAAAGATAAAGAAAAGAGGAACATGGCCGGATACCCACGGCCCCAACAAGCGCAGCGCAGCAACCGCGAACATTTCTCAACTTCGGAACCTCGTGAGACCGGGGATGATGCTGGATGAGGCGAAAAGATCGACGAATGAGCCGCTGCGTCATATAGTATTTATCCGCGGGAGCCGCGTTGGCCTCGAGCAGTTTTTTGGGAAGTTACCAGGCGAGAGTGGGGATCGCAAACACGGGCTAAAAGGTTTTCGAGAGGTACCACTGAAAAGGAGTGGCTGCCGCTGCCCGTTAAACGGAGGAATACACCCGAACCCGCGGTAGCAAACTGTAATTTACTCGGCTGTCTGTTCTGTTCGTCTCTCGAGCCTTTTGCCTTCCTTCAATTATATCCGTCTTGAACGAAGTACGCAGGATTCAGTAAACAGCCCGTGTAAAGGATGCCTCGGCTCTACTTCACGGAACACAGCTACGTCGGTAAACGCCGTCGTAGTTAGGTCTTCAATTACCGTTACTCGATGTTAATGTCCACGTCCTATACGCCGCGGAAACCCGGACGACATCAATTTTCCAATCGCTTGGTTTTTCACGCTCTGCGTCGGACGTGTCTTCAGGTTATAGTATGGCTTTTACAAATTCATCCTTATACAAATCAATTTCACTCTTTCGCAAATCAGCTTCACCCTTTTACAAATCATATTCAACCTTCTGGAAATCAATTTCTCTCACCCATTACGAATATTTAAAATTATTTGGTTGGCAACGAAGATCGCGACCTCCACATTTTCTCAAACAATCATTTATATATTCTTTTTAAGCATGAGTATTTTATATCAAATTAATCGCAAAATTCAGAGCTTTCCAATGATATACAGTTCAAACGGAATGATCACTGAATGATACAATAGAAAAATTACGAAACAAAAGCTCGCAAATTTAGTTGCCAACCAAATAATTACATTTGGATTTTCATGAAATTCGATAGAAGTTAGATCAGATCTACAAAGGCTACTAGCACTACTTGTCAGTGGTAGTAGAAACAAATTTATTACGAACTACTTTCTTCAAAATTGTTGTGGAAAGAAACAAAAAACAAATTCGTTTCACGATAGCAGTAAGTGAGGTGCAAGAGGATGCGTCAGTGGTTTCTTTTATTTCATCTCAGAATGAATTCGAGCAGATGCCACATTTTTCACCGGCGCGACTGCCTAATCCCCTTAACAGACGTGTACAGCCGGTCTGTACGCGAATTGCTAACAAGGTAAATCGTTTGTCGTTGTTTGCAACGTTGCAAATGAATGCACGAAGATTACAGTCGTCCCATAGGTGTAACGGTGTTTACAGAATCTTATCATTGAAACGTTTTCCACGGACCGGAGATTAGGAACAGCTTATTGTCCGTGAAATTTCGCACGTGCTACGCTTAAGAGCACATGAATTCTATTTGCACTCCGCTTAAGCGCACGGTAATCAACGGCCATTACCGCCTCTAATCGTAGTAACGCCATTAAAAATCAACCGGAAACCCTCGAGAGCGTGGCTGAGGATCATTCTTATTTAATTGGCGGGCTGATCTTCCCTTAAACCGAATTCGCGAAGTAAAATGTGTGTATACGCTCGTGGCGTTTAGCGTATCACGGGACTACTATACTCGGCTAAGTGGAATAAGCACGTGTGCAGTCAGACACGCGACCGGTTCAACGCATAGAGCGGAACAGTAGAATAAGAATGCGTGATCAGCCGTGTACTCGATAAAAGCCGGGCTCAATCCACTTGATTCAACTATGAAAACGAGAGAATTTTATTTCGTGTTTTTATTGTTGGATTTTGCGTTTTGTTACAAGGGAGGTTAACCAACCGTAATATGTCACTTTCAATGAAACTTTCGTACGATATAGAACTCAAAAAAATGTTCGATACGTATTTTTTTTTAGAGCTGTCGACATTCATGTTAAGGAAGTGGAAATTTTCCCTTAAAATTGTGGTGAAAAATCCATTTTATTGAATATCTCCGAAACTATTATGCCCAGACGAAAATTTCAAAATCCAATTTCTGTGTCTTTGAATGACGATTTTTTTAGTGTATACTGATGTTTAGGGTAATAGAACGGGGATTGGAAACAATACCTTTTCTTTCGAAAGGCAACCTATAACTTCGAGCAGCTGATATACCAGGTTTCATCATAAAATTGAAATGGGAATCGTAAAATGTGATACCGGATTGTATATCTCTGTTCTATTCACGACTCGTCCTTTATGATCACGGTTATATCGATAATCGATGGATATATGCATAATCTAACGAGAAATCAAGATTTAAATACTCGATGCGATAAGAGTAACTGCGTTTCAGGACATTAACCTTCAGTTACTCGCACTCCACGTTCTACATGGAACTTTATATCACTTCAACGTAAATAAAATTTTACACAATAGGATAACTGGATTAATGCAAAATAAACATTTGCTAGTCGACATCTTTGTTTAAGCTTGAAACGCTAAATTTGAAGTTCTGAGATTGTAAATACTGTATGCGAGTAATTAAAAGTAAACTCCTTCGTTTCCCTGTTTGTTTGTCATAAACAGGTTTGACAGCATATCTCTCGAATTATGCTAGTAAATTCATAAAGACGCACAGTCTAGTAACGAGATGTTGACAGAGGGGGAATAAACGGACAATCGAACGAGTCGACGATCACCGTTTCGAGTATTGACTGTTATATCGGCATTTTGTAAACGACGCTCGGTTTGAAGAAAGATTCTTACACATAGTAAATTCAACGGAGACGAGGATCTCTGGTTTGCACGATCAAACGGGTCGTTCCGATCCCTCCTGGCGTATCAGCTTTCCAGCTCACGATTGGCGGTGTTCGTCGCTCTCGCCGAGAGGACGTGACACAAAGACCGAGCCAAACATCGTCGTTAGGTGGTTGCGGAGCAAAAGCAACATCGACATCCATCTTTATTTTAGGTACGGTCCTCCTTGGGAGCCGGGAACGCTCCGCGGAAACCCCATTGTATTCGCAGCTGCAGCCAGAAACACGTACAACGGTTTCTAGGCACGGGCTGTATCTATTCCGGACTGAGTGGGTTAGGTAGCGAGCGATGTTGAATCTACCGCAGTTCCAACGCGAGCCTCGAGCTTACATACACACCGAACCGCATCGTGCACGAGAGAACGCCGCGGCACGAGCGAAAGAAGGCTCGATCGTTGATCAACCGGAGCATTAGCGGTTTGTCGCTGATTAACTACCACTCCCGGTTTCCATGCGCCGCGCCGGGATGCAACTTTTTCACCAGTATACCACCTTGTCCATGAGCGAATCACGCGGCTCATTGTTTCGCGAGGTCGCAGAACTCCTCAGGCTGATAGCTACAGCTTTTTAGTTGCGTTCAAATCGATAGTTTGCTCGACCGGCTAACCCTTCAGGGACGACGATGGATTGTCCGTTTGCTTTTGTATGATCGACATCAGGTAAATATTGACGAAAGGGGAATATTGTCAAGGTTAACATCGTCGATCGGTGTTAGTTCCCGAGATCTAGGTGCACGGTAGTGCAACAGCCAAGTTCTCGCACTACCTCCTTTTACGGGAAACAACTTAGCCGTTTTTTAGAGGCTTATAACTCGACACTGGAGGCAGATGGAGAGATGTAATTTCGTACACTTGTTAAATGCTATCATGTCTCAATATTGACAAAACATTAATCTTCCAACATTAGTAGGTTCCGAGATATAGGACCTCAAAAACCGCTAAATTTGTCACTGACTGACTGACTAACAGATCATCAAAACCTTTTGGGTACTTCCCATTGACCTACAAGCTGGAAATTTGGTACATAGGTCCACCATAACAAACACTCAAAGGAATAATTATCAAAGTTCTAAATTTTACACCTTAAAGGGGTCGTATTGAAAAAAAAACATTACGAAATAGGTACGTAGGATAGAACATAGCAGCATAACATACATAAGTATACGTTTTATTAGCTTCGAAGTCGCAAAAAATACTGATGAAAAAAACAATCGCTCTAACGTAAACAAAAGAAACTGCACCGAGCATCGTCTATAGCGGCGGGGGGCAAACGAATCCGAGCGTCGTCGGCAGAGTGGCAATCTTCGATACATTGAATTTGGATTTTGTCTTGCAGATTAGAAAAGGATTATTTTTCTTTGATACCTACTTGATAATTGATGGAATTTCAACAAAAATTGATGAAATCTCAACAGAAACATCCTGTAAACAGGAGCCAAGTTCCTATGGCCGTAAAAAGTTGTGAGATCAAACAAAATACGGCCAAGTTCGTTATATAGCTTAGAAATACCTCTTCCCATATACTGAAAAAAGCGTTTGTAAAAATTAGTTTAAAAGAACGCTATTTAATTTTTAAAGAGTTACATGGAGGTCTAAAATATTCAGACTTGGCCGTTACTTTTCAAACCAATGGCCATAAAAGGTGTTAGGTAGCGGCCAAGTTTGAATAATCTAGCCCACCATGTAACTCTTTAAAAATTAAATAGCGTTCTTTTAAACTAATTTTTACAAACGCTTTTTTCAGTATTGCAAGAGGTATTTCTAAGCTAACGAACTCGGCCGTATTTTGTTTGATCTCACAACTTTTTACGGCCATAGAAACTTGGCTCCTGTTTACAGGATGTTTTTGTTGGGATATTCGTATCTTGAATCAATTGTTTATTGCAGAGATCGCAATCGATTTTCGAGGGCTACTTGTAAGAACGCGAACGTATCAAGCTCTTTGCACGTATTTGAGCTTAGAATTATTTTTAAAGTATATTCCTTATTTGCTTTTAACATCTTGACAAATCTAAACCAAAGATAGCCAAATACGAACCCTATAAAAAATCCGGCAAAACCGATATTTTAATAAATGAAATCATATATTGTACTATAGCAAACAATAAACATTCTACACATTCGGTAAAATTGTTGAAATCGACTTTCGGCCAGAGAAATGAAAAGCACTATCGTGCGATGGTCGATCCCTTAAGTTTTCGAAATCCAAAGGTCTCCACAAAATTGAAGCAGCTTGCATTTGAATGAAACTCACATACACCGGCAATTGGATCGTCGAAATGATTCGCGAGCCGGCTGAGTGAAAGCGCGAAAAGCTCAGTTTCCATTCTGCGCAATCGTGTCCTGACTTCCGGTGGTCTGGCATTAACCCAGCGACGGGATTACGCCTGACCTTCCGAAAATACACCAAACTGGATGAAGATTTCCTTTCGCGTCTGAAGCCTGAAGAATTGACCCCCCAATCCCACCCCCACCCCTGCGAGCTCCTTATCAGAGACGGTAACCGTTCCTCCCCTCTCCCGAGCACCCTCCCTAACGCGTCAAGTTTATTCTTTGTCAAATACTCCTGATATTCGTCCGTCAGAGTTAGGGAACTTCGCCGGGAAAGTTTCTCAAGATTATTAGCTTCCCGGAGTGCGGGCAAGAGAGGAGGTCAATTGTCGACGAGCAGATAGAGAAAGACAGAGACAGAAGACGGTGGATCGCTCCATGCACTCGAACACGCTTCCGGTCCCGACGGTTTCCATTTCGGGATAACGTCGGAGGGAATTCGACGTCGCCTTTCACCAAGGCCCGTCCGTAACGAGAGACAAAGGGACGTTTATTCGGCGTCACACCGGAACCCCGGGTGTCTCCTTACGAATTACTTTCGCGTCGAGAATCGATTTCCAATCGCCCGCGGCCACGATCGGCCCTGTTGACTCGGCACGAATCAGATAAGATGGGACTTTCGCGGCGGGCGTGAAACGGGAAAAGAGGGGACCAGGAAGAGGACGCGGGGACCGAGATACACTCTGTCTCAAAAGGACGTGTCGACGATATTTCTGTAAATATTCATGTATTTGTAAAAAATCTTTATACGAGTCGAATCTATTTCTCCATTTGCAATTATAGCTTGACACCGTTTCGGCATACTTTCAACTAATTTCTCGGCGTACGCTACAGGTAGCGACCTCCATATCTTCCGAATATGGTGTACAAGAGTCCTTATTTTGGTAATATGTTTCCCTCTCAGCTTGCCCTTCATTGCGGACCACACATTTTCTATTGGGTTTGCATCGGGGGATTGGGATGGCCAAACAGAGTAGGGCAATAATCAACTAATATTTAAAAATGACTAATAGTCTTTTCGAATGTTAGTCATATCAAAATAGTCATTAGTCAAAACTTTTTGATTAGATAGTGATAACGAAATGGCAAACAGTTAGTCACAGCTCTAAGTAATCGTTGGCTATTGCTTATTAGTGAATTAGTAGTTCATGACCAGTCATCAATCTTTAGTCATCAGTAGACTGCGGATCTTTCTGCAAAATAAAAAATGTTTGCATTGATTGCAAAACACAGGAGCGAAATAAAAATTTTTTTCTTCATTTACCATACGCTGATGTGTTTAAATCTCTTTAATATGTCCACTGCTTTAAATTGTGCTTACCCATTTTTGTCATAAATGCATAAAATCCGCAGTCTAGTCATCAGTCACTATTGTTATGACTAGCTAATCAAAAAGTTTTGACTAATGACTATTTTGCTATGACTAACATTCAAAAAGACTATTAGTCATTTTTAAATATTAGTTGATTATTGCCCCACTCTGTGGTCAAGGTAGTACGGCGATTTCCGCTTTCCATTTGGTACCAAATTGATGGTTTCGCGTACACTGCACTCATTTAGGAAAGCTCTGTTCTTTTCTCTCTGTCGGAAACAAAGCTGACAAATATTCAGCCAAGACGTATTAAAAACACCTGCGATTGTTTACATATTATCCTTATCTCCCCCTCATTGGGTGACAGGCATCTTATGGGATGGACTATACCCGTGGATGGGGGAGACTCGCCACGAGAACCGGCGTCGTGCTCGATACCAACCCCCACTCCGCTCGTTTCACCCCAGGGGCGGTAAATATTCGAGAATCTAGCTGCGAGCCCCGCTGTTTTCCTGGGGAAAATTGAGAACTTGTACACACGGTGCTCCGGCACCGTGAAACACGATCGGTCGCTACTGTTCTTAATCCGGAAACTCAAAGTGCCACGATAAAAGTTTCCGAACGGGCCAGAAGCGAGAGATGTAAATTCATCGGGGCCACGGGCGCGGAGTCTACGGGGGATGAAAGGAGACGCGGGAAAACAAACGATGGGGAGGAAAGTTTCGTGGGCCGCCGAGCGGAAAATCGCCGGCTTCCGAATTGAAGAGCACCGGCAAAGCGGGAATTTCAACAATCGCCGGGCCAAAGAAACAATCCTTTCCTTCTACCTCTCCCCTCCCCTCCCTTTTTTTCTCCCTTTTTCTCTCTCTTATTTGCTGTGTCTCGCCCATTTTTTTCTATTTCCATCATTTTGTTATTTGCCTCCTTCCTTCTCCACCGTTGCAGTTTCTTCGGAAGTTGTTCTGAAACAGGAGGCGCGAGATTCGTTAATTAAATTGAAACCTCGCGTCGAAAGTAGCGCGCTGAAAGGATAGGGATTCATTTGGATCAACTGTATCCGTGTTGTACTCCGAATGGATCACACGGCCCAGGCACAAAGGAATCCTCTGAAGTTGGAACAATTAGTGTCGATGTTCGCCACTTGAACCGACCATTTCGATTAAAGTTTTCATGTTCTTATTCATTGAGTAATCAGATTCCTACCTTTGTGAGCGAACAGCTTTGAAACGCCGCGCCGCTGTGCTTGATGAAATTCTTCTACGTTTATCAACACCGTTCGCCCTGTTTGTTGTAAGGGCCAATGGAATATTCGACGTTGTATCTGAGAAAATCGAGGACCGACAAACGTCTCGAAGAACCGGGACTAATAGTACCAACCATCTCCGTGCAGACCGTCTTATACATCAGTATGTCTTTCTTGTATAGGCTACTTGTCTTTATTAAGCGATAATTTAATTAGTAGACAGCGGATTTTATTCATTTATGTCTAAAATAACTAGGTTTAATTTAAGACAGTAAAAACATCAGAAGATACAGTTTCTTGCAATTCAGGTATAACATTTTTATTCAGTTTAACTCTTCAAGTATTATATATTAAACATTTTAACCCAAACACCGTATCAATATCTAAAAACCAGAAAGAGTTACAGAATCAATATAAATTTCGAACAGATCACATTCAAATCGAATAATTCAATAATTCGTTCATGAATTAGCAATATACTAAGAAGGAAAATAAATTTTGATTTCACTCCAGTTGGTTGCAAATCGAATAGAAAATTTGGCTGCCCTTTACTTTACCGGACTCAAAATTTGTGCCTTTCTCCTATAAATTATGATGTATTTGGTATGTAATCCAGTAGATTTGTGCCCGGAGCGGCTGCAGATCAAAGTTTCGATCCTGTATGATCAATGGTTCAGGAGCTATGCTTGCTTAAAGTTGAGCAATCTGCAGTGTTTTTGACAGGTAAGGGCGCCGCCATATTAGTAGTGACGGTCGCGTGCCGCTTACCGAGTTGGCTGTAATTAGGTTGGGGGGGGGGGGCAAGGACCGGCGGTTCTGCTCGGTAAGCAGTTCGCGGTCGTCACTACAAACCAATATGGCGGCGCCCTGTCAAAAACACTGCAGATTGTTCAACTTTAAGCAAGCATAACTGCTGAACCATTGATTCTACAGGTTCGAAACTTCAATTGGCACAACTTTTGAATCCGATAGAGTAAAGTTTGCCCGAAAATTTTTATTTAGCATAAATATCGGCTGTCTAGTGATAATACGGTTAACCACAAAAGGTTGAACCTTCGTCTGGATAATAATGATCAAGTTTCCGAAGTAGCGACTACTTGTTCGATCGAGATATCGGTAAACTGTATGAAGTAGCGGCTATCCATTGCAATTTTATGTATGTATCGGGGGACTCGATTGCGTTGGCCGGTATTCCTTTTCATCTACTTGGGGGCTCCGCGCTTCGATCTGTAGAAAAGCTCCAGCCGCCGGTGAATTCAAGGCGAGCCAGCCAGATAAGATGGAGAGAGAGAGAGAGAGAGGGAGGGAGCCGACACGACGAAGAAAAAGGAATACAGGAAGGGATGGGAGGCACGCTGGAGGCTTTGCCGAGTCGCAAAGTGGAAAATGGACGAAGTGACTTCGCGGTTAAAGGGTCCAACAAAAGTGGATCTCCGGGAATCCTTGCAGCGGTAACACGGCTTTCAATTTTTCTAATGGATTAAGGGCTAACTTGCATAGCAATTACCGTGACGACGAAACAGTTGTCGCCGCCGCCGTAATCTTGGGACTTCAAAGTCGGCGCCGGGGACTCGTTCAACGATTTCCTCTCGAGGAGGAACAAGATGTTTCCGCAAAAGACGGTCCTTTGATATCCGTCGCCGTTTAAATAATAGATTCGACGAACAATCGAGATTATTGTTGCAACCTCACGGCCAGGTGAAAACATCGGTGGAATTTCATTCCGCTGAGAGTCGTCAGTCAAATGCTACTCACGCAAATGCAAATGTTTCGGATCTATTAGGTTGGAGGGAAAGGTCTGTCGTATTTTGAATGAGCAGGTAATTTTGCTAGTAAATCGAAAACACGGAGCTTTATGCAATTTATAGAGTACAGACGCATTTAATACATAATATTGAAACCGTTTTGAACGCAAAGCGATTATACATATATTGTTATAAACTAAATACCTAATAGTTTACAGAAACTTTTGAATGGGAGTTTACTGCTTTGATTACGGATTTGAACTGAACCCACAATCTACAATGGCGCGCAGCAGTTCTTGTACTTCGTTTAGTCGAAACAAGCGTTAATCAGTGCACACGAGTTATTCGAAAGGTTGTTAACGACGATAATCCCTGAGCGTGCTTAGGAATTTCCTCTTCGTATGAGAAAGGATGATTATTTTATGAAATAAATTGTACAGTCAGCGAAACAGAGGCTAGGAAACAATGACCTATTTCCCGAGATACTCGAGCTGCGCTGCAAAGGGGCATCCGTTCTATCGATTCGTTAATCGTATCGATGGACGTGAGCGAGACGGCGATTTCCAGTTCTACGCCACGGCAATCCTTTAAATTAACAATGCTTTCAAACTGCGCGCTCCTAACAGGGACCAAACGCGTCGAGTGTATCGCAAACACAATGGAACGCGAAAAAAAAATAGGTAACGGGCTTTGCCAAGTCGCAGAGGGGTACAAAATGAACGCGCCGCTTTGATGTAACCGGGAAGCGATTAAATTAAATATTTAAAGGTCCTATCAAATGGCGGATATGTAGTCTTTGTAATGACGGAAATCGCTTATGCGAATGATTCTGTGCTCGAGCGTTGTTACTCATTGTCGCATAATGAATTAAAAGTCAACAACCCTCGGATCCGACGTAATAACGATGCAGTCGGCTGGCAAACAATTTTTTGATTGGCTCTACGCGAATTTGCTCGTGGGAGAACAGGTTATGCTCTCTGGCTGAAGAGATGAACAATTTCTTCTGTATTAACCGAGTCCGGTTGCTTATCATATTATTCCCAACGTAATAAACATATTAGGAAGACAAATAAATTTTCCATTCACTCCAGGTGATTGCAATTTCGATGTAAGAATTGAATTTCGCATAAAGATCTACAATCTATTTATTAGTCGAAATGGAAAAGGCGTAATCGTTTCTCTTTGAAAATTTTTCGTCACAGATTCTCGAAAATGACAACTGTCCGGTTAATTTTGAGCAGCCTGTTTCAAGGAAAATCATCGCGGCGAACTCTCGATTCTTAGATGCAAACATCAATTTAGAATTAGCAAAAACAGCGATTCCAAGTAAGCAGCGGGACACCACATCGCTAAATGTGTCTCTATCGATTACCCGGTAAGCATTACCATCGATCAGCTTCGACAAATTTTCATGAGACACTCGGATAGGTAATACCTTTTATAAAATTTGAATACCGGTGTTTCTCGGGCTACCTGGCGGAGGAACGTTGGCGATTGAAAAACGAGGGAAAGCGGAAGAGACGACAAGAGATAGAGGGGGGGTCGAGAGAAGCATGAAAACAAACTGAGCGAGATTTTCGAAAAATGCAGAATAGTAATCTGCCTAATGGATTCGCGGAGATCAGCGACGCGCAAATATCGCCGGAGCGCGCGCGAAAAATATTTGTTTTGAAGGGAGAAACTCCGTGGCGGGGAGAGCGGAGTTCGGTGTAATGCGATTCCTATCGAACCCCTTGATTAATTAAATCAACGACGAGCGCGGACGGCTATTTGTCGTCGTCGTTCGCGCCGAAAATCGATTCCCGGTTCGAGTGGTGTCTCGATCCGACTGGCGCGTTGTCTAGGTCAGGATCCTCTTCTCCGTCGGACTATGCATCCAACATTGATCGGATCGCGGGCAGGGGATCGATCCTGCTCGGAAGAAATGGCTCGAGAACGAGAGAGAAAGAGAGAAGCGGAGGTTGAGAGTAAGGTAACTGGTTGCAGGGAGAATAGGAACACCGGGAACGAGATGGGATGCCGGGGCGATTCTCAAAGTGGAAAATGGACGGGGTGGCTTCGAGGTTAAGAAAACCGACGAGGAAACCCGTGGAGGCCACGCTCGAACGGCGGAATGTCAATTTTCTAAGGGATTTGAAACCTGCCTCGGTTGCAATTTTGACGCGCGCGCGCGCGCGAGCGCACTCGCTCCCCGGACCTCCGCTTTGCGCAAAATCCAAATTGTTTTGCGGAAGATACTGCCATTGCGCAGACTCCCTTTCCAGGGGAAATAACCTGACATTGTTTCCGGAATTTAGGACATCTCCTTGCTGAAAGATATTCCGCTCCTTGTAAACTCGAAACCCGATGCTCGAATATCATCGACGTGTATCACCTACTCGGGAATGGATATCTACGGTACACGCGTCTTCGGATTATTGAATATTGCAATTGTCTATTGTTCAAGAATTTTTGCATCGAACCTCCCGCAAGTTGTGTCGGCTACGAGACTATGGGACCGGGAATAGCCCATATGTTTTGTCAACTAGGATACCGCACAATAGGAATACATGTTGTGGTGCTCGTTCCGTATAGCCAATTGTGAAAGACCCTAGATACTCGATTATATTGCGCGAACGCTGTAGCACAATATTATCGACGGTCTGGAGGATGTTCCGAACGTTTATGCGATTTATCGTGCCAATAGAAACGTATTCCACGATATCTGAAATATTGGGACGCTACCGGATACTGTGGCGCTAGGTTATTCCAGTTTCTCGCTATTAATTCCTGCGATTCATTATTATGGCTATATTTTTGCTCTCCTATCGACCGCTTCCTCATTCTTTTTTAAATCAATGACTGGAAACTTGGATGCTCGACGTTGTATTATGCAGCAGCAAACTGAATTATCGCACACTTTCATTTTCGTTTTTCACAGCGCAATGGAACCTCGATTGTTCGAACAATTACTTGGGTAAATGCTAGATTTATTAGTGGAATAATAGAATAATTATTGCTCAATGTAGATCGCTTTAAGTCGCCCTATTTACATCTGAAACATGTTGGGATATTAAAGGCTTCAAACATCGCAAGCTCGGATAATCGAAGCTGTACTGTAATTATGGTAGATTTCAATAATATTGCGTAATATGATTTTACGCTTCAAGAGGTTCCATTGACGTTTCATCCCCGTTACAAATTAATTTATCAAAGGCGAATATAATATACAAGCTCAACATATTATACAGTTTATGCCAGTATGACACATTGTGTGGAAGCGTTATTCGTTGAATTGGCACATAGCACTCGAGTGGTAACTCAGAGTCACCACTAATAATTGCTCTACCGTTGTTCAAAATATTATTTAGATTATTAATAAACTGCGGATTTTTATGCATTTATGAAGAAATTGGCTGGACGAAATATAGAACAGTGAAAGACTAGAAAAATACCAGAATGTTTTCAATGTGAAAGATCTATTAGGGGATGAAGTGAATCGTTGTAGAATATTTTTATTTTTCATGAAGATCCACAGTCTAATGATTAAATATGTTGGTATCTACTCAATTACTAAACAATAAAGTATTGTATGAGGTATTACATCAATTACATATTCATAAACTGAAAAAAATCATATAGAATGGAATTATTCTAGATCGGAAGAAATGTTTTATTTTCGAGTTAACGCGGCTTGTGTACAAATGATTTCGATGCAGACAATGTGACACAAAGTTGCGTATCGAAAGCTGAAAGCTAGCGTTCTACCGGTACGGTGAACTCTTAGCAGAGATCTATTATTACGGACGAAAGTCCGATAGCGTCATGACTCCGTGACTATTAAAAGCGACAGACAGCACTTACGTGAATCACGTTTATGTCACCAATAATTGGCGAGCAGGTCGGATATTAATAGTGACAAGCTTCATCACGCTTCATCCCGCGATGGCTTCGATGGATCGATGTTGTCCGAGCGTTCCGGACGGGTTAATCCGAGATCAGGTTACAAACCGGAGTGTCACGTGACTGTATCATCTTGCATTTGACCGTCGCGAATGTCGCGATACCAGTACCACGCAAACTCAAAGAACAGTGTCAATCACTGAATTTCGAATGCTGATTAATGATTGGTTCATCAATGCGTTTCACGGGATTCCCCGCCGACGAAAATTATTCACGGAAATGGTATTTGCATTTGAAATTAAAGTGAGCCGCGCACTGTTTGCCGGTCAATATTTGTTTCAACAATATAATCAATGGAAACTTAAAATTGAATTAAACTACACATTGAAATATCATTTCACACATTCGGTCCTGTTTGTTTTCAACTCGGAAAGTCCATTCAATTTTCCATGTTGTTGAATGAAGTTTCGTGGATGCACACATTGAGTCTCGATTATCAATCAGGCCTTGATTTATAACTGGAAAAAGGTTCCATGTAATATTTAAAACTGTGGCGCCCAGTTCGGAACTCGCCTTAATAAATTGCAGGTCCCGTCGCTATGCATTATAACAAAATTGAGTAGATGAAATTCAAAATTGTTGGAACATTTTAAAAATTGAAGATGTCAATTACGGTTTCTCCTCTGTTAAAATCATTAAGGGAGAAAACAACATGCAATTTGTTTTCTATTTCTTGCAATCGATGCAGACGATTTTTATTTTGCATGAAGATCCGCAAATAAAAAAAAGTCTCCCGATTAAGCCGGCCCTACTGTAGAAGGAAATTTCAGCAACGTGGAAGTAAATTAATTTGTGCTACCGTTTTGTCGGCCGGTGTGCGCGTGGAACGCCGAAAATTCAATTTGATCCCGGTGGATCAGTGAAGCGTCAGGCCGCAGAAATCAAAAAAGGTTGGGGTTGCGCGAGGAATGAAAAAAGACGGGCATCAATTTCTATTTTGTAGAGGCGCGGCGTCAGGGGTACGATCGCGCAGAATCCGCAGCGATCCGCAAATTCAGAATTCATGGTGGCGCAGTTCGGGGATTCCCGCGGGAAGGATTAGTTTCCCTTCGGCTTGATAACGGTTATTAATTGTGGTCATTGTCGAGGTCTTCATCGCGGCGTCCGTAGGATCCCGGCGCGGCCGGACACCTGCGTTACTTCGTGCCGGGGTTGTACTGGCTCGAGGATTTCGCAAACCGCCCCATTGGCGCTGTCAGTGAAGCATGCTGCTGACCCACGTATCGACCACCAGGGGCTTCCCCGATCCCCGCCCCGGTCCCCGGGAACGGGGATGGATTTCTGGCACAAGACACGGCTCTCTGCACACGCTCCACCCTGCTCGATTCCCGACACCGATATTCCTTCGGTCCTCTCCCCTGTTTACATCGTCTTTCTCGCGACGCCTCCGACGAGACGCCGCGTATCCGTCTACCAGGATGCCGACCATCCATCCACCCGACGCTTCGAGCCCTCCACTTCATCCGTTTCTTCTGTCAATCATCTATCCCTCCGAGTTAACTCTTACAACGTTCGAACCCCGCCGCCGCGCCGCCTCCGGCGAATCCGTGCGAACGCGAACACGATCACGGCGAAGCGATTCCGCGACTTATCTGATTCCTTCCCGGTTGGTTTAACCCCCGGGAGTTGATGCTTCAGACTCGTTTCAGCTAAAGGCGAATTTCGACTTTTCACTTTGGATGCCGAGGAGACTCGGTTAGAAGCTCCGATTTTCAAGAAACATGTAAAATCACGGAAATAGTAAAGATATCCTCATCTTCAAATTTATTATGTTTTAACCCCTTGCACTACAATATCGTGTCAGACTCGTGTTGGAGATTTTGAACACAGTCTAATAAATATGCATGTTATTAATCTCCTTTAAACCAAGATGAAATTCTATTTTGGTTTTGTTAATGTATAGTTATCGATGAACATTTTCTCCTTTTTTAGGAAATTACGAACTGCGAAGAAAGTTGTAGTCATTGAAACCGTAAAATAAATCGTAAGGCAAAGGGTTAAAATTAGATTATTGTAAGAGGTTTGTTCTAGTCTTGTTGTTACTCGAGAATAACACTTGCCAATAATTAAAAATAGAACACTGTTACGTAAATAATATTGATTTATTTTGTTTTGGGTTGACAAAGATATATTTTATATTTCACGCACCCAATTCCTTCATAAATGCCGAGAGATCACAGTCCAGAGGTGGGCTTTATTTGGCGAAACAAATATTTCAAATACTATTTATTATTTTAGATTTTATTTTGCTGAAAGAAAATAGTATTTTAAATAAGATATACAATTTCGAAAATGAAATATTTCTATTTTAACAATCTGAACCTCAAAATAAAATATTTCCATTTCAACAATTTGATTCACAAAATAAAATATTTCTATTTTAACAATCTGAAACACGAATTAAAATATTTCACTTTTTGCATTGTTATAATACTCTTAGAAACCGCATAAACATACAGTCAATCTTATCGTTAAAAAACGGTTTACACTCATAAATGTACTGAATTCGAACCACGATTTTCAGCAATAATATTTGCAATTAAAATAAAAAATAAATACAAAATATAAATATTTTCAATATTCTGTAAATATAAAATACTATTTTCAAATAAATTACTGCCTCAAATAAATATTTTATTTTCAAAAATTACTGCATCAAATAAAATATTTTATTTTCAAAAATTACTGCATCAAATAAAATATTTTATTTTCAAAAATTACTGCATCAAATAAAATATTTTATTTTCAAAGTTGCACACATACTTTAAAATAAATAGGATTATTTACTATCATATTTACTATTTAAAATACTATTTTACCGAGCTCTCTGCCACAGTCTAATTATATTATTATAATTTTTCGTCGAATAAATCATGGACGTTTGTTGATGTTGTAAAAATGGTGGTACAAATTCATTCTATTCTCTAGATCAGTGATTTTCAACCTTTTGGTATTTAATTTAGAATCAACTTAGAATTACAACAGAGTTGAGTAGCGCCACGTTTTATTTACGCGACGGTAGATTTTCTGCATAAAAGAATTTCTGCTTGAACACCGGTCTAGGTGACTAAAAGTTAGGCGCTGTAACAGCGTAAATTTTTGTAATAGCTCAGCCTCGCCCGTTGCATTATAACTGAACCAACGGGTTCTGTGTTTTCTGTTTATGCTGTCGTTCCACTAGCTGCTATAAACTAACCCACTTAAACTGCGACTGAACTCGAAGTTTTATAGTTCCATTTACACAGCAGCTTAACTCAGAGCTTTATCGGCCGATTTACATCGTAAGTCGGCAACGAGCTCTATTGGTCCTATTTACACTGTAACTCATCCACGATTCCATTGTAACAGGATCTCCCTATTATTCTCTTTACAATGCAGCTGAACTACAAACTCTATACATCCCGATTCCTCTACGTTTCCATTTCAAAGTGAGACATTTACACAGTCGCGTTTGTAGTTATAACTGTTATCTCGTTGAAACATAATGATAACGTTCACACAGGTCGAATGTCTCATGCGGAATAAATCTTACGGGCACAAACGATGCGTCAACGATAAAGAAACAGCATAAGGGCAAATTTTTTCTACTATTACGGACAGATATCAATCTGAAACAGAGATCAATGGGATAGATTAAGGTTCGTTACGATGCTCGAGGAAATCCGAAGCTAATGTCCATAGAAAAAGTGTCCCATGTTCTAGGGGAGTTCTTGCCACGTGATTCGATCATAGTGAGACTATACGTCGAGACACCGACGCAACTGGAGCGTCGCGTTTTTATGAAAACCAATCATTTTCATGAAAATATGAACATTGGTCAATTCTGCGGATTTCTGCATTTATGACGAATACAAGTAGGTGAAATATAAAACTGTGATCGAAAGAATTGAAAAAGTTGTTCATTTTTAAAAGATGTACGTATACTTTGTATAGTATACTTTAAAGGGACATTAATTAAGGCTCATTTAATGCGTGATTTTTATCGCTCTGTTACTTTGAAAACTTGAGAACATACAGCATAATTTCCTAAAAATGTACTTCTAAAATACTATTGAAATTTGTTATGAACAACTCGGAATGGTTTAATGGCTTCTCCCATCTAGAATGCTCGTACACGTGTTCGCCATCAAGTATTTATAGTCGAACAGTATATTATCGACATAGTATATTGTCAAAATGGAATATGCCCCACTACTAAGAACAGATGTACCGAAATTTACAAATGGTTATATAATAATTAGCGAACACGTTAGCTCTCTCTCGCGACGCACGTGTTACGCGCGCCGCTATTAATTTCGCGCGTGTTACTTTTGATCAATTATCCGAAGCCGTCCGATTAATTGCTAAATCGATCGATTCAATTAGTCATTTCACCGGTCCGCTACGCATCGTGGTATTACTTGTCCCGCCCAATTTTCGTTAATTGAGTGGATTTACCGGGATGAATAAATACCGTACCTGCGTAGGAATGAATAAATGATTCCGGGCGTTCATGAATTCGGTCCAAAAATTTCGCCGGTTAATATCGCGCGCTCCGACGAGGAAAAATATCCGGGAATTCGCGGAGCATGATTAAACTAGTAGGCGGGTTCGATAATATAAATTCTCATTCGGGTACCATATTAATAGAAATACTTCTCGTCCGAACTCTACGGAAATTTCATTTCGCTCGTATCGAGTAATATGTATATGTACAGTTCTTTTTTCGGAAATTCGGAATTGTTTATGACAGACTTCATTTTCATGGCAAATTGGAGCGCGCGTTTTACGCCGCGCGAACTGGCATTCGTCCGATAAAATAAAGTTAATAAGTAAAAACGAAATTGGATTAACTCGCTGGCGAGGCTGTTTGACAATGAAATTTTGATCTCGACTTCATAGTTAAACCGAATTAACGCGCATCGAGTTTCTAGTACAGATTATGCTTCGTGAAAATTGCAGCGGAGAGGATTATTTTCCGGCGCACACAAGCTACCGTAGTAACAATATACGAAACAATTTGCTAGACTGCCCTAAATTTCCAAGTTAAAGGGAACGTAATTAGCATCAAGCCAGAGTTGAAGACGAACCTGAACGGACCTGAATACATCCAGAATGTAACGTTATAGTAATTAGAAGAGAAAATTTTTCTGCAAAATAGAAATAGCCGCCATCAAACGTACGATAAAGGGGCCAGTTAAAAATTGATTTCTCCCTTAAATAATGTTAACAAGTCGGGAATACTTTATTGATATTCTGAAATTTCTTTAACCTTTCTGCTGTTTGCAATAAAAACCGACTTTCTATTAAAACGAACAGTCCAGTGAATATTTTCGCAAGTTTCGGAGTCACCGATGTTTCGTTCCCGTTTGGCGGTTAAGAATCCGGCGCATAAAGATTTTACGTTTCCGCGGCGCGGCGGCTAAATAAAAGCAACTTTCGTAATTTTTCCGAAGTGAAACGGGGGCAAAAAATTTACACCCTCGCGGATTCCATGAACCGAAACATAGTTAAACTTTTATCTGCAACAATTTTTCAGATACAGATAGGAACGGTGCTAGTTCTCTGAGCTCTCACCGGAGTCGCCAGAAGTGGGGAGAAAGTTACCCTCTCTCTCTGTACCGGATTAGTCACATAGAGAGGTCTAAGTTCAGATAGAAAGGAAAATTCAAGTTTATTTTGCATTAAGAAAGCGGCTGTTTCAGACGCCGATTAAACACTGGGTCCGAGTGTAATCAGAACGATAATTATTCGCTGTTAGGGCAACGGTGGAGGAAGAGGGAGGATGATAACTGGCTCGGTAGTCGCGATTGAATGAAAGGAAGGCTGGCTAGACCCTAGACCGCCCCAGTTTATTCGGCAGTCGTCCGCGAGAAGCGAATCACGGCTTAATAACGCGGGATGGGAAAGTTTCTCGAATATTTCTGTCTCATCCCGGATTCTTCCCGAGGATCTCAGGATACACCGGGAGCTTCATTAAATGATTACATCGTTAGGATTCTCCTGGGGCACGTGCACGCGCACAAATGTGAATACAAATGCAAATGTAAAGGACCGCCGCGGAAACGCCTGTTCAGTCGACGCGATGCACTGGTGTTTCCTTGTTAGATTGTACGAGAACTACTATACTGGCCCGTTATTGTCAATTCAATCCCGGGAGTCTGATGTATTATACGATTACCAGGGTATATCGATGAATTTTCTAGATATCATATAATTCAACGTCAATTATCTTGATGATTAACGAGTAGACTGCGGATTTTATGCATTTATGACAAAAATTAGTAGGTGTAATTCAAGACAGGAAAAAGATAACGATTATAAATAAGATTAACACATAAAGACATTAATGAGGAAAATAAATTTTTACTTAGCTCCCTTATAATTGATATAAGGTGGAGTGGGAGTCCTTGATGTCAAACTCTTGCCACAGTTATTACTGATGAATTAGTATTATGTAGGATTCTAATTTTGCTTTAAAATGATCATTTTGATAGGATATTGTACAAAGTGTTAACTAGGACACACTTGCCCCGAAAATGAAGCAAGTCCATCTCTGAGATTTAAAAATGATTTCGAACCTGCTTGGGCGACATCTGTGTAGAATAGTTAATACTAACTTATACTACACTAATAAATACAAGCTAGAGAAATTTCGTTCATATTATAATCAAAATAACCAATTAACGGACTGAAAATTTTATTTTGCATGAAGATCCCCAGTCTAATAACGAGTATTGCCAGAAACGCTCGGACATAGATCAGCTTATTTTTGCTGTAGATTCGCTAGAAAAAGTTGAACCCTCATCGGTCCCTCATTTCAAACTGACACAGTGGTAAAAGATCGACGAAATAACGAGAAAAACGAATTTTTATAAAAGTCCCGATGTTTCGGGCAAATTTACCTACAAATAACAGAGCAGTATAACTTATTTCGGGAAAACTGTGTCAAATTGATTCGAGGGACGGATAAGGGTTAATTGAAATCGACAACTCCGCCACTGTGACCTCTCCTTGTTGGTATAAATATATGACTTTCGGCCAGGATTTCAGCAAAATTTGCCACCGTCAGTTGCCAGATTAATATCATAAGAAATTTCGTGAGCTGAATCGAATTCAAATCCCGAGACCGGCGACGAGGGAAGTCCGCGGGGTTTGATAGGAACGCGTTCGGAAGATGAGAGGTGTAGAACAAAGGCTGCCGGATAGCATGGAAACATTTCGAGCAGGAAGACGGGATCCGGCGAGAAGCTACAAAGGAAACTGCGAAAGTAGAGATGCAGAGAGGAGCGTAACACGGAAGACGGATTCGCACGGCTCCGGCCGTATGTTTGACGGTTGTCGAATCGGAAAACAATTTGAGCGTGCCTTCTCGCCGAGGGAAGTAAGAGCCCTGCGCTATCGGGTAGAGGCGAGGAGGGTTGGATATCGGGGAAAAAATCGAGAGAGAACGTTGACGACGGTAGTCGAGCCAGTTTCGAAGTTCGGTGGGAGGGTCTATCGCGGTGTAGGAACGCAATAAATGGCTGCCGAACGAAACACAGAGGGACACGAGTGGCTCGGAGAACGACGAAAGACTGACAGGACTCAGGGAGGAAGGCAGATCGATAAATAAATTTGTCGTCGGTTGAACACGGCCGGTTAATGGCTTCCAAAAAGTCCGAGGGACACCGCGATTGGCCTGGAAGCCCATCGACCGAAAACTTTTGTCAGCGAGGGGCGTCGCGATACTAAATAGGATATCTGGCCAACAACGAGATAATGAGATAATAAATTGACCGGTGTCATAAACAGGGGTTTCGGTCCGCTCGTTGACAAAAGACACTGTCAGCCTGGGAAAGTGACACCCCTTTCAACACTGCCGTGTCATCCGCATACGGAGACACACGCTGTTCGGTTTGTCGTTAAGAATTAATGCTCGTGATTCCAGTCCGGATTTTATAACAATAGTAAAAAGATTAAGAGAATTTAAATTATGCATTTATGACAGAAATTGGTAAGTAGTGATGAGTTAAAATTATTAATAAAATTATTCAGGGAAGATTCTTTATGCTGTGCGAAGCAACATGTTTTTAAATTCATTTCAGAACTGAGACTTTAGCCGGCCGAAATGAATGGAGTTGCACTATCTCGTTGTCTCTTTATTTTGCAGTACACAGTGCTTGCTTCCTACAGCTTCACCGCTCCAGACTGACAATATATTATAGAGAGCTGCGAACACGATTTATAACCCAATTACAATCCATCAATTGCACTTGATTTGACGATTGTACTCGATGATGTACACGTTCAAGGAGTTCCACGATTGATTACTATTGATTTCGATGGGTGGTGCGAGCGTATCAGTTTACAGCGGTTGAGAGGAATCGCTTCGTCTTGAAATTCAGTGCGCCCCGAAGTTTAATGGAGGATGGTAGAATTTTTATTTTCTTTGGAACTTGGAATCCTTAAAGGTGAAAGATAATCTTCTTATTTCTTTCGACTGTCTCGATAGTGGTTCCTAAAAATGTGTACTCGCATAAAATGCAGTTTACAGTACTCACCATCGATCTTCTTGATGTTTACTTATTTCATCAAACTCATTTGTCAATGATGGTTAATTCTAGACTAATTACTGTACGAACTAACTACATGTTATTAAAATTTAATGAAACTTGTTCTAAATGGTAAAACATTGGCTTTCATTTTCCCTTGAGAAAACGAAATTACTTTCCGAAAACGACCTAATAGATCTTGTTTGATCGTGCCGAAACTCGCGCGATCCCGCGAACACGATCGATCGATCCGTCGCCGAGTAGGACAGTGCAAAGTCTGCGACACACTTGTACGGGATCAGTGTACGGGCACTCGTCATGGAATACAGTGCTCCACATGGACCATTAATCACAAAGTTGTCACGTGTCGACAGCACATATTGTTCCGAATGTCAATATAATTCCCGTCGCTAATAAACTCGCGCGTATGCTAAACTATAGGACAATCGATGCCGTAGTAATGGTAAATTCAACCGTGGCTAATTTATTCTCAGATAAATCTAATCTATCTTTTGAGCGTATATTGCGAGAGCATTGATGGCACTGCAGATCGATTATCGACGGAAACGCTGTTGATACTGGTTCTTTGTGCACGCGCGCTGTTACCGTTTTCATAATTCATTCCGATTTGAAACGCATCCGGACAATTTCGAGACATAGTAGTTCCGACCATCTGCATCAGCCGATCCGTCATCCGTGTGATTTTATTCGTGGATCCACAGTTTCACAAAATATTATTAGCACTGGTAACAAACGCAATATACGCGAACTGAAGTTTTTCTGCGTCGATCGCAAGATACAGGAGCTAGATAAACATTCAATTCCCTCGTTAATAACTTTAATACGTTGAAAATCGTATATGTACTGATATTCTTGAATTCTTTGAATCGGTCCGATGTTTCCCATGAATGCGTAAAATCCGCAGAATGTTGATAAACGTAGTTGGAAAAGAAGAACTAGCGATTAAACGAGTAGCTGCAATTGGTTTCTCGCGACAGAGGCAGAAAACGTGATCAATGTAAACGTAGATAAACATACATCGTAGAAACGAACTAGAATTTCTGTCGCTGACGCGTAGAAGATAGTTCATTGGGAACGGTGAATGCGTAATATCGTATTTACCAAACATCACTCATTTACGAATCCAATTATTCTTGAAATCTGGATGAAACAGCGGATGGAACATCGTCAAACCACTCGGGCAGCTCCGATGGTTCTCTCAGACATCCGTTGAAAGATTCACCGTGATTATAATGGGGCGTCCGACTGCTCACCTTTACCGCCAATATTATCCTTCCACTTAAGCTGCTTATTATGCCATTGGTTCCTCGAGCACGTTCCATCCCGGCATGAATGTTTCAATAAACGACAGACTCGGACGTTTGCGCGCGTCCCGCTTCGTCGTTCCTTTGTCCGCGGAGAACAGCTCTCTCAGAGGCGGCACGGTTCCAACATGGCGGAAGAATTTTTGTGCCCGCGTAAAATGATCGACAGCGCAGCGCGGCACTCCATTCAGAATTCGTTTTCCCATGGAACCGGCTGCGCCCGCGCAATTTTTCTCGTTGAATGGAAAACGTTTCCTTATCTCCGCGCGGGCGGCAGTCCCATTTGAAAAATCCCCCGACCAGAGACGCACAACATTCCTTTCTTCCTTTGGCTAAAGTCACGTATCCTTTGATTAATTTTCTACTGGCATCTAGATCCGCCGGAACACGACGAATATATCCGGCCGAACAGCCATCCACGGTCTCACCCCCCGGACCGGAACCGCGGCCGCATTTTTCTTCCGCTCCTCTGCCCACTTCCCGGCTGCTGCTGCGCTGCTTCTGCTGCTGCTCTTCCAGCCACTCAACTCCCTCGTGAATTTATCATTTCGCGAATTTGCCCCACTCATTCCCCTTTTAATCTCGTCCTCTTCTGCCACGCTGAAACGCGTTGTAAACGCGGGGACACTGACCCGACACGCTGGAATTTTTACAGCGAACTCAGCGCAATGGAGACCGTTGCCGGTATAGTACTCGACCTTTTAGACATAATCAACTAGCGAATGTCTCTGGATATACTTTAAGACAGCTGGATTAATTAATCATTCGGAGGAATGTCGCGTTTCGCGATGCTGATGTTACAGCAGCAGCGTTTTTAGCTAACTTGTCGAATCGTCACTTCCTCGCGGGTCTTGATGAAATTGAAATATTTATGTTATGCTAGTTGTAACCTAACGAAACTAGTGTAGACTAATTGTAAGTTAGACACAGTTGAAGAAATACATTGTAGAAGTATAAATAAAACTATAGTAAGGAGCATAACTGATTCCACACACTTTAAATCAGAATAACTTTTATATGAATGGACCAAACGACTTCAACTTCTCTGTAAGACTAGAAGAATTGGTTTAGTAAATGACGAAAATAAGTTTTGAAAATATGCATTTGGTCGGAATTGTGAAAAACAATACTAAAATTTGATTTCTACAACTTTTTTACCTGGCCCAATAACGAAAATTCAAAAGATGTGTTTTGTCAACTTGTGTAAATTATATACGCTCCGAAAATTTAATTGAAATTGGTTAATTGGTTTACGAATTATAAACGATCAAAAGTGGTAAAAATTGCAATTTTTCAAGATTTACGGCCTTTTTACCACTTTTGATAATAGTTTTCATAATTGCGAAAAATCTATGATTCATGGCTAAACACTTTTTAATGGAAGCTTCAATAGCAACAGCAATTTTCATTGTGAAATGACAAATCACCCTCAATAACGTCATTTAATAGTTTCATTTACGATTGTAATGTAGAAGAAAATTTCTATGCTTTCTTTTGGCACAGCACAATTATTGAAAACCTATGAACACACTTTGATCGTCCAGCGTAATTCGGCTAAGTTTCCTGCGGGGCCCAAATCCGACCGTCGGTACATAGAACGTAAACACAGCGAAAAGCGAGAATTCATGTTGTATATCCTATATATAAAATCCTATTTTTAATTAACTCGAACAAGAAGAGCGTTATCCATATTTTTGGGTGACGGGGCCCCCACGGAAGCATACCCGTCACCCAGATATGGGTGACGTGGCGATCAACGTGTTAATAGGCTTTCGGTAGGTAAAGTGTTAATAGAGGATCATGTATTGACATCTTCAATTTTTAAAATTCTCCAACAATTTTGAATTTCATCTACTCAAATTCTACTTCAAAAGAATTCTTCAATCGTTCAGATAAAGGTACGTCGACTACGACATTATTTTTGTACTTCATAAAGAGTTGTTGCTCTGTCCCATTTAACAAAAATAAAAAAATAAAAATCGATATCGGCAACGGTTTTAAAAGGAATCATCTCCATACATTTTAATAATTTTTTCATTGGCTACCAATATTTTCACCGGCATTCGATTTATCGCAACCGTATGCTTTAACTCAACAAACGAAGTTCTACCTGTTAATATTGCCAATCCACATTCGTTAAATCCTCATGCCGGCACGTAAATGAATAAATATCAATGGGGAAAAGCATTGCCGATAATAAATATAAAATAACGGCGTAGTTTTTAACGTTTAATAAGGTTACATTTTTAATTTGTGCACGCAGAGCAGCCATTTCTTTGCCACCAATCCGACGGGCTGCAAATTGAATAATATTTCCGCCATCCAGCAACGACGCAAACAAATTAAAGAAGATTTACGGAGAAATGGGGCAGCACCGGGCGGAATGACGTATTTTAATGGTGCTGATTGCGAGCGATCTCGAAATTGTATTTCCATGGAAAAATATTTCCTCGTCTCTGTCGCGAGACGCTGATATTTTATTTCTATCTTCCGGCTCGTGCTCCGAGCGTGTCTAAATTCCGAAGCTTTAACTCTGTCCCCGGCGATCAACTTCCATGGGAGCCGCGATCCCCCCGGTGAACTTGCCAGCAACTTTGTCTACGCGTGTGCGTGTCACGTAGTCGACGGAATTTGTTCGCGAACTTGATACCCAAAGCAATTCCCTGGCGCTTAGTCCGATTCAAGTTCGCCCGTCGGAGCCAACAGGTGCGACGTTAATTCGTTAATTCTCGGAAAATCGAGTTCCGGCCTACGAAGAAACCGTTCTCAGAGGTGGAACGTGTTTCAACCTGTTAGTTAAGGGAGACGGATCAAATCGACGCCCGTGCCTCATCATTAGACTCCAATTCTGCCCGTAATTATGAAAGTGGTCGAAGTCTCATATATTTCTTGTTCCGAGATATTTCAAGGAAATGGATATTACACTAAATCAATTCCATATAATGTTGAAATAACAAGCACTATCTAACGGTTCGCTTTTCACAATATCGTGAAAATTACATTGAATTCATTTAGTTTAAAATAATGTGATGTGAAATAACTGATACGTTAAGTTGGATTTGAATTTAGATTTAAATGCATTAAATGATTGAAAGTTAAATTTGAATTGAGATTTAAATATTGAAAGTTGAATTTGAATTTAAATTTAGATTTAGATTTATATTTTAGATTTTTTAAATTGCGATTCAATCTGGGGAAGGTGTGGCAAAAACTGGTTTTTCAATATTCCCCTGTAATTACTAGACTGCGGATCTGTATTTATAAAATTGTCATGTTCGTTGTTTATACTCGTGATATAAATCTGTATTTGCCTGAAAAAAATTAAAAATTGCATAAACATATCCGCAGTCTAATAATTACTTTCGCTGACGAGATATCGGGGCTGTAACTTGTCAGAAAGGTATCCTTATCTCGCAGGCTATCTAATGAGTCTACATCACTGTTACCAGAGTTTAAATCAACTTCACGTTTACAGCCTGTTCGTAAGTAATTATAATTACACACAGTTCACGACAATGCACGAGGAAACTATAATATAAATATGCAAGTTACGCCTTCAGAAATTTCATTATTGTCTTCATATTGTCTTCATACATCAATCTTTAAAGCGGCGCCGTTCAACCCTTGACAATGGCGTCTTCCAAAGAAAAAAACTTCCGCGTGTTTTTTTCTCCTGAAGATCAATTTGCAAGCATCTGTACAGAGTTTGACATTTAAATCGGACTAACTGTGTACCTGTAAGACATGTCTCGATATTACCAATCAAATGGGCATCGATCAGTCACTGCCACACTGAACAACAAACTAAAAATATCGGATCAATTCCTGTCAATTTATTCGTATTCCCGGTGTCGCTCAAAAGTAGTGCAACACCCATTTTTATTTCTCCGAACGTGAACATGTACACTCCCGTCCATAAATCACCGGACTTATACAAAGGATACAGACGATTTTTTGTTCTTAAATATTGATGCCGGAATCGAACAGTAAATACTGCCAAACAGGTATAGAAAATGTAGAAAATCTCGATTTGTAACAACCTGCACCATTTTTATCGGATAAATTGTCCGAAATCGATTCCTCTGAATGAGAATACTTCCTTAAAGTATTTCATTCGATTAGTATCGTTTTCCATGGAAAGCTTTTACAAATCTCCTCCTCAGATTACACCGATCTCCAGTTACATTTCCAAGGCGCACGCTCCACGCAAATGAAATATCCATTTTTCGTTTCCCGCGGCATTAACGAGCGATGAAGTATGACCGACTTGTGTCGGCGGATTCCAATCGCATTGATAAAAGTTACTGTTTCATCGGGCTGTTTTATTGTATCCGCGTTACCAACTGAATATACAACTCGCAGCGAGAAAATTATTTGTTCAGAGAAGGAATCCCGTCGAATAAAGAAACACGAAAACGAAGAAGTTAGCCGGAAGTATGCTGAGGAGAGTTCCATAACCAAGACGATAAAAATTCCACGTAACAGCAATGCTGAAATTACTCGCGGCCGAGTGGGGGAAATTATAAATAGAAAGAAGTGGAGGCTGCAGCTCCTCGTAAAATAAGATACAAATTGGAAACTATGGCACGGGATTTCTGTGCTCCGTAACGGCACGAACTTCCCAGGTACGGCGCAACGTAATACTTCAATGAAAATCAATATTACCGACAATATTTCTGATTATCGCCGGTTGCCCATCTGAAGCGCCGAATCCCATTAAACTTTGAATCAATGACGCAAAAAGCTGGGTCAAATTCGTATCTGTCAAAAATCATTAATAAAAAGTTGATTATTATTGAAATTTATGATGATGTACACAAAATATAAAGAAACAAATTCGAAGAACAAAATGATTAAAAAATAAAGATTTTTATACTTTTTGGTTACAAGTAACAGTTATTAGTGTTCAATATATTGGATCCTCCGCCATAGCTGTTATCGATGAAAAACAAACTGTTTCGATTGCTCAAAGCAGTTATCGATGAGAGAAGTTCATTTCGATCGTTAATAACAGTTATCGATGAGGGAAGTTCATTTCGATCACTCATAACTAGACTGCGGAACTTTATGCAAAATAAAAATCGTTTACATCTACTGCAACAGACATGGGCCAAGTAAAAATTTCTCTCATTCTTTAATAACGTTCGCAAGCTGCAACTAATACATTGATGCTGTTAAATTTTTTAAATCTGTCCACTGTTTTAAATCACAGCTACCAATTTTTGTCGTAAATGCATAAAATCCGCAGTCTACTCATAACAGTTATCGATGATCGAATACCTTTTCACTTGTTCATAATAATTATTGATGAGAAAATTCATTTTGGTTGCTTATTTAATTATGGAGTTGTCTACCCTTTTTCGGATGGAGCAAGCCTGTGAAATACATTGACGAAGTTTCGTACAACATGACGAATCAACAGACCGTTAAGAACAACACAAAATCTGTTTATTTGTCACATTAAAATTTGGATGGCAGCAATTCATTTTACGAATAAAAGATTTATGAAATAATTGATTGTCTAACATTTGAAAGTTGTACTATTTCATATTAACTATTACACATTTCCTTCATCATGCACTGTTATGAGCGATCGAAATAAATTTCTCTTATCGATAACTGTTATGAACGATCGAAAGAAATTTATCGATAACTATTGAGTGATCGAAAGAAATTTCTCTCATTGATAACTGTTATAAGTGATCGAAGTGCATTTCTCTCAACGATAACATTTACCAACAAGAGAAAAAATTTACGTTATGGTCCCTGCTGTTAATTATACATTATCAATTACGAATCTTTGAAGAATGACGATACATAATTTTGAAACACCCTCTACATTATCTCACGAAATTAAAGAAACACTGAACTATAAGCGGAACATCGTCGATCTTGAAACTTCAGTAACTCCATATAAAGAATAGAATTCAGTATTCCTTACCAACATCTCCTTTTGTTATATTTTTACTAGATGTTTGTTGCTAGCCTCTGATTGTTCGCGTAAATGCAAATGATCATGAAGAGAAACTAGACATGAATATACGTGAATCTGGGTCGCTCGTACACAAGTAAATGAAACGTGGTAAAAATGTTATGCGGCGGTAAATAAATACAGATAAAAATCCATGTAAACGTAAATCGTGCAAAAATACTGTATAAAAAGAGATGTGCACGCCACATTAAAGATTTTATGGCATTTTAACTGGAACATAAATATCATTAAATTTCCACGGGCTCTGCAATGCGAAAGGGTAACTAACGTTCAACTCGCCGTTTTAATTATTAGCCTCGTTTGTCTGTAATAATCAGGTCCAATGCGTTATCATTGATGCCCCGCTTATGTCAATATTTCCCGATATAAATTGTCTCCTTGGTGCTCGCCTGTTGGTAACAGTAATTCCTTTCTTTCATTACCAGACATTTTTCCAGTTGATCGCCAGAAAAATGTCAAGTCCGCTCTTTCAGGTAAATAGCGAAAAATTTATATCTTACCGTTTTCATCGCGACGGCGATATTTCATCGGGTAAGCTAAACGATTCTTTGTTTTCGCCGGTCGCGCGTGTGCTTAATCTTGCGAAACAATTTACACAATTTTCGATCGAATCAGCGAAGTTTTGGTCAACAAATTGTGCGGCGAGCGGAACTCGTGGAGGAAAACTGGCCGGAGTTGCTCTTAGGAAGCCGAAGAGTAATAGAAAGCTGGGTTGACAGATTGAAGTTTCCCTGTTGTTTCAGTTGCACCAACATCTCCACCGAAATACCCTCCATTCTGGTATTAGTCCGAAACGTAGATGGAATCTTGGAATGTACACCTCGAGCTAGGTTCGCCACGCGGTTTGGAAATTATCCAAGAATTGCCGCCATATTGAATTAATCTGGCTCCCGGTCTAAACCGGAAAGTTTATCTGCCAGTTACTCCGTGTAGCTCGTTCGCCGCACGGCGTTAAATAGAAGAATTCTATTAAACGCCTCCATCCCGCGACCAACTTTTCAGTTTTCCAAGTTCGATGGGTTCCGAAGGGTTGGCTCCAACGACCCGACTCGTCCTGGCCGCGGCCGTCGAAGGTTTTCGCTCTGGTTCAATAGGAAACGGGAAACGAAACGTTTCTGTGCGAAACTTCCCCGATTCGAAAAACTCGTCGCAATGATCTGCTCAGAAAAATCGTGATCGAATTGCTACTTTCTACGAAGTTCATGATAGAACTTCCGCTGGGACGTTCGGTTAAGGGTTTTACGTGTCACGTCGATAAACGAAGGGCAGAAGTTCTGCCGAACTAAATATTACACTTAATCTAACCCAGCCGGAAGTTCTTTCAACCGCTAGTCTTGTTACAGAGAGCCGCGTGATGAGAATCTCGACCATGATCCACTATGAACGCCATTCACCTCTTTTAAATCGAAAGAAAATTATATTCATAAAAATTTCATGTAACTTTTTCCTTCGCCAAACCCTCCTCCGCGGCTTTGTTAAGGAGTTATTCACGAATAAAATGGACCAATCAGTTTTTGCGTAGTCCGTATTTTTCATTGATAATCGTGTAACTTCTTGACAAAAGAAATTTGCATTTTTCGACAAAATTACGCTTCGTAAACGTAAAAATAGGAATTTTAAGGGCGACTGCGGCCTAGATTGATCTTTTATCTTACACTTTTGACTACTAGAAACGAGACTACGCCCTTAAAGGGAGATTGGTCGCTAGGCCCCTATCAGAAAAAAGTTTCCCAGTTAGAAAATTCTCGAGAAAATTGAAAGCGCCCAAGACATCGATTCCCGAACGCGTAGCTCTTTGCAATCAGCCAAATAACAGCACCTAGATGCACCTCAAGGGTGGCAGTAATGAAAATTCTAGCAACGTTCCCCGGTCCTTCCTGAACGGCGGCGGGGAGAATTATCATTTTTGATATTCATGCCCCCCTAAAAGATAATGCAGTTAGCTTCCGGTGGCGGCGTGAGCCCCAAGTTAACAACCTTAGCTGTTGTTCCGGCACGATGGTACTTGGAAGGGTCTCGTTCACGGCGAGCAGCTCGCAACCCGCAAGCTGTGAGCTAACTGAAAATTAACATGCCGGCGAAACCCTTAAAACCGACGAGAATTTACGCGGTTGGGCGTCGTTACGCATACATTTCCAGGGGGTGGTTCTCGCGTGGGCGGTCTCCTCCCTGACCGAATCACGGGGATAGGATTTCGGAACGGGTTTCTATCTAGATCTCTCGCTCGGCTGGCTGCAATTCAACCACGCGATATTTCTTTCATGGAGCCCACCGCCTCGCCATTCTTGCCGGCGCGTTCAACTTCTCCTCGGGCAGTTTCTTCGGGAAACGATACCACCGGTTCTCTACGGTCTGTTGAATAATTGACCCGGCGGGAAGTGTGTGGCATTGATTCAAAGTTTGATGGTACCGGACCATGCCGATGGGCAACCGGCGATAATCAGAAATACTGTCGGTAGTATTGGTTCTTATTCGGGTATTACGTTGCGCCGCAAGTTCGCGTCGTTACGTACCATCGTTTTATACTCACCTATTCAAACGTCCATTTCTAGAGATCAATACAGATATTTGCAAGACGCATTCTTTCAATTTTCTACACGTAAAAAAGAGTTGTATAGGTTTCGCACTCCTGATTCACCCTTTTGCAAGTCGAATTCAATTCATCGGACATTTATTCAAATTTGGATGCAGACGATTTTTTGTTATTAAAGGACCTATATTATGAATAGACTGCGGATCTTTATGCAAAATAAAAAATGTTCGCATTGATTGCAAGACATAGGAGCCAAATAAAAATTTCATTATTCTTTTGATGATCTTGTTAAGGTGAAACTAATACACTGGTGGCCTTAAATCTTTTTAATACCGCCACTGTTTTAAATTGTACGTAGCCATTTTTGTCATATATGCATAAAATCCGCAGTCTAATTATGAAATAGAAATGGTACTTGCTAATTTTTTCGAACGTACAGAACATGTAAATCAAATCTGACTAAAAAAACCTGTATCTTCTAAATTTTAATTATTGTTCTTATATTTTATGTAGTCAACCAAAATGTATAGATTATGTAAAACCTTTCTGTATTTAACATGTCTGCTCAAATTCTCATTATAAGACTATAAATTAATATGTTAGCGAGTAAAGAATGATCATTCAGAGAAATTTGTTGAATATTTTTAGAGGAACATTAACAAATTGTTGAAAGAAATACAGTAAATGCGTACCCGGTTGACTACACAAGATTTAAATGGGTAATCGTTTTCTAATTTGGCTTCTACAGCTGTCCATAATCATCCCACGATTTATCCAAATAGTATATGTATATATTTAATTGTGCATTCAAACATTATCATATAATAACAGCTACATCTAATCAAAACAAACCAATAAAATCAAGCTGGTAGTTTGTATTCTATGTATAATTACGAAGATTAATTCTTTAATTCGAAGATAAGTGAATGCCTAAGGAAGTTGAAGTCGAATTTGAAGGAATAAGGGAAAGGAAACGAGGCAGAAAGCTGCGTGCAACGTGGTCGGACAAAGGGCCGTAGATCGATAGCCTAAAGAGCTGAATGTACGCAGAAAGCAGGGCAAACTACTCTTGGTTGGAGTTCGTTGATTGGTTAACAAGCTGAATACCCGCGCAACGTTTCGGACCCGTCGTCCGGTCATGATGGGAAGCAAGGGCCGAACTGCGAATTCGCCGGATTCAAGTTCTCCGATATTGCTAGCCCTTTGACGGAGAGACGAGCCGTCGAAGTTACGTTTTCTGTCGCAATAATAGATAGACATACAACGGACAAATCTATCGCCACGTAACTTCACTATCAACAGAAAGCACGGTACGGGCAATTTCATTTCGCTCGGCTCACCTGTGCAACAAAGACCTCTGCCCGTTATCATCCACAGACATTTCGATATATAGAATAGAACATTCAACGTCACGGCTGAATCGCGAACGATGCAATTATTTTTTAATTGCACTGAATAAATCCGGGTTGAACGTCGACATAGAACATTCCTCGTTTCCTTGTTTCTCTTTTACAGAATCGTTTTTCTAGCTCGAACGATAGTATTAGGTTGTTGCATACGAAACGTCCGATTTTTAACAATAACAATAAAGAAGAATATTAGAATTTTGTTAGGTTGCTTTTCATTTCTTAAAACTATCAAGCGAAGAGATACACTTTTATTGGATTTCTATGTAATATTAATTCTATTATAGAATTAATGCAGAAAGTTTTATTTCTAGATTTTATAAAACTGTAGATTATAGTAGTATTTCTTTATCATTCCCCACATGCAACAACCTAATAGATTTACTGTTGTTATTATTTTGTGGATGTTGAGAATCGCCGATATTATTATACAGTTCCTGTCGGATCGTAGAAGTTTCTAACATCCTCGAGTTCTTGGACCGGAACCTGGCGAAATAACGACGCTATTCGCAAAATAGCGTGTTATCGTCAGAAGTTTGAAATAAAGTTTCGGATTAATATTTTAAAAGATTCGAAACTTCTCCGACAACCCGATACCTGCTGTATGTAATGAAAAGCCTGTCTGTACACTGTACACTTATTAATAACTAATAACACGGGGTTGCCGTGTTTGAGAGGAGATGATCCTGGAAACTTTATGAAAAGATATTTCTGGGCTGAGAGAGCTTAGTTAATAGGAGAATGCATCGTTTCTTTTTCTGCTTCAACGTTTTATAACCACTCGTTTAAACACTATTTCCCTCGGAGATGAATCGTCTGTGTGAAATATATTTCGAATAAGTTATTAGACAGCGAATCTTTATGCAAAATAAAATGTTTACAAACCATCTGCAGGGAAATGAAGCCAAATAAAGATATATTTCCTGTGTAAATAATTTGAATTGATTGAAATTAACTTCTCCGTAGTTTTATATTTATTAAATGTTTTTATTGTTTCAAGTGTCACCCACTGATTTTTGTCATAAATGCATAAAATCCGCTGTCTATACATTATTGTTAATAAAATTTTGATCGGCTCGCACATTAAAAGTCCGTACGAAAGCAGACAAGAAAATGCCAAATGTAAATGCTCGTAACGGATATTTCGTTCGTCGACGTTAAAATCGTTCCCAATCATTTCAAATAAACAAGAAATACTATTCCATCAATGTTGTATCGTGAATACATTATTTATTTATAGCATTCACGTCGATATTTCACAGTTAAAAGCTCTGTTATGTTCCGCTCGTCGGACGATTTTTAATAAATATTTCAAAAGAAGTTGTTTCCATAAAACTTTTATCATAGACCATAAAATTAATGGAGTTCCTAAAAATAACAAGAACAAATATTTTCTTCGATGAGTACGAGTTTCGCTCGCAGAAATGTTTCAAAAACGAGAGATAGCTGTTTATTTCGATCCTAGATAAAAAGTAACTCTACCATAATATCCTGTTCGAGTATAAATGGCTCACTATAAAACAGTACTGGGTCATGCATTCCCCCAACCGTAACAACAAAAACAGTAAGCCATTTCCACGGCACATTTAATTCCATATTACCTTGTAATTGGACTGCGGAATTTATGCATTACATATTGGGAAAACATGGAACTCCATTAAAAATTGCTGTACTACTATTTAAACAATATTTATATTACCGTGCTTGTGTCTAAGATATTGCTAAAAATTGAGGTGTTGTATCTTTTATGCATTTAAGAAGAAATTGGCTAGGTGAAATATACAACAATGAAAAATCAGGGAAATCTAAAAATAGTGTTACGTTGTTTTCAGGTGTAAAAAGCTATTAGGGGATGAAATAAATTGTTGCTAAAAATTGAGATGTTGTAATTTTTAATCATTTAAGAAGAAATTGTCTAGGTGAAATATAAAAAAGTGAAAGATCAGAGAAATCTGAAAATAGTGTTACGTCATTTTCAGGTGTAAAAAACTATTAGGGGATGAAATAAATTTTTCCAGAAAATTGAGCTGTTGTAATTTTTATGAATTTAAGAAGAAATTGTCTATAGGTGAAATATAAAACAGTGAAAAATCATAGAAATCTGAAAATAGTGTTACGTCATTTTCAGGTGTAAAAAACTATTAGGGGATGAAATAAATTTTTCCAGAAAATTGATCTGTTGTAATTTTTATAAATTTAAGAAGAAATTGGCTAGGTGAAATATAAAACAATGAAAAATCTCAGAGAAATCTAAAAATAGTGTTATACGTTGTTTTCAGGTGTAAAAAGCTATTAGGGGATGAAATAAATTTTTGCAAAAAGATATTTGCAAGAAATAAATCTTGATTTGGCTTCGTTTTCATGCCCTCGACGTATAACCATTTTATTTCGCATAAAGATCTGTAGCCTAATAATGACAAGCGAGGGTTAGAGTAATCCACTATCCGGGAAAGTGGCGTGGCGGATTTATCGCGTAACATCCTAATTCGGTTTCGCGACTCGGTGGTTGGCTAGCGCGAGACCGAACACGGAGTTATGAAATCGTTCAGCGTCGCGGGCCGGATTTCAATTTGGAGTTTCCTCGGAGAAACAAACTGCGCTTGGTTCTGTGGTGTAGGTGCAGGGATTCGCGCGGCCAACCCGGTAAGAATTCATGGCTGACGTGCTCCGGCCCGGTTGGCCAGGGCGTTTTTCAATTTCGTGCGGAAATGTTCGTGCGTGGCGCCGATAAAACAACACGAGAACAAGGAGCTCCGGACCACGGGGTCAGGCGCGAGAGCTTGTTATCGGCATCAATTTCGAAATATCGGGAATCTTAGCGTGTTGCAGCTGTGTTCGCTACTGGAAAGGAGGTCGACGCCTTCTCCGGTGGAGAGACAAACGTTTACCTGCCGGCCGGTGGCTGCTCGACGACCGCAATCTACCCCTTTCCTCGAACGGATTTCGTGTGCGCACATGCCGACACCGTTATCGTCGACTTTATCGCCATAGTGCGGAGTTTACCTACCTAGGCCCACGGTCCTAGCTGCTGGTAATTGTTGGCTACCCTGTGAACCCAGAAATCAGCATGTTAGCGACAGCTTACAGTGGGTGTACAAAATATTCGTACACCCTTTAGAAGCGAATAACATTTCTAATCTGTCCGAATTTTTGATCTGTGCCTCTAATAAAAATTTAGAAGGTGCCTTTGGTAAGATTAAGTAAGTTATATGTGTACGACTGTCGTCCATAAACCACCGGACACTTTTATCTTCAATAAAGTGGTAATTAAAGAATAAATCTTCCAGCTTGATTTTATTATTTTCCATTATTTGAATAAATGTTGGAAAAAAGAGATTGAGAAATTGTGGAATGATTATGGACAGCTCTAGAAATTTGATAAATTAGGAAATACAAGAACAATAATTAAAATTTAGAAATTATAGGATATTTTTGTTAGATTTGATTTACATCTGCATTAGAAAAAATTAATAGATACCATTTTTATTTCATAATATAGGTCGGGAGTGTACACCAACTGTAATTCGTTCTGCAGAACCCTTTTCAATGCTGCGGTGCAGCGTTTGAGAAGCATCCTGTGACCCCGGCGAGGGATCTCGGTAAACTGACTCTGAGCTGGCTCCGATCGTTCGTTCGTTTACATTTCAGGTGGCAAACGGGGGTAACTACCCATCGGCCAATTACCACGTAATATTCTCCTGGCGGAAGGTCTCCGAGGTGTACCAAGAAGCTTGCCGCGACGTCTTGTCGTCTGTAAACGATGTAAAGCGGGTACGGTGGTCCGTCTGGGGACCGAGGTGTGCTTCGTTTATCCTCCCGAGATCGTCGAGGCAGCTCGTTAGCAGAGGGAAACGGCTCGACGTGGCGAGAAGAGAAGAGCCGGTGTAGAGAAAAGTATAGGAGAGAAGAGAAGAGAGAGGGCCCCCAGCGCCGTTTAAAACGCCACGTAAACACGGCCCAATCAAAGGTTATGGGCCATTAGGCAAGAGAGAAAATTGCGCTGCGTATGCAGGCGCACGCGGCCGCTTAGTAATCGGTCGCGCGAGTCCGCTCGCGTGCTCACCCGACCGTGTAATCTTTTCGCGTCATTGGCCGCTAAACGCGTATAAATCACTGGTGTCGGTCGTCGACAGCGCTTTCCACCAAGTTACCTGAAAATTACACGGATCGTTTCCACGGTGTATCGCAGCCGCGTCGCCGACGGTAACGACAGCGTCCGCGCCGTGCGGATAAAAACCGCAACCGCCGGGAAAATCTAAAGGATCGCCGTCGAGCGAAAGGGTTCGCTTTTGTCCTTTATTCTCGTAACACGCTAAACGGTCGCACAGACGGCCGATAAATCGAAGATGCTCTTGCCGGTTTGTCGACGATTTCATTGCTGCGAACACGATAGCCGCGGAAAACTCGGATTTCTCTTGAATCAGCTCTGCGGAAATGATTTACGAGGCTCAGTGAAATATTAACCGGACCTTGTATCGCGCAACATCATAGTAGTGGATCCATGTACTGGATAAGTGACCGAATAGTGCCCACTTCCATTGCCTAGCATATTATTATCACTAGATTGCGGATCTTTATGCAAAATAAAAAATGTTTGCATTGATTGCGAGACGCAGGAGCCAAATAGAAATTCATTTCTTCTTTTAAGTGTTTTATTAAGCTGAAATTAATACACCGATGTCCTTAAATCTTCGTAATTCGTCCACTGCTTTAACTCGCACGTGCTCATTTTTGTCATAAATGCATAAAATCCGCAGTCTAATTATCACGTTTTTAACTATCGGGGGCACCAAATCCATTGAAATCCTGCGTAGATCGAGTCAATAATTTAAGAAGATGATGGAAGAGTCTCTGAAATATTAACCGAACCTTGATTCGTGCAACTGCATAGACGTTCTTCTCTGCACGAGGCCGAGTGGAAATTCAAGTAGATATGTCTCACATTCGACGAGTGAACAAATAGCACCGACGTTTTCAACTATTGACGGCAGCAAATCCATTGAAATCTTTCATAGATCGAGTCAACAACGCAAGGAGATCATGTAAAGTATTGATATACAGCGTCGCGAGTTTACCAATTTCTTTTTGTACGCGTTTAGTATTACCATTTTACCGAATATCGAGAAGAAAAAGTTTATCAATACGCCGGCGCTTTAACCTACATTAAAAGCTCAGTGCGCCAATACTTTTCTCATTCAGTGCATACGTATAGATGGAAGTTTCGAAACCAGAAAGTTGTAGTTCCCTTCCCTCTTTAGACAAAAGTTTTTCCGAGTGCTGGTAGCCGTATTAAAACTGTTACGTATCCTGAAAAACTTCTGTACCCACGAGCAAGAAAAGAGTCCTCCTTAATAACCAATGCCGATAAACGCGAATGATAATTTTCATCTGATTTTTCTTCTTTTTCTGTGAATAATACGAACCGAGTTCTCGCCACCTGTCGCAAACATTCTAAGAATACTATCGCGTCGATATCGGCTGGATCTGACGCGCGAATCGGTCTATTCCATGATTCATTCAAGAAAATTCTCTCGCGCGACAAAGAGAAATCTGCCCGATTGATATAATCGACCGAGTCGAATTGAATAGATCCAGATCGGATCTGTCGAAAGATTCGCTTGCATCCAGGCCATTCCGTTCCCGAGCTCGTTATAATCATTCCGGGAGAGTTAGTTATGGCTATCGGTTAAAGTTCCGAATGAGCTCTCGTCGCTGTTTAACATTTCTCATTGACAATCGCGGCAGGATCTAGCGTCCGCGTCGCGTCGGGTCTCATCGGAGCGCTCGTTGCTTATTCCAATCCCCTTTTTCCGAGCTAGTAACGGTGTCCCCGAGGCGAAAGAGATTGGTGGCCGGTGATAATGAAGTCTCATAAATAAAAATTACAGAGAGACCTTCTCGGCGTTGTCGGGGACGAGCGTCACCGAGAAAAAAGACCGGCCCGGAAAAAATCGTCCCTCTACCGGGCAAACTTTATCACTTTAGGTACCGGTAGTTGTTCGCCTTCTGGGCGGGTTCTCATCCTGCTCCGTCAGGCTCCTCGGTTAAACAACGGCTTACCTTTTCCCGGCTTTTCTCTCTACCGGGGCTCCTCTTCCACCACTGTGACCGCTGAAACTTATTCCCCTGGTGTACAGAGAGTTTCAAAATTATATGTCTGTTTCAAAAATGGACCGCAAAATTGACCTTAACATTGAATCCCAAGGTCAAAATTGTGTTTTATTTCATTTCACTTTTATTTCGAACGCTGAAAATCGTGAAAAATTGAAATTTCTACCAGCTTTAAGATTTTGATGAATTTTTCAGAATATGTTTAATCGATACAGATCCACGAAACGTGTTTTCTAAATTTTCCGTATAAGCCCACATAAAATAGTACAGTAAATCCTCTATAGACGCAACAATTTCTATACGATAGATGCGACCAAGAAATATCTCCCCCCCCCCCCCAACTTAGTAATCTGATCTCGGCTCGGTATATCGGTGTGAACTACTACTAACGCGACGCAGAGAGACGCAGTCGCCGGCACAGTTCAAACGCCCGTGCGTCATCACAATGTAACACCAATATTTAATCTCCTTTATTTTTAGTTATTTTTTATGGAACTTTCATCAACATATTCGTGGCATTTTTCTAATGCAAAATGATACCAAACACGATATAATTTCAACTATATCTAGTGGTTTAATTGACGATGAACGTTTTGAGCGCAAGGAAGGATAGCGTATCGGAAAGAAAGAGACGCGGGGAGACAGTTGCCGTCGCCGGCATTGTTCAAAAGCCCGCGCGTGGTCTCTCTTTACTAAAGAGTCTTCACACGCGCTGTTCTTCTCTACTTTCGGCTTCGCCTTTGGAGATAAAAAAATAGCTACCTTATACGATAGATGTGACCAAATCCCCCCGAGGCTGTCGCGTCTATAGAGGATTTACTGTATCGTGCAAAATACAACTTTTAGTATTTTACCACCTTTTTATTAAAAAAATATCTTACAAAAATAATTTCGTCCAGCTTTTTGGGAGGGAAAACCGTCAGTACCACATTCTTCCCTAGGTCCTGCTTCGACCACGGCGTAGCTTTGCGAAGTGCCACGAATTCACCGAGCAACCGGAATGACCCGATGTTAATACAACAGCTGCTGGCGGAGGCTGTCGGTATGTTTGCATGACCGCGCCGTGTCTCCTTCGCGAAAGTTGTGACCGGACAATCCGTTACTCGGGCAGAAGACACAATGCAGCGTCGCGAACGAAAATCGCGACGCGTCACCAGCGTAAAAACCGTCCTCGAAGGGAAAGTCGATTCCATCCCGACTGTAACGGCCCATTTCAGCCGAGACGAAGCGAACGACTCGCGGTTCTTTCGACAGGCCGGCTTTCATCGAACCATCGAGTCTCCGGGCCAGGCGTCGTTATCGGCGGGTTCACGTGCGAGGCGTAGCTGATGAATGGTCCCTCCTCTGCAAAGGCACGGCCGTCACGCGAAACGTTATTTATAACATCGAAGCTTGGAAGCTGGTACGTCAAGTCAGGACGACTTTTCTCCCTTCTGTTTCCCCCTCATCCGCCTTCCTTTTCTTTTTTGAATGAACGACTCGGCGAATGAACCAGCCGACGCACTATTCACTAGAATCCCGTTTTTCGTAGCCAAAAGAGTCAATTTTTCGTACATTGAAAAATTTTTTCTGTAAAGTGACAACCCTTCAAAACAACCAAATCCAAAATATTACCCGGTTTAGATGATTCAACGGAAAATTAAACCACTCCATTCTAAATATTAGGTTGGCAACTAAGTTCACGACCTCCACATTTTCTCAAACAAAGTCATTTATGTATATTTTTTAAGCACGAGTATTTCATATCAAATTAATCGCAAAATTCAGAGCTTTCCAATGACATACAGTTCAAAAGAAATGGTCAGTGAATGAGGCTATAATGATACAATAAAAGAATTACGAAACAAAAGGTCGCGAATTTAATTGCCAACCTAATATAATGTTGAATTATTGCTCTCTTCATTTTGAAGAAAATAGTTCTAAAGAAATTTTCTCTACAAGCACAGTTTATATTTGTTTCCCACAGTCGAAGAGACCACAAAATACGAATTCTAAAACACCCTTAAAGCCTAGCAGGTGAAGCAAAAAGTAGCAAAAAAGCAAGGGTAGCAAAAGAATGTCGTTGGTGTTTCAAATAAATAATAAATATTTGCACGTAACTCTGTTGACTTCTGTCCGGCCGGCGACTTTTCTCCCTGTTGGATTGTTGGAACAGCCGACTGTGTCGCAGGTTTACCAACACCGGCCGGAAAGATAGTCGCCAGGGAGTGAACCAGAACCTTGATTCCGCGAATTTAATTCATCAAGAAAAGCGAAGTTGTCGTGAAGGAAATTAGTGGAAGCTATACGGAAGTGCTCCTGGTATCTTCCACCAAATGGTACAGCTCTTCGAATGAAAGTAAGATACAATATATGTACGTGCAGGTTAGTAATTGCTTGGTGAAAAAGTCGCAAGGAAAATACCAACCAACGGCTTCTCTTAATGAACGATTCTTTTAATGCATGTTCCTTTTCTGTTATACCGTTTCAAACAAATCTCTTGATACACACGATCCTTTGAACGCACACGCTTCTTCTTTTTTACTATTTCATTTGCTAATGTCGTTCGCCATGTCTGAAGAATTTATGATAACACGTTCATGTGAGATAACTTCCTTTTTTCATGAATATTAATTCTGTGTTCATACGAAGCTGAGACAAATTCAAAATTTAATTAATTCGAATACAGTTAGGAGCAAAACTGATTTAAATCAGTTTAATTGAGACTCACTTTAAATCAGAATAAATTTACTATGAATGGACCAAACGACTTCAATTTCTCTGTAAGGCTAGATGAATTAGTTTAGTAAATGACGTCTAAAAAATATGTTAAAAATTTATGCATTTGGCCGGAATTGTGAAAAACAATAGTAAAAATTTATTATTACAACTTTTTAGCTGGACCAATAACGAAAATCTAAAACATGTGTTTGGTCAACTTGTATAAATTATATACGCTCCGAAAATTTCATTGAAATTGGTTAATTGGTTTACGAGTTATGAACGATCAAAAGTGGTAAAAATCGCAATTTTTCAACATTTCTGGCCTTTTTACCACTTTTGATCGTTCATAACTCGTAAACCAATTAACCAATTTCAATGAAATTTTCGGAGCGTATATAATTTATACAAGTTGACCAAACACATCTTTTAAATTTTCTATAAATCTTTCAAACTTTTAAATAAAAAAGTTATCCTAATTTAAAGTGTGTGTGATCAGTTTTGCTCCTAACTGTATTGTTGCCCTTCTACTTCGTAGAAATATTTTCAGGTGCCTGTATCATACAGTATCAGTAAAAAAAATGGCACCAAATACTTCATACTTTATATACAGGATGATTCTGGGAACTGGGACAAGTTACTGCTCTTTTTTATGTAAAAATAGAAACAAATGATAGAGGAACAACCGATGCACATTAATGCAGCTCAATTTTATTTGTTAAATCAACCTTGAACCTGAAATTGGCTCGACCCGACTTTGATCCGGCGCTTTATCGCCAGAATAGGTTTAATAGCGACGTGGTATGAATGATTTGCTCTACCCGCGACAATGGATTTATTTGGAAGCTGTAAAACTTTCCGATTGTTCAGTGATAGTTGGTCGGGGAAAAATATTTCCGATGTTCAGTTCCAATTAACCCGGTAAACCGTCACCGCTTTTAATTCGATATTGCCGGTATGTATGGAGCCCTGCCGCAGAGTGTAATCGATGGCAATAACGCGAACGGAAACAAGTCCAGGCATATGCACCGGAAATTGTTTTATTTACTCTGGGAACAGCGTGCGCGCGATTAATGACTCGTGTCCATGTGATAAAAAAAGGCGATGGGTACACGCGTTCACGCATAACTATAACAGGCCGAAAATGCCAGGCGGGTTGCTGCGAGTTGTTTGGGATTACCCGCGGCATTTGTCCAGAGTCAACGAAATTGCGAAATAATAAACAAACACGACTAAAAATTTCCGGATTCTCGTTTGATACGAGGGATTTCCGCTCGCGGAATTCTCCTGTGGAGAGAAAAAAAAGAGCAGGGAAGAGGAAGAAACAAATGGAAAAAAGGAGAACGATGAAAGGAGAAAACCGAATACGCGACGCGCTGAGTGTTCGTTTCTTCGGCTTGGAATTCGGCCAAGTTCCGGCCGAGCTGGATGGGAGAGGTGGCAGCGGCGGCGTGTTCCCCTTTTTCCAGAAGCAATTGAATTTTTATATCTGCTTGGTGAGATGCGGCTGGTAAAAAATGTCGAATGATTCCGAGACCCGAGCGATGGCTCGAAGCCGTATAAGACCACGCGAAGTGTCATACGTCTCGCAGCCTTGACGCTTTACGACAGGAATTCTCTTCTAGTTTCCCCGTTCTCTTCCTCTTTCTTCATTTCTCTCTCTGTCTCTCTCCACTACGATCTCCTACGCTTTGCTTATTTCGTGCAGAGAGGTCGATACTTTCGACTCTCACGTGAAAAACGGAATCTTCTTGACTTCTCAGTTTCCAAAACCGACGAAATCTTTGTTAACCCACACGAACAGTTTTCTAATTTCAGTGGTACACGAGTGAGGTCCGTAAATTAAATTTAAAAAATGAGTATATCAGTTATTTATATATTGTGAAAAGTGAATCTTTAGATAGTGCTAGTTTTTCAACAGTATATGGAATTCATTTAGTGTTGATATCCTTTAACACTCAACTTGTATAAATTATATTACCACTTAATTGGTTTTCGAATTATAAACGATTAAAAGTGGTAAAAATTGCAATTTTTCAAAATTTCTGGCCTTTTTACCACTTTTGATCGTTTATAACTCGTAAACCAATTAACCAATTTCAATGAAATTTTAGTATTATTTTAAGATCAATTTTTACTATTGTTTTTCATAATTCCGACCAAATGCATTTTTTCAACATATTTTTTTTGTGTTAAAATCCTTTTCCTTTAAATTCTCGAGGCAAGAAATATATCACTATAGACCATTTTCATAATTATGGGCACGTGGAATGTGGTACCACAGTTCTAGGATTGCAAGGGTGAGGGAGGCGCCTTCTCATTTCTCGATAAAGGGAAAATGTAGTTTCTCAGTACTGAAAAGCGCTAGCTAAAAGATCAATCTAGGTCGCGATCGCCTTCAAAAGTTCTATTTTTACGTTTACGAGGCGTAATTCTGGAAAAGCTAGAAACGAGTCTACCTCCTTAGCGGCGAGCACGGAGCACGTGTCCAAGAATTTCGACCATCAGTTTAGGAGTCGAAATGAATACCGGCACTCGACACGATTTTATGCATTCGCCAGCAAGTTTCTACGATCCCGAAACCGCAGGAAGAGTCTCGGCGCAGATTCTCTCGAGGAGAACCCGCACGGAACACTCAGCAAGGTAATGATAGACAATCGACCTTGATAGGAACTCTTCACTCGCGTATCCTGCATCTCGGTGCGGCGAAATATTTTCTTGTGATAATAATCCGTGCTCGAAGAGCTTTATTCGGAATGCTTGGCCGGATAATGGTTACTCGTTACTCGCCGAGCACTCGAACAAGGCATGAGCTCCCCCAACGAGATAGAGATAAAACAGTTTCCTAGAGAGAATGGAAGTGGAATAGTTGGAGATCCGAGTACAATTGTCACTCCATCACACGCCATTGCCGAGTGCTACACCGATAAAAAAAGCAAAGTGTATCCGAAGATCTCGTGGAAGCGCTGCTGCTAGAGAGCTTGTTAGTGTTAACGGCTTTGAAAAAACTCGATTCACTTGCGAACTGCTCGAAGAAACTTGAATGTGTCGCGAAATTGATACTCCTTCAAGTTCGCGAAGCTGCAAAGTACGCCATTCAAATATTTCTTCATCTAAACGCTCCTCGAAAACGTTTCACGTTTTTTCGAGCTCGGGGGTCTGTCGGTTAGCTATTTTCGAAAATAAGTAGAACGCGTTCTGTACAGCTTTATTGGATTCAACGTACAGTGACTAATATTTGGACATTATTAAAAAGACGATAACTTTTCTAATACTGGACCATGCGATTTGAACTTTTTTGAGAAGTTAGAAGTTTGTTACGCAACGTGAAAAAATTGCAAGTGGTCGGAATTGCAGAGAAAATACCCAGTTGTATTTTGCAATTTTTTTTATGTAAGCTTATATCGAAAATTTAGAATACACGTTTCGTAGATCTGTATCGGTTAAACGTCTAAATTCAATGTCTGCCTTTCAAAAAACTTTCACAATGTACATAATCGACGCGGATCTACAAAACGTATTTTTGAAATTTTCAATATAAGCCCAGATATAATAATAATTTATTCATCATACTCTATATTGATCCGACATTGATGTGCTAGTTCAAATAAAGATGATAATATTCATGATATATATAGCGTCTTCTTAAAAGTGTAGTTTAGAACTACACTTTACGACTTTACGACACGACTTTAAAGTTTGAGATGATGTTTCGTCGAACGTATGACTTAAAAACGACTTCACGCGACTCCTGGTTCGTCGTCCAGTAAGATCGTGTTCGTCTGTGTTTATTTTGTTATCTTATGAAGTTCAAGTTTAAACATTGTATGAATCCTACAAATCCTACGACTCCCGTAATTCTATTAATCTTTACACGAAATTTGTTCATGCGCGAAGAGAATGAGGCTTTCAGAATCAACAACAAAAACAAATATTGCTACGAACATTAACAAGAGTTGTGTATAAAAGTAGTGTAAGTGTATAAAAAGGTGAATCTACACCTCTGAATCGGTCGACATTTGAAAAGGATACTTGCCGCAAAATTGTTTACAACAAAGAAAATTGTTGTTATAATTGTTTTTTACATCAATACCTTCTACTCATCGAGAAGAGAAAGAGTTAGAAAGGAGCCACACATAAGGATAGTCCGCTCGTCGCTTCGATGGGTCCGTCACACGCGTTGTCCATCAATCGGGGTTGAAGAGGTTGGAGCGCGGTGGTTGTAAAATAATCTACCGGTTCGGAAACAATTAGCATGTGTTTTTTCTTTTTCCTTTACGTGAGATACGATAACATTTTATAATACAGAATTAATATTCTTATAACAATGGATATAAGGTATTCCTTCATATTTTGCCACTTCAAATTTATGATCCGAACAAGCAAAAAACGCATGCGAATCTTCAATCCCGACGAGCGGACTACCGTTATAAATCACGTCATTGATGACCGTAAACGATGCCAAAAGAAATTTCATTGACAGTTTCCCCACTTCACCTCTGGAAATATTCCATGTGCCATTTAAACTGTGGTGCCCAAGGTGTAGGTCCCGTCGCGAAATAACCCTGGCAGTTAAGTGCGGCGTAAAATAACTAAATAAAAAAAAAAGTTTCCCCACTTCTCAACCTAAGGTCCTTCCGACACACCGCAGTCCAATTACAAACGCAACATTTCCCACCCTTAACCATTCATGAAAAACCGAGGTGACAACCGCAGTACTATTTTGACCGTGGTTGGAGTAGCTTCTTGCCGTTTGCTGTCACGATTTCGGAAAGTATGTTGCGTAGTAGCCAGTGATTGTGTGTTTTGCGCTTCAACGTCTTATTAGACGTATTCGCGAAAATGGCAGTGTCCACTTGATCCGACGGAGGAACAGAAGATTCTCAAAAGTTTGTAAGTACCTATACTTTCCATTAGTATTTTATTATGTAGGATTAATATTCTTATGTGTAACAATGGATATAAGATATTCTTTCACATTTTGCAACTTCAAATTTATGATTCGAATGGACAGGGAGACGATCACTTGGTACGGGCCTATCGACGAATGTCCCTTTAAATTAATCTTAATAAATTTATTAATCTTATATCTCAATAACTATTCGTTTGCGACATGTGGCTTCTTTCAAACTTTTTCTTTTCCGGATGAGTGGAAGGTGTCGATGTAAAAATAAATTTTAACAACAATTTTGTTTGTTATATACAATTTTTTGGCAAGTTGCTCTTACAAATGTCCACCGATCCAGAGGTATAGATTCACCCATAGAACGGATGACCATTACTTTCTGTACACCCTGTACAATGTGACTTCCATTAGCAAGAATGCATTTCTGAGCTCTGTTGATTACATTCCTGGTGCTGCGTGATAATGCTGCACCGGATATAACCTAATACCAAACGACCTAATAATATTTTCATAGAGTGTCGATGATGGCGGCGTAAGTGGCTGAAAAAGTGCGAAACCGAATCAGAGAGCCGTGTTGATCGCGAGGACCGTATAATACGCGGCAGCAGTCAATATTTCCATTTCCAAATTAAATTTGATTGTGAAACACTCGGCGAACGAGCGGTCACGTCCGTTCCCGATGATTCACGCGGGGAACGTTCGCACGCATTTTTAAGCAATAATATACCTCGCGGCGAAATTATTTCGATATTTAAACGAACGTTTTATACCGGGGCAATAACGTTTTCTCACAGGAGAACGGTAAATCGCGGGACAGCATAGTGTAACATAAATAAGCGACGTCAATGAAATATTAATTCCGCCGATGGCAAAATGAGCGCGCTGCAACTTTTTCAACGGCGCGGCTTCGTGTTTTACGGGAACGGAACCGTGTTCGTCGCGTAATTTCCCCGACCCTGCACAATCCGGCCAGCTGATATTTTCGCGTGGCACGCGGGGACCAGATGCACACGGCTTTAAACTGTAATAAAAATCCGCGCGCGTTTTCGCGTGTGCGTGTACGCGGCAGAACGTTTCGTTCGCCCGGCGCGCTATCGCCTGTCCCCCGAACATGCAAATACGGTTCGCAAATATTGAAACACGCAAACAATATTCGCATTCGACTCGATAACATTCGACGCGGCCGTTATATTAACTTTTTATACGCGCGTTTGCTCGCCATTTAAGGGAACGAAACGACTCAGCCGCTCGGCTGTGCCGGCGAAATCGCTCCTCGTCGAACCAGGCCGCTCGTTAACCCTTTGACGCATTCTCTGCAGGGAGACTGTAACTCGACACAGTTTTCATACAATTCCATATCTAATTCGAACCTTATCCTTCGAAAATTTCACTTTATTCTATACACCGAACTTCCTGCGTTTTCTGTAGTGTCGCTAACACAGGTTTTACACTCGAAATTCACCCTTTTACAAATTTTATTTGTTCCGAAGCTGTACATCGAATACTTATTTAAAAGTGATTAATCTATGTGGAAAATATAAATGTTTTTCATTGATTGTGAGAAGCAGGAATAACAAAAAAGTTGATTTTATCCCTTAACGACTTTGTTACATTCAAAGCAACATTACGACATTCTTGAATTTTTTAAAATCGTTTACTGTCTTATGTTAATATAAATGCCCAAAGATCCGCAATCTAGTGATTACCTATTCATTAAGTTTGTAATGTACGAAAACTCTGTGCAGATATGTATATTCATTGCAGTCATTTTCTAATTGATAATCTAAAACAAAAAACATAGCAGACTACTATAAGATACAAAACAGCAATATGATAACGTGAAGAACAACGCGTGTACAGCACACACGCGTAGTGGAACATAATTTATTAAAAGTGATAAACAGCACGGTAGAGGAACAGTGTATACATTTATATAATAATTTGAAGCCGTGTGATGTTTCCCTGGGCGTTTCTTTCGACCGATTGAGACGCGGTTTCCTTTATGGGATCGCGGCTAATGCCACATCCATTTTTTATCTTCCCGTTGCGTCGGTGCATCGCGCGGCCGCGTCGTATATTTAGTTTCATGCGTCCCTTTAAAACAGTAAACAGCTTTGTACACCGGTCCCCATTCTGTCGGCGGAGTAATTGGAAACGAACGAGTAATTGTGAATACAGGCGTGTTTCGGTGTGCGCATAATGGGGTACGATTTCATTTCCGTCCGCGCGGAAAAGTTTATCGAGAGTACGCCGGGGAACGTTGCCGTGTGGTTCTAAATCCATGCATCCCTTCGGTGCAAGGCAACTTCGATATAATTTATGCACCGCCATGAATGCGCGTGTCGCCCTTATCGGGCGACGCGAAACCCCGCGTATTTTATCCCGGATACACGCCGCGATCATAATTTTTCGTTCCAATATTCTTTCGGGGTAGACGCGCCCTTGTTTTACAAGTTCAAATCTGAAGGTCTTCCAATAAGAGCGATAAATCTTTCAATTTTTACAACCGCCATGTTCGTTGTTCAATTGTTAGTGTCACATATTGTTTGTACTCAATAATGCTCGGTAAGTCATCGTGAATAAAGACTCAGTTGCTGAACGCATTGAAATGATTAAAACGCTTTGTTGAAATCGAAATTCAACGATAGGATTATATCGAGAAATCCGGAAGTCAATTGGCCTCCAAGATCATGCGACTTGACGCCATTAGACTTCCTCTAGTGGAGCCATGATAATTCTCTTGTTTATTCCAATAAACCACAAACTGTAAACGATTTTAAAGCAAACGTAATTCGTGTCATCGGTGAGATAAAATCTGATTTATGCGTCAGAGTCATCGAAAATTGGTTTTGTCGCATTCACTCCACCAAACGCAATCGTGATGGTGATTTATATCGAATGTACTTTAAGCATTGGGTACTAGATTATCTTCTGTATTTTTCGGTTTATTTCAATCCAAAGTTCTATCGCTCTTATCGAAAGACAACCCGCGAAATAGCTGTGAGAGAAAGAAACGTTCTGATAATATTCATCCGTTAGAAGTTGGTGCATCTGGGGTCTAACCGTAAGAATTACCCGGGGATTCCGGGTAGCGTTGAACAGTGAACGAAGGATTAAGGGATTAAACGCAGCGTTCAGCAACTGTCCAAGTACCTTATGACAGTGTTGCATAATAAAGCGATTCTCGACGCGGTGAAGTCGTTGTTTGCTCCATTTGCGTTTCCGACAGACAACATAATGTCGACTTGAAGGGTGCTCTATTCGCAGGGACAGGTTGCTACCGCAACCGAATCATGAGGCTTCTACCAGCGAAAGAGCGTATTATGGTAGCCGAGTCAGCGAATTTCGGCGTACAGCCACGATGTATAGACCGATACGTCGCCGGTCGACGAATCAATCTTAATCCCAGAGTTTATCGTTTTCGTGTTCAGCTCCAGGGAAGCGCTTCGCCCTGTCGCTTGATTTAAAGTCCAGGATAATATCGGCCACCATCCAAGGTGGAATTGCACTCCGCCAGGTATGCCGGAGTAAATTCCGACGAACCGTCGCGGCATGACGGCACGCCCGCAATGTCTAATCAGTGCCAACTCAATTTCCTGCCGCGTCTATTGTCACCTGATTCCGGGCGCGTCTCGTTGCCCTCTGTATGCGTGCGCCTGCCGCCACCCTTTGTCCGCAATGGACTGGAGGTGTCCCGGATCGTTTCGCGTCCACCCGGCAATTCTAAAGAAACGCTCCGGGACGCCGATATCCTCGGCGAGATCGGGTCACCGGGCGAAATAAGATTAAAATCTAGTTCTCGCAGAAATACGGCCGCTCCCCTCGAATTCAAGATATCAATTATAAGTAGACTGCGGATCTTTATGCAATAATTTTTGAAAATTTTCAAAAAATGCTAGGATATAAGATGCGAGACAATTTAGTATGATTTTTATTTATTTTGGGCCCACAAATGTGTTATTACTAGACTGCGGATTTTACGCATTTATGACAAAAATGGGTGGATGCAATTTGAAACAGTAAATATTAAGACAATTTAAGAACATCCATATGTTATACTCAATTTATTGAAACTGTTAAAGATGGAAAGAAATTTTTATAGGCTTTTGTGTCTTGTAATTAACGAAGAAAATTTTTATTTTGCATAAAGATCCGCAGTCTAGTAATTGCCAATGAAAACTGGATTTTGTTTTGGTACCACTTTCTTAAAATTTAGCTATAGGAATATCAGGCCCGAAAGATTTAAACATTCGGTAATTATTTACACAGAGCTATGCCTCTCCAATTTTCATGAAATTTAAACATTTTCTCGTTCTTAGTATTCGAGATATTCGCAAAGAACTATCGCTATTTATTTCCAATAAATAAAATGTTGAATTTCTTAACAATCAAGTTACATTTGATTTGATTCTTTTTTACAAAAGCTCACTTGAAGATACTTGATTTACAGTGCGTTAAAAACAACGTCCATGGTATATACGCCGGTTGTCACTAAACCTCAATTTCCTCGAAAACGAGTGCGCGTGTGAACGAATTTCATTCCCGGTTTTCAAATCGTATTTACCATCGTGATATCCTCGGCTAGCGAGCGGGGGCTCTAGAGCCGTCGTAACTCGGCGAGAGAGGGACCGAGAGAATTTTTTCCAAGGGTCACCGTTAATATTCGACCGGCCTTCATTATCGCGGGCTACCAGGGATCCCGGTTTACGTAATGCGCTCGCATTTCACGCGATATGGAAACGCAAGAGTCGGTGGTTTCGGCAACCTCGAGCAAGATAACCCTACAGGTCGAACTCCCCGGCCGTTATGCCGATAACGAAAACCCGTTTCCGTAAACCGATGTTCTCCGCCAGCCCCACGGGGGTTCGCTACATAAACTATTTCAGACCCCGCGAGGATTACGCGGATTTTCCCCGTGCCTTCGTCACCGTACCCTTCTTCCCGGAATCCCAGCCCAGCACGCGTTCCCACCTCTTCCTACCTGGAACTTATGTACAGCAGCCGTATGAAATTTTTCCCCTTTATCCCTCTTTCCGGCAGATTTAAGCGTCGAACGGTTTAACACGTTCGATACCGCGCGAGAACCCGGCAGGCAATGCCTCGAGCAGTTTACTACAGTTGGCGGTGCATGTAACACTTCTTCTTGCTACGAAAATTTTCATACCTGGCGTCAATCGACACTGACACCGGGAAAATGTTGATTTTCGTCCTACCTCCGCGCTGCTTGGAATTGTTTCTCGATTCTGCTCCTTCCGTGCGTCGGTATTGACGTAGTTTCACTGCCTCCTACAGACGTTTCTAATGCGTTTGAATTGTATACTAAGATGCTTTGATCTGAAGAAATTGAAAACAAAAACACACACACACAGTACAACTATTTGAAATTACATGTATAATTATACTGCGGATCTTTATGCAAAATAAAAATAGTCTGTATAAATTGTACACAGTACTAACAGGTTGATATTCGTATATTATTTTAATCTATTCACTGCTTTAAATTCCTGTTGTTATTTTCTTTCCCGTTTATGCTCGGCCCGAACAAAACACCACAAAAACAACGTATAAATCATTATCCGGAAGTTGGGAACAAAGGTAAAAGACACATAAAATAAAATGACACGAAAGAGATAAAAGGATCCAAAGCTGAAGTTCTGCGAATAACATGCGCTGCAATTAAATGTATCTCGTATGTTCCATACAATCGTTAATCTCATTATACCAAAGGCCAGTGGGCTAGAATAAGCATTGTAATTATTTCAATAATGAATGTAAAATAATATGATCAAAATCCAAAGATAATTTAATCTTGTAACCAGAAAATGCCGGATGGTATATACGTTGTGCTTTATATATATTCGAGAACATTGACAATAGAATACAATACGTAATAATTAGGGGTTGTTGTGCAAACGTGAATTGAATAAGTAGCCGTGGCAGGTCGCCATTAACAAGGCTAATGTCGGGCCGCGGACAATTGTAAGACCGAATCAATGGGATCTCTTCGATTTTATTTTAACGACATCTAGCTGTCCTCCATTTAGTGGGCCAAACCGATTCAAGGAGGAAGAGAGCGGATGGAACAAAAATCCGGCCTCCAATAGGAAAGCACCGGCCGAAAGTTGCGGTGAATAGCGGGCGGCGCGACGCTCGGATTTCCTCGTCCATGTTTGGCGACCGTATTTTTTCCACGATGACAGTACGGGCCGGCTAACAGAATCCCGAACTTTGGTACCGCGCCAAATTATTATCGTCCAGTGTGCTTTACATTGTGCCCGATCGGGTGGCACGGCGCCGCACAGTGCTCCGGATAGGAAAATCGTGAACCATTTGGCCAAAAAATCAACTTTCGGGTATCGACTTCTACTAAACGGATTCTTGTTTCTAAATGTCCGTATGTCTTGAAAATATTAATGAAATTAAGTGAACAGTTCTGCAGAAAACAAATCTTAAAGTCGGGCATTCTATTCGTTATTCGTAGGTTTGAATAAATATTTTTATTTAGGTTAGGTTTCACCAACTCCGACTGACGCTCGTACGAGGTTTAAACAAAAAATTTCCCGTGCTGTCCAATTGCTACAATGTTTTTTGGTTGTGTCGATACAGTTCTCCTTAACTGTTGACATAGGTGGCCATATTGGATGCTCAGTCTGATGTTCACTGCCCGTTCGTGAATTTTTGGCCGAAAACAGTACTTTTATGATGCCTCACAGCTTCCTTATTCTTATTCCCGAAACTAAAAAGAACCATGAAAGGACGACGCTTTGCTAACATTGAAGAGATAAAGAAAGAATCCCTAAGGGAGCTAAAAACCATACCGGAAATTGCGTTCGACAAGTGCTTCGAAGATTAGAAAAGGCGTTGGCATGAGTGTATGATATCTGAAGGGGAGTATATACAGTAAAGTCGCGATAGTTGTCAACGACCGGGTATGCGATAGTTGTCAGGTGCCTACCCACTCCACTGCCGACCAAGGACAGCGTATGGGAAAGAAAGAGACGCGGACAGTCGCCGTCGCCGGCACATTTCAAAGGCCCGCGTGTTCTCTTTGATCCGTACTTACATGCTGTCCTTCTCTACGTTAGGCTTTCGATTGATCTCTCGGCCAGTCGGCGCGGTAGACGCAGTCATAAAGAAATAATGTCGGTATGCGATATTACTATCGCGACTTTACTGTACTTTGAAGAGGACAAAATTAATATTGATGAATGAATAAATATTTTTTGATAAACACTAAAAATTTTTTACGAAACCTCGTATTTCCGGTAGCAGGCAGAGCGGTTCAGAAGCTCGTGCGAATCCGGGAGCACGTAGAAACGATGGAAGAAACGGGATCGCAGTTCCGTGCACGAGTAGAGACTCGATACCACTAATTTCGCCGGTAATATCGACGATTCGGTCGCGTGTGCAGTCTCGCGAGGGATAAGATCGCGCGAAACAGGGGCGAGAGAACGTGTGTGCAATGTGCACGGTGGAGGCACGTGCGCATCACTGCGACACCGACGCGCATAATACACATACACCGTCCAAAGGATGGCATTGAGTCGCGCGTCGAGGGAGACTCGCGGAGTTTCTAATGCGTTAACGAGTCGTCGACACGGTTGACGGTAGTTTGAGCGATCTGCTCGTCGTCGCGGCTGGCTCAATCATTAGGAGGCATGCATAACACCCCATCGACGGTACTGAAGTGGTGAGGCCACGGCTGTGTAGAAATTGGCCCGGTCCTGTATCGGGAATCGAACACTCGCCGGTATAACGAAGCCAATTTTGCTGCGACGCGACGTGCACGGACGTGGGCACCGAAGGAAAAGGAGCGAAGAGGGCGCTAGAAACCCTTGCAACTGGGCTCGAAAGTACAGGGGTAGATTATGTGATCGGGTAACCCCCGCTCGAGTCGGACTTCGTTGATGCTTCTTAGAGAACGTTTCTGGCAGACCTCCGTTATGATGTCATTATTAGACTGCTGATCTTCAAACGCAACTAGCAGAAATGAAGTAAAACATTTCTTTTATCCTGAATGATCTTTTTACGCAGAAAATAACGAAATAGTGCGGCGCACACTGGTTTTCGCGCTCGATCTAGCTGTTCATTTGCTAAAAAAGCAACTTGCCCAAATCGATGTTTATTGAATGTATATACATATATTGCTTCCTAAATGTCCATGACATTCGAAAACGATGAAATTTTAATGCGATTTATTAAAAATTGTGATTAGAACAAGCATTTAAAAATCAACATTTTATGAATCCTATTTCCCACCGAAAAAATTACCTCTTTTCTCTTATTGATACCCTGGAGAATCTATTTAATATTATGTGTCCATTTTTGCTGCAAATGAATAGTATTTGTCTATATTTAGAATATATCTTTTGTACTAAAAGATTTAATATTTATAATTTATTGAGATAACAATGCTCAATAAACTGAAGAGAATCTTCATAGTTTTCAATCTTTAGTAAAGGAGATCTTTTGAGTCCCTCATTGTCCCACATTGTATCAAGGTGCATTATTATCAGCGTTCTTTTCTCTACGAAATCATGCAAGAATCACATCCCATTCGGCCCCGGTACACAAGTTATTATTGTTTAAAGAGTATGTGTCGCCTGAATTGCGGCCGAACCTCTGGCATTTTGATGATGCAGTCGAACAATTAATATTGAAAGATGTTGAAGAAGAAAGTGATGACAATAATGATTTGTCAATATAATAATATATAATATAACGTCAATTGTTATTGTTGTTTATACAATAAAAATTATATTTTTGTTTTTTACAGTTAATATTTATTTTTCGCACAGTTTTAAATAAAATATTTTTAATTATGTTTATAAAATCCATTACTTCAAAAATGATTAATTATTGTGTTTATTTAAAACCTGAACGTGATTTATCAGACACTTCCGATAATCTGAGAAGAAAATGTTTTAAACAAAATTTAATCAACATTCAGCAGTCTACAAATTTCAATCTAAAAAATTAACAAGGAAATTTTTAATGCATAAATAATTAGTCACCTCGAATTTTTAAAAGCCAATATGTATGTTTGACTTCATAATATTGTAGCTGATATCAGAACGAATCCAACGACCTAAATTGCTAAAATATTAATGAACAGCTAGGTCGAGCGCGTGGACCAGTGTGTGGCGTTCTAAAATTTCGTATTTCGTCGTCTCATTCTTCTCCTAAATGCATTAAACCCGTCATTATATTTATTGGCAACAACTATGCGAGAGAGGCAGAGGGAGGGGGTTAATGTTTTCCCCTCGACTCGAATCAATTCCCCTCATCTGGAGATGATATTGTTAGAATTAATATATTTTTGAATGAATGAATATTTTTTTTATTTTATAATAATCTGAAGACTCTGCTGAATCATAGTAACTGTTCTCGAAGGAGGAACGTAGATACAGTCTTCGCGTCTCCGATGAGAGGGTGCCTAAATTAGATGGAGTGGTAGGAGTGTCGTGTTCTTACGAAAAAATTTCCGAAGTATAATTGCAAAGGTTCGTCGCGGCGTTGCGATTACGGCATTAGTTTTACGATCGCCGGTATCTTTACGAGAGAACTCGACCGCGCGGAAGAGCAGGAGGTCGAGCAACCCCGGAAGCAGGCTAGAGCCGATCCTAATCGGCCGGCGTTGTTGTACTTAATATCGGCAACGGGAACAACCGTTAGCAGGACTATCGATCCGTTCCGGCTGAAACAGTAAGCGATTCTTCGGAAAACTATGCGCCCACGCTTGTCCTTCGCTCGCTCGACTTTCGGTACGCCGGAACCTTCGTAACTTTACGCTCACGGACAATTAATCGCAGATTCCCAGGCAACGCGCTGACCGTCTTCGAGCACCGGCTCGAAGTTCAAAGTAAATTCGACGCGCGGTAGGAACGGCTAATGAACGGGCCCGAACGCCCACCGTCGCTGTTTACGGAACCGGAGAGATCCTCCATAAATGCCGGACGAATCCCGAATGAAATTAGCTCCGCTTTTACGACGCGGCGTTTCGACGCGAGTCCCGCGAGCATTCTTCCGCCTCGAAATCGAATTATTGCGAGTCGCGAAACGAGACTACCGACGTCTGTCACTGATTCCGGTCCGCTAATGCAAGACCCACGGAAATGTCTCTAGGATTAACTTATGTTATAATATTGAATATCGTGCATAGAAGCTTAATTCCTTGCCGTATCATGTTCTTTATAGATACAGCGATTAAAACGTCTTTATCTCCAAAAATGTCGTAGAAGAGAAAAGAAAATTTATACTTTTGAAGTGAAACTTTTTTACATACGAATCAAATTTTATTTCATTCAAAAAGAAAGGCATAACATTCATATTTATTGGGTTTTGTTGATGTGAAACTTCTTTGCTGAGGGGGCTACAATTTTCTAGCGTTACGGAAGTGACGAAATTTCGCGAATAACCTCGAATAGTTTGACAAGTAACATTTTCATAATTAATTTACTAACTCTAAAGACTTCATTGGTGTATTTTTAAGATTGTAGACTGTAAAATGAAGCCTTGGCTACATTCCCATTTCAGTTTTATGCAGGTTTGATGCTTAAATTGTTAGTTATTAACAAATTTTTGAAAAGTGGTATGTTATGTATGTCTGCCCTTGTCGCACAGTTCGATCCTCCTTGTCTTACGCATTATGGGAGCTTCCGAAACAATCAGCCCGCACAACAATTGTTAATAACTAATTAACCAGAGTTAATTTGTGAACATTTGCAATTGGATAACATATAGAATGTTCCGACTGAAAGATTTACAAACGATTATCCAGACCCTTGTTCTAAACTAACCTGAAAAATTTTGACAGGTGTCAAGTAAGTAAAAAAACATACGCGTGGAAAACCACGTGCGGCAGAAGTAAAACTTCTTGCAGTCTAGTAATGTTTAGAAGTAAATTAAGATTGGAAATGGTAAATAATCCTAATGAAGCGACAACAAGATCAGGAACAACTCTCGATGCAGTATTTGCAAGATATTTAGACAAAATTGAATCAAGAATATTTATATCATATTTTAGCAATCACAAGCCAATTGTTTCAATTATAGAATCATAGAAAATCATAGAACATAGAAAAAAATAATGAACGATCAAAATTTGCGTCGCAAAGAAGGAGAGCACATGGGAAAGAAAGAGACATACTTCATAGCATTTTCCATAGGCTCTCCTTCTTTGCGTCGCAAATTTTGATCGTTCATATTTTCTCTACGATCTTCTATGACTCTATCATTGAAACAATTGTCTTGTGATAGCTAAAATATGGTATAAATAGTCTAAATGTCTTGCAAATACTACATCGAGAGTTGTTCCTGATCTTGTTGTCGCTTCATTAGGATTATCTACCATTTCGAATTTTAATTTACTTCTAAACATTACTAGACTGCAAGAAGTTTTTTAATTATCTTTTTTGATTAAATCTTCTTTTTTAATTAATTTAATTGTCTTCATGACGAGCCGGACTCGTTAAAATACGGCAAGGGATTAAAGATTCTTTATAACGAATATAAACGTATGATTTCGCCTTGTTACGGATTGGGAGTTTTCACGTTTGCTTATATCACTGTTGAATGAATTATTCTTGGTATAATTAGGCTCGGTAAACATTCTCAAAGAGGAGTATATGAAAGTATTATCCATTTTCAATGTGCGGCGGTGCGTCCAGCGTTGCTCCATCAGAATCCGATGAATAATTGAAGTAGAACAATAATTTCCGCGTGCATGGCGAAAGGAAATTCGTACGAATCGCGCAGGGTGGATTCTTGGCGTTCTCGGTCAAGAACGTCGACCGTAATTCGACGATCAGCCACGGCGATCAATGGTATACCGGCTAGCAAATGCGGTTCATTTGCGAGCAGATAAAATCAGGGCAGCAGCGGTAGCACGACGGGCTAGCGCTATCATCAGCCGCGCCAGCAGGTACTTAACTGCAGGATGAGTTAAGCATCTGTTGGCCGTGCGTTAGCAAGTTTCTAATTTATTTACTCGAAACGAAACTTGCGGGGCCTTCGCGGACTTCGAACGCCGCTTTACAGCACGTAAGTGTGAGAAATAAAGTTCGCGGTGCAACAACGGGACTATAAAACACGGGGAGGGCTGGTTGCATGGATTTTCGAGACGCTTGACGCATCGCCTGGGGAATTAAGCGTGTTTTGCTGCGGCGATAAACGCGCTTGCTCGCGATTAATAATTCATGCAGGCAAACGGCCGGTTCTGGCCAAGCTTTTATCTGACGAATCGCCGGATGAACACGAGGATTAACGACGAATCAAAACGCCTCACGGGTGTGGCTACTGTAAACGAGTTTCAACGAGGTATCGTAATACTTACGGTTTAATTGTGGATCAGAGGACGTTGAGAACCGTAGTTTTAAGCGTGGCGATGACGTAAAATCTCGAATATCACGTTTACCTACCTGCCCGGCGCAGCAGGTACCGTGGCACCTAATATGGAGAAAACCCGAACATCACAGTAACGTAGCTATGCAGTGTGCCGTACGCGGTGGTCGTTGATTGGCTACCTAGAAAATATCCGGATCTGCAGAATAGTATACTGGGTGGACCGATCATTTTACCCATCTTAAATCTTTAGGCAAAATAAAAGTTGTTACTTTAACAATTCAATATTCAAAATGTTCAAGTCAGGTGGGACACGCTGTATATTGGGATAACAACAGCGCAAAATTTAAATAAATTGAATCGCGTCAGTGGTGCATTTACCTTTAGTGCTGGGCGCGTTTCGTGTTGAATTCCACGGTTACATAATTCCAAAAATTTTAGGAATATGTGCGCTTGTAGCGTGTGAAAATTTGCGAGCAATCGATAATCTTTTATATTGCTTCAATCTAATTCTGTACTGTAACAACGTGTACGATTTACAAGAGTTCCGCAGTTTAGCCACAATATGAAAAAGTTATTCCTCGTCCAGGGCGAAACAGTTTTGCCAGTTCCGAATCTGACAAAACCGCAATCGATAATTGCGAGAATGTTATTTTATTAAAGCCGCCTGCCTACAGGCGAATACGCTGGGTGCCTAATTATCATAAACGTTGATTAACTACCCAGGCAGAAATAATGCGACAGCTTGTTCGAGATACACAGTAGGATAAACAAGGTTGTGATTTAGTCGGTACGTTGAAATCTATTTGTAGTATTTGACCACTATTAGACTACAGTTGGACATACGAAATGAACATCTGTAGATAAAGGATAAGTTCACAACAACGTAGCATTTTGTGTTTTTGATTACACGATCAAATGATTAGAATATTAAAACTTTCTTTCTGTCCACGTAATTTAATAATATGAATTTCTATGTGCTTGCAGCAAGTGTTTGTTGAAACAAATATGTGAACACTTCAACTGCATATGGCGTATTCCATTATTGGGTGTGCACCGTCATAAAATATCACAAAAGCCTGCCAATGTTCCGTTAGTTTACGGCAGGTATTTATCTTTGCCGGGAACAACGTTACAACTTCCACGAGCTGTTTCAAATTTGATCAATGACTGGCCATAATTTGTGTAATCTTATTAATGTCAGGACAAAGGAGACTTCATCAATATCTATCTAGGAAATTGGAAAGAGCACGGGTGACGTCGGGCCGGGTACGATGTAGTGCATCAGGCCGAACCAGCGAAATTTCCCGATGATATTCGCAGCCGCGGAGACGTTTTGATAAATGGGCCCTCGCGCAATAATTGTTCGCTTGTTCGCGGGAAATATACGGCCGGGTAAACAGGAAGGATGAAAAGTGAGTAAGCAGCTCGGATGGGGGGAAATTCCCTTTCAAATGACCAGTTTATGAGACAGGTGATACTTTTACGGCACGCTAACGAGTCCCGCGTAGTTGGCACTCCGCATCGAAAGTTTTATATCAGCCTCTCCCCCACAGGATACTCGACAACTGTCCTCATTCAACGGAGCGACTAATTAAAATTTCGGCATGAATCGCGCCCGTTTTCAGTACCCGTGTTTGCAAAATAACTGTTGCTTGACGAATTACACGAAACGCATCCGAACGCAGCATTCAACAACTTCCAAAAAAATTCCCCGGACTTGTCCTACTTTTTATCGCGTCCGGAGAATTTTTGTTAAGGGTCTGGATTTTTCGATGTTACATTCTAAGCGAAATTGGATACTTTTTGGAGTACTGTCTCGGATTTTATTCTAATTTGAATATGTTGTAGAATATGTTAAAAATGGTTGTGATTTTACAGACGTGCAAAGGAAGGTGTCACCCTTTTTCCAAACCGATGAGAATTAGTTTCAAAGTGATATTTCTTATGAACGATTACTCTCATTGGAATGAAAAGCACGGAAAAACGAACGTGAAAGTGGTAATGAAAAGTAAACGAGAAGGCGGCGGTGGTTGTTGATAAGGTTTGTGGCGGGTGGCATGAAAAATGTAACACAAATTCGCACTAGGTAGATTGGAGCTGTCAGCAACCGCAAAGTGCATGCAGCAAATTTTAAAACATTCTACGTGGTTCCGTTAGGTAAAAATACTGCGGAAACCGGCACATAAAATTACACAAAAATTAAAATTCAACGGATAGGATCGCTTTTCTATTTCAGATAAAACGAAATTCAGAGATCTGATTTCGTCTATACCGAGCTCCATTTCGCAGGTAATTAAAACTTTATTTTCGCGTCTTCATGAGAATATATTATTACGATATTTTTTAACGTTTCATCGAACGAACGCTATAGTTTGCGAGAATGCAAATTTCTTGAACGATCGTGGGAAATGTCACAGTGTTACAAAAAACGGAATGTGTTTATGGAAATGTCGGGAACGGTAGACAGAGACTAAGTGTCCGGGTACTTTAAATTCTCAAGCAGCGCATTGTTTCCCCGTGCACGTTCGATACCTACTTCGATAATTATCGACTAATGACGCCGCGTCTCCGCGCTCCGAATCAGCTCGTTAGCGGCGTTTAAGCTACCCGTTCCACGGGATTCAGTGAAACGGGTAAGGAAAAATCGTCCCGCGGGAAAAATCGCAGCCACTCCCGCCAGAAGAAAAATCGTTGCACCGTTCAATGGCTCCGTGGCGGGATTCCCTCCATTATCCCAATGCAACGTTAATTGCGAGCCATTCCTCGCGGAACCACTCCCGCGTCATTTCTACGTTATTATCCTCGCGACGTCTAACTTCATTCGATCCCCCACTGGCTGTTGACTGTGACGTTTAATCGGTCCGCCACTGGATCCGCGTGCTCTATCCAAGGGTCTCAGGTTTTGTCGAAATTCTGCTAAACTTTAACCATTTTCAGACAATTAATTTTATTTATTTGAAAGCTTGAAGTTTGACATACGGTCTGCTATACATCCAGTTGAAACAATAATCAATGAAATAATCCCGCGAATAATTTACTATTTCTTATCTACAACTTTAACCATCTTCAGACAATTAATTTTTTTTATTTGAAAGCTTGAAGTTTAATATACGGCCTGTTATACATCCAGTTGACGCAATAATCATTGAAATAATTTCGCGAATAATTTACTATTTCTCATCTGCAACTTTAACCACTTCCAAACAATTAATTTTTTTTATTTGAAAGCTTGAAATTTGACATATGATCTGGTATACATCCAGTTGAAGCAATAATCAATGAAATAATCCCGCGAATAATTTACTATTTCTTATCTGCAACTTTAACCATTAGCAAACAATTAATTTTTTTTATTTGGAAGCTTGAAGTTTAACATACGATCAGGTATACATCCAGTTGACGCAAAAATCAATGAAATAATTCCGCGAATAATTTACTATTTCTCATCTGCAACTTTAACCACTTCCAAACAATTAATTTTTTTTATTTGAAAGCTTGAAATTTGACATATGATCTGGTATACATCCAGTTGAAGCAATAATCAATGAAATAATCCCGCGAATAATTTACTATTTCTTATCTGCAACTTTAACCATTAGCAAACAATTAATTTTTTTTATTTGGAAGCTTGAAGTTTAACATACGATCAGGTATACATCCAGTTGACGCAAAAATCAATGAAATAATTCCGCGAATAATTTACTATTTCTTATCTGCAAGTAGAACGTTATTTTCTGTTTGGATTTTTGGAAAGTCGATGGAAAATCACGAGCCGTAGTGGGCGTAGTCATCCACGAATTCCGAATTCATAGAGTAGCGGGGGGGGGGGGGTGAGTTCGTTTACATCAACAAACGTTCGCGATATCATAACAGTTTTCAAAGCCCGGTACGGAAGAGTAAACACGTTTTTCCATCGTCGACGGGCATCACGGCCAAAATATATAAAAATACACTAGTAGGAAAAACACTCTGGCGCTCGTTAGTCGGCAATTCATTCGTTATCGCGAGGCTCTCAAGAAACGTCGCTTTGAGCTTAATTGATTAGCTCGTTAGGCTCGCGCTCTTGTTAAAGAAAAGAGGCGCGCTGTGCAAATAGCGTTGTCCCGTTGACCAGTATCTACGGAGGCAGAGATTCTCTTTGACGAAAAGATAATTTCCCGTGATTGTGACGGGTAATTTTGCTAATGAAAATTCCAGCGCGTAATAACGCATTCACAAAGACTGCACTACGGGGCCGGGGCTTTTGCTAGACTCGGTTCTTTCTGGAGCCAGCGCAGCCGGTATTGTCTCAGTTGCCGAGATTGCGGATTTAGAATTCCGCCTCGAGCTTACTCGCTCGAGTCGCTCGCGAATTCGCCGGAATAAACAAAATTAACGGTCAACCGGATCGAATCGTTGTTTCCTTGACGAGGACGAGCACGAGGACGCGACGAGGTGAAAATTATAATTGAAACTTGATCATTGCGAACGGTGCCCGACGCTATGGAGTACAAAGTTCCGGGAACAGTGAGATATTTGGCAGAAAAAACCGTAAAAAATTATTTTGGCGTTATTTGTCGGCTCAAGATCATAAAAAAGCAGGTTATTGAGTTCGTCTCGACGTCAGCTAGAACATTATGACATAAAAAAATATATTTCCACATTTAAAAAAATCAAAGGGATTTTTATTTTTTGTCGAAAAATAATTGTGTTCACTGTATGTCAAAAAAGTATTTGATACTCACCGTGAAAAAGCGGTTTTTATTTTCTTTTTATGACGGTGCACCTCGACAAAAAATGTGAAAAAATCCATGAACAATACTTATAGATATACACTGATACCGTATGTGCAAATGTAAATGATATCGCTTTTAAACTTCAATGCAAAATCTGCATTTCACCGATTTCTGTTCTTGTCGACCATTTTGTTACAGTTAAAAATCGAACATTTTATATGTAGGAACCTAATTGCAACATCCCGCATCGTGTATTGCAGATTTATTCTATCCAGACAACTCCTTTGCTCATTAACAAAACGAATCGCGACCAGCGCACCGAAATCTCCGCACTTAATCAAATCGTAAAACGTGGCTCGGCGGACAGTGTCCCAGTTGGATCGAGCACACTTGTCCACACTTGAAAATGCGTCTCGTGTATAGAAAAGCGTAGTATCTGCGGCGGACACAAGTTTCGCCGTCGCTGATGGCTGCGTTTTGTGTTGGTCAAAGCGCAACAAAGCCAAACAGTTTGTACAGGACGACTCCGGGATCCCCGCGTTACAAGTGCCATAATTTTCCCGGAGCATTTTCCAAACTTTCCGCCGCCTTTGTGCGATCCTTTGTAAGGCGAGTCTCACTCGGACCAGCAGCCGCGCCACTATATCAATTTTAGTGTCTTGCAATACGGTTGCCATCCATTCCGCCGCGCCGGAAGATCCCCGAGCGTTCTGTACTGCGGCTCTCGCTCTTTCCTCGAGTGTTTCGCCGGGGGAGCGATTAAAGGCGATGATTTATACGATTCGTTTGTTCGTTAACCGCGCAACGAGGGAAACAAGTTAGTCGTAGACCATGCACAGTGGTCCGGATCGAGAAATTCACATTTTGCCTGAAATGAACTTTCTCGTGTCGATTTCTAATCAACGAACATTGCTTCCTGAATGTCCGTGGACCTCGGAAATGAAGAAATTAGTACAATTTCACTCTAATCGTATCAAATATGGAGTATTTAATATATTTATCAACTTTAAGTCCTTTCTGTTTTACTTTTCTGTTTTTTTTGAAACACTTCATATCAGTAATAATAGTTTCTTCGACATCGTGGAAGCGAGATATCTCGTCCAATGCAGTGAAAGGGTGAATTTGATCTCAAGAAAGTGAAATCAACAAACAAGCTAACAGTACAATTATTTCAAATTAAATGTAATATTATTATTATCCTGGAAAGACAATGCCATGAATTTTTTCGGTATAGCCGGCGCAATCCTCCTCGAAAAAGAGGTCGCCCTTTGTGTATCTCGATCTTCCAGCAATGCAATTCCTGTTGCATTCTTCTGTTGCACGCTGCATGCTGACTTTTCCTCCCCCGTCAATATTTTTCATGAAATCGTTCGGTTCCGCTCAAAGGAATTAGCGCTGTTACGCGTTTGCGATACGATGAAAAAATTCTTTTCATTATTAGAATATCGATTTTCTAGACTAGAATACAATGGAATGTACAAGTCTTGTTTAATTTTCAATGCTTTCAAGTTTCAAGTGAACCTTAAACGTATAATGCAAAAGTGATGCAAATATAACTTGGTATCTTGGTATCTTTGAACTTTCAAAGGTTCTTTTATTTTGATACAACCAATAGATACCGAGGTATTTCATAGTTCCTATTGTCTGACACGGTATATTCAACAATATTTTCGGTTTTAATAAACACTTTAACAATTCTTCCAACGATCAGATTTACCAACTTGATCGAATATTTTGTGCCAGCGATATGGAAAGACAACACTGCGAGGAAACAATTTATAAACAGCGTTGAACTATATTTGCTCGTAATAATGACTGCACAAGCGAGATCGCAATACTCGTCAGATCAAACCTAGATATGTATATCCCTTTGCAACGATCTACACCTACGTTGTTCCAATTAATAAACTATTTGTTGTCGTAAGTCTCGTGCATTCAGCACGAATCATGAATAATTCTTTTGCAACCTGTTATCGTCACAGCAGATTGCAAACATATTTGCCCGCAACTGAGATTGCCCGATGTAAATTAAAATTCATCAGGATAGAACGCTGTTTGCGGAACGCATCTGGCTTGCCAGATATGAAACGTATCGACGAGCCGCAAATTGTTTCCTCTGTGTTTCGTGTCCTCGGCACAAAGAAAAATTGCGTCATCGTTTCTAGGGCTTTTGTTATGCTTCGATACCTCGGTGTCCCCGTTGTGTCCCGCGATCCAATGGAATGCCAATATTTCCAATGTTTACCGACTTTCTTGAAACTACGTTTACTGTTAAATTATCGCGACACAACAAATTAGTGATTCGTATTCTTAACACTGAACCTACCAAGCAGCAAATACACCTGACGTGTGTTATTTAAATATCGCACGATTTTATTATAATGTGTGCTCGAATGGTGTAATTTATTCAATCATTTTCCACCAGGAACATCTAAAAATTTTAATAAATTGTGATAAAGGTGCTTGGTCATTTGACAATGGTAGGTTTAGTATTATGTTCGATGACACGACCATGGAAAATTCTAAAACAGCAAAAAGATCCTCACCGGAGTTTTAGAGCTACTAGTTGGGTAAACTATACTTTATCGGACTCAAAATTAGTAACATTATCCTACGAATTATGATGTATTTGGTATGTTATCCAGTAGATTTGTCCCCGGAGAACCTGTAGATCGAATTTCGATCTTCTAGGATCAATAGTTGAGGAGTTATGATCGCTTAAAGTTGAGCATTTTTGACAGGTAAGGGCGCCGCCATATTGGTTTGTGTTGACCATCGCGAACCGCTTACCTTGCCACCCCTCCCTCGATCTAATCCTAATCAACTCGGTAAGCGGCGTGTGACCGTCACCACAAACCAATATGGTGGCGCCCTTACCCGTCAAAAACACTGCAGATTGCTCAACTTTAAGCGATCATAGCTCCTCAATTATTGATCCTAGAGGTTCGAAACTTCGATCTGCATCCGCGCCGAGTACAAATTTACTGGATTACATACCAAATACATCATAATTCGTAGGAGAAAGGCACAAATTTTGAGTCCGGTAGAGTAAAGAGCAGCCTACTAGTTTTATATAATGCGATGTTCTAAATTATTCCCAATCTGTTTACAAAGTGGTGTTTTCTAGTGCGAACGAACGTTTCATTCGTTGCTCGAGGCTCTGATACGTTGCTGATGAATTCCCCGGCGGATTCGACAGGCTCCGTAAAGTTGTCACGCCGAAATATCACAGCATTTGCTTAATTTATTATCAGCGCAACGACCGGAGTATCGCGTCTGCGACAAACGAACGTGTAGAACCGATTGCAGCCGACAGTTACGGACGCAAAGGGTCCTCGTCGTTCTCGATTAATCAGCCGGGGCATTTCGTAACGACATAGCAACACAACATCTGCCGCGTGTCCCGCCACTAGACGTCAGTCCAGGGCTTCGACTAACAAAAGTGCCACCCGTTATGCGTGAGTGCGGTTCTAACAACGGGAGTGACATTATGCGAGCCAAAGATGATCGACAGGAAGGAAACCATGGACTGAGGTCCTCGATTGTGTTGTTTGGACGTTTGTGTTGGAGTTTCTGCCATACCACCAAGCGGAAATCTGTGGTTGCAAGGAAAAATGCCGCATGCCTCAATTTCAAAAAAGTTGAATTGCATTAATCGAGCTTCAGAGTCCAGGATTTACGTATTTACCAGAAAAAAGTCATGTAAATTCGAAAGGCTCAGAAAAACAATGCAATTTAATCGACGTCCTATGACAAAGAATTAGTAATGGGTTATCCAAAAGTACCTTCAGGATGTTGAATGAGAATATTTGTTAAACGCCATGTTTGTTTCTCGTCATTTACTTGTATTTCTAACCTACAATGATAGACAATTTTAACAATGGAGTCGTATACGATTGAGGAGCGTGTTAAAGTTATTAGAATTTATTTTGCAAATCAGTGTTCAATAAAAAATACCCATCGTAAATCACGTGATTTTTTTCGGCATACATAATTGTCCATCGAAGCAAACAATTCGAAATTTGGTTATAAAAATTTGATGAAACTGGATCTGTTCATGATAAACCAAAGTCTGGCAGACAGCTCGTTCGAATGAAAACATTGCTGCTGGTCGTGAAAGTGTTGCTAATGACCCATCAACATCAATTCCACGTCGTTCTGAGCATTTCTTCGAATTGATGTTTGGTAACGTGGTCGTGGTGGTCATTTGACCGATATCGTCTTTCACACATAATTGTCATAGATGATACCTGATAATTAAATTTTTTAAAAACCAATAAAATTAAAAATGTTATGTTTTTATTTTTAAAAAAAACTTCCTATAGTCTATTTTGGATAACCCTTATAATCAAAACGGCGAAATCTCGAAAGTGGACGTATACTCAAGCGCAAAATGGAGTCGAAATAATATTTATAGGAAAAATGCACAGCATTGAAATCGTTTAATTCAAATGGCTATCGATCAAACAGCGTGCCATTCTAGGAGAGACCGAGTTTTCTAATTATCACAACTGCCGCTCCGCTGGTAAAGATAATTCGGGCGGCCGACGTCAAAAGTTTCATTTGCCGCGTGCGTTCTAATTTGCGACAGCGTACGCGCCCCTTCATGGCGCAATTGCGTCGCAAAGGGGTGGAACATAGCTCGAAAGATGCCACATCTCTCGCTGTGCGGAAGGTTTACGCCCCTAAGAGGTGGACAGCGTGGTATAACCCGGTACACAGTCTCCGTTTTCGTCGTGTCACGACCAAGCTGTTTGAAAGAATTTTACTTCGCGCTGTCCGTTAATGCCTGGCGTTCCTGTAAAACGAGTTTCTCCTTTCCTGCGGCATCGTAGGTGAGCTCCGTGTGCTTTTCGAAGTTCAGGTCCGGCAAAAACTGTACCCCGTGCCCTTTACCGTTTTTCGCCGAGCTGCGGTGTGCCGCAGGATATTTTTCCTGCTGTGAAAAGTCCACGTGAAATGCGCAATTAACCGCGCCATACCCAAGCCGCCGCGAGTTCTCTCCGCAACGGTGCGCAACTGTCTGGCTGCTCCTAAGAAAAGAGGCTGTTGACTATGCTTTTCCGCCGACCGATTAACCCAGAATGTCGATTTAACGTCGCACACAGTGGTGCCGATCGCGAATCTAGCTGGACAAAATTATTCTAGCATTATTTTAAGACTCAAAGCCGTAGAGTTAAGTAGGTCATTGGATTCGTTTTGACATCAGCTACCACAATATGTAATAAAAAATAGTTAGTGACGATTTAAAAAATTAACATGATCATATTTTTTTATTAAAAGAAGAAAAGTTTCGTGAAATATTTTTATTGGGATTTATAGATGACTGAGTATCGATTAACTTTTGTTGGAAACATTGTCTTGCCAGATTATCTTTTATTTAGTGCTTTTGACTACTGAAAAACCCCATCTTTGCATTATCGAGAAATGGGAAGGTGCATCCCGCACCCTTGCACCCCGGAAAAACGAGTCTACACCCTTAACAGAACTCGTTATGTCGCTAGCTCTAATTCTAGACCTTCCATTCTAAAATTGTCAGTAAAAATTGTTCAACGTTGGAATTTCTGCTGGGGTCGTTCGAATTCGATAAATTTTCGAAACTTTTCAATTCCACCGTCCCGTATGACAATATCATTCTTCTAATACAATTGCACGCATGCAGATCGTCGACGCAGTGAGTGCCCATAATGCAGTTCGTAACGAAAGCAACTACAGGCGCGAAATCTTATGAATCTTTTAAGCAGCGCGATACTTCCGGGCATTTTACGATTCAGAGCGCATCCGTGGGAAAAGTTTCGCTTTTCGAAGCGAGTGGAACACAAGTTTGCTTTTCCCTCCTTCGATCCTCGGCGAGTTCGTCCGAAGGCCAGGATCGCGCCGGCTAAGCGTTATCCATCGAATAGTTATACATTCTTCGGCGGATCCGTGGCTCGTGCTCTTTTATAAGCGGTCGTGGTGCCAGTGGCTTTTCCGGGAGAAGCCGGATAGGTGGTGAGAAATAAATTAAACATCAGCCCGGAGAATTCGTTTAAAGTTTCCGGCAGCAACTGATCCACCAGCTGCTGCAAGTTCGTGGCACATCTAATTTGCTACTCAAAGGATTACGTGTTAAGCCTTGCACACACTTGGCTCGGATGCTTGCGAACAATGTAACCGCACATACTGCCAAGCTTGAGAATATTGTCGATACTGTTTTATAAACGTTCTACCGTACTTCTTGTCTCTTTCATTCCTGGCTTCTCTGATTTTTAATCGAGATGTATCAGATTGTATCGATTCATATCACAATTAATATTCCATTTCGTGACACAGAGATTGCTATACATATTCGGCACACGCGTTGCCAGCGGCACACTATTATCCCATGCTTTGTGTAAACAGAGTTAGATTAATTATGTGCACTTTGTTATTTCGAGCTGTCGCTAGACCGTAGTATTCCACGCATTTCGAATAATTAAAAATCACAACATAAAATACATTACTCTTTAAACGTGTTTTACATTATCCATCCACTGGAACCAGAGCTGGGCAAAAATTTTATTTAAATAAAAATTTGGAATAAAAAAACTTGGAAAAAACCCACTTTGTCCGACATTTTTATTTAAATAAAATTTCTGACCAACTCTGACTGGAACGAATAATTCAAGAAGTATTGTTAGAGCGCACTATTTTTTGGGTAAAACCTTTTTGTTATATTATATCCGAGTTAGTTCCTAGACAAGAGTAAAAAGAAGTTTCTCTGATGAACCATTGCCTGATGAATCCATTGCTCGTATGAACACTGACTTCTTTAATTATACAGTTTCTTGTGCATGGTTGTATAACATAATTTTTTGCCATTTTTTTTACAAACTGCAAATTCTGTAGTTGGATGAGATTTTTTTCCGAGTTGTATTTTCGTATATTATTATAGATCTACATCTATTACAATGAACCCTCTGAATTGTGTAAAATATGGAGTACTTAATATTTATCATTTTTAAGCAACTTCCACCAAGATGACACGTCTTAAAAATCGATTACTCGTGTCAAATTCTCAAATAAAACACGTCACATCAATAATAAAGATACGACGAAATCATAGTGACGAGATATCTCGTCCATTTCGTTGCTTCGAAATCGTGGAAACGAGATACTCGTCCATTGTTAAAGGAGGTACGAATTTTGTCCAGCTACTTTACGATCGTGGAGCACTGCGGCGACGTGTCTCTCTCAAAATTGGATATTGGTTTCGGTGTCCCCGCGAGAAGCTAGCTCCGGACGTACTCTGGCACGGGAATTGAATCGAGCAGTTTTGCCGGCGACATTTAGATTTTGTCGAACTGCCTGAAAAGTAATTGCGCGCGTACACTTGGGTCGTCTCGGTGCGGGCAGCGAGCGGACGGGCTCGATCGCGGAGGAATCGCGGGTGGACGTTCCGGTGATCGGTGCAAATCGAGTTTTCGTTTTCGCAGTGTACCCGAGGGACCGTCCATTTTGTTCGCGATAGAGGGTATTTCGGTAGGAAGTGTAGCGACACGCGGCACAGTTCGTCGGCATGGTGGAAAATACGGTGCGGCGTGGCGTCATGAAACAAAGCGTGGCCGGACTGATTGGATTTCTCCGCGTTCGTGCATATTGTCGCGCGCGTGTCGCTCGCCGCTTTTTATTCGGTCGCGCGACCTTCGTAACGCGATTTCTCACGCACAAAGGGATTTGTTATTGCCCTGCTCGCGATACCGGCACCCCCTACTCGTGCCAGCCAATACTCGCTTTAGATTAGCACTCCCCGCGACGAAACTACATATTTACAAGACATACGCTGGCACTTAAATACGCCCATAGTTACGAAACACATCCAGGAGTCCTTTTAAAGGCGAGACTCGAATCTTCCGATCTGCGTTGGTTCCGTTCGTAAAAAAATTTTTAACAATGGATTTTAAAAGGAGAAGGTTCAAGCTTGAAATAAAACCAGGAAGAATATTCCAAATATACTCGGTTTGTTTAAAATGGAGAAATGTCTTCTTTCAATGAAACTTGAGTTATTTCTTTTCTATTTTTGATGTTTCTCTGCTATCGACGAACAGTGCACGACAGACACATCGATTTAACAAAAAATTGCGATTGTTGACAAAGAATTGCGAAAATTGTTGCGATAGTAACCTGAGGATCAGCTTTGTATCTTAAAATTATGAGACACACACCTAAGCACTATATGTAGAACAGTATTTCTCAAAACATTCTGAAATTGGAGATGTTCTACATACACAACAAGCACACAGCGTATTATTCCAGTTTCCTCGCAAAGTTGGCGGAATCATTGCAGAATGCTGAACATTTTTTCGGCTGGTCGGTGGTTCCATTTTTCATTGTCATAGGGAGCGGAATATTTCGCGTTGGTCACCTACTTCACAGGCACGCCGCGCGGCGCCGGGCATTACGAAGTTAACCGGTGGACCACACCGAGCGAAGCGAAACGATACGGAACGTTCCGGGATCGTGCTCGCGAAAATGTGAAGATAACCGGTGACAGGTGGCGGGCCGTCGAAAATAATGACGTCGGAATGGTCGTTTATCAAGGTGAAACGTCACGCGAGACGTATGACAAACGCGGATCGCGAGTGAAATACCGCGACTAGACGTAGGAAGCACGAAATTACGCGAAATTACCCAATATTACCGGGGAACACGCCAACCGAGTGCCGTCCCGATCGAACAGGCCGAAACAGAGTGAGACAGAGAGAGAGTGAGTCAAAGAGAGACAAAGAGAGAGAGAGAAAGGAGAGCATGGTGCACCTGGCAGGTGTGCCTAACATCCAAGTGTTTTCCTGCATGGTCGGAAGCAGGCGGCCTTATATCAGCTCGATTATCGCGTATAGGATATTGTAGCCGGCTCTAGGCCCTAGCCTCCCGGTACGTTCAGCCATTAGGGAACCAGGAAGTCTGCCATTACGCTATCGTGCGGCTCGCTCGACGGGAACGAAAGAAAAGAAACCGAAGAGATTTTATTTCCTTTTCTCCTCTTTCATTCGGATTGTTCCGCGGAGTCGGTGATCGGACCGATTTTCTTCCCCGGGTTATATCGATATCGCGGCGACCATTAATCCTGTTTGCGTCTGTGTAAGAGCTAACAAAGATAGAAGACATTATTGGAGCCGGGTACAGCTTATTCTCTGATACTCCGCTCGGGACCAACTTTTAAACAATATTAATACGTACCGATCTCGTTCGAGCTTTCTATCTTTCCTTCG